>NW_027266297.1:67731245-69142245 GCF_022045235.1 Haliotis cracherodii
ATTAGTTTTTTTTGGTTCTTGTTGTTTATTCATGATAATTGATGAGGAAATGGATGTTTTTTCTTAAAATTACCAGCCACTTCAGTGTCATCTTTGAGGAGCCAAGGTTTTCTCTGCTGATGGCAATATCTCAAATCAAAAGTTCACAGGTGACATCAAAGGACAGTACTATTACTTTCTGCAAGATCTGAAATCAAGGTTCCACAATGTCTTTGCTGGTTCCACAATGTCTTGCTGGTTCCACAATCTCTGCTCAAAAAGGAAAAGTTTCCTTTGTAGTCACCAACATCCCAACTAAGAGGCAAGCTCCTTCATTAACTTCAATACCTCAACTGTGAAGGCCTTGGCTCAATTAACTTCAATACCTCAACTGTGAGGGCCTTGTCTCCTTCATTAACTGCAATACCTCAACTGTGAGGGCCTTGACTCCTTCATTAACGGCAATACCTCAACTGTGAGGGCTTTGGCTCCTTCATTAACTTCAATACCTCAACTGTGAGGGCCTTGACTCCTTCATTAACTGCAATACCTCAACTGTGAGGGCCTTGGCTCCATTAACTTCAATACCTCAACTGTGAGGGCCTTGGTTCCTTCATTAACTGCAATACCTCAACTGTGAGGGCCTTGGCTCCTTCATTAACTGCAATACCTCAACTGTGAGGGCCTTGACTCCTTCATTAACGGCAATACCTCAACTGTGAGGGCTTTGGCTCCTTCATTAACTTCAATACCTCAACTGTGAGGGCCTTGACTCCTTCATTAACTGCAATACCTCAACTGTGAGGGCCTTGGCTCCATTAACTTCAATACCTCAACTGTGAGGGCCTTGGTTCCTTCATTAACTGCAATACCTCAACTGTGAGGGCCTTGGCTCCTTCATTAACTGCAATACCTCAACTGTGAGGGCTTTGGCTCCTTCATTAACTTCAATACCCCAACTGTAAGGGCCTTGACTCCTTCATTAACTTCAATACCTCAACTGTGAGGGCCTTGGCTCCTTCATTAACTGCAATACCTCAACTGTGAGGGCCTTGACTCCTTCATTAACTGCAAGACCTCAACTGTGAGGGCTTTGGCTCCTTCATTAACTTCAATACCTCAACTGTGAGGGCCTTGGCTCCTTCATTAACTGCAATACCTCAACTGTGAGGGCCTTGGCTCCTTCATTAACTTCAATACCTCAACTGTGAGGGCCTTGGCTCCTTCATTAACTGCAATACCTCAACTGTGAGCGCTTTGGCTCCTTCATTAACTTCAATACCTCAACTGTGAGGGCCTTGACTCCTTCATTAACTGCAATACCTCAACTGTGAGGGCCTTGGCTCAATTAACTTCAATACCTCAACTGTGAGGGCCTTGGCTCCTTCATTAACTGCAATACCTCAACTGTGAGGGCCTTGGCTCCTTCATTAACTTCAATACCTCTACTGTGAGGGCCTTGGCTCCTTCATTAACTGCAATACCTCAACTGTGAGGGCCTTGCTCCATTAACTGCAATACCTTAACTGTGAGGGTCTTGGCTCCTTCATTAACTGCAATACCTCAACTGTGAGGGCCTTGGCTCCATTAACTTCAATGCCTCAACTGTGAGGGCCTTGTCTCCTTCATTAACTGCAATACCTCAATTGTGAGGGCCTTGTCTCCTTCATTAACGGCAATACCTCAACTGTGAGGGCTTTGGCTCCTTCATTAACTTCAATACCTCAACTGTGAGGGCCTTGACTCCTTCATTAACTGCAATACCTCAACTGTGAGGGCCTTGGCTCCATTAACTTCAATACCTCAACTGTGAGCGCTTTGGCTCCTTCATTAACTTCAATACCTCAACTGTGAGGGCCTTGACTCCTTCATTAACTGCAATACCTCAACTGTGAGGGCCTTGGCTCAATTAACTTCAATACCTCAACTGTGAGGGCCTTGGCTCCTTCATTAACTGCAATACCTCAACTGTGAGGGCCTGGGCTCCTTCATTAACTTCAATACCTCAACTGTGAGGGCCTTGGCTCCTTCATTAACTGCAATACCTCAACTGTGAGGGCCTTGCTCCATTAACTGCAATACCTTAACTGTGAGGGTCTTGGCTCCTTCATTAACTGCAATACCTCAACTGTGAGGGCCTTGGCTCCATTAACTTCAATGCCTCAACTGTGAGGGCCTTGTCTCCTTCATTAACTGCAATACCTCAATTGTGAGGGCCTTGTCTCCTTCATTAACTTCAATACCTAAACTGTGAGGACCTTGGCTCCTTCATTAACTTCAATACTTCAACTGTGAGGGCCTTGGCTCCTTCATTAACGGCAATACCTCAACTGTGAGGGCCTTGTCTCCTTCATTAACTTCAATACCTAAACTGTGAGGGCCTTGGCTCCTTCATTAACTTCAATACCTCAACTGTGAGGGCCTTGGCTCCTTCATTAACTGCAATACCTCAACTGTGAGCGCTTTGGCTCCTTCATTAACTTCAATACCCCAACTGTAAGGGCCTTGACTCCTTCATTAACTTCAATACCTCAACTGTGAGGGCTTTGGCTCCTTCATTAACTGCAATACCTCAACTGTGAGGGCTTTGGCTCCTTCATTAACTGCAATACCTCAACTGTGAGCGCTTTGGCTCCTTCATTAACTTCAATACCTCAACTGTGAGGGCCTTGACTCCTTCATTAACTTCAATACCTCAACTGTGAGGGCCTTGGCTCAATTAACTTCAATACCTCAACTGTGAGGGCCTTGGCTCCTTCATTAACTGCAATACCTCAACTGTGAGGGCCTTGGCTCCTTCATTAACTTCAATACCTCAACTGTGAGGGCCTTGGCTCCTTCATTAACTGCAATACCTCAACTGTGAGGGCCTTGCTCCATTAACTGCAATACCTTAACTGTGAGGGTCTTGGCTCCTTCATTAACTGCAATACCTCAACTGTGAGGGCCTTGGCTCCATTAACTTCAATGCCTCAACTGTGAGGGCCTTGTCTCCTTCATTAACTGCAATACCTCAATTGTGAGGGCCTTGTCTCCTTCATTAACTTCAATACCTAAACTGTGAGGACCTTGGCTCCTTCATTAACTTCAATACTTCAACTGTGAGGGCCTTGGCTCCTTCATTAACGGCAATACCTCAACTGTGAGGGCCTTGTCTCCTTCATTAACTTCAATACCTAAACTGTGAGGGCCTTGGCTCCTTCATTAACTTCAATACCTCAACTGTGAGGGCCTTGACTCCTTCATTAACTGCAATACCTCAACTGTGAGGGCCTTGGCTCCTTCATTAACTGCAATACCTCAACTGTGAGCGCTTTGGCTCCTTCATTAACTTCAATACCCCAACTGTAAGGGCCTTGACTCCTTCATTAACTTCAATACCTCAACTGTGAGGGCTTTGGCTCCTTCATTAACTGCAATACCTCAACTGTGAGGGCTTTGGCTCCTTCATTAACTGCAATACCTCAACTGTGAGGGCTTTGGCTCCTTCATTAACTGCAATACCTCAACTGTGAGGGCCTTGGCTCCTTCATTAACTTCAATACCTCAACTGTGAGGGCTTTGGCTCCTTCATTAACTTCAATACCTCAACTGTGAGGGCCTTGGCTCCTTCATTAACTGCAATACCTCAACTGTGAGGGCCTTGCTCCATTAACTGCAATACCTCAACTGTGAGGGCCTTGACTCCTTCATTAACTGCAATACCTCAACTGTGAGGGCCTTGACTCCTTCATTAACTGCAAGACCTCATAGTTGGGGTATTGCAGTTGGCTCCTTCATTAACTGCAATACCTCAACTGTGAGCGCTTTGGCTCCTTCATTAACTTCAATACCCCAACTGTAAGGGCCTTGACTCCTTCATTAACTGCAATACCTCAACTGTGAGGGCCTTGGCTCCTTCATTAACTTCAATACCTCAACAGTGAGGGCCTTGGCTCCTTTAGTAAGTGCACTATATCACTGACAGAGCCTAGCTAGGGTTCTTTACTTGTAGAATACTTGCACTGTGTACAACATTTCTACGAAAGCATGGAGTACTTCCAGTTCTTTCATAACGTATTCAGTAACTCCAGCATTACCCTTTGCGAATCGATTGAGAAATGGTGGAGGTGAATGCATGTATTGTAAGCACAATAAGCACAATATATGACTATTTCAATGAATTTCCCCAAGTTTCAACCAGCAAATAACAAGGATTATTTCTTTGAAGAAAAAGAGTCTTTGCTTTTAAGAACATTTTACAGCACCAGAAATTCATACTCAATCAACGACCTGTGAAGATCTGGGGTAGAATAGGTCTTCAGCAACCCATGCTTCTCGTAAGAGGCGACTGACTTATGGGATCGGGTGGTCAGGCTCACTGACTTTGTTGATGCATGTCGTCGTATCCCAATTGCATTGATCGATGCTCATGATACCAATCACTGGATTGTCTGGTCCAGACTCGATTATTTACAGACCGCTGTCATATAGCTGGAATATTGCTGAGTGTGGCGTTAAACAACAAACAAACAAACATACTCAATCATACACCTAGAATATGGCTGGAATATTGCCAAGTGCAGCGTTAAAAAGCAAATAAACAAACAAAAAAACTTACTCAATCAAACTCAAAGAATGCCAGTTGAATGTTGAAACCACATTTTGTCAATGTTCCTATTCCACTGATCAAGCTATAAGGTACCGATTCTCCCCATCCTGTTTTCCCGGTTCATTATGACTCTGGACATAATTAGTTTATTCTATGAAGTGGATACATTGTGTCTCTGTGATTGAAGCAATCACTTGCTGTTGGATTGATTAAGTGGACTGATTGCTATGATTGATTGATATATGATTGATTGGTATGACTGACGGATATGATTGATTGAGTTGAGTTGACCAAGCCATGTTTGATCAGGCTGAATCAAAATGGGCTGGGACTGACTGTTTGCCATAGATGGACCACCTTTAATGTTTGTCGTTGATAGTTAGAAAAAGTGTCCTTCTTAGCGGTCTTATGTTTTGCTGACTTGATTTTATGAAGTAAAATTATGTGTTTTTTTCCTGTGGGGGTCCCATGGCTGAATGGGGCCTTGGTATCCTATGCTTTGTGTTAGAGCTGACTAAGTTATGACATCATGTACGGACAATATTGTTCGAACTATCAACATACCTTTCCTTGGCCTTGAGTTGAGCTGCCATTTTCTGGATGCAGTATTTCGTTTGTTAAATTTGTTTGTTTGTTGTTTAACCCCACACTCAGTAATATTCCAGCTGCTCTGTAAATAATCGAGTGTAGACCAGACAATCCAGTGATTGATATCATGAGCATTGAATCATGCAATTGGGATTCAATGACATGCCTCCACCATGTCAGCGAGCTTGACCTCCCGATCCCGTTAGTCACTTCTCATGACAGGCATGGTCGCTGCTGACGAGCATGGGTTGCTGAAGACAGATTCTAACTGAGAGTGGCACATAGCATCACTCACTCAGCTACATACTTGGTTTTGATGCATTAAACATTTTCACTACTTTCACTCTTACTCTGCAAGTGTCTTGAATTAAGCATTTGAATCGGGACATAATTCACTGAAAGGCCTCATGTGGAAAGAGATGAATCAGAAAGGCAGCATCTGACACAGAAGAAAGATGTGGAGATAAGGTTCCTGTTATCTTTTGTGTGCATCCATGTGGATGAACCTTTTCAGTCGACACTGTTTTTGTGAACAGCAAGGACAGCCTTACCACTGGTAAATATGTCCATTCAGAGAGGGATAGATAGAGAGATTTACTCTGCTAGAAACCATTTGACATCAACTTGTTAGAGTGTACCGTCCTGCTCAATGTGCTGGTTCAATGAACAGGAAAATACAAGAACTGATGTTATCAGGGGTATCTTCCCCATTATGTACAGAGGCAGGGGGGAAGAATTCACACCTCACTGAGTACAGATTGTCAGCAACCTATTTGTGGGAGAAGGTCACGATGAGATGTACTCTCAAAGGTCACTCAGTGAAGGAGAGCGGTGGTGTTGAAGGTGGGTGGGGGTGAGGAGATGATAGCGTAGGTGGTAGTGGTGGTAGTGGCCGCAGGGTAGGGAGGTTTTAGGCTAGGTGGTAGTTGTGGCGGCAGGGTAGGGAGATTATTGGGTAGATGGTAGTGGTGGCAGGGTAGGGAGATTATTGGGTAGGTGGTAGTGGTAGCAGGGTAGGGAGATTGTAGGGTAGATGGTAGTGGTGGCAGGGTAGGGAGATTATAGGTAGGTGGTAGTGGTGGCAGGGTAGGGAGATTATTGGGTAGATGGTAGTGGTGGCAGGGTAGGGAGATTATAGGGTAGGTGGTAGTGGTGGCAGGGTAGGGAGATTGTAGGGTAGATGGTAGTGGTGGCAGGGTAGGGAGATTATAGGTAGGTGGTAGTGGTGGCAGGGTAGGGAGATTATAGGGTAGGTGGTAGTGGTGGCAGGGTAGGGAGATTATAGGGTAGGTGATAGTGGTGGTAGGGTAGGGAGATTATAGGGTAGGTGGTAGTGGTGGCAGGATAGGGAGATTGTAGGGTAGGTGGTAGTGGTGGCAGGGTAGGGAGATTATTGGGTAGATGGTAGTGGTGGCAGGGCAGGGAGATTGTAGGGTAGGTGGTAGTGGTGGCAGGGTAGGGAGATTGTACTGTAGATGGTAGTGGTGGCAGGGTAGGGAGATTATAGGGTAGGTGGTAGTGGTGGCAGGGTAGGGACATTGTAGGGTAGATCGTAGTGGTGGCAGGGTAGGGAGATTGTAGGGTAGGTGGTAGTGGTGGCAGGGTAGGGAGATTGTAGGGTAGATGGTAGTGGTGGCAGGGTAGGGAGATTGTAGGGTAGATCGTAGTGGTGGCAGGGTAGGGAGATTGTAGGGTAGGTGGTAGTGGTGGCAGGGTAGGGAGATTGTAGGGTAGATGGTAGTGGAGGCAAGGCAGGGAGATTGTAGGGTAGGTGGTAGTGGTGGCAGGGTAGGGAGATTATAGGGTAGGTGGTAGTGGAGGCAAGGCAGGGAGATTGTAGGGTAGGTGGTAGTGGTGGCAGGGTAGGGAGATTATAGGGTAGGTGGTAGTGGAGGCAGGGTAGGGAGATTGTAGGGTAGGTGGTAGTGGAGGCAAGGCAGGGAGATTATAGGGTAGGTGGTAGTGGTGGCAGGGTAGGGAGATTGTAGGGTAGGTGGTAGTGGTGGCAGGGTAGGGAGATTATAGGGTAGATGGTGGCAGGGTAGGGAGATTGTAGGGTAGGTGGTAGTGGTGGCAGGGAAGAGAGATTATAGGGTAGATGGTGGCAGGGTAGGGAGATTATAGGGTAGATCGTTGTGGTGGCAGGGTAGGGAGATTATAGGGTAGATGGTAGTGGAGGCAGGGCAGGGAGATTGTAGGGTAGGTGGTAGTGGTGGCAAGGTAGGGAGATTGTAGGGTAGGTGGCAGGGTAGGGAGATTATAGGGTAAATGGTAGTGGTGGCAGGGTAGGGAGATTATAGGGTAGATCGTTGTGGTGGCAAGGTAGGGAGATTATAGGGTAGATGGTAGTGGAGGCAGGGCAGGGAGATTGTAGGGTAGGTGGTAGTGGTGGCAAGGTAGGGAGATTGCAGGGTAGGTGGTAGTGGTGGCAAGGTAGGGAGATTGTAGGGTAGGTGGTAGTGGTGGCAGGGTAGGGAGATTGTAGGGTAGGTGGTAGTGGTGGCAAGGTAGGGAGATTGTAGGGTAGGTGGTAGTGGTGGCAGGGTAGGGAGATTATAGGATAGGTGGTGTCGGTGTATACCAAGGGGTAGTAGTTAGGGTAGCGTGTAGTTAATGCACATTTTTGGCTGACCCTGGAGAGAGGAACAAATATCTACCAGTATGAGACCATCACTCATTACATATGATTCATAATTTATGAAATGGGTAGCTGTAAAAAATACCTTTACCATGATTCATCCACAGATTGAGACACAGTGTTCGGCATTTATTTGTAACACAGCTGAAATATGTATAATTATTCTTTACTGGAAAGACGGACAATGGATCCTCTGTAGAGGTTCTTCTGTGACAATTGTCTGAAGACCCCATCAATCAAATGTCACTATCACAGTAGTTGACTTAGTAAAATAAGATTTAATGAATATCTTTTGTGAAGTTGTTTAAATATCTCTCTATTTATTGTAACTAATAGACATACTGCCTCATGCTTCAACACACTCAATGTCAGCAGGCAAAAAATGAAGGTTTAAACATGTAATAGAACAAGAATATAATTAGAAATCTTTTTTATTGATTTTGAAAAAAGGATTACTCTGTGAGCATCGAGTTACGTGAATCCTAAATCCAGAGTTTAAGACAGAACTAGTATCTCACACTGTTTAAGATTTTAATTGATCAGAATTGAAAAAGTCGCCGACAGTTTGATAAAAAGTCCAAATGTACACTCATGCATGTTGTCTGACTCATGGACAACGCACACCCACGTGCACATGCATGTGCAGTAAGATGCTTCGTGTGCAGACGTGGGTCTATAAATAGCTTGCCGAGGCAGACATGTTAAAAATACTCTCTGGAGCTGTTGTGTCTCAGATGCTTTCAAAATGGGGAGTGTAGTTCTCATAATTGGTAAGAGTTTTTTTTCATTTTAAGACACCTGAATTCAAATTCTCATTATGATTACTTTCATCCAAACGTAACTGTCATTTACATAGGTATATTATCTAATAGCATTTGGAAACTGATGATTGTTTTCATATTTCTGATTATTGATTGTCAGCGATTGGCCTTTTATGTGTATAAATATGTATAAGTATATATAAATCTCTGTAAATATGGTTATGGCCTGAAGCAAGTCTGGTTATTTTGCCAGTGAATTTTTAATTTCATATTCCTTTATCTCTATTTTTTAAGTTTATTTTAAAAGAATGACTTTTAAATATGATTATCATGAAATGAATAAATTACAAGACGATTATATGTTGATAAAGGAAACAGATAAAAATGTACGATCCCTAAAGCTATAAATATTCACAGGAGACTCTTTAAATGAGATGTGACATCTGATTTGTGCCGTCTGTGGATGGCTGACTTGCAGACATGGCTAACTGGCCATGTGCCGGGCTGCACCATTGGTCCCCTGGTTCATTCACTGGGGCATCGGCATGGACAGGTTGCGTGAAGGCAGGGTGGGGTTTGTCATGTGAGAGAGTAAGTCTTCCATCCAAATGCCGCCAAGGTATTGTCATCCATTTCTATTGGCAGGCATTGAGTCTGGATTGTAGTGTGTTACATCTATCATTTTCAAATTAGCAGCCGAGAAGCCTCCATATCATGTCTCACCCAAGTTGACCTGCTCTCCTTGTCCTAGAGTTGTCCTAGTGCCTCATGGATGTAGGACATTGCTGTTCTAATGAATCCCTGTGTTGTCCCATTGATGTCCCTGTACCCATTGATATAGGACACTGCATCCTAAAAATGTCCTTGTGCCTCATGGATATAGGACATTGCATCCTAAAAATGTCCTTGTGCCTCATGGATATAGGACATTGCTGTTCTAATGAATCCCTGTGTTGTCCCATTGATGTCCCTGTACCCATTGATATAGGACACTGCATCCTAAAAATGTCCTTGTACCCATTTATATAGGACATTGCATCCTAAAAATGTCCTAGTGCCTCATGGATATAGGACATTGCTATTCTAATGAATCCCTGTGTTGTCCCATTGATGTCCCTGTACCCATTGATATAGGACACTGCATCCTAAAAATGTCCTTGTACCCATTTATATAGGACATTGCATCCTAAAAATGTCCTAGTGCCTCATTGATATAGGACATTGCTATTCTAATGAATCCCTGGTGTTGTCCCATTGATGTCCCTGTACCCATTGATATAGGACACTGCATCCTAAAAATGTCCTTGTACCCATTGATATAGGACATTGCATCCTAAAAATGTCCTTGTGCCTCATGGATATAGGACATTGCATCCTAAAAATGTCCTTGTACCCATTGATATAGGACATTGCATCCTAAAAATGTCCTTGTGCCTCATTGATATAGGACATTGCTGTTCTAATGATTCCCTGGTTTTGACCCATTGATGTCCTTGTACCCATTGATATAGGACATTGCATCCTAAAAATGTCCTAATGCCTCATGGATATAGGACATTGCATCCTAAAAATGTCCTAATGCCTCATGGATATAGGACACTGCATCCTAAAAATGTCCTAGTGCCTCATGGATATAGGACATTGCTGTTCTAATGATTCCCTGTGTTGTCCCATTGATGTCTTTGTACCCATTGATATAGGACATTGCATCCTAAAATTGTCCTAGTGCCTCATAGGATATAGGACATTGCATCCTAAAAATGTCCTTGTGCCTCATGGATATAGGACATTGCATCCTAAAAATGTCCTTGTGCCTCATGGATATAGGACATTGCATCCTAAAAATGTCTTAATGCCTCATGGATATAGGACACTGCATCCTAAAATTGTCCTAGTGCCTCATGGATATAGGACATTGCAGTTCTAATGAATCCCTGTGTTGTCCCATTGATGTCTTTGTACCCATTGATGTAGGACATTGCATCCTAAAAATGTCCTAGTGCCTCATAGGATATAGGACATTGCATCCTAAAAATGTCCTTGTGCCTCATGGATATAGGACATTGCTGTTCCAATGATTCCCTGTGTTCTCCCATTGATCTTCTTGTACCCATTGATATAGGACATTGCATCCTAAAATTGTCCTAGTGCCTCATGGATATAGGACATTGCTATTCTAATGAATCCCTGTGTTGTCCCATTGATGTCTTTGTACCCATTGATATAGGACATTGCATCCTAAAAATGTCCTTGTGCCTCATGGATATAGGACATTGCTGTTCTAATGATTCTCTGGTGTTGAGCTTGATTTGTACAAGTGTCCCATTGATATAGGACATTCCTGTCCTAGCGATTTCCTAGTGTTGTCCTAGTATTCACCTAGTGTTGGCAGTAAGGCTTATTTCCCTATGTTTCATTGTACCCTCATTCGTTCCCTTCTATGTGTTCCAATACATGAAGCTAAAAGATAGAAAGCCTCTCCTATCCGTTTGAACTTTCTTGAGATAGAAAAGGTTCCTCTAAACTAGGAATGACAGCAGGAAGTATGGCATCAGGTGACATTGACAGCCCCAGGGTACTATTCGTGGATGTTTGCACATGAGGTGAATGTCCGCACTAAGATGAATCAAGTTTTAATTGTGCAAACACCCAGTATTTCCCTACGTCAGCGGCAACGTGATAGCTTCTCAACATCATGGATGTTTGTGAGGTGAAACAAAACATGGTCCCTCACGGAAAACCTTGCATTAAGTCCTGCCAAAGAAAGGTTTCGCTTTGCGTCAAAGATAATTGCAATCAGCTGATCGGCACTTGTCGATATGTGAAGTGCTTTGTGACAATCAATACCTTAACGTCATTGGCAGGGCAGCTCGCGTGGTAGGGGACAGATAATGTCTGCTGGTGCTTCATGACGCAGATCGTACCGTCGTCCTGAGCTACAGTCCCCTTCTGTACCTATTCCGTCTCCCTCGTCCTTGGATGACATCAAGACACGGCCTCCAACTACGGATCATTTCATCTCTGGATATCGTTGTCTATTTGTTCCTTTTTTAATGACCATTTCTGGAGTTTAATCTTAATCATTGTCTTCTGTAGAAGACTGAAACAGATCATCAATGGAAACAGTTTACTTTTGTTACGTGTCTGTATTTTCATGAATAAATCAGGATATCGGCTGAACACGTCAGTTGCAAAGAAAACACAAAGACAACCAAGTCTGTACTTTTTGTTACTTATGAAAATGAGTTTACACAGCAAGAAAGGATTTCACTATAAGGCTATAACTGGACTTCTAGTTGACGAAATGATCCAACGATCATTGGTCTCGTTATTTACAACCTACTCTTCTCCAACTTAGACGATGAGTATACATGCAGTGCCTGAATGTGTTACGCATTCACATGAATACCATAAGCTGCTAGTTGGTAGCCACTGTTCCAAGTCAGGAGCACATGATTTATTTGCCTCTAACATGCAAGAGTTCACCCTGCACCCAGCTGGGGCCAGTCCATCATTGTCTACATTGCTCTCATGATAAGATTTTTTAAAAAGTCTACACCCAATTGGATATATGCGTGTAAAGGTTTGATGTTGTACTGAAGTGTCTGTGAAGAAAAGTAATGGTGGCACGAGGTGGAGCACATCCACGTAACCATGGTTTCAGGACTTTCCCCAGGGTGTTGCATGTGTCATGCATCTATTGCAAGGATGTTTTCTTACTTGATTGTCTATATCTTTAAACGTAGCTAATTTATGAAACTCCATAACATACCGTATTCAACGTAATAAGCGCCCAGGGCGCTCTCAAAATTAGAAATAGGGGGCTCTTATTAGAATATTAATTTGGTGGAAAAAACAGTTGAAAGATAAATTTCGTGGTTTATGCTGACAGCCTGAAATGTGTATGTACGACAGATATTATTTTTCTCCAGAATCTCAATGCCCATAATTAAGGGTGCATATAACACACGGGTGTGTATTATACGCGAATAAATAAGTCTTGTGTACATAGATCAATCTGAAGGGGAGCTAATTTGGATTGTTCACTAGTCAGTATGTTAGCAATTATCGCCGTGGGCGCTTATTACGTCGAATACGGTAAGTGTAATAATGGTTTCACACGTAGAGCATTGTAAGAATGATACAGATACTTTTGTGGACATAATGCAGACACCTTGTTGAAGAAAAAACAGGTATAGTTTACTTCATACAGAGTAGGGGGCACGGGTGGCCCAGTCGTCTAAGGCGCTGCAATTCGCTGTGCAGAGTTGTATCCCTTGGGCATGCCAGAAACCTATGATTGTGGGTTTGAATCCCAGTTCGCCCTGATTATGTTTCTAGGTTTGTCAGCACCATGCCCATGCTCGTGGGTTTCACCAAAGTGGTAAACGTCTGAGGCTTTCCTCCCACATTAAGCTGACACACCGCGATATAACTGGAATACTGTTAAAAGCGGCGTTAAACCCAAATCATTTACTCACTCGCTCATACAGATATGATTATCAGCCAGTGAAACGGGACAGCTTTAAGTTTTTGTTGGAATTTAACCTCTGCCACCAATGACTTTTCTTTTGACTACCGGTACTACACAAAGTTTATTCTTCCATGGACTTCTTCCAAATGGCCCTGGGGATTTCTTTGGCATATTTGTCATCAGAGGTCAAGGTCACAAAGTAGCAAAAACATGCATAAATGTTTGTGGTTACACTTCTCAAAAGTATTTGCATCAAAGCATCTCTCACCATTTTGAAAAGATTTTTTTCAGGATAAGTCAAAGGTCAAGGTCAAGGTCAGCATTCAGGCTTTTGTAAAACATGATTATATCATTGTTTGTTTCTCTGACATTGTTACTATCACATCTGATGTTGGTCAAAGTCATCTTTGAGGTTATCGTGAGACATAGTTGTATCTATCTTTGCTCCAAGGCTGTACTGTAAGAAAAGTCCATGGATCATGATAAGAATGGTTGAGGCTTTGTAAATACTTAATTTTCCTTATGCCATGTTTTATGTCTGTGAAGATCTGAATTAGAATTGGTATTCAGCTTGTTGTAAGTGGCCACTAACAGGATCGGGTGGTCAGCCTTGCTGAATTGGTTGTTGCATGTCATTGTATTATTTAGATCGATGCTCATGATGTCAATCACTGGATTGTCTGGTTCAGATTTAATATAACATTGGATCCTAAGAGTTAAGCAAATAAAAGAAATCTGTCTTGCAATAATTATGGAATTGAAATAGTTAATTCTTTGCATCAGTTTTTAAAAATATTAAAGTGAATGAAAGTTAGCTTGAATTAAAAGATATTCAAAAGCAATCCTGATGTTCTAATAAACACTCAGAATTTTTATTGTGGATTGGTATGGTATGGTTTGGTTTGGGGTTTTTAAAATTTGTATCACCTCCCAAAACATGCACATGTTTATATATCATTTTTTGGGAGTGATAATATATATCTTAGCGATTTATTAAGTAAATAACAAATGAATATTGGAAGTAAATGTTTCATTAAATAGGTTGTCAGGTTAAGTGAATTCACTATACTTTGATATGTTTTCTATCAAGGATAAATTCATGCATAACATATGCAGTTTTTTTTGGGAGTGTTTAATATTGTTCATACAGTGTACCACATACATGCAAGTGGCCTTTTTCTAGTCAATAAAAAATGGACTCTTTGAAACAGTTTCATTGCGACTATAAACTCATATCTTCTCTTATCTTTCGCATAAAATGGCGGTTATCTTTCTGCCAAGAAGCAAGTCCAATCTTATCTTGTGTACACTATCTCACCCTACATTCTCCACAGAGGAAGTAACATCCCTAACCTTGCTACAACATGCATATGTATCAGTGAACCAGCCAATCAGACCTCAGCTTACATCTGTGGTTGGGTTGCCACAATCAGCTGTTGCTAATCAATATGGAGAGAAACTGCTGCTGGCTGAGGGATGACCATTGTCCATCCAACTGACCATTAGGATGCACAGACACACTACATTCTGGCAATATTGGACTCTATCGGATCTAAGAGTCATACAATGAAGGGCACTTCCAGTCAAAATTAGGCCAGTTATCTAAGTTGTGATAACGGCTAGCAGGCTTTCTGATTGCCGTCTGCTACCTGTAGTGTACTGTTGGCCTGTCTGTGATCCTGCTGTGTGGTCACTTCTGCTGACCAGAGGATATTCAGGAGATTGTGACCAGTGGCTTGGATAATTAATCTCGGATCTGGTGACTGACTTTGTGTTGAAGGGTGTTGTTTGGATAACATGGTGCTCTGACAGGTTTCTGGACACAAACTTACCCTGCTCGTGAGGGAAAATGTACCCAGTCAGGAGACCCCTCTAGCGATGGAACCATGCTTTTGTCAAGCAGGTGAGGTGCAGGATACATTATTAGAAATTAGCATTAATTTCAAGGCATCTTTGTCATAACCCTTTTGTTGAGGTTATAAAATATGGGTGACCCTTGATTCTGATCAAATAGGAGCAGAACTCCAGCACCACAAACACTCATTATTTTAAAAAACTTGTATTACCAAAGAACATCTGTAATCATCTTCATCTAATTCATAACAAGTTTTTATGCTTGACTGTGAGAAGTGACTCTAATCATGGTATATTGTGTCCTTTGACATCAACATCCAGTCTCATATAATGTTGAGTATAATGTAATGTTATTGAAATGTGGATTATAGGTCTCAATCACTTTTTTCCCGCTCACCCCTTTTTTCCCCGCTCACCCCTTTTTTCTCACTCACCCCTTTCCTGCCCTTCTGTACTCCGGTGTGTCTGTAATAGTGCAGGGGATCCGTGAAGATCCGGGGTAGAATAGGTCTTCAGTAACCCATGCTTGCCATGATAGGCAACTATGCTTGTCGTAAGAGGCGACTAATGGGATCGGGTGGTAAGGCTTGCTGACTTGGTTGATGCATGTCATCGTATCCCAATTGTGTGGTTCGATGCTCATGATGTCCATCACTGGATTGTCTGGTCCAGACTCGATTATTTACAGACGGCCGTCATATAGCTGGAATATTGCTGAGTGCGGCGTTAAACATACAAACAAACTTGTGAAATTGTTGGCATGTGAAGCCTGTGACTAACAGTGGCAATGAAGCCGTGATGGGGTAAAATTGGCATGACCAAACCTCACCTCCCTTCTTACAAATCCAGCAACAAACACAGACCTTCTATCTCTCCCCTCCATGTTCTCCTTCTTTCCCCCCCCCCAAGTGCGTTCTGAGGCCCAGTTTACTTTAGCACCCCAGGAGGTCGCACAAAGATAGAGGGTGACATGGTGACCCACATTACTGGGAAGGTCAGGAAAGATAACGACACTCATTTGGGAACTTTTTGGATAATTACGTCTGTCACTCACCTTTACGAACTCCTATCCCCATACAGTACGCATGTCCAATCTACTGATACCCTCCTGAGTTAGGTTTTACTGATTAACAGACCAGATCCAAAAGCTTCCAACATAAGATATTAATAATTTTAATTTATATGTATTTGCGCATTTTTTTATTAGAAAAATAATTAAATAAAACATTTGTTAGATTAGACTTAATGCAACAGTTAACTTTTCTTTATATGTTATTTATGCTAGTGAGTTGTTGGCAGGTTGTGTGTTATTATTTGCATTATTATTTGCATTATTATTTGCATTATTATTTACATTATTATGTTTACCAGGTTTATGTCATAGCATTATTAATGTGGAGATTAAAACGGGAGTGTTTGTCATGCTGAGGCAAATACATGTAGTTGTATTCTGTGTCATACCGCATGAATATGTATTTATTATCTATGGCGGACAAATTAACAATAGAATCAGGTACTTCAGGCACAGAACCATGGGACGAGATAGACAGTATCCACAGAATGTCAGTAGTGATGGGTCTCTTAGGCCAAACATTTCCCGCTAGTAATATAGACCCTCTTATACAATAGAGAATGTTATGTATAAATTCCATGTCAACATCACTATCAGTGATTCAAGAAGCCAGCTGCAGTTTTAACTCCATGGCAGAATGACTTTCATATGAATAAATAAATGATTGACATACCTAATTATTTTTATCTTTATTTCGGCCGACCTTGTGTGGAAAAGCTGGAATAAATCCGTGACACATACATTCAAAAAGTTTGGCCTTAACCTCATGTAATGATCTAATTACATCAACAATGGGGCCCCGTGAAGATACGGGGTAGAATAGGTCTTCAGCAACCCATGCTTGTCATAAAAGGCGGCTATGCTTGTCGTAAGAGGAAACTAACAGGATCGGTGGTCAGGCTCGATGCATGTCATCGTATACCAATTGCATTGATGCTCATGATGTCCATCACTGGATTGTCTGGTCCAGACATGATTATTTACAGACAGCCGTCATATACCTGGAATTTACTGAGTGAGGCTTGGAACAATAACAACAACAAACATTTGTACACAACACTGAAAACATCGGAACTACGACATGTTAACATTTACAGCCATGCTGCTGCTGTCACATGGTGTCATGGCCGTGCATGGTCTGTCTCACACATGGGTTGTAGCACCAACCGTAATGTCAGCAACTGTGTTTCAAATTAGAATTCTCAAATTGAAAAATTATGTTTCTGTTTTTCACACTGGCTAAATAGCTGCCGGTAGGTCTTGTGACGAGGTATGACAGAGATGACAAAGAGTGACAATCATGGTGACAGTCACGAGGCCTGTAGCCATACAAGCAGAACATTACATGACATTGTTGTGTAGTATCCCTATAATGGCTGACGTGGGGGCTCTTGGGGTCGGCTGCAGTTCCAGAGGCCCTGTTATTCCTGTGTCAGACATGGGGCGTGGCTGTGACCAAGGTCTTACTACCCTGAGGGGCACAGGTGGCCCAGTCGTCTAGGGTGATGCAATTCGCTGTGTGGAATTGCGTCGTTGAGCACGCCAGAGACCTTGGGTTGTGGGTGCACCCACATCCTGGTGCACCCGATAATGTTTCTAGGTTTGTCAGCACCATACCCGTGCTTGTGGGTTTCACCAACTTCTGAGACCTGCATCACTTGGGCTTTCCTCCCACATTAAGCTGACATCCATCATATAACTGGAATACTGTTCAAAGCGGTGTTAAATGTGACTCACTCACTCACACTTATTTTCCTGGTGTGACAGGAGTGAATGAGTGAGTGAGTTTGGTTTAACGCCGCTTTTAGCAATATTCCAGCAATATTACGGCGGGGGACACCAGAAATGGGCTTCACACATTGTACCCATGTCGTGAATCGACCCCGGGTCTTCGGCATGACAAGCAAACGCTTTAACCACTAGGCTACCCGACCGCCTCTGGTGTGACAGGAGATAGAAAGTGTTACAGTCACTGTAGATGTTAAATGAGTTCTACAGGAAGTGATGTTTTCGATATTCTGGGGGAAGGAGTCTTTCCTGCTGACTGTGATTGGATATCGGCAATAATTATATGCGTTTAGTAGCGATTAATAGAGCTTATTAGCCAAGTGTGTGTTCGTATTGTAAGTACCACATATTAGGAATATAAAGTCTATGTTTTAAGCCTTTGGTGAGCATAATCAGTTTTGTTTATTCCTAATATATGTATATATGACATGTACGACACGGAAACACATGAGAGTAAAAATCTCTTTATCACATAATGTGATTCCTGAAATCCTTGAATATGAGCCATACTTTTTTAACTTTAGAAAATGAGTAGGCATACAAAGTCTGAGTGAAAAATCAATTGTTATAAACATGCCCAATGATTTGCAACAATGTTTGTTTATAATAACACTCGCTGAGAAGCCTTGATCTAAACTTTTGTCAATGTTAAGCAATAGGCATCTCATCGATGTATGGAGCTTCTGCAAGGTGACCTTATTTGCATGTTTATTATATTGTGATACCAAGATTATTGGATGGTGGTACCAAGTTTATCAGGTTGTGATACGAAGTTTATCTGATGGTGATACCAAGTTTATGGGATGGTGATACGAAGTTTATCGGATGGTGGTACCAAGTTTATCGGATGGTGGTACCAAGTTTATCGGATGGTGATACCAAGTTTATTGGATGGTGGTACCACGTTTATTTGTTGGTGATACCAAGTTTATGGGATGGTGATACCAAGTTTATCGGATGGTGGTACCAAGTTTATCGGATGGTGGTACCAAGTTTATTGGATGGTGGTACCACGTTTATTTGTTGGTGATACCAAGTTTATGGGATGGTGATACCAAGTTTATCGGATGGTGGTACCAAGTTTATCGGATGGTGGTACCAAGTTTATCGGATGGTGGTACCAAGTTTATCGGATGGTGGTACCAAGTTTATCGGATGGTGGTACCAAGTTTATCAGATGGTGATACCATGTTTATCGGGTGGTGATACCAAGTTTATCGGGTGGTGATACCAAGTTTATTGGGTGGTGGTACCAAGTTTATCGGATTGTGATACCATGTTTATCGAGTGGTGATACCAAGTTTATCGGATGGTGGTACCAAGTTTATTGGGTGGTGGTACCAAGTTTATCGGATGGTGGTACCAAGTTTATCGTATTGGATAACTCTATGCTTTATATGATAAAAGTGTAATCCTCCATATTTTGTGACCATTCACGAAATAGTCCAGTTATTTAGAAAAGATGTCATTGACAGCTGATTTACACATGGAGTCTGTCCTTGAATGACTTTAGTGTTTTGGTTATCGCTGCTGATGTAAAACGCTGCTACACCCTGGTCCCCAAACCCAGCTCTCACTTGGGAGTTGACACTGTGTGGAATTCCATATGAGATATTTGTATTTTGTACTTTCATCATGTACCAACTTTGTTATGCTGGACATACATAAAATGAGCATAACATTATCTTAAAGTGCAGATAACATTTGTAGTATCACATCAACTCAACTGTTAGCAGACGCCTTAGCTGCTAGATATCAACTGTTAGTGGACAAGTAAGCTGCTAGATATCAACTGTTAGTAGACAAGTAAGCTGCTAGATATCAACTGTTAGTAGACACGTTAGCTGCAAGATATCAACTGTTAGTAGACAAGTTAGCTGCTGGATATCAACTGTTAGTAGACACGTTAGCTGCAAGATATCAATTGTTCGTAGACAAGTTAGCTGCTGGATATCAACTGTTAGCAGACAAGTTAGCTGCTGGATATCAACTGTTAGCAGACACTTTAGCTGCTGGATATCAACTGTTAGCAGACACGTTAGCTGCTGGATATCAACTGTTAGCAGACACGCTAGCTGCTGGACATCAACTGTTAGCAGACACGTTAGCTGCTGGATATCAACTGTTAGCAGACACGTTAGCTGCTGGATATCAACTGTTAGTAGACAAGTTAGCTGCTGGATATCAACTGTTAGCAGACAAGTTAGCTGCTGGATATCAACTGTTAGCAGACACGTTAGCTGCTGGATATCAACTGTTAGCAGACACGAAAATTAGCATTGGTCCCATCAGCCATGCAGGTTAACACCACGGTGTGTTGCTTTTCTGCTCAACATGAACAAACTGACACCATTGAAGTTACCTTGTGTCGATGGTCCTTGATCCAGGCATGTCGAAGTTCAGAGGAGTTTCGTCCATATTGCCAATCTGGCTTAAATCTAAATCTACTTTCTTCCGCTCACGGATCACAAACTGATGAAAAAAATCCACTTTCATTTCAACTTCAGCAGGAAGTTTCTGGGCAATGTGGGTCTCCTGCCGCAGTGCTAGGTTGTGTCGCCTCAAGAACCACGAACACCAGTTTCCTGATGCCTTGAATGACTCCGGGAGATCCATGTCTTTCCTCATACGATAAATATGTTGTATCATCATGTGTGTGATGATGCATGCTGACTGTCGCAAGTCACCGATCCACTGAAAAAGAATATCTTCCAGTGGCTTGAACGAAGTCTCTGATCCCCATCTGGCCTTCTTCATCTTTGGCAGCTCCTCCAGTGACGGCTTCGCTTTCCTCCAATTCCTAACCATTGATTCATTTACTGAAAACTCACTTGCAGCAGTACTTTATTTGCAGAACATATTCAACTTTATTCAAGGAAAACAGATACAAATCATGTTTATGTAAGGAAATAGTTATTGGAACAGTTATTTAGGATGAAATGCGAAGTTTTATTGTCAAATGCTGGGCTGGCTATCGAACCCCGGTTGACACCAGTGGAAACTGAAAGTAAAAAGCCTTGGAAAAAACGTGAGATCTTTGACTCCATGTATAAAATGACCCCCCTTTTTAACCCCCTCATTCTAGGTATGAAAAACTCGCCTTATAAGCAGCAATATATGGTATTTATTCTCATTCTAGTGTTTAGATATATCTGAATTTACGAAAAAAGAGAACATTTAAAAAATACCAAATTGGGACAGATTATGGGTTTTTCCCAATTTGCCTGCAGTAGGAATTAGCTTGGAATCCTAGATATGTGTGCAGTGCTTGAAGGCGAAGCGGGTACAAAAAGGTTTCCCGTGTTCACCTGATCATAGCTCACCTGTTATTTGAAGAGTACCAAATCGTCATGTTGTCCTTCAACTAATTATTCATATAAATGAAGGTGACAAAACCCTTTCCAATCTCCCCCCAAAGGAGAGTCCATTACACAGTTCTGATTTTATCATAAGCATGTGTTTATGATTTACTATCAAATACTGATGACACCAGGTATTTATCATTTTGTGCGCTGTGCACAGTTGCGTCCCTTGGGCATGCCAGAAACCTATGATTGTTGGTTCGAATCCCGGTTTGCCCCGATTATGTTTCTAGGTTTGTCAGCACCATACCCGTGCTCTTGGGTTTCACCAAAGTGGTAAACGTCTGAGACCTGCATCACTTCAGGCTTTCTTCCCACATTAAGCTGACACGCTGTGATATAACTGGAATACTGTTAAAAGCGGCGTTAAAACACAACTCACTTACTCACTCATTTTAACTAGTTGATACAGAGCCTGAAGCCCAAAGTAGCAGGCGATACTCAGAAAGTTGGATGTTGGTCAATATAAGGGCGAAGAGGCTCCCCTCGGGGTCAGGGTGGTGCCGTAGTTTGTTTCCAGTTGACAAGGTGAGATAGCCCACCATGGTGTTGATGCTGTAGTTTCTATACAACCAGTGATAATCCTCAAACACCCTATGTTGGGGTTTTAAATCATGTTTATTGTCACTAAAAATGCAGTATTCTACAGATATTTAAACATCCTTGTAAATAAGACTTTCATGTTTTAAGGTAACCTAGAAAAGATATATTTGTAAGGATATTGTGTTATTTATACGTTTGTTCATCACCTAATATTGATAGCCTTATTTTCATGATCTTTCAGAAAGGCCAGGAGATTGTGTTGTTTCCTGGATGATATATTGCAATGCCATTTTATGGTTAACTTAATAGTCATCCGTGTCCTGAATCACTCGATATCCCTGTTTCTTACCAACCATTAGTAACCAATCTTTCAGTTTTAACAACAATATATGCTAAGAAAAACTACACTACCGTATTCACCATATTAAGTGACCCCTGACCAACTTGGAATAGGTCTTAAGCAACCCATGCTTGCCGTAAAAGGCAACCCATGCTTGTCAGAAGTGACTAACGGGATCGGGTGGTCAGACTCACTGACTTGGTTGCTGCACGGTCATCGATCCCAATTACGTGGATCGATGCTCATGATATCAATCACTGGATTGTCTGGTCCAGACTCAATTATTTACCGCCGTCATATTACAGGAATATTGATGAGTGCAGCGTGAAACAATAAACCAACCAACATTGTTATAGAGTCAAAGCACATTCTAGTTAAAATGACTTTTCTGCACTTTTAGTGGGGTTTGTGAAATGTGATTCCATGTAACTGCCATGATTTAAATATTTCATGCAGCAGCTCAAAGGTTAATGTCTGTCCTTGAACAAGAAAAAAAGTGGTTTCATGGTTCACATTAATATTAATATACAAAATTAATTTATAAGCGACCAGCTCCGTGTAGATGCAAAAACACAGCATACCTAAATGCACACATGACACGTCACACCACCACAACGCCACGCCGCATCGCACCGCACCACACCACACCACACCACACCACACACAAAGCACTGTTATGGAAATTATGCATATATATATCAGAATTTAACACTTTTATAAGGATACTTAAAATGTGTTCATTGTGTGGGATATTTGTCAATCACATGATCACATAGTTTTTCTAGAATGATTGGTTTACATCTGTGGGATGTTGCTTGGAGACATTTTAAAGTGTTTGGGAGCATGTTGGATTCCATTGCTTTTATCTATCACATGTTACCAAAATCGACAAAATGTACAAAAATCTATATTGATGAAGACTTTAGGTGTGTTTGAACAGGTGTGTTAGAAACACCCATTAAGCCTGATAACGACACTTACCACTTTGAAGTGACCCACAGGTATTTGATGGGGTCAGTGTGTAGGTAATGCCCGCTATCTCACCTACTGACCTTCTGGACAGGGGTCATCTTCCTCCTGCCTCTCCCCTCCTCTCCCCTCCTCTCCCCTCACCCCCAGGAGTGTGACAGACATGTGTTGAAGCTGCGTTTTGCTGAAGGTCAGGTGGTCTTCTAGTCACAGGTGCCTCTGTGGTCACTGACTGGTCACTGACTGGTCACTGACTGGTCACTAGGCCTCCCCAGCTTGCAACAAGCTGGTAACAACTTGAAACTACATCTACGTCAAGATCTATTTCTGATTTTCACAGAAATTATCAGTTATAAGGTAGTTAAGTTCATACTGCGTATCCAGGCAACCAATGCAAAAAGAAGTTGTGATCATTATAAATATTTTTGTGAACTGAGATGTATGTGGAACTGCAAGAATTTCACTCTCACATTTATATTTGTAGTACACCAGTGACGGTATGCTTGTAATCTCACACGAGCAGATATAATAGAACAGCTGCTATGTCTGCCCACAAGCTAATGGATTGTTCCTCTGTCTGCCCACAAGCTTATGAATTGTTCCTCTGTCTGCCCACAAGCTAATGGATTGTTCCTCAGTCTGCCCACAAGCTAATGAATTGTTCCTCTGTCTGCCCACAAGCTAATGGATTGTTCCTGTGTCTGCCCACAAGCTTATGAATTGTTCCTCTGTCTGCCCACAAGCTAATGGATTGTTCCTCTGTCAGCCCACAAGCTAATGGATTGTTCCTCAGTCTGCCCACAAGCTAATGGATTGTTCCTCTGTCAGCCCACAAGCTAATGGATTGTTCCTCAGTCTGCCCACAAGCTAATAGATTGTTCCTCAGTCTGCCCACAAGCTAATGGATTGTTCCTCAGTCTGCCCACAAGCTAATGGATTGTTCCTCTGTCAGCCCACAAGCTAATGGATTGTACCTCTGTCTGTCCACAAGCTAATGGATTGTTCCTCTGTCTGCCCACAAGCTAATGGATTGTTCCTCTGTCTGCACTCAAAATAATGGATTGTTCCTCTGTCTGCACTCAAAATAATGGATTGTTCCTCTGTCTGCACTCAAAATAATGGATTGTTCCTCTGTCTGCACTCAAGTTAATGGATTGTTCCTCGGTCTTCCTACAAGCTAATAAATTGTACTTCTGTTTCAGGCAATGACTACATCTGGGGGACCACGAAAGTAGGGAAGAAGTGTGAAGGTTTGTACTTTACTCTTATTTCAGTTTACAAACATCTCAGAAATGTATGATGTTTGATTTAACCAAAACATTATTATGAACTTTTCTGTCTATATAGTAAAAAAATCTTGAAATTTGTTATGATTTCTTATGACATAGGACCATCATTATGTAACTTTAGTTGGATCTAATTATGACTCAATCGAAATTTGATACCCATTTATTAATAGCCAGGTTTAATTTATATTCTACAACTACTTCCTGCCAAAGAGTGCATGGGTTTGAATGAATACGACAAAGTCTGCCTGACCACTTGCAATGAAGGAAATCACATGTTGGGTTTCCGTCATCAAATCCAACTGTTATCAAATACATCTTGCAAATAAGAGCAGGTTTGCAGTACCAACGCATTTAACTCTCTTTTCACCAGTCACACTCCCTGTCCTCTTCGAAAAATTAATTCATACATAATTCAACATACGTGACTTTTTGTGAACACCATATTTTTAATGAGGAAACATTACAGAAGTTGCGAAACAGATGCATATAATAATGCCAGATGTTCAAATCATATGAAGTCTGTTTTTTATCCTAAACTGGCCGGCTTACTTGCTCAAATTTGTCTTTTGCTTTTGCCTAGGGAGACAAGTACCTATTAATTTAGGGGATGTTTACAATAGGTAGAAGAATTTAGGACGTAACTGCACATCTATAAACTTAAAGTAGTTCCTGTGAGGGCACTTCATTTATATATTTGTCAGATCATTTATTGAATTGGTTTATCACATCAGTGACACTAACCATTATTTGATAAACTGACTTACCTCATCTTACTAAATCTTTCTCTCTCAAAATGGAATCTGTATTTTAGCCGAGATAAGCCTAGATTCTTTGGTCATGTGATACCATTTCCCAAGTTGGCGGAACCAATCATAATATAGAATTAAAGCTGCAAGCAGCAATGGCGGGCTCCAAGTAACACTGTGCCCAAACGTCCGTGTTCGAATCCTCAAAGGGTTTCCTTGAACCAACTCCGTCAAATGTAGGCACCACTTGCAGGGTATCGTCGCAAGGAAATTGGCGTGAGCCAGAGTGTCCAGGTCTGTTCTAAAACCATTCCCGACCTCGAACATGTTCGAATCCATACATGGTTTGCTTGTACCAACTCTGTCAAAAGATGTCACCCGAAATCGCCGCTACGAAATTGCCGTGTTCCAGGGGTGTCCAAAGTATTGATCAAATATTACCACCAAGCGGTGTTACTTTTAGCATACAACCAATAACAATAAATGAGATGCATATGGCACACTAACTTCATGTAAACTTGCAATAGTTTCTGTGGAGAACCTTACAAGATATGATCTTCAAAGCAAAATTTCGTTGAAAAATATGATCAAAATCAAAATTCAATACGACCGTAACTAAAAAAGATATCCAAAATCAGCTATTAACGTTTGATGCGTTATGTATGGAGACAATTATCAGAAAGTTTGAAAGCATTTCATGCAGTGGACTCAAAGTTGTTTGCATTTGAAGACAGGTACCCTAAAAACACTGTGAAAACCTTGAATCCAATATGGCTGCCAAACCACGTGACCAATGACCAAAGTCAAAGAACAAAAAATGTCAAGCAGCTCAAGCAGCAGATACATGCAAGTTTTCAACGTAATCGGATAAGCGGTTGCGGAGCAATAGGGCGAAATACATCTTCAAAATATTCTGTTCTTTTAGTTATCTGCCCTTGGCGTTTGGGCCTACGGCCTTGGGATTTTGGCGGGCACCAGTACCTACCGGTCCACATACACACACAAAATGTGAACATAATCGAGCCAGTGGTTATTTTTCTAGCTCTGGTACAAAAATCGGCTGAATAATAATAATATTAAATCAAACGCTAACACTGGGACTCTTCAGCCTTTCGGGTTGGTGACTCTTCAACAGGCTGTAACTTCTTAGTCAGTTGGGCTCAAGTCAAATGGATTATTGTTCTGCGTTCCTCCGGGCCCCGGGTTCCTGTCGCATTGTTGAGATAAAGTGCTAAAACCTGTTTCCCACCTCGTTCATATATTCGAATCCTCAAAGGGTTTACCTGTACCAACGCCGTCAAATGTAAAGAACCTCTTGTGAGACATCACCACTACTAAATTGACATGTGCCTGGGTGTCCCGGGATGTTTAAACCAATTTCCAACTTCGACCCTGTTCGAATCCTCAAATGGTTTGTTTGTACCAACGCCATCAAATGTAAGGAACCGCTTGCGAGACATCACCCCATGTGTCCCAGTGTGTTCTTAACCCATGTTTGACTACTACCATGTTCGAATCCGCATATGGTTTGCTTGTACCAACTCCGTCAAAAGATAGTCACCGTTTTCAGGACATTACCACTACCAAATTGGCGTGTGCCACAGTTTCACAGAGTGTACTTAACCCATTTCCGACCTCCATATTCTAATCCGCAAATGGTTTGCTTTTAACAACACTGTCAAAAATAAGGTACCATAGCAAGTGGCAATTGAAAAATGAAGAACCAAGTCAGCGAGTCTGACAACCCGATCCGATTAGTCGCCTCCTGTGACAAGCATAGTTGCCTCTTGAGACAAGCATCGGTTGAAAAAGGCCAATTTTAACCCTGATCGTCAAGGGTAGTACACATAATACTGAAGAAGACTGTGGAGAACGTTTGGGTATCTGCAGTGAATGGGGGTTTATGGTAGATTTATGAGGCGCTTCCATTAGTATTTGTACTCAAGTCTCACATTTTACTAAAATCAAATAATACCACCAAGCGAAGGTGCTTTCAGTATGCAACCCAGAAAAAATGTAGGTACACATAATATCAAAACTTAATGCAAACTTTCCATAGTTTCTGTTAAAAACTTTATAAAATATGATCTTTAAAGTAAAATTTGGGTGAAAAAAATGATCAAAATCAAAATCCAATATGGCCGCAACTAAAAAAGATATCCAAAATCGGTTAATAACGTTTGATGTGTTCTGTATGGAGACCATTCTCAGAAAGTTTGAAAGCATTTCATGCAGTGGACTCAAAGTTGTTTGCATTTGAAAACAGGTACCCAAAAGACACTGTAAAAACCTTGAATCCAATATGGCTGCCAAACCACGTGACCAATGACCAAAGTCAAAGAACAAAAGATGTCAAGCAGCTCAAGCAGCAGATACATGCTAGGTTTCAAAGTAATCGGATAAGCCATTGCGGAGCAATAGGGCGAAATACATCTTCAAAAAATTCTGTTCTTTTAGTTATCTGCCCTTTGCCTTTGGGCATACGGCCTTGGGTTTTTGGCGGGCACTAGTACCCAACTGTCCACACACACACACAAAATTAGAACATAATCGACCCAGTGGTTATTTTGCTAGGTGTGGTACAAAAATCGGCGGAATAATAAATAATAATAATAATAATAATAAATAATAAATAATAATAATAATAAATCGAACGATTTCAATAGGGCTCTACAGCCTTTCGGCTTGGAGCCCTAATAATTGGCTTGGATGACCCGAATTGCTAATTGTCTGGATGTCAGTATTGGGCAACATGCCAGTTTGACATCCTGTTCAAGAGAGCCATTTCCGAGGTGATCTTTGATGTCACTATTGGTATGAAATGCAAATATACTTCAAATATTGTGAGAAACACAAAACTGTTCACTTCAAGACCTAGACAGTATAAAACTAATATATGTATTCCCTATATATTCCTATAATCTGCAAAGAATGTGTACATCTAAGCATTATCAGCAACCCCTATTTAAATTGTAATCCAGCCATTTACCCACTTTAATATAGAATGATTAGGATTTTCAGGGGAAAATCAGCGTGTCCATTTATCGGTAATGAGCATTTTTTTATCGATAAAGTTAGGCTTGGACCGGTAATTCATGTGACTGCCAAGTTCCTGTGGACGTTATAAATCTTTGTTGGTGAATAAAACATTGGTGATATTCATATAAGTACATTTTTCAAACAAAGCCAGCTTGTCTGTTACCATTAGGGTTTCCCCTTGTCTATTTCTAGTTTAAATATCCATTTGTTGCGACTTTGTCTCAAAATATTTTAAAAAAAGGAGAAAATTGTGACAAGTTTGTGTGACATCTTTGCACTGAACATGATGTTCAAAGATTAAAACCAAATAATTTTCATATGTTTTTTTTTTTTGTTGAAAGATGGCATTGGCAAAAATAAGAGGGGACTGGTAAAGAGTTGCCAGTCCACAAGGACTGGCAGTTTCAAAAGCCAGCGGGAACACTGAAATGTAAAAATGGATGCGCACCCAACCATTGTCCATTTAATGTCCCTTTCCCAAACCTGTAGAATTGGTATTTGTATGTTCTCTCAGTATGTGAATGCCCAGGAAGGGAGTTAGTGAGTTAAGATTTAATGTCTCTTTGGCAATATTTAAGCCATATCTTGGCCTTTTAACTGCAGCGAGTACGGCAAGCCAAACAACAGTTTGACAGTTTCAGATAGTTTGGGTGTATCAGCTCAGACTGAATGTCTTTGGTTGTCACAGGCATCACATATTGGAGTACGACCAGGGATCACGTTCTGGGGTACAGTCAGGGATCACGTTGTGGGGTACAGTCAGGGATCAGGTTCTGGGGTACAGTCAGGGATCAGGTTCTGGGGTACAGTCAGGGATCATGTTCTGGGGTACAGTCAGGGATCAGGTTCCGGGGTACAGTCAGGGATCAGGTTCTGGGGTACAGTCAGGGATCACGTTCTGGGGTACAGTCAGGGATCACGTTCTGGGGTACAGTCAGGGATCACGTTCTGGGGTACAGTCAGGGATCACGTTGTGGGGTACAGTCAGGGATCACGTTGTGGGGTACAGTCAAGGATCACATTGTGGGGTACAGTCAGGGATCAGGTTCTGGGGTACAGTCAGGGATCACGTTCTGGGGTACAGTCAGGGATCACGTTCTGGGGTATGACCAGGGATCACGTTCTGGGTGTACAGTCAGGGATCAGGTTCTGGGGTACAGTCAGGGATCACGTTCTGGGGTACAGTCAGGGATCACGTTCTGGGGTACAGTCAGGGATCAGGTTCTGGGGTACAGTCAGGGATCACGTTCTGGGGTATGACCAGGGATCACGTTCTTGGGTCTACCAGGGATCAGGTTCTGGGGTACAGTCAGGGATCAGGTTCTGGGGTACAGTCAGGGATCACGTTCTGGGGTACAGTCAGGGATCACGTTCTGGGGTACAGTCAGGGATCACGTTCTGGGGTACAGTCAGGGATCACGTTCTGGGGTACAGTCAGGGATCACGTTGTGGGGTACAGTCAGGGATCAGGTTCTGGGGTACAGTCAGGGATCACGTTCTGGGATACAATCAGTCTGCAGTGGTGTACTGACTGTGTGATGAGACCCAAGTCAGGCAGGGTGTTGAGAAAACAAGATCAAGGGAGAGCGCCAGTGGTTCAATATATGCATCCTGCTTCCAAGTAGCCAGTTATGCCTTCCGGAGTTGTTTTACAAATGTAATGTTTTTGTTTCAGCTTGTGGAAAGTGCTGCCACACTCTGTGTTCTGGGACTGTGAACAACTCCCACTGCACACGGGAGAAGACCACCAACCTGGAACCCACCCTGGAGTGTAGTCAGGTGAGTGGACTGGCCCCCAGGGCCCCACACTAGGGTTTAGTCATGTGAGGGGTCTGACCCCCGGGGCCCCACACTAGGGTTTAGTCATGTGAGGGGTCTGACCCCCAGGGCCCCACACTAGGGTTTAGTCATGTGAGGGGTCTGACCCCCAGGGCCCCACACTAGGGTTTAGTCATGTGAGGGGTCTGACCCCCGGGGCCCCACACTAGGGTTTAGTCATGTAAGGGGTCTGACCCCCGGGGCCCCACACTGGAGTATAGTCGGATGAGTGGACTGGTCCTCTGGGCCCCACACGGGAGTATAGTCGGATGAGTAGTCTGTCCCCCGGGGCCCCACACTGGAGTATAGTCGGATGAGTGGACTGGTCCTCTGGGCCCCACACGGGAGTATAGTCGGATGAGTAGTCTGTCCCCCGGGGCCCCACACTGGAGTATAGTCGGGTGAGTGGACTGGCCCTCTGGGCCCCACACTGGAGTTTAGTCGGATGAGTAGTCTGTCCCCCGGGGCCCCACACTGGAGTATAGTCGGGTGAGTGGACTGGCCCTCTGGGCCCCACACTGGAGTTTAGTCATGTGAGTAGTCTGTCCCCAGGGGCCCCACACTGGAGTTAAGTCGGATGAGTGGAGCGGCCCCCAGGGCCCCACACTAGGGTTTAGTCATGTGAGTGGACTGGTATGGAGTATATACACTGGAGTGTAGTCAGGTGAGTGTGGTGTACTGTATACAGGATGTAGACCTCACCTTGGTGTGGTGTATTGTATACTGGATGTAGACCTCACCTTGGTGTGGTGTATGGTATACAGGATGTAGACCTCAGCTGGGTGTGGTGTATTGTATACAGGATGTAGACCTCAGCTGGGCGTGGTGTATTGTATACTGGATGTAGACCTCAGCTGGGTGTGGTGTACTGTATACTGGATGTACACCTCAGCTGGGCGTGGTGTATTGTATACAGGATGTAGACCTCAGCTGGGTGTGGTGTATTGTATACTGGATGTAGACCTCAGCTGGGCGTGGTGTATTGTATACTGGATGTAGACCTCAGCTGGGCGTGGTGTATTGTGTACTGGATGTAGACCTCAGCTGGGTGGTTTGTACTGTATACAGGATGTAGACCTCAGCTGGGCATGGTATATTGTATACTGGATGTAGACCTCAGCTGGGTGTGGTGTACTGTATACTGGATGTAGACCTCAGCTGGGCGTGGTGTATTGTATACTGGATGTAGACCTCAGCTGGGCGTGGTGTATTGTATACAGGATGTAGACCTCAGCTGGGTGTGGCGTATTGTATACAGGATGTAGACCTCAGCTGGGTGTGGCGTATTGTATACAGGATGTAGACCTCAGCTGGGCGTGGTGTATTGTATACAGGATGTAGACCTCAGCTGGGTGTGGTGTATTGTATACAGGATGTAGACCTCAGCTGGGCGTGGTGTATTGTATACTGGATGTAGACCTCAGCTTGGTGTGGTGTACTGTATACAGGATGTAGACCTCAGCTGGGCGTGGTGTATTGTATACTGGATGTAGACCTCAGCTGGGTGTGGTGTATTGTATACTGGATGTAGACCTCAGCTTGGTGTGGTGTATTGTATACTGGATGTAGACCTCAGCTGGGCGTGGTGTATTGTACACAGGATGTAGACCTCAGCTGGGCGTGGTGTATTGTATACTAGATGTAGACCTCAGCTGGGCGTGGTGTATTGTATACTGGATGTAGACCTCAGCTTGGTGTAGTGTATTGTATACTAGATGTAGACCTCAGCGGGGCGTGGTGTATTGTATACTGGATGTAGACCTCAGCTGGGCGTGGTGTATTGTACACAGGATGTAGACCTCAGCTGGGCGTGGTGTATTGTATACTGGATGTAGACCTCAGCTGGGCATGGTGTATTGTATACTGGATGTAGACCTCAGCTGGGCGTGGTGTATTGTACACTGGACGTAGACCTCAGCTGGGTGTGGTATATTGTATACTGGATGTAGACCTCAGCTGGGCGTGGTGTATTGTATACTGGACGTAGACCTCAGCTGGGTGTGGTATATTGTATACAGGATATAGACCTCACCTTGGCGTGGTGTATTGTATACTGGATGTAGACCTCAGCTGGGTGTGGTGTATTGTATACTGCATGTAGACCTCAGCTGGGCGTGGTATATTGTATACTGGATGAAGGTTACAAGTGGGAAGTGGAGTGTGGTGTATCATACATATGACCCAGGGGTTAAATATTAAATGTTTATACATTCCTCGTAAAGTACATTGCAACATACTTGAGATTTCTTAAGAAGCATTCAAGTAGAGGCAGACACAAGTTTTACCCTTTAAACATGGTATAAGTGAGATATGCGACAGCAGTGTGCCGGTCACATGCAGGTATGTAATAAAGCAATAGAGTTCTTTATAAATGTCCACAAAGATGTAACTCAGCTGGGCACTTCTTGTGAGGGTATTGACCTATTCACTGTGAAAGACTATCAAGCATATTATTCAAAGCAACAGTGGAGCTTTGACCTGGTCACTTGGAAGGAAATCACACCTGGTTGCTATGGCAATGAATGTCCATGTGCTATAGGTATGGCGATGTCATTTACCTGTCTCTAATTTATCACCAAGGACATGAATAGCAGTTAGGACCGCTGTGTCCCATACATCTGACCAGTCCACACCATGAGTGTATTTATCTGTTAATGATCCACAAGGGATTAGGTACAGAGCAAATGTGTTTCATGGCTGTGGGCTAAGGGTTTGTTGTACATTTCGTGTTCGGTATTTGCAGGATATGAATTATCATATCCATTTATTTTACTTCAAACTATTCCGACTACAAAGTCAATTCCATATTTTTTTTAAAAGTGATAACATTCTCATAAGATAATCATTGCTCGAGGATTGATTATCATACAAAGGAAAAAGGTTAATAAATGTGAATCCAACAAAATATTTGTCAGCTACCTTTGGATATCTATATATACTTAGAATGTATTTGTCACTTCCAAGTATAAAGAGCCATTGTGATACACTCCAGCTGCTGGCTTAAATGTATATATTGGCTGCAAATTCTCGGAATTGAAATCAATGTTCTGTTGTTCACCTTCAGAGCAGGTACTTGTGGAGACAGATGCTTTGGGGTTACATGAACACTCCCATCTTGCGTCGTCCCTGTGATTTTAGATGCCACAAGTCGGTCTGCAATCTGTATTATTTAACCTGGATCTGATGGTCTTGGGTTTGAATCCCAGATGATTATGTACCTTGGTATGTTAGCACCATACCCTGTCTAATTGACTTCACTGGTGTTGTAAACATATAGGTCACCACAGCTTGGGGTCACCTCCAGTACTTTGCTAACAGGTAGCTGGCTACGATATAGATCATAGAAATCGATAATTGTTAACTAAGTATCAATCGATTATCAATATATATCAGAGAAGTGACTTTGAGCAAACTTGCAAAAAGCTCTGAAAGAAATTTCACGTTATTAGTGAGTGGTGACACGTGTATGCATGGAATACCTTGTGAATATTTGAGATATAACACAAAGTTTCTTTCCGTCTTCTGCAATTGACAATACCAAGTCAGTTTCTGTTAATGAAAACTTTATGTCATCACAATAGTTTGTGGAAGATGACAATGACACGATTTTCATATCAATAATTGTTAATATTTCTTCCCATCAACGATAATTCTGATTATCAATTTTTGTAGCCAGCCCTACTAAAGGCCAGTGAAATACTGTTAAAATAGGTGATAAGCCACTTGCCCTCTCACATGCTCACTCACTCACTCACTCACTCACTCACTCACTCACGCACTCATGCACTCACATGCTCTCACTCACTCACTCACACATGCACACACTCACTCACGCACTCACATGCTCTCACTCACTCACGCACTCACATGCACACTCACTCACGCACTCACATGCTCTCACTCACTCACTCACACATGCACACACTCACACACTCACATGCTCTCACTCACTCACTCACACATGCACACACTCACACACTCACATGCTCTCACTCACTCACTCACACATGCACACACTCACGCACTCACATGCTCTCACTCACTCACGCACTCACATGCTCTCACTCACTTACTCGCTTACTCTCAATCACTTACTTACTCTCACTCACTCACTCACTCACATGCACTCACTCACTCACTCACTCACGTGCTGTGCAGAATCAGTGTACACTGCTTATGGCAACTGGAAACATTTGAGAAAAATACTGATTATGTGTACAAAAAATAATTCGAGACGTATTATGTTAATAACAGTATTACATCTCTTGTCAGTAAAACCTGACACAGCTGTTGTCAATGAATGTTTTGTTTCCTCACTCAATCTTCCACATTCAGGAAATGGCACACTTGCCCCATAATTCTAATGTTTACATGAAATATTTATACATACAGTACGTAGGTAGTACACATATTTCAATCACATTCGGATCTGAAAGAAGAAGAGTATACTTTGATTTTATCAATAAAAATAACTCAAGGCCTTTCGTATATCTTATGTCTTTAAACTCATGCTTTAAAGATTCCCATTTCATAGAATGTAGGTCTTCGGGGACTCCTTCCTCACCATGTAATGTATTTGAACAGCTTGACATACCATTCAATCAAGCCAGCATCATGTAATTATATTCAAGGGGTTACAAAAGGATCTGTCTTGAGGCAGATGCTGTTCTTTCAGTGCCACATATATACCTGGAGAATTGGTGACGGCGATGTAATTAATTGTGGTGCAGGACATGAAAGTGCCTCTCATCCTTGGACGTTCCACACTGACCTAGATAGGCGATAAGCTAATTACTTCAGGAAGGAGGATATGACGTTAACGCTGCTATCGCAGGCAATGGAGTGAGTGACGTAGGTTAGATGTAAGGGCGCACTCTGTCAATGTAGAAGTCACCTCTGGGCGACGTCTTGGCCACCTTTAAGTGAATTGTTTCAGTATTAAGGCGACTTTACCAGCTTGGCCAACACCTTGGGCTCCAAGTGTGTCGGTATTAGCAGACGCCAACGGCTAGTAATTAGCAGGGCAGGATTTCTTGTTTCTTGATTGGAGATTTTGTGTGCCATATTATCAGGAATATGTTCAACTTTGGTATAACATTGAGTTAAATGCCATATGATTGGTCATTTAGCTTAACACACGTCCAGTGAAGATCCGGGGTAGAATAGGTCTTCAGCAACCCATGCTTGCCATAAAAGTCTGCTTCATATCCCAATTGTGTGGATAGATGTTGATGATGTCAATCACGGGATTGTCTGGTCCGGACTTGATTATTTACAGACCCCCGTCAAATAAATAACACACGTACAAATGTACATAAATATTAGTAGCATTTGTAACCCTGCCAGCATGAGTTATTGTTCATGATATCCGAAAGTGATTTGACTGGTTCCGACCAACAGACCCGAGATATTCCAACTGCTGCATTGATTTAATATTCACTCACTCACTCACTCACTCACTCACTCATACCCAAGTCAGACCACCTTCATGGTCTAGAGGTAGTGCATCTGCCCCCAGAGCGGAAGGTCCAGGGTTCTATCCCCGGCAGTGTCATACCAAAAGACGTTAAAAGGTTGTACTTGTTGTTACCCTGTCTGGCACTCGGCATAAAGGGTCTAAAACAAGGACTAGTCGGCTCGGAGTCAGTATACTGTGTCTGAATGCGGTATTCATGTTAAACTGCGGCATGGTATCTCAGTGAGCTAGCACTAATAATCAGCATCAGTCCGGACTAGTACAAGCAGCCACACACACACACATGCACGTCGCAATATAAGTGCAATAATCTTGGACGCGACGTTAAACCCAATTTCACCTCACCTAAACTACCCTAGTCACAGTCAGTCAGAAGGTCTTAAAAATAGGTGATGAAATTCTGATCCCTGAAATCACCCTAATGGAAGATGCTGAACCTTAATGGGGGTTTTCAAATTACTGAGGTACTAAGGAAGAGAATTTATGGATGTCAATAAGTATATTATGAGGAACACAATGGCTCGGAGTATATACTTACTCCTTTATCAGGTAAATAAATTCTATGAAGCAGAGAACATATATATTTTCCTGTTAGAACAACAAAAGAAATAAGATAATGGTGGAAACTTAACAAGGGAAGCCAAAAGATAAATTGGCGCTGATAAAAGTCGTTTCAAAGACTTGATGGGACATCAACATGGAGACGATGCAGTGATATCCATCATTAAAGAAGTTGACATCCATAACCTCTCTTCCCTATGTGTGTAACTTCTAAATGCCTTTCAACCCGTGAAGATCCGGGGATGGAATAGGTCTTCAGCAACCCATACTTGCTGTAAAAGGCGACAATGCTTGTCGTAAGACGCGACTAACGGGATTGGGTGGTCAGGCTTGCTGACTTGGTTGATGCATGTCAACGATCCCAATTCCCTGGGTCGATGCTCGTGATATCAATCACTGGATTGTCTTGTCCAGACTCGATTATTTACAGACCGCCATCATATAGCCGGAATTATGCTGAATGCAGCGTCAAACAACAAACCAACCAATCTAAATTACTTTCAAGGACGTGATACTGTGGTACTGTTCATCATGAACAGCAAAATTGGCCATATTTCCCCTTCAAATCTACCTACCCCGTTACCATATGTAGAAACTGATTCTTTAATGAGAATGACAGCAGTATTTTGTTCCGACCTACAGCAAGTTGCATGGCGTCCGCCTATAAACAGCTTCACACAAACACTAATATAACTGTTTGGGTCTAAATTGGAGGAAAGATGTTAAGCCTTAGAATTGTTCATGTTAAAATGTCACCAGTTTCTATGGAAAGTTTTATACAGACGTGACATTAAATATTAAGTAGCCATTAACATGTGTGTCAGTGGTATGTTTGATAAAACATGTTCCAGGACTTGAATTAATAATGTATTGATTCGTAGATGAGAACATCCACGTGTTTTGTCAACAGGCTTGGCCTGGTTACCTGGTTTTAACCAATCAGAAGGCACAGATGTGACCTAGTCTTTACGCTGTAGCTAAGCTGACAGGATTATTTTCCCTAATGACTGCTACCATGAATACCTGTACTTTTTGTGACCCGGTATGGTCCTGGTGGCCTCCAGGGTAATGTAGGTTAAATGGAGAAACTCCACCACTGACTAATATGGCCTTGACAGAAAATGTAATATAAATGTCAGAACTGTATAAATTGACTTGTTTAAACGGTAATGGGAAATTTCAATGATAGAGTTCTTTAAATTTCTTTTCTTAACTGTCTTACTTCTGAACCACACGATGTTGGCATGGCTTCAGTTTCACCCACTTGGAAATTAACTCCAAGGTTGTATGACCAAATGTTTTTGAATAATTCCTTTTTGGAGCTTTTCAACTGTCATGTATAGAAAAAGACATTGAAATTAAGTCTAAGGACTTTTTTTCATACATTTCTCATCATGATTATTTTGCACTTCCCGACGGCCATATTGCATATAAAAAACTGCCTACCATTGTTCCGACATCATGATTTGTGTAGTTTAACAAATTTGTGTGAATGTCAAAGTATGCTTCAGGAGTAAAACACACTTAAATAAATCTGTCTTTTATTCTCTGAGCAGGACGTATCAGTGCTCGTGTTCATGCCGCTCCCTCACAAAGCAGTCAGTTCCACACTTGGTAGTTTTATCCTGGACAACTCGCACAATGGGTTATTGATCAAGTGCTGCAAATTATATCAAACCATATTTTGACAGTTTTACTGAGTTTTGATAGATGAAATTAAGTTGATATATTCAATAGTTTTCAACATACTGTTGAACTATTCAGGTTCATTAGTTTGCTGAGAATAACTGCAAGATTGCTGATGTGTGTGCTCAGATATGTGTGTGCTTCATCTTCTTGTAACAGTCAGGTCGTGTTCAGACAGAAATTTTTTAAGTTCTCAAGAAAATTTAACTGGATAATTCTTTTCACAAATTCATTTGACCCGTGAAGATCCCTGGTAGAATAGGTCTTCAGCAACAATGCTTGTCATAAGAGGCGACTAACATGATCGGGTGGTCAGGCTCGTTGACTTGATTGATGCATGTCATCATATCCCAATTGTGTGGGTCGATGCACACGATGTCAATTACTGGATTGTCTGGTCCAGATTCGATTACTTACAGACTGCAGCCTTAGCTGGCATATTGCTGAGTGCAACGTTAAACAACAAACAAAACAACAACAAAAATGAATAATTCTTTCACTAACACATTGTATTTTGTGTTTTCCTTTCAGCCGCTGGAGAACTGGACCGTCAACCATGTAATCGAGTGGATGGCAGCTCTCAACCTCTATCGCTACGTGGAGCTGTTTCGAGAGAAAAACATCGCAGGGCGGGACCTGAAGACCATGGATGAGGACAAACTCATGGTAGGCCATGTGTAACATGTGTAACAATGTTACAATTGTAACAATGACACGGTCAGTTTAGGTCTTAGTCTCATAGTCCCTGAATCGTATTATTTTCTCTTCTGCCCAGCCCTTACTGTAAGGGGAGCTGCTGTAGAATATATTTGCCACTATTTTCATTCAAGGATCCAAGGGATAAGGATAGAGTTGGGGTTAACCTACCCTAACCCGAACACAACTAAGCCAAAAGATTGAAGAGGCACGCGAGATCAGTGAAGCAATACTAAGCATTTTTTCTTGAGATATATCAAGTTTTCATGATACATTTGGGTGGCCAACAGATTCTGTTATCGCATCCTAAATGAAGCAAGTCTAGATTTTCCAAAGGGTTCCCATCTCACTGGGTCTTCTTTTCAAGTTAAATGTAGTTGCTTGTTTCTATCAAAATTATATATTTCAGAGACTAGCATTAGTCTAAGGTCTGAGTGAACAGGATCATATTGAATCTTCTCTGTGCTGAATCGGTATAACACACACACAAACTTTCATAAAAATGAGCTGTCCTGTTTAAGTGTTGAATTGTATGTTATAAGAAAGTAATAACTGTGGAGAAGTAGCATGGCCATCTTGAGCTGAACTGGACACGAGCACTCATACAGCTTTGGAGAAGGAATGAGCTTGAAGTTAATGTGATAAAAATAGACCTGTATTTGCAATGAGCAGCACCAGAATACCTGAAATTTTATGTCTGATTCCTGATCATGTAAAGGTGAAGGTTGCCTGTCTGATTCCTGATCATGTAAAGGTGAAGGTCACCTAAATGTGAAGCTGACTGAGACGAGTGTCATGCGACAGCCGCATGTAAGCCTCCAGCCCTGATCTTCCTGTTTCCAACAACCCAATAGATTCTTCTTCAAATATATCAACTTAACACCACTCTATGGCTTCTGCCTCCAGTTCTGTGGCAGACAGTGTGAGAGCGACACTTGAGACATAGTCACAGTGCATGGCTTGCAAGTCAGAAAGAAACCTTGAAGGTGTCCCAGCTAATTATTGTAAGGACCTTACAGACGAGGTAATCACTCCGACCACGATCTGCGGAGCGGGAAAATACACCGTTATTAATTGACCCAATTTATGTTTGATCAACAATAACATTGATAACAACGAAAACATATGTCGATACCAGAATGAGCCTTCGTCTTCTATTGAGTGATGCAAAATTGTTTCCTGAGGCAAGACAGTTGATGCAAGAATGTCATGAATGACGCCACTTTAGGAATGACTATCAGTTATGTATATTTACAGCTATTTATAGCAGTAGATAGCAAGCCTATTTTTTATTGGAAGGTGATGGTTATAGGATTTTATAGACCAAATATCAAAACTGCTTTACATTTTGACTATTTGTATTTCTTGAATCACATAGGATGATTCCTATTATATACTCACTGTCGAAAGAAACGCAAACCATAAAAACATATGGAGAAGTAGGTACTTAAGAAAAGATGTTTCCAATGTGTACCACTTAATTACAAAACTAACAAAGAGTCATGATTTACCACAGCGTGTCTTAATTCGTATCACAATATGCTACACATGATTTCCAAATTTTACACGCTAATCCTGCATGAGACAAATGGTGCATCTCAAGTCATACATCTATGATGTCACATGTGATGTGTTCATGAGCGTCGGTTCACACATCATACCAGTTGGATCGTTTGTGCATCGAACCAATCTTTTATCTCTTGAATACGAGTAATTCTTCAGATATTAACCAACATGCATGGTATTTGTGTTTCTTTTGTTCGTGAGTATACTTTCAGCATTTAACTCTCTTACTTCAGTTTATCAAATCAACACCCTGAAGATAAGGCAGCGATTGAAACTAACTGTTTTAGTCCACTAGTCCTTATGATGATAACATTTAGTAAAACCCTTAAATGGCAAATTTCTACTGGTCCTTACCATTGGTCGGGTGGTCAGGCTCACTGACTTGCTTGATGCATGTCATCGGCCCCAATTGCATGGATCGATGTTCATGATGTCAATCACTGGATTGTCTGGTCCAGTCTCGATTATTTACAGACCACCATCATATAGCTGGAATAATGCTGAGTGCGGCGTAAAAACAACAAACCAACCAACCAATCTAATGTCTTTCAAGGACGTGATACTGTGGTACTGTTCATCATGAACAGCAAATTGGCCATATTTCCCCTTCAAATCTACCTACCCCGTTACCAGTGTGGCGTTAAACAACAACCAACCAACCTACCTTAACTATTGAGCAATTTGGTAAGGACTACAACGCTGGTGCTAATTTCTATTACTGGATAAAGTCCCTGGGCCCAAAACACAGGTGACAATATTAGGTTAAGTAAGTGTATACGTAAATTGGTTTTAATGCTATTCAAAGCAGTGTTAAACCCAACTGACTCAATGACTCCCTCACTTTGGGCCCAGTGACCTTAGGTGGTGATAAACCTCTGTACAGACTTCTGTCACATAGCTACCAGGATGCAGTGGTTCTGGGCTGATAGCAAATTAGAGAACAGGAACAAAATATGTTGTTCAGTACGTTGTTTCATGTTCATTCCAAAAGCCGAAACACTGGTACAGCCTCTGCTTCGTGCCAGGCTACCTGCCAGAGGCTCCCGATATAGCTGAACCCGTTGGCGCCAATGTGTGGCACACATTCACACTCAATGGAGTTTTCCATGACTGATCTGTGTAGGTTGTACCTCAGGTAGCCTTGCTCCAAGGCTGTAAAATGATAGGTCCATGGGTGTGAAGTATTTATATCCTTTTAAGAGGCAAGTCTAGATATGTGGATGCCAGTCTCTAAAAGGGACACCGTGTTTTATTATTTATATGATCAAGAAATCATGAATTTGAATGATAAATATTACCTTAGAGACTTGTACAAGTCTATGCATCAGGGTGTGGATTGCCCAGACAGGCCTCCTCCTGATCTCCAGGTGTCTGTACTTGTGTGTCTGCACTCCCATCTTCTTCCACTTGTTCGCCTCATCAGTGATCTAGATGTTTGTGTACGTAGTCAGTTTGACTTGTTTCAGCTTCAAGCTTGGTTTGTAATGTAGGTGTGTGTGTAGGGAAGCCCTTTTGGTAATTGAATTTTTGGTATTGGTAAACTTGCTGCAGCAGTACCAGTTTTCCATACCATGTTAATTTTTGTTGGTTTGTTGTTTAATGTCACAGTCAACAATATTCCCGCTATATGACAGCGGTCTGAAAATAATCAAATCTGGACCAGACAATCCAATGATTGACATCATGAGCATCAATCCACATAATTGGGATTCGATGACATGCATCGATCAAGTCGGCAAGCTTGACCACCCGATCCTGTTTGTTGCATCTTATCCATGTTAATGTACTGGTGTACTGGTGGTGTTGACAGTCATCATTATATGTGAAACAACTCGCTGCTTGTAGGGGCGGTCGGGTAGCCTAGTGGTTAAAGCGTTCGCTCGTCACGCCGAAGACCCGGGTTCGATTCCCGACATGGGTACAATGTGTGAAGCCCATTTCTGGTCACCCCCGCCGTGATATTGCTGGAATATTGCTAAAAGCGGCGTAAAACCATACTCACTCACTCACTTACTCGCTGCTTGTACCTGTATGTTGGCCCAAGTAGCCCAGTAGTTTAAGTTCCAGCCTGGTTGTACTGCTTGTTGATTCACAACCCACATTTTTCACATTGTTTCCACTCTTATCATGCTGATGAATTTCTCGAAGGTGGTATGTATCTAACAACTTTATTATCTCCTTCCATACTAAGAACATTTCCCCATGGTGTAACTGTGCAAGCAGGCTGCTAGCATCAGTATAACATCATCAGTGTACTCTGTAGTTGGTGCTCGAGAAAGAATCAGTGGCATGTTTTATTAAAAGAGGTCCCCAGCACGGCCAGGTTTCTTAAGCTGAAATTTGTGTTCATGTTTCAAGCAATGATGTCCTTAATATTGCTCACAAAATTCTGATCCAGTGTTAAACAGGGCCACCATTACTGCGTCATCATAACATCCCTTGTACTTACAAGCTTTAGCTCTTTTCATTGGTATACATTATATATGACAAATATTAAGGTGTTGACTGTATTTTGTGATTTTGTGAACACGGGCAGGGGATGTTGATAACAGTCTTCTTGTTTACCCTTTTATTTTGACCTGAGTGATGAATGACCTCTGGGAATTCTGTGTCAGAATAAAACAGGTGCACTGTACCCAATCTGAAATTGGACTGAGTGGTTGAATGCCTTGATAGGGCTGACTGTGTATCATCCTGCTCCAGTGTCGCGGATCATTGCTTGTGTTTACATTCCCTGCTTTGCCGTGGTCGGGATAGATGTGACTGTGTGCTATAGTTTCTTTCTTTCTTTCTTGTTTAACGCTGCACTCAGCAATATTCCAGCTATAGGTTGGCGGTCTGTAAATAATCAAGTCAGGACCAGACAATCCAGTGATTGACATCATGAGCATCGATCTACACAATTTGGATTCGATGACCTGCATCAACCAAGTCAGAAAGTCTGACCACCCGATCCCTTTAATCGCCTTTTGCAGCAAGCATGGGTTGCTGAAGACCTATTCCACCCCAGATCTTCACTGGTTCTCCCTGCTATAGTTGAGTTTGGAGTGATGTCATTGTGAACACCCTCATACCCTCCTATATTCCCTGCTACAGTTGAGATCAGTGTGACGACACCACCGCACACCATCGCATCTTGCTACAGTTGAGATCAGTGAGACGACATCACCGCACACCATCGCATCTTGCTACAGTTGAGATCAGTGTGACGACACCACCGCACACCATCACATCTTGCTACAGTTGAGATCAGTGTGACGACACCACCGCACACCATCGCATCTTGCTACAGTTGAGATCAGTGTGACGACACCACCGCACACCATCGCATCTTGCTACAGTTGAGATCAGTGTGACGACACCACCGCACACCATCGCATCTTGCTACAGTTGAGATCAGTGTGACGACACCACCGCACACCATCGCATCTTGCTACAGTTGAGATCAGTGTGACGACACCACCGCACACCATCACATCTTGCTACAGTTGAGATCAGTGTGACGACATCACCGCACACCATCACATCTTGCTACAGTTGAGATCAGTGTGACGACATCACTCACATCAGCTCCGTCGTAACCTGCTCCAGGCAAATTGGGAATTGAGTCAGCAAAATGTACTGAGGGCAGTGCAAGGGCAGTACAGTAATCACAGTGGTAGTAGATCTCAAGCTCCAAATGACTTTTCAGTGCAAACCTCCAAGTACTCAACCCTTCTGAAACCACAAATGCATTCTGCAGTACAGCTGTATGAGATCACCACTGGAACACTCATTACTGCCCTATATTCCTGCTAGAAAAGACATGTTTCTTTAAAGTGTAACTTCCCTGGTATTGATGGTTTTCATACGGCTGGTTTAATATGTTGGCTGGGAGCCAGTAGAGGTGCAGGGATGTGGAAGGTGGAGGGAGTGTACCGTGTGACTTGTTTGAGCTTCGTCTTCACCATGGGTGTATCTGTACTTAGATCACCGACTAAGAAATCAAGTGAGCTTTTGTCATGGTACGTGGTCCGTCATCAGTCCGATTGTCTGTCAGTCATGAACTTTTGCATTTTCTCATCTCTTGAAACTACAAGGCCTATGAAGTTGAAAATTTGCATGAAATCTCCAAGTAATGGTGCCTAAATCATGCTCACAGAATTCTGATTAAATTTCAAACATGGCCACCTTGGGAGCCATATTGAAAATGTCATTTCTGGCCATTACGCAGCCATATCTGCATGGTTAATTATTAAATTTGATACGCAAGTATGTGGTTCTCAAAATAACATAAAGTTTGGGGCATATTTATTTTTTTATGAAGCTACCACCTTTGACTTTACGTACCCCTGTTTCTCTAAAGTTACTACATTTTTGGTATCTCTGAACCTACAGTGTAAATCAGCCATCTATTTTCAAAATGTATTGAAATTTGGCATATGTGTCCTGGGGCCTAACATGGCAATAAAGGGCAATAAAATTCAATGTAGATACAAAATTGGAAGACCACATCTTATACCCCAACGCACACAAGTCTGCCACTACGTCTTATCACATCATCTGCATACATTGGGGATCAAGGGAAAATGTAGGTTTTCACATATTGTTGCCATGGAAACTAAACTGAACTTTGAAAAGAAATGGTTCGAGTGACATTAGAATAGGCTGTCAGGGCATAAGTTCCCCATCCTACATCTGTTATAGGAGAACAAGTTCAAGCAGATCCTAACTGTCCACAGACAGTGGGCCAGCATTTTTGGAGAATTTGACTGTTGTGTCAGTTACTACTGGCAGGTGAAACAGCCATAGCTCCAGTCAGCAAGGGCCAGTGACCCCCAGTGACCCCAAGTGACCCCAACACTGACCTTTGCAGTTGAAAGAGCTTTTGCCATGCTCCTAACTATCTTCTGTGGTACTGCTTGATAATGTCACTTAAATGTGGCATGCAGATTCCATAGGTCTTGTTCAAATCAATGTGATTTTATTGTATTCTTTTTTTATGTTTTAAGAAACTAACAGTTTACAAAAAAGTTTAGAAGTCTTATTCTAAAGAACCACAGGTCACAGGGCTTACACTTTGTGTGATTGTATGACAATAAGAAGATTCCAGCTTGTTCAAAGCATCACTAATAGTACTCAGTTTCCTTGTCATGAACAATTGTTGCGATTGGATTTTGGGGGGTGGGTTTGTCTGGAATTAGACTAGTCTGGAATGTTATGCATGTTTTTTTAAACACACTATAGATATTTGTGCCAAACACAAAATAGTGTTGAAATGTCATGAAATTTTTTCTTCATAATTCAGGTAAGCTACAGAGCCTTGTGGCTGTATTTTGTTATGGGGGTTGGCTTTGTCAGCTAATTCATGTTCAATGCTGTTGTGGGTTGTTACCTGGACCCGTGAAGATCGTGGTAGAATAGATCTTCAGCAGCCAATGCTTGCTGTAAAACACGACTATGCTTGTCGTAAAAGGCGACTTAGGGCATCGGGTGGTCTTGGTTGATGCATGTCATCGACCCCACATTGCGAGGATCGATGCTCATGATATCAATCACTGGATTGTCTGTTCCAGATTCGATTATTTACAGACTGCCGTCATATTGCTGGAATTTTGCTGAGTGCAGCATTAAACAACAAACCAACCAACCAACCTGGCGCAAAACTGTTCTAGTCATTGGTTCAGTTCAGTTGTATTGTTCACTCAAGTAACATTTCTGTTTTAATCCCTGGTTTCTTGTCCCCTCTGTCTTCATAGGTGATATATCTTGTGAGTTCCCATCCATGTTAATAATTTTCAGTCAATTTCTTCATCTAACAACTGGGGCGGTCGTGTAGCCCAGTGGTTAAAGCGTTCGCTCGTCACGCCGAAGACCCAGGTTCGATTCTCAACATGGGTACAATGTGTGAAGCCCATTTCTGGTGTCCCCCACCGTGATATTGTTGGAATTTTGCTAAGAGCGGTGTAAAACTATATTCACTCACTCACTCACTAACTCATCTAACAACTGATAATTTCAGCTGTCAAAAGAATAATTCATAACATAGGACTGAGGGAAGTCATCTTATATTGTGATATTGATGTATATATAAATTTTTAATGTTGATACTGTATTGATACAAATTTATTAATATCTCTGCTAAATTAATAATCCACTGACACAGAAAAAATTACGTTTGTTCAGATTACAGTGATTAAGATGGACAACGAGGAGGCAGAAAGTTCAGCTTTATCATTTAATGGATCCGTCTGGTTCATATGTCGCATTAATCTGATTAATTGCAAGTGATAGAATTTTTTATCTATACACGTACAGAGCAACTTATTTTGTCATTAATCAATATATTGATAATATCCGGATACCTTTGCGTCTATATATCAATACTACTTGCCAATCATTGATACCCGAGTATAGATATATATATTTGTGGCTAATGTAATTGTCGAATTCGACAGCCTACGGACAAGTGTGAAGCAACTGAATTATCCACATGTCATTGCGGACTAGAAGGTGGTTGAGTCAGCAGCAGCATACAAGATGTAGATTTCCAGTTCACAAAACCCTCCCCCTCTTCATCATCTTCTACTGCTGTATGGACAGTTTTCATTCCTCCTATATTTCCCGACTTGCTGCCAGTAGGTTCTGTTCTGTGAGTCTGTGGCAATCAATGCCCCCTGTTCCTCACTCATCAATAAATAAGAAAGAAACTGATTCGTCTGAACTCTGTACATGTGGGTTAGTGAGATGAGAGTTCCATAGTTCGCGGACTGACTCACAACTTTCACCAGAGAAGCTGCCAGACTTATGTCATGAAGTTAGTTGTCTGGCAAGCAGTCTTCCCATAATGCATTTCTGCAGGAATCTGGTAGCTTCAGCACTCTTCGCAAAAAAGCAAGCATTCCTTCAAAGCTGCCAGAGTGATTGATATAAAATGTCTTCTGGTCCGTGATTTTTTTTTTTCCGAAGAATACTCGTGGGAAAGTGGAATGATGGGATATATTACAAGGATGAGCAATATGCCTGTGAACGGAGGAGGTGTGATTTGGGGGGAGGAGGTGGGGGGAGATGTACTGACCGACTTATCCACTATGTTGAGTCTGAGAGGAAGAGTAAGATATCAGGACAAACTCTGAAGTTTCATCGCTGGCCGAATTTTTCCGGGAAGTGTAAATCACACCATGAGATAATGGCAGGCTGACATTACATCGCAGGGGTAATGCTGGGATGGAAATTTTTGACAATAAATATTATGTATGATAATAAAAGAAAAGGTTTTTTTAATGGTTTGTGTGGAATGTGTGTGAGGCGGGTATTTCTCTTGACAGATAAGACAGATTCAGACACACAGACAGGCAGACAGATTCAGACAGACAGACAGACATACATACATACGTATAAACACACACAAAAATCTTAAAAAATATCAATATTACAGATCTGATGACATACATAAAATGTCATCAGTTGATTAAGATCAAGGGGTATTTATTACTTGAAATTATAGATATAGAATGCAATTGATGTCGATGGCTTCATTATCTGAGATGATGTAGTGAAATAATTTGTTTTCATGATTGTGAACATTTACATTTTGTGTGGATCAGTTTCAAAAGAGTGTATTTCTTCCTTGAGTGTGTTTGGTACACAGTGAAGTAGGTAGTGTTTTTTCCCCATCAATGGTTGACATGACACATGATATATTGACATGTGCATATATAGCATATACCGGTGCTCTGTGTGGGTCAAGATGACTGCTGGGTGCCATCAATACCCTTCCATCCCCAGAATCCTAACTAGGAGATTAGGCATGTAATACAAACAAATTGTATCACCTCCTTGTGCAGTATTTGCTTATTTTAGCGTAATATAATATGTACAATAGCGTGGGCAGAGGGTTTATGGTATTAGAGAGATTTAGGTTGTACTCTTGGTGGGAGTCCCCCCAAATAAACCTGAGGAAGACCTCTCTGACACCCTAACCGTGTCTTGTGTACTGCTGTTTATCTCGTGGTTGTGGCTTAGTGATTGACAGGGTGTTCCTGGAATGGGGCCATTAAAAAGTAAATTCCCAGGATGGGATTGGCCGTACCTGCCGCCTCAAGAGACTGCAAGTGTTCCGTCAGCAGCTTCTGTCTGACAAGTTGGGCATCCAGATCTTCATATCTAACACTTCTGTTGTACTGAAAGGATATATACTGATTCATCCGGGAGATTTTAAGAATGATGATTTGTCTGTCATGACTTCTTGAAGAAATTCCTTATTGATGAGGGCAGCTTATCTGTGAAAATATTCACTTATTCGATGCATGGGAAAGGTGTTTGATTCCCCATAGTAACACTATGTGAAGTCTAGGGCTGGGACGAGTCCATATATACTGTAAATCTTGAAATTAACGCGAGTTTGAATTAAATGCAAAAAATGCGAGTGGTCTTTGCTCGGATTATTAAACAACACATTTAGAGGAGGGGGTGTCGCATTCATATTGAGTCGCATTATTGACTAGGGGCCAGCGGTCGCATTCTTTTGGAGACGCATTAATTGCACGATTTACAGTACTCCCCGGGTAGTCGGGTACCCTCCCAACTTTCACCCGGCCCTACCCGGCCCTACATTGGGAAAAGTATTTGCTTCCATAGTTACACTATGTGAAATCTGTTCTAGGCGGCACTGTTATTATGTTGCTGAATATTGCTGAAAGAGCCTGAAAAACCTATCACTTCTTAACTTCCTTCTCTCTCTCACTCACTCACACTCACTCTCACTTACTCACTCACTCACTCACTCACTCACTCACTCTCTTCTTCCCTCCCCCCTGTGTATTGTAAGGGTTAAATCACTGATATGACATCCGTGAAGGTGCGGTATGACGGCTGTGGTTAATGTGTGATTTGATGCCTGTGGTTTAATGGGTGCTTTATGGCTGTGGTTTAAATGTTTGGTATGACACTTGAGATTTTGAGGTTAACCACGCGCAAGCAGGATGGGTTTTGATGGAATTAAGTCTGTTGGGGGAGTGGGGGGACAGGAGGCATGAAGGACTCTGCATGTGATGGGATCTGCTGAGAGGGTGTCTGTGGTCGCCAAGGGTCGGGGAGGATAGGATGGTCTCACTGTATGGTTAGGGCACCATGGAGGTGTTCGGGAAGTAGCTGTCAAGTTGTCATTGAGCTTTAACTGTGAAATAAATTGTGAAATAAAAGTATCAAAGCCCAGTTAACATGTAAACTCTGCCTGTTTGGTAATCACTGTTTATGTCTATGAATAATTAAAGATACTGTTGATTACCCCGATCTGTTTATCCTGAAATGTGTTCATCGTTACAATTATATAGTATTATTTTTTATTTTTTATTTTTGAATTGATATTTTGTATTCCTGTATCCCTGTTATATTTATATTTCTGACGCCAGGGGTTTGTTTGTTTGTTTTTTGTTTTTTGGTTTGTTTGTTTTGGTTTTTTGTTGTTTTGTTGTTGTTGGGGGGGGGGCTGTGAAAATATTATTTTTTAGGTTAGATTAAGGTTATGAATGTGATAACATCCCCCTGACAACCATGTCCTAAACTGTGACCAGAAAGTTTGTACAAAGTCACATTCCCAAAACAAGATGGACTTTACAATTATGTTTGGAATGGTACCGCCCCAGTTGTGCGTTTCTCTGGAGACTAGATATGAGAGAGTGAGTATATTTTTACGCCGCTTTTAGCAATATTCTATCAATATCACGGTGGGGGAAACCAGAAATGGGCTTCACACATTGTACCCATGTCGGGAATTGAACCTGGGTCTTCGGCATGACAAGCGAACGCCTAAACCACTAGACTACCCAACCGCCCCACTAGATGAAGGCAAGTGATGGATGGATGAAGACGTACCGACTGGGGTCAAGATCTAGAGGGAAGGTGTGTTGTTGAAGCGGCTTATGCATCTGTTGAAACTGTACAGTGATGAGGTTGTCTACAGTTACATGTGACCAGGTACTCTCAAGCTGGGTGTCATGACAACCTCCTCAGCATGGGTGTGTTCCGATTGGGTCAGGATAATCCTAGATGGCCAGCGAGGGTTCTGCCTAAATGCCTACATTTGCCTGTACGTACCTATATATCAAGTTTTGGCCTGTAGGAAATGTCAAGGTGCTTGTTCAGATCGTATTCACAGCAGTCCGGGGGAAGCCATGTTGAGATAGAAGGCCCAGAATAGAAAGTGTCAAGACACAAATAGCAACACTTTCGCAAAACGACATTGTTGTTGGTCGAATGGCATTTAATTGCTTTCTTCAAGCATTGGGTAGGACCCAGTGACGAATGTTCTGGAGGAATGGTTACTTGGTAACTGCAACCCTCAAGTGGAACAGCTATCTGTTGTCATCCATTGTCTGTTCTGTTTTCTGCTTCACTCGCCTTCCATGTTTCTTGTAAATTCATGTTTTAATTACTTTGAAATGAATAATTCTTCCAATGATGACAAACATCATATAAGATTTAAGTGTCATTGATTAGACATATAAATATATTTTGTGATTCGAAGTACTGTATGTGAAAACCCTGTAAGCACAATCTAAATAGTATAACAAACATATCTAAATTACTCAAAATGACTTTCTAAGATTTTAAGATACTCACAGCTGAAGAAAATAGACGGAAGTACTTCTATTCATGCCACCAATGCACTAATTGACACAAATAGGTAGCCTTGCTCGAAAGCTGTACTGAAAGATAAGTCCATGGATGTGTTGTAATTTTATGTTCCTAGTAGGCAAGTCTAGGCTCGCTGACTTGGTTGATGCATGTCATCGATCCCAATTGCGTGGATTGATGCTCATCACATCAATCACTGGATTGTCTGGTCCAGACTCAATTAATTATAGACTGCCATCATATAGCTGGAATATTGCTGAATGTGGCGTTAAACAACAAACAAACAAGGATATGTGGACAGTGAGGACTCCAGTCTCTTATAGGGACAACTTGTTCTTATTATTTACATCATCCAGAACTTATGATTTAAACTAATAATTATTAGAGACTTGTACACGTCTGACAACTAAGGTATCCTCAACTATCAGCCACAGTATAAAGGTCTAGGTGACTATACTTGTCCTAAAAGGCTACTAACGGGATCGGGTGGTCAGGTTCGCTGACTTAGTTGATACATTGCGTGTATCGGTGCTCATGATATTAATCACTCTATTGTCTGCTCCAGACTTGATTATTTACAGACCGCCGTCATATGTCTGGAATATGGCTGAGTGCGGCGTCAAACAACAAACCAACCAATGTAAAGGTCTGGTTGATGATGCGGTATTGAACTAGCCATTCTATTCAGGAGCTCAGCAAGTCATGAGTCAGCCAGATGATGAAGATGGCAAGATGGAGAAGTGGTAACACATTGTAGATCGTCAAGGGAAACCATATAATCAATACATACCAACCACTGGAGCATAGAGATCCTAGCTGGGGACAAGCTCTTGCTTGAAACACTCATCCTCCAGGATCAAAGGAATCAGCTGGCTTTCATGTGAAACTGCTGACTCAGTGTTATTTATAGATCACTGTTCACCATTTGAGTGATCTGCCAGTGTGATGACAGGGTTCTAGCGGAGTGCTGGCATGGTATCTATTGGTTGAGGCAAGTTCAGGTGTACTGCTTGCAATGTGTTACAGTACATTCTCATAAACAGGCTTTGTACAGCTTGTGGTTACAGTAAAGGCATTTCCATGAACTGTTGAAGTAGGAAATTAGGTCACTTTGTGTAGTTCATATGAGCTGTGCGACTCTGGTGGTTAAAGATGAACACCATTTCCTCAGCTGCTGTCTCTACACTGCTATCAGACTGTCATCTCCAGCCCACATCGTCAATGCTGATAATATAATGCTTTAAAATTCGGACTAGATCCACCACCTGATTTGATCAGCCCTTATAGCCTGGTCAATTCACACCATGTTTGGGGAGGTGGGGTGGCCTTGTGGTTAAAGTGTTCACTCATCACACCAAAGACCTGGGTTCAATTCCCCACATGGGTACCCATTTCTGGTGTCCCCCGTGGTATTACCGGAATGTTGCTAAAACCCGTGTCAAACCATGCTCGCTCACTCACTCACTCACTCACTCACTCACTCACTCACTCACTCACTCACTCTTATTATTACCATCGTTACTGTATAATATTTCTCTCATTATGTAACATGTATTTTATTGTTTTCTCTACCTGGCCCCTAGTGGGTGCATATGTACAGTAAAACTTATTTCATCTTTTTCTTACAGAATTATGAGAAAAACTTTATTTTCTTAAATTAAATATTTTATTTACCTTTTAATTTATTTCATTTGAGTCAGTCTGTTAAGTTGGAAACAGTATTGTTTATACAATGTCTATATAGTATAGTATATAGTATGTTGGCACTAGCATATTTAAAAATTAACTTCCGTTACATACTGCTTCTTAACATTTTGTTTGCTGATGCCAATGATTGTCAACAGTAGATTTTGTCTACAATATAGACATTTAACAATTTATGCAGTAACAATTTTTTTATTGTTCTGGGGTTGTCAGTTGGTATCACTACTTTTGTTTTTTCTAATTATGGCTTTTGTACGAATCTGTAAAATATAAAAATACTTTAAAATATATTTAGAAAATATTGAATGTCACTTAATACCTCTGCTACAGTAATAAAAAGTATTGTGGACTGCTACTTCTTTATATAGAGGACCACGGGTGGTATTGTTAGCTGAATGTAAGTGTCTAAGTGTGTATCACACTGTCAGGACCTATATACAGCATACTGTCCAGTAGGTGTTGTTAAGCTCTGTCTCACACTGCTCTGTAGGCCACACACACCTGGGTCCTATTGCAGACAAGGTGAGGTGAGGTGAAATGGGGTTTAACGTCGCATCCAAGATTATCGCACTTACATAGCAGTGTGCGTGTGCGTGTGTGTGTGCGACGCTGAGCCGACCAGTCCTTGTTTTAGCCCCTTATTGCCGAGCACCCGATAGGGTAAGAACATGTACCATCTTTTAATGTCTTTTGGTATGATGCGGCTGGGGAATGAACCCTGGACCTTCCTCTCTCAAGGGGGACGCTCTACCACTAGACCATGGAGGCTCCTATTGCAGATGGGGGCACGGGTGTCCCTTGGGCACGCCAGAAACCTATGATAGTGGGTTCGAATCCCGGTTCGCCCCGATTATGTTTCTAGTTTTGTCAGCACCATACCCGTGCTTGTCTGTTTCAGGATACCATTGTCTGGTCCTAGCTTGAGTTTTGTTACGTTTTTCATAATCATGACTGTAGCTTACGAGAACTCGGAGCGGTCGGGTAGCCTAATAGTTAAAGCGTTCGCTCGTCACACCGAAGACCCGGGTTCGATTCCCGACATGGGTACAACGTGTGAAGCCCATTTCTGGTGTACCCGGCCGTGATATTGCTGAAATATTGCTAAAAGTGGCATAAAACCATACTCACTCACTTACTTGAAAGGGTTTTGAGGTGTATTAATGAAAGAATTTGTAATTCCTTGTGCAAGGACCTGATGATTGCTTTGAATCCTAGATTCCCTCAATTACGAACTTTGATGAACTTTGATTTGCCAGCATTCCCATGCTCATGAGGTAAAGGCTTCACAAGTTGTGTGATACAACTTTGACCTACCTATCACATGTACGGTAGTTGTCAAAATGTGATAGAACAGAAATACTGTTGAAAGTAGTATCATACAGTTCACGCTCTCACCGAGCCAGACCTTTGCAACAAGGCTCAGTGTGTTGTGGTGTTAAAACAAACTGTGTCCTGAATATATGACAGCTGACATTCAACAACATTCAACTCAACTGGTTGTTAAAGTGGGCGAGGCACAGAGTACATAGCATCGTCATGAACCCAACATCATCAGCAGCAGCCATCACAGTGCAGGACAATTACCTGGCACCTACCTGAATGTCATTCTGGCCAGGAATACACTTTCATCCCCATGTTTGACTTGGTATGACATCATCAAACTCTGTTGGTATGATTTGTTCCTTGTATATATGTCACATGGTTAAGATCAGTCTAGCCTTGCTCCAAGGCTCTACTGAAAGATATGTCCAAGTCCTGCACCATGACTGTGGAATTTATATTTTTTAGGTATTTCTTCTTCTCTTTACTGAAAGCCTGGGCAAGTCTAGATCAAACTAACCAAGTATAGTTTGCTTGATTCTGTTCTGAAAACAGCAGAAGTGGAAAGGTTCCTTTGAGGAACAAAAATAAAATTATTTGAAAGGCATGTTTTCATTGACTAATTGTTAGTCTAGATAAGTCCATGGATGTGTAGTAATTCTATATCCAGTCTGTTGTTATAGGGAAAACTTGTTCTTATTATTTACATAATCTAGAAATTATGATTTAAACTAATAATTATTGCCTTAGAGACACAAGTGTATCAGTCATAGTCTGGGAGGATGAAGCAAGTTCATCATTGTCTTTGTCTTAATTAATAATATGATTGTAGTGTGAATTGCAAACATTATTAAAATAATGTATATATCATCAACTTAATAAATAATTCAGTTTCTGAATGGCATTTAGAAGTGATACACATAAGTAAGATAATGCTAAAAGCGACGTAAGACAATACTCACTCACTCACTCACTCACTCACTCACTCACTCACTCACTCACTCACTCACTCACTCATAATAAATACGTTGACATCCATAAATTCTCTTCCTTACTGAATAATTGTTTGTAATTTTCTTATGTTACGTCATAAAATCGTCTTTCGGGTCTTTATAAATATTGAAAGGATTAAAACTTAAATTTAGACCGCATGAATCAAAACATAAAAACAATTCCGACCACAAGGAAATACTGATGACGCCCGTGTGGCAACAATAAAGGTCGTGATTCAACTGAATTTGTGTTTTTTTAATACATGTTTTGCCCTGTCAGGATTTATTGAAATTCACAGGTGTGAAAGCCTTCCAGACTTCATTAGGGGTTACAGAATGATGCCTTGGGTCGCCTTAATAATTACCCACACTGCTCCACAGAGAGGGCGGGAGGAGGGGCTCTCTTATTCAGTTGTCGGACCAACGATGTAATTTGTGTGTGTTGCATTAGGTAAGATGGCTTATGGCCGCCTGTTTGATCTTTATGTTTTGCTGGGCTGAGGCTGTTCTTTGTCTGTGGAGGAGTTATTGGAGCGTGAAATCACAAGGAGAGAGCACACAACGAGGGGGGAGTCAAAGCCAGTGGGGTGAGGGCATGATCGATTGACGAAGTCTCCATGCCTTAATGTGCATGCTAAACGTTAAGGTGTGGCCATTGTTCTAGAGAAGAAAACACCTGGTAATCCAACTAGAAGTCTGATAAATGCAATAATATTTTTCTTTCTTTTGTGTTTTGATCTTTAAATCATACTTTACAAAACATTCTTAAAACCATTTTGAGAGGTCCATGTAATAGATTCATGAAAAAATAATTTGAAATTTGTTTATTGATACATAAATGTTTTGTTTTGAATGAACAAGCTTTTTCGTTGTCATTTGTGATATGGACATAATTAGTCAAAGATATCTTCAATTGAATGGTTCTGTTGGTATGCCTCCTGGGTACACCTGCCAAATCACTCTAGGGATATTGTGACGTATCACCTTTCTGTACTCTAACATGACTGTAACCATGCAGCAACTGCAGGATCCGGTGTCCACACCTCACGCCAGCCTGCCCTACCTCCTTCCACTGTCACCTGCATCACAGGCCATGGGCTCCACTTATCTGTGCAAGCCTGACCTACTTCTCTACCGCTGTAGGCCAGCGGTGGTGACACCGCTATATATAGTGCAACTGGAGGCGGAGCTAGCCGTCAATCACAGGCAAGCCCCAGCCAGTCCACGGCCTCAGCCACAGGTTGGAGCAGTTGAAACTAAGCAGTTGAAGAGGCAGCACACAATAGCAGCTGAAGGTGTTCAGCTTTATTCACTTCCCCATCACTGTCACACTGATCGTCGTCGGCTCACCGTAGTTGGGGATGTTTTACTGGATTGTACATCATTGTGTATAGTTGTGACCGTGCTATACGAGAGATAACATACCGACTCTGTTATCTGGCTCTCCAGCGTGTGTCTGGCACATGGCCTGTTTCTAGTGTTCCGCTTGGCAACTGATACCAAACTCTGTCACCGATTCTCTCCCATGCCAGGAAACCAGTCTATGAGTTTCCCCACACACTCCATCATCCTTCTTCCTGTGAGTTCCCATGGATACTGGGTGCTCACTTAGGCTGGTCATACCCCCGCATGACTACATGTTTCACCAGGTAGGTTCCACTTCTCACTTCTCCACTCCATCACTTCTTTCAGTCTTACTTCACTCTGTAATCCTGACATCAGCCAGGATGAGCATCGGTATGATTCCTGCAAGCCTTGCTCCCACGGAGGCATGAGCAGACTTGGAGACCCATCCAGGCCATCTGTACAACACATGCTTCAACATCAATGGAATTCTAGAAAGTGTAACACATGTTGGTTAATGCTTGTACCATTTATTTGACATTCATCTGGATCTCGAATGAAATATGTCTTGCATCCATTGTGCATAAGGAAGATGAGAGGTGTTGCAGATGAGGACTGGCAACTGTCAGTTTGTTCACATGACTGTTCACATGACAGTGTTCACATGACGGTGTTCACGAAGATCATCACATTCCAGAAAAGAAATACATGGGAAGAAAGAAAAAAAAATACCAGGAAATGATTTTTTATATCAGTCATGATGTCATTTTGGCCACACTGTGTCTGCAAGCCTTTGAGTGGTATGTGAACACAGGTCTAAGGTACAAGTTTGTTTAGTTCGAGGACTAAATGTCTGTCTTTCAAGGACCTATTTAGCCAGTTGCACATGCTGTTGTGTACACTATAATGTTCCTTAAATTGTGCTCAGGGCCCTTGCTTACTTCATTCCATGTCATTATGTTAAACCTTTTTTGTAGGGTTTAGTATGAAAAGTGAGACCTGAGTATGCGTATCTGTGTCAATGTTAAAAAAATAATTTTAAAATAAATCCATTATATCCAAACTTCCAATACTATTGGAACTCATTTTAATAACCTTGCTTGTAACAGACACTCAATTACACCTACACAAGGAAGCAAACTTAGTGCTGCAGTTATGTTGCAACTAAATTAGATTATGATCGCCACGGTGCTAGGATCAAACTTAGTACTGCAGTTATGTTGCAACTGAATTAGATTATGATCGCCATGGTGCTAGGATCAAACTTAGTACTGCAGTTATGTTGCAACTAAATTAGATTATGATCGCCACGGTGCTAGGATCAAACTTAGTACTGCAGTTATGTTGCAACTGAATTAGATTATGATCGCCATGGTGCTAGGATCAAACTTAGTACTGCAGTTATGTTGCAACTAAATTACATTATGATCGCCACGGTGCTAGGATCAAACTTAGTACTGCAGTTATGTTGCAACTGAATTAGATTATGATCGCCATGGTGCTAGGATCAAACTTAGTACTGCAGTTATGTTGCAACTAAATTACATTATGATCACCATGGTGCTAGGATCAAACTTAGTACTGCAGTTATGTTGCAACTAAATTAGATTATGATCACCATGGTGCTAGGATCAAACTTAGTACTGCAGTTATGTTGCAACTAAATTAGACTATGATCGCCATGGTGCTAGGATCAAACTTAGTACTGCAGTTATGTTGCAACTAAATTAGACTATGATTGCCACGGTGCTATGATCAAACTTAGTACTGCAGTTATGTTGCAACTAAATTAGACTATGATTGCCACGGTGCTAGGATCAAACTTAGTACTGCAGTTATGTTGCAACTAAATTAGACTATGATTGCCACGGTGCTATGATCAAACTTAGTACTGCAGTTATGTTGCAACTAAATTAGACTATGATTGCCACGGTGCTAGGATCAAACTTAGTACTGCAGTTATGTTGCAACTAAATTAGATTATGATCGCCACAGTGCTATGATCAAACTTAGTACTGCAGTTATGTTGCAACTAAATTAGACTATGATTGCCACGGTGCTAGGATCAAACTTAGTACTGCAGTTATTTTGGCAACTGAATTAGACTATGATTGCTACCATCATTTTGTGCAAGAGGGAGCATCCTATAGGTATTATCACAGTACCAGCTGTGTAGACTGTCATTTGCATATCTAGGCAAGCTGCTACTATGCAGCAACCTGAAAAGTATGCAATCATTAATTCTTGATCAACACAAAAATAACGAAACACAGCTATAATATAGTTGTTGAGACACTATACAAGGAAACCATACTGGTTGGTGAAAGTGACATCCGTTGTCTGTTAGACATAAGTATGTGAGTGCATGTTGAGTATTGGTGCAGTGAGATGAGGGTGTTGTTTCGTATGTCGTGGATTTCATTTCCTTCCATGGCATCGTACAGATTTATGGATTGCAGGAGTTTCTAATCACGTCTTTTTGTTGCAGGAAATGGGCATTAAGGACGAATACCATCAGAAATCCATCCTGGTGTGTATAGACGAGCTGTGCGGTCAGAACTCGGACAATGTAAGTCAAACAGACAACTCCGACTATTTAACACCACCCTAGCCTAGATACAAAGATACAACTGAGGATAAGAACGCAACCCTTGCCTAGATACAAAGACACAACTGATGATAAGAACGCAACCCAAGCCCGATAGAAAGTCACAACTCAGGATATGAACGCAGCCCTAGCTAGCCTAGATACAAAGACACAACTGATTATAAGAACGCAACCCTTGCCTAGATACAAAGACACAACTGATTTTATGAACGCAGCCCTTGGCTAGATACAAAGACACAACTCAGGATAAGAACGCAACCCATGGTTAGATACAAAAACACAACTCAGGATAAGAACGCAACTCTAGCCTAGATACAAAGACACAACTCAGGATATGAGCACAGCCCTAGCCTAAATTAGACCTAACCCCTTAAAGAAAGAAATGTAACACATGAATAAACATCACAAAATATGCATTTGCGATGTGCTCTATTTCTCTTGATATACATACGCTTCTAAAATGGGCCAATCTCTCGGTTAAAGACTTGTGATGATCTAGACACATATGGAGTATGAACACAGGGAATAACACACTTATGCCGAGAATATGGACAGCCTAGACTTGGGGTATAAATTTAGCTTAGAAAAGAGGACAATAAAAAAGTCGGCTAATGTAATCAAGTTGATGAGGCTGTTTAGGTGATGCGATCGCTGGAAGCAGTTGTGTCGTGTCATGTTGAGATAAATCTTCTTAAAATAATCCGAGTAAAAGGCTTATCAAGTCTGGCAGCCATCATCCCAAGATGGCATTTCCTCCATCTTGGCAACTGGGTTCTGTTTTCATTATTCTTCATTTAGCAGCTCACCTACTTTTGATTCTGCCGAGAATAACCCCTGAAATATTGCGTTTATTTTATCTCCCTAAAAGTGGTGCGCTCAACATGACCATCTGCCTCAATTTACAAACTGTCTGCTTTTACTTCCTAGCGATGTGTCTGCTTTCACATCTAAACGACACATCTTTAGGCTTCCAAACTCTGCTTCTGCTCATTCCAAATAGTGTCTGCTTTCCGAAATCTTCCTTTACCTGTGGTAAGGTTGAAGGCCGGTCAGGTCAAAGGCAACTTATACAGGGTCGAGTGGGAGCAGGGTCATTGGGGCAAATAGAGGCCAAGCTAGCCAAGCAGAACGCATTCATCAACCCAGTTTGGGGCTGTCAGACTGAGCGCCAGCTTGAAAGGCAAGAAAAGTCACCACCAGAGTGCCCGTGGTTACGAGGCCTCCAATAAAGATCCGGCTGTTGCCGCAGATGATTATCCCAGTTAAAAGCCGCATACCAGACAACTGCTCATGAGTATTTCTGTTTTACCTGGCTGCAAACAATACATAGAAAGCATGTTGTACAATTATTTCAAGACATTTGGAGTTTTGTGGATTTGTTTTTTCTGGAGTTTTTTATGTTAAGGGATTTGATCATTTTTTCTAACACAAACTTTGGGCAGGGGGTTGAAAAGAGTAAGAAATTGTAGAATATTTTGGTTATGAGGAGAGTGTAAATAACTAAGGCATATCATTAAGAGGAGGTTTCAAATTCAAGTTTTGTGGTCAGGTTGTATCCCATGAGGCTATTCTATCAAGTAGACGATCTGTTTGTAATCATATCACTTCAATTCTTTTTTTATAGCAATATTTTGTTAAAAATTAGTTCCGTGTTGATATGATGATCATAAATTTGATTATTTTGAATATATATGATTGGCATCTTGAAATTGTCAGAAAGTACTTCATAAGGAATGCTGTTTCTGAAATATGGATTGAGTTCCTGGTGTTGTTTCCTCGATCACAAAATAAATTGTTTGCACTGGCAATGCTGATGACAGGTGTCCCATTTAAGCCCATCAAAGCTCTAAGTAGTGGAGCTATAGTACTACAGAATATTGTGTTTGAACTCATGATGGCTTACTATTAACATGACAATAGAATAATGTTACATTGTTATTGCCTACAGTACATCTAAGTCAAGTATGATATTGCCTTAAGTACATTTAAGTCAAGTCTAATATTGCCTTAAGTACATCACATCCAAGTCAAGTCTAATATTGCCATAAATACATCTAAGTAAAGCTTGATATTGATATCTATCATTTTTGGAGAAGTCATTTGTGTCTGAAATTTGATATTTGTTGGTTAATTGGGTTTAATCATTTGGATCGTATATGCAATGATGCGTCTTTTAACAGGACTTTCATTGTGGGCCATTCAGGAGTATATTGTAACTAGTTTTAAATGTCAAGTACTTCAGGGAGCTTGGTATGGCTAATTACTTTGTGATTTCAACTTGGAGTAGATGGGGGTAGGTCACATGCAGCTCATGTTCCCGGGAGCAGTCTAGGTGGCGCTACAACAGGATGTGACCTTACTCGAGTTGATGAAGAAAACGTCAGAGCAACTAAAACTAACTAGTTGAAGACGGAAGCCCTAGAAACGTCTGTGCTGCTAACACAGGCTCTTGTACCATGCAACCTCGGAGGATTACATGTAGAAGAGCCTTGTGGCTCTGTCGCCGCCATGTAAGCAGTTTGATGGTGGAATACCCATGTAGTTTCTTACAGTATCTGTAGCGGATGGGAGGGTAGTCTAGCGGGTAAGGTGTTGGCTTGTCACACCGACAACCTAGTTTTGATTCCCCACAGTTGAAGCCAATCCTTGCTTCCTTCGTGTCATATGGCTGGACTGTGATTTTACATCAAATGTCTTCACTCCAGCTACACTTGTGGTAGCCTAGTGGGTAAGGTGATGGTTTTTCACACCGAAGATATGTTTGATTCCCTAAAAAGGAAGCCTTCCTAGGTGAACCCACTTAGGTTGGGCTGCCCAAACAGCATTAAGCTATGTTCTTACTGTTAGTGTAGCGGACTCTAATGTTTCTCTTCTTCTTTTCAGCAACCTTATGCCACCAGTCTTCCACCACCCAACCAATGTGTTGATATGGAAGGTGAGTTTTCCTCTTTCAGACACACGCATTTGCCCCAGTAATTCCAACTTTCCATGTAATTGGAATCAAGCAACGACTATCCCTGAAATGATTATCAATATAAGATATTTTCAGTGATTCACATCCATTCACACTATTCATAAGATTTACTTTCCCCACAGAAAGATGTTTTTACTGCAGTAATTCTGACAATTTACTTTATTAATCTTTGGTTGAATTGTTATGTGCCAAGAAGGAACTTGGTTGTTTCTTTAAAGATAATATATTGTGATCACCAGTCCTACTAAGAAATAACAGGAGGTGGGGTAGCCGTGTGGTTAAAGTTTGCTCGTCATGCCAAAAACTCGGGTTCGTTTCCCCACGTCACAATGTGTGAAGCCATGGTATTCCCCGTCGTGATAGTGCTGGAATATTGGTAAATGTGACATAAAACCAGACTTGCTCATTCACACCTGAACAGCATTCCTTCCTAACCTGAAATAGTCCCGTGGTTTGTGTTTCCGATTGTTTAATGAGATTCGTTTGGTTTTTTTTCCAGCTGATGCGTATTCTGCAGCATCATCCGAACACCGATTTGCTGAGTACAATTTCTCTTCCATGCAACGCTGTCATCTGTGTGATAAGTTCCTGTATGGCCTGGTTAGACAAGGACTCCAGTGTCGAGGTACGAGCTCCACATCCGTCTTCCGCTGTAATAATCACATCTGTCAACATTTCTGGATAAAACTATTATAACATTCTTTCATTTCATGATATTGGTTAAATTTATCATTGCTAATTAGTAACATTTTATGATTTAGAAATGTTTTGGACATTTTTGTAAATATCTTATGTGGTGTAAGCTTTCATCATTAGTATGATAATTAAGTAATAATTAGATTGCAAGTGAATCAATGGTAGTTAATTTGGCAACCTAGCAATTGTCTCTGAGTTTGTTTTCATAAACCAAATAAACCCATAAGGCCACACCCACTAACGGACTGATTGGTTGATGTTTGAAGAGTTACGAGGGCAAGTGACATTGAGTTTACGGTTTGTTTCCAGAGTGTGGACTATGTTGTCATCGGTTTTGCTCTGCCCAGAGACCCACAGAATGCAGTGTGCCCAAACTCGAGCAGCTACGGAGACCCAGCTTCTGTCAAAGTAAGTCCCTATTGCTCTATTGGTTTTTGGGGAGGTGGGGCTGCCTGGTGGTTAAAGTGTTCCCTCGTCGTGCCGAAGACCTGGGTTGGATTCACCAAGTGGGTACAATGTGTGAAGTCCACTTCTAGTGTCCCCTGCAGTGATATTGCTGGAATATTGCTAAAATTGGCGTAAAACAATACTCACTCTATCTGTTTTCATTTTTTATAATTCAGCAATAGTTGACTTTTTCTGTATTTTTTTATGCCTTTAGTTTCCTAGTGTCCAGTGAGACTGGTTGTGTTGTATGACTGTATGTGTGTTTTGATTGTTTCAGACTCCGTGTTTGGGAATGAGTTGACGGAGGAGGTGACCAAGTCCCATCTGTGTGTTCCCTGGGTGGTCGTCAAGTGTATTGAAGACATTGAGAACTGGTGTCAAGACCACAGTAAGTCCACATTACTGTAGCAATCATAGTGGGGAGCAATCATTGTTGGAAACAGTCATAGTGGGGAGCAATCATTGTTGGAAACAGTCATAGTGGGGAGCAATCATTGTTGGAAACAGTCATAGTGGGGAGCAATCATTGTTAGAAACAGTCCTGGTGGGGAGAAATCATTGTTGGAAACGGTCATAGTGGGGAGCAATCATTGTTGGAAACAGTCATAGTGGGAAACTGGGTAACTTAAATGATAGCTTGTACCTCAGAATCTTAAGCAGAAAATCACAAACTCTAGAGAGTTATGGGGATATAAATATATTTCTCAGGTTCAAAAGAATTATTTCGATGTTCATCTTGTGTTAATATTCCGAATATGAAATGCATTTTAGCTGAAGTGTCCATCATTCTCTTCCAGAATCTGAAGCTTTAAGTGTGTACAGAATATCAGCCAAGACCGAGGACATCAACGAAGTGAAGGCAGTCTTTAACATCGGTAAGTCAATGTTCCGTTTCAGGTTCATATATGATATAATAAATGTTAAAAAGAGAAACATTAATTATTCAAATACCTTGACAGTATATTTATGTAGCAATTTTTGCGATGTTGCAGGTGACACAAGTCAGCTGAACCTGTCGTCCTACAATGTGCACTGTGTAGCAGGTGCCCTCAAGAAGTACCTGCGGGAACTGCCAAACCCCGTCATCCCAGTAGAGATGTACAGCGCCTTCATCGGGGCAGCAAGTGAGTGGCCGAACCATCTCTGTACAGTCTTTGACACACAAGCAATATTCATTACAATTGTTCATTCACGATAGGTGTGATGAACATTACAACAAATTGGTTTTATATTTGTTTGTATGTACTTTTATATATTTAATAATTGCACTCAAATCTTGGATTGGCATTTAGAAGTTGGAAGAACATCATGACATTTTTATTGATAACCACTTTTTTACCTTAGTTTATATCTGAACTCAATGCACTTACTCGGTCTTCACCTGATAAAGGGGCAAGAAGTGGGCTTGAATCATTACAATATTACATCGTATAATAATTACCAAAGTATTTAGATCCTTGACTGAATTATATTGCTCACTAGGAACTCACGTCAAGAATAAAACTAGCTGTTGATGTATTAGATTGAGATTGATACCTTTTTTGAGTTCCTGACCTGACCGTTTGCCCATTTTTTGTCAGAAAACAAAGTGGATATCATCAAGTCTCTGCTTGACCTGATTGAAGAACTGCCTCCTCCCCACAAGTCTACGCTGGCGTACCTCATGGGGCACTTCTGCCGTTTGTGGCGCTTCCAGCACGAGTCAGGCGTTGTGGACGGCCTTGACAAGTTGTCTCATGTCTTTTGTCACATACTGCTCCGGCCTCCCTGGGAAAAGATCATGTGAGTTGCTGATATCGGTCATGTGACACAAGTGTCAGTTTAACAGTTTAACGGGTAGCCTAGTGGTTAAAGCATTCGCCCATCACACCGAATGCCGGGGTTCAATTCCCCTAATGGGTACAATGTCTGAAGACCATTTCTGGTGTCCCCCGCCATGATATTGCTGGATATTGCGAATAGCGGCATTAAACCATACTCCCTCACTCCCTCAGTAACATATCAGACTGATGTTTAGCTGTCTGTTGGAAATACGACAAAATGTCCTAATGATCCTGTTTTTATTAATAGCTATAGGTTTACTGTGTCGATTGATACTTTCTTAAACTTTTAGCTTTAGTTGAAGAAATATGTTGGAATTAGACTAATTTATGCTGATTATTTGGTTTTTGTTTCAGAGAGATTGTCGACAACACGAAGACGCACATTGACATCTTTGAGGAGCTTCTGCGTAATGGCAGTTGGGGCGAGGTCATTCCCCCCATCCCATCACCGCCAGTCGTTCCCCCTCGTATTCGGCCATTGGAGCATCCTGCAACTGTGATGTCCCCTTTGACCCCGGAGGAGCGGGTGAAGGAGGCGGAGTGGTACTGGGGGGACATCTCCCGGGAGGAGGTGAACGAAAAGCTACGTGACACCCCCGACGGAACCTTCCTTGTCCGGGACTCCGCCACGCCCGGAGACTACACCCTAACATTGAGGTGAGGAGATGTGCTTCGTCACACGTATAGGGGTTTGGGGAGGCTGCATCTTAACCTTGAGGCGATGAGACATGTTATATTACAGCCTTGTGGTTGATATTTGACTTTTCATGTAACAACTCAGGTTTGAATCCCAAACTGGTATGGTGGCTCATTGTAAAAACGCTGTAATGCAAATTAGTGTAATACATCTCACTCAGTCCTTTGGTATAAAAAAAATGTTCTATGAAGATTCTCGGTTAGTATAGGTGTAAGAGGCGACCAACGGGGTCAGGTGGTCAGGCTCGCTGACTTGGTTGATGCATGGCATTGTATATCAATTGTGTAGATCAATGCTCATGACGTCAATCACTGGATTATCTGGGCCAGAATCAATTATTTTCAGACCGCCATCATTTAGCTGGAATATTGCTGAGTGCGGTGTTTAAAAACCAACAAAAAAAAGAGTGGTATCAAATGCAAGATGATATAAAGTATTACATAGACAGGATTCAACTTGACTTCCCTGCCTCCGCTCATATGAAGATATGACATGATGTAACTATGCATCCGCAGGAAGGGAGGTAGCAACAAGCTCATCAAGATCTACCATCGAGACAAGAAGTACGGGTTCGTGGAGCCCCTGGAGTTTAACTCTGTGGTGGACCTGATCCAGTACTACCAGAACACATCGCTGGCCATCTACAACCGCACGCTGGACATCAAGCTGCTGCACCCCATCACCCGCGGCATGGGCCCGGTGAGTACCTCCTCCTTCACTCACTCCGGCAGTCATCTGCTTCCTGCGTAAGGATAAGATACATGGGTGAACATCTTCTTTATTACAATTAGGAGCGACGTTTCGTGTAGGTTGCTTGATAACGGTGTTAGAACCTACACCTAAACATCACTCCTAATTGTAGTGAAGAAGTTGTTGATCCATAAATTCTTATCCTTACTTAGTACTCCAACTTCTAAATGCCTCACAAAGAAGTTATCTACTTTCTGTGTGTCACAGTACGAGGCACGTGTCGTAAAGCCTCAAAATTCACTGTTCAGAGTTGCATAACTTGGCCATGCCAGCAAGCCATGTTTGGGAGTTCGAATCCTGGTTCGCTCCAGGTATGTTTTTAGGTTTGTCAGCACCAGACCCGTGCTTGTGGGTTTCAACGAAGTGGTAAACGTCTGAGACCTGCATCACTTCGGGCTTTCCTCCCACATTAAGCTGACACGCTGTGATATAACTGGAATACTGTTAAAAGCGGCATTAAACCCAACTCGCTCGCTCACTATTTGTGTCCCAATCACTATAACAAGTAATCTATCTATGTAATGTCTTCACATAGGACAATGATGCTATGTGTATTACATTATGGTCTTCACAAGAATGTCTGTGATTGCCTGGACAATGGTATGACATATCTGTTTTTTGACAATGGTATGACATGTCTGTTTTTGGACAATGGTTTGACATGTCTGTTTTTGAACAATGGTATGACATGTCTGTGGTTGTCTGGACAATGGTATGACATGTCTTCAATTGTCTGGACAATGGTATGACATATCTGTGGTTGTTTTTCTGTGAGTATGACATGTCTGAACAATGTTATTCCATTTGTTGACATGTTTGTGGTTGTTCTCCAGGACAACGGTATGACGGAAGATGTGAGCAAGGAGGTGAACAACTTGATCCAGATTAACAAGGAATACCTTGAGAAGACCACATCCTACGACCGTCTTTACGAGCGCCACTCCAAAACAGCCCAGGAGCTTCAGATGAAACACCAGGCACTGGATGCCTTCAAGGAAACGCTGCTGGTCTTCGAGGAACAAATGGACTTGCATAGGAGATTTCACAAAGAGGCAGCTCCACACGAAATCCAGAAGTAAGTTGGAGTGTTGCCATACCTTTCTCAGATGCTCATTTCTCCCAGTGTCACATATATGTGAATAGACTATTAGTCCATGAAAGTCGGTTCAGATCTGATGAGAAATAAGCTAGGCACTTGGAAAAAAGGTTAACTCCTCAGAGTTCAGTATCGGAAGACTTTGTGTACCTCACCATCAACCAACGGGATCATTTATTGACCCGGAGACTCACTCACTCACTCACTCACTCACTCACTCACTCACTCACTCACTCAGGTTAGAATAGGTCTTCAGCAACCCATGCTTGTCATTAAAGGGCCTAAAGGGATCGAGTGAACAGGCTTGCTGATTTGGTTGATGCATGTCATTGAATGCCAATCACTAATTGATGCTCATGTTGTCACTGGATTGTCTGGTCCAAACTCAATTATTTACAGACTGCCATCATATAGCTGGAATATTGCTGAGTGTGGTGTTAAACAACAAACTGTCACTGTGACAATATTTGTAAGAGTTGCCCTTCTTCCTCAGACTGCACGAGAACCTGGAGCTGCTCAAGTCTCGATGTCTGGGGATTCAGGAGAGCAAGAGCGGCCTGGAGGTCGACATCAACAGGAAGTCCAGTTACAACCGCTCACTTATTAGTGAAATGAACAGTTTAAAACCTGAAATAAAACGTTTATATCGTCAACGAGAACAACTTAAAAAGTGGTTGATTGATCGTGGCAAGCCGGCAGACTTCCTGGACAATCTGTTAGAAGGGAAGAAAGAGAGGTGAGACTGTCACTGATTTTCGTGTATCTTGTCAAAAATCCCATAATATCATTATCAAATCGATTTTTTTTTTGTCTCTTTCTGTATTTTCTGGGTTAAAACAATTGTAATCTCAATGTTAAATTTCATTGTTTAATGACCTTTCCCCTTTGACCTTCAGTGTGTGTGACCCCGCGCTGGAGCCGGAGTACAATCTACCCAACCATGACGAGTCAATGTGGCTTGTGCACTGTCATCGGGAGAAGGCGGAGGACATGCTGAAGAAGCGACCGGATGGGACGTTCCTCATCCGGCCCAAGAAGGAAGAGGGGAACGTGCATGTTTTGTCTATTGTGTGAGTAGCTCACTTTGAAGCCAATATGTGTCCGAATAAAATCAAGGCGTTCCTGTCATAACCCTTATGTACAGTTTAATATGATCCCGAGACGGTACAGACAGAATCTCCCTTAATGTCTAACACTGAAGTGGGAATACCATGTATAGTACTCTGTATATCGATAAGTTCGGGTTTCTGATGGAAATAGAAACATACAGATATTCGTTTAATATTGGAAATTGAAGATCTCTTCCCTTGCACCTGCAAACATCAAATTAACCTGACATGGTTTGTTTGCTTACAATTACATGAAACTGTTTTATAAACAGCTTTTTCAGATGGAATGATGTATCAGTTTCTTGTGTAATGTTTAACCTTTACTTTCTTCTTGCTGCAGGTTTCGTGGGAAGGTTGGACACTGTAAAATCTACCACAGTGAATCAGGTTACGGCTTCGCGGAACCATACTTCATTTTCCAAACACTTAAAGACTTGGTGTCTCACTACCATAAGACATCGTTAGCTGAACATAATAATGACTTGGATGTCAACCTTATGTACCCGGTGCGAGCTCCACCTCTTTCATCAGAACCTGTGTACTTGCGAATGCATACGCCGTGAGTCCGTGCACTTACAAGTGTTGTGTGAATGTGTAGAGTGACGGTCCACATTGAAGAGGAGTTGTCTCCCCTTGTGTCAGCCATATTTTTGGAGGATGTAGAACAGTGAGGATGTGATACCGGAGAGCTTTGAAGACATGTCAGCGAGACAATCCATATTCAGAATGGCGTTTTAGCATGCAAGTTTGTCATGGATCAGATCCGATGTGTTGGACTGGATGTACTTGAACTCCATTGGTGGCTAATGGTGAAGCTGTGTGCGCATCAATCGCTTGACACAGTGCCCTCTGGGTACACTTTGTGATATTCTCATAAAAAAAGTTGAACTATTTTGCTAAATGCTTTCACAACATACTACTGATGTTATATATTGAGTGAGACTCTACAAGACAGGAACGCCTGTTCCCGCGCCCGTCATAATAACTATGTATGCCGTGTTCTCCTAGATATGGACCCAGTGATGGCCGACGTGTAGTGATGCGTGGTCGTACAGTGAACGTTATACAGGACATCCACACCACACAATAAAATATGTGATAAACAAACTCGAGGGCCAGCCGACTGGGGGCAGCGGGGTGGCTGCATCATGGCTTGATGCGAGTGTTGAGGCTTAGAGAACTGTGTTCTAACTTCTTTCAGGGATCACTACGGTGCAAACAGGCCCGACTCTCCAGCCGGCCGCATCTTCACACAGTAACCATGGTAACCTGTGGGTTCAGCTGTGGTCTCCCAGCTCTGCTGGACTCCTTTCTAACACTATATTTATTGTAGACTCCCTCGGCTTTAAGCTGAAATGTGTTCTTACCAAAATACAGAGCACTTCTTGGTCTGTGTTCTTGCAACTGCTAGGTCTATTTGTCCTGAGCCAGCTTCTCGACTGGTTTGTGCTATCGTGTTCTCCCATCAAACCTTCTGCATGTAAATGTGCTAACAAAAACTGACAGAAATGGCAGACAATTTGTCCCAGAAGCCAAAGATTGCTTTGTGTTAATTCAACTGGATTCTTTAAGCCTGTGGTTCTGTTGTATCCAACTGATTTCGTATTCATGGATTCATCTGACAAATGGCATATCATTTCAGTTATTAAATATTTGTTGACAAAATGGACCATATTGCATTCACAAATCAACAATAGAAGCTTCAAGATGGAGTAAATCATATAGACTATTTTTACCAAAATTTTCATATTCTATTAATATATTGTCATATTTCCTATATCATGACTTTCTCAACATGCTCTTTCTCCTCACAAAGAATGACAAAGCAGTGCCTTTAAGTGCCATCTAATTTATTATGACATATTTATACCTGGAATAAGAACATAAACACATCTCTTTTATTTTTCAATAAAACAATTCTTGAAATTATTTTTTCAATGATTCAAATTTGGATGAAAATGAAATTAATTTCAATAAAATATTTTAGAAATATTTGTAACTCATGTTAATAATATTGTCAAACGGGTGCAATAGGAAAGAGACTTGTTCTACAGCGAGGATGAATTGTGTAGTGTTTAATGTTAAGTCAAGGGGCTGTATCTGTGTCCTTCAACCTTTGTCAGATCATCATCTTCTTGTGTTCATGTGAGGGCCGCATAAACCATCTCTAGTCACCAATCATTGATGCCACTTTTCACTTGCAGCATAACTGCACTCGTAGTAGCCTACCCTTCATCTCCAGCAGTGGGCTGGTCCTCCTCAGTGATGGACAAGTCCATGTTGGGAAGAAGGGGTGGCAGCTTGTTTTGTCAGTCTATTACCATGTACATAGCATAATGAATTCTACCAAACTGTTATGCCTGCAGGACTTTCCCGCATTGTGCCTCAATCATACTGTACAGGTAGCATGAAGCTGAATATTATGACATGATGAAGATACATAAAATATGTTGAAATAAATCTTGTTTTGTTGTCTCTTTAATGGGCGACCGCCTCCATGGTCTAGTGGTAGAGCATCCGCCCAGAGAGAGGAAAGTCCGGGGTTCGATTCCCGGCAGTTTGGTACCAAAATACATTAAAAGATGGTACTTGTTGTTACCCTGCCTGGTGCTCGGCATTCAGGGGCTAAACAAGGACTGAGCTCGGAGTCAGTATACTGTGTCTGAGTGGGGTATTCATGTTAACTGTGGCATGGTATCTCAGTGGGCTAGCACTGTAAATCAGCATCAGTCTGGACTAGTACAAGCAGACACACACACGTGCATGCACGTCGCTATATAAGTGCAATAATCTTGGATGCGACATAAAACCCCATTACACCTCACCTCACCTCTATGATGGGAGAACCTACTCTCCATCAAGGAATGTTCAAAATTGAAGAATCAGCCTGTAGGCACCGGGAATAGCCAAGTGGTCCATTTGTTTGTTCGTCACAGATGTTGCACTTGCATAGCAATGCCCATGTATGCATGGGCCATACAACAGTTTAACATGAATACCCAACTCAGACGCAGTATACTGACTCCAAGCCAACCAGTCCTTGTCCTATCCCCATAAGGTCGTGTACCATTTTTTGGTAATTAGAATTGCGGGGTACTGGGAACTTGTAGTCAGCACTTTGAAGTGTGGGGTACTGGGAACTTGTAGTCAGCACTTTGAAGTGTGGGGTACTGGGAACTTGTAGTCAGCACTTTGAAGTGTGGGGTACTGGGAACTTGTAGTCAGCACTTTGAAGTGCGGGGTACTGGGAACTTGTAGTCAGCACTTTGAAGTGCGGGGTACTGGGACCTTTTAATCAGTACTTAGGACGAGTTTGGGGGACTGGTACCTTTAACGCAGCACTTAGGACAGGGGTGGACCATTTAATCAGCACTTCGGGAAGGTGTGGTATACTGGCACCTCTTAGTTAGCACTTTGGATGAGTGTGGGGTACTGGTACCTGTTAGTCAGCACTTAGGACAAGTATGGTATACTGGCACCTGTTAGTCAGCACTTAGGACAGGTGTGGTATACTGGCACCTGTAAGTCAGTACTTAGGACAAGTATGGTATACTGGCACCTGTTAGTCAGCACTTAGGACAAGTATGGTATACTTGCACCTGTTAGTCAGCACTTAGGACAAGTATGGTATACTGGCACCTGTTACTCAGCACTTAGGACAGGTGTGGTATACTGGCACCTGTTAGTCAGCACTTAGGACAGGTGTGGTATACTGGCACCTGTTAGTCAGTACTTAGGACAAGTATGGTATACTGGCACCTGTTAGTCAGCACTTAGGACAAGTATGGTATACTTGCACCTGTTAGTCAGCACTTAGGACAAGTATGGTATACTGGCACCTGTTAGTCAACACTTAGGACAGGTGTGGTATACTGGCACCTGTTAGTCAGCACTTAGGACAGGTGTGGTATACTGGCACCTGTTAGTCAGTACTTAGGACAAGTATGGTATACTGGCACCTGTTAGACAGCACTTAGGACAAGTATAGTATACTGGCACCTGTTAGTCAGCACTTAGGACAGGTGTGGTATACTGGCACTTGTTAGTCAGCACTTAGGACAGGTGTGGTATACTGGCACCTGTTAGTCAGTACTTAGGACAAGTATGGTATACTGGCACCTGTTAGTCAGCACTTAGGACAAGTATGGTATACTTGCACCTGTTAGTCAGCACTTAGGACAAGTATGGTATACTGGCACCTGTTAGTCATCACTTAGGACAGGTGTGGTATACTGGCACCTGTTAGTCAGCACTTAGGACAAGTATGGTATACTTGCACCTGTTAGTCAGCACTTAGGACAAGTATGGTATACTTGCACCTGTTAGTCAGCACTTAGGACAAGTATGGTATACTGGCACCTGTTTGTCAGCACTTAAGACAGGTGTGGTATACTGGCACCTGTTAGTCAGTACTTAGGACAAGTATGGTATACTGGCACCTGTTAGTCAGCACTTAGGACAAGTATGGTATACTTGCACCTGTTAGTCAGTACTTAGGACAAGTATGGTATACTTGCACCTGTTAGTCAGTACTTAGGACAAGTATGGTATACTTGCACCTGTTAGTCAGTACTTAGGACAAGTATGGTATACTTGCACCTGTTAGACAGCACTTAGGACAGGTGTGGTATACTGGTACCTGTTAGTCAGCACTTAGGACAGGTGTGGTATACTGGTACCTGTTAGTCAGCACTTAGGACAAGTATGGTATACTTGCACCTGTTAGTCAGCACTTAGGACAAGTATGGTATACTGGCACCTGTTAGTCAGCACTTAGGACAAGTATGGTATACTGGCACTTGTTAGTCAGCACTTAGGACAGGTGTGGTATACTGGTACCTGTTAGTCAGCACTTAGGACAGGTGTGGTATACTGGCACCTGTTTGTCAGCTCTTAGGACAAGTATGGTATACTGGCACCTGTTAGTCAGCACTTAGGACAGGTGTGGTATACTTGCACCTGTTAGTCAGCACTTAGGACAAGTAAGGTATACTGGCACCTGTTAGTCAGCACTTAGGACAAGTATGGTATACTGGCACCTGTTAGTCAGCACTTAGGACAAGTATGGTATACTGGCACCTGTTTGTGAGCACTTAGGACAAGTATGGTATACTGGCACCTGTTAGTCAGCACTTAGGACAAGTATGGTATACTGGCACCTGTTAGTCAGCACTTAGGACAAGTATGGTATACTGGCACCTGTTAGTCATCACTTAGGACAAGTATGGTATACTGGCACCTGTTAGTCATCACTTAGGACAAGTATGGTATACTGGCACCTGTTAGTCAGTACTTAGGACAAGTATGGTATACTGGCACCTGTTAGTCAGCACTTAGGACAAGTATGGTATACTTGCACCTGTTAGTCAGCACTTAGGACAAGTATGGTATACTTGCACCTGTTAGTCAGCACTTAGGACAAGTATGGTATACTGGCACCTGTTAGTCAGCACTTAGGACAGGTGAGGGGTACTGGTACCTGTTAGTCAGCACTTAGGACAGGTATGGGGTACTGGGACCTTGTCTGCCTCGGAATGATGAAGTATGAGGTCCAACTCAACTGTACTGTCTATCTACACATGTGAGAGGTTATCTCACAATACTTGGCACCAACCTTCACAACCCACGCGTATGCGTGCATTCACCCTCACTGTAACACTTCTACCACAGCCAAAAGACCCAAAGAAGCCGCCACCTACCGCTACAAATACCCCTATCAGTCATCTCTGACAACAAACTACATTAACTAGTCTGGAAGTCCATTCATTTCTTCAGGTGGCCTCAGACCCTGTGACGCCCACGTAAGTTGAGATGGAGTGCAGCCGAGTGGAAGCCTTGACCACGACTATGTATGTTGCAGCCTGCAGGCAAACGCTAATTAACGCCGAGAGAGCATTGAGGTCGGGAGGACCTGCACGCGCCTTTAAATCATTTAGTACCCTCCAGTTTAAAATTACCCAAAGCTGAGGTATTTATATAGATCTAATATCATCGTTGTTAAAATTGGGGCTTTAGATGTGCCAAAGGAAGGAGTTGAATTATTAACTGGGTAAATCTGATTACTCTAGGCAGAATGCATGCAAGCAAAAAAAACTCTCACTGGGTCAAGTAGGAGTGGGAGCTAGCCTTGCAGCCAGCCATCATCTGCACTGGTTGGACTTGAAAGGAGAGAACTTTCCTGTTGATCTTTGCTCATAATGGCAATACTTCATTTCGCTCCAGGGAATTCTGTTCACATCTGAAAGGGCTAACACGTTATTAGATTAAGTAATTGCAAGACTGAGTGAGTGAGTTGGTTTTAACGCCGCTTGGAACATTGTTCCAGTTACGTCACGGCGTGATGTGTGAGGAAAGCCTGAGTGAGTGGGTGAGTTGGGTTTTTACGCCGCTTTTAACAGTATTCCAGTTATATCACGGCGTGTCAGCTTAATGTGGGAGGAAAGCCCGAAGTGATGCAGGTCTCAGACGTTTACCACTTCGGTGAAACCCACGAGCACGGGTATGGTGCTGACAAACCTAGAAACATAATCGGGGCGAACCGGGATTCGAACCCACAATCATAGGTTTCTGGCGTGCCCAAGGAACCCAACTCTGCACAGCGAATCGCGGCGCCTTAGGCGACTGGGCCACCCGTGCCCCCCAGGAAAGCCTGAAGTGAAGTGTATTCCTATGAGGGGTTCTGAGCCTACCTATGATGGACTGCGTCGATGGAGTTGGTTGGTAATTAGGTTCCAACTTAGTCCCCTCCGATTCCCACACCTCAGCCAACGATGCTGGAGTGCCTGGATCCCTCTAGTGTTGAAGGATTCCTCCTGGTGGTGACAAATATCCCCCACAGCAGAAATGGCATCATCATCATCATCCTCATCTGCATTATGCTTGCCAGCAGAGACTAAAATACATTTATTTTATGGTGTCTGTTGCCAGTCAGTTCTTTCTTCAAGCTAGGGAGGAGGTAGGAATCTGACGGTTGCCAAATCAGGTGAATACGGAGGATGTAGCGTGTCACATTTACGCACCCCAGGCCTGGCGACAGCCGATTAGTGCACAGGTGGGTTACAATACGTCTTCCGCAACCCATGCTTGCCATAAAAGGTGACTATCCGAACGGGATCGGGTGGTCAGGCCCGCTCACTTGGTTGATAGATGTCATCGCATCCCAATTGCGTGGGTCGATGCTCATGATATCAATCAGTGGATTGTCTGGTCCAGACTCGATTGTTTACACACCGCCGTCAGATTGCTGGAATAACGTTAACGTTTTTTCGGGAGATAGTCCCCAATAGGATTGCTTTGGAATCACAGAAAACTGAAGCTATCACCTTGGCAGTTGATGGAACAGACTTTGCCTTCTTCGTCGGAGAACTGTATTAGGAATAAACACCATGTATTTAGCTCGCCAAGGCTCTCTAAATATAATGTTTATTCCTAATGCAAGATATTTACCATCCCCAAACACACTCGCGTGATAACCTCTATTTATGTGACCTTGAAATTGTTCTTTTGACCATTCTTCTCTTTAAATACGAAACGTGGTGATTTCTTGACTACGAATGACCACAAATGGAAGTCTGAAACAATGAAAAGGCATATTTCAGCCATTTGTCAGCCATTGTTGCATGTAAGAAATTGGATCTGTGCCAGCAGGCCATGGATTTTGGCCACATTGTTCGTGTGATCTTTGCACTTTGACCCTTCAGTCAGATTCACTAGTATTGCAATAGTAACTTCTCTTTGAGGTTCTCCCAGATCATACTACAGTCTAAACCATGGACCCAGACTGGGGCAGGGCGGGATGCGTGTGAGGTGTGCGCTCCACTTTCTGAATGAACACTCTGTCACAATACTTTGACTCCATCATACTGTGATACCAACTTACAAGTATTTGCATCATTCGGCAAATGTATATCAACTGCACCCCTATACGTTCCAGATCTCTGTATCGTGGCAACTTGGTTTACAGTTTCAGTGACTCAGTGTTTCATTGTTTGTAAAGGGGCAACAGTGGCCCAGTCGTCAAAAGCGCCGAAATTCGCTTGCAGAGTTGCGTCCCTTGGGCACGCCTGAAACCGATGATTGTGAGTTCGAATCTTGGTTAACCCCCATTATGATTCTAGGTTTGTAAGCAACACACCCTTACTCATGGGTTTCACCAAAATGGTAAACCTCTAAGACCTGCATCACTTCGGGCTTTCCTCCCACATCAAGGTGACGCCGTGATATTGCGGGAATACTGTTAAACGCGGCGATAAACCTCTCATTCACCCAGTCATTGTTTGTAGGACTATAAATTCATGAGTAAGGTTTGTGATTAGTTTAAAGATACTTTTACTGGTGTGACAAATCATAGACAAATAATTTGTTCATATGAATTCAGATTCATGTTTCCATACACATCACATTTTAATTGCTATCATTGGACTTACATGAAAGCCTAGCTTTCTTGTCTAACTGACAACATCTGTGGTCTAGTAGATAGCAAATCTGTCCTGAGAGCGGGAGGTTGGTGGTAATATTACTGGCCGCGTCATACCAAAAACTCGTTAAAGGATGGTATTTGTTGTTACCCTGCCTCACTAGGAATTAAGTGGATAAAAAAATACTATCAGCCCTATCCACCATCATACTATCCCCATCCAGTATCAGTCCGGACCAGTACAAGAAAACACACACGCACGCACACACACACACACACACACACACACACACACACACACGCACACACTTATTCCCATCCAGTCAGCGACTCGTGAAGATCCGGGGTAGAATAGGTCTTCAGTAACCCATGCTTGCCGTAAAAGGGGACTATGCTTGCAAGAGGCAAATAATGGGATCGGTGGTCAGGCTCGCTGACTTGGTTGATGCATGTCATCGTATCCCAATTGCGTGGTTCGATGCTCATGATGTCAATCACTGGATTGTCTGGTCCTGACACGGTTATTTACAGACCGCCGTCATATAGCGACGTTAAACAACAAACAAAGAAACAAACCTTCAGTCATGCAGGTAAAGAAAGCCTCTAATGTTACCGGATATTTACAAGTTTCTTCATCAGCATCCCCTCCCATTCCTCAAAGACTACTTTAATGCCTTAAAAAACCCTCCCTGCATCTGCGCCAGGCCTTTCAGCTTCATTCAGCGAGCTCCTGCCTCACTCAACACAACTTCTACCACGATCTAATTTGCTTCTGTGCTTTGCGCCGAGAAGAAAGAAAGGCTGTGCGTTTTTATCCTTCGGGTTTGTTGAGCGAACGTGCTAATTCTAATCTGTTATGGAGAGGTATTTTAAACCCGACGGTTTTTTTCTCTAACCACCTCGTGAGCTGGTGTGTGGGCGTCTTGCTGAGGCTAGCGGTAGAGCAGGGGACAAGCACCGACAGCGCCCCACTTCCGTCTTCCATAGCCTGTCTTATGCTCAAGTTGAAGGCTAGAATTTCATCATTCATAATATGGTGTGTTTTATGTCGGTAAGGATGTAATTTAGTGAGTGAAGTGTGATTGAATTGGCCCTCGTTTAACATAGATATAGTTCTCACGCAATTAAATTTGTAGTTATTATGTAGTTAGTGTCTAAAATAATAATATATATAGAATACTAAACGAGCTCCCGTGTTATACTAAATTTATGAACTAGTGAATAGTTGTGTTATCTTACGAGCGAAGGAGAGTCAAATACCACAACTATTCACGGGTCTCATCAAATTGGTTTTACACGGGAGCGAGTTTAGAATTTTATTTATTACTTGCCATTGATAACGTTTTTAGAATTATACTGTTTAGTGTGCATAGGCTGACACCTACACGATCCACGACATAATCCAATTGGGTTTAATAGAATAATACTTCAAACACGTCAAAAGTTGAAACGTATGAATTTAATACCATACAACGGTCCACCTTTAGGCGTCATTTGCACAAAATTATCGTAGCGCTAAGGTTACCTCAGCTCACATACTTTAACATAGACTTACGACTGTCGTTGTTCTACAGAACGATTGCCTTGTGGAACGGGGCCTTGCGCCTCAAAGTTTACAATAACGTCACAATACCCGATGACGTAATTTGTGGAATTTTGTTGCAAGATCAATCGGCGAAACAATGCCACAGTGAGTTTCATTCATTTTAACATCCTCTTGAATCACGTGCATTAGTTCCACGACGTCTTCGCAGTGATTGTATAGATCTCTTGCATCGCCAATCTCCTACATTAGTTCCACGACGTCCTCGCAGTGATTGTATAGAACTCCTGCATCGTCAATCACCTGCATTAGTTCCATGACGTCCTCGCAGTGATTGTATAGAACTCCTGCATCGTCAATCACCTGCATTAGTTTCATGACGCCCTGGCAGTGATTGTATAGAACTCCTGCATCGCCAATCACCTGCATTAGTTCCACGACGTCCTCGCAGTGATTGTATAGAACTCCTGCTTCGCCAATCACCTGCATTAGTTCCATGACGCCCTCGCAGTGATTGTATAGAACTCCTGCATCGTCAATCACCTGCATTAGTTCCATGACGCCCTCGCAGTGATTGTATAGAACTCCTGCATCGTCAATCACCTGCATTAGTTTCATGACGTCCTTGCAGTGATTGTATAGAACTCCTGCATCGACAATCACCTGCATTAGTTTCATGACGTCCTCGCAGTGATTGTATAGAACTCCTGCATCGCCAATCACCTGCATTAGTTCCACGACGTCCTCGCAGTGATTGTATAGAACTCCTGCATCGTCAATCACCTGCATTAGTTCCACGACGTCCTCGCAGTGATTGTATAGAACTCCTGCATCGTCAATCACCTACATTAGTTCCACGACGTCCTCGCAGTGATTGTATAGAACTCCTGCATCGTCAATCACCTGCATTAGTTCCACGACGTCCTCGCAGTGATTGTATAGAACTCCTGCATCGTCAATCACCTGCATTAGTTTCATGACGCCCTCGCAGTGATTGTATAGAACTCCTGCTTCGCCAATCACCTGCATTAGTTCCACGACGTCCTCGCAGTTCCTGTTTCTTTAGCATCGTCAATCACGTGCATTAGTTACTGCATCTGTAGCATCGTCAAGCACGTGCATTAGCCCATCTACATAACGTCGTGAAGCACGTGCATTAGTTCCATGACGTCCTCGCTGTGAGAGTCCTTGCATCTATGTGGACCACGTGTTTTACGTCCATGCCTTTCGTGCAGCATATGTAAAGAGTTCCTGCATCTACAGCGTCATGGAACACGTGTCATTAGTCAGCGTAATTCGACACGGTCACTTCCAGCCTTCGTGTTTTAAATATGATTTAATGATTCGAATGCCACTCTTTATGAAGACAGTAAAGTGAAACAATGTCTAGATATGCAATCTGACGGAAGATCGATCAAGCGACCGTCATCTAGTTCCGCGTGTTCTGGCGCCCTGACTCACCATCATCTAGACGTTAAGATGACATCCGTCAGTGCGACCTCGTTTATAAGTCTAATTTCAGCCTTATTTGTCCAATAGAAAAACCTTACAAGATTCTGAAATTCCAAGTTTTACACCTGCATCGATCTTATTCTATGTCATGAAGTAATACGAGAGCTAACGAACAGTCATTAAATAATATCGTAGTTCTGGATCGTAATTGGAGAGTGTATTTCCGATCTACAGTATGGACATACACTCTTAAAAATAAGAAACGCACAAGTAGATTTTTAGTAAATTTATTGTTCCTAATCAAGTCGATATATTAAATTTAATATCATAGATACAAATATGAATTTTGGAGCTCGATAGTCACATGTACAAAGGAATTGAAAACTGTTCATTGTCATGTCACATAAGGCCACAAGGGTGCGCTGAACTCGTGTAACCGCCCCGGGCAGCAATCACGGGTCTGCATCTCCTCGACACTGACTGGATAAGTGTACGAATTCTGTCCTGCGGAATTCTGCGCCATTCTGCTTGTAACGGGTTGGCCAGTTGTGGGAGTGTCTGCGGCGTGATCTGACGCTGACGTACACGTCGATCGAGTCCGTCCCAGATATGTTCGATTGGGTTGAGATCTGGAGATCTCGACCGCCAGGGCAAAACGTTGATGTTGGCATTAAGGTAGTCTACCGTGACACGAGCTGTGTGCGGTGGAGCGTTGACCTCTTGAAACAGCTCCCTCTGGCGGTCAATGATTGGAAAAATGGTGAGATTGAAGATTTGATGTAGCGATTTGCAGTCAAATTTCCCTGAACCACAACCAAGTCAGATCTCCTGGTGTAGGATTGGCTCCCCACACAATGACACTACCGCCAACGAAATTGTCGAATTCACGTACACAATGTGGGGCATAACGCTCATTTTGACGACGATATACACGTTGTCTTCCATCTCGCGGGTGAAGATGAAATCGTGATTCATCGCCAAACCACACTCGACTCCAGTTTCTCAAATTCCAAGGCTGTGAGGTATGGCACCAACGCAAAGAGTCTCTGTCGATGAATCTGTTGAAAAACAGGGACGAGAACTGGTCTTCTGGGTCGGATTCCAGGCTCGCGAAGATGGTTCTTGTCAGTCTGGTCCGATATCCTCCTCAAACCATGGATACGTCCTGCAGTCTAGCTGTGGCATTGCGATGACGTAGATGGAACAGTCGAATGTAGAGATCCTGTGCAGGGTTGGTAACTCTTGGTCGGTAGGTTCTCGAACGGTCTGCACTGGAATTGAACTGTGTGTATCGGTCACAAAGGCAGCAAATGGTTATGTGGTGGACGTTGAAGTGGCGTGCAACAGAAGACTGCGATCCCCCTCTTTGGATTCGTCCTATGGCGATGTTCCGAACGGCAGCCTGAGTCTCGGCATTTTCGAACTTGAAAAATGTTGGCAATTGAATGACAAATTATTGGCTTATGCTTGCCTTTTAATAGCCACTACCACGAGTTACGAACGCCATAAGTTGCATGTCCTTTTTGCTTCACTATTTTCCTCCATGACATTTTTTAACAAACGTGAAAACAATGCTGTTTAAGACATTGCAAATCGACAATGGCTGCGTTTTGACGCACCGTTTGTCGAATATCAGGCCACCAACATTTTCAAATAACATATAATATATATTTACCGGATTCTTTGTGTAGTCAGGTTCAATAAACTGCAGGTAGTAACCTGTGCGTTTCCATTTTTGAAGAGTGTACATTTAGAGAGCAGCAGCTCATACATTGGTCACCTGGAGATTGAGGTTCGATTCGTCATATTTATGGAAAGTCCTTTGGGTTTTTTCCTCGCCCTGATACTATTGAAGTTTTCCCCAAAAGAAGCGTAAAACAGCACTCATTCATACGCAAACTTTTGTAGTGCTATGTATTTTTAAGTCAAATGGAAACGTAAACACTTGCCAAAGCGTATGAAACGTCAGGTAAAATACTTTGTAATGAATACTTTGTAATGTTGTTTATGTGGGCTCAAACAATGATTATTATCCCAGAAAATGCTTTTAAAAAATGATTATGCTTTAAGCTGCATCAAACATGCATTGTTGTATTTTGTTTGTTGTTTTTTCTTTTCCTTAGGCTCGTGGTCTTCGTTAAAAAATATATCTGATTTTGCAAGTGTATTTTCTCCAGTGACTTTATAAAGGTGAACGTTAGTAACACGATGTCCGTGCATGTTGCAGCCAGACTGGCGATGAATGCGACTGTATGTCTGTATGTTTATATGTCTGTATGTCTGTATGTCTGCTGCGTGTGTGTGATGGAGATTATCCTGTGCCTGGAACTCCTTGTCTGAAGAGTCCATATGATCAGTTATTGTCGGTCGTACCTTAGACACAATATATCCAACACAGCCAATGCAACTCCATAATATTTGTCAGTTTCGGGGTCTCTGAAAATGAAGAAAGTCGCGTTGCTGCTTATTGTTATATTTTACTGATATATTATTTTCTGCAAAATATGTTCGTTTTAAGAGACGGGTCTTTAGCTAGATCACCTGGCAAGGTCCAGGGCCCCGTTCCTCAAAGCGATCTTAGCGCTACGATGATCGTAAACCTATGTTAAAGTATGGGACTTAAGATCACCTTAGTGCTAAGATCGCTTTGAGGAACGGGGCCCTGGTTTAGTTCTTCCTCTGATTAACATGAGTGCGACCCTCTTTTAATGTAATATGATCGTTCCAAATTACACCATAGTTTATGTTTTATATTTGACAGCGAATGGCAGAGTTCACAGACAAACATAAAGAATGGTATGCACTTTTTCTTTTGTAATGTCAATTTAAAGGGGGTCGCCTTCGTAAAAGGGGAATGTCAGGCATGTCACATATCTGCTGGTACATTTACACCTTACACAGGCTGACATTTCAGTCATTAGACCGTTTGAGTGCCGAAATGAATCTGAAAAAAACTATTCACCCTACAAAATATATTCTCTTGGTGGTCGCCATGTTCTGTCACAGGTGTAAGCCTGGCGGCATCCAGGTGGTGTCCACTAACGTCTACTGTGCCACTTACGTGCGTCAAGTGTGTGACGTGTGCGTCTACTGTGCCACTTACGTGCGTCAAGTGTGTGACGTGTGCGTCTACTGTGCCACTTACGTGCGTCAAGTGTGTGACGTCTGTGTCTACTGTGCCACTTACGTGCGTCAAGTGTGTGACGTCTGTGTCTACTGTGCCACTTACGTGCGTCTAGTTTGTGACGTGTGCGTCTACTGTGCCACTTACGTGCGTCAAGTTTGTGACGTGTGCGTCTACTGTGCCACTTACGTGCGTCAAGTGTTTGACGTGTGCGTCTACTGTGCCACTTACGTGCGTCAGGTTTGTGACGTGTGCGTCTACTGTGCCACTTACGTGCGTCTAGTTTGTGACGTGTGCGTCTACTGTGCCACGTACGTGCGTCAGGTGTTTGACGTGTGCGTCTACTGTGCCACTGACGTGCGTCAAGTGTGTGACGTGTGCGTCTACTGTGCCACTTACGTGCGTCAAGTGAGTGACGTGTGCGTCTACTGTGCCACTTACGTGCATGAAGTGTGTAATATGTGCATCTTCTGTGCCACTAGCGTGCATCAATTGTGTGACGTGTGCGTCAAGTTTGTGACGTGTGCGTCTACTGTGCCACTTCCGTGCCTCAAGTTTGTGACGTGCGCGTCTACTGTGCCACGTACGTGCGTCAAGTTTGTGACGTGCGCGTCTACTGTGCCACTTACGTGCATGAAGTGTGTAATATGTGCATCTTCTGTGCCACTAGCATGCATCAATTGTGTGACGTGTGCGTCAAGTTTGTGACGTGCGCGTCTACTGTGCCACTTACGTGCATGAAGTGTGTAATATGTGCATCTTCTGTGCCACTAGCATGCATCAATTGTGTGACGTGTGCGTCAAGTTTGTGAGGTGTGCGTCTACTGTGCCACTTACGTGCATGAAGTGTGTAATATGTGCATCTTCTGTGCCACTAGCGTGCATCAATTGTGTGACATGTGCGTCAAGTTTGTGACGTGTGCGTCTACTGTGCCACTAGGGTGCGTCACGTGTGTAACGTGTGCGCCTGCTGTGCCACTAACGTGTGTTAATTGTGTGACGTGGGCGTCAATTGACGCGCGTCAAGTGTGTCGCTTGTGTGCATCTACAGTGTCACTAACGTGCGTCAAGTTTGTGACGTGTGCATCTACTGTGCCACTAGGGTGCGTCACGTGTGTAACGTGTGCGCCTGCTGTGCCACTAACGTGTGATAATTGTGTGACGTGGGCGTTAATTGTGTGACGTGCGCGGCTACTGTGCGGCTAGCGTGCGTCAAGCGTGTGACGTGTGACAAATGAGCAGCGGGTGCGCCAAAAATGTATGAGAAATGTATGCGTCTGATGTTCGTCTTTATATTTGACATCAGGACGTGTTTCAGCCCACCAAGCTGTGACAACTGTGCAAACATCTTGTTCCTGTTTCAGAAGCAAACACGCCGCGAGGGAGGAGATGACATGAAGGTGGCAACTCTTGCGTTTCCCTGTGGGCGGGGATGCACTTTAACGCCCAATGCAGTTTCCCTGCCATGTACTTTAACCCAAGCAGGTCACATTTTGGCAGCGCGCATTTTTACAGATCATCCGTGACAGTAGCCGCTGTCTCTCCTGTCAACCGTGAAAGAGTGAGTGATTGAGATGTGGATGGTTGAATGCTTCTTTTTGCAATAATCCAACAATATCACGGCGGGGACAGAAATAAGCTTCACACGTTGAACCCATGTGATAATTCGAACCTGGACCTACGGCGTGACGAGCGAATGCTTTAGCCACTAGGCTACTCCGCCGTCCCTGAATGCCGATAGAACATAATAAAATTTGGACTCAGTTTAGTTTCTTGTAGACAGTCATCCAGAATCAATAATCGTCCTTCGTATATATACGTTATGTCTATCGCGGCACTGTAGAGCATCGACAAAGGTTCACTGTCTTAAACAAATCTATTACTATTGATCAGCTGGCTTTGACATTTCTCCTTGAAGTGAGTCATGTGACACATAGTCAGTCACGTAACGTTTACCCTGATATCCTACTAACCAGACCAAGACTTCAAAAGCTTTAAAAGGCTTGCTCTGAGACAGTACAGAAATACGCCGGTATGACGTCCTTTGCCGCAGTGAAATGTCAGGGAGGGAATGGCGTTCACGTCCCCGCAGATAGGTTGGTGACTCTTTCACAGACGTCTCAAGAGCGTCATAATCACAAAATACCATTATTGATTTCGTCCCTGAGCTTGAAAGTAGGGCAGACATTGAGGCTCTCCATCAAATACCATGACCTAGAACATACGGACTGAATGGACATCCGGGTACTCGCACGATACTGGGTATATCTGAAGATCCCGGACGTGCAATTTGCGCAGACGAATAGTTGACATGAAACCGGATGTGCAATTTGAGCAGACAATTAGTTGACCTGAAAGCGCCGTCATGTCAGTTCAATAGGCCATGTAAAAATACTGCTGATGTCAGCTGTTTGTAACTTAGGAAAATGCAATAGTTTATCAGACTGTAATCATATTCCTTCTTCGTGATGATAGCTTGATTAATTGTCAGACATTTTCCCTCCAAGGGAATAAAAGTGTCAGCTTACTGTAGGCTTCCAACAGTGAATCAGCCCACTGACTAAGAGTGAGTGAGTATGGTTTTACGCCGCTTAAAGCAATATTCTAGCGATATCACGGCGGGGGACACCAGAAATAGGCTTCACACAATGTACCTATGTCAGGAATCGAACCCGGGTCTTCGGCGTGACGCTCGAACGCTTTCACCAATAGGCTACTCGACCGCCCCAACTGACTAAGAACGGAGGGGGGATTAACTATAATGTATTCAGTCAAAACCGGATTTTGCATATTGCTCGAAATTTTCTGCCAAATCAAGATATCCGAAGAATAATTTATTTATCATTTAAATCTTTGCGGCTATATACGAGTAGACTATCAGTAAGACACGCCTCAGACCTTCCCGAGTGTTTCTAAAAATTATTGTGGGGAGCGTCTGAATCACGATTCTGAATTCACTGCAATCTTGTTTCAATTTATCCCTGGTGGTCTAATATTCTAAGTCATGTCCGTACGCCCTGGGCATCTCAGGGTAGGCCATGATAGGTGAGTGATTTGGATGTAACCTCTTGGAGGTGAGGTGAGGTGAAATGGGGTTTAAACGTCGCAGAGTGGGGGTACTTGTCCGTTCTTATGCCGATTTTATAATGCTAGTCCACTGAAATACCATCCCGCAGTTCAATGTGAATACCCCACTCAGACACAGTACACTGACTCCGAGCCGACCAGTCCTTGTTTTAGCCCCTTAGTGCCGGGCACCGGGCAGGTTAACAAGACCATCTTTTAACGTCTTTTGACGCGACCGGGGATGAAAGCCCCGACCTTCCGCTCTCCGGGCAGAGGCTCGACCACTAGACCACGGACGCGGGCTAACGCCAATTGGAATGTCATTTCAGTGAGGGTAGACAGACTGTCGTGACGTATGTTGTTAAACGCCGCACTGTATTCCAGCTATACAGCTGTGGCTTTTAAATAACCGAGTCTTGACCATCAAATCCAGTGATTGATATTATGAGCAGCGATCTACGTCGTCTGATACAATGACGTGCAATCACCCAAGTCACCAAGCTTCCATCCGATTTATTTGATCGCCTCTTAAATCCAGAATTGGTTGCTGAGGACCAGTTCTACCAAGTAATTCCCAAAGGGGCACCATCAATGTGCATGGAAACCTGTGAGCACGGGTAAAGTCATTGCAGTTTCAGTTTCATGTTGTTTTACGCCGCACTCAGCAATATTCCAGCTATATGACGGCGGTCTGTAAGCAATCGAGTCTGAACCAGACAATCCAGTGATTGACATCATGAACATCAATCCGCGCAATTGGGATACGATGACATGCATCAAACATGCATCTTTTTTTTATGGTAAAGTCGACGTTTCGGTATAGATCCTTATACCGTAGTCAAGCAAGCGTAGATCCTCATACCGTTGTCAAGTAAGCTTAGATCCTTATACCGTTGTCAAGCAAGCGTAGATCCTTATACCGTTGTCAAGCGAGCGTAGATCCTTATACCGTTGTCAAGCAAGCTTAGATCCTTATACCGGTGTCAAGCAAGCCTTGTTTGACAAGGGTACAATGATCTATACCGAACGCCGCCTTTACGGTAAAATGTGTCTACTTTACCTGAGGTTGTTTGTGGCAGCGTATCCTGGACATTAAATCTCATTTCACTCTTCCTTGACGTCAATATATTTCATATAGTCAACGTAAGAGGCGACTAACGGGATCGGGTGGTCACGCTCGCTGACTTGGTTGATGCATGTCATCGTATCCCAATTGCGTGGATCGATGTTCATGATGTCAATCACTGGATTGTCTGGACCAGACTCGATTATTTACACACTGACGTCATATAGCTGGAATATTGCTGTGTGCGGCGTTAAACAACAAACCAAGAAAATATTTTCAGACTAAGCCTTCATCTATCAACACACTAGAAACTATCTTTGAACAGCGACTCATTTGCTCTATGAAGCTGCTGTTTACTTCCTTTATTCAATCAGTATATAAGAACGATAAATTACTTGTCTAGCTTGGTCTGTGTCAAGTGATTCAATTCACCCTGATGTTCTGTGTGATTAATTATCCAGGGTCTTGGACCTCGCGAGACGCTGACACCTCGGTTTCCTGTTTGGGGTCACGTGGTGCTTTGATAGTATGAACCACAGCCAGCAACAATGGCCGATGTGACGCACACCTATACATATATATCCTTCCACTGAAATTTAAATGTCATGGAAACCTTTCCCCGCCCCCGTACGTGCTGGGTTTTCACTTCTGGAACAACATGCATTGTCCGCTGTCTTCCTCCTTGCGATCCGTGATCTCGCACGCTTGTCAGGTGCAGTATCATTCAGACATGCGCACTGCACGTGGGTTGCCAAGGTCAAGGTTGACGCCGCCCCTCGCGTTGATTGACAGTTCGTGACGTAACAAGTTGCTAGGCATTTCCCCTGCAGATACGACCTACAGAGACACAGGTGGGCATGAGGTGATAGGATTCATACACCCACCCCCTAGGCCAAGCTCTGACAGATCCCCACCCCCCAGGCCAAACGCTGACAGATTGCTGGGGGAGAGGAGACAAGGTTGCCAGTCTTTTCCACCGAGCGATACTTTATAAGTAAACCTGCGCGACTGCATCAATCCATTAATGTTTTACCAAGAACCTCGACAAGCTAGTTATTTTGCGAATAATGATCAAGATATAGACTGCTGTTCGAGCCTCGGTATATTATCATGAAATGTGGAGTAGAGAGGAGGAAATTGTACTGTCAGGCTCTAAATGGGATGTTTAAAATCTTAAATGAGTAGTTCACACAGAATTATTAGTAATACACCCCCACCCCACCCCACCCCTACCCCCCTCTGAGTCTATAGGTGAGTGGATGCGTGTTTCACCATCGCTTTGAGTGATACTTCAGCACATGATGGAGGACCGAGTGGGCTTCAGACATTGTTCTTGTATGGAAGACAGAAACTAGGTCCTGTTGAGTGTCGCTTCATTTTACAATGCTACAACATTCATGACGTGCACAGTACTTCACCATGACGTGTACAATACTTCACCATGACGTGTACAATACTTCACCATGACGTGTACAATATTTCACCATGACGTGTACAATATTTCACCATGGCGTGTAAAATATTTCACCATGACGTGAACAGTTGTTCACCATGACGTGTCTAGTACTTCACCATGACGTGTACAGTACTTCACCATGACGTGCACAGTACTTCACCATGACGCGTACATTACTTCACCATCACATGTTCAATACTTCACCATGACGTGTACAGTACTTCACCATGACGTGTACAATACTTCACCATGGCGTGCACAATACTTCACCATGACGTGTACAATTCTTCACCATGACATGTACAGTACTTCACCATGGCGTGCACAGTACTTCACCATGACGTGCACAGTACTTCACCATGGCGTGCACAGTACTTCACCATGACGTGTACAATACTTAACCATGACGTGCACAGTACTTCACCATGATGTGTACAGTACTTCACCATGACGTGTACAGTACTTCAGCACAATACTTCAGCACATGATGGAGGACCGAGTGGGCTTCAGACATTGTTCTTGTATGGAAGACAGAAACTAGGTCCTGTTGAGTGTCGCTTCATTTTACAATGCTACAACATTCATGACGTGTACAGTACTTCACCATGACGTGTACAGTACTTCACCATGACGTGTACAGTACTTCACCATGACGTGTACAATACTTCACCATGACGTGTATACGATTACGTTACATGTTAGGCTTACAAAATGCGTGGAATCTGTATTAAGTGAAAAAGAAATGTATTAAACACAAACAAGTTAGATATAAGTGAAATGTACACGTTAATAGCGATCTAATGAAATGCACAAGCAAGCAATACCTGCAAAAACACGCTTTCTAAGATGTTATGATGTCCCATTAAGACTTCGTGACAGCTTGAAGCAGAATATAACTGTTTCTTGAGACAATTGTGTAAGGGGCTAACGCGCATTGTGTTCATATATATATATGAACGCAATACGCGTTAGCCACTTAAATAATTTTTATCATATATATATGAACGCAATAACTTTACGCAATGCGCGTTAACAGATATATATATCTGTTAACGCGCATTGCGTAAAGTTATTGCGTTCATATATATATGATAAAAATTATTTAAGTGGCTAACGCGTATTGCGTTCAACACGAGCACCTGCTAGGCATTGCGTTCATATATATATATATATATATATATATATATATATATATATATATATATATGAACGCAATGCCTAGCAGGTGCTCGTGTTGTGCGTCATGGATACAAGACCTTGGCCCTTGTGATGGTCATGCACAGACATTAAGAACATGGTACGTACTCCGGAATTGTTTGCAATATAGAAGCCACGTTACTGGTACAAATCTATCTTTTCATTCGGCGAAAAGTAATTTTAACTGCGAAACCGAACGACCAATTGGAAAAAAGCTATTTCCTTACAACGGTGTTACACAAGTTTTCAATTAAGCCTCGGTTATCGCAATGTAGGTTCCCCAATCAGTCTAATTGATGTGCTGCCGAATGTCACTTGCGAAAAAGTCATCCATATTGATTTGAGGCGACTGTCTACAGTCGACCTACTGCCTGAGGTACAGGTCTCATATATACGGAGCCTGCTGTAGGCGGCGTAGACCGCCCCTGCGTGAGGTCAGTTTCTGAACTTGGATCTATACGTCGTACCCCTGTGGCATGGGGACATGTTTTATTTAATTTCATTACATGTTTTTCATTTTTTTTTTGTGTTTATGTACTACCCCAGAAATTTAAGATACTGCCCCTTTCGAACTTTGTGTACAGGCGTTTAAAGCTGAAAGAACTTAAAACAATCACATTCAGAAATACCCTTTCCCTTTGTTAAAATGCGCGGTGAAGCAAAAAAGATGCTTCTTTCTCATTTAGTATTTCGTGTATACTATTGTATGATGAAGTGCGGCATGACTGTAGATGTTGACATAAGTATACCTTTACCTATATCAATATTTGCACACTTTCCTTAACGCTGACGTATGTTTTTACGTAGCTGAAATATGTTTTGGCTGTCCCTTCAGATGGCGTCATCACAGAATCCTATGTTAGCCAGTTTGAAAATAATATTTGTCTATATGCTTCTAAGGCGTGTGTCACTGAGCACGGCCATACCATAATAAGTGTGATGGATGTATACGTAGTTATGATTGTTTTGTAAAACACATTCTGTCTATGTCAACTGCAGTAACTCGAGTCCACTAATCATATCTCATAACACTTGTACTAGACTACTCCTGTACCATGACTGTGGTTGGTTGGTTTGTTGTTTAACGCCGCACTCAGCAATATGCCAGCTATATGACGGCGGTCTGTAAATAATCGAGTCTGGACCACACAATCCAGTGATTAATATAATGAGCATCGATCCACGCAATTGGGATCAATGACATGCTTCAACAAAGTCAGCGAGCCTTGACCACCCGACCCCGTTAGTCGCCTCTTACGACAAGCATAGTCGCCTTTTACAGCAAGCATGGGTTGCTGAAGACCCATTCTATCCAGGATCTTCACAGGTTCTATGACCGTAGAGTATATGTATTTTATGAAAACAAAACCATATCTATATATACTACTCAAAAGAAGTTAAGGATCACCTGATTCTTTCCAATTACAATAGTTAATCTCTCATGTCATGACAGATTAACTTTACCATTTTGAAAGAATCGGGTGATCCTTAACTTCTTTTGAGTAGTATATATAGATATGGTTTTGTTTTCATGAAATAGATATACTCTACAGTCATAGACCACGGAGGCGGTCACCCAAGGTATGTCATGATATATATGAGTCAAAGTGTATCAAGTGTATCAGGTGTATCAAGTGTATCAAAGTCTCGCGTGTTACTAGATTAAGACTGCTATACGTGTAGTTATACTGAGGTGTGCTGTCACACATCCGCTTATTAGTCAATACAGTGCCTTGCCATTAGTCTTTCATACAGACCCTGAAACAAATATATCCAATACAGCCCATGCAAGTCTTAAATGTTTGGTGAGTCTAGATTATTGCAGTAATGAAGAAAGTCTCTGGGCTCTTTTTTATTATATCTTATAACTATAATTTTACAACCGTTTTTTTTTCTGTAAAATATGTTTATTTCCGAGACTAGATGTTAGTCTACATTTCCCTGGGAATGATATTCTGATTGTGGTGTGGTCCTTTTTATCTCATGGGAACAATATCAAACTTTTAAATCGTTTAATAACTGCTGTAGCTAAGGCTTTGGTTGGTTGGTTTGTTGTTTAACGCCGCACTCAGCAATATTCCAGCTATATGACGGCGGTCTGTAAATAATCGAGCCTGGACCAGACAATCCAGTGATTAATATAATGAGCATCGATCCACGCAATTGGGATCGATGACATGCTTCAACAAAGTCAGCGAGCCTTGACCACCCGATCCCGTTAGTCGCCTTTTACGACAAGCATAGTCGCCTTTTACAGCAAGCATGGGTTGGTGAAGACCTATTCTACCCCGGAATATTTACGAGTCTGTAGCTAAGGCGACAATCATTTTATAGATAATTAACGATCCAGTATAACATCACCCAGAACACACATGTGTGCCGAGGATGATCTCAAATTACGTGTCCCATTGTGTTCCACGTTACAATTTTCCACTCAGTTTTGACATGGATGTATATTTCATGACCTACTGCTGACATATGCATGTCAGTTGGATGTGTCGTGAAATGGGAATCTCCGTATTAATCAATCCCTCTGCATGTTGCACGCACCCGGTCACCTGCATACCGCGACCCGCTCAGCGATTAGTAATGATTAATATTGACTACTCTGGGGGATGCTAATGAACGGTGACCTACATGTTGCCGTGTCGCAATTTGTCACGTGATCAGCTGAGCCGGCAACACACCCTAGCTGTTGTCGGAAGCTGTATGATGTCAGCTGTGTTTGTGATCGTGACGCGGAGCACGACGAAATAAGCATACCCTTCCAAAATCGTATTTTAAGTTTTGTTAGCAAATTGAACCATATGCCTTGAGGGCTTTCGTGTAGTATGTATTAGGGTTTTTTAAACGTTTAGCTCACCTGACCCAGCACCTGAGTCAGTCGACGCTTTTTCGACGTCTTCCCAACACAAGGGCTATGACGTCGATACTGCAACGCCATGCAATAATGAAGGGTCTAAGGCGGTATATAACCACATATATATAAGATGGCCACCACACGGCGGCCATATTGGAAATGTCATTTTCGCTCCATAGTCAGTTATTCGCGTACAACTTTGTTACATCACCGAAATATCCAACGTGGTAGCCACTATAGCATATGTAATGCCGTTTTTTGTATTATTGCGTTTACAGTTTAACCTTGCTTTAACCTTTGATCTATTATTCATAGATGCTCATTTTCGGACATCTCCTGCTTAGTTAGACTAACATATAGTCTCTGAAATGAACATATCGTACAGAAAAAACAGTTGCTCAGTTATCTTAATAAAAATATAATAAAAAGGGAGCCCAGTGATTCTCTTCATTTTCAGATACTGCAGTAATCTAGACTTGCCAAACATTATAGACTTGCATGGGCTGTAGTTGATATATTTGTATCAGGGTCTGTAAGACAGACTACTGCTTAGTGTATGAAGCCGATTCTGTAACATGATAATGATTTACAAACAGAGTGCGTACAGGCCCCCGATCCTATTTTAAAATGCCCGTCGTTTGACTACCATGAACGAATTCTAGTGTCCATAGAGAGAAAACTAAGCTTGGATATTTCTCAAGTTCATAATTTAACACCGACACAGCCACTTCCAAATATGTTTTACTAACGAATGTGACAAATTACACAACTTTCTTTTCCGCTAAGTCTGCCTCATTGGCCTTATTGTACCCCAGATAAGATTTATCTGAGGCTATGTCTGGTCTCGAATATGAGAAATGACACCAGTTCATTTCTAATTTTGCTTCATTGACCCTCTTGTACCGTAGATAAAATTTATCAGATTCAAAGTCTCGCCTGTCTCTTGATTTAGACTGCTACTGGCGTACATTCCCACACACCCGCTTGTTATCCACTTTATTAGTGAGTGAGTGAGTGAGTGAGTACGGTTTTACGCCGCTTTTAGCAATATTCCAGCAATATCACGGCGGGGGACACCAGAAATGGGCTTCACACATTGTACCCATGTCGGGAATCGAACCCGGGTCTTCGGCGTGACGAGCGAACGCTTTAACCACGAGGCTACCCGACCGCCCCTCTTACAGAGTAAAATCGGTAATGACACAAAACAAGGAACCATTTTGGGGGGTTGGGTAGGGGTGTGTATCCTGGGTGTGTGTCCCAATCTCAAGGGTCACACCGTCGACCCGGGTTCGATTCCCCCCACACGCCAGTCTGTGAAGCCCAATGTCTCGCGTGATCACCTGGCTAGACTGTTGTATGACCCCACTCACTCACTCACTCACCCATTCACATCACGGGCGATACATTAGTGATCAAACATGGTTAGGTTCCAATGTGGCCAAGACCGCCCCCGTGGTCTAGTGGTAGAGCGTCCGCCCGGAGAGCGGAAGGTCCGGAGTTCGATCCCCGACCGTGTCATACCAAAAGACGTTAAAAGATGGTACTTGTTGTTACCCTGTCTGGCGCTCGGCATTAAGGGGCTAAAACAAGGACTGGTCGGCTCGGAGTCAGTATACTGTGTCTGAGTGGGGTATTCATGTTAAACTGTGGCATGGTATCTCAGTGAGCTAGCACTATAAATCGGCATCAGTCCGGACTAGTACAAGCAGCCATACAAACACACACACACACACACACACGTGCATGCACGTCGCTATATAAGTGCAATAATCTTGGACGCGACGTTAAACCCCATTTCACCTCACCTCCAATGTGGCCATGTTTATTGGGTGACGGCAACTTCATCTGTTGGCGCCATCTCTCCCCCTATGTTGCTATTTTGGCAGATAATCAGAAACCTGGAATCAGGACGAGCGCGGACTGTTACCTCGGCATATACGGTAAAGAGTAATGTACTATATTATATTACTCATACATAAAATTAATATGCCGTAAAGAATTACATATGAAACCTTGTTCCAGTATTTGTACATTGTGTAGTAAGCCTCATTTAACTGTGCAACTATAGTTATCTGTATCGAATTCTTATACGTCAAGTTTGAATAATCCATGCGTGTAACATGTGAATATACGCCTTTGTCTGCGTTAAAAAAAAATCAGCTCTGCGCGCGCAGCTGTGTATAATGACGAACATTTAACCCAGCTATTTCAATCAATATTCTCCCTCGAAGGCTTGTAACACGGTCGTGTTGCGTGACATTACGTGTCGCGGAGCCCGGAAAACCAACCTCAGCTGCTTGTGTTTACCTGTCAGACGTGGCTTGGCTCAGAGCCAAGACCCACTGACCCACTGACCCAATGCAAGAGTCACGTGACATGCTAACCAAAGTTACGCATTCTTGCTTTGTACAGCTTTGTTTGCGCCGTGACCTTGTTTCAGTGTTAGCTATTAGAATGTGAATTATGTGCATGTTCTGTGCAGAGGCGCTCACTGACTAGACTGACATGTCACGTTATGAGAGGAGGTTCAATAAAATTGATAATTACATAGCATGCATCACCCGGCACATATGCATTCAATCAGATATCAGCGTGTATGCATGCGTGAAACAATGAGTGAGTGAGTGAGTTGGGTTCAACGCCGCTTTTATGAGTGAGTGAGTATGGTTTTACGCCGCTTTTAGCAATATTCCAGCAATATCACGGCGGGGGACACCAAAAATGGGCTTCACACATTGTACCCAAGTGGGGAGTCGAACCCGGGTCTTCGGCGTGACGAGCGGACGCTTTAACCACCAGGCTACACGACCACCCCCACATTGGAAGTGAAATAGGCAACGGTACTCAGTGACTTAGATGTAACTGATTCAAAATATGCCATCAATATAATTAAGGAAATAATTATTCAAGCTTTTTTAGAGCCTTCCCAACTGAGGTTGAGAGACAATATGACATCTAGATAGCGTCATCGGTGCAGTAGTCAGGGAAGTAGACTTTCATAAGTCTCTAATGCAGTAATTATTAGTTTATATCATAATTTTTAGATTATTTATATAATAAGAACAAGTTGTCCATGAAAGAGACTGGAGTCCTTATACTGTCCACACATCTAGACTTGCCTATTAGGAGGATAAAAATACTACACATCCATGGACTTTTGTTTCAGTATAGCCTTGGAGAAAGGCTATCGGGGAAGAGACATTGATACCATGACGTCACGTACACTATATTAAACGTGTGGAAGTATATACAACAGCTGTAGACTTGAACTTATGTATAAATAACATGATATCCAACAATAAACGCAATATACGTGACGTATACGTCGAAATCTACTTTCATATTATATGTCAATTCAGTGGTAGTGTATCTATATGTTAAATACATGGCAGAATATCGATCACACATAAGCGCACTTTAAAATCACCAGAACTATATACATGTATATTGAGTGTATTATTTTTGTACCTACAGTGGCGTCATCACTACAATGCCCTTGGGTTTCAGGGAGGAGTTAATTGTCCACCGATTTCTGTCATATCAGGCGTTGAAGCTGTCACACAGTGACATAACTGAAATACTGTTCAACGTGGCGTAATACACTCAGCTTACTGACCCACTTACCTCGAGTTTCGGATGCAGCGACACACGGATATAAACTGGATCACACATGTCAGGGAATATATACGTGTGTGTGTGTGTGTGCGTGCTTGCGTGCGTGTGTGAGTGTGTGCGTGCGTGCGTGCATGTGTGTGTGTGTGCGCACGCGCGTGTGTGCATGTTTGTGTGTGTGCACATGTGTGCGTACATGTGTGTGTGTGTGTGTTCATGTGTTTGTGTGCGTGCATGTGTGTGTGCGCGCGTGTGTGTGTGCATGTGTGTTTGTGTGGGTGCATGTGTTTGTGTGTGCATGTGTGTGTGTGTGTGCATGTGCAATATATATAGGGTATCCACACACAATGTATGTATGTATGTATGTATGTATGTATGTATGTATGTATGTATGTATGTATGTATGTATGTGTGTATGTATGTATGTGGTCTCTGATAACATCTACATGAAATTGGGGGATTGGACATTTAGGCAAGGACTTGGCATCCCTATTGACACCAATTGTGCCCTCTCCTCACTAACTCCATCTGTTTCTGTAATGGCAAAACTGAAACAAGGGAATTTGGCCAAGATGTTTATCTTTGCATAAAGATTCAGAATGACAAAAAAATCTCCACAAAAGTGAATGAAAAGAGGGATGATTTCAACTTTCCCTTCATGTCGAGCAATATTCTAGCTGCTCCAGCCTTCGGTGTCTAAATTTCACAACTTTTGAGAAACATACGAGCATGCATGCTCTTTCCACGGCGATTTTAAAGAGCCTTATATCACTCTCCTCAAACGGTTTTTTATCAGGGTTACGACATTCAAGGGCTTGGTAAAGTTTTCAAAAAGTTTTATGGTAGACATTTGGAGGACGTTTCCAAATTTGACCCATTTGTGAACAAATTGATGTCCGATGCAATGCCTTATTTTGACTTGGACCATATGTTCGTTCCCCTGTTTTCTCAGGTGAACAATTGACCTGCCATTGCATGTGTTAGTGACGAGTGCCACCGGTGGGTCAGAATAAGGTCATCTTTCCACGAACACGTGGTTTCATCACTATGTGATAGTGATTCATAGACACGTGCTCATAGAAGATGACATCATGGTTTATGATTATGATGATGATAATAACAATAATTATAATAATACTATTTCTTTAAGGCAAAATTCCACATCACCGAGGGACATGTTCCATGCGCAAACACAGCATATGTACATATATACACCAGAGAGTGACAGTAAGATAATAAAATATACACATTCAGTTTTAGCGTTCAAAAAGGTAAGTTATGAGTCCAGGCTTACACACACTGATACTTGGTGCACTTTTGAGGCTGAAGGTAATGGAGTCAGCATGAGAGAAGGATCGAGCACTGAAGGACTTTGGTGTGTATTTTTGTACAGACAGGAGAAGTTGGTCCTTTGATCGCAGATTTCTGGTAGATTGGTAGTGGGGAAACATACCTTGAAGATAGGCAGGACCTGTACTATGAAGAGACTGGTGAGGTTAGGTGAAATGGGGTTTAACGTCGCGTCCAAGATTATTGCTCTTATATAGCGCCGTTCATGGACGTGTGTGTGGCTGCTTGTACTAGTCCGGACTGATGCCGATTTATAGTGCTAGCACACTGAGATACCTTGCCGCAGTTTAACATGAATACCCCACTCAGACACAGTATACTGACTCCGAGCCAACCAGTACTTGTTTTAGCCCCTTAATGCCGAGCGCCAGACATGGTAACAACAAGTACCATCTTAAAATGTCTTTGGGTATGACGCGGCCGGGGATCGAACCCCGGACCTTCCGCTCTCCGGGCGGACGCTCTACCACTAGACCACGGAGGCGGTTGAAGAGACTGGTAGACACGAGAGAGGATACATACTCAACATATTCTGAGGCAAAGACGTGAACATCTCACTACATGTACTAGACTAACACTTAGTCAATGAAAACATTTCTTTCAAACAATTATATATATTTTTCTTCGAAAGAACCTTTCCTCTTCTGCCGTTTTCATATCAAGCAAACTAGACTTGGTTAGTTTGACCTAGACCAGACCCTCGCTTTTAGTAAAGAAAAATACCTAAAAAATATAAATTCCACAGTCATGGCGCAGGACATACATGAATCAACGGTATTATTTCCTGGAAGCAATCAGTCCACATGGAGTTGTGTTGATATCACTGGATGGTAGATGGTGGTTTATAAAGAGTTCAGTGCTAAAAGTCGTGGCTCAAACTTTTGCTTAATATTTTACCGAACTATCGCAATATTTTTACATAAACTGAAAAAAACAATGGCTATGTCGGACCATTCTGGAATCACGGATTTCTTGTCAATATTTTCTCATGCAAGAAGGAAGGAAAACAGAAATAGATTGTCGTGATAGAGAATAATTCGAAATTTATATGTGAAATACAATAATTGAAACAGGATATTATTTGTTAATTTTTGTTTGATGTTTATAGATATTACATAAAATTATTTTTATATCTAGTTAGTGACTCTACTTTATTTTCTCTACTTAGGGACTCAACCCCCAAGAGAACTAGAATATGTACTTTCCTAAGAAAGTGTTATCCAAATATAACATTTGTGACATGTGTTCATGTATTGCGTCGTTAATAGTCACCGACATCGGGGATTGTATAAACCTAAACTGGTTGTTTCTTTGACCTGTGCGACCGTTATGTCGTTTAACCGAGTTACAACACATTCACGCAATGCTAATGCCTAGGTTATTGACATAGGCTTGGTTCCATTCTTTCCTTGAAATACCCGTATGATTCTGGATATATAGTCTAAATAGTTCTAAATAGCAGACAGAGAGAGAGAGAGAGAGAGAGAGAGAGAAGAGGGGGGGTCACATATATTTATTCGTATACAATACCCTGGTTCTGCACCATGACTGTGGAGGGGGTGGGGGGTGGAGTGGGGGGTGCGTCACATATATTTATTCGTATACAATACACTGGTCCTGCACCATGACTGTTGAATTTATATCTTTTAGGTATATTCGTTTTACTAAAAGCCTAGGTAAGTCTATATCACACTAACCAGGTCTAGTTTGCTTGATTCCACACAGAAGAAGAGGAAAGGTTCTTTCGAAAAAGATTTTTTTCATTATTTTAAAGACTTGTTTTCATTGACTAATTTAAGTGTTAGTCTAACAATACACATGTATTAATAATGCAAACCAATATCTATACATTTAGATGCAAATTCCAAAATACAAAACCTTATTTTCATGTTTATAAAAAGGAAGCTTTTACACCATACAACATTGAAAAAGACTTTGCTTTCAAGACAGGTAATCAGCAGAAATTCTATGGTGCTTGGATTCTGTATCATAAACTTTCCGAAAATGAGGAACAGCTTTCATCTTAATTTTAGTTTTGTACTTAAGACTTTAATGTTTGAGACCAAAGTCCTTTCCTGCACTGCAATATGATATTGGTTGGCCCAGTCGTCTAAGGCGCCGCGATTCGCTGTGCAGAGTTGCGTCCCTTGGGCACGCCAGAAACCTATGATTGTGGGTTCGAATCCCGGTTCGCCCCGATTATGTTTCTAGGTTTGTCAGTACCATACCCGTGCTTGTGGGTTTCACCGAAGTGGTAAACGTCTGAGACCTGCATCACTTCGGGCTTTCCTCCCACATTAAGCTGACACGCCGTGACATAACTGGAGTACTGTTAAAAGCGGCGTTAAACCCAACTCACTCACTCACTCACTCTTTTTATTAACAATTAAACAAAATAAAATACACATGAATTAGTAACGCTAACCAAAAACAGGTGGAATTGGGACTTTTATATACTTTTCTACCAGGAATCTGACGAACAGCAAAAGATAAGTGGACAGGTAGTAATTCCTCGCTATCTCATTACATCTTATTTATTTTATTCTTTCTAGTCGTGTCGGGGTTGAAGATCTGATTTGAAAGAGGCTGTAATTCGTCGCTTTAAACAATGGCTGTTCACACATAATGCATTTGTTGAGGCCACGGTGACGTAATAGTGAGAACTGTCGCATGGCATTTATGTGATTGTGTCAACGGTATGGGTATTATATGCCACACTATATGTCGTGAAGAGTGGAAGGATTACACACTATCCATCATTATGGTTCTTTCTTACTCTGTGCCCCCACAGCAATGAATTATAGCTTATGTTGTTTGTTTGTTTGTTTGTTTGTTTGTTGTTTAACGCCGACTCAGCAATATTCCAGCTACGTGATGGCAGTCTGTAAATAATCCAGTCTAGACCAGACAATCCAGTGATTGATATCATGAGCATCGATCCACGCAATTGGGATCGATGGCATGCATCAACCAAGTCAGCAGCCTGACCACCCGATCCCATTAGTCGCCTCCTACGATAAGCATAGTCGCCTTTAACGGCAAGCATGGGTTGCAGAAGACCTTTTCTCCCCGGATCTTCAAGGGTCTATAGCTTATGCAATGAAGTAATAAATATATGAATACATAGTCGCCGGAACACTGCCAGCTTAAGGCCCCCAAATGGAGATATAACACGAGCTTGTGTTTCATACAGATTTTACGAAACGAGTGTCAGAAGTTCCCGAGCGACAGCAAACGTAATACATGAAGTCTTACATGAGCTTCGTAAAATCAGCGACACACGTTTGCGAGGATAATATTTTTTTGTATGACCCATTATTCCATTATCCTTTTGAGCTCCCCCTTAGAAAAATATGCACAATTGTCGAATGACGTCAATAATATTCAGCTATGATGTCGTGTCTAGTGTGCGTCATTCCGACATTACGTCACAATAAGATTTGAATGACTCCGGATGACGTAACAGTATATCGGTGCGAGTGAAGTGATATTTGCACTAGTGCACATACAATTTTTATGAACTCGGTTATTTTTAACCCTATGGGTAATTAACGCAACTATCGAAAAGCCACTTCTTGTTTGTTTAATCTCTCTCTCTCTCTCTCTCTCTCTCTCTCTCTCAAACACACACACACACACACACACGCACTCACACTCCGAATGAGTCCTGAAGTTTCCATATTACTTCCAACAGAGACGGTCAAAGGGAGATAATTCGCGGATGACTTGCAAGCATACTCGCACCTCGTCATGTACATACAGCATATGAGTTGTCCATGAATGCATCGTAACCTGATTCATGTGAACCACAGATGAGATCAGCATAAAGACAATGCATGCGTGTCCAGACCTGGCATTATAATGACCTGACATCACCTGGACAGGATAATAAAACCAGGGAAACATTGATAACCTGCGGGAGACAGACGCCCGTTTATCCATCGTGTGTGTAATCACGTGTTTCTAAACTGCTGTGCAGATGAAACTAGCACTTGCATACATGTTTTGTTTGTTTGTTGTTTACCGCCGCACCCAGCAATATTCCAGCTATATGACGGCGGTCTGTAAATAATCGAGTATAGATCAGACAATCCAGTCCATAAGCATTGATCCATACAATTGGGATACGGTGGCACGCATCAACCAAGTCAACGAGCCTTGACCCCCCAATCCCGTTAGTCGCCTCTTACGACAAGCATAGTCGCCTTTTAAAGCAAGCATGGGTTGCTGAAGACCTATTCCACCCCGTATCTTCACGGGTCCTTACCAATGCTGGCGCTAGTGTTTGATTGGATGGCACTAGTCTCCAGTCCTTTAGTGCTTTTTGGTTTTATTTATTTGAAGAATATCTGTTTAAGTCTAATTAAATGTAACTATACGGAAAGACATGAACTGCCGCAGCAAAGATGTGGTGTATGTTATGAGATGTTCGGGATGCGGCGAAAAATACATCGGTGAAACCGGCATGGAATTAAAAGATAGAGTCACTGTACACAAACAGCAGATTAGAGACCCTGATGTTCGACGCATAGGTGTCAGCAAACACATTGTTGATTGCAGAAACGGGAAATTTACCATTTTTCCGTTTTACAAATTGTATACAAGTAACAAGCAGCTGACACTGGAAAAAGAACAGATAATTATCCAATTGATGAAACCCAAATTGAACTCTAGAATGTATTAATACATTTCTCCTTTCAATCGTAAATGTTACACTGCTACTTTACAAATACTGTATACTTTAATTCAAATGTCTCCCTACAATTAGGAGATAAACATACTGTGTTTTCAATGTAGAGCTAGGTTACCTGTAGATTTAACCCCGCTAAATTGAATTTGGAACCGAACGCGCAGCGTATGTTTATCTCCATTCTACTATGACTAAATAAAACGCGAACTCTTTGGTGTTGGCAAATATACTGAGTGAAGCAGCTTGGGTTGAGTTCTTTGTTTTGGGTGGGTTTTCGATCTAAATTACAGAATCACCCAACAAAATATGGCGCTGTATATACTCAAGCAGTTTGTTTACACCGTAATACTTCACTCGACCATATGACAGGCATTGAAAGCATATAAGCACGGCAACTTGGTAAGCTAACATGAGGTGGGCATCCCTAAAGAAAACAAAGCAAGCTTTGCAAGGCTTTCGCTCTATATCGCGCATCACCATTATGACGTCATATCGCTCATTGTGACGCAAAAGATATGACGTCACAGTCGTATATAGAAAAGCGCCAAAATGTCAAGCTCTCTGTTGTCTCCAAAACGTAAATACATTCCCCTTGTAGATTTCTGTCGTGTTTTTCTGCACGAAATGTATTGCCACACATCCTTTGAATATTGTAGTAACCGTATCTGTGCATTTTGTAACCTGTAATTAGGAGATAAACATACTGTGTTATCAATGTAGAGCTAGGTTACCTGTAGATTTAACCCCGCTAAATTTAACATTTGAAACCTCACGCTGCGCGTTCGGTTCCAAATTCAATTTAGCGGGGTTAAATCTACAGGTAACCTAGCTCTACATTGAAAACACAGTATGTTTATCTCCATTCTACCATGACTAAATAAAACGCGAACTCTTTGGTGTTAGCAAATATACTGAGTGAAGCGGCATGGGTTGAGTTCAGTGTTTTGAGTGGGTTATCGATATGAATTACGGAATCACCGAACAAAATATGGTGCTGTGTATACTCAAGCAGTTTGTTTACACCGTAATACTTCGCTCGAACATATGACAGGCATTGAAAGTATATAATCACGGCAACTTGGTAAGCTAACATGAGGTGGGCATCCCTAAAGAAAACAAAGCAAGCTTCGCAAGGCTTTCGCTCTACATCGCAAGTCACCATTATGACGTCACATCGCTCATTGTGACGCAAAAGATATGACGTCACAGTCGTATATAGAAAAGCGCCAAAATTTCAAGCTCTCTGTTGTCTCCAAAACGTAAATACATTTCCCTTTGTAGATTTCTGTTGTGTTTTTCTGCACGAAATGTATTGCCACACATCCTTTGAATATTGTAGTAACCGCATCTGTGCATTTTGTAACCTGTAATTGTAGATATAATTATTTAAATGTGCCTACCGACAATGACTGAAAATAGTACTATTCTATCAATTTTAGCTTCCGCGGTGATGCGGCCGTCAAAACAGCTGTTTCAATCAGAGGGGGTTTATTGTGATTTAATAGCCTCTGATTGACCAATCAGAATCGAGTAAATTCCAAATTCATGGTAGAATTGTTAAATTACTTGGTGTCGTCGCTGGAGTGTGTAAATACATTATGACGTCACAGTTGTAATTTATGACGTCATAATAAGTATAACGTCATATTATATGTCATTGTCAGTTACACTGAAGAGCTGTCATGAGACAGCGAAAGTACTATGTCTGAAACTGATATAAAGAAGATGATGGACTAACGTGGACTTTATTATTTTATTATATATTACATGTACACCGAGTGAGTAATAATTAAAAAAGTGGAGTAAGATTGAACACAGTTTTAATAGGCTAGCGCTTTCAACTCGTACCACGTACGAGTCTCATCAAGCCATAAAACATGAACATCACTTATATTTTGGAAATTAGGGTGTATTTCGAACAACTTTGACACTGATCTAACGCTTTGACAACAATTCCTCAGCTGCATGCACGAATTTAAACAGGGGCTATGCGGAAGTAATTGTAGCGTTAGTGGGATTCCTAACGTGTTTTCATCTGTTATACTAAGCTCTGTGTTATGGAGCATAAGAAACAACGGGATACCATGAAGTCTTACAAAAAGCCAAGCCACACACATGTGGACGTCCAGTTAGGTCTGAGACAGCATGCTTCAAGGCACCTTGCATCTGATGAACCAGAGAGTGTGATGTAATGTGGCACAAATGGCAATATAACAGTAATAAGCTAAGCTCTCTCTCTGTGTGCGTGCGTGCGTGCTGCGGGGCTCAGTTCGGTAGGGCATCAAGATATAAAACTGTCACCGCAATTGTCAATTATATATCATTTCAAACAGTGACATTTTCCTATTTGAAACAATATTGGATATCACAATAGAAACATGATGTTACATATCTATTATAATATTAGTACACGAAGTACTATCGTGTAGCGCGAAGGGTTATACGCATGGGAAAGGTAGGTCACGTGTGTGTATGAACAACTGACACTGAATCTGTCAGATGGGTGTAGTCTATAGACAAAAACTCAATGCGATGTAGAACCAATCGCTAAAATGGTCAATGTGCAGTCCACATATTTTTGATCAAGAAATGCTTACTGCATTTCGATAACGTGAGAGCTACCAAGAAACACACACACCTAATTGTCTACAGAACAACACGGATAGAGTTATCTCCCTTTAAAATGAATAATAAGGCCCGACAGCGCAGCAAACCCAAGGAATGGGCTGTAAAGCCCAAGTGGTAGCCCAGCTTTTCAACTCAGACAAGTGCACCGCCACAAAGAAACAAAAGCACAACAGATTTACTGGAAGCGTCATTTGACAAATTGTCGGACATGACACTGTCAATCGGCTGTTCTGTTCTGGGCCGTTTCTATCAGCTCGACGCAGATGGAGTTTCAGCTTACTCAAAGACGTATATACGTCCGTGGCTTACTTTAACCCTCAGTCCTTTGTCTTTGATCGTGTATTAACTCACTGAATTGTCAGGTAAACACCACTTGGCAGTGACGGAATTTCTTTCCCCCTATCATACACCGTGATAATGGAACAATTTCATAAAAAACGTTGGTCGCCAGCGGGATTCGAACTCGCAAAGTCCGCACTGAAGACTAACGAATGTAGTCTTCTGACATGACATGACATGACGACATGGGAGAAATTTTTATGAAATTAAAAACTAAATATTTACTTACATCAGGACTTATAGTTTATCCGTTTTTTAACTGCGAAATATATGTTTTATGGAGTACGTTATATGTTCCTCGTTGCATTTTACGTACTTATGATTTGGTAGCTCTTCGTTCAACGAAACAAACACATAGTGCGGAAATTACTATTATCTTGATCAGGGCTACGTTTGCTCATAATAGGCCCGTCAACATGGGCAAGTACTATTAATATAAATGTGCTCGACTTGGTCCAAAATGAATGTACATACAAGTTAGCGCAGATGATTTTTTCAGCCCGCTCAACCCGTAGGAGAACTTCCACTGAGATTGACCAGAGGTTGTCGAGACGCGGGGACCAGTACAGAGCGGGATTGAAGACAGCACTTGAATTCCTCAGTGCAGCTAGTTGACATTGTTAGTCAAGTTATCCTAGTGATTAGGACTTTCGCATGTGGGATCAATTTCGTGACACATGTCATAAGGATATGTATTAAAGTGACAATACATAAACGTTTTTCGTATTCCTCTCAGTGAGACATGTTTTATTAGATATTACATAATATTTGTCTGTCGATAACGTAATAGTAGAACCATAACAATTTCAAATGTTATTGTGACATTTTATATTTGTTACTCAATGTTTGAAAGGGCGACATATGAAAAAAATAAAGAAGTGTGCTGATGTGTTTTGTTTGTGTAGGACCCGTGAAGATCCGGGGTAGAATATAGGTCTTCAGCAACCCATGCTTGCCGTAACGGCGGCTATGCTTGTCGTAAAAGGCGACTAACGGGATCGGGTGGTCAGGCTCGCTGACTTGGTTGAAGCATGTCATCGATCCCAACTGCGTGGATCGATGCTCATGATGTCAATAACTGGATTGTCTGGTCCAGACTCGATTATTTGCAGACCGCCGTCATATAGCTGATTGCGGCGTTAAACAAACAAACAAACTACGTCTCTCTCCCTGTATATAAAAGTGTGTGCGAGCGTGCGCGCGCGTGCGTGCTAGTGTGTGTGTGTGTGTGTGTGTGTGAACCATATATAACTCAGTGTGCATACTAGTTCAAATATACTTTGTTACCATATTGAAGAATCTGTGATAGTGGATGAGGGGTTGCTGTGTGTAGGCTGTGGGGTAGAGACAGGGGTTCCCACTAAACACAACCCACGTCACTTGCGGGAGGCAGGATCACGTTTCCAAATATCGATCAGATTGAACTGGGCATTCGTCCAACCCCTAAATTGTCCGAGGCCCCGTGCGTTCACTTGTCCCGATGTTCGTTGTATGTGCTAAATGCCAAGACATATGCAACCTTTATATATAGTCACAGAACCACGGTATAGTTAGCTTTCATATTCTGCCACCATTGTAGGGAAAGCTCAGTATCGCCAACCCCTGTCACCATGACAACACGATGTGGCGTAGTAGAATAAACTGTTAGCATTGGTTTAATCACCATGTCTGTTAAAACAACTTATGGTGCGCTTTCCAGTTATATTTATGGCACAATGAAGCCTAGTCATGCAGAGCGGTTAGCTGATCAGCCACTGTATTAGACGGCAAGGATTGGGCCTAAAGAAGGTTAAGGCTGTTTACATATTTCGATGGCATGGATAAACATTTTTTTCCTTTTGTGAAATGAACCTTATTCTCTATATATTTTACATTCTCTGACTAACGAAAACGCCGCCCTAGAACCACAGAACTTTGTGATGTATTTTGGAATGCGCGTCTCACGCAGTGGTGAGGGTTTGATAATAACAAAGTCGCTCAAAATGTGCAGAATCAAGAAGTTTTAGACCTGTGAAGATCCGGGTAGAGAATAGGACTTCAGCAACCCATGTTTGTCGTAAAATGAGACTATATGTTTGTCGTAAGAGGCGACTAACGGGATGGGGTGGTCAGGCTCGCTGACATCAACTGAAATACTATTTGAAGCAGCGGTAAACTCTACCCTCAATCGACCCGCAAAAATCCGGCGTAGAATGGGTTTTCAGCAACCCATGCTTGCCATAACAGGCGACTATGCCTGTCGTAAGAGGCGACTAACGGGATCGGGTGGTCAGGCTCGCTGACTTGGTTGATGCATATCATGGTATCCCAGCTGGGAAGATTGATGCTCATAATTTCAATCACTGGATTGTCTGGTCCAGACTCGATTATTTGTTTGTTGGTTAACGCCGCAATCAGCAATATTCCAGCTATATGACAGCGGTCTGTAAATAATCGAGTCTCGACCAGACGACTCGATTAGTAACAGACCGCCGTGATACAGCTAGAATATTGCTGATTGCGGCGTTAAACATCAAACAAACAAACAAACAAATGATGTTTATTGTACAGAACACGTATTCTCATGGGCCAGGGTACAAACGACTTACATTTTGGAGTAAAGTAAGTGAGTTCAAATTTAACGTCACATCGGCATTACTTCAGCCATAAAGCGACGAGACCAAGTTCATATATTCACAAGTTCTGATTCAACAATCCGTGGAATTAATTCGAATTTAGCAAGAATCGGATTTCCATAATGATAATCTTTCTCAAACGGACGGCGACCATAGGGTGAGTGAGTATTGTTTTACGCCGCTTTAGCAGTATTCCAGCAATGGTGGGGGACACATTGTACTCATGTGTGGAATCGAACCGAGGTCATCGGCGTGACAAGCGAACGCTTTACCCACTAGGCTAGCCTAGGCTACTAGGCTACTCCACATTTAATACGAAAACGACAAAATATGCAAATGGAAATCAAACTAAAATAGAACATCATAACCTTCAAAATCACAATCATGCATCCTGTGAAGATCCGGGGTAGAATATATATAGGTCTTCAGCAACCCATGCCTGTTGTAAATGGCGACTATGCTTGTCGTAAGAGGCGACTAACGGGATCAGGTGGTCAGGCTCACTGACTTGGTTGATGCATGTCATCGATCCCAATTGCGTTGATCGATGCTCATGATGTCAAACACTGGATTGTCTGGTCCAGACTCGATTATCTCCATAACACCGTCATATAGCTCGAATGTTGCTGAGTGCGGCGTCCACTTAAACAATGTAACCACACCATACTAAGGGACTGTGTCTTTTAAACAAAATAACTTAATCCTACGCAAAAACCCGAACCCAGAACAAGCATAAAAACTTGTGTAGGAAAGCTCAAACTATGGAACATGAACAATGGAATGGAATAATATAGTTCCGCAGAAGTTTATATTTAGATCTAGCAACATAGAAACAAATATGTGTTGTTGTGTTAAGCACTGGTCTAAATAAGCGTTGCTTGTATGTACGATGTATGTACGTACGCTCGTATGTTGCATAATAAAAATGTTTGAAATAAGGAAATAATCGTAATACCTTTATGTAATGAAACCACACATTGTACCAGAGCATGCTGTGTGACGTCACGCATTTACATCACAATACGGGCTTGGTAGAGTCTAGAAGAATAATCTCTATATTTACTTCTGACACTTATATTTAGAGCAAAAATTAGTTTGTCAGCTTTGGGAACCTGCATGTGCTAATAACTTCTCGATGCAGCTCTTATTTCTACATGTACTTACATTCCTTAACATCTGCTACCCTATCCCAAACTGGAAGAGATTTCCGGCATCTGCTTGTATGTAGGCCATTGTCAAACTCGACTCAAGTAATAGAAAACGACATAGAAATAGCAAACGTGGACTTGTGCGATGTCGAACAATTATCATCAAAGTCTCCATAATGACTACGATACACATGTGCACACATTGTTGCAAGTTTCGGTACATTCAATAGTATTTATGGGAGAGATTTTCTCTGTTCGAAATGAATATTGTTTGTTTTGCTTGTACGTGCCTGTCAGTTGGCAGTTGAAAAACGCTCATTCCCATCACTTCTGTTCATCAGATTGGGTTCAAACTTTACTGACACACGCCACATACATCGAAGTAAACTTAATCTATATCAAAACACAAATAAATCATTCAAAAAGTTGTACATTAATGCAAAACAAGATTTGTTTTTCTCCGACACGAACAGAACAAACCGCCATCTTTCTGATGACCTGACAAACGGGTCACGGGATAAAATTTCTGAAATCTTTAAATCAGCGTAGATTTAAGTTCAACAACTTGCTATATATCGTGACGAATTCATCTTAGAATGCATTTCAATTATTATTTAGGTATATGCTTATGTGATTTTTAATAAAAACGCCAGAAAACATACGCGATCATTTACCATTATAATGAAAATGGCGGCCGAGATTTCCGAGTTTGTGCTTGTTGACTGAAATGTATCTGAAAGTTATTTGTACTCCATTGTCAATTAGCAGTGTTGAATGATAGAATCTGAAAGAAGGATGATTGAATTTCATATTTTAATTGAATTGTTTCTCGTAGGATGCACCAGTTCTTAAATATACGATAAGAAATCCAAGTGTATCAAGATAGCACGCTTCAGTCACTTCAGCTAAAAGTGAAATATCTATTTTATCATTGAATACAATTTTATAATATTTTGCTGTCAATCAGCCTAATATATGCACTATACAAAACAGTTGTTGTCATGAAGATTGTCTGTAAGTCTGAAGAGAAAAATGACTGACAAGTTAAGGTAGGAAGCACATATATTCTGACAGAAGGCAAAGCTTCGCTGTCGGCGGGCGCCTAGTGCGTGTTGTCTTCTCCGACGTCCGCGCGTTGTATTTATAAGCGGCGAGCAGGGTAGTGGCTTCATACTGCAACTGCTCTTGATCGCTGACAGTTTGTCGACGGACCTCTGAAACTCTCACAATGTCTGACGCCGAAGTCGCCGCTGCTCCCGCTCCTGCCGCCCCGGCAAAGAAGGTGCCTAAGAAGAAGGCACCAGCAAAGCAAAAGAAGGCAGCAAGTCACCCTAAATACTGTGACATGATAAAGAAAGCCATATCCTCTCTGAAAGAACGTGGTGGTTCTTCTCGTCAGGCAATCCTCAAGTACATCGTGGCCAACTACAAAGTTGAAAGCAAAGCCGCTCAACTTCACCTCAAGTTTGCTCTCCGCGCTGGTGTAAAGAATGGTAAACTAAAGCAGTCCAAGGGAACCGGTGCCTCTGGATCCTTCAGACTGGGAGACAAGGCCGAGAAGGCAAAACCCAAGGCCAAGAAAGCTGCCAAGCCGAAAGCGGCCGGAGCTAAGCCCAAAGCCAAGAAAGTGAAGAAGCCAAAGGCTGCTGTTGCCAAGAAATCTCCAAAGAAGGCAAAGAAGGCAAAGGCAAAGAAACCAGCTGCTGCAGCCAAGCCAAAGACAGCTAAGGCAAAGTCAGCCAAGCCAAAGACAGCCAAGAAGGCAAAGCCATCCAAGAAGACAAAGCCCGCAAAGAAGTGAAGTGCGAGATGCTAGACTTTATGAGATTAATTCATAGACATTAGAGTGAACTCATCCGTATGTTTCATCGCTACATCATGGGCTAAAATGCCTTTCATCGTAGAAATCATCGACTGAGAGACACTAATCCAGTCCAGTCAACGCCGTGGTCCCAACATCATATGACGCGTTCCCTTCATCGTAGATTCATGCATCGTTCATTCACCATGCTATCACCATCTACATCATCATTCCTGTCCGTCGTGCAAGAGTACCTTCCCTCGGACTGAACAAGTGCCCCGCCCTAGGGGAGTGAAATGTGACAATCGTGCTCTCGGAACTCTTGTCTTCATAGGCAGCCATTATGAGACTGATACAAGTGCTAATGACTGAAAGTATCACGTTCTCGTACCATTATTTATCGTTGCATATTATTCATCTGTAAATACTCATTGAACACCCTTGTCGTTGTAAATAGAATCTCAAAAATTAAAATATTGAAATGTGATTTCTTGTCTGTGATTAAATCATAATATTATTTATTTAAATGGGGTCGGCCATGTTTTTAGAAAAGCAAGTTTGTTCCAGGTTTTTCCCTGGCTATCATGGCTTACCCCATTTTATGACATCCATTGGATTCCCTTGGTGTGTGCAGTCCACTGCACGGGGTCAGGAACTAATTACTTAATGGGTGTCTTGTCAAAGCATTGAATCCGAGAAAAGTGGGAATTGTTATAGTCTAGAGACAACTAATTTGTAAAAATAAAATTCTCGGATTTTAATGTTTTCACAAGGACACCCAATCATCCAAGAGATCAAAGGTGATTCTCAAATAATTCACCTAATGAAGGCGATTCTGACATTGTTATTCCAAACGAGTAAAATATGTCGGGATATTATAATGCATTACACTCGTACGTACATTATGATGCGAGTTTCACAACGCCAACTAACACGTAACAGTTATTTTCAATAGTGAGCAATGTTGTTGGTAGCCGCACTCCGCATTAGTGCTACATATACATCTGTATGCAGATCACGATGCTTGAAAAATACAATTTTGTTGGCACCATTACTTTTTTTCCATTCTAAATAACATTGTCTTAATACATTTCTCGCGGTTCATGCATATTACATGATACGGATTTTGACTATTACCCTAGCCACGAATTCCACAAAACAAGCAACAAAACAAATAATAAATTAATAAAAAGTTAGAAAATGGCGATCCCATGTCAATTTGCGAAATTAGAATTACCTGGCTAAAACAGGTATGTCCTGTAATAAGTAGCCTTATAAAAACCACAAAACAAATAAATACAAAAAAAATAGGAAAAGGCGACACTGAGCTTCACAACCATTGATACGAATATAGCTGAGGTCAATAGCTACACTAATGTCAACGTCAATTTGAGAGATTAGATTACTAGTACATGTATACTTACACTCCCACTGTGGATCATACAATAAATGTGTTAAATTAATTATCATAACAGTTACTTTTATGTAACTAGTTTGTTTGTTGTTTAACGCCGAACTCTGCAATATTCCAGCTCTAGGACGGCGGTCTGTTAATAATCGGGTCAGAGCCTGTTCGGGACCAGAGAATCGACATCACAAGCATCGATCCACGCAATTGGGATACGATGACATGCATGAACCAAGTCAGCGAGTCTGACCACCCGATCCCGTTAGTCGCCTCTTACAACATGCGTGTAACTAGTGCGCTATATATGAATATATGTACATGCAGGCAATCGCACGCATCAGATTTGCTGCAATGGATGGTCTGCATTTTATATTTGGAATGAGCTACAAATAGATATACGATCTTCTAGGTAGAGTTACTTCCCTTAGACCAGTCGCCGTGAAACATGAGCATGACGATTAACTGTGGACTAACATCTAGTCTCTGAAATGAATATATAACAAATGAATATATAAAACATACAGTTGTTAAATTATCTTAATAATATAATAAAAGGGAGCCCAGAGACTCTTAATTTTCAGAAACTGAAACTGCAGTGATCTGGACTTGCCCACTGTTATAGACTTGCCTAGATATATTTGTCTCAGGGACTTTATGGCGGACTAGATTAAGTGATGTCGATAACGGTGTAAATTCCAAGCTTAAGCGCATTTACCTTACATCCAAACTTGGATACACTTATGATAATAGTGCATAATGCACTCTGCGCGTTGATAGTTTCATGATATTCTATAGACTTATCTAATTAACGCTAGGCATGAAAGATTTTTCCAGCTACACCTTAACACGTCGGCTATTATAACCAGTTTTGTGAAAAGTACTATCCAGCCATTCCAACGTCTCTGTATAGCTTGTAGATTATAACAATTTCCCTTTGAACATGATACATCGCCAGACACATATCCAAAATCTTGCTTGTCAAACAGTTGAGCGGCCATGTCCATCACAGACAAGGCACAACCGCTGAACCCAGAGGAGTGTAGATATATTACGCTGAGAACAGAATATTTCTATAAACATTATGTTTATATACATAACTTTACTAATCCCCCACCCACACAAACTAAGAGGTTTTCACTATTCCAACACATTCTATTCAAAAGCAAAAATAAATCTTTTGGATTTTCACATCACATATAGGTTTTGAGTAGTTACCTAAAATTTTATAAACCCCTTTAATTTGTACCCTGAGTGCCTCAAGTGGAGTCATTTAGGGGGGCATGATTTTGTGAATATTCTTAATTTCTAATGTAGTTTTCTCTCATATAGTTATAAAATATAACTAAAGTGTTACCTTTTAATTATTTTTAAAAATACCTAAAAAGACATAAAAACCTATCCCAAATTGTCACTTATTTATCCGAACCTAGATTGATTGGACAGTGATGATGATGTGAGGTGAAATTGGGTTTAACGTCGCGTCCAAGATTATTGCACTTACATAGCGACGTGCATGCACGTGTGTGTGTGTGTGGCTTCTTGTACTAGCCCGGACTGATGCCGATTTATAGTGCTAGCTCACTGAGATAGCATGCCGCAGTTTTAACATGAATACCCCACTCAGACACAGTATGCCGACTCCGAGCCGACAAGTCCTTGTTTTAGCCCCTTGATAGCGCCAGACAGGGTACCATCTTTTGGTATGACGCGGCCGGGGATCGAACCCCGGACCTTCCGCTCTCCGGGCGGACGCTCTACCACTAGACCACGGAGGCGGTCTGTTCCTGATGGGAAGGTATATTGATATACACATGTATTATTCCTGGAAGAATATGCGGGTATATTTGTAAAGATACACAGGCAATCGGACGTATTTCCAGTTGAGCGAGAATAGCGTTTCCTGAAAGACTTGATTAGTTTTGAATTACTATGATGTAGACATACATGTCTCAATTTTATGTATGTCACAAAATGACGAATTCTACCAAAGTGAGAAGTAGATCTTCCAGCACTTGTGTACATCTGTAAAATAATCAGTTAACACCAGTTTAGGAATAATGTCTACATTACCAGTGATGCAAACTGTGTCGCCTTTTAGGGCCATTTGTTTTGTTTTTGTCTTGAAATTTCAAGATATTAAGTTGAAATTTCAAGATACTAACTTGTAATATAAAGATAATAAGTTGAAATTTCAAGTTAGTATCTTGAATCTTCAACTTATGATACTGAGATTTCATGATCATTATCTTTTTTAATTAAATGTTTAACTTATAAAACTTGACATTTCAACTTAGTATCTTGACATTTCAACTTAGTATCTTGTAATTTCAAGATAACATCTTGAAATTTTAAGATACTAACTAAATAAAAATAAAAAAACGACAAAACATATGTCCCTAAAAGGCTTCCGTAATAACATGTCCTGCAAACCATGTTGAGAAGATTATCTATCAATTAGACAAAACATCAAATCGTTAAAAATTAATTAAATTCGAGTTTCGTCTATTCCTGATCCTAGATGTACAGCTCATTCCTGATTCTAGATGAACAGCTCATTCCTGATTCTAGATGTACAGCCTATTCATAATCCTAGATGTACAGCTGATTCCTGATCCTAGATGTACAGCTCATTCCTGATTCTAGATGTACAGCTGATTCCTGATTCTATATGTACAGCTCATTCCTGATTCTAAATGTACAGCTGATTCCTGATTCCAGATGTACAGCTCATTCATAATCCTAGATGTACAGCTCATTCCTGATTCTAGATATACAGCTGATTCCTGATTCTAGATGTACAGCTCATTCCTGATTCTAGATGTACAGCTCATTCCTGAACCTAGATGTAGAGCTCATTCCTGATTCTAGATGTACAGCTGATTCCTGATTCTAGATGAACAGCTGATTCCTGATTCTAGATGTACAGCTCATTCCCGATCCTAGATGTACAGCTCATTCCTGATTCTAGATGTACAGCTCATTCCTGATTCTAGATGTACAGCTGATTCCTGATCCTAGATGTACAGCTGATTCCTGATTCTAGATGTAAAGCTCATTCCTGATTGTAGATGAACAGCTCATTCCTGATTCTAGATGTACAGCCTATTCATAATCCTAGATGTAGAGCTCATTCCTGACCCTAGATGTACAGCTCATTCCTGACCCTAGATGTACAGCTGATTCCTGATTCTAGATGTACAGCTGATTCCTGATTCTAAATGTACAGCTCATTCCTGATTATAGATGTACAGCTGATTCCTGATCCTAGATGTACAGCTCATTCCTGGTCCTACATGGTGAGCTGATTCCTGATTCTAGATGTACAGCCTATTCATAATCCTAGATATACAGCCTATTCATAATCCTAGATGTACAGCTGATTCCTAATCCTAGATGTACAGCTGATTCCTGATTCTAGATGTACAGCTGATTCCTAATCCTAGATGTACAGCTCATTCCTGATCCTAGATGTACAGCTCATTCCTGATTCTAGCTGTACAGCTCATTCCCGATTCTAGATGAACAGCTGATTCCTGATCCTAGATGTACAGCTGATTCCTGATTCTAGATGTACAGCCTATTCATAATCCTAGATATACAGCCTATTCATAATCCTAGATGTACAGCTGATTCCTAATCCTAGATGTACAGCTGATTCCTGATTCTAGATGTACAGCTGATTCCTGATTCTAGATGTACAGCTCATTCCTGATTCTAGATGTACAGCCTATTCATAATCCTATATGTACAGCTGATTCCTGATTCTAGATGTACAGCTCATTCCTGACCCTAGATGTACAGCTGATTCCTGATTCTAGATGTACAGCTCATTCCTGATTCTAGATGTACAGCTGATTCCTGATTCTAGATGTACAGCTGATTCCTGATTCTAGATGTGCAGCTCATTCCTGATTTTAGATGTAGAGCTCATTCCTAATCCTAGATGTACAGCTCATCCATACTCCTAGAGGTACAGCTCATTCATAATCCTAGATGTACAGCTCATTCCTGATCCTAGATGTACAGCTGATTCCTAATTCTAGATGTACAGGTCATTCCTAATCCTAGATGTACAGCTGATTCCTAATTCTAGATGTACAGGTCATTCCTAATCCTAGATGTACAGCTGATTCCTGGTCCTACATGGTGAGCTCATTCCTGATTGTAGATGATCAGCTCATTCCTGATTCTAGATGTACAGCTCATTCCTAATCCTAGATGTACAGCTGATTCCTAATTCTAGATGTACAGGTCATTCCTAATCCTAGATGTACAGCTGATTCCTGGCCCTACATGGTGAGCTCATTCCTGATTGTAGATGAACAGCTCATTCCTGATTCTAGATGTACAGCTCATTCCTAATCCTAGATGTACAGCTCATTCCTGATCCTAGATGTACAGCTCATTCCTGGTCCTACATGGTGAGCTCATTCCTGATTCTAGGTGCACAGCCTATTCGTAATCTAGCTTATTTATTATCCTATTTGCACAGCTTATTTATTATCCTATTTGCACAGCTTACTTATTATTCTAGATGCACAGCTTATTTATTAGTCTAGATTTACAGCTTATTTATTAGCCTGGATGTACAGCTTATTTATTAGTCTAGATGCATAGCTTATTGATTAGTCTAGATGTACAGCTTATTTATTAGCCTGGATGTACAGCTTATTTATTAGTCTAGATGTATAGCTTATTTATTAGCCTGGATGTACAGCTTATTTATTAGTCTAGATGTACAGCTTATTATTAGTCTAGAGGCATAGCTTATTTATTATCCTAAATGTACAGCTTATATTTTATCCTAGATGCACAGCTATTTATTATTCTAGAGATGTACAGCCTATTTATTAGCCTGGATGTACAGCCTATTTATTAGCCTGGATGTACAGCCTATTTTTAGCCTGGATGCACAGCTTATTTATGAGCCTGGATGTAGAGCCTATTTATTAGCCTGGATGTACAGCTTATTTATTAATCTGGATGTAGAGCCTATTTATTAGCCTGGATGTACAGCTTATTTATTGGTCTGGATGTACAGTCTATTTTATAGCCTGGATGCACAGCTTATTTATTAGCCTGGATGTACAAGCTATTTTTTAGCCTGGATGTACAGCTCATTTATTAGTCTAGATGCACAGCTTATTTATTAGCCTGGATGTAGAGCTTATTTATTATCCTAGATGCACAGCTTATTAGCCTGGATGTACAGCTTATTTATTAGTCTAGATTTATAGCTTATTTATCAGCCTGGATGTACAGCTTATTTATTAGTCTAGATTTACAACTTATTTATTAGCCTGGATGTACAGCTTATTTATTAGTCTAGATTTACAGCTTATTTATTAGCCTGGATGTACAGCTTATTTACTAGTCTAGATGCATAGCTGATTTATTATCCTAAATGCACAGCTATTTATTATTCTAAATGCACAGCCCATTTATTAGCCTGGATGTACAGCTTATTTATTAGCCTGGATGTACAGCTTATTTATTAGTCTAGATTTACATCTTATTTATTAGCCTGGATGTACAGCTTATTTATTAGTCTAGATGCACAGCTTAATTTTTGAGCCTGGATGTACAGCTTGTTTATTAGTCTAGATGTACAGCTTATTTATTAGTCTGGATGTACAGCTTATATACTATTCTAGATGTACAGTCTTTCTTTTAGCCTGGATATACAGCCCATTTAAAAGCCTGGATGTACAGCCTATTTATTAGCCTGGATGTAAAGCCCATTTTTTAGCCTGGATGTACAGCTTATTTATTAGCCTGGATGTACAGCTTATTTATTAGTCTGGATGTACAGCCTATTTATTAGCCTGGATGTACAGCCTATTTTATAGCCTGGATGTACAGCTTATTAATTAGTCTGGATGTACAGCTTATTTATTAGCCTGGATGTACAGCTTATTTTTTAGCCTGGATGTACAGCCTATTTATTAGCCTGGATGTAAAGCCTATTTATTAGCCTGGATGTACAGCTTATTTATTAGTCTGGATGTACAGCTTATTTATCATTCTAGATGTACAGCCTATTTTATAGCCTGGATGTACAGCCTATTTATTAGCCTGGATGTACAGCTTATTTATTAGCCTGGATGTACAGCTTATTTTTTAGCCTGGATGTACAGCCTATTTATTAGCCTGGATGTACAGCCTATTTATTAGCCTGGGTGTACAGCTTATTTATTAGCCTGGATGTACAGCCTATTTATTAGCCTGGATGTACAGCCTATTTATTAGTCTGGATGTACAGCTTATTTATTATTCTAGATGTACAGCCTATTTTATAGCCTGGATGTACAGCCTATTTATTAGCCTGGATGTACAGCTTATTTATTAGCCTGGATGTACAGCTTATTTTTTAGCCTGGATGTACAGCCTATTTATTAGCCTGGATGTAAAGCCTATTTATTAGCCTGGATGTACAGCCTATTTATTAGTCTGGATGTACAGCTTATTTATCATTCTAGATGTACAGCCTATTTTATAGCCTGGATGTACAGCCTATTTATTAACCTGGATGTACAGCTGATTTATTAGCCTGGATGTACAGCTTATTTTTTAGCCTGGATGTACAGCCTATTTATTAGCCTGGATGTACAGCCTATTTATTAGCCTGGATGTACAGCCTATTTATTAGCCTGGGTGTACAGCTTATTTATTAGCCTGGATGTACAGCCTATTTATTAGCCTGGATGTACAGCCTATTTATTAGCCTGGATGTACAGCCTATTTATTAGCCTGGATGTACAGCCTATTTATTAGCCTGGATGTACAGCCTATTTATTAGCCTGGATGTACAGCCTATTTATTAGCCTGGATGTACAGCCCATTTTTTAGCCTGGATGTACAGCTTATTTATTAGCCTGGATGTACAGCTTATCTATTAGTCTGGATGTACAGCTTATTTATTATTCTAGATGTACAGCCTATTTTATAGCCTGGATGTACAGCCTATTTATTAGCCTGGATGTACAGCTTATTTATTAGCCTGGATGTACAGCTTATTTTTTAGCCTGGATGTACAGCCTATTTATTAGCCTGGATGTAAAGCCTATTTATTAGCCTGGATGTACAGCTTATTTATTAGTCTGGATGTACAGCTTATTTATCATTCTAGATGTACAGCCTATTTTATAGCCTGGATGTACAGCCTATTTATTAGCCTGGATGTACAGCTTATTTATTAGCCTGGATGTACAGCTTATTTTTTAGTCTGGATTTACAGCCTATTTATTAGCCTGGATGTACAGCCTATTTATTAGCCTGGGTGTACAGCTTATTTATTAGCCTGGATGTACAGCCTATTTTGTAGCCTGGATGTACAGCTTATTTATTAGCCTGGATGTACAGACTATTTTTTTAGCCTGGATGTATAGCCTATTTATTAGTCAGGATGTACAGACTATTGTTTAGCCTGGATGTACAGCCTATTTATTAGCCTGGATGTACAGCCTATTTATTAGTCTGGATGTACAGCCTATTTATTAGTCTAGATGTACAGCCTATTTATTAGTCAGGATGTACAGCCTATTCATTTGTCAGGATGTACAGCTTATTTATTAGCCTGGCCTTTTTCGTTCCGCGGGTCCACAGATTGTTGTTTGTTTCAATATGGCCTGCCTGACAACGGTGGCGACTGCTAGACCGCGTATGACGCGCAGCAGCCCACTGTAGCCTTGTCCTGCATCGGAATGTCATGACAGCCTGTAGCCAGCTGAGTCCCAGCTGACCAGTTCCTGCTCGGTCCAGTGAACATCACAGCCAGAGCATTCCAAGTACGTCGTGTTCCCATACAGACCCGCGTATTAGGGATCGACCATATTATGATGTTCTGGGGTGGAGGTGGGTGGGCAGAGATGTTGAATTGAGACCAGATATAATTTCATGAATACCATCAGTCATACTATAATTTTCTGAAAGACACATTGCAAAAATGTCAGCTTTGTTACCTGACAATTCTTTTTCAATTATTATCCTCTTAGTGTTTATATAAAAGGATGTTTTCGAATGTTTACATTTGAAGCAGATTTCTGGACAGACGGAAAAGTAGTCTGTCACCCAGATTATATCAAAAAAGGAACTCAAGTTTAGAAGAATTGGCAAGTTTAGATTGCCTCTAAATTAAGCATTTTCTGGGCTCCATTTGGATTTCATTTTGCTTATTGTAGATAAATGTAGTTAGATAAGATACTTTTATTTCTGTGACCAAATTTTAATCTAACCGTGTAGAAGACTTAGAGAATAACCTACTGAATATAAGTCCATCTTGAAAATTAATTATGCAAATCCTGCGACTTCCGGAAATCCGGAAATTTACTTGACACTCGACCGTATCCGTAAGTCCGTGTCGCGAATAGGCCTGATTAGATTATATATGTTAGCATACGTGTGTTCTGAACGTAGGAAAATTAGTGATAATTAATTAATGGCAGCGTCTCTATTATGTAAGGAACACCTACATCTAAGGCGCCCCACAGTTGCGTCTCTTGGCCACGCCAGAAACCTATGATTGTGGATTCGAATCTCGGTTCGCCCCGATTATGTTTCTGGGTTTGTCAGCACCATACCCGTGCTCGTGGGTTTCACCAAAGTGTTAAAGACCTGCATCACTTTGTGCCTTCCACAGACATTAAGCTGACACGCCGTGATATAGCTGGAATACTGTTAAAAGCAGCGTTAAACATAACGCACTCACTCACTCACTCACTCACTATATGCCTGCTATATGTATAGACAGTATGGTCCGTGCTATAGACCGTCTCACAGTCCCTGAACCATATTTTTTCCCCTTCAGCTGTAATGTTAGAGCCCTACATGAAGCAAGTCTAGATTTTCCAAGGCTTCTAAATATCCCATCTCACTGGGGCTCCGTTTCAATGGAGTTTTATGTTTCTATCAAAATGGTTTAATGCTAGACAGTAAGCGTTTGCCATGGTCCTTGATGTAAATACTGGAATAAAATCACGCAATTTTCATGTCATCCTCATTGAAAGCCCATATAAACACGTAAACACAGTTTTTTCAGTATAGTATATACTCATCGTACATAAAGAAAGAGACAACGTTTGACGATAATGTTTATTTGGAAGCATATCTTCACGTGGCATAACAATATTATGTAAATATTGAACACTAAACAAAGGGACAACGTAATTGAATTCACGTATAAACTTTATTTTACATAAATATACTCTCAGTTTGTAAAGTGTATTTTTCCTTGTGGCATGCTGTGATAAAATCTAAACATGGGCTTTACTGGGCGAATAAATGAAAGAAGGGTACATTTCAACCCAAACAGTATACGCAGATTAAAGTTGACGTACTTCTATATCAGCCTGGGTGGTTTGACGAACGTATGCTGCACGAAATAATCATTTGAATTGTCTTTCTGTAAGAATATTAATAACAATGGTAATAAAAAATATTTTTGACAGATTACATTATCTGCGAGATTTGCATGAATGTGCGGCCTATATATAGCGTGCCGGCTATAGTTCTGTCAAATGTATTGCCCACATCTCACAAATTAAATTAGTAAGACTGCAAATGAACGTGGTCACGTCATCTGACGTCCCACGAGGCGAGTGTGTATCTCTACTGTTGCTAAAAACGTATTCAGCATGCATGAAGTAGAGTTTGCCTGGACCTGCTTGATCACCTATGAGAAGAAACGAGACTACATGATCCTGCATTGCACAACTATATTAGAACACATTGCAAGTATTGTGCAGCCGTTTGTGACAATAGGCTACTATTCACATTTTGTATCCAACTGATTATTTTGTAACTATCGTTATGAATTACTTTGAGGGATTCATGATATCAGTCTTTTAAACATCACATTGTTTTATCTGACATGGCTGGGATTGAACAGATGACGTCATCAAATCGTAACGACCTGAGAGTATACCTTCACAGCATGATCACTGAAACAGGGTTGCCTCAAATTTAAGTGTTATTGACAAATATCTGTTAAAATAAAGTATAGTTTTATGTTTTCTTTTGGCATAACAGTAAGGTTTTATTTTGACATTTTGCCACGTCCCAATGCTGGATGGGTCGTAGAGAAGGGAACTTGGGTCGAGCTAGGTGAAACGTTTCATTTGGTGAACAAAATACAATATAATGTTCAAAACATGGAATCATCCCCAGAACTAAAACAATAATAATTTGAAGTTTACATTTACAAGAACTTAAAACTACACATAGACGCAATAAATACGAAAAAATTGTATCAACAAATATATGGAACGAGCATTTGTAACACTGGGCGAGTGGAAATTTTCCACATGCTTTATGCACAAAATTCCATGGGTTTTGAGTTAATTTGTTCATACACACGTGACAACATAGCCTGGTGCATGTTTAATACATTTACAAGAGATGTAAGTAATGATAATATTTTAAAAATCCTCTTTTGCGCACTATAAATGTTGGATTCTGTTGTCAACTCCCAATTATATGTCCCGGTGAACGACGCGTAATATTTTAACGGATACACCAGTTTCTGAGTTCTAAAGTATAATGAATTAGTACATATTTTAACCCTGGGTGATATTAAATGTATATGTGAAAGAAATTCTGTTGATTTGTACGTAAATTAAGGAGAAATAGTGTATTTAGTGGAGTGATTTGCGTCCGATATGAAGAAAAATGGCGGCCGAAATTGACAACTTGTGTTTGTTGCTTCGAAAGTTTACATCGATCATGAGATAATTTTTCGATAAATTCAGTATATGATCGTTTTCTTCAAGAGATAAATGATTGAAAAATGGACCAACATCAGATTTTTAGTGCCGAGGCGATGGAGTTTTCTACAAAAGGCATCAAGTTTGGTAGAGCTAGCCATTCGCATATACAGACATCGCTCATTAAAATGAGTTTTCTCAGAAAATAAACAGTGAATATTGTTCAAATTTCACAGTATGATAGCATTTTCATATGACTTTCTATAAATATTGATGCCTATGTGCGTCAGTGTTGGGGTAATAATCTGCAAGCGCTCAAAGAGAATGGAGGAAGCACACTCTTGTGTATAAGCAGTCATAACACTAGCGAAGCCATTGCGAGTTGTTGGTTGTCTTCTCCGACGTCCGCGCGAAGCCAATATATATGGGTCAGCGCTCCGCTGTCAGCATACTCGCTTTCTCGCCGGTAACACGAAGTAGCAGAACTCGCTGTCAAGCAAAACTCTGAAAATGGCCGACGCCGCACAAACAAAATCACCTGCTAAGGCACCAGCAAAGAAGAGGGCATCCAAGCCCAAGAAGCCTTCAAGTCACCCCAAATACTGTGACATGATCGCAAAGGCCATCGCCTATCTGAAAGAACGTGGTGGTTCTTCTCGTCAGGCTATCCTCAAGTACATCTTGGCCAACTTCAAAGTTGATGCTAACTCCGCCAGAAATCACTTGAAGATGGCTCTCCGCGCTGGTGTAAAGAATGGTACCCTGAAGCAGTCCAAGGGAGTCGGTGCCTCCGGATCCTTCAGACTCGGAGACAAGGCCGAGAAGGCAAAGAAGCCAAAGGCCAAGAAGGCCACCAAGCCCAAAGCCGCCGGAGCTAAGAAGGTGAAGAAGCCAAAGGCAGCTGGCGCCAAGAAGTCTCCCGCTAAGGCAAAGAAGCCAAAGGCCAAGAAGTCACCCGCGAAGAAGGCACCTAAACCCAAGGCAGCCAGGAAGTCTCCCGCTAAGAAGGCAGCTAAACCCAAGAAGGCGAAGGCCCCCAAGAAGAAGGCCGCAGCGAAGAAGTAAATACTGATGTTGTGAAACAAACTTGTGTAATTATGTACAAACTTTCACACATAGTGCTATCATCATCATCATCATCATCATCATCATCATCATCACCGCCTCATCAAGTGTCGTACATTAACTCATCCTACCATTGTGTTCACATTCGCTCTGCATCAGGGCATAACTGGACAGGCAGCAGATTGACTTCAGTGTGATGAGAGGATGTTGACATCCCTCATACGGGTCATCGACAGACAGTATCAAAAGTGCTCAGACTTTTTCATTTGTGCAATTTTGTTTATTATTTATTGTTATGCAAAATGCGCACATCATTGCTCATATCATTGATATCGCGATTCATTGTGTATATATTCCATTTCATGATATAAAAGAACAAAGTGAAGCTTGCATTTTTTGTTTTTATTCTCGTATATTATAGAGTGCAGATTTCCGTACTGAAATGGCGACGGTATATGGATGTGGTTAGTGAGTACGTGTAGTTTCGTTGTCGACTAAACAATAAATGCATGTCATTTATCTTCGCCATTTTAGCGTGACGTACTCAATTATTCGGTGTAATTTGATAATAGAATTGCACCAGGGATTATGTGGTTACGTTTAAAACAGTTTGTATTTGTATGTTGATGCTAGGTGGGCACCTAAAGGAGATGTTCATACAGACGCACGCACGCACACAAACACAAAACACATCTGGGCCCACTTGCACAAAGCGATCTTAGCACTAAGACTATTGTAAGCCTATGTTAAAGTATGCGAGTTATGATCATCTTAGCGCTAAGATCGCTTTGTGCAAGTGGGTGCAGGTAAATATAATCTTTATACTACTGTGGTCCATAGATAATACAATAATATGCTTAGGAAATTTTTAGTTCACTGCGTCTTGTGTATCCCCCTACACATGAGGTGCACATATCGCAGCCTCACCGTGTAATATCTGGTCATTCATGGGCCGGGTCGTCGAAATTGTACGTCTACGTCTGTGTGAAAACAGCGTTACTCCTTTAGTATCACAACACGGCGAAGTGGACTACATACTACCCAGGCGATTGATACTCGACAGGCCATCTTTTTTTTATGTTTTTCCATCTCCGACCTCAATCAGCAAGTGGGCGGGCAAGCGAGATAAAAAAAACCCGGGTTTTTTCGTTTAGGAGGTTAAAATTCTTGTATCACACTTTATATAAATTAATTCATGACTTAGATCGTGTGGCTTTACTCCCGATAAACATAGCTGAAGAATTTCTGTGAGTGCGATGGTAGTGTTTTTTGTGTGTTTCATGACATCGGGGCATAATTTTACACGATTGAGATTCGAAAACTTTGTGTTATTCACATCGGAATGAAGTATATTCAGGGCGGATAGGAAATGGGGAAAACCCAGAAAAAATACGGACATCCTAAAAAATGTTATTTTGGCAGTTAAACGTGATATTTATCTCCGGTGTCATTCATGTCGCATTTCCCATCGGAAAATGATGTTTTACGGTAGTATTTGAGGTTCCGAATATCAAGAAATGTCGCCAATATTCTCTTCTAGATTAAATGAAATTAAAAGATACATTCATCTTTCGTAGAACTCTTGAAGGCCATGTTTGTTGAAAGGCATTGTTTCACTATGGATTCAATTTGTAATGTATTGTTTCCCTATTCGGGTAAAGTATCATATATCTTTATGGCCAAGACGGTGAAAACTATTTTTGACGTACGCCATACATTTTTTACTTTCTTTCTGATTTATTATAATAGAATATAGTTTTTAAGGTTCGGGCTTATGTTAATTTTCCCAAGGTTTTATCAGTTTTAGAGGGCATAACAGCGGATACCTTTCAAATTCTCCCAATATAATAACATTTGTGTTCGTCTTTCTTAAAGATGCTGCTTTTAAAACGATTACTTTTGAGTGGGTTGGATTTAACGCCGCTTTTAACAGTATTCCACTGCTATCACGGTGTGTCAGCTTGATGCGGGAGGAAAACCCGAAGTGATGCAGATCTCAGACGTTTAGTACTTTGGCGATAGTCACGAGCACTGGTATGGTGCTGATAACCTAGTATCCTTGCGACCTCTGATTATAGTAACATACAATTAACGCACACGAAGTAGAACTCTTGGATTTTGATAAGGTGTGCCTTGTGCAAGGACTACTTTCACCATTTACATGAGGATTAAAAATACGAAAGACTTAGCTGATGTATTTATAACAAGCTAATCCGGATTATCTACAGAACTGCACAGCTCGTTAGCATCAGCGTATGTAAACTTTCGGTTTTTAATTATAAAAAAAAATCTTTGTCCTAATTTATGAATTAAATAAATGTGACACACAAACCCTTAATTCCACAATCAAAGGTCGATTCAAAACTAATTTCATCTTTAATTATTTAACATTACAATTTACTTAATTGAGAACTCATATTCAGTTCAACATTTCTGTTCTGCGTTTGTTCATATTAACACTATTACTATTTCAAAACGGAGGAGGGGGCACGGGTGGCCCAGTCGTCTTAGCCGCCGCGAATCGCCGTGGGCACGCCAGAAACCTATGATTGTGGGTTCGAATCCCGGTTCGCCCCGATTATGTTTCGAGGTTTGTCAGCACCATACCCGTTCTCGTGGGTTTAACGGAAGTGGTAAAAGTCCGAGACCTGAATCACTTTGGGCTTTCCTCCCACATTAAGCTGACACGCTGTGATATAACTGGAATACTGTTAAAAACGCGTTAAACCCAACTCCCTCCCTCAAAACGGACGTCTTCCTTACAGCTAAAGGTTGTTGACTGTTCATGTCAAATGTCCAATCACTGGGCAGCAGATATGAGACGATATTAGTTGACGAATGCCGCGTCCGATATTTTGATTAGCATAACAATACCCGTGTATTATCAAGACTGGTGTCAACTTCCCGGTTGACTTGAGAACATTTTAACTGTGGTGTTTTTTGGTAGTAAAATGCGTCAGTCGCCCCGTGAACATCCCTGTTAGATTTCGTCTTCAGTATACATGACTAACGAGATCGGGTGGTCAGACGCTGACTTGCTTGATGTATGTCATCGTATTCTAATGTAAATAAATGTTCATGATGTCAAGCACTGAATTGTCTGACCGCATGTCCACACACTGATATTTACAGACCGCCGTAGCTGGGATAGTGCTGAGCGCGGCGTTAAAACAACAAATCTTCCAATTCAAACTTCCTGTCTTTATTTTTTGCGACATGACGTCGTCTTTATGTTTGTTTGTTGTTTAGCGCCACACTCAGCAATTTTGCACCAGCTATATGACGGCGGTCTGTAAATAATCGAGTCTGGACCAGACAATCCAGTGATTGACATCATGAGCATTTATCCACGCAGTTGGGATACGATGACAAGTATGGACGGATACAATCGAAAAAAAATCTTTATTTCTGTATAAATTACCACCAAAGACAATAAATAGATCTTAATTGTACCCCCCCCCCCCCCCCCCCTCTTTTAAAAAAAGCTGTATCCGCCCATGTCAAGTATCAACCAAGTCAGCGAACCTGACCACCCGATCCCATTAGTCGCCTTTTACGGCAAACATGGGTTGCTGGAGATCTGTTCCTTCCCGAATCTTAACGGGTCACGACGTCTTTATAGCAGTCTGCAGTTTCCTCTGTTGATAAGATGAGGATGAGTGGAATATAGTATTATGCATGTATTATTTTAAACCTGTGAAGAATGTTTGCTTTAAAAACGAATGGTATAGTATTTTCCGAAGGTGTATATTATTCGTATGTTTTATTTAAAATTGAATAACTAGATCGTTACCAGCCTTCTTGGCAGTACAATAATACAACATAGGGAATAGTTCCTCAATGTGGGATACAAAACGTGATTCCTTAGAGTTTCAGATATATCCCACTTATGTGAAAATTTTGGCATTCTCAACTAAATTCTTTTGTCAAGTGAATCCTGCTTCTGATTTATAAAACTTTTAGTGCGAGTTACAAAAACAAATTTCAGTGAAAAGGAAGTAAAAACATGCTATCTTATTAAACCTATGATTTAAACTGATGGAGAATTCGGAGTTCCTACAGAAACTTAACGACCAAAACATTTCCTTGTTCATTTCTCATCTAATTCTATTCTATTATTACATTCTATTATTATATGAAAAGATAATTCCTTGTTAATATTCTTATTTTAGCGAGTAAAGGGAAACACACGGTTTTTAAATCTTAAATATATATTTATAATCACCACAAATAGCATCAGCAATGGTTTTTTTAACTTGCCATATTTTTTAAAGCGCAATGTGGGTCCAGTCGGCCATGGCCCGTGGTCACGTGATAAACTTAAAATGACCTCGTTTTCGATACTAAACTCTACTTCCGGGTTGTGAATGTCACTGTTTTTGCGAAGTAGAGAACCACCTATTTCCTTGTTTTGGCAGAACCATGAAGTGATTTCGATAGATGTAGAGACAAATACCAAGTCTCATGTCTGGCGAAGATTCACAGGTAAATGGAGTGTGTATGCCTTTGTTCCATATGTGAAATTGATTGAAACTCTTTTTAGAGGCGAGCCGAAATCAGAAACAACCGAGAAGGAAAAAAATAGGTCACGCCGACAATATGCCGTCTGATTGTTCGCTTTGGTTCTCTAACATTTTGTGAGGGCGACATTTCATAAATCCTCAAAAATACAGTGGTCGGAAGTGGTCATCATCTGTTATTAATGTTTTCATACACGACTTATTACCTTTGGAAAATGGAAAAGAGTTAGATCTAGACCCTGTCTCAGATACGAGATATTCTTGTTGGATCATTCACTATTTCATTGTTTTCATGGATTAGTGTTATTTGCTGGCCGAAAACGTGTTAAATTAACTATCACCAAGGTGTTAAAGGTAGGTGTGCTTACAGTTTAAGCATGTAATCCAAACTAATAGGTAGTGGAGAAATTCAAAATTAGTACAAGTGTACCCTAGCATGGGCGGATACAGAGGGGGGTGCGGGGGTGCCCACCCCCCCTTTTTATTTCGAAAAAAATCTTTATTTCTGTATAAATTGCCACCAAAGACAATAAATAGATCTTAATCGTGCACCCCCCTTTTAAAAAAAGCTGTATCCGCCCATGCCTAGCTGCGGTTACGAGATCCTGTCACTGTTAAAAGTTTGTATGTGTCACCACGCAGTTGGGATACGATGTCATTCATCAACCAAGTCAGCTGCCTGACCACCCAGCAAAACCGTAACATAGTCCATCAGTTTGAGTATATCTACGCCAGTTAGGAAAGGCACAACAACCAAAACACTTCCAATATTTCAACCTGATCTGAAGTGATTATGGCACTGATTGTGATCGTGGCTGAGCTCACTTTTGATTCACTGACTAACTCGGCTACCAACATGAACATAATATGAACTGTATTGCTGTGTCTAACTAACTGGTCACATACTTACAAAAGATAATTTATTCTTTATCATAAAAAAACGAAAACAAAAAACGGTAGTGCTTATGGTTAGTGAACTTCTGGTTATCATTAGCACTATAAAATAACTAACGTATTCGACATAAAATGCGCCCAGTGCGCTCTCAAAATTAGAAATAGGGGACTCTTACTAGAATATCATTTTGTGGATAAACAAAAGTTGAAAGATCGTAAATTTTGTGGTTTATGCTGACAGCCTGAATGTCTGTGCGTATTATACACGACAGATATATTTTTCCAGAATTTAATTGCCCATAATTAAGAGTGCATATAACATGTATAACACACGAGTGATTTTTCATACACGAATAAATAAGTCTTGTGTTAGCAAAATATTGCAGTGGTCAGTTATTAGAGCGGTTGCTTATTACGTCGAATACGGTAATCACAAAGAAAACTTCACTAATGTGAAAACATGGGTTTCATTATCATGTGATCATGTCTGTATATATGGTATATCTAGATGTTTCACCAACATTCATTTCATTCTGTTGTCTACATGGTCTTCAGCAACCCATGTTTATTGTGAGAATCAGCTTAATGTTTCGCTGACATGAATGATTGCATGTCATCATATTCTGACTGCAATGGTTTATAGGCCACTGTCATGTAGGTAAAAAGTTTCTGAGGGCAGCGTTAAACGCTGAATAAAAAACCAAAGAAAGTCATGATTCAGAGTAGGGGGCACGGGTGGCCCTGTCATATATGGTGCCGCAATTCGCAGTGCAGAGTTGCGTCTCTTGGGCACGACCGCAACCTGTGATCGTGGGTTTGAACTCTGGTTTGCCCCGATTATGTTTCTAGGTTTGTCAGCACCATACCCGTGCTCGTGGGTTTCACCAGAGCAGTAAACGTCTAAGACCTGCATCACTTCAGGCTTTCCTCCCACTTTAAGCTGACACACTGTGATATAACTGGAATACTGCTGAATAGGGGTGACTATTGGTCTGATAATCACTATTGCGATAACTATTGATATTGAAAGAAACTATTGCGATAACTATTGTTATTGCAAGCAAGTATTGCGAAACATATTGATAGTTTTCAGTGTATCATTTTAGATGGATTTTAGAGTTGAATTAAACCTTGGAACTGAAGTTTCCTTTGAATGTGATAACCATAACAACAACAAAAAAGCAAAGTTTGAGATATGTCTGATTTGTTTTGTCTTTACCCGAACAATTTAAGAAACTTCCACATTACCATGCATGTGTGAATTACTACCACTCATGATCAAAAGAAAAACAAATTTGACCAGCTTTGCATGTATTTTATTGATATGGTAAATACAATCGAAACTATCGGTATTCCTAACTAAAATCGATACTATTGATCGGAAACTGATTTAACAATCGATTTATTGACTTTAAGTGCTTACCAATAGCAATATATGGATATTTCGATTTATTGTGACACCCCTACTGCTGAGAGCAGTGTTAAACTCATGCACTAACTCTTCCCGGAGTAGTAAACATTAACTGACTAAGGGCAATACTCAGCTCCTGGCCCTAACCTAATGAATGGAAAAAGGCCCCCGGAACCTAGAGTGGCAAGTGTGTGTGAAAATGGTAGCATGTTGTGTCAGTGCTAAGATGAATAATTAACTCTAATTAAGAAAATAAACTTCGCTTGTGGTTCTCTTTTATTGCATGCATGCACTTCTAAGATCAAAGGATGTATTGTGTGAAAAGTTAACTAGTAGAACAATCGTATTTCCGGGACTTGCCGCGGATGTTTTCAAACAGATTTTTAGAACTCCATTCAGCGATAAACGGTTGATTATGCAATAAGAAGCGTTATGTGCAAATGAACAACGAACAACAATACAATCATGTCTGTGTAAAACTCTCAGTATTAAAAGTGTACATAAATTTTGGGAGCCATGCGTTACCGCACGTAGTAATCGAGGTAGCGCTTTATCGAAGAGCCCAATAGCGAGGGATCACTGTATTCTCCAGTCCTTATCACTGCCCTGTGTACCCCAGCATGTACCATATTTTCATGACAATAGTACAACCCAAGTATAATGCCCCTTCCACCAGTGTTGCAGTATTTTAGTAAAAAACTACAAGCAGGAGATAACAAATCTGGTCAATGAAAATGTGAAATTTGTGAAAAAACATCAATAGACATGCTTGACATGGTGATTTGTCATTTCAATTGTATTTCCTGTTGTGGGGTAGTCGGTGGTTAGAGCAGATTCCCCATGTGGGTACAATGTGTGAAGCCCATTTCTGGTGTCGCGTGCTCTGATATTGCTGAAAGCGGTGTTAAAACATATTCACTCACTATGCACAGATTAAAAGTACCATGTATTTTTGTCTGGGAAAAAGTAGGAAATACTAATCAGTTGTACACACATTTTCTCCCAGATCTACAGGGGGCACGGACGGCCCAGTTGTCTAATGTGATTCGCTGTGCAGAGTTGCGTCCCTTGCGTATGCCAGAAACCTATGATTGTGGGTTCGAATCCTGGTTCACCCCGATTATGTTTCTAGGTTTGTCAGCACCATACCCATGCTCGTGGGTTTCACCAAACTTCTGAGACCTGCATCACTTCGGGCTTTCCTCCCACATTAAGCAGACACGCTGTGATATAACTGGAGTAATGTTAAAAGCGGCGTTAAACTCAACTCACTCACTCACTCCCAGATCTACACATGATTCAATCCCAAAATTCCCCTTAATCATGAGAATATATCTTAAGCATGTTAAGAAAAATAGAAATTGCGAATAAAGAACCCAATGCGCTTGAGAATTTCATGACAAGAAGTGTGACAGTGTATGAGATTTAGGATGCAATCTGGGTGTAAAATGTCACTTCAGCATTTGTTCAGTCCTTTATGGTTTACCAGTCTTTGGGTCAGTTTTCATTCTGTTCTCGACAGTAGCAGCTTCAACCTGTTGAAACTCATACCTTCATTCAGTGTCAGTTCCTGTTTAATATGTATGTGTCATTACTATGTGAATATCTCAGTTAGTTTTAAATAAGATTGTGACCTATAAGCTGGTGTGCGATATTTGCCCGTCTGCTAGACCGATGTATCGACGCCATGCACTAAGCATTCCTATCAGAACACTTCATCCGGAATTCCCCCATTACTGTGAACGCATCCTGATCCCATCCTCGTTGCCAATGTGATGTATTTCCTTTAGATTCACATTGAACTATCTCTGTATCTATAACACGAAAAGCTTGAATATGATTATGGGTTTATTTTTTCATCATGGCGTCAGTACGTCGGTCTGTGCTGACATCATCAGCTACGTCATAGCACGAGCTAGCTGGTACTATTTACTATGCACTCATCACAATGACAATACTTTACAAAGAAACTCTGTTCCTGACTGTTTATTGAGTTCAATGAAGTAGGTGCAGTATTGCTGATGGGGCCTTTACACAGCATGGTGACCTTTGTGCCTCCAATGTGCAACCATAAAATTTGCCAGGTTGTTGTGGGAGGCTCAAAGGAGGCAGAATGGTTGTCTAGGTCGTTCCAAGGTGGTACACAGGAGGTTCAGACATCGCCATGGTCGCTGTGAAGTTTTGGACATGTTCAAAACATTCGCACAAAGGTCGCCGAGGAGGCTGGTTGCTCCAAGGTGGCTCAAAGGAGGCAGAATGAAGGCACAGTGGTTGCCCAATGGGCGCCAGGTTATAGATGCGTTCTGCTTTAATATTTTCCCATCAATCTGAGGTATGCTTCTGCCTCCCTTGTACCTCCTTTGGGCGACCAACAGCGTGCATGGAACGATGACTGGAGACCGCCGTGCCTCAATTCGGGGACCACTGTAACCCTTGACACACCATGGCAATGCTTCTGCCTCTTTTCTGCCTCCTTTGAGCTACCTGTAGTTTAGGCGACAATTGAGCGTCCTGGACAGTTTTTGATCACTCAAAGGTGGCACGAAGGTGGCGACCCTGTGTACAGGGGCCTTTATATCATGATATACACGTGTGTGGCAACATTCAACAGTTGTTCATGTTCTGTTGACAGGCCCAAAGTGAGAATGACAACTACATGAAATGGACTGAGCCCGACAAAGGTCTGAAAAAGGCCCAGTGGTACTGGGGCGACATCTCCAGGTAGGTGTCCTGTCTCACACAGTGGGGGCCACATCTCCAGGTAGGTGTCCTGTCTCACACAGTGGAGGCCACATCTCCAGGTAGGTGTACTGTCTCACACAGTGGGGGCCACATCTCCAGGTAGGTGTACTGTCTCACACAGTGGGGGCCACATCTCCAGGTAGGTGTACTGTCTCACACAGTGATACTGGGGCGACATCTCCAGGTAGGTGTCCTGTCTCACACAGTGGGGGCCACATCTCCAGGTAGGTGTACTGTCTCACACAGTGATACTGGGGCGACATCTCCAGGTAGGTGTCCTGTCTCACACAGTGGGGGGCCACATCTCCAGGTAGGTATCCTGTCTCACACAGTGGTACTGAGGCGACATCTCCAGGTAGGTGTCCTGTCTCACACAGTGGTACTGGGGCCACATCTCCAGGTAGGTGTCCTGTCTCACACAGTGGTACTGGGGCGACATCTCCAGGTAGGTGTCCTGTCTCACACAGTGGTACTGGGGCCACATCTCCAGGTAGGTGTCCTGTCTTACACAGTGGTACTGGGACCACATCTCCAGGTAGGTGTCCTGTCTCACACAGTGGTACTGAGGCGACATCTCCAGGTAGGTGTCCTGTCTCACATAGTGGTACTGGGGCCACATCTCCAGGTAGGTGTCCTGTCTCACACAGTGGTACTGGGGCCACATCTCCAGGTAGGTGTCCTGTCTTACACAGTGGTACTGGGACCACATCTCCAGGTAGGTGTCCTGTCTCACACAGTGGTACTGAGGCGACATCTCCAGGTAGGTGTCCTGTCTCACACAGTGGTACTGAGGCCACATCTCCAGGTAGGTGTCCTGTCTCACACAGTGGTACTGGGACCACATCTCCAGGTAGGTGTCCTCTCTCACACAGTGGTACTGGGGCCACATCTCCAGGTAGGTGTCCTGTCTCACACAGTGGTACTGGGGCCACATCTCCAGGTAGGTGTCCTGTCTCACACAGCCAAGTTAAAGCCAGCCTTCTTTCCATCACATCTCCTTGCTGTAAGTGTCAACACAACACCGATGCCAACTTCAGGTTATGTATAATGCAGTGCATAATCATTTACAGGATCGAGGCTGGGGAGAAACTGTTTGACACCGCCGATGGCACTTTCCTAGTGAGAAACTCAACCACTCCAGGGGAATACACACTTGTCCTCAGGTTAGTACATGCTTGTCCTGAGCAGTACACCCTTATCTTCTGTTCAGTACATCTATGTCCTCTGTTCAGTACACCCTTATCTTCTGTTCAGTACATCCATATCCTCTGTTCAGTACATCCCTATACTCTGTTCAGTACATCCCTATCCTCTGTTCAGTACATCAATTTCCTCTGTTCAGTACATCAATTTCCTCTGTTCAGTACATCAATTTCCGCGGTTCTGTACATCCCTGTCCTCTGTTCAGTACATCCCTGTCCTCTGTTTAGTACATCCATGTCCTCTGTTCAGTACATCCCTGTCCTCTCTAAAGTACATCCCTGTCCTCTGTTCACTACAACCATGTCCTCTGTTAAGTACATCCATGTCCTCTGTTCAGTACATCCCTATCCTCTGATCAATAAACTCAAGTCATCCAATCAGTATACTCTAGTCCTCTCATCAGTACACTCTAGTCCTCTCATCAGTACACTCTAGTCCTCTCATCAGTACACTCTAGTCCTCTCATCAGTACACTCTCGTCCTCTCATCAGTACACTCTAGTCCTCTGATCAGTACACTCTAGTCCTCTCATCAGTACACTCTAGACCTCTCATCAGTACACTCTCGTCCTCTCATCAGTACACTCTAGACCTCTGATCAGTACACTCTAGTCCTCTCATCAGTACACTCTAGACCTCTCATCAGTACACTCTCGTCCTCTCATCAGTACACTCTAGACCTCTCATCAGTACACTCTAGTCCTCTCATCAGTACACTCTAGACCTCTCATCAATACACTCTAGTCCTCTCATCAGTACACTCTAGACCTCTCATCAATACTCTCTAGTCCTCTCATCAGTACACTCTAGTCCTCTCATCAGTACGCTCTAGTCCTCTCATCAGTACACTCTAGACCTCTCATCAGTACACTCTCGTCCTCTCATCAGTACACTCTAGACCTCTCATCAGTACGCTCTAGTCCTCTCATCAGTACACTCTAGTCCTCTCATCAGTACACTCTAGTCCTCTCATCAGTACACTCTAGTCCTCTCATCAGTACTCTCTAGTCCTCTCATCAGTACACTCTAGTCCTCTCATCAGTACACTCTCGTCCTCTCATCAGTACACTCTAGACCTCTCATCAGTACACTCTAGTCCTCTCATCAGTACACTCTAGACCTCTCATCAGTACACTCTAGACCTCTCATCAATACACTCTAGACCTCTCATCAGTACGCTCTAGTCCTCTCATCAGTACGCTCTAGTCCTCTCATCAGTACACTCTAGTCCTCTCATCAGTACACTCTAGTCCTCTCATCAGTACACTCTAGTCCTCTCATCAGTACACTCTCGTCCTCTCATCAGTACACTCTAGTCCTCTGATCAGTACACTCTAGTCCTCTCATCAGTACACTCTAGACCTCTCATCAGTACACTCTAGTCCTCTCATCAGTACACTCTCGTCCTCTCATCAGTACACTCTAGACCTCTCATCAGTACGCTCTCGTCCTCTCATCAGTACACTCTAGTCCTCTCATCAGTACACTCTCGTCCTCTCATCAGTACACTCTAGACCTCTCATCAGTACGCTCTAGTCCTCTCATCAGTACACTCTCGTCCTCTCATCAGTACACTCTCGTCCTCTCATCAGTACACTCTAGACCTCTCATCAGTACACTCTAGTCCTCTCATCAGTACACTCTAGACCTCTCATCAGTACACTCTAGACCTCTCATCAATACACTCTAGACCTCTCATCAGTACGCTCTAGTCCTCTCATCAGTACACTCTCGTCCTCTCATCAGTACACTCTAGTCCTCTCATCAGTACACTCTAGTCCTCTCATCAGTACGCTCTCGTCCTCTCATCAGTACGCTCTAGTCCTCTCATCAGTACACTCTAGTCCTCTCATCAGTACACTCTAGACCTCTCATCAGTACGCTCTAGTCCTCTGATCAGTACACTCTCGTCCTCTGATCAGTACACTCTAGTCCTCTCATCAGTACACTCTCGTCCTCTCATCAGTACACTCTAGACCTCTCATCAGTACGCTCTCGTCCTCTCATCAGTACACTCTAGTCCTCTCATCAGTACACTCTCGTCCTCTCATCAGTACACTCTAGACCTCTCATCAGTACGCTCTAGTCCTCTCATCAGTACACTCTAGTCCTCTCATCAGTACACTCTCGTCCTCTCATCAGTACACTCTAGACCTCTCATCAGTACACTCTAGTCCTCTCATCAGTACACTCTAGACCTCTCATCAGTACACTCTAGACCTCTCATCAATACACTCTAGACCTCTCATCAGTACGCTCTAGTCCTCTCATCAGTACGCTCTAGTCCTCTCATCAGTACACTCTAGTCCTCTCATCAGTACACTCTAGTCCTCTCATCAGTACGCTCTAGTCCTCTCATCAGTACGCTCTAGTCCTCTCATCAGTACACTCTAGTCCTCTCATCAGTACACTCTAGTCCTCTCATCAGTACACTCTAGACCTCTCATCAGTACACTCTCGTCCTCTCATCAGTACACTCTAGACCTCTCATCAGTACACTCTAGTCCTCTCATCAGTACACTCTAGTCCTCTCATCAGTACACTCTCGTCCTCTCATCAGTACACTCTAGTCCTCTCATCAGTACACTCTAGACCTCTCATCAGTACACTCTAGTCCTCTCATCAGTACACTCTCGTCCTCTCATCAGTACACTCTAGTCCTCTCATCAGTACACTCTAGTCCTCTCATCAGTACACTCTAGTCCTCTCATCAGTACACTCTAGTCCTCTCATTAGTACACTCTAGTCCTCTCATCAGTACACTCTAGACCTCTCATCAGTACACTCTAGTCCTCTCATCAGTACACTCTAGTCCTCTCATCAGTACACTCTAGACCTCTCATCAGTACACTCTAGTCCTCTCATCAGTACACTCTTCATTTGTGACATCTTGGATGTTCTCCACAGGAAAGATGGCACCAATAAATGTATCAAGATCCTCCGCACGGACAACCTGTTTGGTTTCGCAGAGCCGTGCGAGTTCCCCTCCGTGGTGGAGCTGATAGATAAATACCAGACAACATCACTGAAGATTCACAACCGCAGCCTTGACATCAAACTACTGTATCCATTCACAAGGTTGGAGCATTCCGTGAGTATTTCTTTTCACGCCATATTATCGAAACAGCTCCATTAAAAATCGCTAGAAGTGATGACTGTATGTGTTCCGAGAATCGTGGGTGTGAACTAGGGGTGAAACAATACAGCTAGGTCACGATACGATACGTATCACCATATATACGATACGATACGTATCGCGATACGCATATCTATGCTAAATCACAAGGAAACTTCTTGACTAGAAATATTTCAAGGCAGGTTCAAACGGTAAAGTAAGCTGTACACAATGTTTGTAGTGGCTGTTTTCTTGATAAAATTGCTGGGTGTCATTAAACAAGTAGTAAGTTCTTTAGTAAGTATACATCTTGTATCGATACAGAAAAAAGAGAATTGTGTATCTTATCGTCGCATGAAAACACACAACATACCGGTGTACTATGTATCGTTTCACCCCTAGTGTGTACGCTGTGTTTATCGTGTTGTCAGTGGCTGACGGAGGAGGACGAGGGGGACAACCTGTACGTCAAACTGTCCAAGCTGGTGGAAGTCAATAAGAAGTACCTGGAGAAACACAAGGCCTACAACAACCACCACGACAACTATGACTTTCTTAGTATGGTAGGTGGTGCCTAGATGTATATATAGCCTTCTACAACCACCACGACAACTATGACTATCCCAGTATGGTAGGTGGTGCCTAGATGTATATATAGCCTTCTACAACCACCACGACAACTATGACTATCCCAGTATGGTAGGTGGTGCCTAGATGTATATATAGCCTACAACAACCACCACGACAGCTCCGACTATCCCAGTATGGTAGGTGGTGCCTAGATGTATATATAGCCTTCTACAACCACGACGACAGCTCCGACTATCCCAGTATGGTAGGTGGTGCCTAGATGTATATATAGCCTTCTACAACCACCACGACAACTATGACCATCCCAGTATGGTAGGTGGTGCTTAGATGTATATATAGCCTTCTACAACCCCCACGACAGCTCCGACTATCCCAGTATGGTAGGTGGTGCCTAGATGTATATATAGCCTTCTACAACCACCACGACAGCTCTGACTATCCCAGTATGGTAGGTGGTGCCTAGATGTATATATAGCCTACTACAACCACCACGAAAACTATGACTATCCCAGTATGGTAGGTGGTGCCTAGATGTATATAAAGCCTACTACAACAACCACGACAACTATGACTATCCCAGTATGGTAGGTGGTGCCTAGATGTATATATAGCCTTCTACAACCACCACGACAACTATGACTATCCCAGTATGGTAGGTGGTGCCTAGATGTATATATAGCCTACTACAACCACCACGACAGCTCTGACTATCCCAGTATGGTAGGTGGTGCCTAGATGTATATATAGCCTTCTACAACCACCACGACAGCTCTGACTATCCCAGTATGGTAGGTGGTGCCTAGATGTGTATATATAGCCTACTACAACCACAAAAACTATGACCATCCCATTATGGTAGGTGGTGCCTAGATGTATATATAGCCTACAACCACCACGACAACTATGACCATCCCAGTATGGTAGGTGGTGCCTAGATGTATATATAGCCTTCTACAACCACGACGACAGCTCCGACTATCCCAGTATGGTAGGTGGTGCCTAGATGTATATATAGCCTTCTACAACCACCACGACAGCTCTGACTATCCAAGTATGGTAGGTGGTGCCTAGATGTATATATAGCCTACTACAACCACCACGACAACTATGACTATCCCAGTATGGTAGGTGGTGCCTAGATGTATATATAGCCTTCTACAACCACGACGACAGCTCCGACTATCCCAGTATGGTAGGTGGTGCCTAGATGTATATATAGCCTACTACAACCACCACGAAAACTATGACCATCCCAGTATGGTAGGTGGTGCCTAGATGTATATATAGCCTTCTACAACCACCACAACAGCTCCGACTATCCCAGTATGGTAGGTGGTGCCTAGATGTATATATAGCCTTCTACAACCACAACAACAGCTCCGTCTATCCCAGTATGGTAGGTGGTGCCTAGATGTATATATAGCCTACTACATATAGTGACTGTTTTATTTCTGGTGTCTCCAGGAGATCCAGCGCAGTTACATGTCCCTCGAAGCGATGGTGAAGATGCAGAGCATGATGGAGGAGCAGCAGAAGACGTTGCTACAGCACCAAGGCCAGCTCAGTCAGCATGAGATCCCCATGTATGTCTGCTTAGTGTTTAACTTTCTCGTATCAAGTATGATGTTTTAACTCTTATCACCTGATTAGATATCGATTCCATCTCTCGGTCTTGGCACCTCCATAAAGTCCTCAGTGTAACTACTCAAATATACTGTGCTGAAAAAGTAGGGGATAGTGGCTATCATCGAGACATGTCGCATGATCTATATGGTATTGGCTTATGGAAGTGATCATATCATATGGTCATATCTGCTGGAGACAGGCGATCAGATCTAATGGGTTCTTATTGTTGGTGTGGTGAGTGGGTGTCGCATTAGGTTGTTAAAAAGTTCGGGGGTCTAATTCAATATTTGCATTTTGCAGTCATGTGGTCTGTCAGTGTATGGGGCTGTATTCTGTCAGTGTATGGAGCTATGTTCTGTCAGTGTATGGGACTGTGTTCTGTCAGTGTACGTGGCTGTGTTCTGTCAGTGTATGGGACTGTGTTCTGTCAGTGTACAGGGCTGTGTTCTGTCAGTGTATGGGGCTGTGTTCTGTCAGTGTATGGAGCTGTGTTCTGTCAGTGTATGGAGCTGTGGTCTGTCCGTGTACAGGGCTGTGTTCTGTCAGTGTACGGAGCTGTGTTCTGTCAGTGTACGGGGCTGTGTTCTGTCAGTGTACGGGGCTGTGGTCTGTCAGTGTACGGGGCTGTGGTCTGTCAGTGTATGAAGCTGTGTTCTGTCAGTGTATGAAGCTGTGTTCTGTCAGTGTACGGGGCTGTGTTCTGTCAGTGTACGGGGCTGTGTTCTGTCAGTGTACATGGCTGTGTTCTGTCAGTGTATGAAGCTGTGTTCTGTCAGTGTATGAAGCTGTGTTCTGTCAGTGTATGAAGCTGTGTTCTGTCAGTGTATGAAGCTGTGTTCTGTCAGTGTATGAAGCTGTGTTCTGTCAGTGTATGAAGCTGTGTTCTGTCAGTGTATGAAGCTGTGTTCTGTCAGTGTATGAAGCTGTGTTCTGTCAGTGTATGAAGCTGTGTTCTGTCAGTGTATGAAGCTGTGTTCTGTCAGTGTATGAAGCTGTGTTCTGTCAGTGTATGAAGCTGTGTTCTGTCAGTGTACGGGGCTGTGTTCTGTCAGTGTACGGGGCTGTGTTCTGTCAGTGTACATGGCTGTGTTCTGTCAGTGTACAGGGCTATGTTCTGTCAGTGTATGGAGCTGTGGTCTGTCCGTGTACAGGGCTGTGTTCTGTCAGTGTACAGGGCTGTGTTCTGTCAGTGTACAGGGCTGTGTTGTGTCAGTGTACAGTGCTGTGTTCTGTCAGTGTACAGGGCTGTGTTCTGTCAGTGTACAGTGCTGTGTTTTGTCAGTGTACAGGGCTGTGTTGTGTCAGTGTACAGTGCTGTGTTCTGTCAGTGTACGGGGCTGTGTTCTGTCAGTGTACAGGGCTGTGTTCTGTCAGTGTACGGGGCTGTGTTCTATCAGTGTATGGAGCTATGTTCTGTCAGTGTACAGGGCTGTGTTCTATCAGTGTATGGGGCTGTGTTATGTCAGTGTTCAGGGCTGTGTTCTGTCAGTGTACGGGGCTGTGTTCTGTCAGTGTACAGGGCTGTGTTCTATCAGTGTATAGGGCTGTGGTCTGTCAGTGTACAGGGCTGTGTTCTGTCAGTGTATGGGACTGTGTTCTGTCAGTGTACAGGGCTGTGTTCTGTCAGTGTACAGGGCTGTGTTCTATCAGTGTATGGGGCTGTGTTCTGTCAGTGTACAGGGCTGTGTTCTGTCAGTGTATGGGACTGTGTTCTGTCAGTGTACAGTGCTGTGTTCTGTCAGTGTACGGGGCTGTGTTCTGTCAGTGTACAGGGCTGTGTTCTGTCAGTGTACGGGGCTGTGTTCTATCAGTGTATGGAGCTATGTTCTGTCAGTGTACAGGGCTGTGTTCTATCAGTGTATGGGGCTGTGTTATGTCAGTGTTCAGGGCTGTGTTCTGTCAGTGTACGGGGCTGTGTTCTGTCAGTGTACAGGGCTGTGTTCTATCAGTGTATAGGGCTGTGGTCTGTCAGTGTACAGGGCTGTGTTCTGTCAGTGTATGGGACTGTGTTCTGTCAGTGTACAGGGCTGTGTTCTGTCAGTGTACAGGGCTGTGTTCTATCAGTGTATGGGGCTGTGTTCTGTCAGTGTACGGGGCTGTGTTCTCTCAGTGTATGGGACTGTGTTCTGTCAGTGTACAGGGCTGTGTTCTGTCAGTGAACGGGGCTGTGTTCTGTCAGTGCATAGGGCTGTGTTCTGTCAGTGTATGGGGCTGTGTTATGTCAGTGTACAGTGCTGTGTTCTGTCAGTGTACAGGGCTGTGTTCTGTCAGTGTACAGGGCTGTGTTATGTCAGTGTACAGGGCTGTGTTCTGTCAGTGTACAGTGCTGTGTTCTGTCAGTGTACGGGGCTGTGTTCTGTCAGTGTACAGGGCTGTGGTCTGTCAGTGTACGGGGCTGTGGTCTGTCAGTGTACGGGGCTGTGTTATGTCAGTGTACAGGGCTGTGTTCTGTCAGTGTACAGGGCTGTGTTCTGTCAGTGTACGGGGCTGTGTTCTGTCAGTGTACAGGGCTGTGTTATGTCAGTGTACAGTGCTGTGTTCTGTCAGTGTACAGGGCTGTGTTCTGTCAGTGTACAGGGCTGTGTTATGTCAGTGTACAGGGCTGTGTTCTGTCAGTGTACAGGGCTGTGTTCTGTCAGTGTACAGGGCTGTGTTCTGTCAGTGTACAGGGCTGTGTTCTGTCAGTGTACAGTGCTGTGTTCTGTCAGTGTATAGGGCTGTGTTCTGTCAGTGTACGGGGCTGTGTTCTGTCAGTGTACAGGGCTGTGTTCTATCAGTGTATGGGGCTGTGTTCTGTCAGTGTACGTGGCTGTGTTCTGTCAGTGTATGGAGCTGTGTTCTGTCAGTGTACGGGGCTGTGTTCTGTCAGTGTACGGGACTGTGTTCTGTCAGTGTACGGGGCTGTGTTCTGTCAGTGTATGGAGCTGTGTTCTGTCAGTGTACGGGGCTGTGTTCTGTCAGTGTACAGGGCTGTGTTCTGTCAGTGTACAGGGCTGTGTTATGTCAGTGTACGGGGCTGTGTTCTGTCAGTGTACAGGGCTGTGGTCTGTCAGTGTACAGGGCTGTGTTCTGTCAGTGTACAGGGCTATGTTCTGTCAGTGTACAGGGCTGTGTTCTGTCAGTGTACAGGGCTGTGTTCTGTCAGTGTACAGGGCTGTGTTGTGTCAGTGTACAGTGCTGTGTTCTGTCAGTGTATAGGGCTGTGTTATGTCAGTGTACGGAGCTGTGTTCTGTCAGTGTACGGGGCTGTGTTCTGTCAGTGTACAGGGCTGTGTTCTGTCAGTGTACGGGGCTGTGTTCTATCAGTGTATGGAGCTATGTTCTGTCAGTGTACAGGGCTGTGTTCTATCAGTGTATGGGGCTGTGTTATGTCAGTGTTCAGGGCTGTGTTCTGTCAGTGTACAGGGCTGTGTTCTGTCAGTGTACGGGGCTGTGTTCTGTCAGTGTACGGGGCTGTGTTCTGTCAGTGTACAGGGCTGTGTTCTATCAGTGTACAGGGCTGTGTTCTATCAGTGTATAGGGCTGTGGTGTGTCAGTGTACAGGGCTGTGTTCTGTCAGTGTATGGGACTGTGTTCTGTCAGTGTACAGGGCTGTGTTCTGTCAGTGTACAGGGCTGTGTTCTATCAGTGTATGGGGCTGTGTTCTGTCAGTGTACAGGGCTGTGTTCTGTCAGTGTACAGGGCTGTGTTCTGTCAGTGTATGGGACTGTGTTCTGTCAGTGTACAGGGCTGTGTTCTGTCAGTGAACGGGGCTGTGTTCTGTCAGTGTATAGGGCTGTGTTCTGTCAGTGTATGGGGCTGTGTTATGTCAGTGTACAGGGCTGTGTTCTGTCAGTGTACAGGGCTGTGTTCTGTCAGTGTACATGGCTGTGTTCTGTCAGTGTACATGGCTGTGTTCTGTCAGTGTACGGGGCTGTGTTCTGTCAGGGTACATGGCTGTGTTCTGTCAGTGTACAGGGCTGTGTTCTGTCAGTGTACAGGGCTGTGTTCTGTCAGTGTACATGGCTGTGTTCTGTCAGTGTACATGGCTGTGTTCTGTCAGTGTACGGGGCTGTGTTCTGTCAGTGTACAGGGCTGTGTTCTGTCAGTGTACAGGGCTGTGTTCTGTCAGTGTACGGGGCTGTGTTCTGTCAGTGTATGGAGCTGTGTTATGTCAGTGTACAGGGCTGTGTTCTGTCAGTGTACAGGGCTGTGTTCTGTCAGTGTACATGGCTGTGTTCTGTCAGTGTACATGGCTGTGTTCTGTCAGTGTACGGGGCTGTGTTATGTCAGTGTTCAGGGCTGTGTTCTGTCAGTGTACAGGGCTGTGTTCTGTCAGTGTACAGGGCTGTGTTCTGTCAGTGTACAGGGCTGTGTTCTGTCAGTGTACATGGCTGTGTTCTGTCAGTGTATGGAGCTGTGTTCTGTCAGTGTATGGAGCTGTGTTCTGTCAGTGTACGGGGCTGTGGTCTGTCAGTGTACGGGGCTGTGTTCTGTCAGTGTACAGGGCTGTTGTCTGTCAGTGTACAGGGCTGTGTTCTATCAGTGTATGGGGCTGTGTTATGTCAGTGTACGGGGCTGTGTTCTGTCAGTGTACGGGGCTGTGTTCTGTCAGTGTACGGGACTGTGTTCTGTCAGTGTACAGGGCTGTGTTCTGTCAGTGTACAGGGCTGTGTTCTGTCAGTGTACGGGGCTGTGTTCTGTCAGTGTTCAGGGCTGTGTTATGTCAGTGTACGGGACTGTGTTCTGTCAGTGTACAGGGCTGTGTTCTGTCAGTGTATGAAGCTGTGTTCTGTCAGTGTACAGGGCTGTGTTCTGTCAGTGTACGGGACTGTGTTCTGTCAGTGTATGGGGCTGTGTTCTGTCAGTGTATGGGGCTGTGTTCTGTCAGTGTACGGGGCTGTGTTCTGTCAGTGTACGGGACTGTGTTCTGTCAGTGTATGGGGCTGTGTTCTGTCAGTGTATGGGGCTGTGTTCTGTCAGTGTACAGGGCTATGTTCTGTCAGTGTATAGGGCTGTGTTCTGTCAGTGTATGGGGCTGTGTTCTGTCAGTGTACAGGGCTGTGTTCTATCAGTGTATGGGGCTGTGTTCTGTCAGTGTACGGGACTGTGTTCTGTCAGTGTATGGAGCTGTGTTCTGTCAGTGTATGGAGCTATGTTCTGTCAGTGTACAGGGCTGTGTTCTATCAGTGTATGGGGCTGTGTTCTGTCAGTGTACAGGGCTGTGTTCTGTCAGTGTACGGGACTGTGTTCTGTCAGTGTATGGGGCTGTGTTCTGTCAGTGTATGAAGCTGTGTTCTGTCAGTGTACAGGGCTGTGTTCTGTCAGTGTACGGGGCTGTGTTCTGTCAGTGTACGGGACTGTGTTCTGTCAGTGTACAGGGCTGTGTTCTGTCAGTGTACGGGACTGTGTTCTGTCAGTGTACAGGGCTGTGTTCTGTCAGTGTACGGGGCTGTGTTCTGTCAGTGTACAGGGCTGTGTTCTGTCAGTGTACGGGACTGTGTTCTGTCAGTGAACGTGGCTGTGTTCTGTCAGTGTTCTGTACTTGTGTTCCGTGTTGAGGTTTGAGAGGAACATGAAGCTCCAAGAGAACCGCCTGGTGTCACTGAAAGAGAGCTACGACAAGCAGCGGCGGCTGGCAGAGCAGATGAACACCGACAACAACAAAGCCATCAATGACATGATCAACCTGAGGCCGGAAGTGAAGAGGCTCGGTAATCAGCGTGAAGAAATGAGGAGGTAGGGGCACGTGTTGGTAGTCAGTAGGAAGACATCAGGAGCTAGGGGCACGTGTTGGTAGTCAATGAATAACAAGAATGAGGAGGTAGGGGCACGTGTTGGTAGTCAATAACGAGAATGAGGAGGTAGGGGCACGTGTTGGTAGTCAATGAATAACAAGAATGAGGAGGTAGGGGCACGTGTTGGTAGTCAATGAATAACAAGAATGAGGAGGTAGGGGCACGTGTTGGTAGTCAATAACGAGAATGAGGAGGTAGGGGCACGTGTTGGTAGTCAATGAATAACGAGGATGAGGAGGTAGGGGCACGTGTTGGTAGTCAATGAATAACGAGAATGAGGAGGTAGGGGCACGTGTTGGTAGTCAATGAATAACGAGAATGAGGAGGTAGGGGCATGTGTTGGTAGTCAATGAATAACAAGAATGAGGAGGTAGGGGCACGTGTTGGTAGTCAATGAATAACGAGAATGAGGAGGTAGGGGCACGTGTTGGTAGTCAGTAGGAAGACATCAGGAGCTAGGGGCACGTGTTGGTAGTCAATGAATAACAAGAATGAGGAGGTAGGGGCACGTGTTGGTAGTCAATGAATAATGAGAATGAGGAGCTAGGGGCATGTGTTGGTAGTCAATGAATAACAAGAATGAGGAGCTAGGGGCACGTGTTGGTAGTCAGTAGGAAGACATCAGGAGCTAGGGGCACGTGTTGGTAGTCAATGAATAACGAGGATGAGGAGGTAGGGGCACGTGTTGGTAGTCAATGAATAACGAGAATGAGGAGGTAGGGGCACGTGTTGGTAGTCAATGAATAACGAGGATGAGGAGGTAGGGGCACGTGTTGGTAGTCAATGAATAACAAGAATGAGGAGGTAGGGGCACGTGTTGGTAGTCAATGAATAACGAGGATGAGGAGGTAGGGGCACGTGTTGGTAGTCAGTAGGAAGACATCAGGAGCTAGGGGCACGTGTTGGTAGTCAATGAATAACGAGAATGAGGAGGTAGGGGCACGTGTTGGTAGTCAATGAATAACAAGAATGAGGAGGTAGGGGCACGTGTTGGTAGTCAGTAGGAAGACATCAGGAGCTAGAGGCACGTGTTGGTAGTCAATGAATAACAAGAATGAGGAGGTAGGGGCACGTGTTGGTAGTCAGTAGGAAGACATCAGGAGCTAGGGGCATGTGTTGGTAGTCAATGAATAACAAGAATGAGGAGGTAGGGGCACGTGTTGGTAGTCAATGAATAACGAGGATGAGGAGGTAGGGGCATGTGTTGGTAGTCAATGAATAACAAGAATGAGGAGGTAGGGGCACGTGTTGGTAGTCAATGAATAACGAGGATGAGGAGGTAGGGGCACGTGTTGGTAGTCAATGAATAACGAGAATGAGGAGGTAGGGGCACGTGTTGGTAGTCAATGAATAACGAGGATGAGGAGGTAGGGGCACGTGTTGGTAGTCAATGAATAACAAGAATGAGGAGGTAGGGGCACGTGTTGGTAGTCAATGAATAACGAGGATGAGGAGGTAGGGGCACGTGTTGGTAGTCAGTAGGAAGACATCAGGAGGTAGAGGCACGTGTTGGTAGTCAATGAATAACAAGAATGAGGAGGTAGGGGCATGTGTTGGTAGTCAATGAATAACGAGGATGAGGAGGTAGGGGCATGTGTTGGTAGTCAATGAATAACAAGAATGAGGAGGTAGGGGCACATGTTGGTAGTCAATGAATAACGAGAATGAGGAGGTAGGGGCACGTGTTGGTAGTCGATGAATAACGAGAATGAGGAGGTAGGGGCACGTGTTGGTAGTCAATGAATAACGAGAATGAGGAGGTAGGTAATTATTCAAACACTGCCTATGGCCATGTTAGAAACAATCTGGTTTGATGAGAGGGTTGGAATCCCTGCACCGCTTTGTGACAACTAACAATATGCTTTCTATTAGAAATTGAGCTGCTCCACCGATATTTGATGTCATATGGAAATTAATCCCATACCCTTATCAGTCCTAATTTCCAATGAATTACCAAGACCCAGGTTCCAGTACAATCCTTCTCTTTGATACGGCGACACCTAATACTTCATCCGTCAATCCTGAGTTGAAATGGCTCCTTGTAAATTTATATATTTATATATGTAATGTATCCTGTGGGAAACTAAATACTAAACATGTCAAACATGAGACCAAAGTAGTCCTTTCATCTATCAACCCATTTGATCTCTGGGTCACAAGACTCAGAGATTTACATAAGCAATTAGATTTAAGAACCCAATAGTATTGCACCACTCAGTGTATTTACCCAGTGTATCCTTTACAACGTGTGTACCTGTATAATTATCAAATCTTTATTTACAAGCATCATACATGAACTCTACTGCAGTGAATAATGCAGTCCCGGGCTAGAATAGGTCTTCAGCAACCCATGCTTGCCATAAAAGGCGACTATGCTTGTCGTAAGAGGCGACTAACGGGATCGGGTTGTCAGACTCGCTGACTTGGTTGATGCATGTCATCCCAATTGCGTGGATTGATGCTCATGATGTCAATCACTGGATAGTCTGGTCGAGACACTTTTTACAGACCGCCGTCATATAACTGGAATATTGCTGAGTGTGTGATAAACAACAAAGAAACAATGCAGTCCATCCGTCATGTTTCGTTTCAAGAGCAGAACTGAAAAAACATGCGAGATATCTTAACCAAACTTGGCATATAGATAGGTCTAGTGGTAATCTGGTTATAATTAATTCAACATCATGTTCAATGCCATGACATCATCTCTGAAGTATCTGAGTTTACTTAATTCTACACATCATTCAAACAAAGTTCAGTCACAGTGTTCTCTTTCTTTTTTTTATTCGAGACGAAGCTGCTACAAATATATATTTAACCTCGAAACAAAGCGAAATGTTAATTCCTTGCTCTAAAAATAGACAAGGGGAAACCCTGATGGTAAGACAAGCTGACTATGTTCGGAAAATATACTTATATGAATATCGCTGATGTTTTGTTCAACAACAAAGATGTAAATTTATTGGCAGTCACATGAATGACCAGTCCAAGTCTAGTTTTTACAGTAAATAACTGGCAATTACCGGTAATCGGGAACACTGGAGATACTTGTTTACACAAATGCGTGTGCATGCAACCTCATTTCACCTCAGTACCATCTCGCTATTTGTTTGTTGTATTTGTTTCAGGAATGTCCTGAACGAAGGGTTGAGTCAGGACTTCGTGGACGGGCTCCTTGAGGAGGAGAAGGGTGTGTCACTCTGTCATTACAACCAGGAGAGCTGGTATGTCAACTGTAACCGGCCCGAGGCAGAGGAGCTGCTTGCCAACAAATCCCATGGAACCTTTCTTGTACGCCCCAAATCCGACAAAAACCAGCATGCCCTGTCCGTCATGTAAGTCATCATCACTTCTACGTCTTACTGAGCTTACTGAGATATCCTAAACATAGAAAACAAATTCGTATTAGTGATCGAGGTAAACATTAAAAACAAATCTACATCAGCTATGGTTCTGCCCGGTTCTGGTAATCATGGTAAACACGTCTGTATCAGGTATTGTTGTAAACATGGTAAACAGATTTGTATCAGGTATCGTTGTAAACATTGTAAACAGATATGTATCAGGTATCATTGTAAATATTGTAAACAGATTTGTATCAGGTATCGTTGCAAACATGGTCAACAAATCCGCATTGTTGTGGTGAACAAGTTGTCGTCGTAGATATAGTAGTAAACATGGTAAACATCATATACAGTCAAGTCTCGTTAATCCGAAAATCGTTAATCCAAAAATCGGCTTTATCCGACACTAATCATTGGAACTAATTAAATCAGTGCTATTTAGACCCGTGAATCCGATAGTCTTGCACTCCGACTCCAACACACCTAATTTCCAACCAACTGTTGAAATTACCCATTAATTAGTCTTGTAAATCCAACACAGTGGTCAGCATACTCCGTGGTCATCTGCCCGCAAGAACAGACCTGTGTGGCTAGTAGCTGCAAATTATAATGGCTGCAGAGATAAACTTGCTTAACACTAAACAATTAATGCTTTAAATAAACAAAACAGGATGAATTACATGCTTAGATTACTTCAGTCTCATTAAAATCAGATTCAAGTTCTCACTACTGTTAAGGACATCCCAGTACAGGTCACGTCAGAACAACCTATTGCGAACTTTGACCGACCAATGAACTGACTAACAGGAAGTTGAGATTAGCCACTAAGAAAGCAACCCTTCTTGAGCTTTGCGGCACTAGTTTCAATCTGGCGACTTCCATTCCAGATTATGTTTTTTAAAGTATTTTGAATTAGTCATACAGACCGTAGTTTTGTGTCAAGCGTCACCATTATGACGTCATATCGTTCATTGTGACGCAAAAGATATGACATCACAGTCGTATACAGAAAAGCGCCAAAATTCCAAGCTCTCTGTTGTCTTCAAAACGTAAATACATTCCCTTTGTAGATTTCAATCGTGGTTTCTGCACGAAATCTATTGCCACACATCCTTTGAATATTGTAGTAACCGCATCTGTGCATTTTGTAAGCTGTAATTGTAGATATAATTATTTAAATATGCCTACTATGACTGAAAATAGTACTATTCTATGAATATAAGCTTCGGCAGTGATGCAGAGGGGGTTTATTGTGATTTAATAGCCTCTGATTGACCAATCAGAATCAAGTAAATTCCGAATTCATGGTAGAATGTAACAAAACATTATGAATATTTCATTTTTCGTTTTTTTATTTTGTGTTTGTATTGTCCAATTTTTCGATCACGAACGTTGATACAACCTAATTTCGTTTATCTGACATACACGTTAATCTGACATAATCATCTGCAAATAACAATGTCAGATTAACGGGCATATAGTATAGATATAGAGAATCACACCCAAGTGTCTTTTGATATCAAATATATCGTCACGAGTTGATAATAGTGGAAAAACTCTGAGGCTTGCCGAGGAGTTTTTCCATTTCTATCAACAAGTGTTGATATGTTTGTTATCAAAAGACACAAGGTTGAGATTTATTTATCATCCAACATCATTCTTCCAACTTTTTCAGTTTGTAGACAGTAATAAGCAGTGTCTTAAGTGTAAAAAGTATTGCTAACAGCTTCAGCAGGAGGGCCATTAGTGATGTCAGATGATTGTGACGTCATGGTAACCAATTACATCACAATGGTCTGCAATTTCACTGTAGATATTCCTTGATCTCACTCAAGTGATATCTCCCGTGGGAGCCTGTTTTGGATGATAAATAGTATTAACAAGGTAAATATATTTATGTCACAAAGTTTCAATATCAATTTGTGATAATTCATTAGAGAAGTCATTATGATTAGTTAATGTGTCAGTATCAATGTAGCATGTTTCAAATACATTTTTGAACTCTTTTGCTGTTCAGGTGTCGAGACCACGTCCAACATTGTATCATATTATACGTAAAGGGGCGTGGCTTTGGCTTCACTGAAGATCTCTGTCTGTTTGGAACCCTCAAGGAACTTGTCATCAAGTATCGTCGCATCTCGCTGGCCGAACACAACACTCACGCTGACGTGACGCTCATCTACCCACTACACTACTACCAGCCTGAACACACTCATTGATGGCTTAAGGTGGTGCCATGAAGTATGTAACGTGTCTGTCTACTTGTAGAAAAGCTTGTTAGAAAAATCTTCAAGTATGAGGTAGGAGAAACAGTATTCGTCTTAAGCTTTAGTGTGCTACTGCACAAGGAAATGTCACCAGTCCTTCGTGAAGCCAAATCAGTTAGTGCTAACATAGCATCTTCCTGAGGCAAGGGAGTTAACTGACGATAATAGTCCAGTTTCCACCCTTGCCAAACTAGGCTGGAAGTCTGGAGTTATGTTTTGGCTGGACTAACGAATCTATGCATAGTCCAATTAAATTCGCGTAACCAAGTACACATTCGGTTTGTAAACCACATGGATTTCAATGTGGATTTCGTTGACGACAGGATTTGCAAAGCATGTGTGCCGTCTGCTGGAAGTGGACTGATATTTTTCAAATCTTTTCGTGTTTTTAATCAAGGTAATCACTCCCCGTTTTATTTCAACATAGATCTTAATTATCGATCAGATCGTCTTGACTGGGTGCTGCCATTTTGTTAAAGCAAATGTGATTTGAGAGGTGGAATCTGATTGGTCAGTAGGAGGGACATAGAAGGGACATAACTCATAAGAGCCACCATCGGTGGCTATGATCAAGCCTGGAATTTCCGGCCTAGTTCAGGAAGGATTGAAACTGGAGTTTTATGGTCAGTTAACTCCCTTGCCTCGGGAAGATGCTAACGTCGAGGCCAGACAAGGAGTAGCAGCTCATACATTGATTAGGGCTTCCCTTGGTGGGGAATAAGACAATCTTAGTTGGAGATGTAGTAAACAAATAAGCCTGGGTTCCATGCTGGCCCTCAGGTGACACTCAAATAATGTTTGTCAGGATCTCGTTCATGTGGGAATAAATCCTTTGCTATGTCGGTGTCTCTTGGTAAATAGTAGTCAATGGTTTTAGAGTATAATATTTTTCTATAATCAGTTTTTGAATAAATGACTTCTGTATAATTCGAAACCATATTCTGCATAATATATTTTAGAATGTGATTGCAGGGTTAGAAACTAACAGTTTTCATCCACTAGTCCTTATAATGATAACATATAGCAAAACCCTTAAAAAGGACAAATTTCTACTAGTCCTTATGATACCTTTACCATTGGGCACTTTGGCAAGGACTACAGGACTAGTGCCAATTTCTAACCCTGCATTGTTTAATCAAGATGTCGCGCCAAGTGGAGCGTTAGTGAAAAGGACAGCCAGACTTGTTCAATGGATAGACATTGTTAGTTTGTGATGTATCAAGGTACTAGGTTAATATAACATCTTTGTTTACGATGTATTGCAAATCAAATATGAATACACCGGAGGCAGTGACATAAATGTTTATTTCTTAAGATTTGCAAATTCTTCACGGTCTTAATACCATATTGAACTCATGTACCAGAACAGCCAGGGCATACAGAGTTATCTCCCTTGGAATGTGTACTGCACGTAATTGATTTCTTGACCTGAAATCAGTTGTGAGTTTGAGCTACAATCTATTCAGTACCTGAGCTACAATGTATTCAGTGGCAGTGTTATTGTAGATAGGGTAATATTGTACAATCTGTCCTTCTCAACATGCTACAACATGTTTGTTTTGATCAGCGGTGTGAACTGATTTGGATAGTACATTGTGTACATATTTGATATCCTAGTAGAAAGTGCTTTGTCTGATACTCATTGAATTGTCACACTACAAATAATGTCTGCTGTAACTGGAGATATTTGTGTATACATGTATACAAAAGTATTTTGAAAATTATATCACCGAGTTTTGTGAAACAGATTTTACATCCCAGCAATATATTTATTGCCGCCGCTGAGAGTAACTTATATGAAGTATTTTAGATGCTGATGCTGTGAGGGGGATATTCTTCTCACAAGTATTTGACCATGTTGACGTGAGATATTTTTTTTATTAAAGACATAATATTATTCGGTGTTTATCCGGTTTACGGTAAGACTTATTCCAATGAAAAATATAAACTGGTAATATCAAATAAATAAAGTTTCGTCTGTCTCAGCTAACGTGAACCGGGGATGAGAATCCAATGACGGTGAAAGTCGTAGAGGAGACGTGTTGTACTCACTGTGTGTATCATGAGATGGGATGTATCGTTTAAAGGTCATTACTTTCTCTGAGTTTATGTTTCTGAATGGAGTGTATCAAGTACGACCATGTTTAGCATGAAAGTCATATGCTCTGCAGTAAGTACATGGAACGACTTTACTTTATGTCAGATTTTAAAAGACATCATTTTTCCCGAAGACATGATTACTGTTATTATATTTTCAAACTGAAATTAATATATATATATATATATATAAACAGGTCTGAAATGCTCAAATTGAATTCCATGACAGGTTCGGTGATTGACTCTGGAAAAGCTTAAAAGACGCAGAAACAAGAGGTCCTCTGACTAATTGCATTTTCTAACAATTTCGTACGTAAGCGGGTAAGAATTTGGAAGCTTTGATCAGACCAATTGTTGTTCTTGCCAATAGGTGCAGAATACAGTCTGACACACGTTGTCAGGGTTGATGTGAGGTTAAACTGTGCTGAGACAACTAAAGTGGATGTATAATACATACCATGAGAATTCAGAATCTTATTGTGGAAATATCTGTTAAATTTAAAGCTAGTTGTGCTAATGCCAACAGCAAACATTAAACCACAAACCGTAATGCAACATCGTAGTTGATTGACATGTTGAACATCGTAGTTGACTGACATTATTATGTTGAACATCGTAGATGACTGACATTATTATGTTGAACATCGTAGTTGACTGACATTATGTTGAACATCGTAGTTGACTGACATTATTATGTTGAACATCGTAGTTGACTGACATTATTATGTTGAACATCATAGTTGACCGACATGTTGAATACCATAGTTGACTGACATGTTGAACATTGTAGTTGACTGACATGTTGAACATTGTAGTTGACTGACATGTTGAACATTGTAGTTGACTGATTTTGTTGACTGACATTAATATGTTGAACATCGTAGTTGACTGACATGTTGAACATTGTAGTTGACTGACATGTTGAACATTGTAGTTGACTGATTTTGTTGACTGACATTATTATGTTGAACATCGTAGTTGACAGACATTTTGAACATCTTAGTTGACTGACATGTTGAACATTGTAGTTGACTGACATGTTGAACATTGTAGTTGACTGATTTTGTTGACTGACATTATTATGTTGAACATCGTAGTTGACAGATTTTATTGTGCGAACAAATGGGCCACTTGCAATCTTACAGAACCTAATGTGATCCTCCGATGACACCATGTCAAGTGGTGCCTTGTTATATGATTGACTGAGTCTATCTATATTCTCATGTTTTGTCTATTTTCAATGTTTTGAATGAAACAAATTAGTGTCACTACATTCCATTATCGTGGGTTGAAAGCCAAACCTGCAGCCACCTCCCTCCCCCAATCATGAAATAAAATAGGTGTGGTTCCTATATCAGTTCATCCAAAAGTAGAACACTAATCTAAGTCCTTTTATTTTGGTTGTTTAAAGTTTACTTTTCTTTCAAAAACTGTAACTTGCAGTGTGTCATTTGAAGCCTGATTGCACATGGAGATCGCGACTGGCTTGTCACTTGTGGAGCACTGATGTTTACCATACGAACAAAACCGGGATGCATCAAAATCTATGGTGCTGCTCCAAATTAGGGTTGGATGAAAAACTGGATACACACATCATTTTCTTTTTGCCTGATATATGGGTGCCATCCTTTGTTTTATAATGATGCGCAGTCTCAAGTCCAGTGTAGATTGAGGGCTAGAATATATAGTGTACATTTGTATTTTGGGCAAAGAGGTCTAGTAGAGTTCGGCTTGGGACCGGTTGATTCCCAGTGCACTGCTTATCAATATCAATATGTATGGTTTCATTGTCTGTGTTAGTTACCACACAGAAACCATCTAGTAGGGCTGGGACGAGTCCGAATTTACTACCCGGTTACCCACCCCCTATTACCCGACCCTACCTGGGTATCCGCTGTAGGTCTCAAGAGATAGGTACAAAATGTTCAATTGGGCATTTTTTTACCATAGACCTGGCAAAACATAAATACATGCGTTAAACACTCTGGTCATGCATACACTGAAGTTGACTCAAGTTATATCTTTATTCAAAGATATGAAAAGCCAGAAGGAATGGGTGCATAGTCAAAAAGAAATGCGAACATTTGTGCCTTGTAGTGTAACCAAAGAGTTCTAGATACTTTTTATCATAAAACAATATCATGTGACTAACCAAGGGTCCGGGTAGTCCTGCTCAGTACCCACCCGACCCGGGTATCCGAGTTACCGTCCCAGCCCTACCTTCTAGTACTGATCAAGTTTAAATAATCATATGAGTCATGTGTTAAAATAGCATTGTCAGTCAGTACAGAGTTATTAGAAAAGTGAAAAAAGAAACCTTTATTATTTAGATACAGTATTTCCTGCACTACTTACAACTCAAATGCGTATTTGTCTGGGTGTGAAACATTCACTAGACTTTGTTAGTATGATCTGCTCTATTTTTGTACCATTGGTAGTTTTATATACTCTGTTATCATCTGGCGCTCCATCGTTACAATGGATACCGATTAATGAACCATGTATAATGGGCCGGTGGCCCCTTACAAAATAAAGTCAGTCATTCATTCACTACTTACAACTAAATGCGTATTTGTCTGGGTGTGAAACATTCGCTAGACTTAGTTACCAGGGTCTGAAAGTGCCAAATCTGAAAACTTGTGATTGACATGCAGAGCTACAAATAAGCATATTTGTGTAAAATACCCCCTCAAATATTGAAAACCCAATTACATATACTTTTAATTAACTTGTGTACAGAAATGCATGCATTAAATGAAAAATTCAAATGTATAAAAACACCACGCGTAAATACCCAATGAAGCTTTTTCTGCATGCGTACAAAGGAGCTAATTTCCAAAACACAATTATGAGGTAATTTACTTTCTGGGTTAAGCCTATATGTTTAGAACAATTATACAAATGTACATCTAAAACATTATTTCATTTTTTAAAAATCTTAAAATGTTCCCTAATTTTGGAAAAACCAAAACAATGGAGTGATGAATAGATGAGTTACCCAATGAAAAATGTAATAGGCCAATTAAAATAGAAACCCTAGAGTAAAAACTCAATTGCTCAAAAAGTTATCTGGAGCTCTGGACATGGTGTTTTTAATATATATATGATATTAATAAGTGATATGTCAGATGTAAGGAGTGCTGTTAATGAAGGGATGGCTGATCTGGCAGTAATCTCAAGACAAATCCCTCGAGGAAATAAGAAATGTGTCGACACAACTCACTTGTTTGTCTTGATGCCTATTGTCATGTCAGCCATTACCGTGTATATGTGGGTGTCTCTGTAGGTTCATGAATTCTGGACCAATCACTAGACTATTCCTACATTATTGCATAATGCCAGTTATGTAATGATGTATAAATCAGGGCTACAGTGTCGATGTCGTGGATACTTGCTGTCATCTATGAGGCTAGCCTCTGATCTACAGTGTTTTGTCGCTTGATTTCCTTGCCAATGGTTGATAAGTCATTCAAATGTTTTGTCCGTGATGTGGAGATACAATTACACCGTGACACTGAAAAACCAGCCTTTTACTCTTGGTATCCCAGAAGTTATTCCTGATACAGTTAAAGATAGTATTTACACTAACTGTGACATCTTTCAATACTTTCTAACGTGAATTTGCTGTGAATAGCTGCAAAAATGCTGACACAGCGTAAAGCCATGTTCACCCCCCATAGCAAAATGACTAGATTGAGTGAGCATGGTTTTGCGCCGCCTTTAGCAATATTCCAGCAATACCATGGCAGGGGACACAGAAGTGGGATTCACACATTGTACCCAGGTGAGAATCGAGATTAAGTGAGCTCCTAGGGTGGACATGTGTGACGGAGGACACACTGTGTGTAGTAACCTTGGTAACCACATTAACTTTGCGGACAAAATTTGATTTATTATGTAACATACAATACCTAATATTGAGGGGGAAAAAATCCATTGTCCCAAATCTATATGTTAAAGATAAGATTGAACCTCTGACTACAATGAAGGTTTGAAGACTTGCTTCTGTTTAACTTCCCTTGTCACTGACCTGCTTCTGGGTTGGTTCAAAATTTGTGTCTCCCTTGTGGCTTTTTTGGTTGTCTATTTCACAGCCGAGGAACTTCAAGTGTCTGTCTGTCCATTTGTCCGTCCAACTGTAGTCAACGAACGGCTTGAAATTGCTCATGACACCTTGACCATGTCCAGTTCAACCATTTAGTGTTGCCTGTGCCTCTGTGGCGTTTACACCTTTAGTGCTGCTATTTGTAGTCAGTGTGCTTTCACAGTAGTCTAGATACCTTACTTTTAGATTTAGTCAACATTGTTTGAACATACAGTTTTATTCCAAATATTTAATAAATAATTTTCCATCTATATTTTGTAGTGATGTACAAGTAATGTTTACATTTTCTGTTCTTGCTGGGATGTTGCACGTGCTTATGGTGTTATTGTTGTCACTAGAGGTGCGCCCATTTGAATCACAGCAGTGTTCGCTTCTGGAGGAATAGTCAGGCTTGATGATATGGATGATATCTGAGCGAAGAACTGTAATTTGGAAATTGTGTTGAAATAAAGTCACTAATTTTATTTATAAAGTTACTATTAAAGTTTATTCATGGTGTTTGTTGTATATGAAAATGGGGACCTTGACACTGAAATGATTATGCCGTATGTGTGGTTATTGTGCTTGCTGACATTGCTGCCTTCAGTGAAGGTCTGCAGACTCTTAGAGTGAGTGAGTTTGGTTTAAGGCTGCTTTAAACAGTATTTCAGTTATATCACCCCGTGTCAGCTTAATGTGGGAGGTCTGCTCGTGAGGGAGTCTTACACGTTTGCCACTTTGGTGAGAGCCATGAGCACCAGTATAGTGCTGACTTCCCTGAAGATCAGGTAGAGAACAGGTCTTCAGCAACCCATGCTTGCCGAAGAAGGCGACTAATGGGATCGGGTTGTCAGGCTCGCTGACTTGGTTGATGCATGCATGTCATTGTATCCCAATTGAGTAGATTGATGCTCATGATGTCAACCACGGGATTGTCTGGTCCAGATTCAGTTATGTACAGAGTGCCATCATATAGCTGGAATATTGCTGAGTGGGGCCTTAAACAACAAACAGTGGTGCTGACAGACCAAGAGTCATGATCAGGGTGCATCTTGACCTCCGCCCCTAGACAACCAGGCCCTAGACAACGAGGATCTAGACAACCAGGCCCAGACAACCAGACACCAGACAACCAGACCCTAGACAACCAGGCCCTAGACAACCATGCCCTAGAAAACCAGGCGCAGACAACCAGCCCCTAGACAACCAGGCCCTAGAAAACCAGGCCCAGACAACCAGGCCCTAGACAACCAGGCTCTAGACAACCAGGCCCAGACAACCAGGCCCTAGAAAACCAGGCGCAGACAACCAGCCCCTAGACAACAAGGCCCTAGAAAACCAGGCCCAGACAACCAGGCCCTAGACAACCAGGCTCTAGACAACCAGGCCCAGACAACCAGGCCCTAGACAACCAGGCCCAGACAGCCTCTAGAAGATGGGTATTACATGAGTGTGATATATTCAAACAGGGGATTGTTTGTTTGTTGTTAAACGCTGCGCTCAGCAATATTCAAGGTATATGATGGTGGTCTGTAGATAATCAAGTCTGGACCAGACAATCCAGTGATTGATATCATGTGCATCGATCCACACAATTGGGATACAATGACATGCATCAACCAAGTCAGCAAGCCTGACCACCAATGCCGTTAGTCGCCTCTTACGACAAGCATAGTCCCCTTTCACAGCAAGCATGGTTGCTGAAGACCCCGACCCCGACCCCGACCCCGATCTTCTGGAGGTGTGCAGTTTTGGGAGACAGTTCTTGTGTACTGTGGTGTCTTCAATGTATTTTCTTTCACCTGGTCTCTACTTCACTGAGTCCCACGCAGTGATAGAAATATATAACTGGTATTTAAATATGATGTCAAAAATGTTTGATTAAACACCTGCCCTTTATACAAGAGGCCGTGTAAATGTGTGCACAATGAAGGGGAATTGCAGTGGTTATTAATACCCAAATTGTCAAATCCACCTCGATAATTTCTTGTATGCGCAAAAGGCACAAAAAATGATATTTGAGCAAATCCCCTTGAACCAATACTGAAAGCTTTGAGAGCTTCACTCTTGAAACACAAAATACACAACAAAAGTTGCAAGTTCAACACCTGATGTGTAACATTCTTCGAACACAAACACAACCTTCGCGTCCACAAGAGTCCCACTGTACTTGCCCCCTTGGAAACGCCAAAAATACGAACTTTAAACATTCTTGAAAAGCACAAAGCACTTAACTAGGGTGTCACACGTTATGCCCCGGAACTGAACACATCTTTTATATCTGAGTATCTGCTGGTTCATATCTGACGTAACGACGTGGAGCGAAATTTGAAACATTATATAAATATATTGTATATAACACAAAATATATATACAAAACAAGGCTTGCGTCGAATAAACGCCGATTCAAAGGACCTCTTTCGAAATAAATTCATTGACGACGCTAATTGCTGTAATTCCATCAACACGGCAACAAAACACACTGAACCCTTTTCAATAGTCACTGAAGCATATGTAAAATATACTCAGGAATGTTGTCTAGCGTGCTTGTTAGGAGACATGTTCCCCTCTCATTATAGTGGCGAAATGTCTCAGAAAAGGTGAAATTTTTGGCGCCTTTTAAAACGTACTTTTCGTACATAGTCTCTGTGTAAATAATACACACACACACATCCGTGGCTATATATGTGCAATAATCTTGCACCGACGTCAAACCCCATTTCATTCCAACATCTTGCACGTCTATGATTTCTTTACACTTGCGCTGGGAGGAAGGTTGCATGCAGTGCATTTTATAATACGCTACACGTGAAATAGACACTTCTCTTCAGCTACTGTATTCGCAATCTAAATTTTCTTCTCTTTTTCTCACAAAAGAAACGCGGAGTTACTTCCCTTGGAGAGAATTTCATTTTGCACACGCTTGTTCGTGGGGCACGGGTGGCCCAGTCGTCTAAGGCGCCGCGATTCACTGTGCAGAGTTGCGTCCCTTGGGCACGCCAGAAACCTATGATTGTGGGTTCGAATCCCGGTTCGCCCCAATTATGTTTCTAGGTTTGTCAGCAACATACCCGTGCACGTGGGTTTCACCAAAGTTGTAAACGTCATTGACCTGCATCACTTCGGGCTTTCCTCCCACATTAAGCTGACACGCCGTGATATAACTGGAATACTGTTAAAAGCGGCGTTAAACCCAACTCACTCACTATTTGCGTCCGTAATGTGTGCACGTAAGGAATCAGCCACATGATGACTATGATGATGATAGTCATTGTTTTGACCAAACGCAGTAACAAAAAAAATTCGCCTCTTCACAGCAGTGCGTATCTCACTATGTAACATCCTACAAGGGCTGGGACGAGTCTACATTTTAATTACTACCCGGGTACCCGACCCCCTATTACCCGACCCTACCCGGGTACCCACTGCAGGTCTCAAGAGTTGGGAACACAATGTCTGATTGGGAATTGTTTTACCGCAGTCCTGGCCAAAACTATCTAGATACATGTATCAAACGATCAGGCCATGCGTACACGGTAGTTGACTGAAGCATTGTTTTTACTCAAAACACATGCAAGTCAAAAGGAATGTGTGTATCGTTAGAAAAGAAATGCGAACATTAGCGACATGTAGTGTAACCACTGAGCTTTTGTGAGTTTTTGTCATTAAACAATATATCACATGACTTAACACGGATCCGGGTAGTCCTGTGGGTACCCGGGTTCACTCAGGACCCACCCGACCCGAGTACCCGAGTTACCCGCCCCAGCCTTACATCCTACATATGGCCTGCTGTGCCAATATAGTTTCTCCAGTAATATCAACTCAGACAATAACATTTGTTTTCAGATGTACAAGGTCAGCCAATACATCATGATACATCAACATCCCCATCATAGTTTATACATGACTAACTTTATTTTGTTCTTTCCTTGTGTTTAATGTATGCATATGCGATGTCTTTGTGAAAATGTAAATTGTAGCTGTGTTGTATATTGCATCTGTTCATGGAATGTATTGCAGTATCTTATCTTATGTCATTCATTCCGCCACTCATTATAATATTTACCTTATTATGTGTGGAGTCAAAAAGTGAGACATTTGAAGTAGGGACTGTTTATACGATTCCTCGCTTCTCGCATAGAAGTAGTCTATCTTACAGACCCTGATACAAATATATATCAAATACAGCCCATGCAAGTCTATAATGTTTGGCAAGTCTAGATCACTGCAGCATCATGAAAATGAAGAGAGTCACTGGGCTCCTTTTTATTATATTTTTATTAAGATAACTGAACAACTGTTTTTTTATGTAAGATGTGTTCATTTCAGAGACTAGATGTTAGTCTAGCACAGAAGGCACTGTTTGAAAAATGGTGGCAATTGTCTCGCAGTGATTTTGTTACACTGTCAGAAGCGACATAAAATCTCTCTCATCCCGCCACTCCAAACTGACTATCAGATTTCTATCATCAGCAGGGATGCATGCATATGTCTAGGTTCTTACTCATCTCAAACCTGGGGAAGTCCTACAGGATGGGGTTGCGTGGTAGCCTGGACGTCAAAGCGGTGGCGTCACGTCGAGAGCACTGGTACTATCCTGGGTACGATGTGTGAAGGCCATTCTCGGAGTCGAACTCGCCCCCTTTCTTGATATAGCTGGAATAGTGGTAACTGGGCGTGCAACCTCACTCACCCACTCACCCGCGCACGCACTCTCTATGCTCACGCCCGCCATAACTCGCCTTCTCACTCACTCACTCACTCACTCACTCACTCACTCACTCACCCACTCACCCGCGCACGCACTCACCATGCTGACGCACGCAATAACTCGCCTTCTCACTCACTCACTCACTCACTCACTCACTCACTCACTCACTCACTCACATAGCTCCTTGACAAATTGATGCAATATGAACTTGCCAGAACTCGTGACATTAAAACAATAACAAAAAGGCACACGATTTACTGTTTATACATTTATAGTTTGTCTTGTCTCTGTTGCTACAAGTTTGTTATAATAAACATTAATTGTTGTTACGTCATCCTATTGTTCTTCAGTTTATTTTTCTTGACCTGAACACAAACACCCTGGCAGTCACGTCCACTGTTAAAACAAGTTCGCAGCAGCTATAGACTTGCTCCAGTCTTGCTCTTGGCTCTACCGAAAGAAAAGTCCATTGGTGTGTAGTAATTCTATCCCCCTAATAGGCAAGTCTAGATATGTGGACAGTAAGGACTCCAGTCTCTTATATAGGGACATCTTGTTCTCATTATTTACATAATCTAGAACTTATGATTGAAACTAATAATTATTGCCTTATAGACCTGTGCAAGTCTACAGCAGTTAGTTTCTCTCTGTGTGTGTGTGTTAACACGTATATATACATCCGCGTCTGTTCATTGTTGCAGGGGTGTATATAGTTAGCAGGCTATCCTCAAATGTTAATTATTAATATCACAGAAATGCCACAAAATCATGTCTTCGTGAAAATAATGCATTTATTCCCGACTTCAGGTTGCCTGGTACATACGGCGCACAGTGGCGCAGTGCTGATAACGTTAAAAACGTCCATCATGGCGGGCGGCACAAGGCGCTAGTGTAAAGTCACCGCCGACACTTTCGTTTTCCTGGCTTTTCTTTCCTTCTCGTTAGTTTCAGTTTCGAAATTTCTATTGTGTAAACAAATTATTCTTGATTCTCATTATATTTGGTGTCAGGATATAGTCCTGCATGAAGCTGTTTGTGTATAGTCAAACTATTCAAACAACACGTGTAGGTTCAGACGCAGCTATGACGTAATTGTAAAACGAGGACGATTGAAACGGTTATATTTTTAGCTCACCTGGCCATGCAATCAATGTTGGCCTATGTGATAGATACCATTAACTGTCTGGTAAAAACTTTTCTAAATAGTATTATTAATTGTTCAATATCAAAAGGGCATATATCATGTTTTGAACGCATCCTTATAACAACGTTAAAGTTTCATTTTGAATATATGGATCTAAAATGGCCGCCACTACATTGAGGTTTAGTTTTGAAATTATTCACCGAAAGTATTGGATATTTTATTGTGGGATTTACGAAGGATGTTTATGAGGTCCTCTCGTACTCTGACCCCCTGTAGAACAAAGGGAACTTATCCGGTATATGATTAACGTTACTACATACAAATCGTTGCAAAGGATGTTTATGAGGTCCTCTCGTACTCTGACCTCCTGTATAACAAAGGGAACTTATCCGGTATATGATTAACGTTACTACATACAAATCGTTGCAAAGGATGTTTATGGGGTCCTCTCGTACTCTGACCTCCTGTATAACAAAGGAAACTTATCCGGTATATGATTAACGTTACTACATACAAATCGTTGCAAATTAGGTGTGTCGGAGTTGGAATGCGAGAATGTCGGATAACGGGAATTAAATAGCACTGAATCAATCGGTTCCCATCATTTGTGTCGGATAAAGCCGAGTGTCGGATTAACGAGACTTGACTGTACGAAGTATGTGTGGGAAAGCTAGTGAACGGAGTTACTGGTGACTTTATGGTATGGGAGTTTCACTGAGAATGCACGAGCTCATGGCCGGGGCTGCCTTTGATTGGATTATGGATAACGTGGAATGTCAACGCCACTAGAGGCACAGTTATAAGTCATGGGGGAATCATACAACCAAATGTTCCAGTTCACCTGACTGTAGTGTACTCACCAATTGCTAATACACTGTGTTTGTGCCCTATTGTGTCTGTTGCAAAACGTTGATATATTAATCATTCTGTAGCATTCTGTTGATATATTAATCATTCTGTAACATTCTGTTGATATATTAATCATTCTGTCGCATTCTGTTGATATATTAATCATTCTGTAGCATTCTGTTGATATATCAATCATTCTGTAGCATTCTGTTGATATATTAATCATTCTGTAGCATTCTGTTGATATATCAATCATTCTGTAGCATTCTGTTGATATATCAATCATTCAGTAGCATTATGTCGATATATCAATCATTCTGTAGCATTCTGTTGATATATTAATCATTCTGTAGCATTCTGTTGATATATTAATCATTCTGTAGCATTCTGTTGATATATCAATCATTCTGTAGCATTATGTCGATATATCAATCATTCTGTAGCATTCTGTTGATATAACAATCATTCTGTAGCATTCTGTTGATATATTAATCATTCTGTAGCATTCTGTTGATATATCAATCATTCTGTAGCATTCTGTTGATATATCAATCATTCTGTAGCATTCTGCTGATATACCAATCATTCTGTAGCATTCTGTTGATATATTAATCATTCTGTAGCATTCTATTGATATATTAATCATTCTGTAGCATTCTGTTGATATATTAATCATTCACATAGAGAGGATCAAGTAAGCTCCAAGAAGTGGTCTACAATACAACCCTTTTGATTGTTAATAAAATATGTTTATATACTAGTAAACATGATGTACTGAGACACTATCGTCCCGATTAACGAGGTTTCAGTGTAGAGAGATTGCCTGATGGGGATAAATACATGATGTACTGAGGCAGTGTCGCCAGATTAACGAGGTTTCAGTGTAGAGCGATTGCCGGATGGGGATAAATACATGATGTACTGTGGCAGTGTCGTCCATATTAACGAGGGTTCAGTGTATAGAGATTGCCTGATGGGGATTAATAAATGGTGTACTGAGGCAGTGTCGTCCAGATTAACGAGGTTTCCGTGTATAGAGATTGCCTGAGGAGAATAAATACATGATGTACTGAGGCAGTGTCGTCCAGATTAACGAGGTTTCCGTGTATAGAGATTGCCTGAGGAGGATAAATACATGATGTACTGAGGCAGTGTCGTCCAGATTAACGAGGTTTCCGTTTACATAGATTGCCGGGGGTGGGGGTGGGGTGGTGCGTTGTGTGTTTGAGGATATGGGGTGTGGTGCGTGCGTGTGTGCGTGCATGTGTGCGTGCGTGCGTGCGTGCGTGTGTATACAAGATGTACTGAGCCGAGACCCCAATATATGAAACCACACATGACTATCAACACCCTTGACGCACCGAACAACTGTTTAGCAGTTTTAGCTAATCCCTGTCACAACATGGGCGTATGGTTACTTAATCTACTGATTATGTGATTTTGAAAATTTGCTTTAGCAAAGAGTTTTCCGCCTTTTTCACTTTGTAAGCATAATTTTGCTGAGAAAGTCAAGAATGGGCCCTTATGTTGTTTCTGCTTTGTTTCCGTCGTCAATATGTAACGCCTGAGGCAGGAGGGAGGCAATGTACACCGCCAGTTTGAGTGACAAAACAGATAAACCTTGTTGTTTAAACATGTAACATTTGCCTTACTCTGCTTCTTGGATTTTTGTGTTTGCCGTAACCATGGCTACACACCCGAACACAATCTGCAAACCCAACATTTTTGGTCAGTAAAAACTAAGAAATAAACAAAACAAACTGTCAGTGGTTTTGTAGCTCGTTGTTTATGGTGGTGCAGTTCAGGTAGACTGCCACAACAGCATGTATCACATACTGTACAGTCAGGTAGACTGCCACAACAACATGTATCACATACTGTACAGTCAGGTAGACTGCCACAACAGCATGTATCACATACGGTACAGTCAGGTAGACTGCCACAACGGCTTGCATCACACACTGTACAATCAAGTAGACTGCCACAACAGCATGTATCACACACTGTACAATGAGGTAGACTGCCACAACAGCATGTATCACACACTGTACAGTCAGGTAGACTGCCACAACAGCATGTATCACACACTGTACAGTCAGGTAGACTACCACAACAGCATGTATCACACACTGTACAGTCAGGTAGACTGCCACAACAGCATGTATCACATACTGTACAGTCAGGTAGACTACCACAACAGCATGTATCACATACTGTGCTGTCAGGTAGACTGCCACAACAGCATGTATCACACACTGTACAGTCAGGTAGACTGCCACAACAGCATGTATCACATACTGTACAGTCAGGTAGACTACCACAACAGCATGTATCACATAGAGTATAGTCAGGTAGACTGCCACAACAGCATGTATCACACACTGTACAATCAGGCAGCCTGCCACAACAGCATGTATCACACACTGTACAATGAGGTAGACTGCCACAACAGCATGTATCACACACTGTATAGTCAGGTAGACTGCCACAACAGCATGTATCACATACTGTACAGTCAGGTAGACTGCCACAACAGCATGTATCACACACTGTACAGTCAGGTTGACTACCACAACAGCATGTATCACACACTGTACAGTCAGGTAGACTGCCACAACAGCATGTATCACATAGAGTATAGTCAGGTAGACTGCCACAACAGCATGTATCACACACTGTACAATGAGGTAGACTGCCACAACAGCATGTATCACACACTGTACAAGCAGGTAGACTACCACAACAGCATGTATCACATACTGTACAGTCAGGTAGACTGCCACAACAGCATGTATCACACACTGTACAGTCAGGTAGACTACCACAACAGCATGTATCACACACTGTACAGTCAGGTAGACTGCCACAACAGCATGTATCACATACTGTACAGTCAGGTAGACTGCCACAACAGCATGTATCACATACTGTACAATCAGGGAGACTGCCACAACAGCATGTATCACACATTGTACAGTCAGGTAGACTACCACAACAGCATGTATCACATAGAGAATAGTCAGGTAGACTGCCACAACAGCATGTAACACATACTGTACAATCAGGGAGACTGCCACAACAGCATGTATCACACATTGTACAGTCAGGTAGACTACCACAACAGCATGTATCACACACTGTACAATCAGGTAGACTGCCACAACAGCATGTATCACACACTGTACAGTCAGGTAGACTGCCACAACAGCATGTATCACATACTGTACAGTCAGGTAGACTACCACAACAGCATGTATCACATAGAGTATAGTCAGGTAGACTGCCACAACAGCATGTATCACACACTGTACAGTCAGGTAGACTGCCACAACAGCATGTATCACACACTGTACAGTCAGGTAGACTATCACAACAGCATGTATCACACACTGCACAATGAGGTAGACTGCCACAACAGCATGTATCACATACTGTACAGTCAGGTAGACTATCACAACAGCATGTATCACATAGAGTATAGTCAGGTAGACTGCCACAACAGCGTGTATCACACACTGTACAGTCAGGTAGACTGTCACAACAGCATGTACCACATACTGTACAATCAGGTAGACTGCCACAACAGCATGTATCACACACTGTACAATGAGGTAGACTGCCACAACAGCATGTATCACACACTGTACAATCAGGTAGACTGCTACTATAGCGTGTATGACATATATGGCGAAACCCTGATTGACAGATATAACAGCAGATATAATATATTTACAGCAAAACCTCTACAAATGTAGCACACATTATAAGTGAAGGGTTCACATTTTTTACGATCAGAAACACATTTTGCACGTAGCTTCCAAGAGACAGGCGTCTATCAGATTGAAACAGTGGAATTGAGAAGGCGCTCGCGTTTCATTAAAATGAAACTTTCTATGTAATTAAGCGTGTGGGTAGTGGCCACCGCTAACGGATACTGTTACAAAAAGTACGACGGCAACGTTTATTTGACACACAAACGGTAATATGCACTGAAAGAGCAATTGACTTTCCGTTTTTGCATTGCATACACGAAATAAAATTACGAGAGAGAGAAGGAAAACATTGTCGGGCTGAACGCTGATGTAAAAAAAGTAGACTTGGGAATTGTCCTTAAAAAAAACGACCCACGCAGTTTGCACGGCAAGGTGGATAGACGCACACGAGGTTGGGGGCAGTAAATACCAACCCAGGGCCTCACATCGGGGACTCGCTGTTACAGTTGTTTGTTTGTTGTTTTACGCCGCACTCAGCAATATTCCAGCTATATGGCAGCGGTCTGTAAATAATCGAGTCAGGACCTGACATCAATCAAGTCAGCAAGTCTGACTACCTGATCCCGTTAGTCGCCTCTTACGACAAGCATAGTCGCCTGTTAAGGCAAGCATAAGTTGCTGAGGACCTATTCTATCCAGGATCTTCACGGGTCTCACGGCAAGCATGGGTTTCTGAAGACCTATTCTACCCCGGATCTTCACGGGTCTCACGGCAAGCAAGGGTTTCTGAAGACCTATTCTACCCCGGATCTTCACGGGTCTCACGGCAAGCATGGGTTTCTGAAGACCTATTCTACCCCGGATCTTCACGGGTCTCACGGCAAGCATGGGTTTCTGAAGACCTATTCTACCCCGGATCTTCACGGGTCTCACGGCAAGCAAGGGTTTCTGAAGACCTATTCTACCCCGGATCTTCACGGGTCCCACGGCAAGCATGGGTTTCTGAAGACCTATTCTACCCCGGATCTTCACGGGTCTCACGGCAGGCATGGGTTGCTGAAGACCTATTCTAACCCGGATCTTCACGGGTCTCACGACAAGCATGGGTTGCTGAAGACCTATTCTAACCCGGATCTTCACGGGTCCCACGGCAAGCATGGATTGCTGAAGGCCTATTGTACGCCGGATCTTCACGGGTCTCACGACAAGCAAGGGTTGCTGAAGACCTATTGTACGCCGGATCTTCACGGGTCTCAAGGCAAGCATGGGTTGCTGAAGACTTATTGTACGCCGGATCTTCACGGGTCTCAAGGCAAGCATGGGTTGCTGAAGACTTATTGTACCCCGGATCTTCACGGGTCTCAAGGCAAGCATGGGTTGCTGAAGACTTATTGTACCCCGGATCTTCACGGGTCTCACGGCAAGCAAGGGTTGCTGAAGACCTATTCTATCCCGGATCTTCAGGGGTCCCACGGCAAGCATGGATTGCTGAAGACCTATTCTACCCCGGATCTTCAGGGGTCCCACGGCAAGCATGGTTTGCTGAAGACCTATTCTACCCCGGATCTTCAGGGGTCCCACGGCAAGCATGGATTGCTGAAGACCTATTCTAACCCGGATCTTCAGGTGTCTCACGGCAAGCATGGGTTGCTGAAGACCTATTCTACCCCGGATCTTCACGGGTCTTACAGTTGTGGACTGATGCAGACAAGGGGGCCCCCATGGGTTGGCAATGAATGCTAGTCATGGTCATTGTGGATACAATGTTAGATGTTGAAATTATTACATGGCTATCATGATTTGCTCACCTTATATATCGTTCTTGTTGACGCTAAAACATGTGATAGTATGATATCGTGGTATATATCCACGCGGTGTATTCTGATACTGAGTTGATGGGTATATAAAGGTTATTGCGTTCGTTCATGTAGAAGACCCGGGTTCGATCTTCATATGGTGACATATGTTAACCACGTACTTGGTGTCCCCCTGCCGTGGTATGGCTGCAAAAATGTATTATACCCCTCGTTCAGAAGCCAGGACTATGGGCTCCCTGGCCGGCAGTGTTACAATAGGGACTGGGACTGGTAGTTCCCTGGCCGGCAGTGTTACAATAGGGACTGGGACTGGTAGTTCCCAGGCCGGCAGTGTTACAATAGGGACTAGGACTGGTAGGTTCATGGTCGTCAGTGTTACAATAGGGACTATGACTGGTTGTACCCAGGCCGGCAGTGTTACAATAGGGACTAGGACTGGTAGTTACCTGGTCGGCAGTGTTACAATAGGGACTAGGACTAGTTGTACCAAGGCCGGCAGTGTTACAATAGGGACTAGGACTGGTAGGTTCATGGTTGGCAGTGTTACAATAGGGACTAGGACTGGTAGTTCCCTGGCCGGCAGTGTTACAATAGGGACTAGGACTGGTAGTTCCCAGGTCGGCAGTGTTACAATAGGGACTAGGACTGGTAGTTCCTAGGCCGGCAGTGTTACAATAGGGACTAGGACTGGTAGTTCCCAGGCCGGCTGTGTTACAATAGGGACTAGGACTGGTAGTTCCCTGGTCGGCAGTGTTACAATAGGGACTAGGACCGGTAGTTCCCTGGTCGGCAGAGTTACAATAGGGACTAGGACTGGTAGTTCCCTGGCCGGCAGTGTTAAAATAGGGACTAGGACTGGTAGTTCCCTGGCCGGCAGTGTTACAGTAGGGACTAGGACTGGTAGGTTCATGGTCGGCAGTGTTACAATAGGGACTAGGACTGGTAGTTCCCTGGTCGGCAGTGTTACAATAGGGACTAGGACTGGTAGTTCCCTGGCCGGCAGTGTTACAATAGGGACTAGGACTAGTTGTACCCAGGCCGGCAGTGTTACAATAGGGACTAGGACTGGTTGTACCCAGGCCGGCAGTGTTACAATAGGGACTAGGACTGGTAGGTTTATGGTCGGCAGTGTTACAATAGGGACTAGGACTGGTTGTACCCAGGCCGGCAGTGTTACAATAGGGACTAGGACTGGTAGTTCCCTGTCCGGCAGTGTTACAGTAGGGACTAGGACTGGTAGGTTCATGGTCGGCAGTGTTACAATAGGGACTAGGACTGGTAGTTCCCTGGCCGGCAGTGTTACAATAGGGACTGGGACTGGTTGTACCCAGGCCGGCTGTGTTACAGTAGGGACTAGGACTGGTAGGTTCATGGTCGGCAGTGTTACAATAGGGACTAGGACTGGTAGTTCCCTGTCCTGCAGTGTTACAGTAGGGACTAGGACTGGTAGGTTCATGGTCGGCAGTGTTACAATAGGGACTAGGACTGGTAGTTCCCTGGCCGGCTGTGTTACAATAGGGACTAGGACTGGTAGTTCCCTGGCCAGCAGTGTTACAGTAGGGACTAGGACTGGTAGGTTCATGGTCGGCAGTGTTACAATAGGGACTGGGACTGGTTGTACCCAGGCCGGCAGTGTTACAATAGGGACTAGGACTGGTAGTACCCAGGCCGGCAGTGTTACAATAGGGACTAGGACTGGTTGTACCCAGGCCGGCAGTGTTACAATAGGGACTAGGACTGGTAGGTTCATGGTCGGCAGTGTTACAATAGGGACTAGGACTGGTTGTACCCAGGCCGGCAGTGTTACAATAGGGACTAGGACTGGTAGTTCCCTGTCCGGCAGTGTTACAGTAGGGACTAGGACTGGTAGGTTCATGGTCGGCAGTGTTACAATAGGGACTAGGACTGGTTGTACCCAGGCCGGCAGTGTTACAATAGGGACTAGGACTGGTAGTTCCCTGTCCGGCAGTGTTACAGTAGGGACTAGGACTGGTAGGTTCATGGTCGGCAGTGTTACAATAGGGACTAGGACTGGTTGTACCCAGGTCGGCAGTGTTACAATAGGGACTAGGACTGGTAGTTCCCTGGCCGGCAGTGTTACAGTAGGGACTAGGACTGGTAGGTTCATGGTCGGCAGTGTTACAATAGGGACTAGGACTGGTTGTACCCAGGCCGGCAGTGTTACAATAGGGACTAGGACTGGTAGTTCCCTGTCTGGCAGTGTTACAGTAGGGACTAGGACTGGTAGGTTCATGGTCGGCAGTGTTACAATAGGGACTAGGACTGGTAGTTCCCTGGCCGGCAGTGTTACAATAGGGACTAGGACTGGTAGTTCCCTGTCCGGCAGTGTTACAGTAGGGACTAGGACTGGTAGGTTCATGGTCGGCAGTGTTACAATAGGGACTGGGACTGGTTGTACCCAGGCCGGCAGTGTTACAATAGGGACTAGGACTGGTAGTACCCAGGCCGGCAGTGTTACAATAGGGACTAGGACTGGTTGTACCCAGGCCGGCAGTGTTACAATAGGGACTAGGACTGGTAGGTTCATGGTCGGCAGTGTTACAATAGGGACTAGGACTGGTTGTACCCAGGCCGGCAGTGTTACAATAGGGACTAGGACTGGTAGTTCCCTGTCTGGCAGTGTTACAGTAGGGACTAGGACTGGTAGGTTCATGGTCGGCAGTGTTACAATAGGGACTAGGACTGGTAGGTTCATGGTCGGCAGTGTTACAATAGGGACTAGGACTGGTAGTTCCCTGTCCGGCAGTGTTACAGTAGGGACTAGGACTGGTAGGTTCATGGTCGGCAGTGTTACAATAGGGACTAGGACTGGTTGTACCCAGGCCGGCAGTGTTACAATAGGGACTAGGACTGGTAGTTCCCTGTCCGGCAGTGTTACAGTAGGGACTAGGACTGGTAGGTTCATGGTCGGCAGTGTTACAATAGGGACTAGGACTGGTAGTTCCCTGGCCGGCAGTGTTACAATAGGGACTAGGACTGGTAGTTCCCTGGCCGGCAGTGTTACAGTAGGGACTAGGACTGGTAGGTTCATGGTCGGCAGTGTTACAATAGGGACTAGGACTGGTTGTACCCAGGCCGGCAGTGTTACAATAGGGACTAGGACTGGTAGTACCCAGGCCGGCAGTGTTACAATAGGGACTAGGACTGGTTGTACCCAGGCCGGCAGTGTTACAATAGGGACTAGGACTGGTAGGTTCATGGTCGGCAGTGTTACAATAGGGACTAGGACTGGTAGTTCCTAGGCCGGCAGTGTTACAATAGGGACTAGGACTGGTAGTTCCCTGTCCGGCAGTGTTACAGTAGGGACTAGGACTGGTAGGTTCATGGCGGGCAGTGTTACAGTAGGGACTGGGACTGGTTGTACCCAGGCCGGCTGTGTTACAATAGGGACTAGGACTGGTAGGTTCATGGTCGGCAGTGTTACAATAGGGACTAGGACTGGTTGTACCCAGGCCGGCAGTGTTACAATAGGGACTAGGACTGGTAGTTCCCTGTCCGGCAGTGTTACAGTAGGGACTAGGACTGGTAGGTTCATGGTCGGCAGTGTTACAATAGGGACTAGGACTGGTAGTTCCCTGGCCGGCAGTGTTACAGTAGGGACTAGGACTGGTTGTACCCAGGCTGGCAGTGTTACAATAGGGACTAGGACTGGTAGTTCCCAGGCCGGCAGTGTTACAGTAGGGACTAGGACTGGTAGGTTCATGGTCGGCAGTGTTACAATAGGGACTAGGACTGGTTGTACCCAGGCCGGCAGTGTTACAGTAGGGACTAGGACTGGTAGTTCCCTGGCCGGCAGTGTTAAAATAGGGGTGAGGACTGGTTGTACCCAGGCCGGCAGTGTTACAGTAGGGACTAGGACTGGTAGTTCCCTGGCCGGCGGTTGGTTGTTGTCCATTGAAACGGGAATCGTGAGACATCGCTCTGTACACGGGAACTGGGTGCGGTATTCCACTTTCAGCACATACCTCCAGCCCGAATGGCCCCGTATCAGCGCATGAAACATGAATCTGAACCAGTTTCACCTTAGCTATGTAACCTTGCTAAAAGCAGAAGCTGTGTTTTAAATATAACCCGCAACATGTGCATGTGCTGTATTTTCAGATTAATTCTGACGCTTCCATGAAAACATTAGCCCCTATCTAGCACTTCAGAAAAATGTCCTTCCGAGATTGTTTTCACTGCATACATTAATCAAAACCATTACAGATGGTGAGTGAGTTGAGTACGGTTTTACGCCGCTTTTAGCAATATTCCAGCAATATCACGGCGGGGGACACCACAAATGGGTTTCACACATTGTACCCATGTCGGGAATAGAACCCGGGTCTTCAGCGTGACGAGCGAACGCTTTAACCACTAGGCTACCCGACCGCCCCCTTTACAGACAGATCAAACATGAGAGTAACATGTTTGTGATAAGCGTGATCCCAACATTCGTATTTATGAACTACCTGTGTTTTTCAAAATTGATTTACAGCTTGACTTATGTCGTGTTCCTCTGAAAAGCTTGGTCCATGCCTGTATATACTTATATAAGTTTTGTTTGTTGATTAACGCCGTACTCAACAATATTCCAGTTGTATGACGTCGGCCTGTAAATAATTGAGTCTAGACCAGACAATACTGTAATTGATTTTGTGGGCAACGATTCATGTCGTCGTGACACAATCAACCAAGTCACCATCACCCACACGATTTGGTCGCCTCTTTAAACCAGCATAGGTTGCTAGGGGTCAACTCAAAGCCGGAATCCCACGGGGTCCAGCGTCAAGATGTCGTAGGTCTGCTGTTTGTAAAACCGTTAACGCTGTGACGGTCTCCAGACGAGAGGTGTTATGTCACATATGCCGGCCTCTGAGCGGCTTGGTTCTTCGGGACTGACGTTTGTTTGTTTGTTGTTTTTATATTTAACGCTGCAATCAGCATTATTCCAGATATATGATGGCGGTCTGTAAATAATCGAGTCTGGACCAGACAATCCAATGATTGACATCATGAGCATCGGTCCAAGTAATTGGGATAGGGTGACATACATCACCAAGTCAGCGTGCCTGACCACCCGATCCCGTTAGTCGCCTCTTAGGACAAGCATAGTCGCCTTATACGGTTTTCATGGGTTACTGAAGACCTATTCTAACACGGATCTTCACGGTTCAGGACTGACAACAACACATATTACGGTTTAAGTTTTATTGAGAAAGCTCGCATGATTCAGTGGTATTTACAAATATTGTATAAAGATATAGATGTCCTATACAGCTGTGACTGTTTCCATGGGAACAAGGCACAGGCGGTGAAGATAAGTTGGACAGTCTAGATCAGAACTGAAAATACACGGTGCATGGTTTCCAACAAATAGTTAACAAACAGGTAAATTACGAAAGAAAACTGATTTGCTTTTGATTTCTTATATATAAGACTGTTCGCATCTTGTGTATAATGCTTTCACAATAATAGACGGTCGCAATAACTTTTATCCACGAAGCGCCATTAAATACACAGCACATCCGCACCATGACGACATTACATGTTACAAGGATTATAAGTAGTCGGATGTCACCTGTGTAATACTTAGTAATAATACATCGACTTGTTGAACAAGGGTTAACATCTATTTTTCTCGATTATAAATTCGCAGAATGAAAATGGAATCTTAAGAGTTAACATACTGTACTGCGCATGCCCCATTGAAGTTAACGACCTGACTGAGAGGTCAACACCCCGTAAAGGTTAACAATACCCGATTGAAGGTTCTCCTTCATCGTTATGGAAAAAATACTTCCTTACGTAAGTAACTTAAAAGGTTACATACTACTCAACATTTGCTAAGGATCAAAATCGTCATCTTTTAGTCAAAGAAAATCGTCTTTTAGTCCTCAGAAAATGTGGAGTAGTATACGTTAGGGCACCTCGATGTTATCACAGGTTTGGGTCGACAGCTCCATTGGCTGGGTCGCTAACAAGACGCACATCTCAGAACTTCATGACCACGAAAGGAATGAGGCACTTCGGTGTGAAGGCAAACTACAGTATCTAATACATAACGTCGAGCTGACTGATGACCCCAATGGTCAGTTGGACACAATGCTTGTAAGGTAAAACCATGGACGTATGTTATACTTCCCTGACAACTTACAATATGGACGTAACAAGTCATTAAACATCTTTATGAAAATATATTTTCGACGGAATGTTTAGTCTGTGAATAAAACAAAAAACTGAGCGACACAAAGCCTTGGGTCAATAAATGATCAAAGAAATGATTCAGGATTTAACATATATACTGGAATTGTATGCAATTGTGGTCCCTTATATTGAAAAATATATCATGTCAAATTGTCTCAATTTGGGGATACTTCTTCACGTGACTAGTGATGTCAGCCTATGGTTTTAATGTTTTCAATGAGCTTCAGACACAGCAGGTCATTCTGAAGCACAAGCAGCTCATGCAGGACAAATGCCGTCCAAGGATCAACTGCTTCATACACTACAAGGCCAAGGGACAATGTACAACATGATAAACCACAAACTGCCGTCCCAATAGTAATGACAATACCCTTTTAAAACGTCTAGCAACACTCCCTCTTAACATAGTACAGTGACGGTCTACAGCGACCAAGGATGAGGACACCAGGGATGCGTGGTTCCGGTTACGGATGAAGGTCATATCAAGGTCATATCATTTTGACATTTAGGTTTGAATCCAGCTGAAATGTAGGATAATATGGACCTGTCTACCGATGTATGATGTAATGAAGGAATCGGGCAAAATAGATTCAGATGGCGCTGCCCTTTGGGTTAGGCATCTTAGATTATGACAGACTTAGATTCGGAGGAACCACGGTATGGTGTACTAAAGCACAATCACCTTAAATAGTGACTTACTGCTGTCTTCGGGAACAACCTTGGTTGTTTGTGAAGCATATTTTGGGGATTGTCCCTTATTCTATTGTCAACCTATGTCCCAAAGGGAAGCAAGCACATATTCATAAGCATGAAAACCAATGGCATGTAATATATACACACAAAGCAATCAATGGACAAACCAGTGAATGACGATCTTGTTCTCCTATATACCATTCATCCTTTGATAATGATTATCCACCAATACCTTAAGGATTATCGCGTAAAACACATGCAACGTCTAAATCCGCTTCCTAAAGCTTGGAGGGATAATCCGAGACCATGTCCCTGAAGTGGACGTCATCAACAGCTGATTATTCTCCACACGTCATTATCAAGACGTGTCGTAGTAGTTGTACAATTTGTAATCCTCTACATGTACAATTTATATACAATGGCATCTTATGCCGCTTGGAGATCAAGGTGAAGGTCAGTCGCGGTCAGCATCTGCTGGTGTGGTCCAGAGCTGATAAATACCGTATATTAGTACTGAGATCAAATACACCCGCCGACTAGGTTGGATCGAGGCTGTCACGTGTGTGACTTGTCCGTCTCTCACAGGCTGTGTCACATACTGCTTATGGTGCCTGAAAGTCCTCGGAAAAGTATCACTTAGTCTTGCATAGTTGAAATTCGTCTTCATGCGCCCGAAGAGGAAAAGTTAATGGTTGTCTCTTAATGAAACAACGCGGCCGCCATTATGGTGGCGACCAATATGGATGCCGTTACTTAGGCAACTCAAGAGAGTTCGAAAGCTGGCAGTAAGTCTCGGACGATACTGGGTCATCGCCATGATAGAAGCATATGCGAATTTAACATCTTGGTCTTTAGTAGATGATTGCTCAATATTCCACAACTCAGCGAGGTACAACTAAGGTACAACTAAGGTACAACTTGGTTTCAACATAGGTACAACTTTGTATCCTGGCGAGACATTCGTCGTTGACAGTTGACGGCATTACCAGCAAAATGTTCTGCAGTCCGGCGGCTCTGAACGTGGTTAACTATACCACGTCGTGGAGTTTTTGAATATGAAGACATCACCACACATATGTCCAGTCATCACATCACCAGTAAGGAGAACTTAGCTGTTCCCCGGCTCTACAGTGATCTGTATCAATCCAGCGTGATGTCTTCAGTGAAAGTAGTCCGGCAGTGAGACGGGGGCCTAGCAACACCCTAAATGTCAGCGCCCTCTATATCTACCAGATTCTTGAGCATAGTTTTGGCAAACAACATCCTTTCAATGATTTCCGGGCGGCAGCCATCTTGGATGATATGGACGATGCTAAAGGTCTTGGCAAGTCGTTCCGGGTCAATAAAGGTCACAAGATAATCGTTGTTGTGATAACTTAGGATTATCTTCGTGTGGTCATCGAAAAAGTTCACCTGAAAAATAACAACAATTTTTTTAAAGATTCTAAATGGCACAAAACCACATGAAAAGAGTGTGAAAAAAAATAGTTAAAACAAATATAGGCCAAATTTTTTATCTCAAAATAATTGGAAACATGGGGGGAATGAACTGAAAAATTGAATGCCTGGTGAATATATCATGTGGGTTGTTTTTTTCCGATTCACTGTGTACACATTCATTCGTTTAGACGAACATTTTGAACCATTTATATACTTATATAAGTTTTGTTTGTTGTTTAACGCCACTCTCGGCAATATTCCAGTTATATGACGGCAGTCTGTAAATAATCAAGTCTGGACCAGTGATTGTTATCATTAGTATCGATCCACGCATTGTGTACCTGAAGTGTCCCGTCGCTGAGGTACAGGACGATGGCCTTGGTGGTGCGGAACCACTTCTTGAGGTAGAGACTCCCAGACCAGGAGCGCATGGCCCTCAAGTGGGCGATGTCCCCGCCCTGGATCAGATGCTCGTCCATGTAGCGGGCGAAATACTGCAGTAGTGTAGTCTTCCGCTCCAGGTCCTCTGGAATACACTCCGTGGAGAAGGCCGACAACTTGCCCGTCAGGTCGAAATACTGCACAGCTCTGAAAAGAACGAGACGTTACAGACGCTGCTATTCCACTCTAAAGTTAACTTTTCATCATCCATTCTTAGAAATATCACATCATATTTTTCACATTTAAATAATATATAATTCTATTGTGAGGGAGGACTGAGTGAGTAAGTTGGGTTTAACACAGTATTCCAGTTACATCAGGTAGCGTTTCAGCTTAATGTGGGAGGGAGGCCTGAAGTGATGCAGGTCTCCGACGTTTACTTCTTCGGTGAAACCCACGAGCACGGGTATGGTGCTGACAAACCCAGAAACATAATCGGGGTGACTCGGATTCGAACCGGTTTCATAGGTTTCTGGCTGGCCCAAGGGGCGAACCGCATCCACGTATAACGGGTGGGGCCCGAACCGCATCCACGTATAACGGGTGGGGCCCGAACCGCATCCACGTGACGCGGGGACCCGCCAACTACAATTCTGCCCACTGGCAGTGACTTTCGTGGAGTGTATTCACTGCATATATTGCTGAAAACATTCACATGCGCATTATCTTTGCCACGTGGTAATTCATAGATTTGAAAATGGAGGCATGTTCGATCGACTTCATTGAGGTAGTGCATGGGACTGCACCTTACAGGCTAAACCCACAAGTTTCAGTGTATTTACATTACCGTATTCAACGTAATACGCACCCTAATACGCGCCTAATTTTACCTGCTGATTACCGGTACTTCCTGTATTTACGATCTTTCAATTCTGTTTGTTTTTACCAAATAATATTTTAATAAGCGCCACCTATTTCTAACTTTAAGAGCGCTCTGGGCGCTTATTAACGGTATGTAAAATTTCTACAAAAGCACATTTTCAGTTAAATCGCGGTATATAAAGATCCTAGTTATTTCCCGATGCGCGTTACGTTTCTATTGGTATAGTTTACACAGGAGCAGTCAGGAGTGAAGATTTGCTGCAGAGTATTGACATCATAAGAGAGAGATATGTTTACCGCGGCTTATATCAACACAAAGACGATTTCATTTTGACGGATAAGAGGCCATCCATCGATCATTACATGTGAAACACCTGAACAGGTAGCGTTCTTCATGGGTCATTAAGGACAGGCGACACCATGCTAGAATAAACGAGCGTGGGTCGGGTGATCAAAGGATAATGGCGCGCCTGACTAAACGTTCTACTACATTAATGCGGGAATGATCATAACTCGGCCACAGGGTAGATGCACGAAGTGACACTGCGCGGAGACTTCACGCGAGATTTCTTCGCCTCGAGACAACAAATTGTGACGTCATATGACATTCCCCAGCGCTGTTTGTACAATCAAAGCGGACAAACAAAAAGGTTTAATTTGTAGACTTAATTGAAATATACGACCAGAGCATTTGCATCAATAATGCCAAAAACTGTATATCTTAACACAATCGGTCTAGATATGCCTGTGTTGCGCGTGGACGTTGCAGCTCATTCAGTGTTCAATACGAATAGTAGATACATTTCATGAGGACATGATTTATCATGATCTATATTATTTACAGAAGTGTTTGTTTCCATGACAACGCACCTGCCATCCGGTGCCAAGAGGATGCGGGAGGTGTCGTTGAAGAGTACTCCGATGGCGTCGTTTGAAAGCTGGAAGCCGAAGCCGTACTTGTTGCTGTAGTCCACCCACTTGGTCACCCACATGACGTCGGTGTCGGGGAGGGAGGTGGGGTTCCGGTCAACTTCTGCTGGGAGGGGAGAGAAGAAACAACTGAATGGCGGCATCGAGGTACATGGTGAACAATGTTGAACAACCTCTTTCACTGACAGTTAGTGAGTGAGTGAGTGAGTGAGTGAGTGAGTATGGTTTTACACCGCTTTTAGCAATATTGCAGCAATATCACGGCGGGGACACCAGAAATGGGCTTCACACATTGTACCCATGTCAGGATTCGAACCCGGGTCTTCGGCGTGGCGAGCGAACGCTTTAAACACTAGGCTACCCGACCGCCCCTTCCACTGGCTCAGACAAAGTGGTTTTAAAAGCCGCATCAAGGGTATTTCCGTTGTATCACGGCCGTCAGGTTAAAGTGTGTTGTTAAACGCCGCACACAGCAACATTCCGGGTATATGACGGCGGCATGTAAAAAGGTCGAGCCTGGGCCAGATAATCCAGTGATTGATGTTGTGAGTAACGATTCATCGGGGTATACGATGACACACAATCAATCAAGTCAACGACCTTGAGCACACCTTCCATTTCGTCTAGTATGACAACCATTGGAATCCATATGGGCGTCAGTTTTATTTCTTTGTGTCTTTGTTTGTTTGCTGTTTAACGCCGCACTCAGCAATATTCCAGCTATATGAGAGCGGAGACCAGACAATCCAGTGATTGATATCATGAGCATCAATTCACGCAATTGGGATACGATGACATGCATCAACCAAGTCAAACAACCTGACCACCCGATCCCGTTAGTCACCTCTTACGACAAGCATGGGTTGCATCTACTCTACCTAGGATCTTCACGATCGCGTCAGTCTTAATGTTTGTTTGTTTGTTTGTTTGTCGTTTAACGCCACATTCAGCAATATTCCAGCTATATGATGACGGTTTGTAAATAATCGAGTCTGGACCAGACAATCCAATGTTTGACATCATGAGCATCGTTCAACGCAATTGGGATACGATGACATGCATGAACCAAGTCAGCGAGCCTGACCACCCGATCCCGGTAGTCACCTTTTACGACAAGCACAGTCGCCTTTTACGGCAAGCATGGGTTGCTGAGGAACTATTCTAACCCGGATGTTCACGGATTGGGAAGATGTACGGTCCATTTGTCAACTGTATATATTATTATATGTAAATTTTAACGAACAGATAAAGGATGTCCTGCAAAAGTTTATGCATATTATAATTACTTTTTTGATTTTGTTTATTGTAATCCGTGTGTTTGACGTCACTACCTTTTGGCATATGTTCGAGACAGGTGTTGATGACGTCGAGCAGAGTGACTGCAGAGCGAGGATTAGGGGATGGAGCTGAAAAAAACCCAGTGTGACGTCAACATAGTATAGACAAACGTGACCAGTATAGACACAATTTAATATTTTACAAATTTGATGGATTTTAAGGGCGATTTCATTGATACTGTTATATTTCGATTTGTTTACTTTGTGTTCAAGATTCGTGGGATTTTTTTCTTATCGTGGTATTCACCTCGGTGTTGTGGCGGCGAATCAGAGCGGTCCATGGAGATGACGTCAACTATGACTTCCTTCACTGCCGTCTTCACTGCGGGACTAACATCAGTCACCATGTGTTGTTCGCGACCTGCAGTCAGTGGCTGACGGTCGTAACACACCTGATGAAGGAACAATTGGTTGTTATTTTTCAAATTATTAACCGATTTTTACGAAAAAAACATGTTTGATATAATTTCTAATTATTTTTGACAAGATCAGATTGACATGTACACTGGTATTGAGAGGCCTGGGGATGTTTATGTGTACTGGTCTGTCGACACAACAGTCTAAGTAAATGTCAGCCAGCTTGAGTTATATCACCCCACGGGTGATAAATGTCGTGATGAGCTGTGGGCAGACCATCCCCGGACTTTTCCATACACCACCGTGACAGTACTTAACTTAATTAAATCAAATAAAGTTTATTTAGGTTTTTTTAACCTTTCTTAAATTTCTGACCGGACCAAGTGGCGAGAGGCCTTGTATCATGAAATGCCAAACAACGATATTTACACAGGACACACACACGCCAGTTATTTGCCCGAAGATTTAGAAAATGCGTTAATTGTACAAATAGAGTGCTACGTGAGGGTGCTGAAGGTTTGTTTGGGTCTGCAACTACGGCGAGGCGAGTATCGGAGATCTGGTCCCCTTGTTTACTGTCATCACAGCCAGGGACAGACGCTTGGTGCGACATACACTGTTTTGTCCAGTCTCAACACGTAGCGCAATGAGTTGAGGCCTGCTTACAGCGGAGCAGGGGGACAGCAAGGAGCTGCTCTCTGCCCTCTTCTATTTGTTCTAACTTTTGCACATGCACTAGAAATATGCCAACTGCAGGTTAGACCCATTGATCAGAATAAGCTCAAAGAGACATTATGTCATGAGGAATGTTGCACCAAGGCATCAAGGTTAGGGCATCTGTATTTAGAGGTTGATGAGGCTTTTGTATTAAAGGAATACTTGCCTCGCCCTCCTTATCGGGGATGATTGTTTCTGACGTTCCCTTCAGCTGGATCTGACTCAAGGCATTGCCAAGTTTACCCATGGCATCGTTCTTGGTATCGGGAACTGCATAGGACAGGGGTCTGAAGAAAAAACACGTGTGGTCAGAAATAAACAGATTGCATAAGGTCAAGGACGAGTTTATGGAAATAGCACTTCAGTGTCAACGTCACCTCAATGTGGCTATGGGGCATTTGTAGATGGGCTACTGCACGTAAAACAATAACACCAGAACATTTGTCCCGTGAAGGTTCCGGGTTAGAACTGGTCTTCAGCAACCCATACTTGTCGTAAGTGGCGACTAAGCGATAGGGTGGTCAGGCTCGCTAACTTGGTTGATACATGTCACCATATCCCTATTGCGTTGATCGATGTTCGTGATGTGAATCACTGGATTGTCTGATCCAGACTCGATTATTTACAGTGCGCCGTCATATAGCTGGAATATTGCTGAGTGTGGCGTTAAACAACAAACAAACAAACAAAAATATATTCAATATACATATACTGTGTCAAAACCAAGGAAACCAACATAAAATATACACATACAATTATTTCATTATTTACACTTTCACGTTTACAGAATCGTGACTATGGTATTATTCCTAAATTGTTGTAGCCTGGAGAATACACAGGGTCATTGAAGCTCTGACAGATGTGAAGCAAATATTCTACTCTGACAGACGGGGGTCAGATGGGGTAGCTCTTTCCCACCGATCTTAATGCAAAGAAAGATGCACAACAGATTCTGGCAGACTGCACAATAGCTGCACAATAGCCACACAGTCCTGATTGTGCGGACACAATAGAGGACCCTAATCGGGCAGGCTGGCCCCGTGGGGACGCGATGAACCCTAGCCCTCTTATCCTTGTGTGCATTGGTCAGGTCATGTAGCCTTGTCCCCATGTCATGCTTGTCGTTCTTATTTATCATGGGAAAATGTAGCCTATGGTTCGTCCTATTTGAGAACCTTCTTCAGGATAAATCCAGGCATTGTGTTCTGGCCGCTGATCACTGGGGCCCTCTTTGATTAAATGGTTCGAGGCAAGATTGAATCTTTAATAGATGCGACATTTGTAAACCTAAAGAAGGTCTATAATTTGGGATCTCACAAAAAGATCTTAGTTGATATTAATAATATGGGACAGGGGCATTCCTGTCACTTGGGTTTAGATATTGATATTGTAGAAATATTAATAATAGTTATTTTATATTTCCAACTAATAATAATTACAAAGACCTAATAACTACTGACGTATACTAACTCGTAAAGCTCACGCATTTTGACGTTTGACATATTAGTGTTAATATTAATATTGATTTATCATTATGATTTTGTTTGTTGTTCGTCAACGTCAGGTCTAGAAGGTCTAGTGCAAACAATACAGGAACAGTTTGTGTATATTCATGGCAATCATGTACTGTAAATTAATGATCAGGTCAGTATGTACTAATTAACTACGATATCGACTTGCACGTCCGGCCCAGACAGTACAGTATGTAAATCTGATCAAGAAGTGATATGACAGCACGGTAAATCAATGGCTTCATTAAACCCTGCCATCCTTCTGTCTGAGCTCCTCTGCAGGGCTGTGCGAGTTCTCCCTCAACAAACACTGTCCACTGTCAATATTTGATACAAGGCATCACACATCCACACTGGTGTATAGCACTTCCCTGTGCAGTGGTAGGGCATTACTGATATTCAGTTCTATTTCGGTCTACAGGTCTAGTTCTGTCCTTAACCATTTCTACCAAATCATAGCCTATCTCATTTCTGTGAAGTTGAAGTAATGGTATCTCAGACATTGATGGACAACATTCTACTCCGGATATGACGAACACCTTGAGGCCGAATAAACATTTTTATATATCCGAAGTTCGTTATTCACATGTAATGATATTATCTCCACCCTCAGCAGGTAAATATTGAGTTAGTAATACCCCACAGTTCGCCATACCCAACTTCGTCATAACAGGAGTTATTCGACATAACAAGAGTTGGCTTGCCTACTTGTTTCATGTCTTGACTAAAAAGCAAGAATTGTATGCTACCCATGTTATAGGGTAAATCCCCACCTATTGAATTTCGTGTAGACTGGGAACTTTGGCACGGTAGAGCAAGCGGTTGGCGTAAGGGTACGGGGCATGTAACCACAAGTGAAGTATTCATCCGCCAGAAGGTCGTCCAGCGTGGGGCGCCTGGCAGGGTCGGGTGACAGACACTTGCGGATTAAGTTTTTGGCGGAGTTGGAAAGACTGTTGGGTAGTGTGTACGAATTCTCCGTGATCCTCAGGTACGTCTCCTTCAACGTGGACGTCTCGAACGGCGGTCTCCCCACCAGCAAAGCGTACCTGCGCGACACACCACAGACGTTAAATGGGAAGGTAGTTCGTGAAAAAAACTGCATTTGCAACAAAATGTATCCTCATAAAGCAACTATATTATAAATGTTAAAAATTGACATATTATCAAATATGCTCGGAGTTAAAGGGATATCATTAACAAAAATAGCCAGACATGTGACATTCGATATCCAGTATCAGCATAGCTGATGCATATCTATGGGATGAATAAGTCAGTGGTATGCATACATTATACATCCAACTGCCCAGATGTCGGCTTCAAAACTGTGGCCTTTCTTCTGGAGGACCTCGGGAGCAATGTAGTTGGGCGTGCCGCACACTGTCCTGCAGAACAAGGAACAAGAACATGAACAAGTGAAAGTGAGTGAGTGAGTGAGTGAGGGAGTATGGTTTCATGCCGCTTTTAGCAATGTCCCAGCAATATCACGGCAGGGGACACCGACAAATGAGCTTCACATATCCCCATGCGGGGATTCGAACCCGGGTCTTCGACGTGACGAGCCAACGCTCTAACCACTATGCTACCCTACCGCCCACAAGTGAAATATTGCCTGATACATGAATTAGGAATTGTGGGTTCAAATGCCTGATGAGAGACCACCCAAAAAGTACTTTAATTTGTAAGTAAGCATAAACTCAAAATACAACATATGTTGCATTATTGAATTAAATCTGGAATATTAAAACAATAAGAACACAAAGTTCAATACAATTATACTGGGTGACAAGAAGAGGTTCCTGTCAATGGTTGTAAGGACGAGAAACCGGAAGTGACATGCGAGGTGAAGGTTGACTCGGTACGTACATTTTCTTTTCTCCAGCAAAGTCGACCCTTGTGGCCAGGCCGAAGTCGGCTATCTTGAGTTCCATGCTCTCGTTAAGTAGCATGTTGCCCAGCTTCAGATCACGGTGGATGATATTTTTGTCATGGATGTACGTGGCGCCCTCAACGATGTGCTTCAAGTAATAGCGCACTTCCGGTTCTGTCAACGTCTTCCTATGCTTGAGCACGTGCACCAGTGACTGAGGAACAGAAATATAGATATACAGTACAGGAACGATTGTCTTGCACAGAACCTATAGACAACAAACGTAATACTTAGACCGTAAACTAAAGCTCACCGAGTTAAATTGCACAGTTCGTATATAATTAACATTCAATAATAATAATAATGCTTACATAAGCGCTAAACTGAGCGCACATAATGCACATTTTGTATTGAAACGATTAGGTGTGCGTGTGTGTTGGGGAGGGGGCGAGAAACACCAAGAATGGACTTCAAACATTTAATACAATTTAGGATTTGAACCCAGGTCTTCGGCGTGACAAGCACACGAGTGAGCCACCCTACCGCCACCTTAAGCATCAAAACATCTGGTTCTCCCACTTTGCACAGTCTGGTGTCAAGGGCAACCAGCGTTCTAGCATGATCGCGGCTTACTTTGAAGACATATGATGGGTAGACACGTCAAGGCTGGTGGTAAATGTTAAGTTTTGACTGTCGGGAGAACACAGGCCTCTGATGTAGGTATTACCTGCTGTGTCATAGGTCACTTGCAAAGGTCACAGTCGGGTGCAGGTGCTGGTCTGACCTCTCAGTGACCCTACAACCCCGCCCTCCGTGCAATGTTACGAAACGTGACCTTTGTCCCGACGTGGGTAAGTACAGACTATGTTGGCGCGGTGTGGTTTTTATGGCGTCTCAACCAGCAGTTGCAGCAGATGGGTAGACTCGGGGAGACTCGGGAAGACTCAGTGAGGACTCGGTGAGGACGGGAAGACTTGGTCAAGCCTGCCTCATCCACGCGATAGCGCATGCCGGCTGACGAGGCGGTTAGGTTTAATGGCGTTCAAGATTATTGTACTTATATAGCGACGTGCATGCACGGATATGTGTGTGTGGCTGCTTGTACTAGTCCGGACTAAAGCCGATTTTAAAGTGTAAGGCCTCTGAGATACCATGTCGCAGTTAACCATGAATATCCCACTCAGACAAAGTATACTGACTTTGAGCCGACAAATCCTTGTTTTTGTCCCTTAATGCCGAGCGCCTGCCAGGGTAACAAGAATCACCTCTTAACGTCTTTTGGTATGACGCGGTCGGGGATTGAACCCCGGACCTTCCGCTCTCCGGGTGGACGCTCTACCACTGGCAAAAAAGAAACGGTCGCCGGTTGATGAACATTTCGAATGGGTTAAAAACACGAGCGTACCGTGTCGTTCCTGTATGTCACGCTAATAGCTTCTTTTGCATTTATTTCGTAAGAAATAATGAGAAGTGACCTATCGATTGTCGTTCTGTTGTTCGTTGAGATGGGCAGTTCAAATGGTGGTTAGGGGCGATGTTTCTGTTGGTCCGTCTGTCCAATCTTTCATTGGCACACTGCGCGTGAGCATCACACTGGATTACACATTTCTGCTTCAAAAATACTTCATCCCAAATATTTCTATCCCCATTTATTTGAGAAGTCTGAACTCAAACAGATAAGGATGGCATAAAAACAAAATGAAGAGAAGGCAAACAATAACTGCCCGAATGACGCCTTTAGCAGCGCCATGCTGTCAGCTCGGAGGGGGGCTGTGGCACGATCAAGAGGAACTATTTGTTCATGTTTGCGGAAGAAGACAAGATGGGCTTTGTTCCGGCAGAAACAGCAAGTTTGCTCACTGATTCCAGGAATTCCTTCGCCGTAGACAATCTGACCTTACGACTTGGACCACAACCGAAGAGGGGGTGTAGGTGGTCGCCTCAAGGTCAGAAGAGGAGGAGTCCGAATGGCTAAAATAGTTTTGCTCTTAACGCAAACTGAAGTTGCAGAAGTGGGATTATTGTGTGAACTGGTTGGGCCTTTTGTCTACAACAGATGGTCTCTGAAGACAGGTGACAGGAACCGTCATCAACCTTGTCCTCCAAAACACACGTGCTACTTAGCTATGCTGCCATGCAATGTGACATGGAGTATCCCACATTGTGAGTAAGTGAGTGAGTATGGTTTTACGCCGTTTTTAGCAATATTCCAGCAATACCACGGCGGGGGACACCAGAATGGGCTTCACACATTGTACCCATGTGGGGAACCGAACCCGGGTTATCGGCGTGACGAGCGAACGCTTAAACCACTACGCTACCCCACCAGCCGTAGCCATGATTGGAATACTATGTATACTATTTTTTGAAACCCAAACCAGTCTATATTATTACAAAGCAAGTCTAGCCAGCTCCATTAAACAGCATCAGGCAAAAAAAAACTGGGGAGAAAATTGTTATGTGTAGTAATATATTTCATGGACCATATACTTAAAGACTCTCTATAGCAACATATGACGCCCCTGTGACACTCTATAGATGACAGTTTTCGGTTCGCTTAACACACTATGATTTGGTTATGTGTGCCGGTTAACGATACGATGTAAAACATTATATATTTTTCTGAAACTGAATTCCCGGGACTACAATACTAGGATTGAAATATAATGAGTCACAACCGTGAGAATTTCCGTAAATGTACCCTTAATAAACCAGTCCCTTTCCCACAGTATATAATGTTATCTGCCAACAGAAGCGGCGCTCGTACACCTACTCACCACGCCGACAGACGAATAGGGAGAAAATACTAACTATTTGATGACTCATGACGTAATTATCCACACGCCTGTAAAATAAAACCTATCATACACATATTTTGTTGGCAGATAGTATCTCACTAAATTACAGAAAATTCCGCCACGCTATCCAAATCGTATCGCATGGTCCAAAAATAGACATTATTCAACGCAACGCCGTTCATTCAGCGTCGCGGCTTTGTCTCCGGTCACGTGACCAAAAAATGTCCCACGCAGGACAAGCTCCCACCGTGGAGGCAGCTGTCATTGATGGCATTCCTAGCGTTGTTTTAATTCACCAAAGGTTCCTTTAACTGTCTCGAGGCTACATACTGCAACCCCAGGCCATATTCTGTGATACTTTATGGACATTATGTACAGGTTAATCGTCACCACTCCCGATACCAAATTATGCATGGCCTCGTTCGTTTAAGACAACTGATACGCAGTGTTCATTGGGTAGTGTGGTTCGACAGCACCAAGGAGGTGAGGTGAAATGGGGTTTAACGTCGCGTCCAAGATTATTACACTTATATAGCGACGTGCATGTACGTGTGTGTGTTTGTGTGGCTGCTTGTACTAGTCCGGACTGATGCCGATTTATAGCGCTAGCACACTGAGATACCATGCCGCAGTTTAACATGAATACCCCACTCAGACACAGTATACTAGTCTGTCTTACAGACCCTGATACAAATATATCAACTACAGCCCATGCAAGTCTATAATGTTTGGCAAGTCTAGATTACTGCAGTATGAAAATGAAGAGAATCACTGGGCTCCCTTTTTATTATATTTTTATTAAGATAACTGAACAACTGTTTTTTTTGTACGATATGTTCATTTCAGAGACTATATGTTAGTCTAACAGTATACTGACTCCGAGCCGACCAGTCCTTGTTTTAACCCCTTAATGTCGAGCGCCAGACAGGGTAACAACAAGTACCACCTTTTAACGTATTTTGGTATGACGCGTCCGGGGATCGAACCCCGGACCTTCTGCTCTCCGGGCGGACGCTCTACCATTAGACCACGGAGGCGGTCGCAGCACCAAGGACAAACTCAACAGTTGCAGAAGGTATTACATTCAAAACGTATATATGTACCGGGATATGTCACAACTGGAGGTGTGTGTTGAGTGGGTGGTAACACTTGGTTTGTTGTTTAACACCCGCACTTAGCAATATTCCAGCTATTTGACGGCGGTTGGTAAATAAAGGAGTCAGGACCAGACAACCCATTGATTGATATTGTGAACAACGCTCCATGTTGTGGGGGTACGATTGTGACACACCTCCTTGTCCATCCCTGTTGTCGCCTCTTACGACCAGCATGGCTTGCTAGTGGCCTATTCTAACCCGGAAGCACCACGGGGTGGGAGGTTAGGGTGTGTCATGTATCGGATCGTTACAGCCCTACGGAGAGACAGATGAGTGTCCATCTCCCAGACCCTGGAGAATAAATTGATATTGAATTCTAAATAATATGGCAAGTCCGTATTGCCTAAGCCCAGAAATTGTTCTGGGATCCATTTGGTTTTACTCTTTTTTTCTTTGGATAGATATTTTTTTAAATAAATAAATATTATTTCTGGAACTATATGTTATACTAACAGGAGAGGCGAAATGGTGATTGGCGTCGCGTTCAAAATTATTACACTTCTATAGCGAAGTGTGGCCCTAGATAAATTTATAGTACGATATGAGGATGGTTGATTTTGTTGTAAACAAAGACACAAAAGAACACATCTTTGCACAAAACGACCACTACTCAATATACATAAATTGACATGTCATGTTTCATATATCAAGCGGGCGGCCACGTTAACCCAATGCTTGTAAAGCCGAGATGTGTGGGAATAGTGGGGTCACTGTGTTGTGATATTTCTATTGCCGAACAACATAAATCCAGGAAATCAACCTAAACACCAACCGCCTACCCTGATTGTTTGATAGACGCTCATTCAAAATGCAGCAGACGCTAATGTGCTACCCGGGTAGTGCCAGACACGGGAAGACCCGGGGCGACCCGAGGCTGGGAACTTAGCGGCTCGGATGAGCGCATAAGTCGCAGATTTTTCAAGCAAAGCCGTGCCGCATCCTCTGATGGAAGCTGAGCGGGGGCAGGGGGCCCTGGTGCCAGTCAGCTGATGACAGCCCCGGGGGTACCAGGGCATGTCGGGCTCGGGTAGTTGAGCGGGTACCTTATACATCCTTTATATTCCCAAAACGCTGGAATGCAGGGTATAATACACAACTTGGTACTTGTGATTGCCCCAGTGCGCAAGATAAACCTCTCAATTGGTGCAAAATTAAACCACAAAAGTGAATGTAGCAAATTTTCACCTGAGTTGCTGGGAAAACTTAACTTCCCATGCAGACGAATGGGTTGCTGAAGCTTGTAAGCAACAGGGCGCACATTGTGGTTTGCTGTGTGAGATTTGTTGACTTTATGGGGCATTGTTGTGATTTGCTGCGTTTGTGACTAAAGGGGTAGCTAGGTGTCTTGTTCTGATATGCGGGTATCTTGTAGATTATCATAACTAGGCGACAGTAAAACAGACCAAGAATCAGACAAGAAAATACACAGAGCTTGTCAAGCAAGAATTCATAAAATATAAAATTAATTAAGAAAATTAAAAATAGAAATTCTTGAAACCTATATATGGACAGAGTTGAAATTCGGTGCCTTGAAAAAGCTCGGGGGGGGGGGGGGGGGGGGGGGGGGAGAGGGGGGTTAATACTAGAACGCCAAGGGCATTTGGTTCCTGGGGTCATTGCACCACTAGGTATTTACATATACAGATAACGATTGTAAATGATACTTAGCCATGGCAGCTGTTCACAGTCGGGTATTGTATTGGAAGTAAATTACTTTTAGAAACATCATTCCGCTTTAATTACATTGGTGTTGCGGCACTAGACCAGAACATTTCCACTCCGGTCGTTCATATCGACTGATGAAAACAATGTGACCCCTGCGTCTGGGGATTAGCTGAAACATGTACGTTCCTCGTTTAATAAACGTGTATATTGTGTTATTGAAAGCGCAGTCATTGACATTTGTAAGGTTGTTTACCATATCCATCTTAAAATGTGTCGTCTGCTCCCAACACGTGTTGTCGTTCGACGCCACCATGCAATGTTGACATTCTACAGCCCAAAACTGCTGATGACGCAAATGTAGATAGACGAGGGTCGCAGAAACCCAGTTTAAAAGCCACTGCGAGAGCCCAGTCATTGCAGGGATGACGGTTGTGTCCCCCATCCCCATCACAAAACTCATGTGCAGCATGCAGCTGAGCAAACCATGTGATCTCGCGTGTAGCTTCCCCGAAACTTAACACCTCCCATGTGTTTGCTAAACCAGGACAGGACGACATGACGCAAACACGCTGGTGATACACGGGCCTCTCCGTAAGGAAATCTCAGATACCTGTTTCCTTAAACAATACATGAAGATTTCCCCTTCAAATCAAACCAATATCAAGTATGCCAAGTCCTACAAAGCGGAGCTTATGCATGTCCGATCCTTGATGATCTGTTCGCCAGGTCACGCGACACCCCGTTTATGCTGCTGGCGATCGCGAGATTTGAGCAATCCACGAGAAATCGCTCTTTGAGGCAATGTGAGGGGTTGCGAGTTCTCTCAAGTCTACATCCGACGTGGAAGTGCCATAATGTACGGATAATAGCCGGACTGATCTACACAAACACCGAGAGCATTATATCCTTAGCAAAATGATGGCAGCGTGTGTCTGAGGATTGATGGACCAAGGGTTACCTTGCCACCACGTGTTATGGAATCTGGGTTATACGACAATCCAAGAACTTCGCGAAGTTGACTTCCTCACTGAACCTCAAAATTCCTCAACACGTGGGCCTTGTTTAGTAGCTTCATTCACCTGTGAGTGACATAATCTAAAGGCGTCCCGTGACGACGCGGATGGGGCATTCCATGCTAGTCATAGAACGTTCTTCCGCCATCGATGGTAATTGGGTTGACTGTGACGTCTTGTCTTGCAGGAACTTCCATAAACTTTGGGGCACCTGTTCTGATCGATCTTGAAGTCCCTTGAATAGTTTCGATTTTAGGGTACTTTTGGTCTGATCGATCATTGGGAACGTTGGGTCTTACCGGTTTTGATTTATTGTGTTTCTTTGGTTGTTGTTTAACGCCACACTTAGCAATATTCCACTGTATGACGGCGGTCTGTAAATATTCGAGTCTTGACCAGACAATCCAGTGACTGATATCATGAGCTTCGATCCACGGAATTGGGATACGATGACATGCATCAACCAAGTCAGCGAGCCTGACCACCCGATCCTGTTAGTCGTCTCTTACGACAAGCATAGGTTTCTGAAGACCTATTCTAATCCGGATCTTTACGGGTCTGGTTTTGGGGTAATGATTGTCAGGTCACGTGCACAGAAGAGACCAATCAGAATTCAGGTGGCTGTTGGTCTGAACCAATTAGCAGGGGGTCTAGGGAAGCAGGAACGTATAGTGTCTGTGTATTGAAACCCTTTGATGTGACGCGATAATGGTCTCACCTTCCGGCTGCAGTTCTCCAAGATGATGTACACATTTTCGTTATCCTCGAAGTAGCTGTGGAACTCCACCACGTGCTTGTGCTTCAGGTCCTTCTGGAGCTCCACCTCGCGGACAATCTGAAAACAGGAGCAGACAATAACACGGTGCTCTCACCACACAACAACACAGCACTACATCATACATAATTACCAACAACTGCATTACAATCCTACACGTTAAATCAGTGTGACTGTACAACTTAGAACCTGGCTCCAGAATCACCGGCTAGTTGTTGCGTTCGTGAGGCTTTATGGCGGTTGAGCCAGTTTGTGGACACATTATGACCTGGAAGAATGCGATAGGATGTAACACCTATGCTGCCAAACCAGCTGGGATGAACAAACGCTGGGTCGCGTGTTCTATTTTTAACAAATGATGTCCCAATACCACTGTTGGATATATTTTAACAAATACAAAAAAATCCAAACATTTAATTTCAAACCGTATAATTGATGTAGAGTTACAGGGTGATAATGTGATACGTCGGACAATGAATAGTTAATGGTCCAGGAAGGATCACTTTCCCATCTTATAACTCTGTTTTCTATGATAAATCAGAAACATCTAGATGATGTTATCAATCATTGAAATATTCCATGGGCAAGGCTGTGGTGACTGACTACGTAAGTATCTGTTCACCGAGTGACCGACCAAATAATGACATTCTTCATTCTAATGATGTGAAAGTGATTAAACATTTATTGGCCATTCGTGAACCGTTGTTGATAAAGGACCGTAATTACTTCCATTTTACAGGAGCTATTAATTAGGCATTATTTCCAGCATACCAAAGATGATTTCGAGGCCCAGAGTCGTTGATATTATTTATTTATCATTGCAATGATGGTAATACACAAGACCTGTATTTGCAGGGAGGGCCACTTTCAATATCCACCATCACAGATGAACAATCCCTATTTTGAAATGACCAGGAATCCCTAATATGTTTTTATTGACACAGCTTTTGCCTGATCCATAGCTAAATCATAGACCTGTTTTCTGCCGGATCGAATGCTGTGAATAACCCAACACTGATCCCCTGTTTCAATGTGACCTTCAATCCACGCATGTGCAATGTCGCCCCTATAACCCACACATTAATCTGAGGCTGTCGACAACCCTGACCTTGGTGGCTCCGTGGCGACACACACATCAATGTGCAGTTGGCAACACGGAGCCCTAACATGCATGTGATAGTGTCACACAACCAAGGGCAGATACCTGAAGCAAACTTGACAAACACTGGCGCCACATAAACAAATACACGAATTGGTGGTTGTTGGGACAAGGTCTCCTCGTCTTGTAGCAGATTCTTGGTGTTTGTCCACGCAATATGACGGCTCAACAGGAGGTGATTTTAGTCGTCAAACAAACAACGACATGAAGACATTAAATACAGTCCCATACCGACACAGAATAAAACTGGCATCTCGACATAGTATCATATTGTTGGTTGACTTTGCGATCAATCTGGTGTTCACGAAGACCTGAGACAAAGACATCCAGGAGACTAGCTCGGGATAGGATGACAATCCAGCAATGTCCTCGATATGATTGTTTATTGTTATTGTTTGCATGTATGAATGGTCAAAGGCAGCCGACAGGGAAATGTTTACTGGCTGGAAAACATGGTCGTAAATTTGTCAAGTATGTATCGAAAATCTCCATAGGTATAGGAGTGACCTTGCGCGTAAATCCATTACTCCCATATATATACACACAACACATTCAATATAACGCCTAAGTGCCTACAAATAATTCGTTTGCCAGTTTTTATGACAAATTTAACAAATATGCTTCCTTTCACCAACAACTCTGAACGTCTTGGTCGGTGTAGCAGGGAGAAAGCCATGTTATAGCACACAATGCTCGCTCTATTTGTGTCGGGATAATATACATTCGCTTCAGGTCGAAGGACCTTTAAACTCCCTGCGAATACATTAATGGCCTCCATTAGTGAGGTCACACGCCACTTGCACTGACGACGATGCCTGAAGCAGTGTTCACATTACAGATGATGCAGTCACAATAGCATTTTATTACATCGAAAATGGTCACAAAACATAACTTCTTCAAAAAGTCAACAGATGAAATATGTTTACAGTGGAATGTACACCACGTGTTCATACTCAGAAACATGGGCAAGCTTTCACAAGTCTCTAAAGCAATAATTATTAGTTTAAATCATATTTTCTAGATATTGTAAATAATAACAAGTTGCCCCTATAAGAGATTTGAGTCCTTACTGTCCACGTATCTAGATTTGCCTATTACGAGGATAGAATTACTATACATCCATGGACTTTTCTTTCAGTACAGCCTTGGAGCAAGGCTAGCAGCCGAGGGGACAACGTGTTTTGTGGGTGCCGTAATTTGACTCGTTTCCATGACCGGTTGTGTCACTGCGGTAAAGAAAGGTATGCTGATGAAATAGCATCTTTGTCTCTACATAGTGGATCCTCACCAACAGACCGCTGAATCAGCACAATCTCCTTCGTTACCAGATTCCATCTACATGGCACTGTCCACATATCTGAACTACGAGCAAAGCATGTGTCTTCAGGAGATTAACCTGCCTATAACCATATACCCCTGGCCTGTCACTTCAGAAAGCTTTGTGGGAATACTTTAAGATGTATATATCTCGACCATGGATATCGGGCTGTTGGCCAGAGGTCAGATCAGGTCACCCCTGGTCCTTCAAGGTCAACTCGTTAAAGCTGGACATGCACACCTGAAGCGTTAACGTAAATCTGCCACGCTGGATTACCGCCTCTCACCTGTAGCTAGGCGACAACTGACAGATTGGACCACCATGGCCAGACAAGCATCTGATACTAATCCAGTGTCGTATAGCCCTAAATTATTGATTTAAACATTTTCAGTTCATTTGAAAGCGGAAACATATCGCCCCAGTAACACTACCGCATACAAATGAACATATGGCAAACTGATGTTTGTAGGTCATTAAAAAAAAAAAAAATTCTGTCCAGAAAACGAGAAAAATGATTCGTTAGTTTCCGCGTTTACTAGACACTCTTTGAAGCGCACCGCTTGACTTCCGTTATCGTACTTAAACTTAAGAGTATTTCCTCGAAATGAGGCTAAATTGATAAAGTTATCAGTTTGTTGCTCCCGAGTACAGATGGCTGCGATAGCTATATACAAAGTAGTGTTCGTCAGCTTAGTTTCCGACTTTAAACTGGGAGGAATGTGCCGTTAGAAACAGGTGCGTGGGGCTAGATGCCAGTGACTTGGACACCTTCTCGTCTCCTAGAACTGGTGTCTATACCAAGTTACGACGCTAAATGTTCCATGGCCATAATTCGAACTTATTCTCGTGTAATAAAGGCCTTTTTGTGGTAAGATGGGAATATGTTTAAAGCTAAACGAAGGTGATAAAATACGAAATAAAGCAGTCAATCTGAAACTCCATTAATGTTTTGATCATCTAAAGGGCGGAGTTTATTGCAAAGAGGATCAGAGCTGATTGCTCCGGGGATTACGGGAAAACACATCATGGTGGCATTCACAACGGAGAGCATAGTTCTGCGCATGACTAGCTTGTCCAGGCAGATGTGGTGTGTCTCTTTTTGCCTCTTTATTTCTTCAATGATCCACAAACGTGGACAAAATTTAGGCTTAAGAATATTTTCCTCGCCGATCTTTCCTTTCCTAACAATATCTTTCAGAAGTAGGCCAAAGTAGGCATATTTGATGCGGACAGGGAACTAGCGCTTTCAAAGAAACGCTTCCAAGCAGCTGAATTTCTCTCGTCCTGACTTGTTTTTTACGGTTATATTCTCAGGAGAAAACCTACAAAACATATCTTTGTAAATGTTATTTTTCGTACGCATGGCACATGCTTTTGAAACAAAAATTCTGTCAAACATAACTAGAGCTTACAACTCATACACGCGTCTCCCGTCTTCTAACATCAAGGATCTAACAACTAGCACTACTTAAAACTGATATCTAATTCACATACAGTCTACTGAAGCAGAACGTGTGTCTGCAATATTAAGGCTAGCCTTGCTCCAAGGTTTAACTGAAAGAAAAGTCCATTGAATTGAAGTAACTCTATTCTCCTAATAGGCAAGTCTAGATCTGTGGACAGTACAGCCTCCAAGGACTCCAGTCTCTTATTGGGAAATCTCGTTCTTGTTATTAAAATAATCTAGAAATTATGATTTAAACTAATAAGTATCGCTTCAGAGACTTGTGCAAGTCTACATTAAGGTTTGCACTCGTACGGAGCAGTCGGGATGTCATGGCGCTCTCGTTGCTGTTGACTGAAGCTATTGCGTCGGAATAAAGTCTGGTCTGTTTTTGTCGATATCGTTGACGAGGATGTGATACAATGGCGTAACAGTTCCCTGTTGACACAGACGTCGGATCTGTGAGACTCGCGACTGTCGACGTGGTGTTCTCCCACGATGTCGGGTACAAAATGAGATACACGTGACACGCATGTACTTTAACACGGGTGTCGATGCATCCCGCTCGCTCTGATATTGAAAGGCTCTGGTCAAACACGGTCATGAGAACGCCACAAGAACACGACATGTATAGCGTGTTACAACACCCGTCACAACAAGCAACATGGAAATTGGATGAATGCAGTTTTTTGTGTGTAAAAACATAATATTTAATTGCTTGTCATCGCGTTCACCTAATATCTTACGCAAGGAGCATTTGAGTACCAAACGTCTGACATGAAAAACGAGAGGTTTGCGTCACAGCGTGTATAGCATTAATCTAAATTAGTACAGAAAAAAATCACATCCCTCTATATAAATATAAACTATATGTAAATAGAGGGGTGTGATTTCTTTCTATACGAATATTATGTTAAACGCGATGTCATCGAGTTCCTGTGGTTCGTATCGGAGTAAAAGATCTGCTTTTATTTAGATTGATAAAACATGTTATATTTCTATCAAGTCTTTGTCAATTGTCTGTGCATGTTCGAGCGGTTGGTTCGTATAACATTTGACATTCCTTGTATGACGCTTTCTCTTTGTAGTAGTGACATTTACGGTAGGCAATCATTTGTGTACCGCCAATATTATACACTCATTTACTCGTTACTATGACAAGAACTATTGTTACGCCTGACCTTTCAATGGCTGGGCAGCGTCTGTGACAAGTTGTGTGTCGCATGCTGATTGAAACTCGGTTAAAACAATGTCCAGGATTATACTATACTTCTCAACTTTTGATAAGGATAGTCAGATGTCTGATATAGTTGAATATACACTTGACATGTATTGATATTCATTTTTGTTTCATAAAAAGTGAGAGGGGGGGGGTAATGGGGGTTTAAAGTCGCGTGCAAGATTATTGCACTTATATAGCGACGTGCATGTGCGTGTGTGTGTTTGTGTGGCTGCTTGTACTAGTCCGGACTGATGCCGATTTATAGTGCTAGCTCACTGAGATAGCATGCCGCAGTTTAACATGAATGCCCCACTCAGACACAGTATATAGACTCCGTACCGACCAGTCCTTGTTTTAGCCCCTTAATGCCGAGCGCCAGACAGGTTAACAACAAGTACCATCTTTTAACGTCTTTTGGTATGACGTGGTCGGGGATCGTACCCCGGACCTTCCGCTCTCCGGGCGGACGCTCTACCACTAGACCACGGAGGTGGTCTGTTTAATAAAAAAATATCTCTCAAAAGTCGCGTAGTATATCTTACGATTACGAATATTCTTTGGAAGTATGCAACTCTTTTTTTAGTCATGTAAGTCTTTGTCTGTGTTGATAGATTAATAAGAGTGTGGATTTCAATGTTTGTGTGTTCTTTAAAGCCGTTTTATGACGGCGGTCTGTAAATATTCCGAATCATATAATCCAGTGATTGATATTGTGAGCAACGATCAATGTCGTCGGGGTGGATGACACTCAATCAACCAAGCCACTGAGCCTGACCCTCCGATCCATTTGGTCGCCTCTTACGGCCACCATAGAATCCTGGGCACCTTTTCTCAGCTGGCATCACGGGGTGGGGATGGGGGTGGGGATGGTGATGGTGATGGTGATGGGGTTGGTGGTGGTGATGGTGATGGGGTTGGTGGTGATGGGGTTGGTGGTGGTGGTGGTGGTGGTGATAGTGATGGTGATGGAGGTGGGGATGGTGATGGGGGTGGTGATGGTGATGGTGATGAGGGTTGGGATGGTGATGGGGGTGGTGATGGGGATGGGGGTGGTGGGGATGGTGGTGGTGATGGTGATGAGGGTGGGGATGGTGATGGTGATGGTGATGGGGGTGGTGATGGGGATGGTGATGGTGGTGGGGGTGGGGATGGTGATGGTGGTAGTGATGGTGATGGGGTTGGTGGTGGTGATGGTGATGGGGTTGGTGGTGGTGATGGTGATGGTGGTGGTGGTGGTGATAGTGATGGTGATGATGACGGAGGTGGGGATGGTGATGGGGGTGGTGATGGTGATGGTGGTGATGAAGGTGGGGATGGTGATGGGGGTGGGGGTGGGGATGGGGATGGTGGTGGTGATGGTGATGAGGGTGGGGATGGTGATGGTGATGGGGGTGGTGATGGGGATGGTGATGGTGGTGGGGGTGGGGATGGTGATGGTGGTAGTGATGGTGATGGGGTTGGTGGTGGTGATGGTGATGGGGTTGGTGGTGGTGATGGTGATGGTGATGGTGATGGTGATGGTGATATTCTGTTTCTTTGGTTGTTGTTTAACGCCACACTCAGCAATATTCCAGCTATAGGACGGCGGTCTGGAAATAATCGAGTCTAGACCAGACAATCCAGTGATTGACATCATGAGCATCGATCAACGCAATTGGGATACGATGACATGCATCAACCAAATCAGCGAGCCTGACCACCCGATCCCGTTAGTCGCCTCTTACGACAAGCATAGTCGCCTTTTACGGTAAGCATGGGTTTCTGAAGACCTATTCTACCCCGGATCTTCGCGTGTCGGGATGGTGGTGTGGATGTATGGGATGTGGGTTAGGGTAGGGGACTGTGGGCTGTGGAAAAGAATTGATTTACCAACAGCATAATCTCAACTCCAAATTAGAATCCAGCGCGGCAAATTGGTCAAAACGATTGCTGATAAAGTCAATAGTGTTTTCATCAAGAACGCGATATGCTGTCGGCAGATAGAATACCTTGATCGGGTAGCTCCACAATACACTCGCACAATGCGCTGGGGAGACACATGTAACATGCACGATAAAATCAATATCACCCTGTGCGGGAAACTTTAATTGAAGTCTCGTCAAGTTCACACGATTAACTCCATGTGAGTGCGAGAGCCGAGGTCAGAGTTCGCGGGGAGGGCTCAAGTGTAGATCTATATATCATAAAATCTACACACAATAAGCGTATCAAACTGATTTTAATTAAATATTTACAATATTCTATATCGCGACGGAAATGATGTACGAGACCTTAAGAGAGTATTTTGGTACCTGGAGTTTACGTAACGTGTTTGACTTTATAAATGGCTACTCTCTTTATCGTTCATAGTAGAGAGGTTTAATGACGTGTATGACTAACACTTCACACAATATGTCAAAAGTTGTTTAAATGTTCTCTTCCAACGACTAACAGTGTGATATTGACGCACGCGCCGTACACATTAACCTCTTATTTCTTTAGTCATGTTATAAATTCTGCAAATCATAATCAGCAGCAAATTTCATCTCCGCACGGAATACACATTGCTCTTTGATTGGCTGACACGAAGGCAGTGTCGACAAGGTGACCTGACTGAGTGCAAGATGTGCACGCTATAAGGCGAGTAATGATCCTCTCCACCGACAGCTGCCCCAGAAAGTGAAATTTGACTATTTTGGTAAGCGATTAGAACAGATGTTTGAAAACAGAAATAGCTTGGCTAAATGCACATCCCGTTATATTGGGTATATCGGAGAACGTCGCAATTTATCACTGTCCGTATCCATCCTACGTGCGCGGACTCAATATTGTTTTTACGCCGTGGACAAGAGCTTCAGTATTAATTTAAAAATATTTTATTAAAAAAGGGTGAATGGGATTGGGTACAAGTTCTATAACTTAGGACGCCTTTTCCCAGCTTTAGTGAGTGAGTGAGTGAGTTTGATTTTACGCCGCTTTGAGCATGCAGAAAACATGGTAAGAGACCTTATCAGATGAAAGTCCTGACAGGGGCAGTGTGCCTGCCAGTTGGTTTCCCAGGGAAACTAATTCCACCGTTCACGGTCTTTAACCAAGAGGCTCCCCCCCCCCCCCCCCCCCCCCCCCCCCACACACACACACACCTTTACCAGTTTTAGTATTCAGCAACTGCTGTAAAGTTGGACGGACAACCTTTTTAACACAAAAAAGGCTACAACAGTTGCAAATATCACCTGTGTTAATATCCCGTTATAATCCCACCGAGCAGATACAGTAATGTCAAAACGCATAACACTTGATTCAGAAGCTGGCTTTAAGTTCAGGTCGCTGTCACTGATCACAGAACTCTGCAAGATGATGACTTTTCCTTTACCTGCCAGATTTGTTTCTAGCTTAACGCAACTTTCGGCTCATGAAAGTGTCAGATTGTCACATGGACGAGCGTTCGTTTTGTTAAATATTTTTCTCTTTATACAAACAAAGCAAACACCGGTACGAGGACAGTTTCTCTTGTGTATTTTAACACGGAGCATTGTGAATGTGTGTTTCGTCAGCTGTAAATATAGTTTCCACATTGTTGACAAAGTCATTAGCTCGTCAACAAACGGAGAGTCAGGTCCCAGGCTGCCTCTGGTCAGGCGTGACACCAGATGTCACTTACATTGAACTTACGCACTGACCGTTGTTCGCGGGGACTGACCATTGAATGTACGGAATGACCATTGCATATTCGCACTGAACACTGAACTTACGCACTGACGATTGTTCGTACGGGCTGACCATTGAATGTACAGAGTGACCACTAAATATTCGCACTGATCACTGATCACTGAACTTACGCACTGACCATTGCTCGTACGAACTGACCACCGAACCATCCGACTGACCACTAGCACTGACCTGAGCATTTAGCGTGCGGACTGGCGATGGAGCCCAAGAACTGACCACTGCATCCAAGGACTTAGTCCTGCGCCATGACTGTGGAATTTATATTTTTAGGCATTTTTTTCACTAAAAGTCTAGTCAAGTCTAGATCAAAATAACCAAGTCTAATTTGCTTGATTCCAAATGAAAACAGCAGAAGAGTAAAGGCTGTTTCGAAAATAAAATTGTTATAATTTTAAAGACACGTTTTTATAAACTAAGTGTTAGTCTACCAAGGACTGACTTAGAGGAAGACGCACTGAGCACTTTCTGAACGGAGCCGTGAACATCCGGGGTAGAATGGGTCTTCAGCAACCCATGCTTGCCGAAAAAGGCGACTATGCCTGTCGTAAGAGGCGATCAACGGGATCGGGTGGTCAGGCTTGCTGACTTGGTAGATGCATGTCATCGATCCCAATTGCGTGGATCGATGCTCATGATATTAATCACTGGATTGTCTGGTCCAGAGTTGATTATTTATAGACCGCCGTCATATAGCTGGAATATTGCTGCGGCGTTAAACATCAAACAAACAAACAAACAACTTTCTGAACGTACAGACGGAACTCTGTACACAAATGCGTGATTAGATTAAAAGTCGAATAGGTGAACACACTCGTCCGCTTTACAAACATCTGTCAGGACACACCGTCAGAGCTGTCTCCCGTAGATAATAACGTTCCTGTCTAGACAATCAGATAAGTGACGTCTTTGACAAGAACTCTTCATTTCATAGATTAACTCATCAGCTGGCTTCCGCACATGTGGTTCCTTCGATCCAGTACGGGCCCGGGTCATACACAGTGACAGTGACATGCCCCTACAGGTTTTCTCCCCGTACGAATTGATGATATTTCCCATTCTGAGTTCTTTACCCACACGGGGCTGATAGATGTCATCTCTACCCCAACTACTGCCTTATTGTAAAAACTATGTAGGTAAATACAGCTTACAAATAGAGATCCACCCCCACTTCCCCTCTTCCTACCCCTGGATTACCTCTGCCACCCCCTATGACTATTGTTGGGAGTTGGTCAAGGAGATCCGTCACAGATGTTCATCCAGCCCGCACCCAAAAACCTCGTTAATTTAGCTCATTCACTTGGATTAAGTCCCTATCACTGACTCAACCTTCTGTGGGCTGTCACAATGACTATCACTTTCTATGAAAGGTGCAGTCGCTCCTAGAAACAGTTTCTAGTCCATCAAAGGCTATCAATGGCCGACTTAGACACAAATGGGTTCACTCAGAGCATCATCTATTCATCCTAACATGGCGGCGTAACCTCCGGATTGGCTTTCGTGTCGACGGAGCGGGTATTCACGCAATCATTAGCAACATAGTGTCTGTCTTCCTCATGGGGCGGGTTACGACGAGTGTCATGTCTTGTGTTGACACGGGGATTACAGACGGATATGTAACTGGAACATTCTATACAATAAAAGCTGTCGTCTGCCCGACCTCACTTCAAAGGAGAGCAGAAGTGTACACAGAAATACATTGAATATTTGGTGGAATTACGACCACGTCAGCCGTGCTGATGTTTCTGGTTGTCGAGGGTGACGCTGTTCATCCCCGTTCACGTCTCAGTCACACGTTTCTCTCACGTCACGTGAAACTCGCGTTTAGACGATATCCACGTCAAAGACACTTCACTCCGTTCTGTTAAGACAACCTTCTTCAAAAAGTTATCAAATCGCTGACAACTTCCTATTAGATAAATCATAGAAAGAGGGGCTAGATAAAGATTCGTAAGGTCTCTTGACGAATATCAAAATGTTGCGTTTTTGTTTAGAGAATCTTGACCGACTAATGTCATGTGACCGACAGGCAAGGCGAGACGTCTGATCAATGGCCGACATGCTGAAAAGTCCAGTCTAAACGCCCCGATACGTCATGTCCCCACTTACACTCAAATCCCTTTATCCTGATATGACACTACACCTGCCTTTCGCCAAACACTCGATCCCGTTAAATATCAACACAGACCGCTTACCCTGTGGACATGGAACGAAAGCAAACACCGTACAAAGCGATTACCTCCCCTTCAGACCTCTTCAATCGGAGAGGTCCAAATTAACGCATTAAGAGTATATTGTGTTACTGTATAGGGGTGGGATGCTGGATATATTCTTCCCACACAAGCCATGGCTGGACCATGTAAATGATGGCCAGGTACTCACGGCACATGACCAGCTTAATGGGGGCCTGATCTCACTGGAAGTAAACATACGCACTTTATCGTGAGGCACGTATCGTCTGCTCGAAATGTGTGGGGCGGTCATCCCCGGGGCACGAGCTGTTTGTGCTCGTCGTAAGCCGGAGTTTGCCGAGGATCCGATGACCACCGAAGTAGCTCCGATCACAGACGACTGGACTGGAGGGGCTGGACATCCGGGGCTGCTGGACAATGTGTTCGTCCTTCATGTCCAAAACACACATACACAGAGGAGGCCCCATGGGGGGGCGGACTAGACTAACATTTGATAAAGCTAAACATCCAATTTGGTCTCCATTATTCCGATGGACAACCCAATTACAGTGGAAATAGAGCTTGCATTTGCTGACATATTTGTGGGCCGGACATGTTCTGAAGTCACTACGGTGGATGCAAGGCTGGTCAAGGCATAGAGTGACCGCGAAGCAGGGTGAAGGGTCTCAATTTCACATCAAATAGTCTCAAATTAAGAAACTGACACAGGCAAGACCTTTTGCCACCAAACCCTATAATGCCTATTCAATAGGTCTAATTGCAATAGCTATTGCACGGAGTACATTTGCACTATGTACAGCTTCGTAAGATAACCTCATTTCGTGTGTGGGGTTTGGGGTGGTTGTGTGTGTGTGTGTGTGGTGTGGGAGAAACATGTGCGTAGAAACAATGGCGTATATAACAGACCATTAATTAAATAATGAGATAATCCACGTACGTCAATATAAGGTTTGAATGAGGTGTTGCAGATCCCAAAACCGTGAAGAGTGAGTTGGGTTTAACGCCGCTTTTAACAGTATTCCAGTTATATCACGGCGTGTCAGCTTAATGTTGGAGGAAAGCCCGGAGTGATGCAGGTCTCGGACGTTTACTACTTCGGCGAAACTCGCGAGCACGGGTATGGTGCTGACAAACCTAGAACCGGGACCAAACCGTGAAGATCTTGGTTAGAACTGGTCTTCAGCAACTCATGCTTGTCGTAAGAAGCGACTAACGGGATCGGGTGTTCAGGCTCGCTGGCTCGCTATCCCAATTGTGTAAATCGATGCTCGTGGTGTCAATCACGAGATTGTTTTGTCCATCCTCGATTTTTACCTGAATTCTTAATATTGTATATAGTAACTGAACTAAACCGGTCTATTGTCATAGGATTGTTTGTCTCAAAACGTAAGGAAATACATTTTTCATCCGACATCGAACTTTTGAAGTGTTCCCTTACAGACCACCGACATATGGCTGGAATATTGCTGAGCACGGTGTTATTTAACAATCAATCAATCAACAAACATTGCATTTCCCAACAACCTCCCAGACAAATCAGACATGCCCCGGAGTTATCTCCCCCTGCAGACAGCTCATCACCGCCCTCGAGACAGATGAGACTCTGCCCTGGAGTTGTGTAGTTATCTCCACCTGCAGACAGCCGCCGGAAGATAGCCCTGATGTATGTTGGCGATACAATCAGCATGAGGCTTCCATATATACTCCGTCAGATGCACGTCAATAACTCATCCAGGCATGTATCTTAATCCAACCACCTTCAAGAGCCTGTCACGGTTCAGCTGTCAAAGCAACTGTTGTACTTTTGGCCTCAAACGTGAACTAGGAGTGGTCAGAGCAACCACAGATGCAGACGACAATAGTTGCCATCTTGTCAAGCGAAAGGCGCGAGATCCCAATGGGCCAGAAGGAAGTACCACTCCCTTGATTTAAAGTAACGCCGGCCGCTGAGGCAGGTAATCCACCCTGTGATATATGGCGTCCCTATGAATGGCGATAAACCAAAGGCTGTGAACCCTCAACCCGCTAGCGTTGTCCAGTAAGGGGCCAGTCTTTGTGTGTTTCACTTCCACACTTCCTCTGGGCTCGTTCTCTTCAGTTTCGCAAAAAACTGTTGTCGCATAAATCCATAAAATCTGTCAGTTGAATGATATCTGTAGTCATAATACGAGGAAAGAATCATGGCCTTTGGCAGAACTATTGAATCAGATAATGACATGTAGAACTGCCCGACACCTGTCCTCAAGGAAACCATGCCGAAAGCATCATCCAGTCACGAGGAAGATACAAACTAGCAGTGGGGTTATATCAAGGAAATATCAATCCGATTCGTCGTGGTCTCAGTTGCAAGTTACTTTTAAATTATCGAATTTCGGTCGCGCGAAAGGTTCAAATTATTTTAGAGGACCAACAAACGGTACGTGGGTTTCACCGTCCTGTTTGGGACGAATATATTCATGATTAATCCTTTCGGTTTCCCTCTATTAGGAAGACTTGCACAAGTCTCTACGGCAATAATTATTAGATTAAATCCTAACTTGTAGAGTATGTAAATAACAAGAACAAGGTGTCCCTATAAGAGACTGGAGTCTGTCCACATATCTTACCTTGCCTATGAGATGGATAGAATTACCACACATTCTTAGACTTTTCTTCCAGTACTTTGGGGCAAGGCTAAGGGAATGCCTTCTATCCCCTATTCCAACATGTACATGTGTGCAGACATGTCGGCAGGGCGTCTTTACTCACTATCAAGTATCGATCTGCTCCCGTACCCCCCCACCCCTCCCCCACCACCACCAGATACTACATTACCCCACTGTGCGACACCCATAATTAAGCAGGTCTACTGTAGGCACGACCCAGGTAGGCGCCGACACACCCTGGGGTGGGGGTTTCTCAGAGGGGGTCATGCCGGGGGTGGGGTTGAGGAGGGATAAACAAGAGGTGGAGGGTCAACTATCAAGATAAAGGCTGCATGACCCAAGTTTTACACCTAAACTGTCACTCGTGATATCAGGGGAATAAGTGTTGATAACCTCCTATAACTGAATATATATTTGCCAACCGGAAATTCACTGTTTGGGGATGTGTGTTTTTCAGGGCACATTAATGTAATGTCAGTGGGCAAATTTTAGCCTTGCTCCAAGGCTGTACTGAAAGATAGGTCCATGGATGAGTGGTAGTTTTATCGTCCTAATAGGCAAGTCTAGATGTGATTCCAGTCTCTTATAGGGACAACTTGTCATTATTATTACTTACACAATCTAGAAATGATTTTAACTAATAGTTATTGTCTTAGAGACTTGTGCAAGTCTAGGCAAATTCAGGAGACAAAGTATATGAAGAGGTAAAATCATTTACATCTTGTTTCTTTGATGGTCGTAAAGGAAACAATGAACAAGGCTGGTTTGGCCCTTGATAATATATTTTATGTATTCCTCCTATGGCGTTAACCACTCGCGAGCTGTTGATGTTTGCCCCAGTTTAACAGAGGAACCTCTATTACTATTGCAATTTAGCCATGAAGTCGGACAGACGCTGTCAATGGAAGCTAATGTTTCATTTGCATGTAATTCAAACTAACAAAGCTTGCGCAACGGGAAATTGTCCTTTCGTTCTCAACACACCTCCAACCTTTGACCTTCAAAAGTGGGTCGGGAGGGACGCTAGTCCGGAAGTGAGTCATCGACTTATAAGACCCCCCACCCCAATCCCAACACGTGGGGCCTGGGTCAAGGTATATACCCCCAAATACAATCATCTCCCCCTATGCAATAAGGCCCTCCCAGGAGAAGAAAACCAGGAAGATCTTGAGAGTGTGACCCGTTAGGTGGCGCCACCTAGCGAACTTGTCGATCAATATATCACCCGGAGATAATATTGATATGTCACATTTTGCATGTTGTTTTGACACACTAAATCCACCCTGATCCGACATCCATAAAACCTATCATACCTCTGAGCCCCATGCAATATGGCTGTCATGAACCTACATTACATATTTTGACAAGGTCGTGAAAAAGTACAGTTTATGCCGCTGGCTGTATTACAAGGCAATAACAATTTGTAACAAGGAAATAATTTCGTCTCATCAAAACCTCCTTCCATCTGTGTAGGCCTAGCGACCTGTACATGGCCAGTTTAGCGTCTGCGTGACTGAGTCAGTCTAGATTGTTGTGTCCGGCAATAACTAACCGGTTTCCGATCCTAATGGGCCACTTTTGGTGGTCAGCCTGGACCTCTGACCGTATTGTCCGTGTGTGTCCAGCTAAGACTCCAGTAACGAGAGCTTTTCACTGTTTGTTTACGAGGCCACTGATATAGGTATTGGTAAACAAGGGCGAAAGTTAGTAAACAAATCTTGACCCGCGAATTACCCCCGTGTATGCCGTATAACCACCTAATCCAATGACCGTTACAATGGTTCAAACACAAGCGACTGAATTCTTTTGTTGAAGCAGGTATACCATGTACAGCAATGCAATATACCCACTAGCTTACCTGTATTTATATTTCAATAATCCTATTTATACGTCTCTTCACACTCTCAATATAGATGTCGCAGTAAAAATACACAATGGAATATTGTTATATTGAAACACACCTTATATCCCACCATATAATCAAATGCTACCACCTATATCAGAGTGCTCAAATTCTTAAACTATTTGTGAAATGTTGAAACGTTCATGGGTCTATTCATGAATATCAGTGAAAGTGTGTAGGTTATACATTGTCTGAACGCCCACAACGATCTGACATCACCACTGTATTAAGTACCTTGTCGTCACACGAGAGACTCGCACGTGATATACGGGGGTGTACGACAAGCTAGGCTATACTTTAGTCTATAGTATGCGACGTGATAACGATATGCGCTGTGTGTCACGTTACATGTCGGCAAAAAAATCATTGTGAAAGTGTGAACATATATAATTCAACAATGTCAACAAACTCCAAATTTCCCTTTTATATATCATACAGATCTTTATATTAAATCATGTATCAGATGGTCCCACAAGATAACCATAAACTTATCCACCTGGAATAAAGATTTGATTGGCACAAATGCCGTCCAACTGTATAAGACGCCATATCATGAAAACACTATTTGGAAGAAGGGATAGGGGGATATTTTACCCGGCCAAAGATTAATGTCTTTTCACAATGCATCGACAATCCCAAAACAAAAAGCCTTGGGGATCATTTGTGCGTGATAATATGTCATGTGGAAAGTAGTTTTAGAAGACGTCCAATCACAAGGCTCACGCTGACGGGCCTCATTCCAGGTTCTTGAAGACAGATTATATCTCTAATCAACATTTTTCTTACCTTCTGCCGCTGGTGGGGCTTCGCAATCCTGGTTTTAGATATTATTTTCCCGGCGTATATTTTATTGGAGTTTAGATCCAGTAGTTCATAACAACGTGCAAAGCCTCCCTGAAACAAAATACAAATCACCATAAGAACAGATTGAATATTTTTTAATTCCACGACGAGTAAATATAAGCTGGTTAGCTGAAATTATTATAATAAAATAGAAAATACGTACATGGGCTAATTTGGGTTGACATCTATTTCCGGAACACACGTAGAATAAAATTCGATAGATTTTATATCTCGTTAATATTAGCTGTTATTTACATGCATACTATAATAGTAAATACATGCATAGGATATTTTGGGTTTCCATATTTCTTATCCGGAATAAATGTACAGACAGATTTAAGATAAACGAATCCCCACAAATGCCAACATGGATGGTCAACGCTGAGGGCACTGTGTCCTGATAAGCCAGCCAGGTGTAACACGCTGATAACCCCCAATCCAAAATTTTATCATGCTGATTGGAATCGAGTTTCCCAAAGGTGTTTCCGGTCGGAAATAACCCTACTACCTCATATCATCTTTTTCAAGCGCGCACGCACACACGCACGCACGCGCATAACGTACATTTCCGAACAGAATAGTTTTGCTCAACAGTTGAACACGATTGTGGGTTTTGAATTTTAAACCAAGGATGTGTCATAACAGGTTGTCTACCAGGATCTATACTCATAGTTTCTTTCACGAACATAGCATTCAATGATTGAATATTTCTATGAACTTAATTTAAGTACAGTAAACTACGGTTATAACGAACTCAAAGGGACCACTAACTTTAGTTTGTTATAACCGCAGTTCGTTATAAGCATATTTACAGTATAACAATAGCAAATAGTCGGGACAAAAATATCAGTTCGTTATATCCGTCAGTTCGTTATAAGAGTGTTCGTTATAAACGTACTTTACTGTATGTGTTACTCAACTCAACTGATATTTGGAAGGAGATAATCTCTATTTGATGCCAAATAACCATTGATGGCATTCTATGGCAAACTCTGACAAATCAGCCTATACATGTACAAAACATAAACACCGAGTGTAAAGCTTCGAATTAGTCGACATTTATGTCTGCAGGTTCACTAAAACGTAGTCAACAGCTGTGACCTCGCGGTTACCTCTATGCCACGCGGACATACATCAGATGGTCAGATCAGATTCATGCATATGCATCAATACAGATTCCCATTTATTGGGAGATGTTTGGGTGACACCATGTTATGCAACAGACACGTGACCGGTCAGTCCCACCATCAAAGAAAGCGTGTGTCGTCTGCTCACGAACCTATCAGTATCGTCTGCTGCTGCTGTCGTCTGCCCGAGGCCCTGATGAAATCTGGGTCTCAGTAAGTGTTGTGGCGGGGGATCAATAGGTACCATCTATCTGCCTGTATCACCTTACTAAATATTTACCCGCACATTTAATCTTATCCAACTCAGCTGATCTAACCTCAATGTGACATCGTATCTCTACGATCTGACCACTTTTTGCCATGTGACCTTTTGCCCTAAGTCAATAAATGTTAAACAAACTATTTATCACCGCAAAGGAAGAGAAAAGCGAACTATCAAAAACGGGATCTAGAAAAATGTCAGTTGTGTTCATGATACACAGTCTGAATGTTTTCTCGAGTGAAGTAGGAACTAGACCAAGAGTCCGTGCAGATCGCGACACGTAAGTGTATATCATCTAAATGGAGGCAACAGGCTGACCATGCCGCGCACCTGACAAGGAAACAAGTCCTTGACGATGACCAACAACTGTGTCGTATAAACCCCCACCTGCCCCAAGGCCATACACAATTGTTTGCACTCGTCCACTTGGCATGAGGATGCACTCGAAAGGTGTAAGGTGTTCAATGTTATTGAGATTTGGACATCTTGTGCGTAACAGATATTAATGTCGAGACACTGCAACAGCTCTGTAGGTATGCACCCACTACCAGATTATGTGCAGATACAGTCGCTCTTTAATACATCTTTTGTTTTCGACCACTCTACTAGAGACTGCAAGGCTATCAGATCAATGCCCCTGGGACGTCCCGGGTCAGCAATACCCCTCGCCCCAAGGCACACAACACTTGAGTTTGGAGAGTCTACTACCTCTCCCCAAAGCCTTAGAAGAGTGTCGACCCATGGGTCGCAAGACATGGCTACCATCTGTTTGTGTGAGGGCGGGTCACGTCCGGGCTTACACGATATAAAGACCTATATCCTGTCGCTCTGCTCTCCCATCATACATCCAGACAACGCCAAGCACTTCCACTCGAAGGGGCACTGTCTTACTTATGCGACTCCTGAACCAAGTTAGGAGGTGGCCATGTTAGACTTCCTCGCGCAGCTGCTGCTCATATATGTAAAACAAAATGGAGTACATTGTTTTTTTCTATTTTCCCCTGGGAATGTCGCTCAAGAAAACATTATCTTATTTCATTAAGCCTTGCACTGTGTTTTCCTTGTAAAATACGTTCCGGTGTACAAATGAAAAACAATTACACGAACTCGAAAAGAAAACTCATGCCTAAATGGGACTTTTAAAAATCAAAACATATCTTTTACTTTAAAGGCTAGTCGGCTAGTCGGCTCGTCTCATTACAGGCCGTCGTGGTACGAAGTTGACTATCTAGATCCCAGAATCTCTCGCGAAATGGCGTCACTCCATGTTTGTGACAGACATAAAATATTAATGAATGCGATGCAGAGGGATTCTCTGTACGCGTTCTTCAGTCGAGGCTGGACGTTGTCTATCCTACATACATGGACGACTAAATACACACTCGGATATGAACACCCTGTGATACCGTTTCCTGTTTGGGGCCTGTGGGAATAAGGGTGGTATGCCGCCTTTAAATGAGTGTATCAATCGGTTACTGTGTATAAATCAACCGCACAAATCAATATTGTTTGTTTGCTTGATGCTTAACGCCACACAAAGCAATATTCCAGCTATATGATATCGGTCTATAAATAATCGAGTCTGGGTCAGACGATCCAGTGACTGACATCATGAGCATAGATACACGCAACTGGGATAGGAAGACATGCATCATCCGAGTCAGCGAACATGACCACCAGATCCTGTAAGTCGCCTCTTACAGCAACAATGGGTTGCTGAAGACCTATATTTACCCCGGATCTTCACGGGTCCACAAATCACTAAGGGACAGCGGTGATCAAGTGGGACAACTGAAAAAGTTGCTTCCCTAACCTGCGATCACTTGCTCGCGTGGGTTCGGATTCAAGATCCATTCAGATTATGATCATTGGTTTGTCCACACCACGACCGTGCTCGTAGGTTTCGCAAAAATTGCAAACGTCTGAGAAAGAGTTGGGTTCAACGCCGCTTTTAACAGTATTCCAGTTATATCACGGCGTGTCAGCTTAATGTGGGAGGAAAGCTCGAAGTGATGCAGGTCTCAGACGTTTACCACTTCGGTGAAACCCACGAGCACGGGTATGGTGCTGACAAACCTAGAAACATAATTGGGGCGAACCGGGATTCGAACCCACAATCATAGATTTCTGGTGTGCCCAAGGGAAGCAACTCTGCAAAGCGAATCGCGGCTCCTTGGACGACTGGGCCACCCGTGCCACCGCAAACGTCTGAGACCTCTGTCCCTTAGCTTTCTTCCCACAAACCTTTCACTTTGAAGATAGTTGTAATAATGTTTCAAGCGGCCTCAGACCTCAACTCAGCAAGAATACCAATGAAGCTGAAGAATGTTTAGTACAAACAGTAACACTTGTATCTCAAGGGAAGGAAGGTTGCAAACTTGACGCAATACGTGTTGGCTTGCCAACTCAGTTTGTCTGAAACCAACACCACCTTGTAACCATAACGACGTTTAATTTCTTGGACCAGGCTCCATTTTGATGAGCAAGCCCAGAGAAGAAACTCCTCAGCTGCCATCTTGGTAATGACGTTACACGATATCCGTGAAACCGACCCACTGTGATCTGAGCTGCCCTGGGACTTAACGCGACATTGCTCCAATGTGACGAGACCCTTGCAGCACACACCAGCTGACCTCGCACACCATCCCGCCATGTGCAACTCGACCATAACCAAGCCTTCTTTCTGTGTTTTTTTGTGTGTAGAAGTACACTTTAACAGCTTTTGTTTCTCCTGCATGAACCGACTTGCTCTAAATTCATTACCCTCAACTCGCCCCTGCTTCCACTTTCTCATTTAGCCCGTGATAAACCGAAATGATAGACCGCTCTCCAGTCGAATGTATTTGAATAGCGTGGAGCACCTCCCTCACTGTGAGACATGTTATTCTGTAATTAACTACTTATTTATAGTGCATAATCATATTTCCTTCTTCCATATGCGATGTGAATAAATTATTGACAAAACAAAATAAAGTAATTTCCTGATGTTCAACTGTACAAAAAGACGTAAATGATTATTCATTTTTTGTATATTAAACGTGAACTGCTGTGCTACAACCTCTGTACCGCTAGTCATCCTCCCGACTGCAACTGGGTGTGCTACAACCTCTATAGACCCGTGAAGATTCGCGGTAGAATAGGTCTTCAGCAACCCATGCTTGTCGTAAAAAACCGACTATGCTTGTCGTGAGAGGCAACTAACGGGATCGGGTGGTCAGGCTCGCTGACTTGGTTCATGCATGTCATCGTATCCCAATTACGTGGATCGATGCTCATGATGTCAATCACTAGATTGTCTGGCCCAGACTCGATTATTTACAGACCGCCGTCATACAGCTGGAATATCGCTGAGTGCGGCGTTAAACAAAAAACAAAAAAACAAAACAAACTCTATACTGCTAACCATCCTGCCGACTACAACTGGTATGCTACATGCTCTATACCGCTAGTCATCCTGCCGACTTCAGTCGGGTGTGATGCAACCTCTGTAACGCTAACCACCCTGCCCACATCTACAACAGTTGTCAGGGAGAGAAAGTATGGAAATACCACAGTGCACATTCACCAGTGTTTACCGAGGCAGGTAAAAACACCGCGTTTAGGTCGCACTGACCCTAACGTATTGCCTAACAATAGATCAGCTCATCAGCCTCTACCGCCGACGTCGTCGTCCCCAGTGAAGTCACAGCGTCTGATTGATGGCACAATCAGTCACACAGGGATCCAGTCCTGTCTGATCTGTCTTCATCTACGACGGACTCAGGACACAATGACCAGAGCCACAACTAACCATGCCGTCCAACGTCCATCCTCTTTACCTGTCGTGTCATTTATCGTCTAGAAAATATGGCACTTGGAGATCAAAGAATACCATGCGCAATTCCATTGATTCTCTTTAACGCCATCAATTATTTCTCTAGCTGTTCCTCGTGTTACATCATTTTGTGATACGCACAAAGAGAGTCAGAGTACCCTTTGTTGGATTTGAAACTAATCAGTTTAAAATATTTTATAAGGCTATAAACATTCAGAGAAACTATAACGCATTAATAGGCTGTATTCGTCCTGGTGCTGGCATATGTAGGCACGGGTATCTGCGCCAGAATATTAAGCATTGTAGTGTATGTTTTGTGTTGATGTCATTTTAGCACCATTTGCTTTTAATGCATACTTTTTGTGTTTATATTTGAGTCCCATAGGCCATGTTGGCCGGACTGTGTACTGTATTGTATTCACTACTGCATCTCCGTGATTGGGCACTGTGCGACACATAAATAAACTAGACCCGTGAAGATCCGGCGCACGTTAAATCTCCAAAGTAAGTTAGTAAGATCCGGGGTAGAATAGGTCATCAGCAATCCATGGTTGCCGTTAAAGGCGACTATGCTTATCGTAAGAAGGTCGTAAGACTAACGGGATCGGGTGGTCAGGCTCGCTGACTTGGTTGATGCATGTCATCGTATCCCAGTTACATAGATCGATGCTCATGAAGTCAATCACTGGATTGTCGGGTCCAGACTAGATAATTTACAGACCGTCATAAAGCTGGAATATTGCTAAGTGCGCCGTTAAACAACAAACAGAAATAAACTAAGTTTCTTCTTCATAACAGAAATGCGCAAACGCCTGTGTCTCTACCCCCAACTGGGCCAAGCAGTAATGCAGGTGTGGTCAGCTCCCAATCAAGAAGAGACAGAAGTCAAAGTGTGATAATATACGCGTCCAGCACACGCGATGTCAGGAGCTACTTATCTTCCCGCCGTTTTAGGCAACGGCTGATACGACAAGGTTCTGCCGTACACCCATAACATTTACATGTTTAATCGATATTAACATGAAGCTTCCCTAATGATGTAACACATACTGAAACACTGTTCATCAATTGTTATCAAATATAAATAGTGCCCGCCATGATTACCCCTCTAACAGCCCTGCTTTAACACCTGATATCACGTGCTGTATTAGAATTGCCCTTCATGCCGGAAGTTGTTTCCCGTCATCAGATAAGAAATATCATGCAACGAGACTGCTGGGGACGATATGACATGATCAATGGGAGGAAATTCAATAGCCCAATAATGTGATAAAATCGATCTGAGCAATGAAAAATTAATGATTTGCTGAGCGCCTGCATTTGTTCCGAATATTCCCGTATAGGCCGTGTGCTATTAAGAGCATATAGGCTGATCCCAGTCTGGGACGTTTGGTTTGTACCCATCCCGCACCAAAAGCAGGCCAGCGACAAACTGTCAGCGTCCCATTGTAACCGGAAAATGGGCTGATCTATTGCGGAAACATTTCTTGTTTGAAAAAAGGCTTCACAATAAAAACACCGGATTTTCAAAAGATACATACTAAAAGCAGTTTATCTGATTTCCCCTTTGTCATGAAACTCGCGTGTTCGTTTTGAGGTCTTAAACCGGTTTCATTACAAGGGGACGTCTTCCCGTCTATTCCTCTCAATGTATGGGCTAAATCCTAAACTTAACATTATCAATGTACATTAATATTTCTTTCAGACAACGTGGAATACGCCTGAAGTTTAATATGGTGTCGCAGCAGTATATGTTAAATGGTTGCGATGAGCCATATACGCCATGGCTGTTAAATGGATATGTCAACACACCAGCGATAGAGTGGTGAATACATGTGTATTAGGGTCTCCTCGTGGGGTCTCTGGTGTATGAACACAGGACACACGCCTTCACCTACACACAATGTGACACTGTGAGCGTAGCAAATCAGGGCAATACTCTGGATCATTATTGAGAGGCGACTCAAAATTGGACTGACACATTTCAAATGGTCTCTTCAAATTACAGACCACCGATTAAAATATACAGGTCAAACTGTCCCAGTGACCTACTTAGTAAGTGTGGAAGTCAAATGTGAACATAAATTTGAATAGGACGTGACAATCGTGGGCAATATTTCACATCTGTACAACCTTAATACAAAATCCTTTCATGGCGTCTCTGTCAGACAAAACACGGCGTGAAAGGATTCAACCCAGGTTTATGACGTACTGCACTCAGTCAACCCGAGAAGACCCAGGGTTGAATAGGTCTTCAGCAACCCAAGCTAGTCGTAAAGGGCGACTATGCTTGTAGTAAGAGGCGACTAACGGGATCTGGTGGTCAGACTCGCTGACTTGGTTGATGCATGAGATCGTATCCCAATTGCGTGGAGTGCGGCGTAAACAAGGGGAGAGCCCCTGAGATCTTTGATAGACCTGAGTTCATATAGGTATCGGGTAACTCAGCACAGTGCATCGTTCTGAAATATACACAGAAGATAAAACTCTCGGCAGGGATGAGGGTGCACTGAGACTGTGACCCACCCAGACGACCCTGTCAAAGAGTTTTACAGTGCACGTCTATCAGTTACATGTACAATATTTGTGTCTCGCTCCCTCTCCTTGCACTCCCTGGACCCACATAATCCGATCCCTTATGTCGCAGACAGAGCAAAGCAAAAAGAAAAAACCTTTGGAAAGTATCCAGTTTCTCCTTCCTGTGTGAATGCATTTTTTCTTTCATATCACTGGCAAAGGCTTTACAGTTTATAAGCTTCACTCCCTGACAAAGGCATTCGGTGCTGGTTAGCCCAATCGAACCAACCACCATATAGATAACGATAACAATGTACTACCTGGTCACGTAACGAGACAACGTTTTTATTTATAAGAAACAAGATGGCTGCCAATGTCGTCTGCTCGTGAACTCAACTACCTGCACGCCAGGATCTCGGACTTCTGGCCAAATGGCTCATTCATTGAAGCTACAGATCTCCTTTAAACTTCCTGTATTTGGCAGAATCTTTGAGGCGATCAAGACCTTCTGGCACACTGGCTTCACCGATGCCTTGGGATTTCAAAAACAAAATAGATCTTAACCGAGTCATCAAGCTCTCACAAGCATCATACGGCCTGTTACAATGGACTAAGAAAATTAAGATATCGTGACCATCTCTCGGGACAGTATATGATAATATTGAACGTTCAATAAACAAGGATTTTATCAGGATTAAGCTCAACTACACTGAAACGTTTTAAACAATTCCCCTTTCTATATAGCGTTGGAAAATATTGCATTGTATATCTAGACCCCAACTAGATACTTTAATGCAGAGGTTTAGTCAATGGGGTGGAAACCAAGAGAGGGTTCACAGCGTGTGCCCATGTCGAAAATAGGCCGCGTCGTCAGTGTCATCAGCGATCACTTTAGCCACTAAGCCATGACCCCTGACCCCCACAAGCACACGATTGAATCAAGGCGGTTGTGCAACATATTTTCAAACGGGCAATTTGTTCGTTAACAATACCTCTTGTGCAACACTTCCTCTTGTGGAACACTGCAACCGTCTACGAATGCAGCTGAGACTGCGGAGGGTTTAGACGCAGGAACTCGACGACAGCGTGTATAGCATATGTACCCGTATAGAAAAAAATCACACCACTCTATTCATATATGTAAAGAGGGGTGTGATTTTTTTTCTATACGAATATATTATGCTATACACGCTATCGTCGAGTTCCTGTGGGTGTAGACTCTATTAATTGTACGTTCCAGAAGATATAGACAATACCGCGTGTTACAGGCCATTGATCGTGAACTGACAGAAGGTTGTAGGAAGGCGTAGTCCTGGTACAGGTGATCCGACTGATCGTTATCAGATAAATATACCACCAGTAGAACCAGACACTTTGCCGCAGGCAGCGATTATCAAAGTAATAATTTCCTGACAACAACTCTTAACTGGGAACTCATAATTTCCTAACAACTACTAACAGGTCTACCATGTTGACAAAGACGGGAACCAGCTGGGTATTGTCAGCTTCAGCCACGTCTCGCATACTCGTGAAAATTATCACAAGCAGAATTATACCAGGAACAAAAGCATGGGCCAGGTAGGATTACTAGAAAAATGAAAGGTAATCTCCAAAACTATACAGACCTCTCAGCTTTGCGTGAAAAACGTCTTTAAAGAGGAAAGTACCCAGCGATAAGGGGCGGGTGTGGTTTACAACGAGCCTTTACTGGGTGAGAGGTAAAATGTCACAATATATATGCCCCACCCGACATGTTGTTACAAATACAGCACATGACACCGGTCTTGCTTCCATGACATCCTTACAACCGATATCAGTTTCAATGTTGGAACCAGTCGATTAAATATTTAATTGAAATATTAAATTGAAATAAATCCGAGGTATTTAATAATTCTCGTTATTGGTGCGTTCTAAAACATGGACTCGAAATTTCACATTCTGTTGATAAACTGACGTGTGTTTTTTTTCTTGTATTACATTTGATCATAATAAGCCTGTGTGTACTGGACTGTCGACAGCGGCTCGCAACCCGTCCTTGTGATTGTTTTCGTATACAAACAAACCACGACAACGAAAAGCTCACACAATGTTTGTGTATACAAACAAACCACGAGAACACAAAGCTAACTAAAAATATTAATTTCACCGTCTTCTCCTACCACATAAACTTGTAGTTTACGAGCTAATATTAAACACGCAAGACCGAAATATATCTTCATTATTTATTCGACCGCAGTGGCTGTGACGAGCCTGGTACATTCTCCAGTGTTTTTGCGGCGTTTCACCGATTGAGAACACAGTAATATTTATCCGTGTTACGGTTACTTCAGTCCAATACACGAGGGGAAGTCTGATAAGGTTACGGCACGACCTACATCCTCTATCAGTACCTTAAACAGATGTACAGCAACAAAGATAAAACTTCCTCAAGAAGAGCCAGCCACGCAAACCTCACGTCGAAGGCGTCTTCAGATTCGAGAAGTCGCCACCATAATCTTTTTTATGGCGTTCCTACCAAATCGGCCATCAACCGTCAGCATGGGTCATCGTCAACTTGGCGAGATGACAACTTTATACACAGGGGTCCAGATTGTGCAAGTCTTGTGGAAAGTCCAAGTCCTACAACCCAAGTCCTACAACCCAAGCCCTTGTGGGGCGTGGACTATGTTGTAAATATCGATTTGGTTTCAATGTTAGCGCATAGTTCACGGAGGTTATGTGTATAAGGATGTGTCAAATACTATGGGGAGAACAGTATCCGTTCCCACTCACATTTCATGGACTTTCGGAACAAAAAAATCATCTCCAAGAATGTTGAGACTTAACAGGAGATTTAGATTTCCTGAACGAAAATATGAACATTTCAGAAATGTCTCTCGCGGAGAAAAGATATGTTTGAGGTCAAACCAAAACATTCATTCCATAGTTCCTGCAGCAAGGGACGATAGAGAAAAACGTCAGTAGGAAATAACAAAAGGTTAACAACAGACTGTTGCTGGTCAATTTAGGTGTAAAAAATGTCAGAATAGGGGGCGTGATTGGCATTTACAACATATCTCAGTTAAATGTCTCGTCGGACAAATTACAGAGGCCTGGTTCAGAACTTTTGACGTTTTAATGGCTACCTGATGAGATGGTTCACGTCAGCAAATGACCTTGCAGTGTCTGGCTGCCACCTAGCGGTCAGTACTGATGGTCCACAATGAGGTAATGATACCCCCAGACAAACGCCCCCAACAGTGATGGCACCCGGGCGACCTGTATAGAAGCAGGTGCTCAAGCTAAACTGGTTCCCTGAACTGTCAACGCCTCCCGCTGGTCCGCGACACACCTGAAGACGTCATCCAGACCGTTTGGCAATTACATGCCAACATGCCGCCTATTATTAGCGCGAGTAATCTGTGTTATTTTTAAATTGATGGGAAGCGCAACTATAAAAAAATGGGCAGTGTTGCATTCTACAAAATGTCAAAGTAGTATGTAAGTGATCTAGCTCTTGGGACTGTGGAGAGACACGATAGGGACTTCAGTCGTACAGGAGATGGATAGATTAGATGTCAACACAGGCAATCAATACCAAAGACAACTGGGTGTCGTCGTTACAGGTTGTCTGATCCGAAGCCATTGGTATGACAGGACTTTCAATAAGAAAGCAGATCCTTCCCCGCAGATCACAACAAGAAGCCTCGTTAAAGCACAATGGTCAATTATGGGGCTTCATAAACTGCCTATGGTGGCCAAACTGGTATTAATGAAGTCGCAGCAAGGTCAAGCTACTACTAAACGAATAGGATTGACTTAATATACCAGGCAATGGTGGGTTATTGTGTAATTGACTAGAGAAGCCAGGGTCAACAAGAACTATGGTGCAGTGGTTCACTAATGACGTTAAAACCATGACAAAAGTATCGTTAGTAATCGCCACTGTCCACTGCTGAACAGTGAGAGCTCGTTGGTGAGTGAGTGAGTGAGTTGGGTTTAACGCCGTCTCAGACGTTTACCACTTCGGTGAAACCCACGAGCACGGGTATGGTGCTGACAAACCTAGAAACATAATTGGGGCGAACCAGGATTCGAACCCACAATCATAGGTTTCTGGCGTGCCCAAGTGACTCAACTCTGCACAGCGAATCGCGGCGCCTTAGACGACTGGGCCAGCCGTGCCCCTGAGCTCGTTGGTGGCAAGGTACAGTAGTTTTGATCGGAATATTTACTCCCTCCGGTAGTAAATAGGGATTTAACTTACAGTTACATTATATAGTCAGGTAGTCTAACACTCGTAGGACTTACCAGTTACAGTACAAAGCAGTCAGATTGTCACTCACTCGTGGACTCACGTATCATGTTTTTGTTTGTTTGTTGTTTAACGTTGCACTCAGCAATATTCCAGCCATATGACGGCGGTCTGTAAATAATCGAGTCTTGACCAGACAATCCAGTGATTGACATCATGCTCATCGCAATTGGGATACGATGACACGCATCAACCATGTCAGCGAGTCTGACAACCCGATCCCGTTAGTCACCTCTAACGACAAGCAAGGGGAGCATGCCTAAATAAGGGTTTCAGACGTAGTAGTGTGTTGAAGACCTATTCTACCCCGGATCTTCACGGGTAGTATCATGTTTTTTACAAGACTCCATGTACCAGATGTCTACAGTCTATGCCCATGCGCGGCGCAAGCTACCGCCATACTGCGGGATGACACAAGTTGCTGCACAGCCGTCGTGTGGTCACCAGGGTCAAGCCACAAATCAATATCACAAATCACAAATCAATATATGTAGCCTTCACCTGCACAGGTAGATACTGTTTACAGAACACAGGTGTGTTGGCTGCGTGACTAAACCTGACATTCACAGGACGCTGTCATTTCCTCTCAATCATAAAACATAACCCAAACACCATCAGTGGATATAGTCAGATATTCTCCAGGAATACTCGCCACCAAGTCTTTACTTGTGTTGTCCAATATAACAACACTAGCATCACGTGACCCGTCCTGGACTGGTTGTCAGAGAGCATGCGTGTCTGTTGTATCATGTCTGGTGGTAACCCGGATGTGTGTTAATCTTCTTCAGATTAGGGTATTTGGCCATGACCATTTAACAGTGTAATGATAACCCGACAGAACTCTATGTTTGGGAACACGACAACACAGGTAGCTTAAAGTTTCCTTTGTTAACGAAATAATTCCACATCTCCTGTTGTATGAACCTATTTATCTATGGCACTTCTGATGTGTTCAAAACTCGTACATATTGAAGTCTTTTCAATTTCATTAGACTAACATATAGTCTCTGAAATGAACATATACAGAAAAAAACAGTTGTTCAGTTATCTTAATAAAAATCTAATAAAAAGGGAGCCCAGTGATTCTCTTCATTTACAGATTTCCTGATACTGCAGTAATCTAGACTTGCCAAACATTATAGACTTGCATGGGCTGTAGTTGATATAAATGTATCAGGGTCTGTAAGACAGACTACAATTTCATCAACAGTGGTAGTTTACAGATGAGTGAGTGAGTATGGTTTTACGCCGCTTTTAGCAATATTCCAGCAATATCACGGCGGGCGCACCTGAAATGGGCTTCACACATTGTACCCTTGTCGGGAATCGAACCCGGTCTTCGGCCTGACGAGCGAATGCTTTAACCACTAGGCTACCCGAACGCCCTAGATGAGAAACGATGTTTTTGGTGCACTGAACTTAATTAAAACCAACGTTATGAGAATAATAATGAGTGAGTGAGTATGGTTTTACGCCGCTTTTAGCAATATCCCAGCAATATCACGACAGGGGACACCAGAAATGGGCTTCACACAATGTACCAATGTCGGGAATCGAACCCGGGTCTTCGGCGTGACAAGCGAACGCTTTAACCACTAGGCTACCCGACCACCCCGAATGATAATGTGATTTCCTTGAATGGAAATTAATTAAGACTTTATTTACTACAACTTAAGTATCATTTACTCAAGAAGATCATAAGGTTTTGGGTGTTCGTGACGACATCACTTTTTCCTGAAGCCAAATCCACACAAGTTTTGCAATGAGGTGCAGAAACATGGCGGCGAGGTGGGCCCGAGCTGCATGTCAATTAGTAAGCCAATCACACTGAACCTGGTACATAACTTGTCGTCCCAGCTACGTCGTCTGTTGTGTAAGCAACTGGAATTAATTGAAATGTCAGAGCAACCTGCCTTCTCCCTCCGCTTCAAACGTCGTCTGACAACCCGGTCAAGATTAGCGCGTGAAGCATGTGTTTCGCTGTCGTTCTTGCCCCCGCCGTCATACCTGCATTACATAACAACCTAGTCAGCTGTACCCGGCGGGGTCCCCTATGTCTTAACGCTGTTTGCTCCGAGGCGAGGGTACCTGTCACACTCCGAACCCATTCGTGACCAACTCGTTTTATTCCGAGACAAGCCGAAAAGCGACTCGTGCCCCTCTCGTTGCCATTTTAGCGACTGGGTTCCGTCTCAGCGCAAACGGGAAAAGCTAAAAGAATTGTCACTTGTTGCGTAAAGATTAACGTATATTTCCCCCATATATCGTCTATATTTCAGATGCTATTGAAAACACATCGGGGTTTTCAGTATGATTGAACACATTTAACTGTATCTTGGCATTCGTGACCCACTCGTGTTATTACGGGACAAACTGAATTGCGACTCGTGCCCCTGTCGTGGCCATTTTTGCGACCGGGTTCTGTCTAAGCGTTAACGCGCATAGATAAAAGAATTGTCAACTCGTTGCGTCATGATTAACGTAAATTCCCCATACATTATACATATTTCAGAAGCAATTTAAAGCACATCGGGACATGTGGTATTATACAGTATGATTGAACACGTTTAACTGTATCTTGGGTAAGACATATATAAAATCAAAAATTATTCCTGAGGGGCTCTTTGATCGAAGAACTTGAAGTCATACGCGTATTCTGATTGGTTTGTCGTATTTTCGCCCATAAGATTCATCGAAAGGGGGCGGGTCCTCTTTCAGGTTACGGAAAGGGGCGAGTGGTGACGAATGACACTCCGAACCAACGTGCTAAGAATCGGCTGGTCCATCACAGCATCAGAGCGGTCCTCTTTGACAAGAATGTGTGCCCAGGGCGTAATGACGTTGAAACCAATCGCAGCTTGCATGGCGTAACTAAGTCGGTGGAAACTGTGATAGGGCCATGTAATGGCGGTTATTTACAGATGTCTGCTGATAACTCCTTGATTGTTGTGTAATAATACAGAAGGGTGTCGAGATGTATGATTTTAATGTGGCGTCGTCAAACTTCAAAGCCGATTCAAGCGAAATGTTTCAAATGCAAAAGTTGTTAAAGAATTAACACGTCAGCTGTTTAAGTTGTGTTCCTACCCGTGCAATATTGATAGTTATTATAAAAAAACACCATATCCGCTTTTATCTTATTTCTAATATTGCCCTTTCCTCCCAAATCAAGCTGACGCGCCGTAATATAAATGAAATACTTTTAAAAGCGGCGTTAAACCCAACTCACCCACTCTAACATTGTCAATTAACAGACGACAGATCCACCTCAAATGAAACCGTCTTGTAAATGTTGATAATATTGACACAACTGACACTCCGACAGACAACATCATCACTTTTAGTTGTTAAAAAGTAGCTTTAACAAACGAAGAGTAATAAATATGGAATACCAAGGTCAACAAATCTAAGCAGACAAAATGGTTCTTATTGCAGGAGCCATATTGGTTATCTGTTCCCCCCAACCTTTAAGAGGTAGGCCACGGGGAACACTTGGAACACAAGGAACATAATCTGCCTCTGGCAATCCGTCCGACACAAATATCTCACTGCTAATCCAGTCAAAGAACTGCAAAGGCCAAAGCTTAAACAATAGGGTCGTTCAATTGATCTGCGGGATTAGTGTTGAGGGAATAAATGCTGTTGGTTACGTCACACACACCAGGTGATGTTAGGTGGGGTCCAGTTCGTGTTAAATCATATACACAGATGTATTTTATGTCATTTTTTTGTTCTTGGTTTCAAACCCGTGTAATCAATGTGACAGATGAAACAAACATAATAAAGTGTCCTGTGAAAAAAGCAGCCACGAAGGTATACAAACAGGGTTCATTATGATTAAGTTTGTTTAACGCCTCACTCATCATTATTCCAGCTATCTGAGGTCTGTTTTTGAGGAAGTAACTCGTGTAAGGTCAGTCATCAATAAAACGATATAGTACAAGTGTTCACCGCTAATCAAGTAACCCTGGTGTGTTAAAGTAGAAATAAAACACATTAAGTACCGAGTTCACTGAGAATTAAGTAACCCTAGCGCGTTCAACCCGCAATAACACACACATACAACAGAGTTCACTGTGAGTTAAGTACCCCTAGTGCGTTCAATCAGAATTAAAACATCATGTTATCAGACAAATGTACTTCAAGGAATAAGCCTCTTTGACAACCGGAAGATCCTTCCCGGGGTATTAAACCGAATTCACTTTGTAATCAGGCACACAACTTAAACTGTACTTAAATAGAGACAGAACTTTACCATGGAGGCCAAGAACGGGCCAATCCAGCTAATACCGATCCAACGTATTTGGGAGATTAGACAGAAAAAGGGATAAGTTCGGGGGACGGTAATGGGGAGAGTAACACAGTTGAGCCTCTTATGCAAGCTCTTGGCAGAAGCTGAACAGGTTGTCTCTCTCACTTACATAGAGCGAGTCACATCCAGTTAACAACAAACAAAGTAAGGTAATACAAACCGCCACAGGGATTCCGCACAAGGCCAATATTTGAACAGGTCTAGGGGTATACAAGATGCGACAGGGTACCGACTTCCCCTTCTACACAACACACCTCGTCAAACGGATGGTCATTACAAACTTTCCTTTCCACTCTGAACAAGTTAGTTGGGTTTGATGCTGCTCTGAACAGCATTAATGTCATCGTCGATCGTCCATCTTATATATCTTCATTCTATTTTCATAAATATCCATGCATCGTCATTGCTTCGTTTTGAGCCTGATTCCAATGACAAGACGCTAAAAATAGCCCTCCAATCAAATCACTCTCAGGAGCGCGAGAAATTCTGTGCTAAGTTAGCGTTAGGAATGATGGAGGTAGTGACCTTACTTCCCAAACGTTGCCATGACCCTTTGGGTCCAGGGTAATTATCAAAATAGAATGAGAAAATTAACTGTATAATCGAGATTAGCATGACGTGTAAGAAATTATATTAAAGAAACTAGTGTGTGAGGTTGTGACACCCAAGAACACGGGTATGGTGCCGATACACCAAAGCTCATAGATTCGAACCTATGACAAGCGACGCAACTCTTTTCATGAAATTGGATTGGCATTTTGCTCACAATTAGCTTTAGAGCTTTAGCCACTGAGCTAACGCTTGCCCAAAATTCTGATAATAGTAATGTTTGCTTATAGGGGTTGTTAGTATTAATATTATTGTTAGTAAAAGATAATTCGATTATTCCACTTTAATTCAGATGAGAAATGACTCTCATCCTGTGTTTGGAAAATGAAACACGCTATCGCAGTGTAAGTTACACTTAGTCCGAAGGGCATTGTCCTGAAATAATACTGGTTTTTCTGGTCGGCGCGTAGGGGAGTATTCGCTGACGCTGCTGATCACCTATACCTATGCACGCTCACCCTACACATTAATCTTGCTGGTGGTTGTCTCGCAACGTTTTATAACTGAATAAAGCTTCATATTATACCATTAAGGTCTCCAATTCAACTACGACAATATTTACTCGCCCCGATTCGCAGCTAACAGTTCAATACCGAATGTAATCAACACAAAAGCACAACCAAAGACCGGAAGCGACCTTTGCCATCAACAAGAGCGGTCTTTGATTGGCACTTGAATGTTTACGCGACTCTATATCACGTGGTAATACTGATAACACGCCACGAATAGTACACTGAAACTGAAAGGCAAAGTGTGCTGACAAGCTACGGGCACTGCCCTCTCGCCATGTTTATGTTCGGGGTCTGCTTGGGTCACGTGAGTTAGACACGGGACTTCCGGTGAGTGGCCTGCCACATTGAGGCCTGGTAACTATAGTGAACAAGGAAACATTTAGCAAATGACCATCACACATACTGCTCAGCTTTTGTGAGGAATATTGATATGTGGGAAGCTTTTCGGCCAACATACACATTACAAGTAATCTGGCCAACATACACATTACAAGTAATCTGGCCAACATACACATTACAAGTAATCTGGCCAACATATACACATTACAAGTAATCTGGTCAACATACACATTACAAGTAATCTGGCCAACATGCACATTACAAGTAATCTGGCCAACATACACATTACAAGTATTCTGGCCAACATACACATTACAAGTAATCTGGCCAACATACACATTAAAAGTAATCTGGCCAACATACACATTAAAAGTAATCTGGCTGCATAATCAGTTTTGTAAAGTGAATGAGTATGGTTTTACGCCGCTTTTAGCAATATTCCAGCAATATGACGGCGGGGGACACAAGAAACGGGCTTCACACCAATCGGGAATCGAAACCAGGTCTTCGGCGATACGAGCGAATGCTTAAACCACTAGGCTACCCCACCGTCCCAGTTAGGTAGAGTAGATATTTTCTTCCTTGAGAGGTATTTATAAGTTGGAGTACTAAGTAAGGATAAGATCTTTGTATGAACAACTGCTTTATTACAATTAGGAACAATTGTAATAAAGAAGTTGTTCATCCATACATCTTATCCTTACATATTACAGTTTGCTAAATATCAAGAATATGCTCATTAAACGTATAGTATAGACAACACGTTGTTAGCCTGAGAATGCAGAACGTTGAAATACATTAATAGTTTCAAGGAAGGTGGTATTAGTTATCATATCCTTGTTCTGGTGTAGCTTTTGAGGAAATCTCATGATGTGGCGTATAGGGAACAGGGTGGGCAATCGATTATTGTTATACAAACTCAGATAAAAAAAAAAACAATCACAATGTCCCGGCCAGGAAATGGGTAATGGCTATTCCACTGCTCTAAACATAACTTCACAGTTGAGTTGACCGCTAGCATAATAAGGAAAATAAATATAGTGGGAGTGGTTTATTTAAGTCAACATCCAGCTGTCGAGACGATGGGTAAACTGATACGTGTTGTCAACAACTAGCTACATACACTATTTGCACAGGCAGCATTCTCATGACCGTTGAAGGAGACCCCAACATGTATCTGGATGAAGTTACAAACAACTGCAGTTGTAAATCATCATTTAATATGAGGAACGGAGTTAATAAATTAGTTAATAAATCGGCGACACTATAATCTTAATATTATTCAACCCTGTGACAGTGGCCTTGGAGAGATATAACTTATTCCAGATATATAATCTATGGAAGCTGTCGTCATCTATTGGAGTCATCGTGTAATATGTTATTATGGACATCGTGGATATCATCCAATGACATATTTACTACTGCTCGTGTGCTCGTGAAGGCCCGGTCTGACAGTGTTGTTGCAACACGCAGCTAGCACGTTACATCCTCACAGCGTGATAGGAGATATATTCACCATGATTTATAGGACAAGCTGCACAGATGCTGTCTCCCAATATGAGATATGGCACAGGATTGGCAGCAGATGTCAGTATATACATCGAGAAATAACCCAGGACAAGAGTGGCTCTACCACTCTCCCGCCCCCGACTCTAGATAATACTTAGAAATAGTATCACATTTTAGAGATGCGTTTTACCATGGCACAGTCTTCGTGGGTTATTGCACACAATAATTCTAGATAACATCGAAAGTAAATAGACTTGTTTGCGAACAAGCAATATACCTCAGCGGTTAATTGAATCTACATGACCATAATACCTTTCTGTGTGAGAAATCTTATCTCGATACTTCCATCATACGTCTGGTGCCGCCATTACAAGAATGTCGGGCCAGCATGAACTGCGACATTTCCCAGATTCCGACCACGAAAAGACCATTTCGAAACCTTCCCTTACCATTATTTCTCCTGCTGGGTCGTGCCAGACATATGTACCAGATTTCATATTCAGGGAACTATTTTAATGGGAAATGCTCGCACATAATTGAAGGCTATTATCACAAACGTCAGATCTGAGCTGATGGCGTCCACAATCAGCTGTTCGCTCCTTATCACACCTGTAGGTAAATGAGGCCGGTACATGTTTCACCACCACTGCGAAACTTTGCACCTATCCTTCATATACAATGTACTCGGTTTCCGCCTCTAAAACAAAAGGGCGTGAAGATGAACATAATTGAGTCTGGACAAGACAACCCAGTGATTGACATCATGCTCATCGATCCACGCAATTGGGATACGATGACAATCATCAACCAAGTCAGCGAGCCTGACCACCCGATCCCGTTAGTCGCCTCTTACGACAAGCATGGTTGCTGAAGACTAATTCTACCCGGAATTTCACGCGTCGGGGCTCTGTGAGACGATGACCTGTACGACAAAGGTAGGCTGTGGTGAGATGACGGGTGAGTCAAGCAGGAAACGTCCCGATCGTCATCCCACACCTACGGCTGGATTCATCCATCCACAGCGGGGTGACACTCCCGGCGTTCACTGAACACATCTCTATGCCATGAATTATACTAAAGGTGCAATCATCACAACCAAAACAGCTGGCGCTCCATTGTGCTTTGTTTATCAAACTTATATCTGATGAAATTATATGTATTAATTCCTTATATTTCAAGCCATACCCATCAACACGCTCTAAAACAATTACACCGGTCTATCAACGAGCGATCCCCTTTAAGACAATTTCACGTATCAATAATTCCGAACTCTTAACTATTCCGAATATTAAAGGCCACTTTACAAGCATTATTCAGCATAAGCGAATGAAAGGGTTTGCAAAGATTCACATATGTACCAGTTTTCAACAACTTTCTCATTTGCAATTCGCCAGGATGGTGTATATTGAGAACTGAATTAGCAGCATATGTAACATCTCCCGTCAATGTGTAACAGCATTGAGCCACGCAATGGATGCTGACAGAGAATGTCATGTTCCCGGATTGGGTAAACGTACTGTCATCTATGTCAAATGGTAAGTTAATTGCAGTTTCTAATTACACTGGAGATTAATTACAACGGCACAATTACAACCAGGGCGCGAACAACCCAGTTAGCACATATCATTAATCACCAGTTCACAATTAGCCTGCTCTGGGGACTAATGGCTGAACGCCACTCGGCCGAGCCCCGAGTTGGGAGCGTTCACAGCACCGTAACAGCAGGAGGCACAGCGAGGCCATTATGAGGAATACTTTAACCATGACAACAGTTCCTTTCAGCTAACTCCCGATCCCGCGACGCACACTTTGTGCCATTAAGGAAAAGTTTACTCCGGTTTATTCAGGGCAGGAGATACAACAAATTCAGGTAAATAGAGTATGCACCGCGTGCATAACGCTGCTCGCTGCACAGAGGGGCCTTGTTAGGGTATCTGGGGGGCACACCTACGCTCAAACAAAACTGTGTGTTCAGATAGGAGGGGGCAAACACGTCTCATGGGGCTTCTCCACATACCTGACCCGGCCCCATAGGGCAGGGCTCCTTACAGGTGTGAACACACAGTTAAGAGCTTGTATTGATAGGCGGGGGTGACGTTGGATGGACAAGGGTATTGATAATGGTCGCTTCGAGAAAGACGTTTGTAAATATTTTGTCTTCTGATGTCAACGGAGGAAGGAGATAATCTGTCACTTCGACATCATGGATTGTCTGACCCGACAAGGAGGAATTCGAAAATAAAATGACAAATATAATAATTTAACGAAGTTTGACCTTCTAACTTACAATCACAAGGAAATATCCGATTTTGATCACATAGACACTTTTTTTGGAAATATTTCCGCCTGTAACCCTTTCTTCAAATTTTGCCTGGGTTAGGGCAACCTAACCCTAAACTTACATATTTTTTAAACTTCTAGCCAGGTGTTATTATTTTTTAAAATGTCGAGGCAGGGCCTCCGGCGTGTTATGTAAAATTTAATCAGTATCTGTTAGTTTTACTCGGATATCAGCACTGCTTGAAACTGTCAGCCTCCAGTGATGAAGTACATGACCCGCTTTAGTTCAAGCATCAAGTACATGACCCGTTTTAGTTCAAGCGTCAAGTACATGCCCATCCTTCTTAGTCCAAGCATGAATACAAGCTGCTTGTCATCAAGCATCACGCCCCGCCCCACCCCACCCCACCCCACCCCACCCGCCGATACCACAAGCACAGGTTCACACAGATGCATGTACAACAAGAAAATAGATTATTGATTTCTACCTCAGATGACTGTTTGCCATTACTGTAAGGTATGTCCTAACCAGCACTTGTGCAGGTGTGTTTGTAAACACCACACACTTAACTATCATGACTAATTCAGTGACACTCAAAACACCTAGGTATCGTTATGCTCTGTTGGCGCCAGGTAAAACGTTTACAAATTATATAACCCATTTTTACAGATTGGCACACATATTGTTTAACTCAATATTTAACCTGTCTCATATATTTTTTTTTTTAAAAATGTTGAATTCTGGGCTTTTAATTGTTGTGTGTTCCAAAACTCTTTAGAGGTTTGTTTACAGGAAACGTATTCACTTTCTTTCCATGTGTACAATTGGCGATCCAGTATGTTGGAATAGCCAGGTAAGCCTTCCCATCACGCGTTGTAAATACAGGTAAACCGGCCTACAGGATGTACATGATGTCTACATCGCCGGTGTCGTCTCGGCTGAGGTTGATCGGTGGGTGTCAACACACTGACACTACAGAATGTGTCTTGAACGCTACCATGACGTATACCCTCACCTGCGTGCAATTCTACCTGTACAGGTAGGTCGACACAGGTGCTCGTCTACCTGAGCCCTAAATACACATTACTTTACCATCGGTTGATACAAATTACATCATCCAGCCTCCCGCCCGTCTCACCCACGTGTCACATTCTCCCTAAACAATCAGTACCGAGATCCAACAGTACAACGATGCTGAAGCCTCGTTATGTCACACCTGTAAACCTACAAGCCTATGTGTTTGCCTGTAACGGTTAGAGGAAATAATGACTGTCACCTACCTTCCCAAGTAGCCTCCCACGGAGATAGGTCGTGTCAGTAATAGAATCATATATGATACAGCTGGAATCGAAATGATGATTCACATCATTCCCCTCTGAATTTCCCCGACCCCCCTCGGGCCTTGTATTCCTGGGTCGTAGTTCCTTCATCGGGGGTGCAGGTACCACACGCACTGGTAGCACATCAACAGACATCTAAGCTGTGCGGTGATGGGTGGGGCACAAAGGGGCGAACTAACACACGCACCCTCTCTGCATAGCACGCTAGACACAGCTAGATGTAATACTCCACTGTAGGCGAGATACTCCGCCGATCAATAGGCAGCCGTACTAGATCCTCTATGTCCAATAGGAAAACTAGGCTCCGAATCTGAAATAAATAACATCATTGTTATTACGTCTTCAACATGTATGTATATTTACTACTATCACATACCAAGCACGTTAAAGTATATATGGAATTTTAACACTTAACATTTCTGTTATAAACAACCTACTTCGCCGTCGGGTAGACTATGAAAAAGGGGCGTGTCCACGATAAAGACACTTGCGCTGGCTTTCTGTCTGGCACCAGACAGAAGTCCATTTACGAATACAAATGACACAAGGTCGGTTCCCCCACACAAGACCTGGCCAGTCGGTTGCCTAAAGGCCTGAAATACATGCCCCAGTGTGGTGAACATAAAGTTCCCGAGTCACTGACACAGTAGCTGGCTATCTGGTGCCCCACCAGTGTCGGTTCAGTATTTATCAACTCTTATCAACCTAACCCTGATATTCACGGTAACTGCAGCTGCCTCGCATGCTAGCCAACATGTAAACCAAGCCTGGACACATTCAACACACAACACCAATCTCCTGAAAACTTTAAAACTTTAGCGACAAGCTCCTTGAAATATTATTCCCCAAGAGTAAGTGATAAACCCAAATCCATGCGATCGAATGTCATGCGAAAATGTGTTAAACAGTTATTAGCTACAAAAACATATGTACAAGATGGCTTGCTAGGGACATGTCTCCTACACTTGGCCACTTTTATTAGATTTTTTTAAACTTAAGTATAGTATAAATTTAACAACAAACTTAACTTAACCATTATATCGATCCAATATGTTCCAAGTCTAATTATTATTCCACTCTACAAATTATATCCAAATCGTTTATTCAGTACCACATAAAAACTTCTAAACGAGCGTGTAAAGTTGACGAAGTAACAAGTCACAATGTCCCCGGCGACTGTAGACGCCCGTAGCATGAACAGGGGACGCGATTTGACATTTTCGACACGGTCTCTCTGTCCTCGACATAAGTTTACACCACAACCAAAACTAGCGTTATAGCGAGTACTCACCTACATGTATATATCCACTGAGCGAGAGGAAAGCGTATGTGTCCCGTGTAATATTCCTATATATTGACTAAGAGTGTCCACGCTTGTCAGTGGTATGTCCTGAGCTTGAGACCAGTCTGTGACGTCTACTCCCCACTGGCCTCTGTGAGTCTATGTCAGACAGCGTTCAGGTAGGTCGGTCGCCTCTCTGTGGAAGTTTTGAATGTGACTGTCAGCTGAGTGCTATTCGTCGTCTTTCAGTCCGGGCCTGCTACGTCACACTTCAACACACTTCTCACGCTCTAAAAATAGACTCAGAGTTGACAACGTGACCTACTATCGGGAGGTTCTTTGTCTAACTCTCCTGGGTAAATTACGCGCTGCAGCTATCCGTGAGCCAGATATCTCCTTGCATATAAATTGATAAAAGGTCTCAACAAATTATAATTGTTTGTGTGCTTTTTACAGCCCTGCGTTATGCTAAACAATTAAAAACCTGTTGGAGTTTGTTACTCCATATAAGGAAGTTTCCGTAGCATATCCTTATATGGGCCCATTACGAAAGTTACCGAACGTATTCGGCTTGTTTCGTTTATCTTCGGTACTAGGCGACTCGCAAGTCAAGTTATCAGCCAAGCGTGTCGTTATACATAGCGAGAACCCTGAGGATAACCAGGTCATCAATCTTATTAACATTTTTTTCCCGATTTATCAAACATATCTACCATTACAGTACATCTGAAGATGAATTCCTTTCCTAGTTAAACATATTCTTATATTTTGAAAATTGAAATAAATACTTACAAATCCATATTTTTATTTTTATTATGAATTATTATTCACACCATATAGATTTGACACAACAATTAAACGTGTTCATTTAGACTTTAATCTGGTATGAAATAGCGTAACTTTAGATGTTTCTAACTCTTTCTTTTCTTGTCTATAATGCGCTTATAAGATTTCTCTCCACATATCTTGTTTTGTGTTTCTTTGGTGTGGCGGCGGACCAGCGCCATTCAGACAGCCTGTCAGTTAACGTGGTTACGTAATCCGCTAATCTAGTTGTCGGTGTTCTCGGGTCGCCACAACAAACCCACACAGTCCCGATGATCAACGAATCTTGAAATTAAAACAATTTCTGCTTGGAAAGTTAACGTAACTGAAATCCAGATTTTTTTGTCATTGTTTATGTTAGGTTAATGTTACCAGTGTTTTTCATTGTTTGTGTAGTATCTTTGTAAAACAAACTACATTGTGTGAAGTAGTTGCTCCGCCTATTGTTGTGTGATTGACAGGTCTCGAGTGGTAGTTACTTTTGGGAGTGACACAGACGACTTGATGACAACTTGCGGACTTCTAAAGAACACAAGGCATTAATTCTTTGTTGATGTACCCAGTTTGTAGAAGGTTTTATGTCCTCTAACTATAAGATAAGATTAATTGTATATTGTCGGAAGGCGCACGTTAAATTCCCAGTTTAAGTCAAATATTGTCATACCCTGAACTGTTCTTTTTAACTGCCAAGACGTGCCATAAAGTATTAGAAAACGTGCTGCCAGTTTATTTATTTTTTTTTTTTATTTTTTTTTTATTTATTCCCCTATATTGTAATTGTTGACGGCTTTATCAAATACCCTTAGTTCATAGTTTTTATGCATAATAGTCTCTCGTAATTCCGCATAGAATGGCTCAACTTGTTTTTGGAATGTATGTGGTATATTTTTATGTATCAAATGTTGAGGTGAAACTTTAATAAAATATTTTTCTGACTACAAAAACAGCATGGCATTCATTCCCCAAATCCCTCCCCACCAGTCTATGTGATAGCAGCAGTGAAACTATTTAACATCAAAATGAAATATTTGACATATATTATTTGAAACTGAAAACGAGTCACTCTCGCCAAATGACATAATTTTCCTGACAAATCAAATCCTGACTGAAGAATGTGAGTTTCGAGATAACTCACATGTAATGACAGAGAATTGTTATTGAACTTGTGAGAACAATAATGTTTACTTTCCGCTTCAAGTACATTGCCCCGGTGAAGGTCCTGCAAGAGTTTCCCGTGAGTCGACGTCGACGTCCGGCACGACACCAGGTGCTTCCTCACCGTCACGACATCGCCAGTCATTTCCACTGCAGTCGCAGTGAGGGAAAGTAGGTTTGGTACTGGTAAACATTTCACGAATTCAACCACAAATATTCCCAGACTACGTAAAACATACATAACTGACAATGTGCTTGTGGTTATTTGTAATTAAAAAAACCCCCAAAAAACCATGCCATTGTGCACAGTAAAATACTCTACTCAAAAGAAGTAAAGCACCGCCCGATTCTTTCATATTACTATGGTTGATCTGTTAATATGAAAGAATCCATGTCAAGATAGATTAACTACAGTACCGTGAAAAGAACCGAGTGGTTCTTAACTTCTTTTGAGTAGTATATATTGACTATAAGAACGTGCGTTACCCGGGAGATGAAGGTGTAGACATGTTGAGGGAAATTATGTTGTTATTGCTTCTGTAAAACAATGGTAGGTTTTATTGTTTACAAATACTGTTTGGAAATAATTGTATATACTACAAGGAAGTGTATGGCTTCAGTTTCATAAACTGATGTGATATATTCCGTGTGTGCAGGCTCCAGGCAGTGTCTCGTCATTGCCAGTGCCTTCGGGAGCACAAACAGCAAGACTGATAAAGGGACGTAACTGTGGAATACTTTCTCATCCTCCACGATTCTATGTTCTTGCTTTAAATGCGAGATCAAATCCTGTATGTACCGTTTTGCAAATGTACACGTTGTTTTGAGGATCGTTTTAAGAAATTTGGTAAAACATGTGTATTATTGCGTCTGCTTAATATGATTTATTGATAAAACGTTCGTAAATTTATCGAATATTCGTATGGATTTCAGTTCAGAAATACACATGCACTAGATTGACATAATTAGCGGCTGTATGTATATATGGTAACTGTTGATGACAAGACAATTTGTGTTGGATTAGACGCCATGCACCCCACGAGACGGCCCGTCGGGACACCAGTATAGAATGTTCATTAGTGCTGGGATGAACGCTCCAGAAAGACACGCGTCTCATCTCCCGCCATTAAGACACCCGTCAATCTGTCGTCTGCTCCTGCATCGTCCGTCTGTCTGTTTGTTAGTACACGGCAGATGGGCGCGATCGTCACTGCCAGGAATGTAGATATGCTCTCAGTGTTCGCATTTCAAGAGTCAGTCCATCCCTGTACTGCAGATAACGTGTGACAGGAGAACTTCATGGAAGGTTCGTGGTTACAGACAGTGGTAAGTTGGGATTGAATATTGGACTGACGCCGCAGCCAGCAATGCAGCGGTAAATCGGGTCTAGAGTTTGGACCACCAGTGGCTGAGAACTTGAAAAACCATCCACCTCATCAGGTATCGTGACACCCAGTCTACACATTACCCATCCGATCCTCGCGTTATCCGTGGTCTAGTGGAGAGACCGTCTGTCCTGAGAGCGGGAGGTCGGTGGTTCGATCCCGGACCGCGTAATACCCCAAAATGTTGTACTTGTACTTGGCGCTCGACACAGAAGGGGATAAAACAAGAATTGTTCGGCTCGGAGTCAGTATACTGTGGGGTAGTCATGTTAAACTGCGGCATGGTATCTCAGTGGGCTAGCACTATAAAACCAGCATTAGTCCGGACAAGTACAAGTAGCCACACACACACGTCACTATATAAAAGTGCAACGATCTTGAACGCGACGTTAAACCCCTTTTCACCTTCTCCACTTCAGGTGAGCGTGCTATATGCCGCGGAGCCACTATACCTTGAGCCTCGTGAAGATCCGGGGTAGAATAGGTCCTCAGCAACCCATGCTTGCTGAGTGCGGCGTTAAACACACACACGCACAAAAAAAACCCCAAAACAACAACAAAAAACAACAACAAAACAAAACAAAACACCCCCCACCCCCACCCCCACCCCCACCCCCCACCCCCCAAACAAAAAACAGCACAAAAAAACCCCCCAAAAAACAAAAATACACCAAACGAACAAAAAAACACTCCAAAAACACACAGTCGGCAGTCCAGTCCTGGCAGAATAAAAAGACATGCATGTTGATAAATTTCCGGAATCCGATTTGGCATTTGAGGCATTTTTATTTTGCATCCATATTTCTACCGTACACAAACTTAATTTATGAAGTGCCTCTACATGTCTGACACTACAATCCCATCACTTGACATACCAACAATATCGTTGGTGTCGCTACAAGATACAAGGCCACTGGGATGCTGCGCTCGACTCAATGTTTACTGTTCATGGCGTTGACACATGTATAAGAGCTGCCTTGCGTCAGAGGCCATGCTTGTAATGACCACACTGAGTCGGGGAGTGTTTAGGACTTGACTTCGTCACAAACACGACATCCAACAAGATTTTGTTTTGTTTGTTTGTCGTTTAACGCCACACGCAGCAATATTCAGCTTTACGACTGCTGTTTGTTAATAATCGAGTCTGGACCAGACAATCCAGTGATTGACATCATGAGCATTGATCTACGCAATTGGGATACAATGATATGCATCAAACCAAGTCAGCGAGCCTGACCACACGTTTCCGTTATTAGCCTATTACGACAAGCATAGTCGCCTTTTACGGGAGACCCGTGAAGATACGGGGTAGAATAGGTCTTCAGCAACCCATGCTTGCTGCAAAAGGCGACTGTGCTTGTCGTAAGAGGCGACTAACAGGATCGGGTAGTCAGACTCGCTTACTTGGTTGAAGCATGTCATCGATCCCCCTTGCTTGGATCGATACTCATGATATCAATCACTGGATTGTCTGGTCCAGACTCGATTAATTATAGACCGCCGTCATAAAGCTGGAATATTGCTGAGTGCGGCGTAAAACAACAAACCAACCAACCTTTTTACGGGCAGCTGAAGACCAATTCTACCCCGGACCTTCACGGGTCGCGTACATAGCTGCCAGGCGTCAAAGTCTATGTTTGTAATGTCCGAGCTGGGCACAGCACCCTACTGAGTCGGTGAATGTTCAGGACCTGACTTCGACACAACACGACATCCATCAAGAAGTACATAGACTTGATCAACCTGTTTAAGAAGGAGTAAATCAAGATCGTCACCCAATTAAACACCACTCATACCACATCGGCCATTGTAGACATCCAATCGCCCCGGCAACACAGGGTACTGGTCGCCGTTTATTCGCGGCAATGCCCGACCCTGTAAAACATAGTGATCATGCGGTGGGGGTCATAAACGCAATATACTACACTGTTTATTACAACATAAGAAACATATCGCTATGGTTGGTTGGTTGGGTTTTTTAACGCAGCACTTAGCAATATTCCAGCTATAGGACGGCGGTCTGTAAATAACCGAGTCTGGACCAGACATTCCAGCGATTGATATCATGAGCATCGATCCATGCAATTGGGATACGATGACATGCATCAACCGAGTCAGCGAGCCTGACCACCCGATCCCGATAGTAGCCTTTTACGGCAAGCATAGTCACCTTTTACGGCAAGTATGGGTTGCTGAAGACCTATTCTACCCCGGATCTTCACGGGTGAGATCACTATGGCATCGATGTGTGTTGTGTTAAATTTGTTTGTTGGTTTATCGCCACAACATTCCAGCTATATTTCGGCGGTCTGTTACTAATCGTGTCTTGGCCAGACAATCGAGTGATTGATATCATGAGCATTGATCTACGCAATTGGGATGCGATGACATAAATCCCGTTTTTCGTCTCTTACGACAAGCATGGGTTCTTGAAGATCAATTTTTTACCCGGATGTGAACGGGAGGAGACAAGCATGGGTTCCCGAAGATCACTTTTTACCCGGATGTTCACGGGAGGAGACAAGCATGGGTTCCTGAAGATCAATTTTTATCCGGATGTTCACAGGGGTGGTTGAGTTCAACTATCTGTTGCTGATCATAAGGTATGTACACGATGAATCAGCTTAGGTCGTTTATCTAGCGATTAACCTGCATCATGTGATACCATGTAGGTTATACACGGGATATAAGCGTTGCACAACAGATCCTGCTTTCCGGCTGACCCTGTGTCACTTGATGTATCTATATAGGCCATCGCTCGTGACCATATCTTTAAACGACATGTGTTTATCGACACAGAATGTCTGGGCCTTCCTTGAACGTTGTCTGATAACAACAGTCAGAAACCTTGACAGCTATCAGTGACATACTCTGCATGTTTGCCTGATACAATGTATTTTTTTTTATAATTCAGCATGCTATCCTTTACGCACTTCATTTCTCTTTAAGAACCTGCAAGTCCACTTCCGCAATGTTTGTGGGAGAAGATATTACTTTAAAAAATGAAATTGTCACGTGATCATGTAGGCTCGGCATCCACACATGAAGGTCTAGCTCAATAATATCTGCCATGTAGACCCTAAAACATATATAAAAATTCAATGGCGAAAAATAATATGTACTTTTACGAAATACTGGAATAATGTTGGTCTTGAGTGATCATGTGAGATCGCCCACGTTGAGAGCATCACATCCTGGTGACTTACTGCAGACAGGGCAATCACCGGACTGCATTCTGCACGTGCAAATCATGCTAAAATGTGCTCGATGAGAAAGAGTGGCCTCGTGTCGTACTGTGACAAACAGCTCGTGCAGCACGAAGCATGCCTAGCATTGGCTGTTGAGGTGACGCTGCACTGCGTCAATATTCTGTCACTTCTCGGTGTATCACATTGATATCGGTCATGCAAAATCTACACTCTAACTTACAATATACTTAATACGACTGGTAAACAAACTCATCTAAGTTTAATCATATCCGTATATTTTGTTGAATTGTCGGTCATTTTCTTCTGAGAATCATGACAACAAATCTCTACGCTCCGATTGGCTGGTTTATTCAACTCGATCATGATCACGACTCCGGGTGTGACGTAAGACCCCACTTGACCATGTGACAGAACGACGGAAATAGCATTATGGTCCATGAAGGATGATACGTCTATCCTCAAGACAACTTATCAAGATAAAGCGTGTCAGATGAGCGCCAGTTGGCAGGAATCTACATTGATTTCACTAACTGATGAGAAAATAAAACCGCCTCATTCGTTTAATACTCGGGACATGACAGGCCAAGAGGTCAACCGTAGAAATGATATGCCGGAGTTGGGGTCAGGTTCCAAACGACTCTGCCCAGTAACCGTCCATTGTCTGGTACAGCTACTTGTGCCATCAGGGTAGGGTAGGGCAGGGTGATACTAACAACACCATCTGGGATCTGGGCTGTCTGAGAGGTTTCATGGACTGTTATAGCATTGCATTCATGCTTCTAGTAATGAGGTCTGGATCCACCAGCAACCCGCCCGGCAATAACAGACAGCGGCGACTGGGGGTCAGATTCGGGATGTTATTGACCCATCTGTCTGCACATTAAACAATCCATTGAAAACGGTGTAGCAGATGAGGCTTGGTTCTAGTCGAGAGCAGCGCATCGTCCTCTTCATCAGCATCTGATACCAAATATCATTTTAATTTTCCATGGCATTCAAAATCAAATTAATCTAAAAATCATGACTTTAAAAGTTCTTAAACGCTACTCGGCCGTAATTCTGCTGATGCGGCGTTAAGTCATAACTGACTCACTAACTCACAGGTCCTAACACGCCATAGAGTCAGAATGTCTGAGTGTAAATCTCATGAATCAATATTAAAAAACATGTGTTTAATCAATTCTCTTCTATTATTTGAACCAGGTGTATTGTTTTTTATAACATGTATATTCACCTTTGTAAAACATATACGCCAAAATGTTCTATCAAGATAACCAATTATGTATATATTCGTTTTAAACGTATTTCATTAACCAACTGGCCAGGCGTTGCTTTTATGATATGTGAATCTGCCATAGTATCCGTCCCACGCGTCAGTCGTAACACGTGTACATTATGACTTGCAGGGCTGGAACAAACCATGGGACACACAGTTGCTGAATAATGTGTATATTAAAGTCATCCAGCAACATATGTCACGGAGACAAACGTATCTAATTTCTTCACAACACTGTGACCGAGTGTCAGTCTATCTTCGGAGTTCAGAGTGCGACCAAATACACCTACATGGACTCGCCCTCCAGTTCAGTACACATGCTTAAGACCGTTTCATTGTCTAATTCAGAAAATACTTTCAGAATTATTTTAGCCCAAATGATATGTTCCGTAGTGTCCTGTCAGACCCCCCCCCCCCCCCCCCCCCCCAACACACACACACACACACACACACACACACACACCGGCTGTACCTACGCTCTCTATACATACTTGGTATGTATATATATAAATACTCGATGCATAGATAAGATACCATTTATTGCAGAACCATTCCATTACGGGACAGATGCAATTTTTTTAAATTGACAAAACTTTATGATTCATATATACAGACATAAATACATTCCTGTAAACACACAAAAAAACAATCTATATTACATATGTGATGATGCATATTGTAAACTCTCAATTCTGAAGCAAAAAACATTAATATTTTATCTATCAACGTATATATATATTCCTTAGATAAACATATCTCTAATTACAGGTATCAAACGTCTTGTTTGTACAGGTGTGTTGTAATCAGCTCCTTGATGCTGTACTGTAGGGTTCTTGTCGACACTAACCTTAACGTATAAATTGCAATTACAGTTTTAGATTCAGAATTTTATCTTCAGGTCAAAATATTTGTCGCTTGTGGCAATGCTCACCCGACCGTAATGGTCTCATTAACAAGAAGCAGGGTGTTAATCACTCTGTGGTCACTCATGCGTGAAATAAACCAGGTATCTTGACCGCCCTTTCAAGGGATAATACATTTAAATACTTAACACCCTCCGGGGACGTTTTCAAATATGTCATGTTAATCTGTTTGTAAAACGATTGTTGGTTGCAATAACTAGGTCATGTCCTATTAAATCGGTTTGGATTCCATTGAAATTGGAGGTGTTAAATTTCACTCAGGTATTTCATTTAGAGAAATAGGACTACAAGTACTTTGTTAAATGTATTGTAAAGTGGATGTTGGTTAATGGCACAAACAGCCCAAGTGTAAATGGCGTTGGCACAAGAATGATTGGTAATGACTATACTGATCTGATCAGCCAGTACGTAGTATCAACAGGCTGAACAACGGCGGCTCTATTTGATGATGAAGTGGCTGAAACGATGCAGTCGATGATAAAGTGGTTCGTTTTGTTAACTGAACCGCTTTGTTAGTTTTGTCGCCATATCCTGTGGCGCTGTCGTTAAAATGTGGAATATATTTTCATAATAAAAAGGACAGTCTATAATTTATCTTTAAGTGTCCTTTTAGAAGTTGCAGCAACAATGAAGACAGTTTCAATGTCTTTAACACGTCAGTGTGACCTCCGGCATGGATGGCAGTACGTTATCAAACAATCTATGATGTGTTGATAATCTACACCAATCTTATTTTTCTGTGTTTACTCATAAAAAAAAAATCACATTTGGAATTCTCAAATTAGTGTTTAAAATCTACAACTCACATTTATTTAAACTACAGAAGTTATTTCAAGGGAGTTATTTTCAGCAGAGGCTTTTGGAGGATGTTTAGACTTGACATGTGATGCTTCGCATCGATTTAGGTAATCCCGCGGGCACGTCAGCTCTATCTTTGAAGCATTTTCTTATCGATTTCTAACATCAAGTGCTGGGATTTCCACCTGCTTCTATTAATAGCCAATGCGTCAAGACCGTGACATTTCTTTGAAGGTGTTATGGAGAAACTAATCACGACATTTTAACTAAGAGTAACTGCGCTGAGAGAGTAATGCTGCAATAACTGCCACAGTGACATCGGGCAGATAGGGTATATATACGTCCATGAAGTGTATAGTGTTTAAGTGGATGGAATAACGAGCGTTGTATACAGTTTATGGGCCCTCGTGTGGAGGTATGAGAGTCAGCTCTAGCGGCTACATAACTGTCTATGTCACACAAAATATCCATATGCGCATTATTACAATGGCTAATATGATGAAATCAGTAACTAAATGTTTTTGGATATAAAGTACTTTGATATTGATATTGTTCCTACCTATCCCCATGTTATATGGGCGTATGTTGTCCTCTACTCTAGACAGTGTCCGGCATCTGTGAGAGGGAGCAAGGCTCAACAAGGGCGATTCCAGCATTTTAAAAGGGAAGTATCCAAAATATCAAAATTAATTCTATCTCAGTGGGGGTGGGCTGGGGGGATTGTCAGATTCAGATTCAGATTCTTTATCCTCCATAGACCACCGACGGTGGTACAAGAGCATATACAAAGTACAGAGATAAACATAATATGTACATCAAGACGGCTGTGTGCATTTAGATTTAGCATCCAAAGTGTTAAATACAAATAGTACATATTTTGATAGACGTTTTAGCTCGTTTAGTTTGGTCGTTGAAAACTCCCTCTGCTACTGAAGATATATGTATTCGACAACTCCCCTACTCCCCAGTCTTCCAGACCCTAGAAAATATATTTAAAAGGAGTCCAACTCAAGTCTAAGTATTTTTCTGGCCTCCATTTAGGTTGTATTTTTTATATTTTGTAGATAGATATTTTTAAATAAGATAACTTTATTTCTGGGTCTAAATGTTAGCCCACCCGCCTCCACCACATCACCGCCCTGCCCAAGGGGGTAGTGTACAGTTACAGATAGGCAGTTGTGCAACCAGTGTGGGTCATTATGCAGCTTATACCGTAACGTTACCGACCCTGTGTTATATCATTGATAAGGCACTGTCAAGTCGCCGGTAATTAATTACAGTGTCAACGTAACTAATGCTGCTGATCGTGAGAGTGAGGCTTGATTACTGTTAAACCTCTTACTGTTTGTAAATAATAACATAAGTAGTTTATTGACTTAGTGCAAACCAGTATATGTCTTTGATCATTTAACTGGAACTTGTTTCAATGTGCCCTGGTAGTTGAGTGCTCTTTTAATCAGGCATATTTCTCGTGTAGAAATCGGATTTCAGGCTCTGATATGTTTAAGGCTTTGTGTATCATATTTCAGAGAATCCAAATTAACATGAAGTACTAATTTATCTTTAGATGAGGTGATATGGGGTTTAACGTCGCGTCCAAGATTATTGCACTTTTATATAGTGACGTGTGTGTGTGGCTGCTTGTACTAGTCCGGACAAATGCCGATTTTTATAGTGCTAGCCCATCGAGACACCCCACTCAGACACAGTATACTGACTCCGAGCCGACCAGTCCTTGCTTTAGCCCCTTAATGCCGAGCGCCAGACAGGGTAACAACAAGTACCATCCTTTAACGTCGTTTGGTATGACCGGACATTAATTTATCTTCAGGTTTAGTTGAGAGAAAAACAACATTTGTTTGTGTGATGGCATTTATATAATTCAAATACGTACATTTATTTACCATTACGTCATCAACGATACAACTGTCAGTTAACACTTTTGAAACAAATTTAACAACGCCAGATATTTTCCAATCCTTTCATTGTTTGTCAGCGTCAGATTTAGCAGATTAACCCAAAGCATTGTCATGTACTTAACGCCAGCACATCACTGTCGCACATCACACCAATATTTACATGTAACCTGTCACATTATGGTGTTTGACAGGGCTGACATCTTTGCTCTTCTTTGTTCTATATCAAAACATATCGCACATCTTGGCTAAACTGTTTATGCAATAATAGAGGCCATTTTTTTTCTTACAGAAGGACAATTGGCAGTGTTTAAGGTGAGATAGCCTGTGAGATGGGAGACCACCTACAGCGTTTTATTTCACCTGTGTTAATTCCATTGTTAATGTAGTTGCTTTTGTCCCCTGAAACGAACAGTGCATTTAAGAATAATCTACCAGACTGTAAGTAGGCATAACGCAACATATCGAAAAGGACATGGTGCTAGTGTAAGACCCCCTCACCTGCAATTACAGGTGTTTCAGGTGAAATGAGTGTGCATAGACAATCAAGGTAACATGTATACAGGTATATCAGTTCCCGTATACAGGGCGACTCTGTCAGTGACGAATTATCCGTGAACGCTGCTGGAAATTGCACACCTGGTTGACGATAATTATGTACGCGATCTGTCCCTCGCCTTGCCACAGGTACGAAGGGATTAGGGTTATATATGCTGGCTACTTTGATTTAGCAAATAGGGTGTAAAATGTCAATAAAAGGTCGCTCCCAGCGTGTAGTAATTGCAAGAGCACGCCTAGCCTGATTAGCTCAAGGTATCTCGTTGTGTGGTTACACAGAATAAACTATGGTTGATCATGTCACGAGACGCCAAATCTGAGATGGACTTTTCTACCTATGTCATATACCTGCTTCAATTTTAACAAAATAAACACGTGAGCGAACATCTACATAATTGATACTGTGTATCGTTTAATTATTTTTTTGTAAAGGGGATATTTGTATTTTGTTGTCAAATAATGTAATTGTTTTTATCTCATCGAGGGAGCTGACAAAGTTGGGGGTTTTAATGAGTGGCGCAGTCACAAAAATGAAAGTCAACTTTGTAAGGTCACGAGATCAGATCAACACGTTATTTGACAAGAAGATACATATGTTCTCTTTTATTAAAATTTTCTTTCTGATTTTCTAAATCTGTCTCCAAAAAACGGTGTCCTACTGGCATCCTGAAGGTAGTTCCGACACACAGTGTTATTTCACTCGAGGGAGATATCGATTCAGATTTATAAACACATTATCTTGTCACTGTAGATACATATCTGAATATCTCGTCCTGTTTTCGAGCTCTCAACTGTGTCCACCCAAGACACACAAACTCGGGCGATATAAGGGTGGTATCACTGTTTTGGTGCGCTCTCATTGGTTAGAGAGTTGACTTCTATGTAGTCTTTATGATAATTTTGAAAATATTCTCGTACTTTTATTCAAAACATCATGTTTAGCATGGGCCTCTGACAGTGTTTTGATATTTACCTCTATTTCAGAACACACCAAAACGCGTGGATGGTATATGTTTAAATTCTAACTTCTGAAGTCAGCAGCCTCCCTGGTGGGATGATGACCTGGAATTAATTAAACTTGGCAAATACAAAGTCCTGAGAGGTCTCAGATTTCACGGGAAGACTTTTCACCCTCTAGACACTAAAGTAGTCCCGCACCATGACTGGAATTTATATTTTTTAGGTATTTTGTTTACTAAAAGCCTAGGCAAGTCTAGATCAAACTAACCAAGTCTAGTTTGCTTGATATGAAAACAGCAGAAGAGGAAAGGTTCTTTCAAAGAAAGAAAAAATATTACAAATGTAAAGACACGTTTTCATTGACTAAGTGTTAGTCTAACACTTAAGATCAATGTTTATAAATGCTTTTAGTAGAAAGAAAAACTCGTTTATTGAGGCACAGAGAGAAAGACTGATAGCTACAAGGGACACCCTAAAGTTCTGGAAACTGCTCAAGGATAGTAAACCATTTAATGCAGTCTCTCGGTCAATTAATGCTGAACAATGGACTGATCACTTTTCATCAATCTCTTCTTTTCAGACAGGATCTCGCATTTGTAAACTACCCCTGACAATAATGATCTAGCAATTACCGGTAACAACAAGAAATATCAAGCCACATAAACCAGCTTGGGAAAAATAAATCAACTGAACCTGATGGTATTGCTGTAGAACTTTTGAAGTCCTCAGAAAAAAACAGATTACACCAAGTATAGTTACTTTATTTGACCAAAATTTTGAAAGTGGTAACTTTCCAGATGTTTAAATTAGGATTTGAATATGTATGAACAACACAAGATGTTGGCAATGTGAAGATAGTATTCATCTCTTTAAACAAAGATTATTTGACAACCTTCAACAATCATAGTGTAGTTCCATCAATCGTATATCTGATACCTTTCATTGTAAACATTTTAAATTCCTGTTTTAAATGTAGAAACATACCTTCCCTTTCCAGTTCATCAGAGAATATGAGTAGATCTTCTATTGAAAACAAACGGTAATAAAGTGTATTGTATGTTTCAAGTGTCTAAATTAGGTCTACCCACATTTCAAGTTGTTCCTGTGTGTGGCATTTTCGATTCAACCCGACCTGCAGTCAACTCGACACTGGCAACCTACACATCAACGTGTGGAGTTCAAACATGCACATTCCTGTGTCACTTATTAACACCCATTCGTTACCCCCTCCCTTCGATACAGCTGCCCCAGGGCGTGACCCATACCCGGGGTAAGGCGGCCCCATCTACAGGCATACACACTCACATACCACCCACACAAAGGTACATGCGCCATATTGTGTTGCTCGCCATTTGGACAGCATGTTTGCACGTCGACGAAAGGGTGTGCGATAGGATTGGTGACACTGGCATACGTGAAACACGCACTTACGTCGGTTTGATTACGGGGAAATACACAAGGAAACAAAAGACAAGTCAGTGACTGAACAGTCCAAGTGACATAAGTCGATCCTAACCCGAGCATAACTCTTACTTAACTCAAATGTCACTCTACCCCCATGCTACACTTACCCCATCCCGACACCATGCTACACTTATCCCATCCCGACCCCATGCTACACTTACCCCATCCGGACCCCATGCTACACTTAACCGATCTCGACCCCATACTACACTTACCCCGTCCCGACCCAATGCTACACTTACCCCTTCCCGACCCCATGCTACACTTATCCCATCCCGACCCAATGCTACACTTATCCCATCCCGACCCCATGCTACACTTATCCCATCCCGACCCCCATGCTACACTTATCCCATCCCGACCCAATGCTACACTTATCCCATCCCGACCCCATGCTACACTTATCCCATCCCGACCCCATGCTACACTTATCCCATCCCGACGCCATGCTACACTTATCCCCTCCCGACCCCATGCTACACTTATCCCATCCCGACCCCATGCTACACTTATCCCATCCCGACCCCATGCTACACTTATCCCATCCCGACCCCATGCTATACTTAACCCATCCCGACCCCATGCTACACTTATCCCATCCCGACCCCATGCTACACTTATCCCATCCCGACCCCATGCTACACTTATCCCATCCCGACCCCATGCTACACTTACCCCATCCCGACCCAATGCTACACTTACCCCATCCCGACCCCATGCTATACTTAACCCATCCCGACCCCATGCTGCACTTACCCCATCCCGACCCAATGCTACACTTATCCCAACCCGACCCAATGCTACACTTACCCCATCCCGACCCCATGCTACACTTACCCCATCCCGACCCAATGCTACACTTACCCCATCCCGACCCCATGCTACACTTATCCCACCCGACCCCATGCTACACTAATCCCACCCTGACCCCATGCTACACTTACCCCATCCCGACCCCATGCTACACTCAACCCATCCCGACCCCATGCTACACTTACCCCACCTGAATTGTGGTAAGCGCCGAACAATAACGGGTATCGGGTGGTCATTATGGTGACGTGGCTGATCGAGTATCGGATGGTCATTATGGTGATGTGGCTGATCGAGTATCGGGTGGTCATTATGGTGACGAGGCTGATCGAGTATCTTCGAATCCCCGATGCCTTGCAGCACACTGTTTTATCTAATCCAGACTCTGCTATTCACAAATAACTGCCAAAAGATGTAATATTCCGGACTGCTGCGACAAAACATATTCATTCACTCATTCACACGTTGCGAACGGCTCTCGTGCCTTAAAATAATGTCCCTCGCATATCATATTTGTTATAATAACTCTGTGTTGAATTCAAAGTCGGGTTGCCAGTTAACATCAGGCCACGTCTCTCTATATTTTCTCTTTTTGACTTATCGTCCAAGGAATCGGAACGCATTGGTTGTTTAATCACACTACCATGTTAACACTTTGTATACGTGTCGATTGTGTGAGAAAAATAAATAAATGTAAGCCCATAGGATCATGTGTAACTATCCAGTGACCTAGCTGCGGTGTAACTTCTACTCATGTCAAGTTACAGTTGTGTCGTCATGGTGTGCCTAAGTCGCTCGGGCACGTGACTGGTGTCGGTTGATCGTATTACTGACAGATTGACGCCAAGGTGTTCAAAATCGATCCAAGGTAGATAATTCTTTTATCTCAAACAGTCCAGTCTCTCCTGAACGTGGCCACCTTAACAATAACCTACTGCCCCAAAGAACCTATCGTTCTTGAAAAAGCTGTAATATTATATTTCAAGTGTCACACTGACACTACAACACCAATATGCGTAGTCTACACATGAATACCTCGCTCGGTTAGTGTGCAGTATATGTGTTACAGTTACAAAAATGTAATCAGTTATTATGTATAATACCTTGAATTTCAGTGATTCACTCAGTTATTATGCTTGATAACTGAATTTTCAGGTATTATAATTTATCATCCAAACTGTCTCCCACATAACAGGAGATGTCGCTTGGATGAGATCAAGCGATATCTACACTGTAGATATCGCTGCAATGAAATTACATCACAATGCTTTGAAGACCATTGTGACGTCACTGTTACCATGACGTCACAATCAAATGACATCACTTATGGCTCTGCTACTGAAGCTGTTAGCAGTAGTACTTTTTACACTGAAAACACTGCTAATTATTGTCTACTAATTGAAAAAGTTGAAAGAATGATGTTGGATGATAAATAAAATCTTAACCTCGTGTCTTTTGATATCAAATATATGAATACTCGTTGATAAAAGTGGAAAAACTCCTCGGCAAGCCTCGGAATTTTTCCACTTTTATCAACTCGTGTTGATATATTTGATAGCAAAAGACACTCGGGTATGATTCTCTATTTATCATCTAAAACTGGCTCCCACAGGAGATATCGCTTGGATGAGATCAAGCGATGTCTGCACTGTAGATATCGCTGCAATGAAATTGCATCACAATGCCTTGCAGATCATTGTGACGTCACTGGTTACCATGACGTCACAATCAAATGACATCACTAATGGCACTGCTACTCAAGCTGTTAGCAGTACTTTTTACACTGAGGACACTGATAATCACTGTCTACAAACTGAAAGGGTTGGAAGAATGATGTTGGACGATAAATAAAATCTAACTGGTTCTCTATATGTATAATTAGGTGATAGTCATACTCTGTTTTCAATGTAGAGGTAGATTACTTTAACCGCGCTAACTAGAATTTGGGACAGAACGCTCAGCACATAATTGTACATATAATTATTTAAATATGCCTACCGACATTGACTGTAAAATAAGTACTGTTATATAAAATATTATTACTTCCGCGGTCATGCAGCTGTCAAATCGGCTGTTTCAGAGGGAGTTTATTGTGATTTGACAACCTCTGACTGACCAATCAGAAATGAGTACCTAATTACCAAGTTTATGGCAGAATATATCTTTTTGTCAGGTATTATATGTCATTACTGATTGTGCGCTAACATTGTTCACAGTTAAAGTAGAATCACTTACAATGTGTAATATATTATGAAGCTAACTGTTATGGTACATTGCTGTCTTAATACGAGGAATAAAAAGGACTTTGATGTCAACTTTGAATCTTTATTAATGCAATCAACACAATCATATTGTCATATCGCTATTACAAGAGAGCAAAATGTACATTTCTCAACAGCCTTTGTTTTCCTTTAGAAAAGTTTAACAGTTTTTGTTTGTGCAGGAGAGGCTTGAGGGACATCTTGAATTGCGCATCAATCGTGCATTGAAGCATCTGCACCTGTGCATTGGCATCTCTTGGCGCAGCACAATTGCATTTAATAAAACCTTGACCCCCACAACTGGATTCTCCCTGCACAGCAACTCAGCAAATGGCATTGTCAGTTGACATTTCTTGTCTGTCTTACAGACCCTGATACAAATATATCAAATACAGCCCATGCAAGTCTATAATGTTTGGCAAGTCTAGATTTCTGAAGAGTCTCTGGGCTCCTTTTTATTAAATTGTTATTAAAATAATGTAACAACTATTGTTTTCTGTACGATATATTCATTTCAGAGAATAGATGATAGTCTATTGAGATATCGTTCACAGTTTAGAGTGATGTCGCACATACATCGAACTGATTCCAAGAGTACATGTTGTTCAAAACACCAGAAAGAGTGTTTTCAGTTGATATAATTAAGAAGCCAACTATTATATTTTTCAGTCAACAATACCTTTCACACAGATGGTTTCCTATCGAGACCTGTTATGTATAACTGAGTGAATCAGGCATAAAACAATAGTTAACTACAATACATTAACATTGCAATTTCATTTAGATTTTATGTATAATACCTTAAAATGTCAGTTATTATGTATATTAACTGTGTGAGTCGGGTATTAAACATAATAACTGATTACGTTTATCTACCTGTGTAGATATGTGGTAATGTTTGAACATGTCTCAATTTGTTTGGTGTAAAAATAGCGAAAACGCTAATACTTCAGCATTTACAGCTGCAGGTTTTAGGAATGCTTGGTAGCTCTAATGGCGTCGTATATAAATGTTTCCTTAGTATGAAAGTTCATATAATGTGAAGTTTGGATTACAAAACTATTGTGACCCCGACGTGATTTGAACACGCAACCTTCTGATCTGGAGTCAGACGCGCTACCGTTGCGCCACAGGGCCGACCTGATTTTACGGGGATCTTCTAATGAGCTATATCTGCTGAAGCTCCAAGCCGCGCAGTCTGGATGAGCGTGGTTTTACGATGAAATCCAGTGCAACACGGAATAAGGGAGGCAACTCTAACTCAAACGCGTCAAATCGGTGCCGGTGCGCTAATCTCAACACTAGACGCTTTATGCGAGGTCTTGGTGGTAACAGGAGCCCGTTTTAGGTCAACAGTGAATGAGCTGGTTTAACGCCGCTTTGAACAGTATTCCGTTATATCATGGAATGTCAGCCTAATGTGAGATGAAACCCGAAGTGATGCAGGTCTCAGACGTTTACCACCCTCGTCACACACAGGAGCACGGGTATGTTGCTGACAAACCTAGAAACGTGATCGGGGCGAACCGGGATTCGAACCCGCATTCACATGTTTCTCCCGTGTTTCTGCTCAGCTAATTTTTAAATTAGACGACATGGCCACCCTTGAGAATTAATACTAAACAATTTTTAATGTAGGGTGCTGATGGTCTGTGAAGTAACTATAGGTGTTAAGTGCGATCCTGATACAGTTGGTTAAAAGCGGCGTAAAACCATACTCACTCATTCACTCAAACTGTATTAATATTAGGTGAAACAATAAAGTGCTCATTCATGTTTTTGTCTTCAAATATTTTATTGTAAATAATCATTCAGGTATTTGTCCTTTGATCAGATTAGTTTTTAAAAGGAAAGGAGTGAGTGAGTGAGTATGGTTTTACGCCGCTTTTAGCAGTATTCCAGCAATATCACGGCAGGGGACACCGGAAAATGGGCTTCACACCAAAAGGAAAGGATCTAGTAAGCTCCATGAGTTGTTTTTTTCCAAATCCATTGGGTAGTCTTTAGTCAATAAATATGTTTGTCAGCCAATGCCTCGAGTACACTAGTGGTCTAGCGGATTAGCTTCCTGTTCTGAGGAGTTGAGAAATCCATACATGTCAGGGTCTACTGGTCGTGGGTTCGAATCCAAAATCCGTCCCGGTTATATTGGTCTTGGTTTGTTTGCACCACACCCGTGCTCGTTGGTGTAACCAAATAGAAAACGTCTGAGACGTGTTTTACTCCAAGTTGTCTTCCCACCTTCTGCCATGATACAACTGAAATAACGGAACCAAACTCTTATCCTCACCTTGAAGCCAAACCATATAGGCCTACATATTGCCACAATGCCTATTGTAATACTTATCATTTTGTTTGAGAATGTTAACTTGTAAATCTCAGACAATTAGAATGCCCATTTATCAAATACGTATTCTTTGAATCCATGCAGCGCTGAAAACAGATCACTGGAGATTTTGACAAAATGGCTATGACCCCGACGTGATTTGAACACGCAACCTTCTGATCTGGAGTCAGACGCGCTACCGTTGCGCCACGAGGCCTAGATGTCTAACGGTGGGTTCTAATGAGCTGAATCTCTAACAGCAGACTCCATGTCCATCTCCATGTTGATGTCATTTCGTGATGAAATGCGATGGGAAAAGGGAAGTAACTCTCAATTCAGTTACGATTACACGTTTTAGATATTTTAATGGGGATGCCCATAAGGAAATATTTAATAAGGATCGAGTCCGTATCTGTCACTTGGTTATTTTACATCCCCGTTTTTCTGATTTTGATGTGTTTCGTCTCAATGGTGTCATGGATAATGTTTCCCTATTATTTAACAGTTTAAAAAATAGGGCTAATGACAATGGATATAAGGAAATACTATTTACTGACTCAACGTGTATATGGCGTGCGCCTTTCGCAACTGCATCAAGAACATCGGTGAGATATTGAGTTCTGATGCTGGCCGTAAGAGGACTAAATTGAATCGGGTGGTATCGGTACGTGTTTCACTGCATGTCGTCGTACCCGAAGTTGGTACCAACGACGTTTGGCGTTGCTCATAAGATCAGCCACTGATTTGTCTGGCCGAGACTCGATTATTTACAAGCCGCTGTCATTTTGCTGGAATGCAGAACAACGGGCACAAAAGAAAATGAATCAAGAAGGAATATTTTGTACTTTGGAAACAAGATGCGGTTATCCCCCATCGTTAATAAACTGATGTTTGTAAATCTCTGAAGTGACGTGTTTAATTTGAAATGTGTGAATGTCTCCTCATTTATACATGCTACATACCTTCTGTCAATGATTCTACAGTAAGTTGTTCCCCATCTTCCCGAGGCAAGTGTGTTAACTGACTATAAAAGTCAAGTTTCCACCCTTGCCGAACTAGGCTGGTATTATGGAGTTACATTTTGGCTGGATTAACGAGTCTATGCATAGTCCAATCAAAATCGCGCAACGAAATCGAAATCCGGTTCGTAAACTGTCATGTAGTTTTCGGTCGATTGCAGGATTTGCAAAGCATGTGCACCGCCAACTCTTTGTCAACAGATATTTTCTAAATCTTTTCATGTTTTTAATCATGGTGCTCACGTGATTTGATACATTTCGCGATGTAAGACCCGTTTTATCAAAATATAGATCTTGATTATCGAGAGCAGATCGTCCTGACTTGGCGCCGCCATTTTGTTTGAAAGAAACGCAAGTGATACTAGAGGTGGAATCTGATTGGTCCATAGGAGAACCTTATAAGGGACATAACTGGTAATAGCCACTGCTGGCGCTACGATCGACCCCAGTAATTCCAGCCTAGTTCGGCAAGGGTGGAAACTGGACTTTTAAAGTCAGTTAACTCTCTTGCCTTGGGAAGATGGTTGTTCCCATGACTCCGTATGTATATGTATCTGTGGTGTATGTGAGGTGAAGTTCGTGGTTCTGTTTGTTAGTTTGTTGTTTTACGCCGCACTATATTCCAGCTATATGACGGCGGTCTGTAAGCCATCGAGTCTGAACCTGACAATCCAGTGATTGACATCATGAGCATCGATCCACACAATTGGGATCTGTTGCACCAACCAAGTCGGCGAGCCTGTCCACCCGATTCCGTGTGTTGCCTCTTACGACAAGCACTCTCGCCTGTTTACGGCAAGCGTCATAACAATATAGTTGTTGACGAGACATGGAATCATAGCAGTAGAGTTGTTGCTGAGACATGGAATCATAGCAGTAGAGTTGTTGCTGAGACATAGAATCATATCAGTAAGAGTTGTTGCTGAGACATAGAATCATAGCAGTAGAGTTGTTGCTGAGACATAGAATCACAGCAGTACAGTGGTTGCTGAGACACTGAATCATAGCAGTAGAGTTGTTGCTGAGACATAGAATCATAGCAGTAGAGTTGTTGCTGAGACATAGAATCATATCAGTAAGAGTTGTTGCTGAGACATAGAATCATAGCAGTAGAGTTGTTGCTGAGACATAGAATCACAGCAGTACAGTGGTTGCTGAGACACTGAATCATAGCAGTAGAGTTGTTGCTGAGACATAGAATCACAGCAGTAGAGTTGTTGCTGAGACACTGAATCATAGCAGTAAGAGTTGTTGCTGAGACATAGAATCATAGCAGTAGAGTTGTTGCTGAGACACTGAATCATAGCAGTAAGAGTTGTTGCCGAGACACTGAATCGTAGCAGTAGAGTTGTTGCCGAGACACTGAATCATAGCAGTAAGAGTTGTTGCTGAGACACTGAATCATAGCAGTAGAGTTGTTGCTGAGACACTGAATCATAGCAGTAGTGTTGTTGCTGAGACACTGAATCATAACAGTAGAGTTGTTGCCGAGACACTGAATCATAGCAGTAGTGTTGTTGCCGAGACCCTGAATCATAGCAGTAGCTGAGACATAGTAAAGCAAAAAAATTTTTTTCTGAGATACCCAGATTATTAACTTTTGTTTGTCAGCGCTGTGCGCGGACTCGTATAGGCTTCACCAAAGTGGTAAATGAGGTACGTTTTTCCACGCCGTGCAGCAGTTTCCAAAGCAGCGCGCACCACAACTCACTCCCTCTCTCACTTACTTATTACTGAAGCATCACTGTGATACAGGCCGTGATATATGCTTTAGTCCCCGAGATCTGCGAGTTATAATCGCGATAAGATTGAGATAGCGCTGATACTTGCCTTCAGCCAACAGCTCGAGGCTACTCCCCCAGAGAGGGCCCGGAGCTGGGCAGTTGATAGTCCTGCTATCACTGTCGATATTTTATGAGTGAAACCCTTAATCACGACCAATGAGAAGTAGATTTCTAATTTAACATCCACGAATATTTATTTATATATGTTTTATTTTTCATATATTTTCATGTAAACTACCGGGCAAAAGAAAGTTTTCACTTTAAAAATAGTTGTATAAAAAGCAAAAAAGCTGGTACAGGTTTGAACCCCCGCAGAAGACATTCGCCCAATAAGACATGACCACAACCACAACGCAGATTTTCGAACGCAGCTTTCCAAATCATGCATTGTTGAAAACGTGCAAAACGTGATTTTGAGACATTGGTCCAAATGCACGTGCGTGATTGTGCCATAAATACCGACGTTGGACGGAGCAGGCATTCAGTGAGCAGAAAAACACCAAGAATCTGCCCAGACTTACACAAGTGCAACGAGACAGAGCGATCGGTATGGCCAATATGGGGGCTACTCATATTGATAGCCAGAACCTTCAACTGCTCCCAGACCACCATCAGCAAGTTTATAATCCGCTACCAACAGACAGGACAGACTCAAGTCCGACCAAGATCGGGAAGACCGAGAGTGACAACACCGGCCGAAGACCGCTACATCCGGCAGATTCACCTCCGAAACAGATGTGTGACGGCGACGTCAACGGCGACAACAGCACTAGGACATGCCATCAGCAGACGAACAGTCCTTCGACCTCGTACGGCTGGTATACAAGCCTACAGACCCTTCCATGGAACGCAGACTGCAATGGGCACGGTCTGTATGTCGGTGGCAGTGACGTGACTGGGTGAGAGTGTTCTTTACAGATGAAAGTCGGTTCTGTCTGTTCAGGAACGATGGCAGAGTTTTTCGACCAAGGGGGGAGCTACTGGCGAAAACTGCATTAGAGAAGTTCACCCGTTTGGAGGTGGAGGCGTTATGGTATGGGATGGCATTTGTGGCCAGATTACAACACGGCTGGTTATCATCCGAGGAAACCTGAATGCTCAGCGATACAGGGATGAAGTGTTGAGACCTGTTGTGCTGCCCTTAATTCAACCAAGAGGATTAATTTTGCAACAAGACAACACAAGGCCTCACACCGCCCGGATTGTTCAAGACTACCTGAACAACGTTAACGTTAACGTATTGCCCTGGCCACCTTGTTCTCCAGACATGAGCCCCATTGAACATCTCTGGGATCATCTTGATCATCAGCTGAGACAACATGTACCACCGCCAGCGAACCGACAGGAACTTGAACAGACTCTATTGAACTTATGGAACAGGATTCCTGTTGACGTTATCCGGCGACTGACGAAGTCAATGAGGAGGCGTGTGTTGGCGTGCATGGATGCCCAGGGTGGTCACACTCGCTATTGATGACGTGTTACCTGACTACTGTGTCATTAATAGACTCTTCATGCACTTTTTCAATGAACTCTGATTTGTGTAATTTTTAATTTGGACCCCTTGACTCTTTCTTTGTGTATTGCGGAGAATGCTATATTGGCACTAAAATGCATTTTCATTCTAATTCATGGAAAATGATTTCTGTTTATAAATTAATCGTCATAAATCTCACATATGCCTTTGTTTTTGGTGTTTGGTCAAGTGAAGTCGGTGAAAACCTTCCATTATTCCGAGTATCTGAAAGGTATTCATAAACAGCCTGACATATAACTTTGAGACTGAAGTTCCACCCTTGAAGAGTCAGTGAGTGAGTTGGGTTTATCGCCGTTTTTAACAATATTCCAGTCATATCACGGCGTGTCAGCTTAATGTGGGAGGAAAGCCCGAAGTGATGCAGGCTCTTGCTAGGCCAGCCACAGCTGGCACCATCACGTTTTAGAGTAACTTGCACCTAGCGTGTAAAAGACAGTTAGTAAGCTGTCATACGTCGAGCTTTCATCGAAAAACCATGATTTTGACGTATCCATAGCGTATACATAACGAGTTTACCGTATATTTAACGCATGTCTTACGTATCATTAGTAGCGTATCACGGACTTATACATAACTTCTGACAGCGTATAAAAGCGTATTGCCAGCCTGAACGTATGTAGAGCCAAAGACGTCCATGGTAGAGCGTGCCTATAACGTATGCTTAACGTTTAATTCATACCTTCATACGTTCCAATACGCCGAAAATGTTGTGCATGCACAAAAATGTTTTTTAAGCCTCGGCGTACTGCAACGTGCTTTTAACGCATACAACTTACACCTAACTTATCCGCAGCGTGTCTCATACGTCGCCATACGTTACTGCTGTACGTTGTAGTGCGACAGGGCCATTACTGGTGAATCAGAAGAGTGCACTGCCTTGTTGACAACAGCTCCGACAATCGCGGGCTAAATATGCACAGAAAAGCCAAGCGACTGTTCCCGTTCTCAATGCCACACTCACCTAAATTGACGTAATTACATCTTACTACGCGTGGGTAATTCTAAAGCGTCAAAAAACATTCACAATACCGAGGCAGGTATATTGAATAAGCACATATATAGCGAGACACTGTTAACTGTGTTACCGTTTTCTTTCATTTCTACCCTGATCGAAATAGTAGGAGGGTTTCAATTAAAGTAATCATTTACATATTCTCCACGAGGAATCAACAACGCCTCTGGGGAGATAAAATGCATGTTATTGTATTCACGCAGAGAAAGTGACAGGGAAAGGTTTACGGCTTAGCCAGCAATGTATGACAGGTGTGAGCTACACCATAGCTCCGGAAAAGCGAAGGTACACCTGTACTCAACCTCCTCTCTGCTGAGGGCGACTGAAATCGCCGTTGACGCCTCGGTGCATGTATGGAGGAGGGCCGCCAGACTTGTCTGTTCACAACCGTGTCTCACACAGCCTTGGGATCCAACCTCGTCCCGCGAGGCAAGCCGAACCAACATCGCGGTCCATACAGCATCTGGTTGACGAAGCCTACAATATGGCGGACCCGACTCATGCTGTCATCGGCATTGGTAAGTTCCTCTGATGTCTACATGTTCTTTGACGATGGATGGTCACGCACAACCAGATGCACTCAAAATGCTAGAATACCCACACGTGATGATAGAGTCTTAACGGCTATAGTACGTCAACTGCCTATTGATTTTGTCGATGATTGTACCTAGGTTTATACAAAGTATGTTGTTACAATAACTCGCGTATTGCGTTTTGTCGTGTTGAAGAAGCAGTATGCCTCTCATTTCCTTTCCTCAAAGATCTTGAATGAATTTCCCGAAGACGGTTAATTGCATGTACATTATAATGAATTGTTTGTTTAAGTGTCACATAAAAATACATGAGTTATTTACGTCATAAAAACATGTTTTTACTTTTATGCAAGGCCCACATAGGCCGATGAGACACTATACACTAAAATAGTTATTACATATTTCCTATTTTTAACATAATTATAACATGTACAGTAAGTGTAAAAAATAGAACTTTGGTAAAAATTACTTGTTTAAACAACGTTTTAAAAGCTATTCCGCCAGGCATACATTTTTAAACACATTTTACTAAGTCGGGGGCATTTTGCATTATTATTTTATTTTTTGCGTCTTGTGTATCATAGACAAAAGCAGGATTATTAAATATATATAATTCATTGTGTATACCTATTGGACATAGTAGTTTGTGCCTAAAACGAATACATACGATCATATACAATGTTACCACAGCAACTCATCATTGAGCGAGTCTAAGTCAGGCGGTAGATGATAAGAACATTTATGGAATCGACGGCCCTGTTTACGACTGTGTATATTTTATTGTAGATAGAGAATTGTCGATATATTTCTATCGTCCCTGGATGATTACAAAGGGGGGATTTCAGCCTGTTCATCGCCTTGATAAATATAACGGTACTTTCATCATTAAACCAGGACGGCGGCTGCATCCCTGTCGCCATGCTGTTTAATGTATACAGGTAGACAGCCCACCTGTTTCTAAGTCAACAGCGCGTTTAGTGCAGCATAAACACCTGGATTGGTTTTCATTTTACCTGAAATGGTATTCCAGTTATGAATAATGTATCTACCTTGGCCAATAACCCGCTCGAGCCGGCGTAACCCGATATACTGCTATAAAATATGTCGTATCATTAATCTAAACATTTGCCATATTGTTCTGTTGAAAGTCATTACAGTACTACAATTTCTCTAAATGATAAATGATCGTATAAATATCCAGTTAACACGCATTTTTATTAAATATATACATATGGGCTTGTCTAGTGGCCGCAAAAAAATAGAATGCAGATTTTATTTTTCCGAATCATATACGACCCAGCAAGCCATGTTCGCTGAAGCAGAACATTCTGTTTGACGCTTTAATCACGTTAAATGTCGCTTCCGGGTATATCCTCAAATTGTCAAGATAATGTTTTGTGAAGATTGAGATGAATGAAACGAACGTCTGAAAAGCTATATTATGTAGGCCAGTTTATCTCTCTCTTTCCGTATTAAATATTCCTACTTAATACTATTACTGAACAGATATAAATTGCATTCAGGAAAAAAAGGCACCAAAAGGTTTAAGTCCCGGAGCTATGTCGAATGACGTAAGATTACACTAGGGTTCTCTCCCCAGGAGATGCGCTCGACGTTATACCTGTATGTACGTATGTGTGTGCACATGGCATATGTTTCACCTGCGTGACGTGGACAGATCGCACATTGAGCTCACAGCTCCGGTCGAGTCATTACTGTAAACTTGATGTTTGTCCGGTCAGCTGTTCAACACGGGACTTCTAGCTTGGCTGACACTTGGGTTATGATGCTGTACAAGTTGATGGTAAGTCCCTTTGTCACTAGCCTGACCTTAGTCCCATACAGGCTGTAGGATCTGCCTGACCTTAGTCGCATACAGGCTGTAGGATCTCGCTGACCTTAGTCTCATACAGGCTGTAGGATCTGCCTGACCTTAGTCCCATACAGGCTGTAGGATCTGCCTGACCTTAGTCCCATACAGGTTGTAGGATCTGGCTGACATTAGTCTCATACAGGCTGTAGGATCTGGCTGACCTTAGTCCCATACAGGCTGTAGGATCTCGCTGACCATAGTCTCATACAGGCTGTAGGATCTCGCTGACCTTAGTCTCATACAGGCTGTAGGATCTGCCTGACCTTAGTACCATACAGGCTGTAGGATCTGCCTGACCTTAGTACCATACAGGCTGTAGGATCTGCCTGACCTTAGTCCCATACAGGCTGTAGGATCTGCCTGACCTTAGTCCCATACAGGTTGTAGGATCTGGCTGACATTAGTCTCATACAGGCTGTAGGATCTGGCTGACCTTAGTCCCATACAGGCTGTAGGATCTCGCTGACCTTAGTCTCATACAGGCTGTAGGATCTCGCTGACCTTAGTCTCATACAGGCTGTAGGATCCGCCTGACCTTAGTACCATACAGGCTGTAGGATCTGCCTGACCTTAGTACCATACAGGCTGTAGGATCTGCCTGACCTTAGTACCATACAGGCTGTAGGATCTGCCTGACCTTAGTACCATACAGGCTGTAGGAATGCCTGACCTCATATCATACAGAAGGTAGGAATGCCTCACCTTAGTCGCATACAGGCTGTCGGAATGCCTGACCTTAGTCTCATACAGGCTGTAGGAATGCCTGACCTTAGTCGCATACAGGCTGTAGGAATGGCTAAGCTTAGCCCCATACAGGCTGTAGGAATGCCTGACCTTAGCCTCGTGCAGACTGTAGGATCTGCTTTGGTTTAACCTCGTACAGACTGTAGGAATTTCTGAGGCTGTATGATCTATCTCAGCTCAGCCTCGTACATGCTGTATGAATGCCTGAGCCTTGCCTTATGCAGGCTGCCTCCTCATCTTGGCTAGAAGTATATGCATAGTATAATAGTAGAAAGGGGATTTTGACAGCGGGAATCAATGGTTCAAGATGTAATATGGCAACGTAGCTCAATACAAAATGGTAGAAGACGTATACATGATATTCTACTGCGACGAGTAAAATGAATTTATGTATAATTCGCGAACCCCATAAATATCTAAAAAATATTTTGAAATATTTTCACCTGTTACATTACTCATAATTACAATTACAAACAGCTTGCCGCCAACGCGGAGTCCACATCTGCTCATTGAGGGTAATTACTTATTGATTTTACCTTCAAGGACACAGAATCGGCCATCGTGTATTCTGTTTCATAAATTGACTGCACAAGCGGATCTGATGTATGGGGGTCCAGTGAACACTAATGACAACGTGGGGTCGGGGTCGGTGGGGTAGCCTAGTGGTAAAAGCGTTCGCTACTGACAAATTAGAGAGTGTACCATGTGTCTGTTCTGAGGGCCATCAGTTTTCGTTCACCTCAGGGCGAAGGACCCGGGTTCGATTCCCTACATGGGTACAATGTGTGAAACCCATTTCTGGTGCCCCTCGCCGTGTTATTGCTGGAATAATGCTTAAAGCGGCGAAAAACCATACTCACTCTTGACAACGCGACAATGTCCGTCCCTTCTAGAATTTCATACTCTTGAGCTGGTCACACACTATGCATCGATTATTAACAGACCGCCGTCATATACCTGGAATGTTGTGTGAATGTGCGCCGTTAAAAAACAAACAAACAAACAAAACATGAATGAAGAATCTACATTTCTCATGGCGGTATGAGACGTTCGCCGTATAACATAGCCAACTCCATTGTCAAGCCATGTGTTCGCAGAAGGGACCAGCTGGAGACGATTACAAATAATCAAAATGCCCACTGTAACGAAATTAAAGAAAATTCCTAATCAATGTTTTTCATTTAACTTTATTCTTTGTCACCAGAATTGACACCAGTATCTGGGAATTAAAACAGAAATTTCAAAGAATCGCCCCGTACACATGCCTCGATGTAAGGTCAGGGCAGCCAGACTGCCACATGTTTGTTTCCTCAGTGTGGTGGGTACACACTGCAGTCATTAGACCTGACAGGGCGATCCTCTACCCGAAGTGATCATTACGATACTGGTATCCATTAATACTATCCCGGTAGGCGTGCGACAAGGCTGTACACTGAGCTCGTTTCCTTTTTTTATTCTTGATCAATAACTTTCTAAATGGTATTGTATGTGATGGAAACTATGCTCAGCTATTTACGAATATTATTGAAATTCAATGCTGTTATGGCTGATGATGTCCTCGAAGTTACTGATTTGTTTTTTTAATTGCAAATGATGTTTGAAACATGCGCACACGACGACTTTTGGCCCCACTTACGGATGGGAGTTACGGTTATTGATTCAGCTGTAAACGTGACGTATTCTTGACCCCACTTCCGGGTGCTAGCTACGGTTATTGATTCAGCTGTATATGTGACGTATTCTTGAACCCACTTCCCGATGGGAGTTATGGCTATTGCTCCAGCTGTATACGTGACGTACTCTTAACCCCACTTCCAAGTGTGAGCTACAGTTATTGCATCAGCTGTGTACGTGACGTACTCTTTACCCCACTTCCGAGTGTGAGCTATGGTTATTGCATCAGCTGTGTACGTGACGTACTCTTGATCCCACTTCCGAGTGTGAGCTACAGTTATTGCATCAGCTGTATACGTGACGTACTCTTAACCCCACTTCCGAGTGTGAGCTATGGTTATTGCGTCAGCTGTATACGTGACGTACTCTTTAACCCCACTTCCGAGTGTGAGCTATGGTTATTGCGTCAGCTGTATACGTGACGTACTTTTTACCCCACTTCCGAGTGTGAGCTATGGTTATTGCTTCAGCTGTGTTCGTGACGTACTCGCAGGGAATCAGGAAACAACTCTACTTGTAATATATTCATAGCCAGGCAACATGTTGTTTAAATTTTATATGTAACCAGATCATCATGGCGGCCTGTGACCATTTGGCCTTGCTGCCTCCTACTTGAATTTACCCTTTGCAAAATGTCGGCTCCTGTTTAATGGAGACCCGGCGGTTCGATCCCGGCCGCGTCATACCAAAAGACGTTAAAAGATGGTACTTGTTGTTACCCTGTCTCGCGCTCGGCATTAAGGGGCTAAAACTAGGACTGGTCGGTTCGGAGTCAGTATACTGTGTCTGAGTGGGGTATTCATGTTAAACTGCGGCACGATATCTCAGTGAGCTGGCACTATAAATCGGCATCAGTCCGGACTAGTACAAGCAGCCACACACACACACGTGCCTGCACGTCGCTATATAAGTGCAATAATCTTGGACGCGACGTTAAACCGCATTTAACCTCACCTCCAAGACGTATATTGTAACCCATATTGACTCGTGGCGACCAATGGATGCTGTCTGTCTCTAGAAGCGTATCTGAGACCTATATCATAATTCATCACCCCCCTCGTCTGTCAGCACAGTGAGGTATCACTCAGGTAACACTCGTGAATACACTGGACGAGATCGGCGTGTTCGTTGACGCAGCTCGTCATGCTTCAGTGACGACAGGTACGTCAGCTGTTCTGTGCACCGGTAAGGTAAGGTTTATATCTCTGCTGTATAACATGACACGTCTGCCTCGCCCCTTCGCTGAGTAGACTGAGTCGACTGAATATACAGAATAGAATCCTAGTAGAATACCTTAGTGACTGAATCCATTAACTATACAATACTGCTCAAGGACACGATTTCTCTCTTAATATGACGTGGGTGAGTGTACTTTATGTTGTTTGAATAAAAATAGAAAATGTTCTTACAGGAATATTGGATGAACTGCAATAACGGATTCCACAGGAGTGACACATTTGTTACAACCATGTGCAAAAGGCACACATGAACATTCAGATACTCCACTCTCGGTTATAACAAACCTCGGAATGACCGACCAGCCACGAGCTTATCGTATGTCAGCATTCGTGCGTATGTCGGGTTACATTCAGCCCTGTACACGCGAGGGTTTGTAAACACGGTTCTACCCATGCCTCGTATTAAAGGGCCTCTAGTGTTGCGACCATTTGGCGGGTACGCGTGCCTATCATGTACTGGAGTCTGTAAAACGTTTGTTGGTGTGTGATCTGACCACTGTAACAACACGCTGACTTTAGTCTCACTGTGGCGCGGACATTGTCCAACACACACATGTATTCATTACAGAGCCTGTAAACACGCCCGACCTCCTTCTTGTGGCCTTTAGTGGAATTCCAGCGGCTCATTATTTTCCGCTTTGTGTATAGGCTTATGTCAAAGGGGACATTTCAGAAATAATTTCCTTGTCATTTGTAACCTTTTAGCTCCATAAAGGGATTCATTAATATCCTTGCGTGGACCGCCTGATGTTGTATGGTAGTGTTCAGGAAGGTCATGCGATGTGACGAGGCGGTTGATGTGTGATCACATTACGTAAGCTTTGAGCATCACTTTTACAATAAGGCGAACTTGAGGCAGATAGTGTAAATGTCTGGCGGTCGTGTTGTCTGTGATTCGATCGGTCTGATGACTCTCCGTACGCCAAAGACTGTATATCTATTCGGGTGTCTGTCCGTGTCTCACGTTGTGTCTGTTGTCTGTCCGTGTCTCACGTTGAATGTGTCTGGTGTCTGTCCGTGTCTCACGTTGAATGTGTCTGGTGTCTGTCCGTGTCTCACGTTGAATGTGACTGTTGTCTGTCCGTGTCTCACGTTGTGTCCGTTGTCGGTCCGTGACTCTGGGAGTGAATGTCTGGTGTCTGTCCGAGTCTCTGGGAGTGAATGTGTCTGGTGTCTGTCCGTGTCCATGGGAGTGAATGTGTCTGGTGTCTGTCCGTGTCTCTGGGAGTGAATGTGTCTATTGTCTGTCCGTGTCTCTGGGAGTGAATGTGTCTGGTGTCTGTCCGTGTCCATGGGAGTGAATGTGTCTGGTGTCTGTCCGTGTCTCTGGGAGTGAATGTGTCTATTGTCTGTCCGTGTCTCTGGGAGTGAATGTGTCTGTTGTCTGTCGTGTCTCTAGGAGTGAATGTGTCTGTTGTCTGTCCGTGTCTCTAGGAGTGAATGTGTCTGTTGTCTGTTGTATCTCTGGGAGTGAATGTGTCTGTTGTCTGTCCGTGTCTCTGTGAGTGAATGTGTCTGTTGTCGGTAACATCGATCTGTACAATGTGTGTTTCGTGGTGTTTCCCAGTTTCCATTATTTGTGGTGTAGCGGCGACACAACAAGACACATCCGCTGACAAAATTTCACAAATGAGCATTTCCAAAATGTTATTCATAAAAAAACGGTCAGTTTAAACTAATCTGTCTTTGTCATTCGTTTATTTCTCTCAAACTATGTCTAACTAACAAGAGCGTGCAGTGAAGTAGGTTTAACAGAAACTACAGGGCAAAACGCAACATATATTTGTATTTACGTGTTTGCATTATTTGTATTCCCGCAGCGCGTTTGGTTCCAATTTTAATTTAACGCCGGCAAACCTACTGGTAACCTAACTCTACCTTGAAACACGCTATGTGCCTCTCCTTACTCGACTTAGCTGCTGGACCCGTGAAGATCCGGGTTAGCATAGGTCTTCAGCAACCCATTCTTGCCGTCAAAGGCGACTATGCTTGTTGTAAGAGGCGACTAAAGGGGTCAGGCTCACTGATTTGGTTGCATGTCATCGATCCCAATTGCGTGGATCGATGCTCATGATTTTAAAAAATCACTGGATTGTCTGGTCCAGACTCGATTATTTACAGACCGCCGTCATATAGCTGGAATGTTGCTGAGTGCGGCGTTAAACAACAAAACAACCAACCAACTTAGCTGCGATAACCGTGTCTCGGAGCTGTGTATCGAAATTGTTTATAGGAAGCAGCCCCGAGATACTGTTACAGCAACTCCATCCTTCTATTGTAGCCACGTCCACCGCACTAAATATAAGTGTCATAGTAATGACATATTGACTCTCCATCATTAAACGTCAAGTTACCATTTCGCTAGTAAATCCGTGCACATTATATAGGATGATGACACGGTTGTAACAGGTGTAGTCATGTGGGCACTGTCAAGGATGACAGCCGTCCCCATACCACTCAATTCTGGCCCAGATGTCCCACGGGGAAATAAGCATGGGGTGCTCGTGGCCTGTTCTTGTCCGGAAGTTTCACTGGGAGACAAGCATAGGTCTTCAGTACCCTACTCTTGTTTCTCAACGGGACATCTGGACCAAACCCGGCCTTCAGTAGCCTACACTTGTTTCTCAACGGGACATCTGGACCAAAACAGGTCATCAGTACCCCATGCTTGTTTCATCATTGGACAACTGGATCTGAATAGGTCTTGAGTATCCCATGTTTGTTTCCAAACGGGACATTTGGACCAAAACTGACTTCCAGTACCCCGTGGTTGTTTCCCAACGGGACATCATTGACCAAACCCGGCCTTAAGTACCCCATACTTGTTTCATCATTGGACAACTAGGCCAAATTAGGTCACCAGTACTCCGTGCTTGTTTCATCATTGAACAACTGGATCAGAATAGGTCTTCAGTACCCTATGCTTGTTTCCCAACGGGACATCTGGACCAAAACAAGCCTTCGGTGCCCCATGCTCGTTTCCCCATGGGGCGTCTGGACCAAAATAGGTCAGCAGTACTCCGTGCTTGTTTCATCACTGAACAACTGGATCAGAATAGGTCTTCAGTACCCTATGCTTCTCTCCCCATGGGACGTCTGGACGAGAATAGGTTTTCAAAACCACTAGTTGTTCCACAATGGGGCATCTGGACTAGGATCGGTCATAGTACCCCATTACTCAGGTCCCACCTCGTCCAAAGGTCTTCTTGTGCCTCCTTAGGTCTGGGAGGCTGTGGTTGCATGTAACACGTGTGATATTTGGGATAACACTTTCTTAGTAAAGTACAAATTCTGGTACTTTTTAGGTTGAGTCCTGCCTGCGATCCGAATCCACAATGTGGATTCACGCTCTGTAGCTAAGTTTGTATCAGCAAGCATGTTTCAGCTATGAATAAGGTAGTGAGTGTTCTCGTGGTTCGAATCACAGATTCACACGGTACTATAAAATCAAAGACACAAACCGCTTGGCTTATTGATTAAATAACATAAATAATTTGAACACAACATTAATTTAAAATAACATTGAAACGAGTAAAGCCGTGTGTGTTACCAACGCATCTGTACATTTGACCACTGAAGCATCTACAACAATAAGCGTGTTACATTGGCCGTGTAATGCTAATTGTCAAAAACGTTAATTTATAAATTGGTCCTTTTGAATAATTAACAATTCAATCGGAACTGATATGAACGGGAAGACAGATGTTACCCTTCGTTCTCTGTACTGTCACGCGTGGCTCTAATACCAGGGGAATATTCCCGTAGTGCTATCGACATTCCGACAAACAGTTGTTGAGACTCAAGCACAGCGCCATGACACTTCGTGAGAGGCATAGACAGGCCGTAGCCACAGGGGACACTCGTCATGTGAAGGTGATCAGTTGACCTCAAAGCATTATTTAAATGTATTTGTAGACAATTTATCATTATTTCTGTTTTTTTTACTACTGACAAATTAGAGAGTGTACCATGTGTCTGTTCTGAGGGCCATCAGTTCTCGTTCACCTCAGGGCGAAGGACCCGGGTTCGATTCCCCACATGGGTACAATGTGTGAAGCCCATTTCTGGTGTCCCCCACCGTGATATTGCTGGAATATTGCTAAATGCTGCGTAAAACCACACTTACTCACTCACTCTCATTCACCTCCACCCCGGCACATGGTCTGCTTTGTTAATATCATCTTCCCGAGGCAAGAGAGTTAACTGACTTTAAAAGACAAGTTTCCACCCTTGCCGAACTTAGCTGGAATTCCTGGGCTCGACCGTAGCGCCACCAAAATCGACCGAAATCTGCATGACACTTTACGAACAGGATTTCCGTTTCGGTGCGCGATTTTGATTGGACTATGCATAGACTCGTTAGTCTAGCCAAAATGTAACTCCATAATACCAGCCTAGTTCGGCAAGGGTGGAAACTGGACTTTTATAGTCAGTTAACTCACTTGCCTCGGGAAGACTTGTGTCTTATATAAGTTCACGTAGAGGGGTAGTGGACACTGTTATCTAACGTCCTGGCCTGAATGTAATCGTTGAATGGTGTGCATAACCATCTGGCAGGTGTGTACAGATGGTGTTGTAAAGTAACGTTGCTGTTTCAGAGACGACTGCTGTCGATGGAGAAGAAGAAGGCGATTAGTCTTGCCACACTCGTGATACAGACTACTTGCCTCGTTCTGACAATACGTTACTCCCGCATTGCGCATGTCAGCGGGCCACGGTACCTGACGTCGACGGCCGTCATCCTCTCCGAGGTCATCAAACTCTTCACATGTATCGTCATGGTGGCGCTCACTGGGGACAAGTGAGTTTACCTTCCCTCCATTATCCCATTAAACGACCGACTGTATGATAGAGAAGATGGTAGTGAAATGTGAGGTGAAATGGGGTTTAACGTCGCGTCCAACATTATTGCACTTATATAGCGACGTGCGTGTACGTGTGTGTGTTTGTGTGGGTGCTTGTACTAGGCCGGACTGATGCCGATTTATAGTGCTAGCTCACCGAGATACCATGCCGCAGTTTAACATAAATAACCCACTAAGACACAGCATACTGACTCCGAGCCGACCAGTCCTTGTTTTAGCCCCTTAATGCCGAGCGCCAGACAGGGTAACAACAAGAACCAACTTTTAACGTCTTTTGGTATGACGCGGTCGGGGATCGAACCCCGGACCTTCCGTTCTCCGGGCGGACGCTCTACCACTAGACCACGGAGGCGGTCTATAGAAAAGATGGAATTCGACACAGTTTGTTAAGTCCTATAAATCATAAGACATTGTTATTTCAACAGAATACGAAATGTTGTAAGAAAAATTAATTGTATCGTATTCAGTAATTCATTCTGTTAACATTAAACTTGAATCCATATCGTTATCAGTGAATAAACACAACGGGTCTCTCTAAACACAACATAGATCATGCAAGTTTTTGTCATACGTTCCCTGGAATACAAGATGAGATAAAGGATACGGTATGTTAACGTCCAGTTTATATGTATATATTGTTACTAAGGGGGGCACGGGTGGCCCAGTCGTCTAAGGCTCCTCGATTCGCTGTGCAGAGTTGCGTCCCTTGGGCACGCCAGGAACCTATGATTGAGGGTTCGAATCCCGGTTCGCCCCGATTATGTTTTTAGGTTTGTCAGCACCTTACCCGTCCTCATGGGTTTCACCGAAGTGGTAAACGTCTGAGATATGCATCACTTCGGGACACACCGTGATATAACTGGAATAATGTTAAAAGCGGCGTTAAACCCAACTCACTCACTGTTACTAAGTGATTTCGGAATTGAAACGCAAAGGTAAACCCAGAAGTCGGTAGGTACAGAACTAAATTATGACCAGTAAATCACACAAGATTGATGAATCACCAATACATTATATTTAAACAAACATTTTTAGGTTGACATAGTGGACACAATTTATGGATAACAATTTCTTTATTTACTGTAAATGCCTTCAACTTTCCAGGTAATGCCTATCAAAGAATTTAATTTTAGGTTAACAACCACAAAAGGCATTTCAAGGGGTCAAATTATAGAATAAGCAACAATAGGCCCCATAATATATTTCTGTGCACTCACAAATGTCCATACCTGTCTAATGTCACTGTCTAATGTCTTGAAGCAGATCTGTCTCCCTTCTTGAATCCCAAATAGTGATGAAAGTTCAGAGGAAAGCCTGGAAATAAATAATGCTTCTGCTGTACCTCTTGTCGCGCTTATAAGGGTACATCCAGCCTTCTAGAAATTGCCATGTTTGTTCAAAATATTGTAACTTTAATGCGCGTGTAAGTCAGATTAAATATCTCAAACAGAAAATGGGTATTCATTAATTCAGAAGGTGTGAAATAAAATCTCAGCAGTACGTAAATTTTAAAAAAATCAAGCATTTTATGGAGTTTATTATTATTTTTAATTATTTTTTTTGTAAAATTGGCACTATATTTTGTTTGAATGCAGGAAGCCGTGTGTGAAAAGGTCACTGAATATGAGGGGGAAGAACTTAATGTTTGCGTCTAAATTATTTGGGGGAAATGTTTCCAAAAAACACTGTCAACAACAAATGAAGTACACAATAAATAGAACAGTTTTTTCCATGTGTCTAATGAAATATGATGTATCTCACTATCGAGTGTCGGGGAGATATTTTCACAGGTGGCTAATTGTCTATCTCATACCTGTATCTGTCCGCAGATCTCTGCCCACCAGCAACGTGAGGGAGCAGGTCAGGGAGACCCTCCGTCTGGCCGTGCCGTCGGGGCTGTACACCCTCCAGAACAACCTGCAGTTTGTGGCCATGTCCAGTCTGGACGCAGCAACCTTCCAGGTCACCTACCAGCTCAAGATCCTTACGACAGCCATGTTCTCAGTAATGTTCCTCAAACGGCAATTGACGAATTTGAAGTGGGTGTCGTTGGTGCTTCTCACAGTAGGCGTTGCTCTGGTGCAGGTAAGAACTTCCGGTCACTTCGTCACCAACACAGTAGACACAATTTATTGATAATAACTTATCGGTATAGATTCTTATACCGTTGTCAAGTCTTGGAATGGCAGAGCTCCTGTCATCATCACCAAGGAAACGCTACATGGGTATCCACCATCTGAGAAATGATATTACTGTAAAAGGCGACGTTTCGGTATAGATTCTTATAGCGTATAAATATTTATACCGAAACGTCGCCTTCTAAGTAAATAAAGAAGCTGTTATCCATCAATTGTGTCTATTTTGTCATCTGTCAGCTTTTAAGTAAAACTGAACCGTGAAGATCCGGGGTAGAATAGGTCTTCAGCAACCAATGTTTGTCGTAAAAAGCGTCTATGCTTGTTGTAAGAGGCGACTAACGGGATCGGGTGGTCGGACTCGCATGTCATCGCATCCCAATTGCGTGGATCGATGTGCATAATGTCAATCACTGGATTGTCTGGTCCAGACTCGATTATTTACAGACCGCCGTCCTATAGCTGGAATATTGCGGAGTGCGGCGTTAAACAACAAACAAACAAAACTTCGTCACTTTCTCTTACTGTGTTCTCTATTGATTTGATGCTACACGACTTTCACTGTCAGAATGTAGGTTATAACACAGCGTTGGTGTATGTCCCCCGTGTTGCCAATGTTCACCTCAGTCCGAAGGTCGTTGACAGGACCAGTGACAACTGTAAGGTTATTTGATATGGATGCTACACCTGTTAGTCCGTTGCAGTTGACTTTTGTAAATGCTTCTGACCAAAAATGTTTAAGATCTTCCCCTCATCAAAATTGAATGTCGTCATTTTAAAAAAGTAGTTTCTCTAGAACCGCTTGATGAACAGAGGTGAGATTTTCTGAGATGGGCTCGTAGTCACCAATGAGTGTTTTTTTTCCAAAGGATGAGAAGAGATTTTGTTATTTGTCAGTAATGGTTAACCATATTTAAAGAAACGAAAGACGCAAAGAGCTGAAGTTCGTATCGGTTTTTTGTTTGTTTCCCTGGCAACCTTATAAAAAAGCTAATTTGGTCCCATGACTTCCATTTATCCAGATAATACATTGATGTTTATCATGGGAGAATCACAACTACGTTTCAATAATACAGTAAACTACGGTTATAACGAACTCAAAGGGACCACTAATTTTAGTTGGTTATAACCGTAGTTCGTTATAAGCATATATACAGCATATTTACAACAAATGGCCGGGACCAAAAAATAAGTTCGTTATATCGGTCAGTTCGTTATAAGAGTGTTCGTTATAACCGTAGTTTACTTAACACATTTCCCTCTTATTAATTTTTATAGTCGATCGTATCTGTTTACCTCAGTAAGTAGTGTTAGTTAGAGTTAGATGAGCCACATTGCCTACGGTTCTTTGTGTTTCCTGCTTCTGAATGTGACATCTTCTGACAGCTCCCGGTGACCCGCAGTTGTCACGGAGACGAGTGTGTGGATACTGATGAGAGCGCGGGCAGAGCTTCCTGGATGATGGGTCTGTCAGCTGTGATCGCTATGTGTCTCAGTAGCGGCTTTGCTGGTGTCTACTTCGAGAAGGTCTTGAAGTCGTCCCAACAGTCGCTCTGGGTCCGGAACGTTCAGTTAGGTAATATCTACGGTATCAAACTTCAGTGCAACGATAATTGCATTACTTTTCTGTGCATAAAAACAACGTCAGTTTCACTCCGAAGCCTTTAAATGGTGTATTTCGGGTTAATGTTTTGTTGTTTTCTTTTCATCTGAAGTTTACTGAGATAACAATATGTGAAATGCTGGACTTACTCACTTATAACACAAATGTAAAATTTGACAGTTAGGCAAGAAGTCGGATTCCCTTGGGCACCAATTGTGCTCACTTTCTTGCTGATCTGTTTTGTCATGTATATGAATCAGACTTTATGCTCGGATTGGCAAAGTAAAAACAAATTTGTCCAAGAAGTTTAACTTAAGCTATATAGGTATATCGATAATCTGATATCGTTAAGGGGCGGTCGGGTAGCCTAGTGGTTAAAGCGTTTGCTCTTCACGCCGAAGACCGTGGTTCGATTCCCGACATGGGTACAATGTGTGAAGCCCATTTCAGGTGTCCCCCGCCGTGATATCGCTGGAATATTGCTAAAAGTGGCGTTAAACCATACTCACTCACTCACTGATATCGTTAAAGAACCATTAAATAGCCAATTCCCTTCCACTGATTTACCCACCTGGACGAGAACTAAAGGAGACCAGTGAGACCACCTCGCCTATTTCAACTTTCCCTTTATGCCGCAATATTCCAGCGGCTCCAGCCTTTGGTGTCAATCACAACTTTTGAGGTACAACCTAGCATGCTCTTTCTACGAATATTTCAAATAGCACCATACGACTCTTGCTCAGAAGCTCTTTAATCAGGTATACAGCATTCAAGGTCTCAGTAGAGCTTTCAAAAGCTTTTATGGTAGACGTGGAGGTCATTTCCAAATTTGAAGCATTAGTTACAAGAATGATGTCCGATACGATTCCCTATTTTGACAAAAGGTTCCGTGTTTTCATGTGAACAATTGACTTGCCTTTGCATGTGTTTCTGACGAGTGTGACCTTCACCTTTTCGTGAACACTTGGTATCATCACTGTTTTTATCGTGATTCATAGACACATGCTCATGATATACATGTAGTACAATCGGCAGAAATGTCTTTATATCCATATGAAAGGGTTTTGTCGCTTTTATTATAATATCTGGGTTTCTTTCAGCCGTATCAGGGATCATATTTGGTGTCATGTGTGCAGCACTCTCCGACACTGACGCAATTCTACAACACGGGTTCTTCCAAGGTTACAATGTATTGACGTGGTTGATAGTCATACAACAGGTAAGAGACGATGTTGGGCATTGTACACCTTAACCACGCCCACTCCATGTCTAATAGTAATACATATCATATACATCCGTCAACATATGACTGGAGTGAATGGTTCACGTTGGTGAATATTGGGCGTGTGCAATCCCTAGACTATAATTTTAAGTATTCACAGTCTATACAGGTTGCACGGTGGCCCAGTGCGATTAGGCACAGGGTGTGGGAAGGATCATACGGAAGCCTTTTAGGGACATTTGTTTTGTTTTTTTCTTGTTTATTTTTCTTGAAATTTCAAGATAATAAGTGAAATTTCAAAATACATATTAAGTTGAAATTTCAAGTATTTAAGTTTAAATTTGAAGATATTAACTTGAAATTTCAACTTATTATCTTGACACTTCAAGATCATTATCTTGAAATTTCAACAGAGTATATATCTTGAAATTTCAACTAAGTATCTTGAAATTTCAAGTCAGTATCTTGTTTGAATTTCAACCTAGTATCTTGAAATTTCAACGAGTGTCTTGTATCTTGTATCTTGAAATTTCAAGGCAAAAAAAACCCAAAAAAATAAATGTCCCTAAAAGGCTTCCGTAAGTTCACGCCTTTGCTGTTTCTGATCCTTGGGCTGCCACCACCAGATCCTGCTGTTTCAGTGGTAAATGTCCACCTGCGTCGTTTCCGGCTTTCTTCCAAAGTTAAGCTGGCATGTCTGATATATTCCCGTATTATGGGTTTTCGGACGCTTAGGAAACATTCGTAGTTTTCTCTCTAAGCATATGAACAACTGTAAAACATCTCATTCACTTATAAAAGACAACTTCCTCTTAAAAGCAAGCCATCATCGGAGTATTTACAATGTCTTAGTGGTGCTACACTTTCCGTTATAGCGCGAGTAATCGCGATCAACATGGCCGTCCGAAAACCTATGATCTGACGATAACTGAAATACTGTTTACTCACTTACCTTACTTACGCAAATACCTGCATAAATATATCTTCCTTGCAGTTACTCGATTCGAATAAGATGTTATTTTCTCTCAAAAGCGTAAATATATCCTAACAACACGGCATGTCTGGTCGCTCGATGTCGAAATAACACAACGGAGTGAGTGAGTGAGTAAATTGGGTTTAACGCTTCTTTTAACAGTATTCATGTTTTATCGCGGCGTGTCAGCTTGTGATGCATGTCTCAGACGTTTACCACTTCGGTGAAACCCACGAGCGCGGATATGGTGCTGACAAACCTAGAACCATAATTGGGGAGAACCGAAATTCGAACCCACAATCATAGGTTTCTGGCGTGGCCAAGGGACGCAACTCTGCACAGCGAATCGCGGCGCCTTAGACGACTGGGCCACCCGTGCCCCTCACAACAACGGAGGGGAGTGGGTGCAAGTATACGTAGAGTTGTTTTGTCTGGAACCATGGAACTGACGTTGTTGTTGCAGGCGGCGTTGGGACTGGTGGTGTCGCTCGTCATCAAGTACGCCGACAACATCGTGAAGGGGTTCGCCTCAGCCCTCTCCATCGTCCTCTCCTGTCTCGTCTCCTACCTCATCATTGGCGACCTCACCATCAACTTGTAAGTGACGTTACATACCTACCGGGCCCTGTGGGGAGTCCGAGATAAAATAGGACCCAGCGACCAAATGGGCCGACTGGATCGTTGCTCACAATATCAATCACTGGATTGCCTGGTTAAGACTTGATTCAATCTCATTAAAATCAGATCTTAGTTCTCGCTACCGCTAAACAAAGATCTGAGGACATCCCATTACGGGTCACGTCAGACCGACCTTACGCGAACTTTGACCGACCAATGGAATCAGAAGGCATGCAGCTTTTTCGTGCTTCACGGCACTAATTTCAAATTGGCGACTACGCTTCGAAACATATTTTGACAAATTCTCGATTACAATTTTGAAACCTGAACAAAACAGCATTATGGAATGGCTAATAGATGGGCTAGATTGTAGGGGATTCGGTCGTTAAACCCGTAACTATCGTTCGGAATATAGTTTTCGAGGTTGCATGATTAGAAATCACATCCGACTGTCACTTTCATAATCTGGTAAGCGACGCTCTGATTGGTCGGATGAAAAGTCGTTCTGACGTGACCCCTAATGGGATGTCTTCAGATCTTTGTTCGGTAGCGAGGACTTAGGTCTGATTTTAATGAGATTTGAGACTCGATTATTTACAGGCCGCTGTCATAGAGCTGGAATATTGTTGAGTGCCATGTTAAACAACAAACACATACACGCATAATGATGAAGCTATGTCTTATACATGCTTATGTCTTATGAATTTACCATTAGCAATTAGATTAATATTTGTCATTTGTCAAAGAACGGTTTTCACCCTCATCAGAGACCATAGTCTTTGTCCTCATATGGGATTATTATTTTTACACAGTCTTGACATGGACAAGGATTTGTATCAGTCTTAATACTTTAATACTCTCCGTCTTTCCCATCGCTAGTGTATTCCTCCTCGGGGCGGCCATTGTGATATCGGCGACATTCCTCTACAGCGTCAACCCCAGTCAGCTGCAGGACAGTCATTCAAAATCGGATATGGTATAGTCACGTGACTGGACCAACCAATCAAGGTGTTGTATAACAAACAGTAAGATCCGAAAGCTACCAATGGACATGTGTGTTTTATCAACGACGGTGCTAGTCAGGAAGGCCATATCTACGATTGAATTCGACATTATTTACGCTTGCGAAAGGACCTGCTACCCGTGCTTGACTATCGGTGGCCAACAAGCTTTTCTATTCAGAGAAAAACCCAGGCTCAGGGCACTGTAGGCAAAAAAGGACGCCAATGAAGGCCGCTCATTCTCCAACCATCCTACATACCAAAGTCTACAGACAAGGCCAAAGAGACTTGAATCAAATTATGCATCAGCGCATAGGAAAACCTGTACTCTTTACATTGATAGTGCGTTGGTGAGTCTGATTGTAGATGAATTTATATGTGTATGGTTGCTTTGTATAAGTCGGCGATATATAATTTGTAACTCGCTGTGTGTAGTTACTCGCTAACTCTATCGGATGTTACTAACTGTGAGGGGGCACGGGTGGCCCAGTAGTTTAAGGCGCCGCGATTCGCTGTGCAGAGTTGCGTCCCTTGGGCACGCCAGAAACCTTTGATTGTGGGTTTGAATCCCGGTTCGCCCCAGTTATGTTTCTAGGTTTGTCAGCACCATACCCGTGCTCGTGGGTTTCACCGAAGTGACACGCCGTGATATAACTGGAATGATGTTAAAAGCGGCGTTAAACCCAACTCACTCACTCACTTCTAACCATAAAATGTTGCCTCGCCTTCTGTCAAGGTCAGCACTTTCATCATCATTGAATTTTAGTGTGTGGTACATTATGCAATACTATGGAACAGAGTAGACTACATTAGAACACCGTGAATACCAGTGAAATACCGTGGAACACCGTGAACCCAAGTGGAACACCATGGAACACTGCGAACCCCAGTGGAACACCAGGGAACACAGTTAACCCCAGTGGAACACCACAGAACACCGCGAACCCCAGTGGAACACCAAGGAACACAGTTAACCCCAGTGGAACACCACAGAACACCGCGAACCCCAGTGGAACACCACAGAACACCACGAACCCCAGTGGAACACCAAGGAACACAGTGAACGCCGATGGGACACCGAGGAACACCATAGAACACCGTGAACGCCGATGGGACACCGAGGAACACCATAGAACACCGTGAACGCCAGTGAAACACCATGGAACACCGTGGACCTAGACTCTCCTGGCCTGGCACTGAAGCGGTTGAGACACATGAGGTCACAACAAATAATGAATGTTCCGTATGTTTGGGAGAATTATACATCTCGCAAGAGAACATATCAAAATATTTGTCACTGATGTCACTGCTGTCACGGCTGACGTTGCAATGTCTCTTCCGTTCCTCACTTTAAAAAAACAACCTGAAGAACAAGTAAACAGTTTGTTGTGGCCTTACATGTATTGTAGTGTTGAATTTGTGAACACGTGAATGTGTGTTATATGTATGCATGTTATTGTATGTTTGGGTCAGGGAGTACACTGAACGTGTAATACCAGCTTCTTGTATATATTTTTGTTGTATTTACCAACGTCTTTCATGGTATATAACAATTTCAACTAAAAATATGTGCATTTATAATGCGCCAGATGCCATCGCCGTGGATGCCATAGGGCTATACTATTATTACCCCTGCAACCTGAAAAAAGGCAACCAAAACGTAACAAAAGTTAAAACATAATTTTTTTAAATTATTAAACCGGTCAATGGATGGGTGGCCACCTTATTTTCATTCTCAGCTCTCTGGGGAGTATACACCCCAAGGTGTCTGTGAGGTGCTAGAAGGTGATATCTATACTAAACAAATGAACAATTTCAAAGGGAAACGTAGGTGATAAATATCTCATGTGTTGTTGATAACATCCCATGTGTATGTGATAACATCTCATGTGTATGTGATAATATCTCATGTGTTGTTGACAACATCCCATGTGTATGTGATAACATCTCATGTGTATGTGATAATATCTCATGTGTTGTTGATAACATCCCATGTGTATGTGATAACATCTCATGTGTATGTGATAATATCTCATGTGTTGTTGATAACATCCCATGAGTATGTGATAACATCCCATGTGTATGTGATAACATCCCATGTGTATGTGATAACATCTCATGTGTATGTGATAACATCTCATGTGTATGTGATAATATCTCATGTGTTGTTGATAACATCCCATGTGTATGTGATAACATCCCATGTGTATGTGATAACATCCCATGTGTATGTGATAACATCTCATGTGTATGTGATAATATCTCATGTGTTGTTGATAACATCTCATGTGTATGTGATAACATCTCATGTGTATGTGATAATATCTCATGTGTTGTTGATAACATCTCATGTGTATGTGATAACATCTCATGTGTTGTTGATAACATCCCATGTGTATGTGATAACATCTCATGTGTATGTGATAATATCTCATGTGTTGTTGACAACATCCCATGTGTATGTGATAACATCTCATGTGTATGTGATAATATCTCATGTGTTGTTGATAACATCCCATGAGTATGTGATAACATCCCATGTGTATGTGATAACATCCCATGTGTATGTGATAACATCTCATGTGTATGTGATAACATCTCATGTGTATGTGATAATATCTCATGTGTTGTTGATAACATCCCATGTGTATGTGATAACATCCCATGTGTATGTGATAACATCCCATGTGTATGTGATAACATCTCATGTGTATGTGATAATATCTCATGTGTTGTTGATAACATCTCATGTGTATGTGATAACATCTCATGTGTATGTGATAATATCTCATGTGTTGTTGATAACATCTCATGTGTATGTGATAACATCTCATGTGTTGTTGATAACATCCCATGTGTATGTGATAACATCTCATGTGTATGTGATAATATCTCATGTGTTGTTGACAACATCCCATGTGTATGTGATAACATCTCATGTGTATGTGATAATATCTCATGTGTTGTTGATAACATCCCATGTGTATGTGATAACATCCCATGTGTATGTGATAACATCCCATGTGTATATGATAACATCTCATGTGTATGTGATAATATCTCATGTGTTGTTGATAACATCTCATGTGTATGTGATAACATCTCATGTGTATGTGATAACATCCCATGTGTATGTGATAACATCTCATGTGTATGTGATAACATCCCATAAGTAGTCTCGTGATGACCTGTGGTTGCTTAGCAACAAAGTTGCAATATATGACAATAATGATGACGTTATGTATTTGTTTCTTTCTGCTACATTGCTAAGTGTTCCCTGTTTTATTTTCATGAGTATTTATTTTTTCCGCTGAAGTTTACTCATTCCTTGTAAAGAATGTATATATGTTACAGGAAAATTTTCAGTCATTAGACTTAATCACTGATTACACTAGTATATATATATATAGATAGATATATAGATATATGATTGATTTGTAGGAGGCTGACACAATGAGTATGTGTTCTGCGTGGTCTGAACAAATGTTTTCCTGTGGCGAAAAGGATATTACTTGACAGTGTGTATGATTGAGCGGTAAAATCAGAAAGGCGCGTACGCTTCGAAAAGTGTCACTTAGTGTAGAGTAAGATGGTCGAGTGTGTTTGTATACACGGGAAGCAGCCAACGAGTTCTAGCACTAACCTTGAAAATTTTCCGGATGATAAACACTAATCACCTCAGTTTAAATACTCAAATGTTTGCGAGTCTGACAGAAACAAATGTTCCTCTTATAATTTTATCGCATTCAATGTCATTGGACTGAAAACACATTGGAATATCGGAGATTCTGTAATGAGCTCCGAGGGATGCATTTTTATAACAGTATACATTGTAAAACTATGCTTGCCGTCCATTTGCATTGACTCAAGTGTCTATCACGTAACTGTAATATTATGCCTGTACCTCATTCTACTCGATGAATCTCGTTTATTGTGGTAAAGTGTCAAATCTATACTTCCATATTACTGTTAAATATACTATCCTTAATAAAATTGTTATCCTTATGTTCATGAGTGTTTGTTGCTTAACCAATGTTTACATATACAGTAAAATACGTTTATAACGAACACGCTTATAACGAACTGACGGATATTACGAACTTAAATTTTGGTCCCGGCCATTTGCTGTATAGATGTTGTATATATGCTTATAACGAATTAAAATTAGTGGTCCATTTGGGTTCGTTATAACCGTAGTTTACTGTACATCTCTTATTATCAGAACAAATATCTTTCTCGGAATCTTTGCACAAACACTTGTCCTGCACCATGACCGTGGAATATATTTATTTTATGAAAAAAAATAAACTAGAAATGCATACAAAAGAAAGTCTAGCCAGCTCAAACTAGCTCTATTCCACACTCTGAAATCAGCGTAGGGATTTTTTTATTATTTTTAGAGTCAAGAAGGATATTGTGTAATATAAGATTTCAGAGACTAAATGTTAGTCTACACAAACACATGCAGTTAGTCGAGTTAGACATACCATACATCTAACTTTGCCAAAGCAGCAAATCACACGTCTATAAAGAGAGAACTGCCACGCGTTAAACCCAACTCACTCACTCACTCACTCTCACCCAACCCGTTGGACAGTAGCATGCTAAGATTAACCTTACAACAGAGAGAACGAGCTGTTGGTAGGATACTTCTTATTGTCTGAATCATGGTTAGGTGAGCGAAGTCACACCATCATCAAATACGAGTTCACAATATAGCAAGGCTACATGATAGTCCACAGGATCTGTAATGGGATAAGATGAAGATATAAACAATATAGTTAGCAATGGTCTTCGTTTCACATGTAGAGGTGCGTCTCTGTGGAGATGCTGGCTCAGTAGAGGTTCACAGACCGGACCAAGTGCTTGGAAGATCATGGGACTGCATACAGAATGTTGTTGTTGGTTGTTGGTTTGTTGTTTAACGCCGCACTCAGCAATATTCCAGCTATATGACGGCGGTCTGTAAATAATCGAGTCTGAACCAGACAATCCAGCGACAGAAGGTGTGCACTGGGACGTCCAGGAGAGGGGCGGTCGGGTAGCCTAGTGGTTAAAGCGTTGGCTCGGCCCTCCGAAGAGCCGGGTTCGATTCCCGACATGGGTACAATGTGTGAAGCCCATTTTCCGGTGTCCCCCGTCGTGACATTGCTGGAATATTGCTAAATGCGACTTAAAACCATACTCATCCATGCACTCACTCACTCACTTTAAATTACTCATACTGCAGAAATCTGGTCACTACAATGCGACATTTCAGCCATGTTTTATCCTTCGCTGATACATAAACACCACGATCACGTCATCTGCGCCGAAAGTGTACAATAGCGATACTTCCAGAACCATTCGTGACCAACTCGTCCCATTCCGGGACAAGCAGAAGGTTACGAAAACATGCCAGTGGTGACGAATGCTTCCAGGACTTCGATTATATCTGATCAGAGAGTGCGGAACCGCCATCGTGAGACAGGTCTAAGAGTCAGACAGACAGAGGTGTTGTCTTGACGCATCCTCAGTTGCGTTGGTGGTGCAATCACACAGCGTATGACCTCATCGGCTATGGGCAACTGTTTGGTTCGACGACCGGTCAAGATTTATGCTGCACCGAGCTAATGGAACAGCCAGGTTGTACCGACGTTATCATGAACGTTTTGTAGACTGTAAGTCTACATATTTGTCGGTGGTAACGTAATGATGTGGGCTGTATTTACCCACACTGGTAGAGCAAGACGGGTGTAAGTGCAAGGAAACTTAACAGCCCAGTGCTACGGTGATGAAATCCTACAGTCGCACACTTCTCCCATTATGAACCATGGTATTACAGCTGAATTCCCACTGGACCACAATGTGCAATGCTCATAAATAAAAGTGAAAAGGGTCGATTGTACGATTTCGACTATATTATAATCATGTGTTTATGAATCAGTATCAAGTAGTGACAACACCAGGTGTTCACGAAAAGGTGAGCGTATCCTGCGCCAGTGCCCCACCCGTGACACCCGTCACAAATACATGTAAAGGCAAGTCAATTGTTCAGCTGGAAAAAAACGAGAGCATATGGTACAAGTCAAACTAGGGAATTGCATCGGACATCATTCTTGTCACTGATGCGTCAAATATGTTTACCATAAAACCGTGTGAAAGCTTTACTATGTCTATGAGTGAGTGAGTATGGTTTTACGCCGCTTTTAGCAATATTACGCCGGGGTCGGGGGGCACCAGAAATGGGCTTTACACATTGTACCCATGTCGGGATTCGAACCCAGGTCTTTTCATCGTGACGAGTGAGCGCTTTAACCACTAGGCTACCCCACCGCCTCACTATGTCTATGAATGTTGTAACCCTGATCAAACAACTTTTGAGCAAGAGTCATTGGAAGTTAGAATATTTGTAGAAAGAGAATGCGCAGTTTTACAACAAGAGTCGTGAAAGGTAACACCAAAGTCTGGAGCTGATGAAACATACGAAGCTAGCAATGCTTAAGTTCGTTCAGCTGTTGAAAGAGGGCGTGGCATTAATAAGCTTTACGGGATGATTCTAAAGGCTGCATGTCAAGTTCGTCTATTTTACATGACTACCGATTACATGGCGCAATCAGAGACAGAAGCTGTACTTTCAGTACTCTACGTTCAGTATTGTGAAGTAAGCGTGTACCCTTTCGTCACTGTGAAGTGTGTCAGCACCAAGGAGCCCCTACTTCTGGCAGAGCAGGTCTGTTGAATAGATGCTAGGCCTGGACACGTACACACACGTCTTAAACTTCATTTTGACACGTCCATATGTCCGGCAGTTGTCAGGGAGTATGCAATCTCATTAAAATCAGACCTTAGTTCTCGCTACCGCTAAACAAAGATCTGAGGACATCCCAGTTGAGGTCACGTCAGAACGACCTTTCATCCGACCAATCAGAGCGTCGCTTACCAGATCATGAAGGTGACAGTCGGAATGTGATTTCTAATCATGCATCCTCGAAAACTTTAACACGGGGTATCGCTAATTTGAAAATAGCGCCGTAAAGCACGAGAAAGCTGCCTTCTGATTCGTCATTCCATTGGTCGGTCAAAGTTCGCGCAAGGTCGGTCTGACGTGACCCGTAATGGGATGTCCTCAGATTTTTGTTTAGCAGTAGTGAGAACAAAGATCTGATTGTAATGAGATTGAGGAGTATGATACATATGTTAGGGTGCTCCACTTCCGTGTTGTGGGTTTCTTGCTTACTGACGTTTCCAACAATGGCTACTGTCACTGTACAGGTGGGCTTTGCACATCAGCACCAATCTGGCAATGAATCACACACCGCGTCTGTCGTCTGACGAGGAAGGGTGAGTGAGTGAGTTGAGTTTAACGCCGCTTTAACACTATTCCAGTTATATCGCGGCGTGTTAGCTTAATGAAAGCCTGAAGTGATGCAGGTCTCAGACGTTTACCACTTTGGTGAAACCCACAAGCATGGGCATGGTGCTGACAAACCTAGAAACATAATCGGGGCGAACCAGGATTCGAACACTCGTAGTCCATGGTCAAGTGGATAAAGCATGTACCTGAGAGCAGAAGGTTGGTTGTTCGTTCCCCTGGGAGAGTCATCCCAAAGACGTTGAAAGATGGTACTTGTTGTTTCCTTGTCTGTCACTCACATTAAGGAGATAAAACAAGCACTGGTCGGCTCAGAGTCGGTACATACTGTGTCTGAGTGGGATATTCATGTTAAACTGCAGCATGGTATCTCAGTGGGCTAACAGAAGTCTGTCCTAGTACAAGCAATACCCACCCACCCACTCACTCACTCATGTTACACTGACCCATGATGAGCACTCACTCACTCGCTCATGTTACACTGACCCATGATGAGCACTCACGCACTCACTCATGTTACACTGACCCATGATATGCACTCACTCACTCACTCATTCATGTTACACTGACCCATGATGAGCACTCACTCACTCACTAACTCATGTTACACTGACCCATGATGAGTACTCACTCACTCACTCATGTTACACTGACCCATGATGAGGGCTCCTGGCCACACAACACAGGTCACTTCAACTTCAAATACACTTTATTCATCATTGCATATGATATATGTTTGAGGAAATATTTACAACTTGCAAATCATTGATTTCAGAAGATGGACAAAAATCATAGAAAAGTATAAAACAGCTTAAAACATAATAAGGTCACCCAATGTTCATGCACACGTGCTTAGAGCAAACATATCTCAGTCTTCGTACACTCATTAACACAACAGTACACATGACCTCTGACATACTTATTATGCTTCATAGAGTGACAACCTTACGTTATACGTTGAACATCATAAGAAATAAATAGGTGCTTGTGAATCAGGAGATCAAAATAATGTCTCTTAAGATTTGAAGGCAGGTTGAGCATTCTTCATTTGAAAAAGACAGAATAATAACACCTACAAAATTGCAACACAAATGCAAACACAAAACATTTAGTGACAATGACAATACAAGGGGGCTGAGGAGGATCTTGGTTTTGACCCGTACTTAGCACCACTACTCAACCAGGTGAGAGACGGACATGACGCCACTCTGGACTTCCAATGACATCACACTGTGGATGTTGTCACGGCCTTTCTGGACAACTTAACCTGCCATGCTATCAGACTGATGTGGAAATGAACTAAATTGAAGTTTTTCCGATAAATATTTATCACATTATATATAATGGTTGTAGCATTTTCTTTCAAATTTGGGGCATGATACTTATCAAGAAAATTCTTCCTACACACTGGAAAGTCCAGAGGTTTTCCTGGCTCAAATCTCAATTGACATTTTTTGACAACCGGACTGTGTCCCACACGACAATTCATTTTACTCACGTTGGGGCATATTACACACATGAGTGCGTGAGTTGGGTTTAACGCTGCTTTTAACAGTATTCCAGTTATATCGCGGCGTGAAAGCCCGAAGTGATGCAGGTCTCAGACGTTTACCACTTCGGTGAAACCATGAGCACGGGTATGGTGCTGACAAACCTAGAAACATAATCGAGGTGAACTGGGATTCGAACCCACAATCATAGGTTTCTGGCGTGTCCAGGGGACGCAACTCTGCACAGCGAATCGCAGCGCCTTAGACGACTGGGCCACCGGTGCCTCCTTACACACATGATGTAACATAGGGACAGGTAATGACAAGAGGAACATTGTAGGTAACCAACATGCCCTGTGCACATAGAGATCACAGTCTATATCAACATAGGATCATAAGACTCAATTCTATCTCGACCCGACCCTATACCCCGCCTTACTTGAGGCCACTAATAACCGACCCGCTATCGGTGCAAGTACATCAAAACCTGGTCCACTTGCACGAAGCGATCTCAGCACTAAGATGACTGTAACTCCCATACTTTAACATAGGCTAGCGATAGTCGTATCGCTAAGATCTCTTTGTGCAAGTTGGCCATGATCCCTTATTTGGTACTCAAGTCCATTATTCACAGAACATTAGTTCCAAAATGAATTTATCTTATCTATAAATATATATCTACAAAAACAAAGTACCCAAATAGAGCCCAGAAAAATCCTTAATTGTTAAGCTGGGGCAATCTAGACTGGCAAAATCATTCTAGACTTAAGTTGGACTCCTTTTTTATTTATTCTCTAGGGTCTGGGAGACACACTAGTCCATCTATACCCGACTCAATATCGGGAACTCAGGTACATCTATACCCGGGCCATAAACAGGTACTCGAGTACCTGCCACGGGCATCAAGCATTATTTCTGTCCAGGTCTCACAAGTGGCATATTGTATGCTTTTTTATGTACAGTCAGTCATGTCACACGGTCTACTAGCGGTGCTTTTCCGATGTGACAATATTCTATTCCACTCCCAAATGCCCCGAAACAAACAAGCTGGCACAGGAAAACAGTCTACAGAAGTGCAAAACTAGACAGAAGAACTAAAAACATCTACTGTGAACATGTTATGAAAAATGAGAAGAATTTTAGAATTCAGTTTTCTGAATTACAGACAAATAGATTCTGTAAGTTTACCCACTACTGTCCAAAGATGCAAGTATTATTTAGTGCCACATTCAACACATCCTCTATTTAATGTGAAATACCCTTACACCAAACATGCCCTCACTTTCCTCTTAGTGCATCTGTACCCAGGATACCAGTGAGCAGTTAGTATACTCACCACCAAAAGAAACATGTCTACCATATATGTTGGTTACTATATGAGGAATTACTCATATTCAAGAGATAACTAGATTGGTTAGACGCAGAAAAAGCAAAATGTTATGTTGTGTAAATCGACGCTCATGAACACATCACACGTGACGTCATAGATCCTTGACTCAAGATGCACCATTTGTCTTGTGCAGGATTAGCATGTAACGTTTGGAAATCACGTGCAGTTTATCGTGAGTGAGTGAGTGAGTTGGGTTTAACGCTGCTTTTAACAGTATTCCAGTTATATCACGGCGAGTCAGCTTAATGTGGGAGGAAAGCCCGAAGTGATGCAGGTCTTAGACGTTTACCACTTTGGTGAAACCCACGAGCACGGGTATGGTGCTGACAAACCTAGAAACATAATTGGGGCGAACCGGGATTCAAACCCACAATCAGAGGTTTCTTGCATGCCCAAGGGATGCAATTCTGCACAGCGAATCGCAGTGCCTTAGACGACTGGGCCACCCGTGCCCCCCAGTTTATTGTGATAAGAATATAGTCCCTCTGTGGTACCACTTGACTGATTGTTACTTCAGTCATTAGATGTAGTTGGGGTATGTAGATAAACACAATGGATGAACGATCGCATCCAAGAGTGAGAGTGAGTGAGTGAGTTTAGTTTAACGCCGCTTTTAACAGTATTCCAGTTATATCGCGTATCAGTATTGGGAGAAAAGGTACAGGTAATCAACATGAGGATTGTGAGATTGTGAGAATACAGGAAATATCCCCCTTTCGAAAATAGACTTGTACAAGATTGCCGAGGTCAGATTCTATTGAGGGAGTCATCATTATTAATAAACGGGTAAATATTTTTAAAGGTTTACATCTTATCATCTTCAAAGAAGCTGTATATAATGTTGATATCTCATAAGAAATAAACGAGTGGGAGTTGTTTATCGTACAATAAAACACTGCAGGGAGAATAAACCATGAGGAGCGCGATAATACATAGCATATGACGTTGGCAGTAATGTGATGTCACGCCAGGGTCTTTCACCACTGAGGCCAGTACAGAGAAGCTATATATATATAGAAGTTAATAATTAATATATGATATGTCATTAAAAATATATTCATGGTTTAACAGGGAGGTGATGAAAGGTGCTCACATACAACAGAAACACACATATCTATAAATATATCCACCTCATCATTATATACAGTCATAAACAATAGGGCTGGGAGGAGTCCAAATTTACTACCCGGGTACCCCACCCCCATTACCCCACCCTACTCGGGTACCCGCTGTAGGTCTCAAGAGATGGGTACAAAATGTCCGATCGAGAATTGTTTGAACGGTGCTCTGGCAAAAAGTATTTAGATACACTCCCCTACACTATAAAGCGCTCTGGTCACACATACACTGAAGTTGACTTAAGCTTTATCTTTTTTCAAACATATAAAAGTCAGAAGCTATGCGTGCATTGTCAGAAAGAAATGCCAATATTAGCGATTTGTAGTGTCACTATGCAGTTCTAGATAATTTTTGGCAATAAACAATATATCAAATGACTAACCACGGGTCCGGTTAGTCATGTGGGTCCTGGGATCCTACTCAGTACCCACCCGGCCCGAGTACCCGAGTTACCCGTCCCAGCCCTAATAAACAAGACACATTTGGCCTCCTAATGTAACAAGAGGATGTCTCAGCTGGGGCTTGTTGAGGTCTCCTGTCTACCACTGCTCATACTGCACACTAACATGATACAGAGGCGGTACACATGTTTGTAACATTCCCAACTCCTTCATCAAGGTGTGAGTGTACTCCATGATGAAACAACAAACAGTTCCACTGAAACAACTGGTAAACACAGTTGAATTTCCTATCTCATAGAGGGATTATAAAAAAATTTAAGACCTTAAAAGTCTTTTATAGACAGGTACGAATTTGCAACCAAACACCAATTTGCTTATTTCAGTATCAAAAATTGACACTCAAGGACTGTAGGCAAAGAAAAATCAAATTCCGAAAATGATCTGAAATATCAGGAAAGTTTTCAAAAATTAAAACCAGAATGTTATCTCGTCACTGTTATTGATTTCAACCACCACCAAGTCTGTGAAAGACTTTATACCCACATATCCCCAGTTTAAAAATACAGCCTCCCACCATGTACAATTTAAATATTATCACATGCTGTTATGCAATACCTTCCTTAATATATTCTCTGTATACTATTAAAATGGAATAAAAACTGAAAAAAAAAAAAAAGGTGTGTGAAAGAAAATCAGCTTAGAGAACCACGGTGACATTGCCTTGAATGTCATCTCACCTCTATTGACTTATAGAGAGTTCCCCATCTTCAGGATGATTTCTGTGCTGGTCAAGATGGAATCCATTGACACGACACATAAACAAGTTTGAGATATTCTAAGCTGCTAAAAAAGGTTTGAAATAAGATGCGGCAATCAGCAGTCAACAAAGGTTGGCTGTAAAGTGTTGTGGAAGTAAAATGTGTCAAGTTCTGTAACATGCATAACGATCAATGCTGATGTGTTCCCACAAACTATCACTTGTGGTGCATACTGACACACTACATTCATCACAGTCCTCACCCTACAAGCCCGAGCAGTCAGGCAGCTTGGTACCCTGGACCAGCTGGACACTGGTCAACACACACACCCCACCACTACACAGTGGTCATGTGAATACAAGAAATATTCAGAGAAGTTCAGCCTAGGAAACATTCACATTCCACTATTAACTTTCAGGCTTTCTGGAAACTACAATCTCAGAACAAAACTGTTACATCATTTACAGACACATTTAAAAAAAAACAAATGTCAGAAGTAAGTGTCTTATTGGGGATGTACTTCACACTCCCCAAATTTCACCCTATCCCATTATATCTCATTTAATGTAACCATTACGGTAATTTCATTGAATGTCAGCATTAAAATTCTACCTTCATCCTGTAAACTCTCAAAATAACTCTGATAACTGATTTATTTCAAAAACATAGTTAGAGACAAATGTTATATTTGAGATAACACTTTCTTTGTAAAGTACAGATTCCGGTACATTTTTTGTGTGGAGTCCTGTTAGGGTTCGAATCCCGGACGGACTCAGCCCCAAAATGTACTAGAATCTGTACTTTACTAAGAGAAGTGTTATCCCAAGTATAACATTTGAAACATCTGACCACTTTCTAAATGGCATTGTGTGTTCATAGCCAGTGACATTCAGAAGTTTATGGAAACATGAACAAAACATTTCCCACTTATTTCAAACTGTGCTATCCCACGTCTCCACGTGTGACTGTGTAAGTGAGAGTCATGATATGTATAATGTGTAGTGATGGTCGTCAAGTATCTGGTGTCCGTGGAGTAAGGTAGACTGCTTTGCCATCAAACTCTCCAGCTGCTATGAGGTGCTGGAAAGGAACACAGACATATTGTGGTCATCGGCTGGCGAGTTTCTTACAGATATACTCTTGTTGATCTTTCAAGTTTTGGAGTTAGTGACTAACTATGCTTTTATGCCCCTTTTACCAAATCATGGCAGAAGACACCAGAAGAGGGCTTCACCCATTTTTACTATGCCTACCATATTCGATGTAATAAGCGCCCATGGCACTAACAAAATTAGAAATAGGGAGCTCTTATTAGATATTATTTTGGTGAAAAAAAAACAGAGTTGAAAGATATTTTTCGTGGTTTATGCTGACAGCCTGAAATGTTTATGTACAACCAGATGTTAATTGCCCATAATTAAGGGTGCATATAACACACGAATGAATAATGAATAAATAAATAAGAATAAATATACATGAATAAATAAGTCTTGTGTACATTGATCAATCGGAAGGGGTGCTAATTGGGATTGTTCTCTAGCAAATATATTAGCAAATATTGCTGTGGGCGCTTATTACATCGAATACGGTAATATCTTTTTCTATATTTACTACTTAGTGATAATGAAAACAACTTAAAAATGTACCCCAGTGCCTCCTGATTTGGGGCTTAATTCATACATGAGTCATCAGAAATACGATGGGGGATTTTCAGCGACCTGTGTTATACTCACGCAGACATAACCTTGTTTACACTAGCAGTCATTGAACTCAACACACGATCAATCTCATCTTTTTCCAATTTGCAGTTCACAGACACTCGTATACTGAAATAAAAACAGTGTAATTAACATCTGAAAATAAGCACAAATTTTTACCTTACATTTAGTCACTAAGGTATTATTACATAGACAGAAATATAACATAAATGTCATGTTTCAAAGTAGTTATATTTAACTGCTAGAGGTGAGGTGAGGTGAAATTGGGTTTAACGTTGCGTCCAAGATTATTGCACTTATATTGCGACGTGGATGCACGTGTGTGTGGCTGCTTGTACTAGTCCGGACTGATGCCGATTTATAGTGCTAGCACACTGAGATACCATGCCGCAGTTTAACATGAATACCTCACTCAGACACAGTATACTGACTCTGAGCCGACCAGTCCTTGTTTTAGCCCCTAAATGCCTAGCGCCAGACAGGGTAACAACAAGTACCATCTTTTAACATCTTTTGTTATAACGCAAACCGGGGATCGAACCCAGGACCTTCCGCTCTCCAGGCGGACGCTCTACCTCTAGACCACGGAGGCAGGAAACCGCTAGATGCTATGTGTTATGGTGGTACATCTGTCAATAGCTACATCAGTTTTGCGATATAAGTTTTATGCTACATATACATCCCCCACTTATAGAGGTACTACTATCTGATCAAAAGCAGTATATTTGTTCCCCAACCAGTGGATCCGTATTCATTCCAGCTATCCTTCTCCAATCCCTGGGGATCATACAGCCCAAGCTGACTTAAGGGTAGAGGAATTTTACAATCACCTCACGCATCAGGTACTCATTCCCTGCTGGCTGGACAAAGGCACATTTGAACTAAGTCACTTGCCCAGGGTGACACCACACATTTTGGGTGGATGAACGTATTTGTGTTTCCACGATCTGGTCATCTACCACTGAATGACTGGGTTCTGTTAGATGTACACTACAGGCTGTACACTAGGGGTAGTGACAACACCGTAAAGACCTGTAAATATTGTTGGTCCATAGGTTGAATAACCACCTGGTTCGTTGGTTGGTTGGTTTGTTGTTTAACGCCACACTCAGCAATATTGCAGCTATATGACGGCGGTCTGTAAATAATCGAATCTGGACCAGACAATCCTGTGATTAATAGCATGAGCATCGATCCACGCAATTGGGATCGATGACATGTATCAACCAAGTCAGCGAGCCTGACCATCCGATCCCGTTAGTCGCCTCTTACGACAAGCATAGTCCCCTTGTACGGCAAGCATGGGTTGCTGAAGACCTATTCTACACTGGAATCTTCACGGGTCGACACCGTAAAGACCTGTAAACATTGTTGGTCCATAGGCTGAATAACCACCTGGGCCCACTTGCACAAAGCGATCTTAGCGCTAAGACTATCATAAGCCTATGTTAAAGTATGGGAGTTACGATCATCTTAGCGCTAAGATCTCTTTGTGCAAGTGGGCCCAGGTCTCTAGTGGGATACAATCTCAGCATCTGGGGCTTGCTGGCCTAACGCTTGAGACCACCTGGCCACTCCATCCCTTGGAGTAGCAGCAGGTGCTTGTTCTACAGAGCAACTAACAAGGTAACAGTCACCTGGGGCATGGAAGGACATGCTCCTCCTTCTCCAGGTAGCGAGCCAGAGTCAGTGCAACGCCCTGCTGCATCGACTGTAACAACAATATTCATACTTTAAGCATCATTTTGAATTTTCATTGTGATAACAGTTCAGTTTCAATAAGGAAATGTATGAATCCCCTGAAGTTCAAGGGAGATAACTCTCAGATTGAACATCCTGAATCCACAAGACAATTAAATTTTAGAGAAAATTATTCTTTCTGGCAAGTTGAAACACATTTATATATGACAAACAATATTTAAAGTTCATTGCTTAAAGTTCCACTTAGACTTGAATGAGTTTAATGGCCACAGGAACCCCTTGCCTTGTAACTAGAAAGTCAAACTGACTGTCCTCATGTAACACTTCTAAGCACATTATCTTGAAAAGATATTACAGAAAACCAGTTGAAGGAAAAACTGTTGGGGGTGACTGCACTATTTATAATGACGACAGTGTAACTCACATGATCCACAATCATCTGCAGGGTCTTCATGTCCAGATCACGGTCATCAGATGGCTCAGACAGGCGGACATGCTTGATAGGAGCGACAGGATCCCCCAAGACACAGAAACCCTCAAGTCTGGAAAACATCACATCAAGACTAGACTCAACATGCTAGTTATGTCATATCTGTCCTGGCATATTCAAAGCATTTGCTGAGACAGAAGGTTTCTTACATCAAACCAAATAAACATATAGCTTAAAGTTATTTAAGGTGTTGTATAACACGATTAGATTCAGACTGCAATCTACACCTGAACTAGCACACTTATGTGTGATGGTGTGAGCACACACACAATCACACACACAATCACAAGGTCACAATCACCTGTCACACCAACCAACCACTGTATCCACTCATGACAAGCATGAGGTACTGGGGAATCCCCAGGTGTCCATCCAATCACCTGTCACACCAACCAACCATTGTGTCCAATCTTGACAAGCATGAGATACTGGGGAATCCCCAGGTGTCAATCCAATCACCTGTCACACCAACCAACCATTGTGTCCACTCTTTACAAGCAATTCCCAGGTGTCCATCCAATCACCTGTCACACCAACCAACCATTTAATCCACTCATGACAAGCATGAGGTACTGGGTAATCCCCAGGTGTCCATCCAATCACCTGTCACACCAACCAACCATTTAATCCACTCATGACAAGCATGAGGTACTGGGTAATCCCCAGGTGTCCATCCAATCACCTGTCACACCAACCAACCATTTAATCCACTCATGACAAGCATGAGGTACTGGGTAATCCCCAGGTGTCCATCCAATCACCTGTCACACCAACCCACCACTGTATCCACTCATGACAAGCATGAGGTACTGGGGAATCCCCAGGTGTCCATCCAATCACCTGTCACACCAACCAACCATTGTGTCCACTCATGACAAGCATGAGGTACTGGGGAATCCCCAGGTGTCCATCCAATCACCTGTCACACCATCCAACCACTGTGTCCAATCATGACAAGCATGAGGTACTGGGGAATCCCCAGGTGTCCATCCAATCACCAGCCACACCAACCAACCACTGTGTCCAATCATGACAAGCATGAGGTACTGGGGAATCCCCAGGTGTCCATCCAATCACCTGTCACACCAACCCACCACTGTATCCAATCATGACAAGCATGAGGTACTGGGGAATCCCCAGGTGTCCATCCAATCACCTGTCACACCAACCCACCACTGTATCCACTCATGACAAGCATGAGGTACTGGGGAATCCCCAGGTGTCCATCCAATCACCTGTCACACCAACCCACCACTGTATCCAATCATGACAAGCATGAGGTACTGGGGAATCCCCAGGTGTCCATCCAATCACCTGTCACACCAACCCACCACTGTATCCAATCATGACAAGCATGAGGTACTGGGGAATCCCCAGGTGTCCATCCAATCACCTGTCACACCAACCAACCACTGTGTCCAATCATGACAAGCATGAGGTACTGGGGAATCCCCAGAGGTTACCCACACAGGGCACTGAAGGTCAAAGAAACTGCTTTCCTTCTACTCACTTTGAGAGGCCCTCATGCATCAGCTTACAGTTCTCTTCCAGTTGTGTCAATAAAACTGAAAACAAACAAGTCCATCATCATTATTCCAGCAAAGGAACAAAGGCCTAAGTCACACTTAACAGTACATGTACAGTCAAGTCCAGTAAGTAGAAACATGACATCTAGAACTATGGATCTTTTGTGGGGGCCTAATTGCGTCCTTCTACATTTATCATCATTGGTAGACGAACATTTGCATTCTCCCCGGAGTCACCTTATAACGTCACATTCATCATTTGGTAAGAAAGGAAATTGTTATGCTAATACTTGTAAAGCTGTCAGGTCATGAAGACATTTGAGTTGTTAGGAACAGATTACCATTTTCTCAACCCACATAATAATAATATCACATCTCCCAGATAATATGTTTCTCCCAACAGAAGTAGGGAGATGTTCATTATACTTTAGGTATGCGTTGTATGTACTGGCTGAGTGATCTGATGACTCCGAATGGTGGTGATGATGATGATGATGATGATGATGATGATGATGATGAATAGGAAGATGTGTTTGTTGTTTAAGTCACATTCAGCAATATCTCAGCTGTATGTAACTAATCAAGCTTGAACCAGACAAAACAAGTGAGATGCGCAACAATTCCTGGTATTAGGGTACAATGACAGGCACCCAACCAAGTCACAGTGACCACTCGATCCACTAAGTCCCTTGTACGCGAAGGGGTCGCTGTTACTGAAGACTACTCACCAGGCTGATTCTCCAGGATGCTGATGGCTTGTGTGGCAGCTGAGGCCAGCATGGGGGGCAAGGAGGCCGAGAAACAGTAGCCGAGTCCTGACAGACGCTGGAACACAGACAGACGATGTCACCATCAACAGGCACCAAAGAAGCCATTCTGACAAAACTGCATATCACCTTCACCCTTGATATCAGACATAATTGAATTCTTTTCCCCCAATAAATTCAAAGATGGTTTTGTATAAAAAAGACCCGATGAGGTGAAATGAGGTGGCAGTTATATTCCCATGCGTGTGTGGCTGCTTGTACTAGGAAGGGCTTATGCTGGTGTTATGGTGCTAGCTAAATGAGATACCATGCAGCAGTTTAGTATGATTACCCTCCTCAGTCACAGCATATACTGACTCCGAGCTAACAAGTCCTTGTTTTATATCCTTAATGTCGAGTCCCAGGTAGGGAAACAAGAATACCATATATCAATATCTCTTGTACCGTGGTTGAGTGGTTGACCTGAGTGGTTGACCTGAGTGGTTGAGTGAGTGGTTGAGTGGTTGACTAAGTGGTTGACTGAGTGGTTGACTGAGTGAGTGGTTGAGTGAGTGGTTGAGTGGTTGACTAAGTGGTTGACTGAGTGGTTGACTGAGTGAGTGGTTGAGTGGTTGACTAAGTGGTTGACTGAGTGGTTGACTGAGTGAGTGATGGTTGAGTGAGTGGTTGAGTGAGTGGTTGAGTGGTTGAGTGAGTGAGTGAGTGAGTGAGTGAACCCACAACCCACAAATATGGGTATTGTGCTGACAAACCTAGAAACAGCGAACAGTGGCGCCTTAGATGACTGAGAACCTTGGTTACTCAGACGATTAAGAAGTTTTGAAAAAAAACATTATTGTTTTGATCGTTAGGCTTGAAAAAAATCCTTCTTATGCTTACCTGGTGATCAATGACGTATTTCCGCCCACAACAGAATCCCCCGATGGAGGCAATGGAGTTCTCTAGAGATGCAGCAATCAGATCAATTTCTTCTATCTGTAAAAACAATATAAACACAAGATAACAGTAATGCCATATATAAATAATTGTTCTACAGTCTAACAGACATTTTATAATTAAGATGTTTTGATTCAGCTAGTTGAAGGAAAATGGGTATCAGAGCATTTCCCTTATTTACATCCTAACACAACAGTAAGCAATAGTCCTTCTTGCTTCAATCAAATAACAGTGTAGAACAGTGTAGAACAATCGCCCAAACACACCCTCCAACCACCTCACTCCAGCATGCTCCTGTACTACTCGTAACCCACCTTTTCCTATGATTGCCCGCATACTGGTGACCAAGCTGCCAGACCAGGCAGGTTAAACTTCAGTCACTGACGACAGGCCTGCATGGACCAGAGGGTGAAACATATTCCATCATGCCCGTGGAACACTGACGACAGGCCTGCATGGACCAGAGGGTGAAACATATTCCATCATGCCCGTGGAACACTGACGACAGGCCTGCATGGACCAGAGGGTGAAACATATTCCATCATGCCCGTGGAACACTGACAACAGGCCTGCATGGACCAGAGGATGAAACAAATTCCACCATGCCTGTGGATCAAGGAGGAGTCCTCAACTCGTGTCCCCCTGATGAATTGTAGGGTCTGGGAGAGATTCAATTCCAGTTGAAACGAGGGATCCCAGGAAACAGTTGATGTACGCTGAAGGTAATACAAGTGAAAAAACACAGGGCCATAGAGATGCCAGACGGTAGGACTTGCCATTTGTAATCTCGGCTAGTGAAGAAAAAATACTCCAAAACAATGGAGGTTTGTCTATGAAATTGCACACAGACTGTGAATCATAGGCAGTTTCAATGAATATTTCTTCAGAACCAGGAAGGTGCAGCTGTAAAATCCTTGTGTAATGGCCTCTGGAGTCAGGAGTTCTATTACCTCCTTGGCCAGGAGAAGCCGGATGTTGTCCTATAATGACTCCAAGGTTAGGCAAGGTACATCAGTTGGAGAGGCGATACAGTGCTATAAAGGGTAAGCGGTACCCGTAGCGGAGAGTCTGAATGACCCAGCAGTCCGGGAAGAGTTGGTTCTAGTTTTGCCAGAACAACTGGAGGTGTCTGCCAACAGGATAGTCATGAAGAGGGAAGGAGCATCACTGCCAACCATGCTGAATAGGAGGGCTGAGTGCCCAAGAAGATGTGGCCTGCGTCAAAGGCTGGACCCCAATCAGTTGCTTCGCACAGGGCTGATAGGGTTTCCTCCACTACCCAGGATCCTCCGCTACCCAGGATCCTCCGCTACCCAGGATCCTCAATATAAGCAGGATGGAGGCAGTGGCATGCATGAGAAGTTGAGCCAAGTCCGCAAATAATCTCAACCAAAGCCGAGGGCAGTTCCCTCATGAAGTCTGTCAACAGCAGGCCAATTCTTGTCACCAAACCTGCACGAAGGTGATAATGAGAGACAATGGCAAGAGGGACAAGCGGAACTCATGTCTATGGACATCAGTGATATGTCATCAATCTTGAGTCACAAAGAAGTAAACGACCCAAAATCTTGGTGTCGTCTGCATGAAGTGGAGGCGTCAAGATGGGAAACAAAATCATATGCACTTTATATCGCCGATGCACAAGAGGAAGCCCTTGGTGAAGTAGAGGTGTACCATGCGGCAATGAAAGTGAAACTGCAACGCCGAACTGACATCCATGTGAGTATGAGTAGCCTGAGGAGAGACTACTAGAGGTGATCTCCCCCTGAAGGAGGCCAGCAAATTCAAGGCCTCTGAGAACGGCGCCTGTTGTGATGACACCTGAACAGGCTGCCCCGAGGCGGAAGAGGCAGTAGCATCTGAAGAGGCTGCACTCGCTGTGAGTAATAATACCCTGGAACTGTGCCTGTAAGTGTGGCGCCTGAAGAGACGGCGCCTGATGGGGTGACGCCTGATGATGTAGAGGAGGTAGTGCCTGTTGAGGCGCAGGCGCTTGGAGACTCTAGACAAGTGAACTCAATGGGATGTGAGGTGGAGTTGCCAATAATCTTCTGAGGCAGACGATAGTAGCCATGGCGCCATCGCTGCCGAAGAAGCTCAGGCCGTGGTCACAGGCGCCATCGTAGTACTTGTCGTAAAGGTGCCTGAGTAATCTAATAGCCGGGGTGATGACTGAGGTGTGAGGCACTGCCCACGTCTGACGAACCAGGAGTAGTAACTCCAAGGGCTGACCCATCAGATGACATGCACGCAAGGGGTCCTGAGGCACACAGTCACACACAACACTCAGAGCAATGCGGGCAGCAAGGGATCCGTGGGGATCCTGGGCTACCTTCTTGTCATGACAGTCTACGCAGAGGACGCAGGTGGTCATCACCGACCCCAGACACTAGCTCAGATATGACCACAGCATCCATAATTTCTAAAATTCTACAACATAAAAAGAGAAATAAGTATGGATGAAAGCCACAAACGTTAAACCAAACCCAACCTATCCCATGTTAAAACATGGGAGGTGGAAACCCAAGAGCGGAAACCAGAAAGGAAACCCTTCACATGCAGAATTGTACAAAGGCAGGAGAAAGTCGTATGACAACATGAAACCTAAAGTCAAACACTTTGATGTGTCAAACTTACGGTTGTCTCAAAGTAAAAGCGTGGTCCCTGCGTATTCCTTCTTTATTAGCCATTTCGGTTGTGTTGAAGTTCCCTTCAACTCTGACACCACAGTGTTTGACTGTAGATTAATATGAGAAATTAACAATAACAAAGACACAAAGGACCACCCCGTTAGTGGATGGTACAAGACATGTATTGTGCAATGAACACAGGAAGACAAGTTGCCGTTTTGTTCCTTATTGAGACCCTGAATAATGTTACACAAGGGTTGAAATAGATCAGCAAACCCAAACGACAAACTTAGTCTATTCCAATCATAAACTGGGTGAGGTGAGGTGAGGTGAGGTGGGGTGAGGTGAGGTGAAATTGGGTTTAACGACGCGTCCAAGATTATTGCACTTATATAACGACGTGCATGCACGTGTGTGTGTGGCTGCTTGTACTAGTCCGGACTGATGCCGATTTATAGTGCTGGTTCAATGAGATACCATGCCGCAGTTTAACATTAGTACCCCACTCAGACAGTTTACTGACTCTGAGCCGACCAGTCCTTGTTTTAAGCCCCTTAATGCCGAGCGCCAGACAGGGTAACAACAAGTACCATCTTTTAACATCTTTTGGTATGACGGGACCTGGGATCGAACCCCGGACCTTCCGCTCTCAGGGCGGACGCTCTACCACTAGACCATGGAGACGGTCCATAAACTGGGAGCGAAGCAAAAACATGTCTGTCCAATACAGACTATGAAGGAAAAGGTGACGAGTAGTACAGAAGCATGCTGGGAGCCAGGTGGTCAGAGTGTGTCCGGGAGATTGTTTGACACTGTTCTACACTGTCATATGATCAAAGAAAGAAGACATATTGCATACTGTTGTGGACATATAAGTTAAAAAATATTTTTTGTATTTAAAATATCTGTAAGTAACTACAAGTAAAGTTAAGGAAAATACAGACAATTAGACAAATTATGACTCAGATATCTTACATTCACATTGAAATATTCAGTGACGCCTCGGCCCGTCTTCCCCAGGACACCAAATGAGAGACTCTCTTCCAGGAAAATGCGAACCTTGTACTTCCACTTGAGCTCCACCTGGTGACCGAAAGATGACGTCATACAGTTTGTTTGTTGTCTAAAAAAATGCAATGTTCCAGCTCAGCAATGTTCCAGCTAAAAGGTGCAGCCTGAACATGGTCAAGTCTGGACCAGACAATCAAGTGATTGGTACTGTGAGCAACAATCCATGGTGTTGAGGTATGAGACAACACTATCAGGTTGCTGGGGACCTATTCTGACCCGGAATCCCCCTAGTCTGACCTGCAAAGTGCACACCTAAACAATTTTTCGGGGGACACCTTCAGTTCACACCTGAACAATTTTTCAGGGCACACCTGCAGTTCACACGTGGACAATTCTACGGAACACACCTGCAGTTCACACCTGGACAATTCTACGGGGCACACCTTTCAGTTCACACCTGGACAATTCTACAGGGCACACCTGCAGTTCACACCTGGACAATTCTACAGGGCACACCTGCAGTTCGCACCTGGACAATTTTTGGGGGCACACCTGCAGTTGTCACCTGGACAAATCTACGGGGCACACCTGCAGGGCACACCTGCAGTTCACACGTGGACAATTCTACGGAACACACCTGCAGTTCACACCTGAACAATTCTACGGGGCACACCTGCAGTTCACATGTGGACAATTCTACAGGGCACACCTGCAGTTCGCACCTGGACAATGTTTTGGGGCACACCTGCAGTTGTCACCTGGACAAATCTACGGGGCACACCTGCAGTTCACACGTGGACAATTCTATGGGGCACACCTGCAGTTCACACGTGGACAATTCTACGGGGCACACCTGCAGTTCACACGTGGACAAATCTATGGGGCACACCTGCAGTTCACACGTGGACAATTCTATGGGGCACACCTGCAGTTCACACGTGGACAATTCTATGGGGCACACCTGCAGTTCACACGTGGAAAATTCTATGGGGCACACCTGCAAGGCACACCTGCAGTTCACACCTGGACAATTCTATGGGGCACACCTGCAGTTCACACGCGGACAATTCTATGGGGCACACCTGCAGTTCACACCTGGACAATTCTATGGGGCACACCTGCAGTTCACACCTGCAGTTCACACCTGGACAGTGAGGCTCAGAGTGTCAGGTACAGGAACACTCCTGCTGCATCACCACCGACTGTAAACAGTCTGAACCAGACACAGCAAGTATTGCAACAGGGAATCAGCCAGGTCACACACCGTCACAGTGTAACCATAGCAACATCCATTTTAGGTACTCACAAGTTGAGGTAGAGGGCAGATGTCTCCATAGTTGACAAACAATCCTTCTGTAACTATGAAACGTCTCGTCACTTTGGCTTTCTTGGGATTCTGTAACAAAACAAAACAAAACAATGGGCAGGGGGTAGATACGGGAATATCAGGTGTCAAATCAACACATCCGGACATAATCAGTTCACCTGCTTCAGGTTCATTTCCTCTGACATTAGGTACAAGATGGGGTTTGGTGTAATTCCCATTATGGCTTACAAAGATAGTAAGGTCTGTTGAGTGAAATCAACACTTGGAATTGTGTTCCTCCTAATAAAGAAGTTGGCCTCCATAAATTATCTCTGTTTAATGTGTATAAATTCAAAACGCCATTCAAAGATTCAAATCTATAATGATAAACATGCTCAACATACATGTGTTGGCCAAAGTTTTGTTATGAAGACATTTCGGTCAGTCAACAGATGTCAGCTGCCCCTTTTGATACTACTGAATGGTAAAGTGCATGAGCACACAGGTGGTGAGGTGAGGTGAGGTGAGGTGAGGTGAGGTGAGGTGAAATGGGGTTTAATGTCGCGTCCAAGATTATTGCACTTATATAGCGACGTGCATGCACATGTGTGTCTGCTTGTACTAGTCGGACTGATGCAGATTTATAGTGCTAGCTCACTGAGATACCATGCCACAGTTTAACATAAATACCCCACTCAGACACAGTATACTGACTCCGAGCCGACCAGTCCTTGTTTTAGCCCCTTAATGCCGAGCGCCAGACAGGGTAACAACAAGTACCATCTTTTAACGTCTTTTGGTATGACGCGTCCAGGGATCGAATCCTGGACCTTCCACTATCCGGGCAGAGGCTCTACCACTAGACCATGGAGGCGGTCCATAAACTGGGAGCGAAGCAAAAACATACGGACTATGAAGGAAAAGGGGACGAGTAGTACAGAAGCATGCTGGTCAGAGTGTGTCCGGGAGATTCGGGTGACCATGAGCACACAGAAGGACACTGGTATACTGAAGGTCGTGTATATAATTCTTCCAGTCTGGTTCTGGATCAGAGCCATCAAGATTTTAACAAGCGGTGTCAGGTGACCAAATAAGTGTGCAGCCATGTTGAAATCAGCAATAACGGATGCACTGAAGACAAACTAAATATTTCAGACAATTTTGATTCACTCTTAATGACAACAAGTGTATAGTTGACAAAGTCATCTATATCCCCCGCACCATTTTAACATGTTATGGTCCCAGGTAACTGACCCAACATTTCTCTTAGCCCATGTCAAAATAGCTGCAATGGAAATTCTAAAATAAACATTTCTAAAACTCCTTAATATCATTCAGTATACGCTTTATATATAGAGATGCAATGTTTGGCAAGGAAATATTTAACAGTTTATTTGTTATTCTCCTTAAGTAAACCAATCCTATATTAAAACTTAAATCCAGCTTGTTGTCATGGAAACATAAACCATAAAAATTTCTAAAAGTGCTATATATCAAAAGGCACCAGTTCAGTATGTGCCTGGTAGACATGCAAAGTTTTGTAAGAAAGTATTTAACGGTTTTTGAGTTACAATTTGGAAACAAACACCACCCCTGTAGAACCTAAGTCCAACTTGTTGCCATGGAAACGTAAAAAATAGAAATTTATAAAACTCCCAAATAGCAAAAGGCACCAGTTCAGTATGTCTCTGGTAAACATGCAAAGTTTTTGTTGGAAAGTATTGAATGGGTTTTGAGTTATGCTCCGGAAACAAACTCTACCCTTATAGAACCTAAGTCCAACTTGTTGCCATGGAAACGACAAAAATATAAATCTATAAAACTCCTAAATAGCAAAAGGCACCAGTTCAGCATGAGTCTGATAGACATGCAAAGTTTGTGCGCACGCACGCACGCACATTGGGGCGGGGGATAATTACAGTAAATTATCCAAATACAAAAACGGTTGCAGATATATTTCACGGTCTCGTTTTTGAAAGGTTTTGTGCTCTGTAAACTCACCATGGGAAAATTGAAAACAACAAATATTACTCTGGACTGATCTCAAAATATACCTTCTTATCGTTTTGTTGTTGCTCAATAAGAAGTCGCTCCAAGTCGGCCATGTCATTGTGCTTGAAGAACTTGACAATGCTACGAGATGCCACCAGACCTTTCTGGATGGAGAAGCAGACTCCCTCATCACTGTACAAACAACAACAGAAAATATGTTAGAAGAAAACAGTTTTGGTTGCACACTACAAACTACTTCATTGTTCATTTGGTACGTGTCAGTGTTCATTGAATTTCTTTGTTTGTTGTTAAATGCCAAACTCAACCATCATGACGATGGTCTGTAAATAATCGAGTCTGGACCAGACAATCCAGCGATTTAAATAATGAGCATCATTCCATACAATTGGGATATGAAGATATGCATCAACCAAGTCAGCAAGCCCGACCACCCGATCCTGTTAGTCGCCTCCTACGACTATCATAGACGCCTCTTACGGCACGCATAGGTTGCTGAGGACCCATTCTACCCCAGATCTTCACAGGGTGTGAGTTCAGTGTTATGCCCCTTTAAACAGTATTTCATGTTGTCCTATCTCAGCAAAATGTTTTCGGGGAAGCTTAAAGGAATGCCGGCTGTAGACATTTACCACTTGATGATGAATCTAGAACCAAGCAGACTGGGTAGCTAAGGGAAGCAACACTGCATATCTGTTTGCCACATCTCTGTCCCCTGACTTCACAAAACACAATATAGATGTTTCAACTTTCATGTGATAACATGTCTTCGTAATATTCTTACTTCAACCCACATTGTGCTTACCACATGAAGTTTGCAGTTGCCAATTGAAATTACCCTACTGTTTTGCATCATTTTTTTTAAAATTTTCCCTTTCTAAGTCAAGATTACTGTTAAAAAAAATTCAAAAGTACATTAATACAAACATTATGAATGTATGTTACTATTTGTGTCTTTCTTCATCCAAGTTAATACTTTTTTGATAACAAAAAGGGGGAAAAAATGTAAAAACAGGCCAAACTGAATTTCTACACAGAGTTATGGGAATTGTATTGCCGCGTCGGCAAGAGGCCACCCTAACTGCTTACCATGCTTACATGAAAACCTTTATATATTAATCCTACACTAAATCTAGGGACACTTCTATGACATGCTTAGAATCCATGCTGTATGTGAAAGAAACTGGAACTGGCATCTGATGTTGATGTGAAACTTACCAGAACACTATGTCCCCCCTCTTCGAATAGGCTGGGATAGCGCTGGCAATGGTGGCAAACCCGTAAGAATACAAGATGGCTTCCTCACAATTCATGAACTTGGCCAGTTTCTCTTCCAGTTCCAGGTGAACGTCTGAGAAGGAAATCAATGGTGGAAATAGGTCGGGTCTTGTCACTAACACATGTCAATAATCATTCAAACATGTGATGGTTTGAAAAGCAACTGGAAATATATTCTTTCTTACTGACCTCAAACTAAATGTTAATCTTTGGGACTGGTCATTTAGTGAGTGAGTGAGTGAGTTGGGTTTAAAGCCGCTTTTAACAGTATTCCAGTTATATCACGGCGTGTCAGCTTAATGTGGGAGGAAAGCCCGAAGTGATGCAGGTCTCAGACGTTTACCACTTCGGTGAAACCCACGAGCACGGGTATGGTGCTGACAAACCTAGAAACATAATCAGGGCGAACCGGGATTCGAACCCACACTCATAGGTTTCTGGCGTGCCCAAGGGACGCAACTCTGCACAGCGAATACGCGGCGCCTTAGACGACTGGGCCACCCGTGCCCCAGACTGGTCATTTAATATAGGGGGTGGTTTTCTCACACACACCCTCCCCATAGATATAACATATTTTTTATATTTATCTTTTATTACACATAGTACCTTATGAAAGTTTGATTTGATATAAGAATAAAAAATAAATATCAATCACATATCAACAAATTCCCAGTATAAGAAATGGTTTACAGTTGCTCAGTTTCTTACCCATGGTTCCGTAAAAGCCTCTCGGTCCACATGAGCCTACCCCATAGACTTTCAGTGCTGCTATGGCCTTCGCCTACAAAATGCAAAGGATTATTAACCGTCACATCCCTTCAAGTTACATTAAAAAAATATTTCAACTGTGAAACGTCTCATTTCTATTACAAAATGTTCTTTTGACATGTTTTTATGGACTCCTTCATAACAGTGATAACAAATATAATGCATTTTGTTCACAAAATGCAAGCGAACATAACCATCCCTTCATGCCTAGTAAAACCCATCTTCCCGAGGCAAGTGAGTTAAATGACTATAAAAGTCAAGTTTCCACCCTTGCCGAACTAGGCTGGTATTATGGAGTTACATTTTGGCTGGACTAACGAGTCTATGCATAGTCCAATCAAAATCGTGCACCGAAATTGAAATCTGGTTTGTAAAATGTCATGCAGATTTCTGTCGATTGCAGGATTAGCAAAGCATTTGCACCGCCAACTCGTTGTCAACAGATATTTTCCAAGTCTTTTCAAGTTTTTAATCATGGTGCTCATGGGATTTGATGCACTTCGTGATGTAAGACTGGTTTTATCATAATATAGATCTTGATTATAGATCAGATCGTTTTGACTCGGCACCGCCATTTTGTTTGAAACAAATGCAAGTGATACGAGGGGTGGAATCTGATTGGTCCATAGGAGAGGCTTAGAAGGGACATAACTGGTAATAACCACTGGTGGCGCTACGATCAAGCCCAGGAATTCCAGCCTAGTTCGGCAAGAGTGGAAACTAGACTTTTTAAGTCAGTTAACTCCCTTGCCTCGAGAAGATGAGTAAATCCTGACAACCACAATCAACCAATCAGCTGCAACATCCAGACATTTGCTGCCCAAGCCTACCCCTGAAACTTTGGCAACAAGGATTCACCCGGACATCGATACATCATAACAAAGTCTGTACAATACTAGCATTGTACTGTTGGGGATGTAAATGTTACTATTATTTCTTTGTTGTTTATACCACACTCGGCAACATTCCAGCAACATGACAGCAACATTCCAGCAACATGACAGCAAGATGACAGCGGTCTGTAAATGACCGAGTCTGGGACAGACAATACAGTGATTGATATGAGGAGCTATGATCCACGAGACTGGGATACAATGACATGCAGTTAACCAAGTCACCGGGTCCGACCACCCAATCCATGTAGCTGCCTCTCACAACAAGCATAGGCTACTAGGGGTCTGTATTCTCACCCAGAGTTCCACGGGTTTACAAAATAAATTGTGAAATATAACTTTTTGGGTAAACATACGTACAACATTTCAGACACTGTTGTTAAATTAATTGACTTATTTAGATTGTTTAGGTCAGTTCCCAAATCATTGTTTTTCACCAAGGAACTGTTATCCTGTATGAGATAACAAGTTATCTCCATGGTGTAGCAGAACAGAGTGTACCATTACAACCAAATTATAACTAGAGGTGCAATGATACAAAAGACCAATATACGATTTGCATACTGATACAATATGTGGCTCAACGGGCCACATTTACAACACAAAGGCCAGGGACTTAAACACTTGTGAATTACATGGGAGTGACATGATGGCGAATGAAGGCTGTTTTTTCCTTGTCCTTCACAAAATGTAACCAGGAAGACAAAGTGATCCCACACAGTTGATCTGCAGGACACGTTCATCCATATCTAGATGGCTTTATTCTTTCGTACAAGAAGTCAAATATAAATATACTGTACCATCCTGTATCATGAGTGAGTGAGTGAGTATGGTTTTATGCCGCTTTTAGCAATAGTCCAGCAATATCACGGCGGGGGACACCAGAAATGGGCTTCACACATTGTACCCATGTCAGGAATCGAACCCGGGTCTTCGGCGTGACGAGCGAATGCTTTAACCACTAGGCTACCCGACCGCCCCTTCCTGTATCATGACATGTACCGTATGTATAATGTATTGTATGAACAATTGATGACAACTTCTGCTGGTGGTTTGCACAGCGTGCCTGAGACAAAACATGAACTATGGAAGACATTCTTCTGTTAACTTACACAGCAACACGGCCCGTGAAGATCCGGGGTAGAATAGGTCTTCAGCAAACCACGCTTGCCGTAAAAGGTGACTATGCTTGTTGTAAGAGGCGACTAACGGGATCAGGTGGTCAGGCTCACTGACTTGGTTGATGCATGTCATCATATCCCAATTGATCGATGTTCATGATGTCATTCACTGGATTGTCTGGTCCAGACCTGATTATTTACAGACCGCCATCATATAGCTGGAATATTGCTGAGTGTGGCGTTAAACAAACAAACAAACACAGCAACACTGTGTCTTCGTTTAAGCATTCAGCCGACTGGGATGAAAGCCACAATGACAAAATGACAATAGCCTAAGTTAGTATAATTTGCGAAACTGCTCCATCATTATTTTGACCTACCAAACTCATTGGATGACTACAAATCTGTGAACCATAAAACAGAAAGAGTAGGGTTCAAATGGCAGTCACATAAGAAACTGGTCGAACCATGTAAACTATTAAATATCAAACCTCAATGCTTTTATCATTGATCATGCCAAGGAAGTCGAGAGTGGCCATGTTGATACACCGCTTGCCATTGATGTTAACATACTTGTCTGGACGGCTGAAATCAGAAAAGTGATTGTTCCGCAAACAGGTCGAAAATTACCATGACCACAGTGATTGAGTGAGTCTTAACACAACTTTGATCAATATTCCAGTTATGTCACAGCGTGGAAAACTTACTGTGGGAGGCCAGAGTGAGTGAGTGAGTGATAGAGTGAGTGAGTGAGTGAGTATGGTTTTACGCTGCTTTTAGCAATATTCCAGCAATATCACAGCAGGACAACAGAAATGGGCTTCATACATTGTACCATGTTGGGAATCGAACCCAGGTCTTCAGGTCGATGAGTAAACGCTTTAACCACTAAGCTACTAGACCGTGCCTCTGACACAAGACCACTACAGGAGACTGACATATAGACTCAATACATTTTCATGAACAGTACATTGAAATTCAGAATGCTTTCTGTGAACTATGATGGAGTTGCTTATAGACAGACGGTGTGCCGTCACCCCATACCCAGATATCATGTTTTGCTCCATGCTCTGCAGAACTGGGTGGTCGTCTGGCACATCAGGGGCCAAGGGCTCTGGTTGCCAGTCAGCAATAAGGTCTGCCTTTTCCTGTAAACAAATACATCATTTATTATTTCTCACACAGTTATATATTTTAAATAATACTTTTTAATAATACACCATTTGCATACAAACAAGGGACATTTTGGACAGAAACAAATGCTCACCATAGTTTAGTAATTACATATATAGTCACAGTCTGCAACTTAAGCCACTAGTCCGAAGTCTGAGTCTAGTAAAGTTCTGTTAGGTCTAGTAAGCTCAGCTAACAGAAACGCCATATGATGACACTAAAATGTACTGAGAATGATGCTAAGAGCAAAGTGGAGGCCTGTTTTGGGCACAGACTGTTGTAACATGAACATCGCATCCATTAAATACAAAAGTGGTTAGTATTGATCAGGAACACTTCAATTTAGTTCTTATATCTGCACATTCTGCAGACCTGGAATGTTTGCTTGCTACAAAACATGCCAACATACCAATCTCATTATAATCAGATATATAAGTTCTCGCTGCCGCTAAAAAAAGATCTGAGGACATCCCACTACGGGTCACGACCTTTCGCGAACTTTGACCGACCACTGAAATTACTAACAAGAAGCCGATATCAGCCAATTAGAAAGCAGCTTTCTCTAGCTTTTTATTTTGAAAACTGAACAAATGAACATTCCGGAATGTCTAATATATGGTTGAGATTGTATAGCAGTGCTTCCCACGTACTGTGCAATGCCCCCTCCGTTCAAATGTTTATCCCACGGAAGCAAGAGATAGACAATAAATTAGATGGAATCAGTCGTACAGGCCGTAACTGTCGTTCGGAATATCCCGTTTTCATGGTTGTATCATGGAACTGTTCTAGGTGAACAATACCTTCCAAATGACGTGCTGGTTTTCTTGGGGAATTAGTCAGCAAAGAGCCAGAGTCACAGGAGACTAATCACAATTTTATTTACAAGAACAATTAACAATTTACAATTTATACTTAGATAATAACTGAGGGTGCCACAGAGAGTCGGTACACACTCTGGGCAGTGGGAGAGAGGTCTGCTTGGTAAGAGAGTCAAACCCCTTCTCTGCTAGAACTTGGCTACAGTATGTATTTAATGAAAGTTTGAACAATAGAAAGGAATGTGATTGGTTGATACACGATTGGTTGTGTCCTAAGCTAAATGGATGGCTAGACAGAGGGGAATACTAAATCCTGTTTATCCTGTTGGACTGGCACTAATCTTGTTGACATATTTACTGGATGCTTTGAAAGAGATTAGGGTGTCACTATAGATGAGCTTGTATGGGGGCTAATCCTTAATGCACTATAGACGAGCTTGTATGGGGGCTAATCCTTAATGAGTCTTAATTGAAGTAATGTTATTCTAATATACCCCGGTAGGTGATGACAGATATACTTAAATAAATATCCTTTGTCTGGGAGATGGGATCTTGATACCTTAGGCTAGCAGCCATCTAAAAAGCTATAACTGAAACTACTGATATTTTATATATGCATTTTACTTGATGATAATTATTACTTGCTAAACTATAATTATATGAAATGGTGTATAAATATTACACCATGATAACTCATAAAAGCACTTGATGTAGATCTAATTATTATAAGATAACTTAGTATAAATGTTGTACCATGATAACTTCCCCTCCGTCTGAAAAAGTTTGGACCCCAAACGTGTAAAAATTAAAATAATTATGGCTTAGATGGACAATGTATTAAGTTAAACTGGTAGTATAGTAAATAACAATTATTATAGCGTTTCTTTGATATAAGGAAACATGATATAAAAATGCTGTCATCAGGGAATCTGGATGTGGAGCTGGCTTGTCTTGGCACTCTGTACTGGTAGTTTTATGGGTGATGTAGGAGGCCTTGAGTTCCACATCCTGGATTGGGGTTGTAAGATAGTAGGCTGTGTCCATGGAGGTTTTACATGGAAACAAAGAAAAGAGAGTTAGCATGTTCAAATAATATGTCATATATAAATACTTCCTCAGTTTGTCTGTATTAACTAGAAAATAAAACAAATATGATAATTATGATGTAAAAGATCAGTACATAATTATTACTAAACAGTGTCATGGCCAGGAAGAATGTATTGGCGGCAAATTACAAAAGTATATCATGAGAAAAATAGTAATATCCTTCTATTTTTGGATACAATCATTAGACGAATTATATATACATATATGTGCATGTGCATATAACAAGTGCATCGATTTATTACACTAATACGGTATACAAAAGGTGTTAGAAAGGTGTATATCCTTTTTAGAATTCTTTGTTAGTTTTCGTAACTATTTGGTTTGCCTTTTCTTTGTTTTGGTTCATTTCGGTTGTTAAGTTTGCTTTATTTCAATTTGGTTTGTTTCGCTTTGATTTTCGTTCGGTTCAATGTGATAGGGTTTGGTTTATTTTGCTTCGGTACGGTTTGCTTCGCTTCGGTATGGTTTGGGTTCGATTCGCAGTATGGTTTGCTTCGCTTCGGTACGGTTTGGGTTCGATTCGCAGTATGGTTTGCTTCGCTTCGGTGCGGTTTGGGTTTCGATTCGCAGTACGGTTTGCTTCGCTTCGGTGCGGTTTGGGTTTCGATTCGCAGTAAGGTTTGCTTCGCTTCGGTGCGGTTTGGGTTTCGATTCGCAGTATGGTTTGCTTCGCTTCGGTGCGGTTTGGGTTTCGATTCGCAGTACGGTTTGCTTCGCTTCGGTGCGGTTTGGGTTTCGATTCGCAGTAAGGTTTGCTTCGCTTCGGTGCGGTTTGGGTTTCGATTCGCAGTATGGTTTGCTTTGTGTCATTTCACTTCGCTTTTGAGATTGGTTGATCAGGTCAATGCTCAAAATTTGCTGTGATACAAATAACTCAGATGATCAGGCTGATGCCATTTGTTCTCAACTGGCAACCCATAGTGAAAAGACTGGACACAAGTAAACATAACAAGATACAGCTAATAGTTGTTTCGTGATTTGCACCGTTTCTTCAGGAGATTTTGTATTTTGATCAAGAATATGTTCAATTGGCATTGTTCGGTATGTACGGCGAGTTGATCCTGGTATGGTCCATGGGGACTAATGTCTGTGAGTGAAATACGGTAGTAAAAGGTGTTGATGTTTCCAAAGTCTTCATGTGGAAAAATAACCCTTTTGGATTTATAAATTGGAGCTTCCTCTGGATCATATCGAGGATTATCTTCTAGACAGGACCAATTACGGAGATCCTCCCAGCTATCATCAAGGTAGCGCTGTATGAGGTGGGGAGGAACACTTTCAAAATAGCATGTGAAGTCAGTATCAGGAAATCCTTTATATAAGACCTTGACATAGCAGTCTCCTTGAATAATTTCAATGCCCAGAACTCTTTCTATTTTATGATCTATTTTTCGTAGGTGTTTTGGAAAAAACAGATATGGTTTGACATCTAATTCTATGCATGGTTTGGTGTTGACTTGCTGGACATTCCTTGGCATTGAATTACCTGACAGAACATTGACTGATTTATTGTCTTCTGCTGTTTCCTTTTGGTCGAAAAACTTATGATTCTTCAGTGGACGTTTTCGACGTTTTCCTGACATACTTCTTTTGAGGTGAAATTCTCTCCGAATGGAGTCTGGAATGCTGCTGCCATACTCCCATGTATTTCCTCTTTCTGGATCCTTCCATTTTACTCTGTAGTACATTTTGCCATTTGCTCTCTTGGAACTAACAATTGAGTGGATGTCCTCTGGATTGAAGACTTGAGGGATATCCTTGGTTTGATTACCTGATGTTGGACTTGGAGGTTGTACCTGGCTGTCGTCGGGTTGTTTTCTGGATTTGGGCTGGTGATGCTTACTATTCACTCCTCTTTTCCCTTTGTTTACCTTTTCATTTACCTTGGTTGGAGCACTAGGACCTGGTGTGGCATGATTTTCCTTCATTGTTGCCGTGGGACTGGTAGGTTTTTCTGTTGTACTTGAAGTTGAAGCAGGGTTTTTCTTCTTTGTTGGGGTCTTTTGCTTCGGACTCTTGTTGCTGGAAGTACCTGCCTTTGTTTTGGAATTGACCTTCTTACCTCTCTGTTGTGGAGGTGATTGATCAGTAGCCTGGTAAGTTGAACTTGTTGATGGGGAATTGTTGCTGTCAAACTGAGTATCATTGACTGGTTCCTCGTTGTCATCCATGACTCCTGAATCTATGTCACTGGGGTTATTGAGGTATGGTTCTGGAGGATACTGTGGACGATCAGCAGGATCAAAATATGGCTTCAGACGGTTGGCATGGACCAGTGGTTTGTGTATTTTGTCGTCAGAACTTCGGCGTAGTTTGTAGGTATAATTTGGACCTGTATGGACGATATAATAGCTACCATACCACTTTTTGGTTAATTTGTTGGAAAGGCCTTTTTCAACTTTTTGACAGTAAAGCCAAACTCTTTGACCTGGGGCGAATTCTGGTTCTTTAGCTTTTCTATTATATTGTTCTGAATACACCTCCTTAGCCCGAGCAGTGTTTTCAGCTGCGATTGTTCTAGTGATTTCAAGCTCCTCAAGCAAATTGGAAAGATAACTTTTGTTATTGTGGCCTAAATTTTCTTTTGGAATTAATGCTACATCTTGTGGAGCTCTCATTTCTCGGCCAAAAAGCATGACATATGGGGATTTTTGTGTTGATGAATTTGGGGCCATCCGATAGGCCATCATGATGCCAGGAATGAAACGGGGCCAATCATTTTGAGACTTGTTACAATAGGCTCTTAGTGACTGATTGATATAGGAATTGAGCCTTTCTACACAGCTGTTTGTTTGAGGATGGTATGGGCTGGTATGGGTAAATTTAATTGCCAAAAGTTCACAAATTGCTTTGATAAGTTTGGACATGAAGTTCTGACCTCTGTCTGAAATTAAGGTCCGTGGTGCGCCATACCGACAAAATATTTCTCTGACGAGAACATCTGCTACTTCTTTGGCTTCTTGGGTCCGAAGTGGAAAAGCTTCACACCATCTAGATGATGCATCTGTGATGACCAAAATGTACTTGTACTTATCTGGTGTTGTTGGCAGGGGACCGAGAATGTCAACGTGCCATCGGGTGAAGACCTCTTCTACAGGTAGTGGACGAAGTGGTGCCTTCTTGCCATGGTAGTGCCTCTTGGTCTGTTGACATACCTCACATGTCTGGACATAAGTGGCAATATCGCTGTACATTTTGGGCCAGTAGTACTTAGGTCTCATGGTGTTGTGCATCCTTTCTTTCCCATGGTGGCAACCGCCAAACTCTGAGTCATGATAGGATTGCAGGACTTGATTTCTGAGGGTTCTTGGGACTGCCAGCTGTTTAATGAACTTGTCTGCATGGCCTTTCTGTCTTTGTGGAACAAATCTGTATAGGATGCCTTCATCAATTTCAAAAGTATTGGCTTCAATAAGAATCTTTTGACGATCCTTTTCATTTTGTGGAAGGACATCATCCTCTTTGTAGTCAAAGATTTGGATGAAATCTGGACAAATCCTTTGTAGGTGACGTAAATTTGGATGTTCTTTTATACTTACTTCAACCAATGTGTCTTGGGTAACATCAGCATTTGTAGCATGTAATGCTGCGACAACATTAACTGGTACTGACTGATAATCCTCTTCATATTCAAAGGTGACTGACCAATGTGTTGTCTGTGTGTCTGATTCTAAGTGATTGACAATAGGTGTGCAAATATCCTCAGTCTGGGTTGTCTGTGTGACTTGTGTGGATGAATGGGTGTTTGGCAAGATTGTGGTACTGCTAGTTGATTTGCTTTGCTGAGTTGAAGTTACTGAGAAGACTGTTTTCTCAGCATCTTCTTCTGTCTGATCATTACAGTTAATATTTTTCTCATATTCCCTACGTGAGAGAGCATCGGCATTCCCATTGGCTTTGCCGCTGCGGTGAACAATGTCAAAAGTGTAGGTAGAAAGTTCCAAAGACCATCGCCCTAACCTACCTGTGGCATCCTTGATGGATTTCAGCCATTTCAATGCTATATGATCAGTGTAGACTGTGAATTTGGAATTTGCAAGGTATGGACGAAAGGATCTAATGGCTTCAACTAGAGCTAAGCCTTCCTTTTCTGTAATGCTCCAGTTCTTTTCGCTGCCATGTAGAGCTCTACCACCAAAAGCTATTGGATGTTCATTATTTTTCTCATCTTTTTGACTCAAAACAAAACCTATGCTCATATCACTGGCATCAGTTGCGAGAAGAAATTCTTTGTCAAAATTTGGATAAGCCAGAACAGGTGTATTACTCATAGCATGTTTGAGGGTGTTGAATGCCTGATCACACTCAAGTGACCATTGGAACTTTGGTTTCTTTCCTACTTCTGCCTCTGAATGCTTCTTTAGCAAGGCATTCAGTGGAAGCGCTATGTGAGCGTAATTTTTCACATACTTCCTGTAGAAGTTTGTGAGACCTAAGAAGGAGCGGATCTGCTTTTGTGATTTGGGCACTGGAAAGGTTCTAATTGCTTCAATCTTTTTGTCATCAACTTGAACACCTCCACATGATAAAACATGACCCAGAAAAGAAACTTTGTCCGTTGCAAAATTGCATTTGGATGGCTTTAGTGTCAATTTTGCCTGTTTCAGATAGTAAAATACTTGCTCCAGATGTTGGAGATGCTCTTCAAAGTTTTTGCTGTAAATTATCAAATCATCAATGTAGATCAGCGCAACCTTAAAAAGCAATTTTCTTAGCACTTTGCTCATGAGCTGTTGAAAACAAAGTGGGGAATTTGTCAAACCTTGGGGCAAACGTTTGAATTGATAAAGGCCTTGATGGGTGACGAAAGCAGTTTTATGCTTTGAATCTTCATGTAATGGCACTTGGAAGAAGCCATTAGCAAGGTCTAAAGTTGAGAAGATCTTAGCTTGTGCATTGGCTATGTTATCAACAACATCATCAAAAACTGGAAGAGGCCATGACATTGGTAAAGTGACAGAATTCAACTTTCTGTAGTCACAAACAAATCTAAATGAGCTATCACGTTTCTTGACTAGGATAATGGGAGCTGAATACATAGAAGTAGACTCCTCGATTAAATCATACTTCAGAAAATCATCTATAAGTTCTTCAGTGACTTTTTGGAGATGAGGAGATTGGCGATATGGTCTACTCTTAACGGGTGGGTGGTCGCCAGTGTCAATGATATGTTGGTGCATGTCAGTCTTTCCTAAATCTGCAAGACTCGTTGAAAACATGTCTCTATTTTGTCCCAAGAATCTAAGTAGTCTGTGTCGTTGGTCTGGAGTCAGTTGTGTATTGGTCAAATCAAATCCTAATTCTTGTGCAATTTTAACATAATCCCTGGTGTCATTGTCTCTCTTCTCATTGTCAGTGTTAACGGTACTGATGAATGGTTGGTCACAGTCGATTGCATAAACAGAGTCTTGGTCAATGTAACTAAATTTGCCTACAACTGTTCCCTTGTCAAGAACTTTTTCTTCTTGGGAGGGATTCATAAGCCTAAATGTAGCAGTTTTGCTTTTCACTTTGGAAAGAGTTCTACCACCTGCTACTTCAGAATGAGCAGTAAGGGAAGCAATGGGTTCAATCAGGATGAGGGAATCCTCTTTGACCTCTGATAGTCTAACCTTGAAATGAATTTCACTCTGAGGGGGGATGTAAATCTGATCTATTGTTTTTGCTAATCCACTAATCTCTTGCACTGAATTGGCTATGAAATTGATATATTGCCTATCTGAGGTGCTGTTGTTAAGTATCAAGGAATGACAGCTATAATCTAAGACTGCATCATTGTCATCAAGGAAGTTCTCACCTAGTATCACTGCTTCTGGCAGTGTAGGCAGAACATAGAATCTTTGAGAAAATTCCTGATCCTCAATGACAAAATCTAACACAACTGAACCTAACACTTTATGCAATTCGCCGCCAACACCTTTAACCTGTGGAAAGGGTGAGTTTCCAAGAGTAAGGTTTTCAAAAGCTGTGCTCAGAAAAGCAGACGAAATACAAGAAATGGATGCCCCTGTATCTACTAAACAATTTGTTGTTTTTGTGCCAAATTTTGCCTGAATTACACTTTTGGCAAGGGGCGTAACTAAAGACACTGTTGGAATTTCACTTTCGAAGTTACTTTCCATACCAGACTCCATATTTGCCATGACACCTATTAGTATGTACCGTACTAAATTAAAGGAAGACAAGTAATCAACAATGTAGTACTTACAATATTTGAAGACTTTTTCTTCCTTTGTTGGTGTCTTTGGAGGAGTTGGTTGTCTTTAATCCAGTGTTGAGGTCAGAGGTAGATGCAGCTTGCTTGTTATTCCATCAGATGATCACGGTTGGACATGTCCTCCAATGGGTTCTTGTAGTTGGTTGTAGTTAGTTCCTGGACTCCGTGGTTCCGAAAACGATGATTCTCCGCCAATTTATCATGGAACTGTTCTAGGTGAACAATACCTTCCAAATGACGTGCTGGTTTTCTTGGGGAATTAGTCAGCAAAGAGCCAGAGTCACAGGAGACTAATCACAATTTTATTTACAAGAACAATTAACAATTTACAATTTATACTTAGATAATAACTGAGGGTGCCACAGAGAGTCGGTACACACTCTGGGCAGTGGGAGAGAGGTCTGCTTGGTAAGAGAGTCAAACCCCTTCTCTGCTAGAACTTGGCTACAGTATGTATTTAATGAAAGTTTGAACAATAGAAAGGAATGTGATTGGTTGATACACGATTGGTTGTGTCCTAAGCTAAATGGATGGCTAGACAGAGGGGAATACTAAATCCTGTTTATCCTGTTGGACTGGCACTAATCTTGTTGACATATTTACTGGATGCTTTGAAAGAGATTAGGGTGTCACTATAGATGAGCTTGTATGGGGGCTAATCCTTAATGCACTATAGACGAGCTTGTATGGGGGCTAATCCTTAATGAGTCTTAATTGAAGTAATGTTATTCTAATATACCCCGGTAGGTGATGACAGATATACTTAAATAAATATCCTTTGTCTGGGAGATGGGATCTTGATACCTTAGGCTAGCAGCCATCTAAAAAGCTATAACTGAAACTACTGATATTTTATATATGCATTTTACTTGATGATAATTATTACTTGCTAAACTATAATTATATGAAATGGTGTATAAATATTACACCATGATAACTCATAAAAGCACTTGATGTAGATCTAATTATTATAAGATAACTTAGTATAAATGTTGTACCATGATAGTTGCATGATTAGAATACACATTCCGACTGTCGATTTCATGATCTGGTAAGCGACACTTTCAGTGGTCGGATGAAAGGTCGTTCTGACGTGACCCGTTATAGGATGTCCTCAGATCCTTGTTTAGCGATAGTGAGATTGGCCAACTTACATATTCCACAAAATAACACTAAAATCTACTCAAAATTATGTTAAGGGACATGCTCGAGCTTGTAGACTCAGAAGATGTGATACTTTGTGATGCATCAGAATTGTTTTTATGTTATAACATCAACAAAACAATATTGATATTCTACACTGAGAATGACAGTAACGATTAAGAAATATATTATGGTCCATCAAAATGTGACCTCCACTGGGGATGTAATGTAACTGGTGATGTATATTAACGCTGTCATGTGACTATCGACATCTGCAAAGGATTAGCATGGCAAATGGTACATAGAAGACCACTAACTCTTAGTTCAAAATTGATGTAAAAACTACATTTTACCTCTTCAGTTAAGGGTAATACAATATTTAATTCTTGCATTTACATTGTTTCCCAACACAGCGTATCATGTATATTGGGAGCGTATTTGTCACCATTCTCTTTAAAATCAGATTTTAGTTCTCGCTAATGCTAACAAAGATCTGAGGACATCTCATCATGCAACCTTGTACATGTGTTGTAATGGTTAACACAGGTATTCTGAATGACAATTACGGGGTGTACGACTGAATCTGTCACAATCACCATGTCCCTCTTGCTTCAATGGGACCATTTGTACAAAAGAGATATTCCCAATCTCAATAAATTAAGAATCTAAGTTCTCGCTTCCGCAAAACCAATCTCATTAAAATCAGATCTTAGTTCTCGGTATCGCTTAACAAAGATCTGAGGACATCCCATTACGGATCACGTCAGAACGACCTTTCGCTAACATTGACCGACCACTGAAATGAATAACAAGAAGTCGATATCAGCCAAGGAGATAGCAGCTTTCTCGAGTTTTATGGCACTCATTTCAACCTGGCGACTTCCATTTCAGACAATGCTTGAAAAATATGTTGACAGTTTTCGATTAAAATTTTCAAAAATGAACAAACGAACATTCCAGAATGTCTAATATATTGTTGCAATTGTATTTCAGAACTTCTGACGTACAGTGCAACGCCTCCTCCATTCAAACGTTTATACCACAGAAGCGAGAGGTAGACAATATTTTTGAAGGAATCATTCCGTAACTGTCGTTCGGAATACCCTGTGTTAACGTTTTTGAGGTTGCATGATTAGAAAACACATTCCGACTGTCACTTTCATGATCTGGTAAGCGACACTTTGATTGGTCGGATGAAATGTCGGTCTGACGTGACCCATAATGGGATGTCCTCAGATCTTTGTTTAGCCATACCGAGAACTAAGATCTGATTGTAATGAGACTGGAGATATTCCATCGCCCATGGGAAGTACTGCTATTCAATCTTAGTCGTCTGTTAACATTCCAGAATGTTTTGTTCAGCTTTCAAATTTTGAATCGGGAACTTTGTCAAAATATTTTTCAAAGCGCAGTCTGGAATGTAAGTCACAATTTTGAAACCAGAGCTGGGTATTTGTATTCAGATATTATTAATGAGGAAAAATTGAGTTTTCAGATGTATTCATTTTTCTTAACAACTCAAAGTTTACAAAGTAAACACAATTTATGGATGACAACTTCTTTATTTACTGTAAAGGCGATGTTTCAATACGTATCCTTATACTGTTGTCAAGCAAGGTCATGAATACACATATTCATACTGTATTCAGAGCTCCAGATAACTTTTTGAGCAATTGAGTTTTTACTCTAGGGTTTCTATTTTAATTGGGTTATAACATTTTTAATTGGGTAACCAATATTATTTCACTCATCCATTCATAACTCTATTGGGTTTTTCCCAAAATTAGTGAACATATAAGATTTAAAAAAAAATGAACTAATGTTTTAGATGTATATAACTGTTCAAAATATATAGGCTTGACTCAGAAAGTAAATTAGCTCATAATTGTGTTTCGGAAATTAGCTCCTTTGTACGCATGCTGAAAAAGCTTCATTGGGTAATTACGCAACCTGTTTTTATACATTTGAGTTTTTTATTTAATGCATGCGTTTTTGTATGCAAGATAATTGAAAGCAATTGGGTTTTGAACATTTTGGGGGAGTATTTTACGCAAATACACAGCTTTGTGTAGCTCTGTGTCTTTAAATACTCTCTTCCAAACCCCTGTATTTATAATTACTTTAAGAATACATTTTGAATACTTTTATTTTACACTAAATGATGTGTGATTGCTCAAATGATATATTACGGTACATAATTTTTATTCAAGTATTGTGGGTAGGTCACCTTTCCTATTATTTATTGTATAGAATGTTAGAATGATAATAGTGTTGAAAAAGACAAGGTCACCATCTGGTCTTTTATTTCATGTTATGACACTCCACAGACTAGTGATTTGCAAACTAGCTAACAATGGCAAAAAACACGACATGTTGATTTGAATATTGTTTACTAATGATTAAGTATAAACTAAATAACAAACATTTACAACTTTTATTTTTGCTAATCATGCTAATTGAATTATATCATTTTTATTTTTGTCCGTCACTTAAAGGCTCAGTTGGAATGTCCTGCACTAAACAGACTCCAAGTTAATATTACATCCAGACATGGTTTGTACTATAGACCTATTGTATAATCACAATTAATGTGAACCACTGCACGAAAACTCAAGCTGTTACATGAGCAGCAAGGCTGAACCTCCCATTCTACAAGCAAACAATGGGCCTAATCAGCCGGTTGCCATATGCCTTTGTTCTTGCCTAGCGACTCATTCTGGTTTGTTCACACTAAAATCGGTTTGGCTCATTCTGGATCAGGTGTAAAACTTGTCCATCAGGTGACTATTTTTTTATTGATTCTGATTGGCTAATTAGGTTCAGCCTTGTGACTTTGTGCATTTCCCTAACCATGTGCCACTTTGAGTGAGTGAGTTGGGCTTAACACTGCTTTTAACAGTATTCCAGTTATTTCGCGGCGTGTCAGCTTAATGTGGGAGGAAAGCCCGAAGTGATGCAGGTCTCAGACATTTACCACTTCGGTGAAACCCACGAGCACGGGTATGGTGCTGACATACCTAGAAACATAATCGGGGTGAACCGGGATTGGAACCCACAATCATAGGTTTCTGCACATTGGCATCATAGCTCACGATCCGATACATAATCAAGATATTTGTATGAGCTCGTATCTGTATTGCATAACCCATAGTTTTCTTAGACAGGATATTCAACTACCTGGCACACTGATGATGTACAGTTGGCAGTGGTGCACATGGATGAAAATATTAACTTTTTCACTACTAATTTTCACTACTAGTGTTTGGACTAACATTTATTAAAGAATACATTTAAGGTAAGAATCGAAATGTTTTACTTAGTGTGCAACTGTGATCAATACTTGCGATCCACCGATGCATTGGTGTATCGTCCCATCACTAGCTTCATATGTATCCAATGTTGAAAGGTCGGATGTGTGTTATGTCAAATCAGCAGTTTTGATGACATCAGACCTCTCTTTATAACGCAACAAATCACAATCAATATGGGTGTCAAAAACAGGGTATACTATGACTCTACATTATTGCTGGCTCTATATTATCGCGGTATTGGCAAATATCGTAATCCACACACCCTATCGACTGTTTACTTACATGAATCTAACCACAATATTTCATCGCTTGATCGAATACAGGACTCATTGCGGTATGTCACGGCTACTTGTAAGTATACAGTTTCTGTAATGTTTTTTTTACCCCTACATCCATTCAAAAGTGGTTAGAATAAAACCCACTGGTTTGGACAATGTCCTGTGTCCCAAACTGGGTTGTATGCATACTGATTATGCATAATTCAAAACAGGAAGTGATGTAAAGCGCATAATCCACATGTATCACACCACAAAATACAAAATAGTGACACCATGATCAAATAGAGTTGCCTGCCCTTGAGTCACTAATGACAGGTACTTTGTTTACCAAACATGTTCAAGAAAATCAGCAGCGATCAATTGATGTGTCATAAAGTTGAACAAAGAATAAGAAACATTTTGCGTATGACATATTTATATAGGTTAGTAAGCGTGAGCCATTATGGTCCATTAAAAATGAACTACCGCAATAACATAGTGCAAGATGCTACTCAACAGCAACTTTCAGTAGATGGTCATCAGGGTAAACAAATGTTTCCAAATAGATTGCACACCTAATAAACATTGTACAATAGGATTTGCTTGGTCACCACTCCTAAAGTGTACAAACCTTTTCTGTTAAGACTGTTCTTTCTGGAGCATAGCTCTTGGAGAATAAGAGAAGCTTGAAGATCCATACTATCAACAGAGCTTCAAACACCAAGTGGTAAGCTGGCGCCTGCAATATATAATTATTCCTGTTATGTCTAACGCCTGTTTCCTACATATGATATTCTGAAATACCTAAATTTTAATAATTCTAGTTGAGATACATGGGCTCATTGTGGAATGATTGTGTGTTCTACGCAATATATATTTCATAAAACACGTTCATTGTTTTCTGTAAACTAGATCTAATAACTTATGTAATAAGTTAGAAAACAAAGTTTGATTTGTATTATAAAATCAACTAAGCAAATTAAACTATCATAACGACATGCTTGTAAACGAAATTACATGATTTATGGCACAAAAACAAATACATTCCATTCTGATGACAATATGAGCCAAATATACTGTTAGGCCGGCTCCCATCACGAAAACAGAGCAGGTGCACCTTACCGAAAGAAACACAAACGTGAAAATCAGTCATCAGTTTCATGAAGGATATGTAAATACTCATATTCTATAGTGTTAAAAAATAGTAATACATCTTCTACATTCTATTTCTCACCTGTATAAAACCTTGTATGAGGTCATACATGTCCCAAGTTGCTGGCAGGATAGCCATTGTGATGCTTGTCGTGAAGGTAGCGAGAGTTACAAAGGGGAGGTAATCCGGTTAACAAGTTGAATCTTGTACACGCCCATGGGTTATAAAATAGGCGCAGCCATGCTCACTGAACCGAAAACACAAGGATTTTAAATTTGGATGATTAATTTGATATTGTATTCTGGATAAACAACTTATTTGTGGTCGTTCATTTTTCAGAAATTCATTATTAAATAATACTGTATCCATGGATTTAAATACATATTAAAAATCTCATCTTTGAAAAAGATATAACTATCATTTTACTTATAACCTTTGGTTAATTTGAACAGTGTGCAGTTTTGTGATATATTCAATTGTGTGTTAGTATTTAATAAGTAAAACATTCCCATTTAATCAGATGTTGATAAATATATGAATTACTGTCTGGAGTCAACAGAACTACATCTAGATTTAGACATCAGTTAATCAGAATCACAGCAGGTGCAATAATAATAATAATAATAATAACAACAATAATAATGTGCATATTAATAATGCGCCAATCCACATCCGACAGTGTGCTCAAAGCACTACATTATTAATCCAGTCAATGGATCAGTGTCGGCTTGATTTTCATTCTCAGCTCCCTGGGGGGTATACAACCCAAGCTGCTTGTGAGGGGCTAGAAGGTTAACAGTCACATTACCATTCACTGCTGGGCTAACAGAGGCACATGTTGACCAAAGTCACTTGCCTCAGGAGACACCGCATGTAACATGTGCTTCAGTGTGTAGCAGGACTGAAGTTCTAGAAACTCGATCAGGAGCCAAGCTGACGAATCAGGTCACCCATCCAGCTACCCTCTGCAACCAACACTGCTTAACTTCACCTGATTTCTGCGCTGTGCACAGGACCGTGTGACATGATCATCGTCATAATCATCATCATAATACTCATTGAATCATCACAAAACCCATCTTCCCAAAGCAAGTGAGTAAACTGACTATAAAAGTCAAGTATCCACCCTTGCCGAACTAGGCTGGTATTATGGAGTTACATTTTGGCTGGACTGACCAGTCTATGCATAGTCCAATCAAAATCGCGCTCCGAAATCAAAATCTGGTTCGTAAATTGTCATGCAGAATTCGGTCGATTGCAAGATTTGCAAGGCATGTGCACCACTAACTCGTTGTCAACAGATATTTTCTAAATCTTTTCATGTTTTTAATAAAGGTGCTCACATGATTTGATGCACTTCGCGATGTAAGACTCGTTTTATCACAATATATATCTTGATTATCGATCAGATCGTCTTGACTGGGTGCCACCGTTTTGTTTGAAAGAAATGCATGTGATACGAGAGGTGGAATACGATCGAGCCGAGGAATTCCAGCCTAGTTCGGGAAGGGTGGAAACTGGACTTTTTAAGTCAGTTAATTCTCTTGCCTCGGGAAGATGCACAAAACCCAGCTGGGCAAACATGGCAGGCGGCATCAACATCTTTGGTCGTAAGTTTTATTAAATGAAATATATGGTCTCTGCCTGTACCTATGAAGTTAAATATGCTGACAGTTGTCATGTTTTACATTTTTACATCCATAATTAAATTTTGAAAGTGTTTTCCAGTTCACTTCAAATTCTGTCAACCATGAAGTCTTGCTGTATGTGATGCTCAGGTTTGTGGTCTTGCACAGTATGTTGCACTATATTTGTGTCAGGCCATCTTAAATTTCCAGTTTCCTTCTTTTTTTGTCTTTGTCTGAATATATTTGGGCTTCTGCATCTTTGATTGTTTTTGGTGTATACTTCCAATTACCAAGTTTGTGTATTTATTGGCACAAAAAGCATTTAATGCGGAATAGAATTATCATTGTGACAAGTTTTGTTTTCCTTCCAACCTAGTCTGTTTACCAATGTCATTCATCTTCAAATCTTTGATGTAAGTGAGTTTTGGAAGGGTGAGGAGTGTGTGGGATGAGGCAGTCTGTCTGTCTGTCTGTCTGTCTGTCTGGCTGTCTGTCTGTCTGTCTGTCTGGCTGCTTGTGGTAGTCTAGATTTATGCTTGTTTGATAGTGCTAGCCCACAGAGATTCCATGCCGCAGTTCAAAATGGATTCACCAAACCAAGACACAGTATAGTGACTAGTTCTTGTTTTATCCCCTTTATGGCCAGAGCTAGGCAGGGAAACAAAAAATACCACGTCTTTTGGTATGACACGGCCAGGGGATCGAAACATTAACCTTTTTGGGAAGGGTGTGTCCTTTCAACTTGGCACTTTTCCTTCCATCTGTTATCGAAGCCAAGTAACAGTATTTTAAGACATCAATAAAAAATAATAATTTATGATTACTATTCATATTATTGTTTTTCAACACCCCTTGACCACTGTCCCTATAATGTAGGAGACCCGTGAAGATCGGGTGTAGAATAGGTGTTCAGCAACCCTTTCTTGCCATAAAAGATGAATTATGCTTGTCATTAGAGGTGACTAAAGGGATCGGGTGGTCAGGCTCGCTGACTTGGTTGATGTCATCATATCCCAATTGCGTAGATTGATGCTAATGATGTCAATCACTGGATTGTCTGGTTCAGACTTGATTATTTACAGACTGCCGTCATATAGCTGGAATATTGCTGAGTGTGGCTTTTAACAAACAAACAAAAACATATAATGTAGGAAGAAAACAAACACTCAGAACTGATGTGAATACAAGTCCTTTGTATGTTATCCATAGATATGTAATACAGATGTGTAAACAAGAATAATTTTTATTGGGTCACAACATATGAATTATTTGCTTGTCAGCTTTTTTATTTTTGTGTATATAAAAGATTATTTTATAAAAAAAAAGGAGTTCATTTCTGTATTTTGATTGTACTGTTGTAGTGTTACCGTAGTTGACGTAATAAGCACCCCGCTCACCCCAGTGATACTTGCTAATCCTTCCGATTGATCAATGTACTCAAGACCTATTTATTCGCGTATAATACACACTCGTGTGTTATATGCTCCCTTAATAGTGGGCAATTAAATTCTGGAAAAATATATCTTTCTTACATAAACATTTCAGGCTGTCAGCATAAACCACAAAATCCCTCTTTTTCACTCCGTTTTCTTCGCCATAATAATATTCTAATAAGAGCCCCCTATTTCTAATTTTGAGAGCGCCCTAGCCGCTTATTACGTCAAATTCGATAGTTGTTTTGTCAGCGATGCATGTTCTGCATAAGCCAGTATTCTAGACTCCGAGCAATTGAGTATTTTCTTAGGTTTAAATAATACATGTAGTGCTTACAGATTTCCAACATCATATCATACAGATGTCCATGTAGTTGTTACCGCCAAGTTTTCCTTGGTTATACAATACTTTAATACCAGAAATAAAGCTTGTGTAGGATCAACTGAAATTTCCTTGGAGGTGTTCCTTTATTGCCCATTGATTGGATTGTTATCAACAGATTCTACACTATCATACAGTGTACAAATGCAGGGCCACATCTTCCGTAGAATTATACAGAAATTCCACTAGGTATAGAGTAGGTGGTGCAGGTGGTCTGGTGTCTGCCCACATACCCTTGTCTTCAGGCACCTTCTTGAAGGAAGACCTGGATTAGAGTTGGTGTTCAGCAACCCATGTTTGCCACCTACAGTGAAGATCCAGGTCAGAATTTGTCTTCAGTAACCCATGGTTGCCACCCACAGTGAAGATCCAGGTCAGAATTGGTCTTAGCAGCCCATGTTTGCCACCCTCAGTGAAGATCTAGGTCAGAATTTGTCTTCAGTAACCCATGGTTGCCACCCACAGTGAAGATCCAGGTCAGAATTGGTCTTAGCAGCCCATGTTTGCCACCCACAGTGAAGATCCAGTTCAGAATTTGTCTTTAGCAGCCCATGTTTGCCACCCAGTGAAGATCCAGGTCAGAATTTGTCTTTAGCAGCCCATGTTTGCCACCCTCAGTGAAGATCCAGGTCAGAGTTTGTCTTCAGTAACCCATGTTTGCCACCCACAATGAAGATCCAGGTCAGAATTTGTCTTTAGCAGCCCATGTTTGCCACCCTCAGTGAAGATCCAGGTCAGAGTTTGTCTTTAGCAGCCCATGTTTGCCACCCAGTGAAGATCCAGGTCAGAGTTTGTCTTTAGCAGCCCATGTTTGCCACCCTCAGTGAAGATCCAGGTCAGAATTGGTCTTTAGCAGCCCATGTTTGCCACCCTCAGTGAAGATCCAGGTCAGAATTTGTCTTTAGCAGCCCATGTTTGCCACCCTCAGTGAAGATCCAGGTCAGAATTTGTCTTTAGCAGCCCATGTTTGCCACCCAGTGAAGATCCAGGTCAGAGTTTGTCTTTAGCAGCCCATGTTTGCCACCCTCAGTGAAGATCCAGGTCAGAATTGGTCTTTAGCAGCCCATGTTTGCCACCCTCAGTGAAGATCCAGGTCAGAATTTGTCTTTAGCAGCCCATGTTTGCCACCCTCAGTGAAGATCCAGGTCAGAGTTTGTCTTCAGTAACCTGTGTTTGCCACCCTCAGTGAAGATCCAGGTCAGAGTTTGTCTTCAGTAACCTGTGTTTGCCACCCTCAGTGAAGATCCAGGTCAGAGTTTGTCTTCAGTAACCTGTGTTTGCCACCAAGTGAAGATCCAGGTCAGAATTTGTCTTTAGCAGCCCATGTTTGCCACCCTCAGTGAAGATCCAGGTCAGAGTTTGTCTTCAGTAACCTGTGTTTGCCGCCCTCAGTGAAGATCCAGGTCAGAGTTTGTCTTCAGTAACCTGTGTTTGCCACCCGCAATGTTTGTTTTCCTTTTTAAGAGGTGACTAACAGGATCAGGTGGTCAGGTTTGGTTAATGAAATTGTTTAATAGGCATTACTTAGAAGTTGACGGATGACAGAGTAGAGATAATTTATGGATAACAACTTCTTCATTTACTGTAAATAAAGAAGTTGTTATCCATAAGTGATCTCTACTTTGGTTAAGCCATTGTATCTCAATAATGTAGATTGATGCTCATGTCAGTGACTTGATCGTTTGGCCCAAACTTAATTATTTACAGACCACCATTATATAGATGGAATATTGCCAAGTGTGGCAGTAAACAACAATCCTCTGGCTTCTTCCTTGTCAGCCTGTGTCAGGCTAAGCATTGTGTTTGTTCACTTTGCAATGTCTGTATTGTCTACCCTACCTTTCCCAGCATACTTCATCAGCTGTTTAACACTGCTTTTAACTGTATTCCAGTTATATCACAGCGTGTCAGCTTAATGTGGGAGGAAAGCCTGAAGTGATGCAGGTCTCAGACGTTAACCACTTCGGTGAAACCCACAAGCACGGTTATGGTCTTTTGGTATGACATGATCGGGATTCGAGAATCTTCCACTCTCCAGATGGAGGCTCTACCATTAGACCGAGAAGGTGGTTTGACTTATATTTGGAATAGAAACAATGGGAAACTCCCTATAGTTCACACAGGTCCCATGAACCAAATCATGAGCCTGGACATCACTGGTCTTGTCAGTGTAATAGTAATAGGTAATAGTACTAACGTTTACAACACACTCTCCCCACAGCCCTATCAAATTCAAATTGCATTCACGTATCCCTGCAATGGTTTATGCATAACAATTTAGCTTTCAACTTCGGATTGTATTGAATTGATGTTGGACATCATACAGTCCTGTTTTACAATTGGGACTGCCAAGTTCAGATCACACAAAAATACTTTCTCGAAATAAGGAAGAATTTTGAGAAATTATCCATCTTGCACTTTTAGTATTTACACTGTGTGGGAAGTTGGGTCTTGTGCATAATGTAGTGGTGTTATTCAGCATGTTGTTTGCAGTTTCCCTGATGTACACAGCTGCTGTTCCAAATGTGTCTGATCATTACACAAGCAAACCCATGGAGATGCTGGTCAGTATGCCAAGCTTCCTGTGAGAGCTGACTAAAAAGGGGATCGGGTGCTCAGGCTCTGTGAATTGGTTCACTGTGTAATTACCAAAGCTTTCCATCACTGGTTTGCCTGGTCCAGAATTGATTGTTTACAGGCCACCACGATGGAGCAAAAATACATGGGAATGCAGCCCTCAAAAAAAACAAGCATACATCCCTCTGAGTAAGGCAGTTTCAAGACCAATGCTGAAGAAACAGAAATACAGAGACAAAACACATCCGTAGGTTTTCCAATGATTTACTACTTACATCATGTTGAATATTTACACAGAATGAGAGCTAAGAATTTTCACATTTCAACACATAAGGAAAAACACCCAATGTACATCGAGATAAATTTAACATACATTAGTCTCTTGGATATAATCCACCAGTACAGTAACATGATCAACAGGAAACAGTTTGTACAGCCAGAGTGAGTCACATTTAATGTAGCATGCTCAGATGGGAAGGAAGGGTGTTATACGGGTTCATATCACATAGTCGGGTTATATTGGTCATATCACAGGGTACTCCAGGGCCCACTTGCACAAAGCCAGCTTAGCGTTATGACTATCGTAAGCCTAGGTTAAAGCATGGGAGTTACGATAATCTAAGATCGTTTTGTGCATGTGGGCCCAGAAGGAGAAGGGAGACTGGCGACCAAGGCAGGGGCAAAGCAACTGTAACCATGGTAACAATATCAACACCATGCATGGCACAATTAGATACTTGAGTCATGAAGGGTGATCTGCAAGATCAAAGCAATAACTTCCAAAATATACCAGATTGCTAACAATACATAGAACTAGTCAGGATGACCTTGCCTCTATGGAACACCCTTCTTGTTGAATGTATCCAATTGCGCCAAGCATGTCGGCCTGAGCCAATGAGGGCATGTCAACAAGCTTACCATAATTTATTTTATGTACACTGCACCTCTAGTCAAACTGACATCATCAACTGCACTGTAAAACAACGTACAACCTCCAACCACACTGTACAACAATGTACACCCTCGAACCAGTCAGTATTATCTACAAACCAATCTGCCTAACAGTACCCAGCACTGGATCATTAACATGGGCCTTGCAAACTTTGATAATGAATAATCATAAGCTTCATATCTACCACATATATGAAATATATGTTATTCCCCAATGGCAATGTGTCGTTTCTAGAGGCTGTAGTGGCTTTCCCTTTCACACAAAGAACCATTGGTATATCCCAAGGGACAGTAGAAACTACACATTGTGACTCAATTTATGTGACCAGTTTTAGAGTGTAAAAGAAAAGGAGAAAGCTTAAGTTTATCGTCCCCAACTACGCCAATTTAAACCATCCACATGGACCTTTTTAATTTTCCATTATTTATATTTTTTACTTAGGGTAGGTAACTTTACATGCTTTAAAAAATTTGCAAGTATGCGATTTTACCATTTGGGAAAGTGTTGCATATATTTTTTAAAAATAATGTAATTAAAATGATGCGTCCCCTCCCCCAAAAAGAGAATAATAACAACTACAAAAGGTTACGTAGTCTCTTCATTATACTCCAAACCAAAAACATACTACTTTTTGGAGGTAAAGGTTCTACAATGTTAATAGGTCAGGGTTTACCCAATATCAAAATCAGCTTATTACAGACCTCTTAGTCGAATCTTGAATGTTTGTTACAAGGCCAGATCATGTTTTTCTTTCAGGAACCTCTGTATGGAATTAGGCAAAAGGTTAGAGTAATTCAGACACTCATGCCGATACAACCAACATGACCAAGGCTCTCGTCTGAATGCAGACAGGCTCCCAGCACTATACGTTTGCAATCTCAACCATTGGCTCTTGTAACTTTGGTTTCTTAGCAACAGAGTAACACCACATACTGTAGATTTAAAAAACCCAAAACACTAAAAAAATGAAACAAAGAAAATGTCCATTTTCCCCTTTAAACAATTAAATTATGTTTTATTTACTACACTTTCCTCCTAAACATTGCATGTGGATCTCAGTGTAGTTATTTCATTACAATATCTACACCAGATATTTAACATGGAAATTAACAATAACTATAGGTCTTCCAAATTTGTATAAGCTACTCTGATAGACATTACATCATAATGACAATCAATAGGTTTATACATAAATTTTGTATATTTTTTTATAAAAGTCAATGAAGGCAATGACTGCCAAAATTAATGCAGATGATGAAGTAAAATGGTATTTACACAGATATAATGTTTATATTTAACGTCGGGTAAACAAGTGAATCTAGTAACGACTCTGAAGCAACTGCTTTACACAAAAATAACATTGCATGAAGCTGGTGGTACAAGCAAGTTTAAAGTCATTAACAGCTGTGGCCTGAATGTATCTTCAATAAAGGCCAAGACAGACTCTTGGACTGAAACATCCATACATCTGCCATTATGAAACAAACATTGCGTAACCATGGTGACAACATATTGTATAGATACTGACATTGGACAATAATTTGTGAAAACTTTGTTGATTACATTATTTTAAGAGAAAATCTAAATTAAAGATTTATACCAAGGAACTGTATCAAATTATGAGCGTCCCATTAAAGTTTACAAAATAATAGCAAATATGTTTTTATTGTTTCCAGGGGAAACAGAAAACAAGAAGTTTATATATTCCCTTGAACACAGAAATGACAGGAGAGAAACCGTCGGGGTTAATCATAGCACTATTTTGATATGAAATGATGGAATACGTAGTGTAGTGGACTTGTATTTATGTCTGCCATTCACACTCTATACATTCACACAGTAACAAGGTAAAACATACCCACAAACCAAGTTTCATCTGAGAAAAATATCCTTCAATTCTGTTTTTGATTATGAACTAAGAAATACATTCACTATCATGATTCCATAAATGTCCAACACACGGACAGGTGTCATGGACAATGTACCCCTTCCTGCTGCAAGTCAAGTAAACCCATGACAATGTACATTCACGTAACAAATGTTGAGATTCAAACAAATGAATTGCTAATGGCTGTTATCAGTTATCAGCAACATGAATAACAAAGGGTAGGGTAATTTGATCATGGCTGGTAGGTCAATATCAAAACCAAATCTAGATCACGAAGATAACAAAACTTCTTATCAATTAAGTAGAGGTCTATCCAGTGAGGATGTGTTGAACTGACAATTCAGATGCTCTCCAGAGTTCATGAACTGACTACTCAGTACAAACAACATGCAAAGCACACATTGATCAGATGAAGCAATTACATGTAAGGTTGTCTTGGTTAAATTCAAAGTGAAACAAAATCTCTCAATATAAGTGACCTTCATACGTTTAACAGAATGTAGATACATTGATGTCTATAGTGAAATTATCTTTTTGCTTGTTGGTTGTTTAACACTGCACTCAGAATTATTCCAGTGGCCTGTAAATAATCAAATCTGTACCAGACAATCCAGTGAGTGAGTGAGTTGTGTTTAAGCCACTTCTTAACAGTATTCTAGTTATATCGCGGCGTGTCAGCTTAATTTGGGTGGAAAGCACGAAGTGATGCAGGTCTCAGACGTTTATCACTTTGGTTAAAACCCACGAGCACGGGTATGGTGCTGACAAACCTAGAAACATAATCGAGGCAACCCGCGAGTCGAACCCACAATCATAGGTTTCTGGTATGCCCAAGTGACCCAACTCTGCACAGCGAATCGTGGCACGTTAGATGACTGGGCCACCCATGCACCAGACAATCCAGTGATTGATACTGTGAAGGAGTCACGATGGGGCAAGAGGACTATCAGCCAAGTCACTGAGGCAGACCACCCAGTCTATTTGGCTGCCTCTTGCAAGCAGCATAGGTCTCTAGGTTACCAATTCTACCGTGAGCCCCCATGGGGTGGTGTATCTATCTACCTGTAAATAACACACCAAATTTGTAAATTGTCATGGACATCCAGAAATCAACCTCCAAGTTGGCAATGTAACAAGAAAGGCTGCATTCAGATGAAGTAATATAAGTAGCTCACATTTAGTAACTTTGTTATAATTATCATGATTTCAGCATTCAGTCTTAGCATGTTGAAGAAAACAATGTCATCCAGAGATGTTAGTGCATAGGACATCATATTCTTTGCCCTGCATGTGATACAACATGATTGCATTATCAAAGGACAGATTATCCAAATCTTTTATTACCAGGAAAACGTTGCCTCTTGCCCATTCTACCCATGAATACTTTCAACATTCAAACAAATCCATTTTATTTTAAGAAAAGGATCTTAAAAGTTTGTAAACAGGGTGCAGAGGAAATCAAATTAAAAGCGAACCACGGCTGTAATGTTTTGAATGAGGGTATGAAACTTGCGGAGTGGGTGGGCTGAGCGTCCTAAAAGCATCCAAGTATGAAGCAAGTGTGATGTACAAAAAGCATTATGGGAACTCATTGTGAGCTCAGGTCAATGTGCTGTACTGACACAACACAACAGCAGACAGTTTATATCACAATATCATTTGCCATGTTTCTTAAATTCACATGAAACAAGAGATCTGATATGAAACAGTTCTTAAAAAACATAATGGACTAAAAATAAGAACAACACACTTCCTTTCTCTGTGCCCCTTGTCAAGTTATTGGGCAACATGTACCAAAAATGAATCGTGATTTGTTTCCTTGGTAATTACAATATATCAACTACATGTAGAGGTTGAAATAAATAAATGATAGTATTTTGATCATACTTGTGTGCTGCTAATAATCTGGGTATGCATTCCGACATGATTCAATTGCAACACAGACAAAGCATAAATCTGCAGATGTATTAACACTGGGACTAAGGGGAAATGTTTTGCTGGACCTTTACATACATAACCTTGTAAAACAACATCAGTGAAAAATGGGTTGACCAACCCTGGCAACTCTATGCCAAATTAACAAAAACAATAGGTTCTGCAGCTCACAATTCAACTGTGGTGTAACAATGGTGGCGAAAATATACTGTGACGTCACATAATTAATTCTTGCTCTGTTCAAATTTGTCTTGTTAGTTCTTTATCTTTCTGTATAAGGATGTTATTGACATGCTGCAAGGACACGACGGAAATCAAGGGTAATGTTTGTTTCTTGTTTAACACAACACTCGGCAATATTCCAGCCATATGCCGATGTCCTGTAAATATTTGGGCCTGTCAGACAATCGATCTTGTCAGCAACGATCACTCCATCAGGATACGATGACATACAATCAGTCAAAGTTAACGAGGATCAACAGAAACAACAAACCTTTCTACACAACTGACAACCTTACATCACCTTATACATGAGTAACATGCTATGTAGAGGGTCAAATGCACACATTCATCGTGATAATCATTTAGGTGCCAAAAAAGCACAAAAGGGGTGAAACGATACATCTGTGCAGCATGTTTTCATGCGATGAAACTATACGAGATACATATTTTACTGTATCAATACCATACACTTTATAAAGTACATTATTTACCACTCATTTAATGACCCCCCCACCCCAGCATTTTTTTCAAAATGTGTTGTAAATAGTGTTTCAAGTTCACCACTAAAAATAGCCCCTACAAATGTGTCTACAGCTAGCTTTTCCTTTTGAACCTGCTCTGAAATGTTAATAGTCAAGAAGTTTCCACACGATTTGACGCGAATATGCAAATCGCAACCTATGTATCATGATACATACCGTGTCATAACCTTTCTGTATCGTTTCACCCCTAAAGAAAAAACATGCAATTTGAGAGTATTTTTCAGTATGTTAAAGTGAAGGTCAAACCAAAGCATATTACAAATTATGGAACACAGTGTGAGTCCCATTTGTATCTAATTACCAAATTTGAAATGAGAGTGAGTTTAACAGGGCTTTCAATAAGGCTGCAGTGGAGGCATAGTGTAAAAGGGATTTCCGCCTTCACATATGTATCCTTGGTGGGAAATGCCTGTGGAGTATCAGCTTCAGGTGGTTCCTGAGATTATGTTTAGGACAGACAATGGGCGACACACGACAGACGAACAGGCCATGACATAAGCTCACTTGACTTGCATTCAGGTGAGCTACAACACATAATGGTAAAAATCTACAGCATCAAATATGAATATAACAGCAAATAGTTTACTACCCTAATCTACAGCAACAGGTAAAAAAATTAGTTTGTCTCTATGTTTATAATGTAGTCATTTTCAAACAGTAATGGTGTACCAAAGTTCAAATATATACAGTATGGCAAGCCAGGATGACTTGTAAACATCGGACAGACCAGGCATCGTCATTATGTTCAGAAGTCAAATTAACAGGTTAACAAGTTGAAGGCAAGTGCTTAGGATGCTAATTATAAATACACTGACACACAACACAGATTTACAAACAGTTGCATGGAGATATAACCAGATAAAACACTTTAACGGGAACAAGGGCTGTCATCAGCACTGTCATAGACGCTTCATAACAATGTCTACTGATCATGGTAGTAACAATCAGATGCAATATCTACCAAACATGGTGAAGGCATTTCTCTTTCTGAAAAGAAATATTTATAGATTAACAAATAAATTTAAACTTGAAATGCTAACAGGAAAATCATTTGGTATTTGCAGCTTTCAGTCAAGAAGTTTAATTGTAAATAGAAGATGCCGAGATGTAGGGCTATTGTTACAAACAAGTATAGCCTCTACATAATACAAAGAAATATTAGAGACAAGAGTAAGGATAAGTATCAAAATTATGTCTGGAGCCTTGTTGTTGTTAACATGTTCAGTCTATTTTTTTCTAACAAAAATATATCTAAACAGGGTTAGAACATAACATTAGACCGCCAGTCTGGGCTAGTACAAATTCCCGTGGGATTGTACAAATTCCTGTGGTATGGTACAAATACCTGTGGGATGGTACAAATTCCTGTGGGATGGTACAAATACCTGTGGGATGGTACAAATTCCTGTGGGATGGTACAAATTCCTGTGGGATAGAACAAATTTCCCCATTGTTTTAACATTTCAAGGGCATTCATTTTATCTTTACCCAGACTAGTAAGGTTTTGTGTTTAGTTCCAACCCTGTCAAGGACTATGTAGCTATTTTGACCATGATGAAATCCTGAAACATGCATCAAAACAGCACAAATAATCATGTCTTGTTCTTATTTTGGGCTATGACTTTGTCAAGGAACTTTTCTAGGTCCCGGTGTGATCTGTAGCAGTTGTTCTCGATGCTCAGGGTCAGCTCTGGCAGCAGTAGTTGAATCAGGAGAAACACCTTCTCTCTGAACTCCTCCAAGCACACATCGGGAGACCGACACAGACTAACACAAGTTTCAAATACAGGCACCCCAGAGTTAACCCCCAATAAAGTCAAACTCTCCAACTCCATGCTCAGCTCTTCGGAGTCTTTCACATCATCCTCTGCCTCAGCCTGCTGCAACAGCAGGATAATGTCATCAACAATTCTGGAAAAGTGTCGCCCCTCGGGGGCAATCTTTGATAGCACTGGTTGTAACCTTGGAAACAGGTGGCAGAACAGGGTGTGGAGTTTCGTCTGCAGGTTGGACAGGTACAGACAATGACGCACGAATCTTCGTTCATGAGCTTGTAGTGAGTTTTTGCCACTGACTGATACCACACTGCACTCGCTATGAGACCTGGAGTGGCGTTTCCTTCTGGCAGGGCTCTTTGATCTGACACAACATTGACAGGAGGAACTATTTTTTCTGCCTGCCTTTAAACGTTTGCTTCTAGATGAGCCACCCTTTTCGTGGCACTTGTGAGTGTCCTGGGAATGACTTTGAAACACTTTGCTTTCAACAATTTCTGTTTCAGGCTGCTTGATCTGTGGCTGTGCTTCCCTTTTATCAATCACCTCAGCAAAATATTTTGGTGGAGAATTTTTAATGCTTGATTTCCGCTCACACTTTTTCAGCTTCAACACAAGGGGTGGACTACCATTACTGTTCGTCTTATTCGTGAGGTCACTGGGAATTACAGTAAAACGATGACTATCACAAGAAAATTGCGGACTTTTTGTATGACCAGAGACATGATTGTCGTGTTCATGACGTGGACTTTCCTCACAACAACTCTCACTCTGTGAACCAGCGCCTGAGTCACTGGCACCTATTTCACAGCCATTCCGAGACACATAACCAGTGCTGTCACAGTCAACACCAGCAGACAAAGTCCGCTCAATACACAGATTTCCACCATCTCGCTTTTTGTCCAAACCAATACCTGAACATGAATCAATCTTGCTTGTGACCAGTTCCCCGCTGGCAGATTCCAACTGATGGCAGCCATTACTTCTGACCGACTTTTCCCGCTCTGAGGCAGAAAGCGAAGCCAGGCAGTGCTTGCTGCTTGTTTTCTTGGATCTATGATTGTCTTTGGGAGTGAAAACATATGTCTCCAATAAGGAATTGCACATTTTATCACCGACTGTATTTGATTTAGGATATGATTGTTTCTTGAATTTCACTGATGATTGATGAGAATCCCCTACTGATTTTGATTGGTGACTGAGTGAAGCATGCCCTCCATGCACAGAGGCAGTGGTGGTATCTGGGAGCTGTAGGCTAGGGGTGAGTTCTGGGGGATGTTCATGGAAATTACCATCCAGGTGTTGAGAGTAGGGCATGTCTGGGGGCCAACAGTTACTGCTGGAGAAGTCATCTTGGATGTTGGGTGGCGAGTCATCACCACTAAGGCATCCTTCACTCTCTTCTTCCAACATCATGTCCTTTCCCATCCCCACAGAAGCATCACATCCAGGGGACACAACTCCGCTGTCATCTGTCTGGCTGCCAGGGCTGAGGCTCTTCTTACAGCGGACCCATCGTTTGCGGGAGTATTTCTTCAAGACTGCCTTATATGCATGAAATCTCTGTCGGGTGGTGGACTTCATACGCCTGCTGACTAGATTTGCTGGGTTCATCTGAGTTGACAGTGGAGATGGATAGGACGAGAAGGGAGACAACTCAGTGTCGGTATCGCTGTTGTTGTTAGTATCTACCAACATCACCTCATCTTCAGTGTCACTGTCTCCGTCCCCATCCTTGGACTGGTTCAGCCAGGCTTCAAACGCCTGTTCAAAAGCACCAGATTCTGATGGCAAACTCATTATGTTCACTTTAGAAGTTTAGTTTTCACATTTCCTATGTATTCTCAGTACTACCGTTCATATGATGGAAACTTGATTTGGATGTAGAGTTCACATGATTTTGGAGCGGGTAAAGCTGACAATTTTCACATATTGAAAGGGTGTGTGAGAAGAAGTTGGTAGAAATGGTAGATGTCCTGGATGTATCACCTTGCCACTGCAAATAAAAACAAAAAACAAATTATACAACTTTGTACATCCATTCACATGGTGAAGAAAGATACATCTGTGTTTGTCAGGCAGTGTTTGAAATAAAATATACTGGCAGGCTATCATCAAGACCCACAGACTTTAGAAGCTGCAGGCACTGACTAAACCTTACATGCCCCTTATTTTAAAAAACAAAACAAAAAAAACAGCAGCTTATTGTGACAAATAAATCGACACATAAATTTACTGCAGGACATAAGGACCCAAACAAATTTGCAACTACGGCCCGACACAAGATCTACCTGCCACAGGCCTATGGGTAAGCACATGAGTGTTGTCAGGCGTGGTTTTGTTTTACTAAACAGAACAGTTTACAACCAATTCCCAACACGACCAGGGCCTAGTAATATTTCTAGTCTAAATTCTGAAAATGATGCCAACATATAGGAATTAATGACTGCAAGGTTTTACCCTTACCCACAAAACCAGGGGTCCCAAATAATTCATTTCAGGGTCCTGTAAGATAATGGAATATTGTAATGGAATATTGTAATGCACAGTATTGTAAGATTTGATAATTACTTAAATATATTAAAAGGCCTTTAGTTTTCTTGACAAGAATTTGGTACAATGAATATTAATGTGCATCCCTACATGCCCTAAGGATGAAACATTTGTTTGTTTTTCTGTGTGCATTCTATACAAATGTGCGTACTGGACACAGATTCATAAATCATGTAAGACCCAGGATGACTGGGAGACTTCACTGATTGATGGCGTAAAATATTTCTATCATGTTGTTAAGTGTATGACACTGTCGGAAAATGATTTTTTACACCTTGCACATAATTGTTTGCTACAGGGTTCTATCTGTGGATGGTAAAAGTTCACAAGAAAATGTCACTAGTCCACCCTGAATTTAACTATTCTTTGGTGTGTTAATTTCGCACCCTGATTCATGATCAAGATCAATATGCCTGCCTGTAGGTCCCCATGGCTTGTAGATATTTTGCTGGGGCCATAGTTTCAAACTTGAGCAAGTCCTTATGGCCCACAGCAAATTAGTGTGTCTATTCATTTGTCACAATAAGCTGCAGTTTTATTAAATGGGGGCTTGAAGAGTTCAGTCAGGGCATGTAGCTTCAAAAGTCTGTGGGTCCTGATGATGACTGGCAATTTTTCTACAGCTGCACACAGAAACATTTGTTTTCAGCTCATCACTGAACAGTTGCAGCTTCCTTTTATCATGATATGTTTCCTGGCGATTGTCACACTCACACAACTCACACTGAAGGCAACAACTGTGATGCATATTTATCAGAGACATCTTTCTCCTGTAAACAATGGATACAAAATTGTGCATCGTGTCCAGTAGTGATTCCAGTAAAATACAGTGTACTCATTCACGTATCATTTGAACTGCAATGAATTCATATCCTGTAAGACAGGACTCCAATAATCTGGACGTTACTCTTTCCAATTGTGGTGAGTTGTCTTGTTAGAACATAAATTGTCACAGGGGCAGAAAGTGAATTTACTATAAGGTTTGAGAATCGCTAAATTTGGATGGGAAAGGGTTGGCTAAAGACAATCAAATACTGACTCAACTACTGATTACATCGTACATGAAAATACTGAAAATACAGAAAATTTAAACATGAAAGGATCGGCCTAGTTCACAATTGCAGGTCGACATAGGTAACTAGTGTCTATACACATACAGAATTATTATTAATTGATAAATTGATATGGTGGGCTTCTGGGTCAATATATATCGATACTAATTTTCCAATTAATGATAAAACTAGCTCTAACCATGCCAACATCCTGCTATAAGCTATCAAAACATCACCACAAGACAACATGGCATTGTCACAGTTAAGTAAAATTACCAAGCCGTTGACAAAGAATTAATAACTGCCAAAGCCCATGTTGCTGTATTTTACTTTTTATATCAATTTAATTAATTTGTATCTATCTTGACTGGTATCATATATTCTGGTTGCAACATACAGCTAATTATAGTAGCATCTCTTCACCGAGACACTTGTCCCAGTAGTCCAGACAATTCACTATAATGAGCATTTTGGTTGAAAACAAGACTCTTCACATCAACTGGGTTCCTCTGAAATGATTACTTCTTGGTCCAGACATTCCACATCTTAAACCTAAACTGGAATAAGAACAACAGTCATCGTGTATCACTGTTCAATAACATCAAATCATATTTTTCATGATTTTCATTTTCCCAAAGAAGCAAGAATATGCCTGTGTATGGATTGACAACATAAACTGGTATATCGACCTACTACCAACACAAGGCAATAGTGATATTATGGCAGTGGTTTTTACAAGAGATTAATGGTACAAGAACATTAACCTTTGACAAACCATTGTTATCATAACCTATTTTGACAATTTAATGAATACCATTCTGTCACAAGTATATCTGCCACAATTACTCAGATAACTGGTTACGGTTTAATGAGAATTCATAGCCATTTGAAAAACATACAAACTGATGTTCGATTTCAAAGATTTACTAATAATAATCGTTTGAAGTTAAATTCAATATTGCTAATATGTATTATTTGCCCATCAATAAAGTCAATGACATAAATCATGTATACCATGGCAATAACGCTTCAGTCGCATTTGTTTGTAACATTATATTTTTGTATGGTTAGGGAGTTTTACGGTTAAACTTAAATCTACAATTCCACTGAAAGGTTTCCAGAGAATGTAAGTAACTCACCACAGAATTGCAGGAACATCACTGAATTTGCTTCTCTTTTTCAACAATCAATACACCAATTTTCATTATTCATAAACATTTCTATCGCATTTTGCACTCGAATGATGCACAAACATTTAACTTTCAACTCCAAATATGAATTCTACAATAAAATACTATTTGAAATAACTAAATCTCATTCATAAATGTTCTTGTGGTGTAATGACAACATAAACTATGCTTACATCTAACCATAATCCTGTCCATGTATACCCCATATTTCAACACTGAACACATTGACTTACAATTCAGGGGTTTATACAAATATTTCTTTCACATCATGTTCAATCATATGCCAAAACATACCTGACAACATTACTTTATGAAATATTTCATACTACAATCAGTGGTAATAACTAACCGCTTATTACCTTTGGTGATAAAATCAGTTTGTTTACATAAGAAACCAATAACGCTGGAAAAAAATTATACATACTAGCGATAGCACTTGTAAGGACAGTAGTTGTTCATTTATAAACAGAAAGTCTGTATTTGACTTGAAGTTACCTGTCAGGTTTTTAGATCATAAAATACATGATACAGTTAATTGCAAATGCTACATAAGTATGATGTAGTTGAGATTTCTGTCATGGCAGTGCAACTATTACTTGATATCAATCAAAGGTCAAGCAACAAACAGCTGTCGAAAATATTAAACTAATGACCCTGGGCATCCCTACTGGTCGGAAAGACAATGGGGATCAGTTGGGAGATCTACATGATACATTTTCAGTTTCAGTTTCTATTAGTGTAAAAGAAATTTCATGTGACGATCAAAATTTCTAAGCATCAACATTATCAACACTGCAAAATGTATGTCACTAGTAATATTCTGCAAACTTTCACAGCCTTGAGACAGACATGACATCACTTAATAAGCAGAGAAAATGCATAGTATTTATATATTTTTCAAAAAACATTAACTTAACCATTTTATCATGATCCAAAGAATACCTCATTTGGGCATCCACCACGTCCAATGTCACATAACTGGCAGATGAGACAAATGCTCAATATTCTAGTTAAATGTAGGGGTGAAACGATTCAGCAAAATCAGATTACGACACATATCATGATACGAATCACAATACGCATGTTTATATGAAATTATGAGGAAACTACTTGACTACATGTATTTGAGCAGGTTCAAAAGAAAAACCTAGCAGTAGACACATGTTTGTAGCGGCTATTCTATGTAGTGAACTGGAAACTCTAATTACAACACATTTTGCAATATTTGATATAGACAAAAGCAAATGTGACTGTTGCTGCAGCACCAGTGCATGATGTAACTGCTGCACCAGTGCACGATGTAACGTTTCACAACTATATGAATGTCATCAATTAGAAAGAACATAAAACATGTCAAAGACAGGGAAAGTGAAAGCTTAACCTAATTCTAGTACTCTTACCATATGCGATTTCGGCCCCACAATTTCTTATCATAAATGAAAAACTGCTAAAATGAGTATTTTTGCATAATATAATGCACGTTGAGAAGGCATGTTGGTGATGTAGTTTCCTCTGTATAATAATACAGAAATGGAGTTTTGCTAAAGTGAAATGTCATTTAATGCGACATATATTCTGAACAATCCAAGAACATCAAATGTGGCATTATTCATATTTAATCAATCATAGGAGTTGATGTCAAATGGAATACCACACTAGTTTAGCCTCGGATAGACACTATTTAAGTTGTTTCGTCTGTTCTATATTAGTAAAGCGATCACCTGCCAAAATGGAAAATGAATGTCAAGTGAAAATGTAAACATATCCCATCAGAATTTGAGACGGCAAAATAGACTAAATTATCAGCGACAGTTGATTCTATTTCTGTTTTAGGTATTAATACTCACATATAAGGAAATATGTCCGTACAACTTGCAGTCTCTAAGAGAAAATTGATGAAACGGTGAAATTTTAGTCCTATGGCAGCCGCTTCTCAATCGTTTAGAAGGCGCGAACTGCCACCTAGCGGCTACTTCTTCTTCCGGCTTGCACCAGTTTGTGACGTAACTTCCTTCGATCAGGTTCGGTAACTCGCGGCATGTTCACAGGTGCCCTTCGCTGCAAGAAAAAAACGAAAAGGGACCTTCCCTGACCCATGATAATTCAAAATGCAGTACGATTTCAAAGACGAGAAGCAAGCTCAAGAGTACCTCAAAACCCTCGACATTGAATACAGATTTCAGTGTTACAAGGAAAAGAAACCCGAAGGTCTAGGCCTACTAAGCGGCTATTTCTAAAGTTCCAGAGAATTTGTTGTAGTGTTACCAATATTTAAAAATAATTAGAGCGGTAGAACTAAAACAGATTGGAAACAAGTTGTCTCCGTGCTCCACGTGCGACGCTATGTTTTAGTACTTCCTAAGTGAACATATGCATTTGTGTACAATGATTTCTGTGTCTTTTTGTACTAGTTTTCACTAGTGGAGGTATTTATATCCCAACATCAACAGTGAGAGAGCAACATGGTAGTACCACTGCCTAAGCAAATAAAATGCACATAATGACATGTACAGATATATCAGGCTTTGAGTTCAAATATGTTCTATTTCAAACTATATATCATGTTATTTTTAATGAAATCTTTGCCCAGACAAAAAATAGAACGTGTAGTGGCTGCCTTGAAGAGACTAAACAATGTCCACTTAGGTACAACAAATGGAAACAAAAAAGCGTTTTCGCGTCAATCGGTTCTACTATATAATTTGCAATTATCCATTAAACTTACATGATTTAATAAGTGTGTCATTTCTCCTACAGATACAAACAAGTGACCAATACAGTTCACTTGCTGTGTGACCTGTGTCACTATGATGTAAGGCAAGGACAACTTAAACAAAAATATAGACAACTGGTTAAAAGCCCTTGTCTGATTGGTTCATGTGATCTTGATAAAATACAATGTATCCTGCCTGCAAGGGAAATAAATGTCTGAGCGGGAGAATAAATCCCTTACGGTATACTGTAATAATTTATTTCTTAATATTTAAACCTAAACAAATGTACATTAAATGCCAATAATTATTTCTCTTGAGTTTAAAAAATTATTCATTGAAGTAATCAACAATGATCAAGTGTGTTTGTACAGTGAAAAGACTCTAGTCCAATATTTTACCCAGTCAGGTTAGATCAAGGACAAAGAATGCACCATTAAAAATTGTCAGTACAAAACCTGATTGAATCAAAGGAGTTGAAAAGTCATATAAAAACTTTTGACACTAAATCAAAGATCAATAATCTGTGTGCATATATGTGGAAAACATATCATTCAGCTTTGATAAAAATTATTACTAAAACCAGTTTTGTAAATTTTAATCATGGTTTGCCATGCAATTGTAAGCAATTAATGCTCTAAATCATAAAGTCTGTGTCGGCATTAAACCCAACTCCCTTACTCACTCACTCATTAGTATTTCAAATTGACCGCCTCCGTGGTAGAGCGTCCGCCCGGAGAGCGGAAGGTCCAGGGTTTGATCCCCAGCCGTGTCATACCAAAAGACGTTAAAAGATGGTACTTGTGGTTACCCTCTCTGGCGCTTGGCATTAAGGGGCTAAAACAAGGACTGGTCGGCTCGGAGTCAGTATACTGTGTCTGAGTGGGTATTCATGTTAAACTGAGGCATGGTATATCAGTGAGCTAGCACTATAAATCGGCATCAGTCCGGACTAGTACAAGCAGCCACACACACGTGCATGCACGTCGCTATATAAGTGCAATAATCTTGGACGCGACGTTAAACCCCATTTCACTTCACCTCACTGAGGCATGGTATCTCAGTGAGCTAGCACTATAAATCGGCATCAGTCCGGACTAGTACAAGCAGCCACACAAACACACACACGTACATGCCCGTCGATATATATAACCAATAATGTTGGACGCGACGTTAAACCCCATTTCGCCACCACCATAATTCAAATTGTGTTATACCGGTATTACCGTGCACCTCTGTAAATAAACTTCCTCTAATTTTGTAGGATGCCAGCGTCTTGCTGATTTCCTGGACAGCATCAGGAAGGACTTCAAGCAGGCAGCCGCTGTATACAAGACGAACTGTGAGGAGAGCAACTATGGCGTCAGCTGTTACAAGTACGCCAACTATAACATCATGGGAAGAGGTATATGAAATGGCGGTCGTCAGTCCCTCTGTCTTGTTGCTACAGATGTCTCAGATTATACCTACTATGCATCCATATACTGTCTCTCATGACTTCCACTCTGTGGTATTGTGGGATATGAAATAGTGGCACTCTGTTCCTCCTCTTTGTCATTATCATATTTTTTACATGACAAACCATGATTCGAATTTACAAAAGAATTGGAAAGACATTTCAATACTATTGTCACTAAATCAAAGATCAATAACCTGTGTGGTTATATATTAAAGGTGTGACGATGCATCGATGGATTGCGATTCTTTACTTTTCGATACAAGTAACGATCACAGTTGCACACTAAGTAAAAAATATCAATTCTAACCTTCATATGTTTGATTTAATAACTGTTCCACTAAACACAAATCAGTAGTGTATGTTAATAGTGGAAGCGTAAATATTTTCATTTGTTGTGCCTTACTTGACACTGCCAACTGTAAATCGTCAGTGTGCCAGGTATTTTGCCATGCTGTCTATGAAGAAGATGGCTTACGCACAGATAAGAGCACATGCGAGTATCGTGATACATATCGGATCAGGAGTAAGGTATCGTGATACGTATCAGATCTCACAGCTGGTGTATCGTCCCAGCCCTATCATAAATGGGAAACATATCATTCAGTTAGCCCTCTGACATACCAGACCGTGGTCATAGAATCAGGCATTTCACATTTCAGACATAGATAGTTCTGGTATTTGTGCTGCCACGTTAATTAGGGAAAAGTAACTGATCATAATATTTACTGGACAGAAGGTCCGGGTTCGATCCCTGGTAAAGTCATACCAAAAGATATTAAATAAATGTACTTGTGGGGCGGTCTGGTAGCCTAGTGGTTAAAGTGTTCGCTCGTCACGCCGAAGACCTGGGTTCGATTCCCGACATGAGTACAATGTGTGAAGCCAATTTCTGGTGTCCCCCGCCGTGATATTGCTGGAATATTGTTAAAAGCGGCGTAAAACCAGACTCACTCACTCAATAAATGTACTTGTTGATTCCCTGCCTGGCGTTCTGCATTGAGGGACTAAAACAAGGACTGATCAACTTGGAGTCAGTAATGTGTCCTAGTGGGGTATCCATGTTCACCTGCGGCATAGCATCTCAGTGGGCTGGCACCATAATAAGGGCAATAATCTTTAATGGGAAATCAAAATCCAACATGGATTTGGAGTGGGAGTGTATGAGCTTCTCCCCTTTTAGAAGCATACTGATCATGTTGATACACACCATTTATCTAAACCATTTGGTGACATTTCTCCCAACAAAAATAATTTAATTGACTAAATTTTTATTAACAAATGCCTTGTATTTAAATTGACTATCCCTAAAAAAGGCTGGACCCCCCCAACTCAATTACCTAAAGGCTGTATCCACACTTGAAAATAGCCATCCATTTCACCAAGACTTGTGCAAGGACCACGAAAATTGTTTAGTCAAGTTTAGCCCTATTTATAACACCAGGGCACTTTAAATCTTCAAAGAATAAAAGATGAGTTTTGATCTGTTAATCTAATCTCAACAAAATGACCACAACTACTTTTGCCTGATGAATTATCTCCCTTTCACCATGGCAACCAAATTTTGAATTACTTCAATGTAAATAGAACGGCTTTTGTTAATGTAAGAGGCATGTTGTGAACGCTTCATGGAAATGTTACTCATTCAAGCTGTACAGATGCTAATTAGTTGAGAAAAAAACCATCAAAATTGTTCCTTATGAAAAAACATTTTATCCTTTCTAACAGGCTGTCATATACAAATATAATGATCCCATCTCTTTAACATTGCAGGTATGGAAAAGAACGAAAAAGAGGCATTGAAGTATTACAGTAAAGCTTGTGCCCTCGACCATATGCCAGCATGTCACAGTGTGGGCCTGATTCATGGGAGCAAGAAGGTCTGTCCTCCCGATGACATGGGGGCAGCCTTGAAGATGTTCACGAAGGCGTGTGACAAGGACTTCCTTCCCAGCTGCTACTACATCAGCGGCATGTACATCAGGGGCAGTGACCAGGTGCCCAGGGATATGAAGAAGGCGTCCGAGTTCTCCAAGAAGGCATGTGAAATGGGGCATTTGTACGCATGTTCCAACTTGAGTCAGATGTACAGGAGGGGGGAGGGTGTGGAGAAGAGCACTAGCTTGGCGGACAAGTTCGAGAAGAAGGCGCAGGAAATACGGGATGGTAGGACACGAAAGGAAAGAACTATAAAATTCGGTGAATAGGAGCATAGTTTTTATTAGACATAGTTGATGATGGATAACGTGCATTTTTGAACTTATTCCTATCTCTCATTATGAATTTCTTCCTTTTTCTTTGTTAAAGTGCGGCATGGTACCTCAGTGAGCTAGCACTATAACTAGTACAAGCAGCCACACACACACATGAATGCACATAGCTATTTAAGTGCAGTAATTGTGGACGTGATGTTAAATAATTTCACCTCACCTCCTTTTTCTTTCAATCCTTACTTGGAGACATGCTTGAACAATGAGAGAGTGAAGGTGGCAGTGAGAAAGAGAATGATGTGGCGGGAGTATTCATGTGATCAGGTCGTCTAGGTTTCCATGTTTCGCAGGGTGGTGACCATGGTGATGCTGAGATGTGTTTGCATGAATTGTTTTTTGAAGCTGAAAACTTTGTTCAAGCACGTTTCCACGTAAAGATCGATAGAAGAACGGAAGAAATGCATAGTGTGAGATGTGATAATTATATAAATGTACAAGTAATTGTAAAATGAACAGTTGGAATATTCTGCAGAATTTGGTGGATTTGTTTGTGTTCTATTATGACCAATTGTCAGCAATATTTTTTAATATGGAAGAATAATCAGATGTTTATAGGTATTTGGTCTCCTATGATCATTTACATATATATTTGATAAGGTTTGTTATAATCACGTCATGGAAAATATCGAAATCTATCAAATGTGAACATTTGTTTCATATGAATAGAGTTGTGAAAGGTTGTTTATTCAGTGATTGAGTGAGGTTATATTTAACGTTGCTGACCAGTGAGACAAAGGGTTGCTTTCCATGCAACTTGTTTGTATCTGATATCTAATGGCGTGATTGTAGTAATAGTTTGTGTGAAATCTACCCCAGAAGGTTTATGGAACAAAATGAGCTGTAGGCGGCATGGTTGCCAAGGCTGTCGGTCAGCAACATCTAGGTGTTTCATGTATGTTTGGCAACAGTTTCCATTGTCATGTTTCAAGTCACTTTTATATGCTTGACAGGCCTGGTTGTCTAAGGTGCTGCTGTTCACTGTGCAAGATTATGTCCGTCACAACTAGGTGGGGGCATGTGTGGCTCAGTCGTCTAAGACGCCACGATTCACTGTGCAGAGTTGTGTCCCTTGGGTATGCCAGAAACTTATGATTGTGGGTTCGAATCCGAGATGCCCAGGGGGCACGAGTGGGCCAGTTGTCTAAGGCGCCGCGATTCGCTGTGCAGAGTTGTGTCCCTTAGGCACGCCAGAAACCTGTGATTGTGGGTTCGAATCCCGGTTCGCCCCGATTATGTTTCTAGGTTTGTCAGCACCATACCCGTGCTCGTGGGTTTCACCGAAGTGGTAACTGTCTGAGACCTGCATCACTTCGGGCTTTTCTCCCACATTAAGCTGACACGGAGTGATATAACTGGAATACTGTTAAAAGCAGCATTAAACCCAACTCACTCACTCACCCAGCTTGCCCAATTAGGTTTCTAGGTTTGTCAGCATCATACCCATGCCTTTGGGCTTTTACCAAAGTGGTAAATGCCTGAGACTGACATCTATTTCAGGCTTTCCTGATGTTAAGCTGTCAAGCCTTGATGTAACTGGAATACTGTTCAAAGCAGCATGTGTTTGTTTTATATTTAAAGTAAGAAAACTTGAGATGTCATCACTTACTGTTTTTATAATGAGCAAGGGTTGGCTGTGAGCTCAGTGCAGCAGGATTGCTATTTTTGTAGCCTGCTTGAAGAAATGTGAGAACAAATTAAACAAGTGGGTCCCCATTATCAGAATGAATTAATTTAGTGTGGGATATTTGTGTGAGTAGATGGGAAAGAATTGTGTGTTGTTGATTATAAGTGTTATAAAAACTTGCAACTTAATGATTGGATTTTGTTTTCATTTTTTTTATGAAAGGTGGTTATACCTTCAACCAAACACAGAGAAAATTAGTACAGTTATTTGGCTATACCATGTACTGAAGTGAGCTGAAGCAGGCAGTGGTAGAGAGAACACACTGTAATCAATGGTGACAGGGTTGCCCTGAGCTGTGATTGATGGTGACATGGTTGCCCTGAGCTGTAGTCGATGGTGACATGGTTGCCCTGAACTGTGATAGATCGTGACAGGGTTGCCCTGAGCTGTGATTGATGGTGACATGGTTGCCCTGAGCTGTGATTGATGGTGACATGGTTGCCCTGAGCTGTGATCGGCGGCAAAATGGTTGTCCTGAGCTGTGAACGACAGCGACATGGTTGCCCTGAGCTGTTATCAACAGCAAAATGTTTGCCCTGAGCTGTTATCAACAGCAACATGTTTGTCCTGAACTGTGATAGATGGTGACAGGGTTGCCCTGAGCTGTAATCGATGGTAACATGGTTGTCCTGAGCTGTGATGGATGATGACATGGTCGCCTGAGCTGTGATCGGTGTTGACATGCTTGCCCTGAGCAGTAATCAATGGTGACATGGTTGCCCTGAGCTGTGATTGATGGTGACATGGTTGCCCTGAGCTGTGATCGGCGGCGACATGGTTGCCCTGAGCTGTAATCTGCTGTGAAATGGTTTCCCTTAGCTGTAATCGATGGTGATATGGTAGCCCTCAGCTGTGATCAGTGCTGAAATGGTTTCCCTGAGCTGTAATTGATGGTGACATGGTAGCCCTCAGCTGTGATCGGTGGTGACATGGTTACCCTGAACTGTAATCGATGGTGACATGTTTGTCCTGAGCTGTAAACGGCAGCGACATGGTTGCTCCAGGCTGTGATCGGCAGCGACATGGTTGCTCCAGGCTGTGATCGGCAGCGACATGGTTGCTCCAGGCTGTGATCGGCAGCGACATGGTTGCTCCAGGCTGTGATCGGCAGTGACATGGTTGCCCTAGGCTGTGATCGGCAGCGACATGGTTGCTCTGAGCCTTCAACATTAATCAGTTATGACATAGTAGTCACAAGTAATCACAGGCAAAGAGGTGTTCACCATCTTCAGGATCCAGGCAATCAGGACGTGGATTATAGTTACAGTTCCCACCACTAGCATCCGGTGCTTGGGGTATGGTCTTGATACATGACAGTTAATATTTGAAGCAGGTTCACATGTACACATGACCCGTGGAGATCCGGGGTAGAATAGGACTTCAGTAACCCATGCTTGCCGTGTGTGGAATAGGTGAACTTATATTCAATGCCCCCATGAATAGGATCCCGGTGTGGAATAGGTGAACTAATATACAATGTCCCCGTGTATGGGAACCTGAGTAGAATAGGTGAACTTAAATTCAATGTCCCCATGTATTGGGACCCGAGTAGAATAGGTGAACTAATATTCAATGTCCCCGTGTATGGGATCCCGGGTAGAATAGGTGAACTAACATACAATGTCCCCGTGTATGGGATCCCAGTGTGAAATAGGTGAACTTATATTCAATGTCCCCATGTATTGGGACCCGAGTAGAATAGGTGAACTAATATACAATGTCCCCGTGTATGGGATCCCGGGTAGAATAGGTGAACTAATATACAATGTCCCCGTGTATGGGATCCCGGTGTGAAATAGGTGAACTTATATTCAATGCCCCATTGAATAGGATCCCGGTGTGGAATAGGTGAACTTATATTCAATGCCCCCATGAATAGGATCCCGGTGTGGAATAGGTGAACTTATATTCAATGCCCCCATGAATAGGATCCCGGTGTGGAATAGGTGAACTTATATTCAATGCCCCCATGAATAGGATCCCGGTGTGGAATAGGTGAACTAATATTCAATGCCCCCATGTATGGGATCCCGGTGTGAAATAGGTGAACTTATATTCAATGCCCCCATGAATAGGATCCCGGTGTGGAATAGGTGAACTTATATTCAATGCCCCCCATGTATGGGATCCCGGTGTGAAATAGGTGAACTTATATTCAATGCCCCATTGAATAGGATCCCGGTGTGGAATAGGTGAACTAATATTCAATGCCCCCATGTATGGGATCCCGGTGTGAAATAGGTGAACTTATATTCAATGCCCCATTGAATAGGATCCCGGTGTGGAATAGGTGAACTTATATTCAATGCCCCCATGAATAGGATCCTGGTGTGGAATAGGTGAACTTATATTCAATGCCCCCATGAATAGGATCCCGGTGTGGAATAGGTGAACTAATATACAATGTCCCCGTGTATGGGATCCCGGGTAGAATAGGTGAACTAATATTCAATGCCCCCCATGTATGGGATCCCGGTGTGAAATAGGTGAACTTATATTCAATGCCCCATTGAATAGGATCCCGGTGTGGAATAGGTGAACTTATATTCAATGCCCCCATGAATAGGATCCCGGTGTGGAATAGGTGAACTTATATTCAATGCCCCCATGAATAGGATCCCGGTGTGGAATAGGTGAACTAATATACAATGTCCCCGTGTATGGGATCCCGAGTAGAATAGGTGAACTAATATACAATGTCCCCGTGTATGGGAACCCGAGTAGAATAGGTGAACTAATATTCAATGCCCCCATGTATGGAATCCCGGGTAGAATAGGTGAACTAATATTCAATGTCCCCGTGTATGGGATCCCGAGTATAGAATAGGTGAACTAATATACAATGTCCCCGTGTATGGGAACCCGAGTAGAATAGGTGAACTAATATTCAATGCCCCCATGTATGGAATCCCGGGTAGAATAGGTGAACTAATATTCAATGTCCCCGTGTATGGGATCCCGAGTATAGAATAGGTGAACTAACACAAAATGTTCCCATGTATGGAATCCCGGGTGAATAGGTGAACTAATATTCAATGCCCCCATGTATGGAATCCCGGGTGAATAGGTGAACAAATATTCAATGTCCCCGTGTATGGGATCCCGGGTGAATAGGTGAACAAATATTCAATGTCCCCGTGTATGGGATCCCGGGTGAATAGGTGAACTAATATTCAATGTCCCCGTGTATGAGATCCCGGGTAGAATAGGTGAACTAATATTCAATGTCCCCGTGTATGGGATCCCGAGTAGAATAGGTGAACTAATATACAATGTCCCCGTGAATGAGATTCCGGGTAGAATAGGTGAACTAACACAAAATGTTCCCATGTATGGGATCCCGGGTATAATAGGTCCCCATGCATCCTATCCACGACTCCTGCAATGACTGGGTGGTTACAATGTCCAGGTGATTGTCCTCGTGTCCCAAGGGGCGGTCGGGTAGCGTGGTGGTTAAAGCGTTCGCTCGTCACGCAGAAAACCCGTGCAGCACATTTCTGGTGTCCCCCGCCGTGATATTGCTGGAATATTGCTAAAAGCGGCGTAAAACCAAACTCGCTCACTCACTCCTCGTGTCCCAACCCAGTGTCGTTGTTTCATCCCTCGTCAATTTGGTTTGCTTTGAACAGATTTGCTGCAGTACGTAGGCGCCAGGATATAAATAGATAGTACATTTGTAATTGCAAAGTTTTGCTTGTTTGTTGTTTAACGCCGCGGTCTGTAATTACTGGACCTGACAATCCGGGGGGGGGATGGGGGGGGGGGATATCTCGAGCATGGATACGAAGACATACATCAACTACGTCAGCGATCCTGACCACCCGATCACTTTATAGTCGAGCTGGCCTTCTGAAGACCGGTACTATGGTCCGGATCTTCACTAGGCGTAATTGGCAAGTAAAACATGTCAAATGCCACTTGCAATTTGTAAAATGCAATGGATGTGCTTGTAATAGGTATGGAGTCAACACACTACCAACATTTATACAGCGATCAGTTACCCGCAGGAGAAATAATTTAAGATTCACTTCTACCTATAGACAGTAGTTTGTAATGTTTTCCTCAGTTCCCAATCGATTTCATAAACAAACGCTTGGTCATACGAATTGCAATTCAACCATGGTAAAAGTGACGTGGCGGATTACTATACAGTGGGGCACAAAACTGTTGGAGATGGGCAGCAGGCATCTAGCTATTTAGTACTCAACATCATTTAGTGAGCCAACTGGCCACGGCCAAGATGAGAACACACTCCGTGCCAGACGACCAACAAAGGATCGAAATTAAATGTTAACTTGCAGTTTCACGTGCTTCACACACACACACACACACACGCACACACACACCACATAAAAAAATAACAAAACAAACAAACATGCAAACAACCAACTGCCCCAATATCACAGTACAAGGGCGGGTCCAGCAATTTTAAAAGACTAGAAAGGTCCAAACTTCCACAACCCTCTCTCAGATACGTTTGCAGCCTACAACATACTACAATACGCCTCCGCCCCCCTCCCACCCCCGCTCAAAAAAAACAAAACAAAACAACAAAAACCAAAACAAACAAACAAACGAAAAATCGTTCAGCCATTATCATGAATTTGAGGATAGAGATCGACTGGCGCGACGCGCAGAGACCGTAATTACATCGGTTTAGGGTCTCTGCCACGTGGAGATCTCTGTCACACATAATATTCTAACTCAAAATATATCTATATTAGTTTGTTTTCCTGTTGAACATAGCCCATTTCCGAATTATCCCTTCCATGCGAGAAATCCCTCTCGCACAACCACAACCCTTATCTAGCTTTTCTATGTTGATACATAGCATTTTATATACACTGCTATATAATACACTGGATGGATTCTTCTCTAGTTTGTAACAAACACTAAAGAAACTCCTGGACCAAAAAAAGCCAACAGCCAACTGTATAAAAAAAGGTCGAAGCTCTCAGCAAGGAGACTATACAAAAAGACTGGTCCTGTTTTCAGTCCGTGTCTCCTCCGTGAGTTTCTACAGATGCGTGTCGTGTTATGCAAAACAATAAGATCACGCCACGTTGGATGTAGGTAGTTATGTAATTTCCGGCTATGTCATCTACGGAGATCGAATTTCGTCATTACTATGTTTACGCAACACCATCAAAAGCTGTTTGGAGAATAGAAGTGGTTAAAGAATGACGCGGTCTTATCTTAATCATTGGATTCCTAAACGTACTAACAAAGCTCACTGTATGATACATATATTGTTTTCATCATAGCTATCTATATCGTATCACGCTTTTGCAATGTAAGGTCCCAGCAAAGACGCGGATGTATGTGTATGTACTGGATTTACATATAAATAGATCTATATTTAGAAAATTATATAATATATATATATCCTAGGTAGGCGCGTAAGTTGAATCCGTCTTTAGTATAAGAGACAAAAACTTTGTGTACATTGTTTTCAACAATATGTAACATATGTTTCGCAACAGCATGCAATTCAATGTTTTTAAGTATTTTTTGAGTCCCCGGACAGGTCAGATGAATTGGTGATGTGTTGTCGCCCCTGAACGGTAACCACCAGATGGCGCTAGAAGCCGTTCTCGCAAATGATTGGCTGTTTTTTCGGCGGGGAAGTGAAATTTCGATCCACTTCCGGTCTATATATACAACATTCGCCCGCCATATTACTATCATTCTCTCTCCATTCGTGACAGTGACAGCAGCGTAAATATTTTCTGAAACAAAAATGTCAGGCCGTGGCATAGGTGGAAAAACGAAGGCAAAGGCAAAGAGCCGTTCATCAAGGGCTGGACTGCAGTTTCCAGTCGGTAGAATCCACAGATTGCTCAGAAAAGGAAATTATGCAGAACGTGTTGGCGCTGGTGCTCCAGTTTACCTGTCTGCTGTGCTTGAATATTTGGCGGCAGAAGTTCTCGAATTGGCGGGAAATGCAGCTCGTGACAACAAGAAATCCAGAATTATTCCGAGACATCTTCAACTGGCCATCCGAAATGACGAGGAGTTGAACAAACTTCTTTCTGGAGTGACCATCGCACAGGGAGGCGTGTTGCCGAACATCCAAGCCGTGTTGTTGCCTAAGAAATCCGCAGCTGCCGCCGCCAAAGGAAAGAAGTCATCCCAGTCACAAGAATACTAAAATGTGAGACGTGAATATTGTGCTGCTGACATTTTTAGCCAGGACACTGAACATTTCACTGGATAACCGGTGCAACCTGAATGCACGATGCGTTGTACCAGTATGGCAGACATTTTTGTGTTTCCCGCCAAGTGTGTAATACCAGGTCATATCCGTTGAGGGGCAATGTGTTGTAAAATCAAACATTTTTAACGCATCCTGTTCATCTTACTTCATACTTCATCATTTCTGAATATTTCTTTTAGAATTTACCATTCTGTATCTTTAACCTTTCTATTGACTTCATTGATAATGGTCTTGTTGCACAGAACATAACATTTCAACAAACCTGTTCTAGGACATCATTTACATTCATCTCATTTGTTGGACCAAACATGCATGTGATATATATGACATAAATTTTCATGTACACATTCTTGTTTTGTCTTTTATATCTGCTGTGATGTGGGTTGCATTTTTGTGTTTTGTAATATGGTTCAAAGCACTCTTGGGTCGCTGCTCCATGGCGTGTAGAGCATCTGAAAGGTATGGGGTACAGTCCCTGGCTGTGTCATACCAAAATGCATTAAAATTGGTACTTGTTACCCTGCTTGGAACTCGTTAAGGGGATAAAACTGGTCAGCTCCATGTTGGTTTGTTGTTTTACGCCGCATTCTGCAATATTCCAGCTATATGACAATAGTCTGTAAATAATTGTGTCTTGAGCACACAATACAGTGATTGACGCATCAATCCATGCAATTGGGATATGTTGACATGCATCATCCAAGTCAGCGAGCCTGACTACCCGATCCTCTTGGTCACCTCTTATGACAAGCATAGTCACCTTATATGGCAAGCATGGGTTGCTGAAGACCTATTGGCATACTGTGAGTGCAACATGGATATCAGTTGGCTAGCACTACAAATTAGTCCACACCAGAACAAATATCCATTCAAGTTCAAAACTTGTTTTGTAAATATCAGTATGGTACACGTGCAGTATTATCTCTCTTATCAGTAGTACACTGATATACTTATAGAATTGCAGCTACACCTGGGCACATGATGTACACAAGCAGTTTCAGTACTCTTTAATGTTATATGGACATACTGGTGTATGTTCTTGTATTTTATAACAAGATGAGTACATGAATTCTTACACAACTTTTGTAAAGTCAGTAGGACATGCAAGTTTATTTTCTTTTATTACCCATTGTTTTGTCATCCTTTTGAGATCTGGGTAAGAATAGGTCTTGGCAACCCATGCTAGCTGTAAAAGGCGACTGATGGGATCGGGTGGTCAGACTTGCTGACTTGGTTGATGCATGTCATTGATCCCAATTGCGTGGATATATGCTCATGATGTCAATCACTGGATTGTCTGGTCCAGACTCTATTTACAGAGTCCCGTCATATAGCTGGAATATTGCAGAGTGCGACGTTAAACAACAAAACCAACCAATCCTTGCGAGCTCCCCTTGGAAAAATGCACTGATCATGACTCATCTCAGCACCTTACAATAGTCGAATGTTGACAAAGTTCAGTGAAGTCGATTCTAGTTTGTCATTCCACCAATGGAAACGATACACCTGTGCACATCAAGACATTGTTGCTAGTGCAGAAACATTTTTTTCAATAAAATTGGATATTTCTAACCATGCTAACCACATGGGTAATGCCACCTATTGTGATAAATACCCTGGACCCATCTTGTTCCTTCCTGTCCAAGAGTATTGTGAATGGATGTTTATTTTATTTTCTAGAAATAGGTCTTCAGCAACCCATGCTGCCGTAAGAGGAGACAAATGGGATTTGGTGGTCAGGCCCACTGACGCGGTTGACGCTTGTCATTGTAGCCCAATTGTGTAGATAGATGCTCATGATATCAATCACAGGTCCAGTCTATTTGTCAAGGGAGGGCAATTCATAGAACATCCTTTATACCAGGTGAATCCAATCAACAAAATAATCTTTTCCCAAAAATGAGCAACAGCAGTATACTTTGATACCTTTTATTTATTTTGTTTCAAATACTTCCATGTGGTATGTTTCTACATCGTAATTCACTGTCATGGTATGCATGATCATGAGTAAACATTCAGACATCCATAAAATATATTCTGACAGACCAGACCAACACCATTACAATGTTTTCAAATCATTCTGATACATGTAATATCTTAAGTGAAATGTATAACAAATTGTTACAAAAATCACATTGTCTACACTCTAAACTAGATCCATTGTATTTTCCTTGCTTTATACAACTCAACCTCACCTTCAGTATCTGATGGGACTGACGACTTTTTTATATTAAGGTTTTGGGTGATAAACATAATGCAAAAGAAGTCTAGGCAGCGGTAGAAACAAACGTTTTTGGTCCACTAGTCCTTATAATGATAATATATAGCAAAGCCCTAAAAAATGGCAAATGTCTACTAGTCCTTATGATACCTTAACTACTGGGCAGTTTGGCAAGGACTGCAGGACTAGTGCCAATTTCTAACCCTGCTCGGCATACTAAGAATGAATTGCTGTTTCTTGTAATTCATTTTTGATTTTTGCAATTATGTTTTGTCTTGCTGAAAGTGATGTATCATTAGTACTGTAAAACTAGCATCCTTCAACAATCAGCATCCATTCATAAAGGAACTGGCTTGATCAAAACAGTTTGGATCAATTGGAAAAAATGCTTTTGTAATGCAAATTACACCAAGATAAAGTGAAATGGGTATGTGATGTAATATCTATTTTGAGACATCTTGATAAGATGGTGTCAACTTAAAGCAACCATGATAACAATGGGTTAGTTATCATAACAATACAAAACCACAAAAGTGGTTCATTACACTTGTGTCCCAAGCTAAATGTTAAACTTTGACAGCATAAATAATTGTCTTGTGAAGATTCCGGGTTAGACTGGTCTTGTGACTAACAGGATCGGGTGGTCAGGCTCGCTGACTTGGTTGATGCATGTCATCACATCACAATTGCGTATATCGACACTCATGATGTCAATTTCTTGATTTTCTGGTAGAGATTCGATTATTTACAGACCGCCATCATGTAGCTGGAATATTGCTGAGTGCGTTGTTAAACAACAAACAAAGCGTAAATAATAACATATGCACTTGTCCATGTTCAGGGACCAGATATCTTTACACATGTTTGACTTGACTCCTTACAAGTGTAGAGCTGTAAACATCAAAACATCCTATAAAGGTGATATGCCTGATAAATACTGCACAGACAAAGAGTAAACAACATATAGATTCAGCTTGAGCCAAGCACTAATAAAGCTATGTGTTATTTCTTGTAATACTTGGTGAGTTTTTTTCTGGTCAGTGGCAGAAATTATAAAAGGTTCCAAAACAGTTTTCCGTAAACTTGGAAAGTGACCTTTTTAAAGAAGGGTGAAATGAAGTGAAAAACTGGTCTCTTTATCTGTCAATTTAAGTTAGGACTTAAAAGATTTAAAAGTGAACATTATATATGAACCTACATTGTTTCAAAAAGAGCAACATTTCATTCATAAATACTTGCCTAAGTTAAATGTAAAGGCGTAATGTATTTGTCCATTGTCACCTTGGTATTGTGACGTCATAGTTTCCTAAATGTTATGACTTCACGTAACTATATGTTACTACTTCATGTCCGTTATTCAGTTATGGCCTGATGAGACTCGTACGTGGTACAAGTTGAAAGTGCTAGCCTATTAAAACTGTGTTCAATCTTACTCCACTTATTTAATTATTACTATATATATATTGTGAAATCCTGGTTGGTTCATTACCAAGTGCTCTGAATAAAAACACCCTGCTTTCACACATAAACACCAAAATCTATCCCCACAAACTAACCTCCACAGTGCAATACTCATCTCTTATCAGGTGAACATTTAATACTGGCAAAATACAAATGACACACAAATCATAAAAAAAAAATCATAAAAAAACTGTTATGAGAAAACTGCACTAGCATTGTCAGTTCAGGAACAAAGTATTTACTTCATAATTGATATCACCACAATCAATAACCCGATTCCAACTACCGGTATCACAATCCTTACTTCAACAAAAAGGTCAACACTTTGCCTAATCCTGACAACCAAAAGATTAATTAAAAACAAACTTGAAGAAATTACATTCCTGTGGAAAGATAAGCTTTACAAAAGGCAGGTACAGTGGAACAGTCTCTTGAACCTGAAGTGAGTTTGGATTTAACGCCACTCTGAACATTGTGAGTAAGTGGGTTGGGTTTACGCCGCTTTTAACAGTATTCCAGTTATATCACTACGTGTCAGCCTAATGTGGCGATGCAGGTCTCAGACGTTTACCACTTCGGTGAAACCCACAAACATGGGTATGGTGCTGACAAACCTAGAAACAATCAGGGCGAACCAGGATTCGAACCCACAATCTTAGATTTCAGGCATGCTCAAGGAACGCAACTCTGCACAGCGAACACTCTAAACAAAGTTTCAGTAATATCACAGCATATTGGCATAATGGAGACACAGGGCGCAGACAATTACCACTTTGGAAAAACCCATGTTCAGCGGCATGTACGGACTAACCAGGGCTTTAGAAGGCCATGATGGACAGTGTGTGCACAGTGACTTGCCTCACCTTGGTCAGAAAGTAAAGTAAGGCCAGGCGTTTTATATTTTTTCGATTACGGATCCGCTGACTCTTGAGAAAATGTAAAAAATAAAAAATCAGATTTCCCTTTTTTTTCCCCGCCAATAGCCGCGTAGTCAGTTATTTTATTTGTTATCATCACCTTTTGATAAAAAACATGAAAAAAATAATACATCTGGCTTCCCCCCCCCCCCCCCCCCCCCCACCTCCAACCCTGGAATTTGGGCTGAAAAATCTGTAATCCTAAATACAGTCGTGCCCCGCTTATACGGACTTCGGATATCCGGAAACCTCGGTTCCAGGACGATTTTCATTCAAAACGAAATAATGACTATATAAATTTACCCGTATATGCGGAAATTCAGTTTCCGGAACCGGACGGTCATTTTCATACACAAAACACTGAAATGCACACAAAATTGTCTCACTTCTCCGGACAATACATATAATCCTTCCGCTGATGGTAATCCTTTGACTCGTGAGAAGTCAATTAACCAAGTGACACTGAGTTACGTTTGAGCTACGAGCTTGTTTATTGTACATGTAATCCCCAAGCACAAGTTTGTGGCTTGTATAGAGACCTTGATGAAATATATCGAGAACACAGGCGATCTGGACAATTTGGAATTATTGTTTAAAATTCAACCTCAAAATGTGGTAAAGTTCAAACTTCCATGACAGACTTCCAGTAAGAAGCTGGTTTCAGTTATACGGAAATTCGTTTATGCGGACGAATTGAGAATTGATGCAAGTGTCCGTATAAACGAGGCACGACTGTACATGTATTAAAAAAAAAGCCTGGCCTAAATGATTACCTAAGACAAAACAGACTGATGCTTGTTTGGCAACATTTTTGTCTATACATATTTTGAATATAAAATTACAGCAGCTTCTTGTCAAGGTTTGAAACAATTGCAAATATATCTCACTATTTACACACTATTTCTTGTACTTTTAGCTATCTGGAGGTATATGAACCAAAAGTCTTCACAGGAAACAATGGTTATTACCCAAACTGACCATCAACGCCTCAAGGACTAGGCATTAAAATAGGCCTGAGGCTTCACATGCAAGAGTTCAAATAAAGAGTCTTCCACTGTACAAAGTACAAGTAATATGTTCATGATCTGTTGTGTGCAACTAAACTATCAAAGATGAGTGAGTGAGTGAGTTGGGTTTAACGCCGCTTTTAACAGTATTCCAGTTATATTGCGGCGTGTCAGCTTAATGTGGGAGGAAAGCCCGAAGTGATGCAGGTCTCAGACATTTACCACTTCGATGAAACCCACGAGCACGGGTATGGTGCTGACAAACCTAGAAACATAATCGGGGTGAACCGGGTTTCGAACCCACAATCATTGGTTTCTGGCGTGCCCAAGGGACGCAACTCTGCACAGCGAATTGCGGCGCCGTCGATGACTGGGCCACCCGTGCCCCCCGATCAAAGATGAAGGAATGCAAACAAAGACTCACAAAGTCCCCAAAAGAGTATCACTGAACACGTCTAATAACACATCAGCTTCCCACACAATGTTGATGTTCCACACACAACTATCAACATTTTACATGAGAAATATGCTCACCATCAAAAGAAACACAAATTCCATACATGTTGGCTATTATATGAAGAACTACTCAGACTATAGAGATATTAGATTGGTTTGACATACAAACGAACATACTGTTATGTTGCGTGAACGACACTCATAACGCATCACATGTGACGTCATAGATCCATGACTCAAGATCCACTGTTTGTCTCGTGCAGGATTAGTGTGTAAAGTTTGGAAATTGCGTGCAGCATATTGTGGTAAGAATAAAGACACGCTATGGTAACACTTGACTGTTTGTTAGTTTTGTCATTTAGTGGTTCACATTGGAAACATCTCTCCTCAATGTACCTAATTCTATATATGTTTTAATGATTGGGTTTCTTTTGGCGTTGAGTATAGTACAGCAGTGTGTGCAGATTACCTTCAGTGAATTAACGAATCTGTAGCCCACAATGCCCAGGGAAAGTCAACAATATCATTGGCCATAAATGTTCCTACTCCTATCACTATGATCAGTTGTGTCATAATAATGAAATGTCTTCAATTTGTATTCAATCTCCTTAAAATCAGATCTTAGTTCTCGCTGTCGCTAAACAAATATCTGAGGACATCCCATTACGGGTCACGTCAGACCGACCTTTCGCAAACTCTGACCGACCAATGGTATTACAAGAAGACAAGAAGTCGATATTAGCCAATCAGACGGCAGCTTTCTCGTGATTTACGGCACTAATTTCAAATTGGCGACTTTGCTTTGAAACATATTTTGACAAATTCTCGCTTAAAAATTTGAAACCTGAACAAAAGAACATTCTTGAATGGCTAATATATGGTCTAGATTGTATAGATTCAGTCGTTAAGCCCGTAACTATCATTTGGAATACACTGTTTTAAAGTTTTCGAGGCTGCATGATTAGAAATCACATTCCGACTGTGACTTTCATGATCTGGTAAGCAACGCTCTGATTGTTCGGATGAAAGGTCGTTCTGACGTGACCCCTAATGGCATGTCCTCAGATCCTTGTTTAGCGGTAGCGAGAACTAAGATCCGATTTTAATGAGATTGATTTGTATTAAAACTGTTCAGAACCCTCTACAGTACATCTTAAAACTGTCACAATTCACTGCGATCCAGTATGAATCCACCTTAGAAGACAAAACTATCTCTCACAGTGCACCCTCTATAGCTGTCTGTTTCAGATTCCCAACATTTGATATATATATATTCTACAGCAGTGGGAGGCCAACATTAACTGCGGATCTTCTCAAAAATACCTTTTACCTCTTCCCACACCTGTAAGTAAATAAAAAACATAATCATATTAAACTGCTTGAAACCAGGTGTCATGTCCACACTGATGTAAAAATACTACTCCACTTTTGGCTTTTAATACACAAAACTGACTCTCATAATATGTCTGAGAGTTTGTTTAAATAGAGTTACATATTTGACTATCAGTACCACGAGTTGACTAATATATTTGTTTGTTTGAAGTTTAATGCCGCACTCAGCAATATTCCAGCTATATGACGGTGGTCTGTAAATCATCAAGTCTGGACCTGACAACCCAGTGATTGACATCATGAGCATCGATCCAAGCAATTGGGATCGATGACATGCTTCAACCAAGTCAGCGAGACTGACCACCGGATCCCGTTAGTCGCCTCTTAAGACAAGAATAGTTGCCTTTCATAGCAAGCATTGGTTGCTGAAGACCTTTTCTACCCCGGATGTTCATGGTACTTCTGACAGGTCCCGCAACATGTTGCCCACTTAGCATATCCCATTGAGGCAGCTTGTGAGTTGGCGAGTGAATGTTTTTTAACACCAGGGTCAACACTGTTCCAGATATATCACCGGACTGTAAATAACCAAGCCTAGACCAGTCATATCAGTGGTTGACAGCATGAGCAAATCTAAATGCCAGCAGAGTTCGACTGCCTCATCCATAGAAACACATATGCAGATAAAAAAACACACAGACAAACAATCAACACATACACAAAGAACCAACACACATGCAAACAAAAAATACACACACTAACACACACTAGGGCTGGGACGGGTAACTCGGGTACCCAGGACTACTCGGACCGGTGGTTAGTCACGTGATATGTTGATGATTGACTAAAGTTACCTAGAACTCTATGGTTAAACTACAAGTCAGAATTTCTTTCTGACTATGCACCCATTCCATGTGATTTTTTATATATGTATCTAAATACGTTTTGCCAGGGCTATTCCCAATCGGACATTTTGAGAAAGCTGAGACTTTCGGTGGGTACCCGGGTAGGGTCGGGTGATAGGGGGGTAGGTACCCGGGTATTAAATTTGGACTCGTCCCAGCCCATTAAATTTTTTAAACGTCCCAGCCCTAACACACACACACACACACACACACACACACACACACACACACACACACACACACACACACACACACACACACACACACACACACACAAACACACACACACAAAACACACACACACACACACACACACACACAACACACACACACACAAAACACACACACACACACAAAAAAAGAAAAAGATGTTTAGCATATTATATTATTATTGCCTCCATTCCCTCAAGGACTTACATCATCCAGCGTCTTGTCGGCTTGTATTTCTGACACAAGATTCAGATTGCGGTAATGTTCAATCACAGGCAGTGTTGAGTCTCTGTATGTGACAATCCTGGAGTACAAACAAATAAGGATATCAAAACGTGAAAACTTCAAGATTAAAGCTGTCAGTTGAATGAAATAAATAAATGTATAATATATCTATGCTGTGTTTAAAAGAAATACAGTTAAGCCTGAACATATCAACTTGTTAGGACTATAAACATAAGGTTGGTTTATAAGAATATTTTAAATTCATCACATGTTACAGCTCACAGAAAAGCAAAATTATTCACTTTTTATCATTCTTTGTTTACTAAAACTACAAACACACTTTTATGTTTATACAAGTATAACATTCAACAACATCATGATTTTTTACTTTTCTCTTGAACTCATTTAATAATAATCAATAATTAATTTTTGTTGTGTTCATTGAAATTCCTGTATTCTGATTAGCTGAATTGGTCATGTTTTATTGCATTCATTTCCCAATGAATTTAAAAAATTAAGCCACGCCCACCGAGGCACACTACTTTTATTACTGCGGAATTTGGGGGAATTCCAATATTACAGTCAAGAGAATTTCCTTTCTGCTCACATTCTGCTTTCTGTATTGTCATGCACATTTAGCGACATTCATGCATATTCATTGTCTAAACTTCCCTGTGAAACCAAAGGCCGAGAAGGAATGAAACAGCAAACATGCAGGCTAGCTCGCCTGATTTTTCCCCCCCTCGCCTGTTTCTTCCCTGCTTGCCTGTTGTTTTTTTCCCACTCGCCTTTCACAACTTTTATGCGGATTCACAGTTTGCACATCCTCAATGAACAAAAATACCCAACACAGTCAATACTTAAATGAATTCATAATTAAGAATTAATTGATGAATACTTCATTATTTTTCCAGAGACAACTGCAGTTTCAAAGCCTTTTAGCATTTTTCTAAAGTATGTCAAAGAATGTGTTCTTACAATTACAATTTATTTACCTTTTCTTTAAACTTTCTTCATTGTCATCTGATCTGCCGCTAGTTTTGCCTCTGTTTAAACAACGTTCAATACAAACCTGCAACAAATAAACTGAAACTTTGAACATTTAACACATGGGGTCGGAAAATAGGCACCATAGTGGATTAAATTGCGTTCAAGATTAGTGCACTTATATAGTGACATGCACTATAGTGCTAGTCCACGGAGATACCATGCAACAGCTTTAACATGGATATGCCCCTCTCAGACACAATATACTGAGCCGACGAGTGCTTGTAAATCCCCATAATGCCAAGTGCCAGTCAGGGTAACAACAAGTACCATCATTATTTTCTTTTGGTATGACGTAGCCAGGGATCGACCAACCAACCTTCTGCTCCCTGAGGAGACACTCTAGACCACGGACGCAGACACTAATCATATCAGGAAGTTGTGTTGATAATTCACTTTGAGGCTCATATACTTCCCATGCAAGCCCCGACTGAGGTTAATGTATACAAAAAATTCACATAATAGAATGGAGACAACATATTCATTATTCAATGACTGATTGACTGCATATTACTGCAAAATAAAGAGGGCTCATATGCAATCATGAATCATATAGAGAATCCACAGCTCACATGTCCATGCTGCCATCTGAGTGCTTATGCATATACATTTTGTGACACTCAATTAACATGCATGAAGGAGTAAACATGGACTTACGCCATCTGAACAGTTGAAGAACAACACCCTCTTTATCTCGGTCAGTTCAGACATGGCTCGGTTCCATCCATCAAGGTTATCCTGGTTCCGAGGAAATCCATCGATCAGAAAGTTTTGTCTACCACTCTTCTCCATGGCCTGGAAGACAAAATAGTGTTCCCCTCTAGAACTAGTTTCTGGTTACGTCGAAACCTAATTAGTAGATTCACATGTTTGTTCAAACATCAACAGTCTCAGAAAAATCAAATCTTTTACTCTAATACGATACCTCAAAGAAGAAAAATAAGACAAAAAGAATTTCTCTGAGCAGCATTTTTGACACAGTACAACTCCCAAATGATTAAGTCGCAATTCCTCTGTGAAACACTTGACACAAGCATTTTCTGCTGATCAAGAAGACAAAATGAGTCCTTGGTTTACTGGCCCCAGGTCAAATATTTTCTCAGCAATCACTGATAGAAACTCACAAAAACATTCCAAGACTTGATTTGACGAACAATATCTGTGCTTCAGAGTCAATTTGAAACTAAGATTATTGAAATACAATAAAACACGGATACAGTGTTCCCTCGTTATTGCGCCCTTCGATATAGTGCTAATTCGGTTATAGAGCGCGGTAAAGCATAGCTCCCAAAATTTAAGAACATTTTCAATAAACTCAAGTTTTCCAATGACACGATGTTTTCCCCATATCAGAAAACATTATCAGCTGATAACCGCGATCACGTAACACCGGAAATACCAGTCAACAAATCTGAACTGAAGTACCCAATTTAATCCTATTATAATAATATCTGGTAATATAAAAAAAGGTTCATTGTTTATCTGGACTAATGTTTGCAATAAAAATGTTTTAATTAATTACAAAATTTCATTCAATAATGTTTACAATAATTTCTGCGAAATCGTATGCGAAGTGATCGTAAGCTCGCACAACTGTATAACAAACGCGGATAGCAAGTGCAAATGGATACAACGAACTGTTAAAATCACGATTTATCTCCTATATAATCATATAAAATGTGTATATATAACGAACTCTGTGCCATCTTGCCAACCAAGGTTTTACAGGTAGTAATGTGACTGAGTTGGGATAAACATAGGACATGTTGTCAGCACAATGTTAGTGTCAAGTCCAGAGAGAAGCAGGTTATAGACATTTGCCCTTTAAGAAGAAGCAAGCATCGTAAGTGGGAAAAAATCAAGGATCTCAGCCCATGATCCTGGGGTGGCAAGGGGATGTAACTCTTTAGAGTGAGGTGAAATGGGGTTTAACGTCGCGTCCAAGATTATAGCACATATATAGCGACGTGCATGTACGTGTGTGTGTTTGTGTGGCTGCTTGTACTAGTCCGGACTGGTGCCGATTTATAGTGCTAGCTCACTGAGATACCATGCCGCAGTTTAACGACTCCAAGCCGACCAGTCCTTATTTTAGCCCCTTAAAGCCCAGCGCCAGACAGGGCAACAACAAGTACCATCTTTTAACGTCTTTTGGTATGACGCGGCCAGGGATAGAACCCCGGACCTTCCCCTCTACCACTAGACCACGGAGGTGGTCACTCTTTAGAGTGAATTGCAGCCCACTATGACAACTGGGCCACTACTGGAGAACCAGCAATGGCCATGTACACACCCTGTGCAGCAGGGAGCAGGTGATTTCTACGGGCACGATGGTTCCATTGCGAATATGCTTTTCAATCTCATTGCCAAACGTGGAATCCTTGTTCTGGCGTTCTTCTCGAAGTAAATCACCAGCAGAAAGATGAAGAAATCCAAATTCCTAAAACAAACAACATGTACAGTGTTAGCTACATTAAGTTGACAACATATTCTTATCAGATACATAACAATTTATATATGTGTATACATCAGATAATGGTAAAGATCAATCTCATTAAAATCAGATCTTAGTTCTCGTTAAAGAACTGAGGACATCCCATTAGAGTGTCAGGTCAAAACGACCTTTCATCCGACTAATGAGAGTGTCGCATGCCAGATCAGGAAAATGACAATCAGAATGTCTTTCCTAATCATGAAACCTCAAAAATGGTTAACACAGGGTATACCGAACAACAATTACAGGCTGAACAATAGATTCTGTTAAAGCAATTTTCTATTTCTTGTTTCTATAGGATAAACATATGAAACGGAAGAGACGTTCCATAGCACTGCCATACAATCCCGGCCACCTATTTGATATTCCAGAATTTTCATTTGTCCAGTTTTCAAAGTTCCAATCCATATCTTTCAACGCATTGTCTGGAAACTAGTTTGAAACTAGTTTGAAACTAGCGCCATAAAGCTTGAGAAAGCTGCTTTCTGATTGGCTAATGTCAACTTGTTAGTCATTGTCTTGGTCAGTCAAAGTTTGCGAAAGGTTGTTCTGGTGGGACCAGTAATGAGATGTCCTCAGATCTTTGTTTAGTGGTAGCGAGAACTGAGATATGATTTTAATGAGATCAGATTAAGATTGAAAACTCATTTGCAAACAAGAAAACTTAAGTTGCCCATGTTATGTGTGTTCCTGGTCCTTCAGCTTAAATATTGAATTGGAATCTTCCTTACACCCATAGTTCCTGCAGCCCCTTGGAATGTACCAGTAATCTGGATTGTGTACCCCTTGGAGTTCATGTACCTGTAATCTGGATTGTGTACCCCTTGGAGTTCAAGTACCAGTAATCTGGATAGTGTACCCCTTGGAGTTCATGTACCAGCAATCTGGATAGTGTACCCCTTGGAGTTCATGTACCAGTAATCTGGATAGTGTACCCCCTTGGAGTTAATGTACCAGCAATCTGGATAGTGTACCCCCTTGGAGTTAATGTACCTGTAATCTGGATAGTGTACCCCCTTGGAGTTCATGTACTGGCAATCTGGATAGTGTACCCCCTTTGAGTTCATGTACTGGCAGTCTGGATAGTGTAACCCCTGGAGTTCATGTAGCATCAATCTGGATAATGTACCCCCTTGGAGTTCATGTAGCAGTAATCTGGATAGTGTACCCCCTGGAGTTCATGTACCGGCTATCTGGATAGTGTACCCCCTTGGAGTTCATGTACCAGCAGTCTGGATAGCGTACCCCCCTGGAGTTCATGTACCAGTAATCTGGATAGTGTACCCCCCTGGAGTTCATGTACCTGTAATCTGGATAGTGTACCCCCTGGAGTTCATGTACCAGCAGTCTGGATAGCGTACCCCCCTGGAGTTCATGTACCAGTAATCTGGATAGTGTACCCCCCTGGAGTTCATGTACCAGTAATCTGGATAGTGTCCCCCCCCTGGAGTTCATGTACCAGTATTCTGGATAGTGTACCCCCTTAGAGTTCATGTACCAGTAATCTGGATAGTGTCCCCCCCTGGAGTTCATGTACCAGTAATCTGGATAGTGTACCCCCTTGGAATGTAGCAGCAATCTGGATAGTGGACAGATTAATTGGAGCATCTCGCATCTCACTATAATCTCATATCTTAGCACATATAATTTACAATCACCCTATGCTATTCTCATCACACACATCCCATTACCATTTCCTCTTTAGAAGTTAATAGTCCCAAATTATCATGTTAATAGAATCATTTCATTAAACTGTGTACAGGTTGTGCATAACTTTTCGTGGACATGTGCCACACCCAGGATAACTAGGAGTTGTATGTTCATGTCATATTTCATCTGATTACCTCTGACACAGCACATACTCTCAGACAATAACATGAGAAATATGATCGCCTAATTCAGGTGTTGTTGGGATATAAAAACACAGTATTTCACACGAAAAGTCGAAAACTGTCAATTATTCGCAACAATCATGAGGACAGAACAATGTCAACAACATTAAAAGACTTATTAAAGTACTTTAAATTTGGATCATCAACAAAATATCTTTTTCAGATTAGTCTCCTAGCAAGATCTATTGAGATGAGACAACATGGTCTGATGCCCTTTTCCCATCTAGGACAACGTACATTATTGTCCTTCAAGAAATTGAGCTATCTACTTTATGTGATGTTATTAGGATAATCATTTTATGATATATTTCTAAATAGATCAAACTTAAGTAAACAGACAAAAATAAAGTGTTATTAAAATTACCTATTCAAACTTTTTCCAAAATGCACAGGGCTTGCAACTTATCTGTTCAGATAAATTAGAACTAAAGCTTTAAAACATTGAATATGATGTCATCAGTATTGAAACATGTACAGTACCTTATCTATTCTCTCACACTGCGTCCCTTTTCCAGCCCCGGGTCCACCGAGTACAAACACAACACCATACTTCGTTTCTGACATGATGGAATGTTGCGGAATACTAAACGTGTTCAGGTACTTCGAGTTTGATATTATTTTGCCACCGAGAAGCCCGCTCCCCAAATGGCGTAAACGAAACAAAGTTCGAAAAATTATTGCTCTATACAGCACTCTGAGTCAAAAGATAAAATGAGCCTTTCTGACAACTCTGATCAGGTGATGACAAATATATAAACAAATGACAAATAAAATCGCAGAATGGTGAGGTGTCCCTCTGTACTTCGAGCAAGTATTGACACAGGATTTAAACTATACCAACCAATAAAACTAGGTCAAATATACCAAATTAAAGTAACGTTGATTTTCTGCAAGGTTCATAGACTCAGTAAATAATTCCTAAACATATCACGAACAATAAATACACACTGATATGTTTAAACTCTCGACACCTCCATGTGGCAGGGCATATATGCGGTTGTTACTAAAAGACGAAATGGATTTACACGCGAATTTGTACATCTTACGATTTTCAACCAAGAAAATTACACTTGTATGGCTAGTAAAATAATGAAATATGTTTCATCATGATAAACCAAGAGAAATAAACACGGCAAAATATTAATCACGGATGAGGTATGAAATAGTTTTAAACTTTAAGTTTAGATATGGTAATTCAAATGATCTTATCTAAAATTTCTAAATTGTTTCCTGGGAAATCTACTATCGATATCATATTCACTGTTTCATTGGCATTCTTTATCCGCGAGTTTCATTACCTGTGTGTTATTTGTTATTCTTACTGTACATTTGGATTGATCCAATTATATGTATGCTAGTGTTAATACCTTTAATACCTGTTACTCTGCTGCTTATCACACTTCATGGCAATACCTCTCTGGACTAACATCCAGTCATACAGAAAAAAACAGTTGTTAAATTATCTTAATAAAAATATAATAAAAAGGAGCCCAGAGACTCTCTTCGTTTTCACTGCAGTAATCTAGACTTGCCAAACATTATAGACTTGCATGGGCTGTATTGGATATATTTGTATCAGGGTCTGTAAGACAGACTTATACATCTCATCACTTAGCTGTTGTCGCTCCAGTTGATAACGGTGTACGAATCTACATCGAAACGTCGCTATATGTAATAAACCAGAACTTGTTATCCATAAAGTTGCACGTTTTCTTAGATATCATATTCTTCTGCCTAATGCCTGCAGTTGAAGGGATGACTCGGTTTAGATAATACGTTTCATTGAGTGTTCTCTTGTGCAGTATACCTGTTTATCCTGCACAGTTGTCCAGTAATAGTGTACGTGTATAATATATGCCCATATATTTAATCACTTTCATATCAAGGAAGAGAATTTATGGATGTTAACTTGTTTATTAGGAGGGTTTTGGATTACATTGTATATGCTTACTTCCTTGTCGATAAGCATGTACTCCGAAACGTTGTGTTCCTCATAATAAAGAAGTTGACATCCATATATTCTCTTCCTTTTGTGTATCACTTCTAAATGCCTTTCAAACACTTTAATATTTTTGGAAACTCTTTTATTTACATTCGGACGACGTTTCTAAAAGAACATATTTTACGTTCATGCTTTAGTTTTCAAACAATCATGTCGGTCGAATTTGAAAAAAACAAACAATATGCTTCTCTGTTTATCTGTTAAGCTTAATGAACATACCAGGCGTCTTATTCGTTAATCCACAAAATACATGTATATCTTATTGGGAGTACCGTACGTAAGTGTAATTGCTAATTCAGCATTGTTGTTGATCGGATTAGCGCTGGCAATAATGGACACCACGGAGTTGTATTTACATACAAACTGAATGTGCAACGCTGATAATGTTTTAAACAATTATCGTTAGAAACCAGTTGTGACACTTTCATAATTTATAACAATATTTTTTTGTTGGTAATTCAACTCGGTATATACTTAATATTATTGATGTGGTTAAAAACATAAATCCCTATGTTCTTTTCGTTTGGAAATCCTAAGTTTTGATTTGAAATCTACAACGAGGCAAGTGGCCGACATGCGCAGTGAGGAAATGGTTTGACTGCTAAGCGCCAATGTTGATGTTTACAGGTGAGTGCAGGCAATGCGTTGTTAATCATAGAGAACACTTATGCATTAACTCTTCCTTATCATGAAATGTGTGCAGTTAAGGATGTGATAAAGAATCATGTTACTTTGAAATACGTTTTGGTGGCTGCTCCGATTAATCACTGGCATAAAATAATCGTCTGTTCGGACTGCAAACGTACAGAAACCTGTCAACGCGTGGGAACTTCAAAAGGTCCAGCGACTGCAATCGATAGTGTTCTACATCTGTCGTATTTTACACTCCGATATTGAATGATGTTTGATTTACTGATCTAAGAATTCATGTGAAATTGCACCAGTTGAATGACCCTACATATGTCAAGATCAAGTAATCACATGTTAGTTGTAAAGTCATTCGCGGGACGCTGTCAAAACATGTAGGGGCGTGTTCTGTTTCCATGAGTGGTATTGGCCGGCGTGAGATTGACATCGGCATGTGAGGAACTTGATATTGTTTTATGTCTATTGTTGACATTTTTTGGTTATTCAATCACGTTTGTTTTCTTATGATTGTACAACACTCAATCAACTGACAAAATGCTCTATGAAGTAAGTCTGAAATACTAGTATTGTGCATAATACATTTGGATATACTGAATGGCTCTGGGTGAATAGTTTATGTTCAAGTCTCATTTATGTCAAAGTTACTCATCAACAGTCATCAATGATCATGTTAAACCAATTAAGTGTGTTTGGTGTGCATCATTCCACTAGGGAGGATCATGGATGCGTAATTACAAGCTAGGAGTCCATCAGTGGCTTTGGATTACATTACAAATACTATGAAAGGTAAGTTGACAAGGACTTGTATATATGATTAGTTACGAATCCTTACCAAGGGGCTACCGTACCAAAGGGGTTGATCCATTTGAGGAACTGAATTTAAGTATTTCTATTATGTTCGTCAGTTCACATTATCACACTCACTGCCTCAGACCTTCGAGTGATTTGCTTTTCCCAACACAACTGAAAGTGAATTTATGTTGTCCTTTATCTAATGAAGATTATTATACCCTTGCTAAAATGCATAAAAACATTAGATTAATTACCAAATTCAAATATGTACTGTTATATTTGATCATGTTTCACAAATAAATGTTTTGAAAGACGAGTTCAGAGAACTAGTGCATAAGCTATTCCACCAATTTGTATTAAGTTTAAAGTATGGAGGATTGGTGAAGATTGAAAGACCCCAAATAATAATGGTCATTATGGACTACGATCACTGGAATTCCTATTGTCCTGGGCACAATGTAGTAGTTTTGGGCTCAGACAAGTGTGAATTTTTTTAAGGCTCAGCTGGCTACACCAGTATGCAACATTTGAAGTTCAATATGAAACTTCTGTTTTTTAGTTGTTTCTTGTCATCATTGATTGTAGTAGTAAACTGAATAATTATTGTCTAATCACAATGATCCTATTCCATAATGCCAGTCCGATACTCGTTTAACATGGACATATGAGAATCATACTGTTGACTGTGGAACAGGGATAAATTCATTAATCATGTTAATAGTTTTTCAGATTAAACAATAAAAATATTACAAATGCAGATTCATTTTAACATAGGTCTTTCATCCTGTGTTATATACAGTAAAGTCAATGATTCAACAAAAGAAGTTACAGTTCTATTTTGTTAACATTTTAAACAAGTAGAAATACACAAACCTATGAATTAAATACTAATATTAGTATTGTTGAACTTGATGTTGGCATTGAAATTGAAAAGTGCACTTGTCATAAGCATGATCAGAACTGCTTGTTGGAAAATGTACTAGCTTAGTATATTTTTTTGTTTACTGAAGGTGGTATGTCTCTCATCTCAAAACTCAGTAGGTCCCTCTGCCATTATGACTAACCAAGACTAGCATGCAAGTTTATATGGTTAACATTTAGCAGGATATTATATCATGAAACACTTTGCACCTGCATATCACAATCCCATAAAGAAGCACTTTGAAACTTGATATTAAAGATTAAATTTGCTGATCTTCCATTGATATATCTATCATGACAAATAAAAGTCTCTTTACAAAAAAGCAGCTGCAAAATACTTCTTGCCAATCATACTGTTCTTTATAATTGTCAAGAAAGTTATGTCAAACACCACATCATGCTTGACCTATCCAGGCAATGAAAAACAAACCTTTCTTTTTATCAGTATTTGTAAACATATCACAACAGTTTATGGTCTGCTTTGCTTAAAAAACATGTATCTTCAGCATTGTTGATAAAGATTGTTGACTACGCATGCTAGGTGAAAAGTAGTTATCAAAGATGTTTCTTTATACTTGTTCTGTTAAAAGATGGGCAAGATGCAGTGTAATGTGCAGTCTGTTGAGCAAGGTCAATATTGTCCGAAACTCAAGACAACTGTTTGATCATCAGTACTGTTGCCTTCAACATGTTCAACATGTAATAGAATGTCCAGTGATTGAAGAAGTGTATGAAAACATTGAATTATGCAAAATACTTTAGTTAAAAACAAAACTTGCAGGATGGAATAATTCAAAGTATTCAGTAGCATACATATTTGACCTGTTTATGCATGGAAAGATGGGACAAGGATATACAGATATGATTATGTTCATACAGTGCTCCAGATAATGTTTCAACCATACCCACAGTACTGGTCATTATCAGAACTGAGAACCGGGCTTTTTTTTTCATGCCAATAAGAACAATACTGCTCGTTTGTAGAATTGACGAATGCTGATATGATATTGCACCATCAGCATTCAAAGACTATCAGTTGTACATTCAGATTCTGGTGCCAAACTAATGTAAACATAACCGAGACGAGAGAATTCTAGTGTGCATTATTATTAGCCAATGACAATGCATGATTGGGAGGAAAAATGCATGAATGGGAGGGAATCCATATGCTGCTGACACAAAATGATGTATTCCTGTTTAAGTGGAAGGTATATTATGATAACATTAACAATGTTTTGAAGAACGTTTTTGAGAATAAATAGACAAGGTATGGTAACACTTAATCATGAGAGCGTATCATGTTGTTTGTCCCATATTTGATATGGTTGTAATTTGTAATCCGTTGTTATTTGACTTGTTTTTATCCGTATAATACACTGATATGGTATCTATCTGGAGCACTGTCATACTTCAGTTTCTATTCGTCAACAATATAGTAAGTTAATGTACTGGTATTTCATGTCTTTAGATTGGCATATAGAAGACTGTTAGACATGGAGTGACTTTTTGATATTATTTTTTTAGATGCTGTTTCAATGCTACGTCTTTCATCATGATTAACAGTATTTCAAATTGTGATCATTTATTCCTGGTAAATTATTACAAGTTGTAATTTAAGATAACATTCTCTTATGTTTCTGCATCATGACCCTGTATGGATAGAGTAGAAATGACATTCCTGAGACATGTTTCTAATGTGCTGAACATCTAAAATCTTGTAAATAGAAATGTGAAATGTTTATAATATGATAGGACAGGCCTTTATCATGTTATGTCATTAAAACAAATCTTCACGTTTGCCTATACCTTTGGTTACAATTATACAATGGCACAAAAAATATACTAAACGTTCTGGAATGCAGTAAGTCAACATGATCTAAACATGCCAAAATATGTGGGCTATCATCCTGTGCTGGAAGCTTGATGTAATTAGTTGAGAGGCCTATAGAGTAGTATACATCTAACTAAGTTGCTAGCACCAGGCTTTATCTGCTTATGAATAGAACATTTACAATAGCAGTGGAACATAATCCTGTAATCAGATTAAGGACAATCAGAGACCTATTGAACCTACACAGATTTTCTCTGTCTTTTCAGACAAGATTAGTACTCCTACGTAAAGCCCTTGATATGTAGTTAACTAGCCTACTGTGTTTTTCATGGCCTGCTTTAATTCACTATCAAGACTTGTTGCATGGTCTGTTAATTCTGTTCTTTCAAAGGCAATCTGATTATGATTGGACTTTTGTGCAGTTTTTTTCTGTGAAAACCCTTGCTAGCACTCAAGTATTTTGGGTTGAAAGGTAAATATGTGGTAAGTATCATTTTATATTAAAAAAAGGATAATGGTACCTACTTTCAGACTGAAAAATAGCAGACATATATTAGGTGTTTTTAGATAGAAAAATGATATTCTGTGAAAGCAGTTTGTGTCTTCAGCCACTAGTACAATGCCTGTCAAGAAAAATGGTTTTAGTAAGCTCAGGTTGTTTGGTAATTTAGAAACCTCAGAAGCAGATGTCAGTTTTAAGAGAATCCAAATTGTAATTTGGAAATTCCCAAATAATTCTTTTAATTTTTTTCACTTATTTTTTCTTCTTCTGAGACCTGGCGCAAGAAAGACAATGATAAAAAGGCAATATCAGTGTAAGGATAAAACAAAGGAACATTGGAGTACTTTTCCCCAAAATTTTGAAAAAAATAGCACCTAGCTCCCACCAATGGCATCAGCACGTACTTGTAAATCCAAGATATATCCATAGCTTCTGACAGTCACAGCTCATACCAAAGAAGTACATAAAATCTGCTGAAAAAGATGGGGAATCTGAATGATGAAAAGGTATACTAAAAGCAGTTGCAAATGTAAGTTAATGTGTATTTCATCATGTAATTTATACTTGGTACTGCTGTTTGTCAGTTTACTTCATTGATAATTTATGATTTTACGAAGTTATGCCCAGTTTAATAGGGCCAGTCCTTAACCCCAGACAAAAATAAAAAGATCACCTGGTCATTTCTGAACCTGACCTGTCATTTCGTGGTTAATAATTCACTCAACCCATGAGAATTCAATTGTAGTTATTTAAGCTCTGTATGCTGCTTGATTGTGTTGTTAAGTAGTCCTATCATTTTAAGACAAATTATCTTTTATGAATTTAGTATGTGCTTGTTCCAACATGCTTATATGTATTTCATGCAGTCGAATGACTAGCATGTGGACACATTAAGTGAGCCAGCATTCATGGACATAATTGTGTAAACGTCTTTTATCCCGCTGAAAGAACTATTTGTAGTTGAATAAATGACTATTGAATCAAAGGGTGCCCAGCAGTCAGTATGGTTTGAGATATGCTATGTTAGGCTACTGGCCACATAGGAGGTGGCAGTATGAATGTGTGGCAAGGTAGCCACCTTTTGTACCCTTCGCTGTGTATAAGGATTTGAGCTTGAGTATAAGAAACATGAAATTATGACCTTCGCAGTCTGTGACTTGAACCAGTAGTCCAAAGCTAAAGTCATGTAAAATTCTGTTTGGTTTAGTAAGGTCTGTCAATAATAGTCCCTATAATAACAACACTTAAATCTAATGAAAAGTTAGCTAATGTCTGTCAGTGTTGTTCTTGTTAAACAATTAATGATTGGTTGGTGCCTGGTTCCTTCCAAGGACCTCATCAAGAAATCATAAAGATGATTTACCAATTCTATGAAAGTCGATTTTCATGACAGGTAAATTTCTTGTTAATTGACTCCATTCATTCCTCGATGATATGTGTCTGTGAAGATTTCAACTCACAAATAATTTCAGATAGTCTGAATGTCAATGAAGTCAAGAGCCCATGCCCACAACATTCTACAACCAGCCCCAGTGTCATCCAGTTCTCATATATGGGCATATCTTTGCTGTTTTTCACCAGTAACTGCCAAAGGTTTCGCCTTGAACAGTAATCTTGTAGCATATATCCCCATAAGCTATATCATGTACATATGTAATAAAGATATTTTGTGATTTCTGAAAGAAATCCTATTTGTGCAGGATTATATTTAAGATCTAAAACATTGATATCATTCAGGATAAATCGATCATTTGTTATTATAATAAAATAAGCATTTTAAACTTTTCCACTGTTTTTAAGGAACCAAACCATGAAGTCTATGATTTATCAATGACTTATGAAGCAGTTCTTCAGGACCATTATGTTAATATAAACTTAAACATTTATACACTTTTAACAGCGTTAGTAATTGGCACCAGTCCTATCGTCATGATCGTCCTTGCCAAACTGCCTAATAGTTAAGGTATCATAAGGACTAGTAGAAATTATCCTTTTTAAGGGTTTTGCGATATGTTATCATTATAAGGACTAGTAGACTAAAACTGTATCTAATTATGCCTTTACATGTCCTAAATAACCATGCTAACAACAGTGTTACAAATATTACATTTTCACCTGAAGTTAGTGCAATGTGTTATCTGGTCCTGGATACAAGCCTCTGTGTATCACACCTTCCATTCCATCAGACCATTAGGGAAAGGTGTGGTGCTAACTCACATTTAAGTGCTGACAATTGTTGTGATCTGTTTCAGCCTTTTCTGTCAATGGCTGTCCCTGTCCGCTTGAAGAACATGCCCGAACACATCCGGGCACAATATGGCTTCCCTTACCCTCAAGTGGAGCCCCGGTCTCAGAGACAGCAATGTATGGATGGTAGTCAAGAGTAAGTAGCAGTGCCCCAATTGTCCCTGTCACTCTTTATTGACTTCATATCTGGTTTATGAACATCAAGCTCAAGAACACTGTTATATAGAATTATGGGGAACATTTATTGGGAAGGAGATAAGTGAAATTAGAATGGCTTAAATCAGTGCTTGACATTAACACTGGTCCGCTGGTCCGAGTCTATTTTTTTTTAGAAGGACCAGTAACATTAAATAAATGGTGGTTTAGTGTTGTTTTGGGGATGAAGAAAGTAACGTACGTTTGTACAACTTTTGAAATCAACAAAAGATCAAGTCTAAACTCTAGGCACCATTGTGTCCTGTAGAGACAAGGACAAGTTGATTTTTTTATGCTGGTCCTTTGGACCACAGACAAATTTTGGCCAGTGTCAAGCACTGTTGAATACTAATATAGGGTATGAAATTTTTATTGAATGCACTTTTTCATTGATGTCAAAGTATGCATAAACATGTTCAGTTAATGTGTTATCAAATTCCTGATTTGTTGTGAATTTTGAAGTATATGTTCTGATTGAACCAGTGTTATTATTGCAGATTATGTGAAGATTTACAAATGTTACAATTTCCAAAGACGAAGGTGATCCTTTGGGATCACACAGTCACTGGGCCACCGGTGTACCTTCACTTTGCCCAGTACAGGTATGTTGTGTTTTTTTCACATTTTGGGAGATTCATGTACAGTGATACATATACTAGTACATGCATTGACATATACTCTCCAAAAAAGGTAATTGAAAATAGTCGAAAATAACAGATGATTACAGAAATTCAAAGAGGTGTCAAATGATGGTATTGATAAGAAAAAGGATGGTCTTGGTGTAACGTGACAATCAACAGAACATGTTGGCCATGTATTGTAAGAGTGCAGACAACCAAGAACTGTTTATGACTTGCTGCCACGATTGATCAAATATTTGTTGATGATAAATGGCACAACTATTGGCACCAGTATGTTTATGACTTACTGCCACGATTGGTCAAATATTTGTTTATGATAAACGGCACAACTATTGGCACCAGTATGTTTATAACTTACTGCCATGATTGGTCAAATATTCGTTTATGATAAACGACACAACTATTGGCACCAGTATGTTGTCTCAGTAGTAGTTGTCCACTGACACTTCCAAGGACAATATGCAGTGGCATTCTGGCAGTCATAGTGATCCCACGCTATATCATTACAGACCCTGAACAAATACTGCATTAAAGAATAGAGAGCTTATGTGTTAATGTGGAAAATGAAAATCAACGATGTTTATGGCTCAGAGTGATTTCATGGCCTTTCACTGCAGTGCCAATATCAAGAATGTCTCCTACTCACATGCATGGAGGAATTGCAAGGTCCAGTTGCAGTGTTTTTTGGGCATTGGGTTTTGGTTCTGAGACCTTTGTGGCAGTCGTTTTTCAAAGCCGATATTCCTTCTGACAGCTGATAAAGACATTTATATTTCATGATCCCCTACTGTTTTAGAGTATATGTGATGGATGAATGACTTTCAGTGTGAAAGACACCATGTGGCAGGTAAAATATGCTTTTGTAATAGAAGGCAACTATCACATTAATGTTGCATCTAGAGCCACCAACAGTAAAATAGGTGACACTGAATTGAATATGGAGCATGTGGTGCAGTCTTTCATTTTGAATATAAAGTCCAGTATTTGGTGTAATGCTATTGTAGTGTTTCTCTGGATAGAACCTTGATATTGCATGCATGTACAGAGTTCCAGATAAACTGAGTATCTGCGTAAAATAGGCATCAGAAATGCAGAAATATGCAGTAAAATAAAATCCAAGTGTATCAAATACGCAACGAACATTACAGATATAAAACTAAAAATTGTGCGTATCATCAAAATATTGTGAAGAAACCCTGCGTATTCGATTAGCAAATCAGCAACTTATTTTGAAATTATAAAGGTGCATTCTGTCAACCTTGCCAAACTGCACGATGACAGTTACATCATGATCATTTGCCGTCACACTTTCTTGTGGAAGTGTCATGGTATTTTTGAGTCCTATAAAGCTCTCGAACGGACACGACATCAGTTTGCAGGGACTAGATGAATAGTGTTTTTAAATATTTAACTTAAATACCCACATGTGTAAAAACTAGTGGGTAACAGAAATTTGAATACCCAGATAGAATTACTGATACCCAATGATTTTAAAATGCATGGGTAAAATACCCACAACACCAAAAGTTATCTGGAGCTCTGATGTACTTTAGTTAACATAGCAACCTTATCGTTAAATAGTAAGTTTGAGAGACTAAGTTGAAGCAAGGAGACACATCATGCCTCAGAACGAGGAAATTGAAGTTTAATAGTTTGTTTCTTACATGTACTGTGGAAATGTATATATAACATACATTCTGTATTTGTAGGAAACCCCGGATATGTCTATCAGAAAAAGTGTTGCGAATTGCTCACCGCCAGTGTATCAGCTGTGGTCAGTCTCGGGACTGTGTCCTGATTGGAAGCCTCAATGTAGATGATGGTAGGTCTAACTCTAAGCATTGTAGGAGGGGTGACTATTGGTCTGGAAATCACTATTGCGATAACTATTGATATTGCAAGCAACTATTGCAATAAATATTGATAGTTTTCAGTGTATCATCTTAGATGGATTTTAGAGTTGGAATAAACCTTGGAACTTAAATTTCCTTAGAATGTGATTACCATAACAACAAATAAAAGTAAAGTTTGAGATATGTCTGATTTGTTTTTTCTTTACCCTAATTATTTAAGAAAAAGAAACTTCCACATTACCATGTGTAAATGACTCCACTCATGATCAAAAGAAGGACAAATTTGGACAGCATTGCATTTATTTTATTGAAACTGTAAAACTACGGTAAATACAATCAAAACTATTGATATTCCTAAGTGAAAACGAATCTATTGATCGGAAACTGATTTAACGATCGATTTATTGACTTTAAGTGCTTACCAATAGCAAGATATCAATATTTTGATTTATCATGACACCCCTACATTGTAGCATTGTATACAAAGCCTGTCCAAGTTAGAACAGCTGCAATTAATTTTACTTTGAGTGTTTTGATATTTTAAAAAGTGCCGGTTGTCCACTGGATATATCCTGAAAATTGAATATGTTTTTATTGTCTGTGATTTCCGGAATGGATTTTTTAATGTTACATATTTTCTTTGCATTTTCAACGTGTTCTACTCTTTGGTGGTCTCTAATAATGAATTGTACCAAAAGGTTAAATCTGTAAATGTGTTTTGTAGATGGAGATGGTATGATGTTCAGTATCGACCGATTAGACAATCGACCTAGTAGTGCTTCCACCCTGAAGAACCTGGCACCTGGTGATGTGATGATTCCCATACTGGTAAGCAATGGAATATGGCGATATCTTTTTACTCCATACAGTGCTGTTTAGTGATATCATCCGGATTTCACATTTCAGGATTAATGAATAATTTTTGCAGAGTAATGTCCTTGGATGGAGATGTTACTACAATATCCGACCAGGAACCTAATTTACTGTGCCAAAGTCACACCTGTTCAGTACATGCAAATATTTACAACTAATTCTGTTCAGTTGTTCATGGTATATTCTTGATCTGCCAATCATAATTTTGAAAATGTGTAGGTTAGTTTTATGTAAATTTCTGCTGTAGATTTAACAACAAATATGTATGTAGCCAGCAGGGCTTGCTCCTTTTAAAAATTACTGGCCCTTCTCCAAACTAACTGGCCTACAACTTTATGGTGGGGGCGAAGTAGACCAACCTGTGGTCGCGTTGCCACCTAGCGGGGCTCTGAAATCTTTAGAACTCCTCACCACTGATACACCTTTTCCTGCACTCTGAGATTAAATCTTGGCTTCCAGTTGACTCATTTCATGGGGATTTATGAGCAAATAATGATGTTGTACACAACCTTACAAAATGGTGGCTGGTTGTCATTTCACCGAGATGATCAACATATATCTTTCTTTGAGTTAATGAGACCTCATCCCCCCTAAATATTTTCTCATCAAAATTGCATCATTCATGACACAATATGGAGAAGCATCGAAATTTTGACTAGCCAGACGGGCCATGTACATAAGATTTCAGCAAGCCCTTTGTAATATTACCTGGACACGGGCCCATGGGCCAGCAGTTAAATCGACTCCTGCACTTGTATTGTCATATTTCATATTTTATGTTCTTATTTTTGTGTGTGTAAAATTGTCTTATTGTGGATTTCATTAATATTAATTCTCCCCTGTGTTGTGGCAGATGAGTGTTAATGGCGGTTCTAGAGGTGGCAGCTCAGTGGAAGACTATACTAATGCACTCAAGGTAGGTACATGGAGACAGCATTTCCGATCTGAACAACTTATTTCCTTTTAAGAGGGGGGGCACGGGTGGCCCAGTCGTCTAAGGCACCGCGATTCGCTGTGCAGAGTTGCGTACCTTGGGCACGCCAGAAACCTATGATTGTGGGTTCAAATCCTGGTTCGCCCTGATTATGTTTCTAGGTTTGTCAGCACCATACCCGTGCTCGTGGGTTTCACCGCAGTGGTAAACGTCTGAGACCTGCATCACTTCGGGCTTTCCTCCCACATTAAGCTGACACGCCGTGATATAACTGGAATACCCTGAAAAGCGGTGTTAAACCAAACTCACTCACTCACTCCTTTTAAGAGAGTCTCATTTGTGATCTCATGTTATTGCAGTGAAAGAATGCAAGTCCTATAAGACCTCATCTCATACAAAATCAAATCTTCATATTGTTTGTTTGGAAAGACTCAGTATTTAATCTATCATTCTTGTTTGTTTCAGTTACTAAAACAGCGCTGTGAGAGCAAAGAGACTGTGGATGTGTGTAACTTCCTACTCACCAAGGGCTGGTGTAACTTCTATAGTCGAGGGGACCAGTCCATCGCTCACCTTGACTTTGATGTTGTCACATTAAACACAGTCATCAAGGCATCTCCCATAGTACCAGTGCCCATTGTACCTACAGCCCTGTCTAAGAACCTTTCAGGACCCAGGAGTATCAGCCATGTGCAGGGAACTCCCAAGAGTGGGTAAGTTGGATGTACTTTTCCTTCATCAACTTGATCTTTCTTGTTCTACTGTACTTTTGACAAGGTACATATTGTGAGATGTCGGTGTAAGAATTGTATGGCAATGATCAGCAAAAACCTTTCTAGAAGAGATATCAGATTTGTTTGGTTTGTTGTTAAATGCTGTACTCGGCAATATTCCAGCTGTATGTTGGCAACTTGCATCAAGCAGGTGATGGCTGGCAGTCGACCAAGCCTGACAACCTGATCCATTTAGTCTCTTTGTCCAACTAGCATAGCTTGACAGTACAACATAGATGACCAGATACAAATTGTATCAATGTCTTACTGATGAAGGTAATATCTTGTGCTGGAAACAATATCTAGTTCATGATATTGGTAAACCTCTATGTATTTGTGGCTGTACAATCAGTGACTGTTGTTTGCCTGCTATTGATGCTTTATGTTTGATTGTGCCAGCTACCTTACAATGGACCACACTCGGAAACTGTTACTGGTCCTCGAATCGGATCCCAAAGTGCTTAATCTTCCAGTTGTTGGCATGTAAGTCAAATTCTTTGTTTGTTTCCATTTACTGTGCTCTTCACAGCAAAGACTGGCATCCATTGAACTGTCCTCTTCTCTCACCCTCGAAAATCCGAAATGGACAAGACCAAACACTATCACTACAAGAATGTGTGTTCTTGCATGCATTGTAAGAAATTAAAAGGGCCTGATAATTACTGACCAATACTATTTCATTTGTGTGGACTAATAATTCATTATGGAAATTGGTTTAGGTCTGTAAGGAAAATTCCTACTGATCTGTAAAGTATGTTCTGTTGTTAAATTTTCAGCTGGGTGTCCGGTGTTGCGATGATTCACCATCCGTTTGTGTGGGCTAGCTGTGTTCGCTACCTCCATAACAAGGTCCTGCAAGACAGGTAGGTCACATTGCTTATTAAAGTCGGACTAGAGATAAAACATCCAACAATGTGTTGTCATTATCAGATAAATGTGGATTACAAATACGATATGAAGAAAGTAGTTGCTCTTCCTTCATTTATGTTGGGGGGGGGGGGGGGGGGGGGGGAGACATTTTCATGCATCTGATTCTGCAAATGGTTATTTACTCGTACAATTTTTTTTTAATTTTATAAGTGTTAACAGCATTTCTGGCTACATGTTCTGGACTATAACCTGGCAATTCTACTAGCTAATATAAATGAGAACATTTTCATATCTTTAAGTTATATTTATGGTGTAGGCAAAGTATTTAATGCCTACCTGTGTGGTTTTGGGCTGACATTGATTTGATCTGCCTTGTAGGGTGTGTAGTCCGCCGGAAGGGTTCTTAGTGGTGCTTTACAGCCCACTCCATTCTCGTCCAGAGTTCTATGATTGCAACACTACCACTGGAAACAACAAGCTCAGCTTTGACCTGTATGGTGGATATGAAGCAACAAACCTCAACACAGTAAGACATTTCTTTCATGAATTATATACCCTGTGGCAACCCTGGGTTAGACTAGGTACCTAACAACCTGTGCTGGTGACCAAGTGGATTGGGTTGTCAGACTCGGTGACTTCTGTGATTGCATGTCATGGTACCCTGATAGTCGACCGTTTATCACAACATAGATCACTGGAATGTCCAGAGTGAGGCATTAAACAACAACAAACAATCATGAATCATAGCTGTTTTGTTATCAGTGATTTGTAGTTATCTTCTTTCATGATCACTTTCTGATAGAAAACGTCAAACCAGTTAGGTACCTACCTCATCCCATTGGTCAGACTGTTAGTCCAGCTGAACATGCACAAAACTGGGTTTGATTCCTCACATTGGTAAATGTTGTCCCTGCTAAGATATATGACAAAAGAATGAATAAAAAATAGAGCTGACTTGAGTCCGCAAATTGATATCCAGTAATCATGGTATGATAGAGATTAGACTGGATACACTGGGGACAAGAGACTGATGGTCAGTGTGTTGCCTTGTAGAGTTCCGTGAGTCTACAGAATGGCCTGCTGGAGTGTGAGCTGACCAGTGTCCAGCAGGGGAAGAAGCGGGAATTGTTTGATGCTGCCCTCACCCACTGTAAACAGCCAATGTGAGTTGGAGTTGCTCTTATACATAATACCTAGATCCCTGTGTTGAAAATATGGAACAATCCTTGGTTATTGGTTTGTGTTCATATCAGTCCAGTCAGAGTGAGAAAATTAAGAAAACCATCACGACTAGGTATCTACTAATGTTTTTAACAAAAATAAAGGGTTTAACTGGGTCACTGCTTCCAAGTTTTGTTTAAAGATGAAACATTTCATGTTTTCAGCCTTGATCATGTTGATGTAGCAAGACGATTTCTATGGATGAACAACTTCTTTATGACAATTAGTGCGACGTTTCGGTGTAGATCCTAACACCTTTATCAAGTCACTTGCTTGATAAAGGTGTTAGGATCTATACCGAAACGTCGCACTAATTGTAATAAAGAAGTTGTTCATCCATAGAACTCGTCTTACTTCATCACACCAACTTCTAAATGCCACTTAAAGAAGACATGTTGATGTAGTTCTTAATAGTCCTAAGCTTGTCCACCTTGATGTTAAGATTTACATTCTTATTATTTTGTCATGTTGTGAAAACTAGTATAGATGAGTGTTTATGTTGAAGCAGGAGTGAAGTGTGTCCTCAGACCCAGAAAGAAGAGCGTGGTACAGGTTCAGAAGATATTGTGCCCAGATCAATGCCAGCTCCACATCAGGCCAGGGTAAGCCTAGACAGTGTTAGAGACTAAGCGATGTTCTAGGGTCTTTGAGTTTGGTTTTGTTGTAGTATGTCAGTCCAAAGACCCCCTAAAATGAAGTTGTGTCAGGTCCAGCTGAAGAAATAATTGTTCGAACCAGTTACAATGCAGACCCGTTCGCACAGCGCCCACATGACCACGGAAGTGATGACATCACTATGTTCATATTACTGGTTGTCACCAGACTGACTGTTCAACAAATTTGTCCAGCAAATTTGTGTTACCTGTTTTTTACATTGTTTATGAATATATGTGAATATCTCCTATCATCGAGTTGGTGTTTTCATGTTCTACCATGTATTTTTGCCAGAGCATTAATATTTTTAATGTGAGGGTGACTTGTCATCGTAATTCTTATGTGGTTTGTTGTTCCTGTCAGCCATTTTGCGTGGTATTGTACATGGAGGCACGTGTTTTCTGTGCTTATTTATGGATTGGTATTGCTTACCTAAAGCCTCTCCTTAGCTTCTAACTTGTGTTTACATGTTAAACAGCATCACTGTAATCCTTAAACCCTACAAATTGGGTTCAAACATTGGATTATTATCCCTTATATTTGAGTTCATTTGGTCGTTGCAACTTCTGCTTTGATTGCAGATTTATGTTTGCCTGTTGCGTCCATTGTTGTGGAAAAAAGTCATTTGAGGACCATCACCCACTGTGTCTTGATTGTACTGGTATCTGTTTGATGGGACAGAAGTGTCACTTTTGTTCTGCATTATCCCCGCTTTACCTGCTTTACCAAGTATATCCAGGTATCCAGAAAGCGCCTTGCACAGCAGCCCCTACGGCACAAAAAGATGATGTTGGACTCACATGAATCTGTTGTTCAGGAGACGCCAGAGACCCCTTTTGTTGTGTCCCAGCTGTCGATCTTTGTTTTGATTCTCTAGAAGGACTCGGACAAGATGTGAATGATACACAATCTAACCATATTCAACAAGCTATACCTAGAACGTCCTCCATACTTCCAAATGACAACTTTAAGACTGCTCAGGACTAGAATCAAGGCCAACGATTACCTGATCACTCTTGATTTGCAGGATGTGTACCTGCATGTATCTATCCATCCCAGCGACTGCCGATTCCTCGGGTTCCAATTCAAAGGTGTCCACTACCAATACGCAGTTGTCACAATTGGCATTTCAGGGGCCCTGTGGCTATTTACTTGCAACACCAAGCCAGTGGCCTCCTACCTCCACCTGATGAACATTCGGTTCCAATTCTACATAGACGATTGTCTACTGAGCCATCTGGGTTGGTGACCCTGCTCCTTCGCCAGGATTTATCAGGTGTCTGTTCCATCAGCATCAGAAGGCCAAGTTTCATCCACCCGCATGGGATCTGAACGTGGTACTTCGGTTTCTGCATTTCAAGCCTCTCCATGTAACTTCCTTCTTTAACCTCACCAAGAAAACGATCTTCCTCTTAGTGTTGGCTACAGTGGGAAGGGTCAGCGAGCTACATGCACTCAACATTACCAGTGTTCGCTTTTAGCACAGAGCAGGGAGCAATTCACCTCGGACAACCTGACAGGTCCTTCACCATACGACCTCTCTCCTCAATTGTGGGCTTTGAAGATGAAGAACTAAGTGTTTTTATCCATTGCGCCAGGACTCTATGTGGTGCCCGAAAACGGCTGTTCGTTCACGTCTTCTAGACATCAATGACTGAAGTCAGCCACAATATCATATCCCTATGGTTACGTGCCATCATCCTTCAGTCGTATGAGGCCGCTGGCCTTCATCCTCTTGAGTCAACAATCATGAGATCTGGCAGTCGCCTCTATGATGGCTCTCCACTGTAATTGCTACATCAGAACCATCATGGAAGGATGCTTTTGGAGATCTGACCTGAGGGACATGGCCTTGAAAGACGTCAAAGGTGTACACAGTTTTGGTCCTCGGGTCCTCCGGCAGGTCACCAATCCTATATGCCAATAACATCTCCATCTGTCCAGAGCCAGCACTGGCCCAGTAAGTCAGTTTTCATACTCGAGGGCAAGCTGTTTTCTATTGCTGCATTTTACCTGGACCTCCTTAAACTATTGTTCTTTCCGCGGACAGGATTGGAAAAGTGGCTGCCAATCTTCATAAGTCATGTACTGGACAGCTGTCTAGACGTTCCCTGGACCACATCTGAAAATATGCCCACCACCGTACAGAGTAATGCAGGATAAGTTAGAAACAATTTAAGTAAAATCTAAATATATTTTTCACATTTGTATATTTATCCTGCATTACTACGTCTAAGGGCCCACCCTTCGCAGATCTGCCGCCCCACCCTTCGCAGATCTGCCACCCCACAATGTCTGCAGATGTTATGATTCAAGAAGCAATGTGAAGTTACGTGACGTCCTCACTTCCGTTGGCGCTGTACGATGAGGTCTGGGCTTTTTCTTCAGCTGGACCTCACACAGCTTTGTTTTTCTGTCAAAAGAAAAATATTTAAATTTTACTAAATTTGTATAGTAGATTAATATAAACATGATAAAGTAATAGATGGTATATAAAAGAAAATGTTTTTCATAAATTGTTTACTTGATGTTAATTAATGTTTTTCAAAATTAATGGTAACAATGTTTACATTTTCAGATGTTTTCAGCACAGCCAATGGTACCCGAGGTTTCTTTGTATTTTCCTGATTCTCCATCACAAAATATGCCATCCACTCTTCGATCAGAGGCTGGGAAATCTCATGGTCAGGGTCCTAACAAGCACTCACAAGTGCCACAAGACTTGGTCAGGCATATGACGTTCAGTCCTCCTGTGACACCAAGAAATGGTGTTGATGCTGATCCCTCCACTCCCAGGAGCCTTCCAGAGATGTCACACAGTGGGATACCCCGACCACACAAACATGTTGCATTTACCAGGGTGGATGAAGAGTCTCAGCCAAACTCTATTCCACCTTCTCAGGGTCACAGAATGATGAATGGAGGTCACAGTGTTAATATGGGTGGTGTAATGCATGGACAATACTATCAGGGTCCCTACATGCAAAATGGACATCAGCAGCAGAATTCTGTGCCAAGTGGATGTGAAAATAATGTTCAGGGTTACAATCAAGCTGAGCAGTATAGGCAGTGTACCAAACAGGGTGTGGTTGATGCCAGAATGACTCAACATGTTCAGAATGCATATGTTAACCAAAGTGTCCAGGATTTAAACATTAACCAGAACTGTTATCCACACAATCAAACAAGACATTTGAATGGAAATGCTCCACAGCATTCTGTTATACCTCCTCATCAGTTAAATAGTGCTCTTCCCCTCCCACATGTACAGCAGCCCTCTCACAAGCCCCAACCTACAGCCCAGCAAACCAGCATTCCACCTTCTGGGCCTCACCTACCCCACCAGAGCGTGCCTGTACCCCAGGGGTATCACCCCCAGCCAACACAGCCTCCATCTGCTCCACTCTCAGCACCTACCTCGGCTTCCAGTGTACCCACTCAATACACACAACTCAATAGTGCTTTTACTCCTAACCCTCACCAAGGAGGGCTTATACCTCACCACCCCCAGCAAGTGACAGGGTATCCTCCCCAGCAGAATCTGCTTGGTTTTGTACCTCAGCTCCAGACTTCCTATTCATCTAGTCGAGTTCACACAGAAAGCACTTGTAGTGGTAAATCTAGTGATGACAGTGGTCTTAGTGTCACACCAGACAGGTCCAACCCATCTCCTAAAACAGGCAGCCCCAACACACCAGACAAGACCAACTCTAATCTCCCATCTGGGATAGACACTATAAACTGGGAACAGGTTCCCCCTGAGATCTATCAGTTAATCTTGGCCCAGAATGCTCAACTTCAGCAACTACAAACTCAGATGCAGCAGCTCTTGAAGCAACAGTCGCCTGTCGAGACTACACCAACACCACGCACAGTTCAAACGGAATCTGGGATTGGGGTGTCACCAAGTACAAGAGAGACATGTGAAACAGCTGTCAACACAACACTGTTCTTCCCCAGCCCTGGAGAAACCACGCTTCGCCATGGTGTCCAATCAGTGTCCATGCAGACCAGTCCAGTAAAGACAAAATCACCACAGTCTTCAACGACGGTCCACCATCAACAAGGACCAGAATCCCAGCCCAGCAGCTCCACACAAACCCCCGTGGAGATCCGGCACAAGGGAGCCCTACCCCTCAACAGCACACAGCGAGATGACAATGACCAGCATGACATCACACAGGGCGACCTGACAGCTGTGGTGGACAACATCGGTCTACACAATCAGACAGTTGATAGTGTCCAGTCTGAGCTCATCCTGGACATGCCTAGCTACCAGTCTTCACCTACCAGGTGGGTAACACTAACAACACAATCATGCAATAAATAGTGCAGGCAGACCTAAGCAGCAGGGCTATGTTACAGTATGCTACTCAAATAAGCTCTTTCTTATCTGAGGTTTGGAACAGGTGGCTACTTTGTCTAAGCCATCACAATTTACTATGCCAAGTAATGTCCAATAGGCATGTCTGGATCCTGTTATTGTGGGTTCCAATCTAGATTTGTCGTGATTATGACCCTTGTTGTCAGCACCATGCCCCTGGATTCAGGAAGGTACTAAATATTCAAGACCTGCATCACTTTGGGCTTACCTCCCATTTAGCTGACATGTCTTGTAACAACAGAATACTGCTCACCTGTGGTTCATGCTGGTGTTATAATAGTATCTGCTGCAGTAAGTGTTCTATGTATTCTTGTATGTGTGTAGTTGTTGGTCAGGTTCATGTTTGGCAGATGTGAATGTTTGGTTGCCTTGTGCTTTAATATTTGTTGACATTTCCAGTCGTTCGCCAAAAGAGTCTGGGTCTCTTGACGGCAGCTATCAGACAAGCCCCATCAGTGCCAGCATGTGTGGCAACAGCAAGGTGAGCCTTCAAACAGTCTTATTTAACTATCATGTCAGAAAGCATTGTTCGGCTAAAAATGTCTTGGTTCTCAGGCACTGCCGCATCATCATAAAGTCTGCTGTATGTATCATTTTAGTTCCATTTTCACCTGGGCAGTGAAATGCTGCATTAGTAAAAACAACATGATCCAATATAGCGTGCAGTTACTTCCCTTTATATGTGCACTGTGTGTGATGGTCATGTCAACCGTAGAAGCTTGTTTTGGCGTTTACAAATTTGGTACTTTAAGACATGAAAATTAAGATAAAATATCACATAGCATGATGATTTACAAATTCAATGGTGTTTGTGTACAGTATGCCAGACAATGTTTGATACGCAGAGATTAAGATTATGTGTGTGTCAGCTGTCCACACATTTTCTCCTTCATCTATTGGTGATGTAGTTTTAGAATACTTAATATCATGGCAAATATCATGAAAAGAAATTTCAACACAGTGATAGGAAGACCGAAGACTTTGTATCTCTAATGACTAATGTATATTTCAAGGCGAGTTCATGGTGAGTTGAAGTGATTTGCCGATCAGTTCATACATGATTTCACCAAAATTAATGTAAACAAAATTGAATGAAATCTTGGATAAACATAATATATTAGATCACAAACAATACACAATGAACATGTTTATAGCCAGGTAGTGTAATATCAGGAGTAACTTATGTATTTCAGTACAGATTTATTGACATCCTACTTCTGGTGTTATGTGCTCATGGTGACGTTTTGAAATAAAATTGCAGCTCATTGTATGCGTGTATTATGCACACATTGGTAGTCATACGGTAGTCAAGTACTGTATTCTAGTGTACCCTATTATTTTTGTTATTTTCAATCTGTTTGATATTAAAAGCAATGTATGTATATTGTGGTATTGTAAGACTTTTCCATGATCACAAGTTTTAAAATAATTGTATTATAATGAGATTGTAAAATTGTGTCAAGAAAATTAATACTAATTCACTGGATTTTGTTTTGAAAATAAGACACAGGTGACCATGAAAACATATATGCATCAGCTATTAATCACACAAAGCTGGTAAACAGGGCAGATTTTGTTGTGTGCTCTTGATAGCATACATTCGATAAGATGAAGATTCAAAGAAGTTGAGTTCTGTGCTTTGCAATACATGTAGCAACAAAGCTTGGTCTTCCTGACCACCACTAGCTGCTTCAGATTGGACCAAGAGACAAATCTATTAGTATTTTACTCATCAACAGATCAAGGAATACATTTATGTAGGGAGGCCATTTCCCAGGTTGATTGTACACAACTGTTTATTTGGTTACATACTAGGTTGAACAAAAAAAAAAAGTGGGGCCACCTGCCGAGACTATATTTTCAAAAGTCATTGCCTGATTACCAAGTCTTTTAGTTTTTGTAGCCTTAAGGTTGTGGGAAAGAGTACCCCCAAGAAGTCAGTTTGGGTCTTAAAGAAGAAATAGAATAGTTGCAGTGTGTTTTACTAGAGGCGGAAGGCGAGGACTTCAAATATTAAAGAAGACGAACAATTGCAGACATTAAACTTGTTGTCCTAGATATCATGAAGTTGCACATATGCACTTTAATTCTACAGGAATCGTCTTCCCAGGGGGAGGAAGGAGAGAGTGAGGTTCTGGATGAAGCTTACTATGAACACTTGCTGGTAAGATCATTGAGATGTGAAGATGAATTGAAGCAACACCAACTATTTACCACATGTGTTCTCATGTACTCGCTTGTGTTTGGGGGCACGGGTGGCGCAGTCGTCTAAGGCGCCGCGATTAGCTGTGCCAAGTTGTGTCCCTTTGGCATGCCAGAAACCTATGATTGTGGGTTTGAATCCCGGTTCGCCCTGATTATGTTTCTAGGTTTGTCAGCACCATACCCGTGCTCGTGGGTTTCATGGATGTGGTAAACGTCAGAGACCTGCATCACTTTGGGCTTTCCTCCCACGTTAAGCTGACACGCCAAAATATAACTGGAATATTGTTAAAAGCGGCGTTAAACCAAACTCCCTCACTCCCTCCCTCACTCACTCACTCACTCACTTGTGTTTCTAAAATTGGTTGTCAAACAAATAGTTTATTATACAAAGTCTGTTTAAAGTGATGGGAACAGAAACACATTTGTGATCAATATACATTTTGCAAATGAGAACCTCCTGCATATAAATGCATACAAAATGTATATTAAATAGTGCGTAAGGTTAAATCTGGATATTATGAAGTGAAATACCACAAGTGAATGAAATCCCTAAGCAATGGTATTAAACATTTTTATTCCTAAAATTAATGATACGATAAGTTGATTTCCGTGTTCCCTTTGAGCTCATTATGTCTATATCTATATTAGATCCTTTGTAGAAAATCCAATGACTTCGTTGAAGAAGTTATTGTTGCTTCATATCATGTGAATTTCTTACTCCTGTCTGCTGATACTGATGATCATCCTATTTTGCATTATTGTGCTTGGATTTATTAGTATAACAGTGTTTAGCATGATGCGTACGTCTTTATCTTTTTGTACCTGTTAGGATTAATGAAGAGATTTCAAAGGCACTGATTAACTATTCCTCCCTCCCTCCTCCAGGGCAATATCCGACAGTTGTTGGGTAAGCACAGTGATATGACAGAGACCGCCAGTGAGACAACAGATCTGCAGATGAAGCTGCCTGACTCCACTCAAGGGGACACAATCCTGCCCAGTCTCCCTGCCACACCCAGTAGCAAGGCCTCAGGGTCTGGCGGACCTGCACACGCACTTCTGTCTCACTTACAGTAAGTGAATATCAGATACAACTACAGAGCTTGGTTGTTGTTTGTAGTATGATTTGAGTCATGGTGTACTGGTACTTGTCAACTCTTTGCTCCAAGAATCTGCTGGTCATGGCATTACCTTCAGGTGGACCTGATTATGATTCTTAGTCTGCCTGCACCATGTACATCTTGTTGGCATGTCTCCTAAGGTCATGTTTTTTGTGACGAGTGGTTGTATCATTCAGTGCCAGTTACTGCTGCATCTTTACTTGTACAACTCTGAGACTGGTCGTTGCTGCATCTGAAAACGTTGTCCTGATAAATTTCCAGTCATGGAAGTACCATATTTTCTTGGGTATAGTGCACCCTTTTTCCCCCAAAAAACACAGCTATGTAGAAGGTGGTGCACATAAAGCATGCAATAATGAGTTTTGATGTTTTTTCTCCCCAACGCAAGGACATTACCGTGATCATGTAACATCGGAAATACGATGTCAACAAATCCGCACTAAAGTATGCACATTTATTATGTAATTACACTGTCTGTTTATAAAAAGTGTCCATTTTATATCTGGACTTATGTTTGTATCTTATTTCGTTAATTTAATACAAAATTCCTTTTAATATTGTTTTAGTTAATTAAGGCAAAATCGGGTGTGAAGCAATCGGAAGATTGCACACCTCATCGTTATTAACAGCAACCACGATCAGATTACCGCTATTGACGTCTTGAAACAAACTTTAGTTGACAGAGAATGGATACATATATCATAAATGCCATACTTTGAACCGTTAAAAGTCATATTTGTTGTTGTTTGACGATTCTATTTCAACATGAGATCATGTGAGCGGGAGCCTCGATGGTGATTGGTCAGATAACGGCAATTATAATCAGCTGCACCATAGTGCTACGCGTAGGGTTCTTATTATTTTGAATATATTTAATTAAAGCTGACACTAAAATAACATGATATTGGAATATATTATTCCTAATAAAAAAATAGTTGCAGGTACAATTTTCCCGATCCTTGCATTAAATCCTTTAAAGATATATCATTGGGTAAGTTTTAACCGAATCACCAGCAGAATCCAAGAAAACGTGTACAGATGTTTGTTGTTTCCGTCTTAGCTTACGAGAAAATACACAAGATAATCCTAATCCCTGGATGTGAAACAATGCCTAGCAGAACAAAAATACAATTTAAACGGTAGATCAACATGTCTGGTGATTTTGTATGTCAAATTTCAAATTTGTACTGACCAAGTTTCTTATCACCTGTTCGTTTATCGTAATTCACTGAAGGGGTCTGGTGTAATTTTTTTCTGCGCATAATATACAAATATTTATTTTTAAAAATACTGAATCCGCTAGAGGGGCGTGCGCATTATACTTGGGTGCGCACTGTACTCAAGAATATAAAGTAATGTTTTTTATACTGGAAGCATTTTGTCGGACTTTAGGAACTCTGAGCAAAAGGCGGTGATGGGGCCACTTTTGTTTTTGGAAGTACTTAAAAATATCTAGAGTAAAACTGATGAGTCACAAATATGACCAATCTCATATTTGTTTCCAGGTTGAGAAATGGAGCCGACACAACCTTCATCCCCCGCATCAACTATCTGTCCATGATGCTGGACTCTGACTCCGACACATCCATGGAGATCAACGCCATGGCTCTCAAGTACCTGAATGATGAACAACTCACACAGCTGGGCAAACTGAGAAAGAACTCCCTCAACCTTCCCAAACCGGTATCCCAGAATGCACTGCTGCGAAGAGTCCTCATGTCGGACACCACCATGTCCCCAGATGTGTCACAATATGGTATGTCCTCCAACAACGTTACCATGGGAACACGGAGGTATTTAGAGAAATATGGCTTGTTGAACTCCACTAATGGTACAGATGAAACTGTAACTGATGAAACGCTTCAGTTAAAGGTAGACTACAGTATAGCAGCTTCCCCAGATCGATTAAGAGGGGACAGTCAACTCAATGTAGCTTCCCTAGCAGGCCGCTCAAGGGACCACAGCACAGATGTAAGAAGTCCATTATGTGAAAGGACAAACAGAGTTGACAACTACTCAGGGTATTCCAGTAGCAGTAATGGGTCAAAGAGTCCTATCAAGAAAGACTTTGTGGCATACTCGCCGTCACCTCGAGACCCAAGAAGGCATTATCCAACATCTCCAATAAAGCGCCATGTATCGCCTCAACATACGGTCCACAGAGAAGAGGATTCCTCACCAGGGTTACCCAATCATTGCAGGCGGTATGAGGAGCCTCTGAACCAGCATAGATACCCTAGCACGAACACTAGTGAATTTCAAGTGTTTAATACAACAGAGACAACAGACAATATTCTAGACATAGATAAACTTAGGCAAATGCCAAAGCTGTTATAGTAATGGCTTTTTTTAGGTTCAATAAATAAATTATTTAGATTAGAAAAATATATTTCTCATACTCAAATATAACTGTGATATCTATTATAGTTAATGTTTTTATTGGCACAATATTATGATTACATAGATATTTTGTCTTAGGATATTATCTATATGAATAGAATCACTTAAATACTAGGTAGACTGTACGAAGAACACTCCTTTCAGCATATGGTTCGAAGTCTTCGTCAAAGTATCGAATGATAAATGTATTTGTAAGCATTTTCTGAAAAGGCCATTTTCCAAAGATAAAATATGGGCTTCCAAAACTGCTTGTAGACTAAATGCAAACACGGTTGATAATCACGTTTAGGAGTTTGTGTGCTTGTTGGATGCAAGTGTTCCTCAGACTTTTGACATAAATTGATATTCTCACTCTTTGTCGGAGGTAGGTGTGCATGTGATCAATATGGAAGATGTGTGACAGAAAGGATGTTTTAATTGTATATTTTCCTTGACTGTGATATTTTTCTATTCAGATATTATGTGCATTGGTACTTTGAGTGTCTTTGTGTGTTCAGTAGTTACGGCAGTTGAAGTCCCTTCTTTCATGAAATTATACAAATGGAATAAGGATTACTCATGATACACTACATCTGATATCTGAAATGATATTAACAAGCAGGCCTTTAGTACTTCTGTCCCAGCTCTGCCTGCTGCCACTCTATGGAAGGCCTTGAGTTTGTCATTTAACGTAAGTAATACTCTCAAATAAGGGAAAGGTGTTTTGAAAGGCTTCATTATTGATGTATGTTGAGATAAGTATTACAATTAGTATTACATCGCGTCAGATAGCAAGTATCAGGACTTTCTGTATTGTTGCACGTCCAGAAAATATGAATGTTTAAGTCATAATTCACTGAAGAATGTTTGTTTTTGAACTGCCACATTGACAATTTTGATAAAGTATGTTCATAGTTTTGAGATGGTTCTCACATGTTCAACGAATGTCAGCGATTTCCTCCATGACTCACAGGCCAGATATATGTAGATTTGTTTTTAAATGTTTTATAGTTTTGTTATGTACATAACATCCTAATTTAATAAATTATTTTAATATTACCTTGTCTTTTATTTCTCTTTTCCAGAGATTTTAAGTGGAAATTCTGTTGGTGAAGATTTTGTGTGCTGGAGTATTCCTAACCATTGTTCTACACCACTAAAGCTTTAATTTCATAGGTCAGAATTCTAACTGTTGATCAAGTCAGGCCTGCTCAATGAGTTACTGAACTTGAATGGTCCCAGGAAGTTTACATTGTGGGAAGGTGAATGTATTCTTACATGAGAGTGACTACTGCCACATGTCACTAACATCCCCCAAATAGTAACCCCTATTTAGCATACAATTCATTGTTATCCAAAATACGCTTTAGCACTCTTGGGGTGGAGAGAGTGGTCAGTGAGGAGGTAACTGGCTGGTCAACCTATCCTTGCAGCAAAAACCAAAGAGTATTGTATCACACTCCGATGAATCTGATTTGTGTTTGTCGACAATCGGGTCAGTGTCGGGCGTGATCCAATGAGGCGAAATCGATCGATGAAGGAACTAAGCTCAAAGCTTAGTTCGCCATCGGACGCCATTTCCGGTCGCAAATCGAGTCAGTGTCGGATGAATGTCGTGTCAGTCCGATGTGTGTGTGTCAGAATCGTGGTGTGCAACTATCGGACGTGTCTAACAGACGTCTGACAGCAATCGGATGAGTGTCCGATAATTAACAGTCATCTGACGCTCATCTGATTGCAATCTTCGGTCTGCCCTACGCGCCTGATAGCAGCCCATCAATTCAATTCTCATCGGAGAAATCGTTGGGACATTGAAGGGTAATCGCTCATTAACTCAACTGCCATGTGACACATATCGTACTACGAAAGGAGGGTCAGCCGACACTCACTTCGCAGATTTTCATCGGACACTACAGCACCAAGATCCTGAAGATGGCTCCAAGAAAGAACAGGAATGTTGGAGGACAGAAGGCAAATGAGAGGCCTCCCAGCACTCCTCAATCTCGACTGCCAGAAGACTCCTCTGTGCCTCCTCCTGAAGATGCAGAGGCGGAGGATAGGCCTATTCAGGCCCCAATCACTGCTCAGCCACACGGCTCTCCCTGCATCTTGTTGCACAGTTTGTTGCTGGAGCATAAAAATACAGCCCAGGGCTGCAGCGTTGCGAAGAAGTTGATCCATGTCTAGTACTGTCAGGGGGTGCAGCCCGCTTTTATACTCGACTGTTGATTTTGGCGACAAACCCGGTATTGGGTCAGTGTTCGATTACTCTACGATTGGTGTCTGGAGAGTGTTGGAACTGTCAGATTAGTGTAAGGTCACCCTCGAATTACAATCCGACCGCAATCGGATCGTTTGGCCACCGCCGATGAAAATGGCATACAGACATGGGGCCGCCACCAGTCTATCATCCGATTACCTCGATCAATGTTGGATCTCTATCGGATTTTATGGAAAACGGGGACCCAATAAAGAGGATGTCGGGCGAACTTTCATCAGAACTCATGGGAACGCTGAAATGTTTGCAAAATTGGGATCAGTTGGGCTTCAGATCAGGTACCAATGGTCAGTGGAATGGGGGTATTGACCACAAGGCTACCCGACCTCCCCGGGACACTGATCTGTCAGGACACACAAGCTCATTCTAGTTGGTACAAGCTTTGGCTGCTGTGAACCTATGTGCCCCAAGCTCTGTAGCACTGTGGACTAATGCGAGATTAACAGAACTGCCCCAATTCGTGTTTTTCTGTCAGAGCTTTTAAGCCTTGATGTTAATCTCTCATAACCTCTAATTTGCCAGCAGCATGAAAGAATAATCAAAACAAGCATCCGGCAAATCTGACAGAATTTTTGCATATTTTTGGGATGCCAGTAAAGAAAAACCTAGCCACAACATTTTAGGAGCAATTGAACAAAGTTTGCACATACACTGAAAACTTTTACAAATGGACATGTCACATTCTATTAAACATGTAGACATGCTTCCATTATACATGCGTAAATAGCAAAACTGAAAGAGCTTCAGATACATCTTTGCCCCACATATGTTTAATTGATCTCAAGGTAAATTCTAAGAAAGACAAACTCCACCTCAACAATCTATGATGATTGTTCCTCAACTTAAAAAGTAAAGTCATTCGATTGTCATCAGCGAACCCTTCAATAGGATCCTATGTTGTACTATCCTATGTTGTACCCAAATACAACTCAAAATGTTGTGGAGACAACACAAAGGCAAGGGTTTCTCTATCATTTGAAGAGTAATTTTTCCTGGGCCTTCTTTGAGAAGTAGCCCACTTAGTGGTCAATGCCATTTTGTATCTTCCACACCACCAGCACTAATGTCACTTGGATCAACTACCAGCTTAAATGTTTATCTAAGACCTGGTGTTTTCCAGAATGGAGAAATCATGAAGAGTGAGTGAGTTAAGTTTAACGCCGCTTTTAACAGTATTCCAGTTATATCACGGCGTGTCAGCTTAATGTGGGAGGAAAGCCCGAAGTGATGCAGGTTTCAGACGTTTACCACTTCGGTGAAACCCACGAGCACGGGTATGGTGCTGACAAGCCTAGAAACATAATCGGGGCCGACAGTGCCCCCTAAATATTGAATAGGACACGCTTACCAAAGCTACCTGGTAGTAGCCAGCAAATTAGCGACCGGGACTTGAGGACTTGGGTCATCCCTCCACACAACTATTGATAGAGCAAATGGGATTTGTTTGTTGTTGTTTAATGCCGCACTCAGCAATATTCCAGCTATATGACGGCGGTCTGTAAATAATCAAGTCAGGACCAGACAATCAAGCGATTAACATCAAGAGCATGGATCCATGCAATTAGGATCGATGACATGCATCAACAAAGTCAGCAAGCCTGACCACCCGACAGTATTTCAGTTATATCATAGTTTAAAAAATATCTGGGGAAAAAAGCCAACATTGTCACTTATCAAATTCACAAGAACTATTATGGTGCTGAAAAAGGCATATGGTCGGGGAGCATCTGTGCACTTTCTCTGCGAGTGGTCGGGGAGCATCTGTGCACTTTCTCTGCGAGAGAAAATGACATTTGTTTGCAACAAATATCTGCTAATACGACATCAGAGGACATGCAACACATAACACACACAACAAGTATCAGTAATAATACCTTTATTGTTCCTGCATTTCACAAGAACAAAACAAATTGTGTCATCACTCCACAAAATAATCAACATTTATAGAATTTTATAGAAATTTAATGCAAATTATACACAGGCTGATAGATGAAATGATGAGGACAGTTACAATCATAGTAATATGAATGACTCTTCAAATAGTACATTTCTGCCTCCCAAATACCAAGAGGTGTTAAAGGGACGTCACCACTTCACTCTTCCATTCATCATCGCTTGCACAACTCTTACACCGTGGCCCAGTGACAGGTCACATGACTAGATGCACAGTGCTACCTTTTTACCATAATCTAGGTCACTCTGCAATTCTCTCATCAGGAAGTGCGTAGAAATTGTGACAAGAAACAAACATAATTACATGTAAAATATTGCTTGAGTTAAGCATTATCTAAATTATGCAAAAATAGGTAAATGTACATACACTTACATATTTTGAAAATATATTAGAAACCTTTGAAAGTAAGAAATAAATATGAACATAGGACAAACTACCAACACGCTATTCCAAGACTGCAAAAATATCTTCAATAATTCATGGCAATGGCCAATTTGTTAACAAAATAAGTTTTTGATTTATGATTCCCACATAAAAAGGTGCATGTTTTGTCATTACAAAAAAAACAGCAGCATACAATATGCCTTTGCAATCCAGTCAACATGTACAGCTAAAAAATCACAGAGAATTATTTGCAAACACATTTTCAGAAACTAGAAAGTGCCAAGCTAGCATGGCTAAGTGTAAACAAAATAATTCAATATGCATATTTTCAGAAAACAGTAATATGTTGCACATTTTCCACTTGTGGTATGAAACAGTTGTCATTGCACGATTCATGTTACATTCTAGCTGGCTTGCACCCCAATCTAAACCTCAAGTTCCGTAGATCATGTTGCATAGATATTAAACAAGTAGTATTTTGTTTTCACATAACCAGCAGTTACAGGTCCACTAATTAAACACAAGGAATACGACTACAGTCTCTACTTCTCCCATAAGTCCCACTAGATCCAACTGTAAACGATCACTACACCTAGGTGTACTCTGTGTATTCAAGTTGTGTAAGGATCTTCCTATTGTACTGTCATTTTGATATTCTGCTTTTACAAATAGAAAAAAAAGAACCAGAAGAATGCATTCATACAAAGTTTAGTTGACAGTGTAAACAGGGATTTGTCAACATGATCAATATCATACCACTAATTTGGATGAGCATCTGACAGGTGATAATTCTTGAAATCTAACTTGATGAAATCTCATGTTTTGGCCACTGGAAGTATGACAACACAATGTACGCACTGATGTCAATGAAAGTGAAAATATTCAACAAATATGACCCAAAAAATACACTTCAGTTGTCAACCGAAACTCAGCACCAATAGCTGCATGCTGGCAAGATTAGAAAACTCTCAAACTTTGCAGACATCGGATAAACTGGTGCACATTTCCCAGTACTGTATTGTATTTTTAAGCCCATTGTTGTTATAGTCCCACTTCTAGCTATTTTTTTGTATCACAAATAAATTCTTTTTTGACAAATGATTGTATCAGTATACCTTTCTGAAGACTTTGTAAATTGTAACTTACCCTATTTCTCCCCGTATCTAGACCAAAACTAAAGACATAAAAAATATGGCATATGACTGAGCTGGAGAAGATAGTCGGGGGGGAAATGACCAGCTGAAATCACAACATATACTGTGTGTAAAACAAAGCCTTGCAGAAATCAGAAGGCAAAATGCAAAACTTGACATGTAACCTATTTGCTTTAAATAGTTTTATGTTTCAATGCAATCTCCAGAAATCAACCTGTGTTCCACATGCAAAACATAACATTGCTTAAAAAAATTCTAAAAAAAAAATAAAAAAATAAAATAAGGGATCATGAACATATTTGGTTATACTTCTGTGTGGTGAAGACTGAGCACACAATGTCCCAAAATGCCGCAAAATATTCACAAACCCCAACATTTTTGTTTTGTTCAGTACACACTCATTCCCCCCCACAAAGCACCCTGTTATATTTTCCCGGTACAAAACTCTTCCAGACTTATTTTTAGTGACTACTACTAGTCTGAATCAAATTTGAAATTTGAATGCTACTACTTGAAAATATCCTGTTCTGAAGTTGTTTGTACAATGAGGACTAAAAATTATTTATAGGTACAAAAGTTCTGTGCCATGTCCACTCATAGTATCACTGGACAAGTCAAAAGCAAGAGTCAGTAAGTTAAAGATCATAACGGATTTCAATTTCTTATGTCTTTGGCTATAATTACTCTCAAAGATCGCTATATTCACATAAAATTAAAAAATAACAATAACTTGTGAACCTTCCTTCTATAACACGGGAACAAAGGATCAGACTTGATCTGTATTCGTACCTGTGACAATCCTGAGTTTTCATTTGCAGATCAACATGAACATATTCTTGAACAGTTTACAACAGTGGTGTCATATTATTGAAAAGAAAATGGTGAAAAGTAGACAGCTGTGCACAGAACAGATACTGTTTGGTTGTGACTCGCATCATGCATCATTATCCTCCCTTGAAACAAACATGGAATGCATTAGGGAAGGTTATTTTTTGTCCATGGTCATACCAAAAAGAGAACCTACCTATGAAGATGAACAAAAAGTCACCCTAAACTGATATGCATGATTTTGGCCAACAATCCACACAAACAAGTACAACAAAGTCAACGGGTTTCAAGTCGGAGAGGTGAGGGGATATAAAAAGGCAGCACTGTTACATAATCAGTCATCTATATTGACATAGGGCAAGATGTGCAGTAGAGTACCATCATATGCTGAACGAGACAAAGTCTGTGACCAATCATGCCACACCCCATCCACATCATAACATCCATTCACATTGTCCCACTCCTGGGAGTGCAAACGTTCCACTTCACATTCTTTTCCTGCTGTGGCTTCACCTAATGAATATTCATGAGACTCCCAATCAATGCTCTCTGCATCAAGGGGAGGCAACAGTCTTAGTATTTCTTCAACACTTAATTGCTTCTCTGCCATTTTGGCTTCAATACCATTTTCAGTTTTAACCTCGCTGTTCGAGAAACGTGTATGATTATCTGCATTAACACTGAAGGAGTCACCCAAGCTATCATGATGGGCTTCTCCAAATGAATGCGAGGAATTCATTGGAGATTCATACTTATTCAAACGATCATCTTTAAATGGACTGAGTTGGTCAGATGATTGGTTGACTGAGGATTGGAGGAACTTTTGAACCATCTCATTCTTTGTCTCACTGAGTGACATTGATGATGGAGCATCTAGAAGAGCCAGGTTCTCACTACTCATACTGACACGTTTCTTGGGTCGTTTCACACCAGGTGGCAACACAGAACGAGGTGCATCCACCTCTTTTTCTATCTGATTGCTCTTAAGTTTATTCATGATATCATTACCATAGCTGGTACTACCAGTCCTTTTTTGAAGCTCATCAATCAACTCAGCGGTGGTTTTGACCTTAGGAGGTTTTGAAGCCTTTGCAGAGTCAGATTTTGAATTTAAATGTTTCTTTGATATATGATGACGAGATGCATCAGTTGTATCAACTGGGGAAACAGGTGACAACTCCCTGCAGCCCCTGGAATAAGTTAACGATGTAGCACTATTTGATCTATCAGGGTCCACTTTATCGCCCTTGTGATGTTTATGAAAGCCTACAACCCCATTTATTGTAGGATCCCTCTTATCTTTTGAAAGACTTGAATTGTCAGTTTTTGGCTGTTTCTTAGGCACACTTTGTGGGCTTTTGGTTCGTGTCCTTTTTCTATTTGCAACATTTGTTTTTGAAATGTCACTTTGATCCTTTCTTGAGCCTTTATCACTAGAATTCGAAACTGAAAACTCAGTGGAATGATTTGATTTACGTGCGAACACTTCTGAACTGTCCTTGTCCGATTCACTCTTTCCTTTGCCCTTGAATTTAGAATTTGAATTATTCTTCTCTTGATCATACTGCACTCCTGACAATGGCGTGTTTGGCCAACTTGAGTTTGAGTCCTCGTTATTACTTGGTGTTACAGGGCGAGAACCTAAACAAGGAGTATGGGCACGACTACTTGGGGTTGCTGGACGGCCTCCCAATGATGCTGAGGATCGTTCTGGTTTTGGTGAACGAGTTTTTGGACTGTTAGTGTTCTTGGTGTTGAGGCTAGAGTGTGGAGAGTCCATAGAGGCATGCTTGAGTGCTGGGCTGTTGCTGCGGGAGTTGTTGCCAAGTACTGGAGATGCTCGGGACCCTAGGGTAAGGTGGGAGAGGGTGGGTGTAGTGGATCTCCCACCACTTAAAGCTTGAGATGTCCTGCCCATTAGTCCCGGGCTACTGCGAGCAGTTTGTAGGGATGGAGTGGATGGCTTACCACTGGAGGGAGTGCTTTTTAGGCCTGGACTGAGACGAGAGGCCTGTAATGTTGGGGTGGCAGGTTTGCCTCCCCTGAGGGCAGGGGAATTGCAAGCACGGGGGCTCCCTTTAGCTATCTGTGGTGTGAGAGGCTTGCCCCCAGCCAGAGCTGGAGACATGCACTTTCTGCCTGCATTAGAGTCACTGTGAGAGAGTGCAGGAGAGGAGATGCCACCTTGCCGACCTGTCCCCTGTAAAGCCGCCACGCCCCTATGCTGGGGTGGGGTCACTACCCGATCTCCATTAACTGCTTGTTTAACATCAGGATCAGGGTTAAGGAGTTTCTGCCAGTTGCGCACCAGCTTCTTGGCCCTCTTTGCCAACTGTTCATTTGTTGTTTTCTTCCTAAGTTCATTAATATGCTTTCCAATTCTTGTTTGCTGAAAAATAGCAAATAGCAAATATTTGTGCATAAATCATTATAGTGCATTTTATAAAACAGCAAATATCTTTCAAAAAGCAATTTATTTACTAAACAAGCTACTAAAGTTGTCTTAAAGCGAGAGAAATGTAATCAGGTGAGGTGAAATGGGGTTTAACGTCACGTCCAAGATTATTGCACTTATATAGCGATGTGCAGGTGCGTGTGTGTGTTTGTGTGGCTGCTTGTACTAGTCCGGACTGATGCCGATTTATAGTGCTAGTTCACTGAGATACCATGCCGCAGTTTAGCATGAATACCCCACTCAGACACAGTATACTGACTGAACCAACCAGTCCTTGTTTTAGCCCCTTAATGCCGAGTGCCAGACAGGGTAACAACAAGTACCATCTTTAAACGTCTTTTGGTGTGACGCGACCAGGGATCGAAACCCGGACCTCCCGCTTTCCTGGCGGACGCTCTACCACTAGACCACAGAGGCGGTCAGAAATCAACTGATGGTGGCCAGTATTAGAGGATATGTCCTGAACATCTTCTTTGTTAGCTTGGAATACCCCTTCACTGTGATACCCTTACCTCCAAGGCCTCCCTAGTGATGGGATATTGCTCCAGTATGGAGATGACCTCCAACACTGCCGCTGCATCACGTACCTGAAAAATAGGCATAATACAGTTGACCAGAAATGACAGACACTAGTATCATCAGATATTCTCTCTGGTTCACTTTCTAGGAAAAATGGAAAGGCAAGATATTTTTATGTGGTGATGATACTGAGGAAAGGCCTATCAATTTGCTTGAGACATGAAAATGTGCTAATGACATTTGTCTCACAACATCTGATAACTAGATTACTTTTTAATATGGACAGTGTGTGGTAGTCATGGATATAAACTACATGCCAAGTAATAATTTGGCTGATGGGATTAAACTGCTTCCCATTTTCAGTGAGTGAGTTGGGCTTTATGCCGCTTTAAGCAATATTCCAGTAACATCACGGCGGGGGACACCAGAAATGGGCTTCACACATCCCATTTTAGTATTCAGTATTAGAAACTGGCACTAGACCTGTTGTCCTTGCCAAAGTGCCCAATAGTTAAATTTCCCATTTTTACACCTTTTGCTAAATGCTATCATTATACGGACTAGTGGACTAAAAATGTTTGTTTCTACTACTGGTCTTCTTATTAAATATTGAATAGTATGGAAGAATAGTACATATGTCAATAACATGTGTTACTATCAAATCATAATTCTAGATTATGAGTATATCAAACAATCTAAAAGCTAAAACACACCCAACATTCCTTCAGCATTGGCCATTAACACATAGGTTTAGAAGACATGATGGCAAGTAAAGTGACCAATTCACAAAAACAAATTGATTGAATAGTAAACAGGAATCGTCTAATTAAATGAGGACATGTTTCCAAAGTTGGTAACCTTGACTACCCCTGAAACAATATACACCAGTCATGACAAATTTTGTGGGGAACATAATACACAGAGCACATGTTTCATGCCACAGCCTATGCTACAATCTTTTAGTGAGTGAGCATGGCTTTACTCCGCTTTTTAGCAATATCACGGAGGGCGAACACCAGAAATCCATAAGCTTTTAAGACTACTTGCCCGAACATAGCTTTTGGCATCATTCTCAGTTGAGAGTTTAATGGTTCTCATGAGGACTATTATTAGATCAGCTTGCAAGACTGAACTGAATTTAACAAGACTCAGGCTTTGGACAAATGGCCAATTTCGCCGACTGAGCCACAAGTAGCTGATGTAACACCAGTAGAAGTTAAAAGCTACAGTTGCACAAATATTTGTAAATATAGTTTCAAAACTTCAAACAGCAATCTCCGTAACATGTATCCAAAGAAACTTTTATGAACATATGATGTATCCATATTCTTCTTCTTTTTGGACATTTTTTATTCCTTTCAATACGATACATATATCATATGATGTATCCTTAAGCTTTGAGAGAGTGAGTATGGTATTATCAATATTCCAGAAATATCACGGCGCAACACAAGGAATGGGCTTCACACATTGCACCCATGCCGGGAATCGAACTTGAGTCTTCAGCGTAACCACTCAGCTACCCGACCACTCCACCTTTAAGCCTAGACAAACCCAATAATCATAACATTCTTCTTAGCAGCTGACTCAACCTAGTAAATAGTCATGTATGACTGTGCTGATAATGCCACGGAAACACCATTGTAGAACTGGTACAACTATTGGTAATACTAGTGCAGTTAGTGTTGACAATCACTGACACATCAACATCTATAATCAATATGATGCACGCTATATCAGAGAGAATGTTGCTTTTGACAGCAGACCACGATAACAGAATGTATCATGCAGCCTGTGAAATTTGAAAGGAGGTAGTTCACAATTAAACTAAAGGGTCGTAAACCAATGGAATCAACTCAATATCTGTCACACTGCGACTATCGAAGCTGGCGAGAGATTTGACACTTTACCCATCATGAGACCGACAACAGTTCCAATCTGTTTGATTCATATCTACAAGCTTGAACAAGAACACTTAGGCCACTTGAATTATTCACACTGGCTCTTTACATCTTAATCATGTTGATATGAATCCTGTTTGTCAATGTTATCATAAATGATATGTTGGTTACAGGTTTGTTCATTTTCAAACGAGTTGGATTTCATGCCGCCTTGAACAGTATTCCAGTTATATCGCGGCGTGTCAGCTTAATGTTGGAGGAAAGCCGAAGTGTTGCAGGTCTCAGATATTTACCAGTTTGGGGAAACACACGAGCATGGGCATGGTGCTGACAAATCTAGAAACAAAATAGGGACGAATAAGAATTTGAACCCACAAATTGGTCTGGCATGCTAACTCTGCACAGCGAAATGTAACTTTTTCGCCTTTCATGCTCTTGGTTAATTTCCTAGAACATTGACTATCACACAACATTTCCTAACATTCTTTGAATCAAATTTGGTAATTTATAGAACATGTAACACTATGTCCAACTAAAAAGTGACAAAAACCAGCAAAATATCCAAATGCCATTTTGTCACCAGAAAAAAACAAAAATCACTGATAAAATATTGTGTCAATGTCATAATCAACCACACATATTTAAAGAACCTAAAAACATTTGAATACACTGGATAGTGAAACAAGATCTTGCATGGTCTAGAAATTATGATGGTTTAAAAAACTTGTCTCATCAGTGTTTAAATCCATTACACACAGTACTCAACATACTATTGCAATAGTCAAACTGCCCAATATAGTCAGTCACCACTGCTGGCAGTGGTCACAGCTTATCTTATCTGTGATTGGATTATGTTAGTACAATCTTAAACAAGAAGAAAATTTAATCAAAATTTTACAAATAACTATTGTTCAAATATATATTGAATGAAAAGTAATAACATCTCTTGTTTACTACTGGCTCCAACAAGTCTGTCTTTTCTGCACCATTTTGTTAGCATTTGACAAGGTATTTTTGTAGTCTATAAAAACATTGACAATAGCTTAGTCATTCTACCTTACTCATCTTACTTCTGTGATGACTACCTTATTTATTTTGAAACTTAAAAAACTGAGGATGTTTGAGAATTGCTGTAGATACAGAGCTCCAGTTAAGCTTTTGGTGTTGTTATTTTACCCATGCATTTGAAAATCATTGGGTATCAGTAATTCTATCTGGGTATTCTGTTACCCACTGGTATTTAAGTTAAATATTTAGAAACACTATTCATCTAGTCCCTGCAAACTGGTGTTGTGTAGGTTCGAGAGCTTTATAGGACTAAAAATTAACACGATACTTCCACAAGAAAGTGTGATGGCAAATGATCATGATGTAACTGTCATCGTGGAGTTTGGCAAGGTTGATGGAATGCCTGTTTATAATTTCAAAATAAGTTGCTGATTTGCTAATCGAATACGCAGGGTTACTTCACAATATTTCAATGATACGCACAATTTTTTATTTTTGTAGTGTATCTGTAATGTTCGTTGCGTATTTGATACGCTTGGATTTTATTTTACTGCGTATTTCTGCATTTCTGATGCCTATTTTACACAGATACACAGCTTATCTGGAGCTCTGAGATATGAGACCCATGAAGATCTGGATAGAAAATAGGTCTTCAACAACCGATGCTTGCCATAAGAGGTGACTATGCTTGTCGTAATTGGCGACCAAGAGGATCAGGTGGTCAGGCTTCCGACTTGGTTGAGGCATTTCATTCTTGTAATGCCTTGATCCATGTTGTCATGTCTTGCTATTTGATGAGACAGTTTCAATAATTCTAGTTGCTAATGTAAACTTCCTTACACCTAGCAAGTCTCCCTTAACACAGCAAAAAGCAAATGATCTTTTTTCATTTCATGGACTGATTCATCCACCTAAGTCTATGAATAAGCAATATTATTCTTTCAATTTTTCTGTCAAGTGTTTATAACTTCCATCTTATTATTACATTGTAATTGAAAGCAAAAAATATTCACAAAATCCACTATATTACATGTATTGAAGATAAATAAACTAAACTAAGTGTGTGCATATTAGTCAGACCTTTATCAATCATAAATTCAGAGTTGAAAACTTAAAAATTGTTAGGTAAATACCAGACCATCACAAAATATCCCCCCCTCCCCCCCAAATCAATGTTCTCCATATAGAATTAAAAAAAATTCCCCATTTTATGTAACATATTCATTTTTAATTCTAAATCCTACATTTCCCTAAAAAATATGCGATCAAGTATCACGGAGTGAGAATGAAATGGGCAAACTAACGCTACTCAAGCAACCATCGTGCAACACATGTTCACAGACGTGGTAGTCAGGGTTTATGAATCTCGTAAAACCTGCATGTCCAACTACCCAAAAGAGTCCCAGATGGGAAATACAAACTTCAACTTTGAAAAATGAATGCAATTTGCAAAGAAAATATATAATTGAGAGACTATTTGGGTACAAATACCGTGCTTCGCATAAAAACAATCTGTTACAGAGACTCACAGGGACTCAATCAGGCCAAATTTGGGAGATTGCGTCTCCGAAATGCGAACTCAGCAGGACTTTATAACGGCTAAATGAGATCAAATACTGAAATAAGATGTGATATATGAAATAATATTCATATTCATACCACTAGGATAGATAGATTTATGTACGTTATGAAACATTTCGCGAAACTGCAAGGCTGAACGTTGTTTACTGATCACCCATTTCCTTCGCACCAGACATCGTTGTTGAGCGAAGTCGGTCATAGGTACGAAATGGTGATCTGTTTTCACCTTCGAAAAGGTGAAAAATCTTACATTATTTTGATCATCAAGTGCCTTCAGAAGTTTCTCTTTTATCTGAAGAGGAGTGAACTGCATGGGGCCGGCCAGAATCTCCTATGTGAGGGGAGTTGCGCCAGCAGAGCTTCGTAGACTGTGCCACCAGAATGGCGGACGTCCATACATTGTACGGGATCGGAACACGCACTGACATCTGGGTAGAAACTCTCGACTGCCAATGACGTCAAGTAACGAAACTGCGAGCGGATTCTCGTTAGCGAACAATCTCGCGCGAGACTATGCAAATGACGTACTTTTTTGTGTGTAACAAGGCATGTGATTGGTTTATCTTTACACTGCTGTTGTTATCGTGGCAATCATTGGTCAATTCAATGTAGGGCAAAAGGTTAACGTTCAGGTCAAATATTAAAGGGAGATAACCAACAGTATCAACGGGAAAGTTTCCCGAGAGGTAGTCTCCGATAAGGTTGTTGAAAGTTATATCTTATTTATAGGCCTGTCACTTTCAGTAAAGACTGTATTGAATGATATCATTTAATTATTTCGTGTGTAACATTTCTAACTGTAATCAATGCATTGTCATTGCAGTGCAACTTCGCCATGTGAAGTTTAATCTTCATTCAAATTTGCACTTGGTATGTGGAGCCTGTAAGGCAGCTAGAACTATTGATTTTTGCATAACAAAGATAGCAGATAGTATATAATAAAATTAATATTAGCAAGTAAAGATACTTTGGAAACTGTTAGCAAGAATAGATAAAAAACCCATTGAAACAATTAGTATTATACAATCAAGCAAATAATTTTATGAAGAATTATGTTATTTCCTAAATTTTCTGGTACATGCATTCATCTTACTGGTTTTCATTGGCTATATATGCAAATATTGTTATTTAATGCCTGTCTCAAAATTTCAGGGAAGCAACTGTTCCTACATATACAACCAATCATGAACCTCCTGTTGACATCTTTACAAAGAGCTTCCCGGGAACTCCCTGCTGTCACCCAGTTAGCCTGCCGCAGATATATAGCAGCAAGACGTTTTCATGGATTGGTTAGAGCAGACCCAGAATATGCTTCAAGAACACACAAACTGTCCTCACATCACACAAATGTCTTTCAACATCATCAAAGATTGAAGAGTTTTCAACGCAATCCTGCTGTTTTCTGCAACAGAAGTGTATTCCTTTTGTCTAAATTCTGTGTTCCAGCGTGGAGCCAGGTGCACACACAATCATATGAAATTGGCATCCAGAAACGATTCATTTCAGAAGACAGAGAAACCCGCGCTCTCACCGTGTGGACAAATTTAAAAGAACTAAGATCATCCCCAGTACCGGCCTTAGTTCTTGGATTTTCTGGTTTAATTCCCTTTGTGTCAGTACCAGTGTATATGACCATGTCACAACTGTACATGCCCCAGATTGCTTTTGCTCAGCTGGCCTATGGCGCTGTCATTTTGTCTTTTCTCGGAGGGGTGCGATGGGGCTTTGTGGTACCTGATGAGAGCTATCATAAACCTGACTGGTTCAACCTGGGCTACAGCGTCACCCCCTCTCTGGTGGCTTGGGTGGGACTTCTGCTCCCAGACCCTGTGTCTGTGTTCACTGTGATGGCTGGTATTGCTGGGTCTGCATATTTCGACACTGTAGTGCCTGGGTATCCACCATGGTTTAAAGGACTACGGTTTGTACTCAGTTTGTGTGCAGTGCTGTCGTTGTGGACAACCTTTATCTGTCAATTTTTCCTTCAAGGTGTTAAGAACAAGGAAGAATAAAAAAAAGGGACAGGAATCCTATGAGTATGTAGCCATTCAATTTAATGTATTGTTACTGTGGTATATTTCAGATATTTAAAAATGTTGCTTTGAAATTTGTGTGTGTTATTTTTTTGTTTGGACTGGTTTATCGTTACAGAGGGGCTTATACTGCTCTGAGGTCTTTTGGTAGAGCGTCTGCCCAGAGTGCAGAAGGACATTAAGATATGGTACTTGTTGTTATCCGGCATTAAGGGGCTTATTCCAAGCTAACAAAGAAGCTGTTCAGGACATATCCTCAAATACTGGCCACCACCAGTTGATTACATTTCTGACCGCCTCCGTGGTCTAGTGGTAGAGCGTCCGCCTGGAGAGGGGAAGGTCCGGGTTTCGATCCCTGGCCGTGTCATACCAAAAGACGTTTAAAGATGGTACTTGTTGTTACCCTGTCTGGCACTCGGCTTTAAGGGGCTAAAACAAGGACTGGTTGGCTCAGTATCCGTATACTGTGTCTTAGTGGGGTATTCATGTTAAACTGTGGCTTGGTATCTCGGTGGGCTAGCACTATAAAATCAGCATTATTTCAGAGTAGTAAAAGCAGCTACACAAACACACACATGTGCATGTGCGTCACCATGTGAGTACAATAACCTTGAATGCGAGGTTAACCCCATTTCACCTCACCACAGGGGCTGAACAATGTTAGAGTCATGAGATGAATGAGAGGTTTGTTTAAATTGTGCTCGTACATAAAATGGTTATTTCCACATTGGAATTTTTTCCTATCTAAAGCCTAAAAGGGGCAGTTGGGTAGCCTAGTAGTTAAAGCATTAGTTCGTCATGCCGAAGACCCGGGTTCGATTCCCGACGTGGGTACAATGTGTGAAGCCTATTTCTGGTGTCCCCAGCTGTGATATTGCTGGAATATTGCTAAAAGTGGCATAAAACCATACTCACTCACTCATTTCTATCTAAAATCATTTTTGAAAAAGTGAAGGAATTAGAATGCTATTCTATATTTTTCAAAATTCAAGATGACAATACCACTATACAGTGATTTATGGCTAACTGAGGGTATGTAATTGTTGCAATTTGAGAAATGCATGATTAACAAGTTATTCATGCATGGAGGATTCACTTGTGAGTGGTCACAGTTGATTTGAGACTTCACAAAATGTTTGGCAGGTCATGCCAGGATGTCAATGAGATATTGTTAGTTAATCTGGTGTTTGATGATTAGTCAGGAATTCATTTGGGCCTCACTGGTGTAGCTCATTAAGCTACTGATTCCAGACTAGCGGCCACACTAAAATAACTCTGGAACATTTTAAGGTGTTTTGGCAGTCAGGATATGGATTAAGTGAATAGATGGAGACTGAAATACTTTGTCCTTTCTATACCAAATTGGTTTGTTGTTTAACGCCGCACTCAGCAATATTCCAGCTATATGACGGCGGTCTGTAAATAATCGTGTCTGGACCAGACAATCCAGTGATTGACATCATGAGCATCGATCCACGCAATTTGTATTGATGACATGCATCAACCAAGTCAGCGAGCCTGACCACCCGATCCCGTTAGTCGCCTTTTACGACAAGCTTAGTCACCTTTTATGGCAAGCATGGGTTGCTGAAGACCTATTCTATACCATAACACACTCAGTATGTACATAGAGACCATAGCTGGTACATTTTCATATATATATACCTGCCACACCTCACATTAACCCATCGATACACTCACCGATAAAATCGTGGCACCCATACCAAGTTTTCTAACAATTATGGAAAAGAATATTTTGTAGACCCCTAGACTGTTTCAAATATTTTCATATCACAAAATAGTATTGGCACTCAAGGCTGGGGTTTGGGGCATCAGATGGTGACGCTAAATCACATTCTGTTGTGTCTCTCAGCAACTCATCATCATGTATCTATTGGAAACCATGGACACTGGGTGCAAACAAAATAAGGGAAAGACTCCGATAAAATTTAGTTCAGGTCAAGAAGTGTCTGCGATATGGAACTTAAAATGTCACCTAGATGACAGACTTCCAAGGAGTCGTTCTGTTACCTGTAACTTGCTCTAAAAAGAGCAGAGACCAACCCAGAATTGATATTAAGGTCCAAACAGATTTATTATTTGGTAAGATACAAATCAGGGAACTTCAATTATTTGCACCTAAAATCTTGGTAAATTCTTTCACTAGTTTGAGAACATAGTGATGTTAACACTTCTGAGAAACACTCATAATTGTTGATAATTGTTTTCATATAAGTGAGGGGACTGGTCTGAACTTTCATGCATACATCTTCTTTTGACAAAAATATTTCCCTCAACAACCAACTCCAGAAAATCTCTCTTAAATGCAATGGTAACAAATTAACTAGTCTTTACAGATTACATGTTTTCACGTCCTTGATAATTTACTCACTGAGAAAGTACTTAAGAAAACAAAATAACTATAAATTTCAAGTTTCGAGGATTATATCTTTAATTGCTCCCATTATTCATCCCAATGTGGGATTAGAAAGTAAACAAATTATTTCCAAACTATAAGAATATTTCTGTATATCTTCAAGACGTTTTCAAGGATAAACATCTTGGGAAGTTGAGGGGTGGGTGGGGTGTGTGTGTGTGTGTGTGTGTGTGTGTGGGGGGGGGGGGGGGGGGGGGGGGTTAGCTCTTGGTCCATAAAAAAATTTCACACCTCCAATTATATTTAGAAAGAATGATTTTCTTTTCCACATTAATGATTCTTATCGTTTGATCTGTTGTAAAATTCCATTCATAAACAATGTTATACAAGATCAATGTGGAACAGGACTCAAATCTGAGCCAAGGATCACTCAAAGAATCATGTTTTATATTCAAATATATTTCATTCAAAATACAATTGTAATATGACCATCGACCGTATGGCTAAAAAAAAGACAAATCTATTGCACTTTCAAAGAGTGGCCAGCGGTGAAAGGGAAGTAACCCTCTTTTGAAAATACTCGGTAATCCCGAAATTACCCGAAGTACTCCGAAATAGATGTAGACTGGTTTGCATGGCCTAGAGCGCATGCGCTCATCGCCGCAGTACAGTGCAGTCGCCAGAAAGACAGGATACCGGTTTAAAAAGTTGTTAACCGGAGTTCCCTCCCCTCAGTAAACAAAGTTACAGTTGCAACTGACAAGTCAGCTTATAAAATTGGACGGTTTTCATAATGGACAAATTTGTGACTAGAACGAGAAAACAGGGTGGACAATCTACCCCAGGGAAGAAAAAACAGTTTAGACAGGCGACAATTGAATCTTTGCAGGTAAAAACGGAAACGATCGAGTCACACAAACACATCACCTTATGCATCTTGAGAATGAGACAAACTGAACAAAGCCATTAGCCTCATTAGACATATTACACTGGACTAATATGTAGTGTGTTTCGCAAGAATCTAGGCCATGGCCCAAATTCACGTCATATAATTGATTACACGTGAATAATAGATGCTACACGTGAGCAATATTTTGTGGAACTAGTGAAAGGTAGAAGTCGGTCTCGAGATGATGAGAACGTATTTGAGACCTTGTGATTGTGAATGGGTTTTTTCTTTACATTTTCTCTAGAATGGGGTAGATGTCTGTAGTGCCTGTGTCGACAACAACTCGGCATTACTGAGTGGATAAGTACAGTTATTTATCATCTATGTTCCTGTATTACACTTTATTGTTTCAATATAATGAAATCTCAACATGCACTTATCGGCCTGAGGATTCCGAGTGTTATCTTGTGTCGGTATATCAACTTGGTATCAGTGGTGCAAATGCAGGTACTATTTGAACGTAGTATTTTACAATACATTTTCATATAACGTATTTGTTTTATTTTAATTTTGATACATGTCAAGTGATGATCAAAACATATCTTGATATCTTAGCTTCTCATATCTTGGCAGAAAGTGTCACAATGCACCATCAGTTTTAACCAGCAGTCCAACCCAGCAGTTAATCAAACAGTGTTGAATAACATGACAAGTTATTGCATCTTGAACCTGTTGTTGTTCCAGGGGGTCGTGGTCATCGAGGAAATCCAGCGTCTCAAGAACAAGCTGAAACTAGAAAATCAGTCCAAGGATGTTCTGGTGGACTGTTTGAAGGAACTTGGGAAGAAGATACCCCCTAGACACGTCATGTTGTCTACCAAAATAGGTGAGGATCTAGTCATGTTGTCCCCCAAAATAGGTGAGGATCTAGTCATGTTGTCCCCCAAAATAAGTGAGCATCTAGTCATGTTATATAGTAAAATAGGTGAGGATCTGGTCATGTTGTCCCCCAGAATAGGTGAGGATCTAGTCATGATATCCACCAAAATAGGTGAGGATCTAGTCGTGTTGTCATCCAAAATAGGTGAGGATCTAGTCATGTTGTCCCCCAAAATAGGTGAGGATCTAGTCATGTTGTCTACCAAAATAGATGAAATATTAATGTTTTTCACCATTTGATTGAAGCTTAATTGTTTTTGTCATTATATGTATTGACTGCATAGACGAGTGCAGGGACAAATGACTTTGTTTTATTCAAGCATTTGTCTGTAACACTTTTGCAAACCTTTCAAACTATCTTCAGAAATAGATGAAATATCAATGTTTTTAACCATTTGATTGAAGCTTCTTCTTTTTGTCATTATATGTATTGTCTGCATAAATGAGGTCAGGGACAAATGACTTTGTTTTAGTCTTTCGTATTTTGCTAAACCAATCAAATTATTAAAGCATTTGTCTGTAACACTTTGCTAAACCTTTCAAACTATCTTTTGGAAATAGATGAAATATCAATGTTTTTAACCATTTGATTGTAGCTTCTCCTTTTTGTCATTATATGTATTGTCTGCATACATGGCATAAATGAGGTCAGGGACAAATGACTTTGTTTTAATCAAGCTTGTGTCTTTAGCAATTTGCTAAAGCAATCAAACTATCTCGCGGAAACGATTTTGCGTGTTCAATTTTGTGTTATTATTGTTGTATATCAATTATTTTTCTGTTTGTTCTTACTTTTTAAGGAAAAGTTGTAAATCGATTCCGCAAACATGAAGATAACCAAGTTTCGAGTGAAGCGCGACGGGTGTACCTCAAGTGGAGGCGTCACTTCAAGGATCATCTTGACCGACCACAAATTGAAGTGAAATGTGATGCAAAGACCGAAAAAATGAGAGCATCAGGAAAACGTTTCATTGCAGACGCCCTTTCTCTAGAGGTAACTGATTGTGCTCAGATGCTCCTGATGTCAATCACTGGATTGTTCGGTCCAGACTGGATTATTTACAGACTGCCGTCATATAGCTGGAATATTGCTGAGTGCGGCGTTAAACAACAAACATCTTCAGCATCATCAGATGCTTAGAGTATCAATCTCATTGAAATTAGATCTTCACTCTCACTACTGCTAAACAGGATCTCAGGACACCCCATTATGGGTCCTGTTTAGAATATTGCAATTAATTCTCTCCAGGAAATATTAAAATATTTGACGAGTTTAAACAAACTATTTCTCCGAAATTTGATGTGGTCGGCCATCTTGCCTCTCAGTAATGAAAGAACGATGTTACCAAGGATATGTTAGATCATGGGGGAGGTAGCGCCACCTCGTTGGTTGCAGGTCTATTATGACGTCCTTGATAATTTACTCACTGAGAAAGTACTTAAGAAAACAAAATAACTATAAATTTCAAGTTTCGAGGATTATATCTTTAATTGCTCCCATTATTCATCCCAATGTGGGATTAGAAAGTAAAGAAATTATTTCCAACCTACAAGAATATTTCTGTATATCTTCAAGACTTTTTCAAGGATAAACATCTTGGGAAGTTGGGGGGGGGGTTTAGCTCTTGGTCCATAAAAAAATTTCACACGTCCAATTATATTTAGAAAGAATGATTTTCTTTTCCACATTAATGATTCTTATCGTTTGATCTGTTGTAAAATTCCATTCATAAACAATGTTATACAAGATCAATGTGGAACAGGACGCAAATCTGAGCCATCATCACATGCTTAGAGTATCAATCTCATTGAAATTAGATCTTCCCTCTCACTACTGCTAAACAAGATCTCAGGACACCCCATTTTGGTCCTGTTTAGAATATTGCCATTATTTCTCTCCAAGAAATATTAAAATATTTGACGAGTTTAAACAAACTATTTCTCCGAAATTTGATGTGGTCGGCCATCTTGCCTCTCAATAATGAAAGAACGATGTTACCAAGGATATGTTAGATCATGGGGGAGGTAGCGCCACCTCGTTGGTTGCAGGTCTATTATGACGTAACCCACAATCCCAAGATGAAGTACAGTCAGCGCCTTTGATCTTTAGTGGAGCATTTTAGTATTAGGATTGCAGCTTGTGAGTTAGGCTGATGGCTGTTAAATATGTCGTTCTGATTGATTCTCAGCTGTCCCACAGTCTTCCCGAGGCAATAGAGAGAGAAGTGTTCTATGTGAGCAAGAGGCTGATCAACGTCCACTACCGAAGGACAATGCGGACGGTAGTCTTCACTCTCAGGAATAAAGAAGAGGTGAAAAACAAAGTTAAAGCCAGAGAAATGCCTGTGGAAGAATTTGTGAAGACATTTCAGAAATGATATTGTGTGTGTGTATGAAGTATGTGAGAATTCCCTGTCAGAAACTAATTTGTGAGTATAGGTGTGTGCGTGGAATAATTGCTCAGAAAGAGAAAGAAGTACAGTGGTGTTCAGCTGGGTTGTGCATGGTTTATCTACAACAGCGACACACCTGGGTCTCCATTACATGTAAAGGCTGAGTGTAGCCGAGAGTAACACTGATGGTGCCGGTGTAGCTGTTGTTGGTGAAGATAGACTCTAGCTGAGATTTAGACAGCTGAACAGTGTGTGATAGTTTGAATGATCCGGGACTCGAGCTGAGATTTAGACAGCTGAACAGTGTGTGATAGTTTGAATGATCCGGGACTCTAGCTGAGATTTAGACAGCTGAACAGTGTGTGATAGTTTAAATGATCCGGGACTCTAGCTGAGATTTAGACAGCTGAACAGTATGAGATAGTTTGAATGACCTGGGACTCTAGCTGAGATTTAGACAGCTGAACAGTGTGTGATAGTTGGAATGATGTTTGGTCAGGACTCACTTTGTCCTTTTCGATTTAAATTGAAACAATTTTATGTGTGTGCATTGTCAGTTATGTTATGATCTATACGCATGGCATGTTTTATTCAGGCTTTTACAAAATGATTATTTTATTTAAATGTTTGTTCTTTTTAATAAAATATCATGAACAATTTCTTTTTCTTGTTTGCTTATGGTATAAATACTACTCTGTGAAGGTATTGTTATTACCTGGGAGGGAGTCCTGGGTCTGATCTAATTTTGGTGGTGGTTTGCACAGCAAGCTCGGCACTTTTACAACAGGTGGCCAAGATGTCGTACAGACCTGTACTATCTGGTTTGATGTGTGCATGCATAACATTCTTTATTACAATGTAATTAAAATAAGAAATGTCTACTGTAAATCTTGAAATTAATGGGTCTCCAAATTAATGTGACTACTAACCCCTAGCCAAAAATGCGACTCAATATTAATGCGACTCCACATAGTCGCTGTTTGTTGTCCTAGGTCCCGAGGGGAGAATAGGAGCCTAGTAACCTATGTTTGTCATATAGGACTTGTCATGTATTATAGGGGGTCCAAGGACTTTGTTTGTTTTGTTGTTTAATACTGCACTCAGCAATATTCCAGCTATATGATGGCTGTCTGTAAATAATCATGTCTGGACCAGACAATCCAGTGAATGATATCATGAGCATCAATCTACACAATTGCGATACAATGACATGTATCAACCAAGTCAGCGAACCTGTCCACCCGATCCTGTTAGTCTCTTACGAGAAGCATAGTCACCTTTTACAGCAAGCATGGGTTGCTGAAGCCCTCTTCTACTCTGGATCTTCACGGACTGGATCATAGGTCTTCAGCAACCCATGCTTGCCGTAAAAGGTGACTATACTTGTCGTAAGAGGCGACAATGCTTGTCGTAAGAGGCGACTAATGGGATCGAGTGGTCAGACTCGCTGACTTGGTTGATGCATGTCATTGATCCCAATTGCATGGATTGATGCTCATGATATTAATCACTGCATTGTCTGGTCCAGACACGATTATTTACAGACCGCTGTCACTCAGTCACTGGTTTGTCTGGACAGACTCAATTACTTACAGGCTGCATAAGACTCAAACTTAGTCTCTGAAAATATATGCTAATACCAATCAGCTACATTTGAATTGAAAAGAAGTGGCAGTGAGATGAACCTGTGGAACATGTAGACTTGCTTGTGTAGCGGCCATAAAATTTCCAAGTCCCATGATGGGATTCGAACCAAGGACCTTCTGATCTGAGGTCGGACGCCTTGTCCACATGACCAAAGGGTTAACCCCGTCAGCAAGCAGACATGGTAAGGATGTCATCTGTAGGATGACTCCACGTCCTGCTACATACACCCCCGTCAACAGAATGCACCTCCCGGGCCGATAGTAGGGTACTGAGGCTTATTTTGCTCAAATTTAATATGAACATGCTCAGCCCCACCATAATATTTCCGAGTCCCATGATGGGATTCGAACCACGGACCTTCTGATCTGAGGTCGGACGCCTTGTCCACATGACCAAAGAGCTTAACCCCGTCAGCAGGCTGACAAGGTAAGGATGTCATTTGTAGGATGACTACACTTTGCTACACTTTGTTTAGGGCTATAGCATTTCAGTAAGGGCTGGAAAATAATATGGTCAAGGGACTGTGTGATAGATTAAGGCTGCAGCGACATCTGGAATATTGCTGAATGCATCATTAAACAAAGAAGAAATACTATGATGGCAAACCACCTCATTTGTTGCATGCTGGACAGTGCTTTGGTTCGTAGGATGAGCTGGTCAGGCTCTGTGATGTGGCTGACTGAGTGTCATCATCTAACGTCGTTGGTGTTTCTTCTGTTTGAAGTCATGGGTCGGTGTTGTTTACGGGCCACTCACTTAGAAATCACAGAAGTAATTTTCATAAGATATATAATTGTACTTTCCATAAATCATAAATATGTTACAAAATCAAAAATAGTTCATAAAGTTAAAGTTATATCAAGCCCAATGTGAACAAAATATTAAACCACAATTGACAATATATATACACATGAACAAGCACAATGTAAAAGATAACAAAACTATTTCAGGTGGAAAAAGCCCCACAAAGATAGCTCTAAAACACAAAGGCATACACAGGGTGGTTTCACATTTCTCTATTGCAGTTTATTGATGCTGATTTGAACCAACAAGATCATAAATACAAATGCATTTGACATTGAATTTTTAATGATCACAAAATACTGCACATGTAGGTATTACATACAACATGCACACAGCAGATTCCTGGCACAGCACACTGCACAGCGTTCTCCGTATCAGTCATTCACTGTTCAGGGCCCACTTGCACAAAGCGGTCTTAGCGCTAAGATGATCGTAACTCCCATACTTTAACATAGGCTTAAGATAATCTTAGCGCTATGATCGCTTTGTGCAAGTGGCCCCTGATGGACAATGATGGCTCTGTTCAGGAATAAGACGGTTTATCATATAATGGGTAGGTTTCATGGCAGGATAAAGCCAACGGATAAAAACGATATCCATTGGGGACATATGCGGATAGAGATGCAAATATCAAAGGTCAAGTAGGGACTACTTTCACTGTTTATAAACAAACATGGCGTCGTCCTCGTCATTCGCAGATCAAGTCAGATTTAACCATCGGCAATCTGGATAAACTACAGAGATAATTGCTTTCATTATCAAAAGAACAGACTAATATACTGAAAATCAGTGTCTAACTGTGACGTAGCTAAGGCATTTTATAAGTATTTGCATCTTTGGAGATAAAAATTTGGACACAATTGTGTGAGGACACGAGGCCTAGCCAAGTGGGATCAGTAGCCATATCTGTGCTTGTAGACCTCTGCAGCTTGAAACCTTCTCCACAAATCAAATTAGTTGCATTTGGATGAAATATGTTTGAATTTTTGTTTTGTTTTGTCGCTTTGTGTACATCTGACTACACTTCTTAGCGTTATGACAGGACAGACCGTCTACTAGGGTTAGAGTAGCTTCCCTTTGACAAAGGGCAGTTACTCTAGCAGACAGACCGATGGATTGCCGCGAAAGGCAATTAAAAACAATTGTTGTTTAGCGTATATGTTGCTTCGCCACTGTATAAGAAAGAGATTTCAGTTGGAACTATATTGGCTACTGTCACTGTCCGACTGACACATCACTTACCCTGTGTCGTAATAAATATTAATGCATGCATTCCAGGAAAACTCGCAATGTTTCGGTAATGTTTTTGAGAGAGGGAAAGCGATTTTGAAGCACAGAATTAAAGAATGTCATTATATGATAAAGAGGTTATCACGCTTGAGTGTTTGGGGATGGTAAATATCCTGTATTAGGAATAAACACTATGTATTTAGCTCGCCAAGGCTCACTAAATACAATGTTTATTCCTAATGCAGGATATTTACCATCCCAAAACACACTCGCGTGATAACCTCTATTTATCTGACAATATTGTTACACGTGGACCAGATGTACATACAGGCAGATTAAAGATCACATCTCCTGCTCTTGAAAAAATGACTGATATATTGCTGGAATCTCTGCACTTGTACACATCAGACGTATTTCATTAACATCAATTTTAGTTATTAAACAAGAAAGGTGCTATCGTGTCACTATATTTTCTGGTCTATTGATCAGTTGATTGTCTGGTTTGTTATTAGGTTGCCGCCACATCGCAGGATTACTCCTTGTCGGCATCAGGCAACAAATATTTACCTTTTTTTATGTAAATTGTGTGAATGGCGGGTGCTACCAGTAGAGCAGGATAGGCTTACTTTGTCACGAACACCTGGTGTCATCACTGATGTTCAGTGATCCATTTTCACCAGTGATCCATTTTTACCACTCCCTGGCATTTTGCCGTTAACGCCCAATGGAATCTGTTTGGGTGGATAATCAAGACTGTTTCTTCTCTGGCGTTCATGTTTTATATAAATAAATATTTAGAGTGTGCACATTATCACATATGTAATTAAGTGTTGAACAACTCCCCAATGGTGAGGGGAGTAGATGTATATACAGGTAGATCTCTTGAAGACATGACATTGATAAAATGCTTAAGTATTTAGAGTGTTGACATTATCACATATTATACAGGCACTGTAATGAAGCCATAACTTGAAAACTTTTCAACAGATTTCAATGAAACTTGGCATATGCATCGCTCATCAGTTAAACTGGTGCCTTTTGCTATTTTGAAATATTTCCAAATTATATTTTCTTATGTTTCCATGGAACATGTTCAACTTAGTCTCAAACAGGGGTAGGGTTTGTTTCCGGGTCTTTACTTGAAAACTGTTTGACAGATTTCAATGAAACTTGGCATATGCATTGCTCATCAGCTTCACTGATGCCTTTTGCTATTTTCAAAACTTTCTAAATTTTAAGTTTTTTGTTTCCATGGAAACAACAGATTAACAGTAACAACTGGAACTAATGTATCCAAATAAGGTGGGGGGAGTCATGTTTTTGAGTAAAAGAGTAAAAACACATTCTAGTTTTTTTCTAATGTACTCCCTTATTCTGGTCACACACCTCTGTAGCATACCATGACAATGTCACAAGAAAGACTAAACTAAACAAAACAAGTGACTCGCCATGAGATAGAGGACCTTAGGGGTGCCAGGATACAATATTGTGTTGCGACGTCCTAATGAAAGACGTTCAACATACTTCGGTAAAATTCACCTGTGTATAGATTGAACAACAAATATAACATATTTCTTGTTCACTCTCAATATAATCAAAACATTTTAAAATATTTCAGTATACATGTTTTCCTTTAATTATTAAATGTATCACAAGTCTAAAAATGGGACTTTGCAGAAAGTGAGTTCAAAATGTTTCATGTCGTACATCTTTTAAACAAACATGAATTGAAGCTTGAGCATTGTGTTCCTGTGTCCGTAATATACTGTAGTTTTAAAATATAATGAGAACCCACAAGGACCTTTATCTCATGGTTGGTCACAAATATCGATTTCTAAAACCAGTTGGAGGAACACTAGATGATCATTATAGTGAGTATAGTTTTAAGCCACTTTTAGCAATATTCCAGCAATATCACGGCGGGGGACACCAGAAATGGGCTTCACACATTGTACCCATGTCAGGAATTGAACCCAGGTCTTCAGCGTGACGAGCGAACACTTTAACCACTAGGCTACCCGACCGCCCCTTATGATCATTATAAGGGTTTTGGATTAATGAATAATTTAGGTTGTTGACAGATTGTCTTTTATACATTTATACATACAACTTGTATGTAGGTGTGTAGGAAAGTGACATTTTATTCCATATTTCATGTAATATATGTGATTGTCAGTTTGCTAAAGACAACAGTTTAGGGATATTGTCATGAAAGGAAGTCTCTGCATTGGATGTTTGGAACAAGGACATTTGCAAGGATTGCCAAAAATGATGGACATGTAGGAAGTGTACGAAGTGTCATCCAACCTCCATGCACATTGGGGGGGCACGGGTGGCCCAGTCGTCTAAGGCGCCGCGATTCGTTGTGCAGAGTTGCGTCTCCTGGACATGCCAGAAACCTATGATTGTGGGTTCGAATCCCGGTTCACCCCGATTATGTTTCTAGGTTTGTCCGCACCATACCCGTGCTCGTGGGTTTCACCGAAGTGGTAAACGTCTGAGACCTGCATCACTTCGGGCTTTCCTCCCACATTAAGCTGAGACGCCGCGATATAACTGGAATAATGTTAAAAGCGGCGTTAAACCCAACTCACTCCATGCACATTGACAACTTTAATGTGTCTAACCAAGAATCAAGACTAAAAGAAAAAATGAGCGACAAAATCATCAAACACATTATAAGGTATTAGTCATCTCCTTGGGTCAACGGCATTGTGCAAGTGCTCCATGATAGTACCAGTCTGTGTGTCTCATTGGGCCAACCCTAACTCTGCAAGGCTTGTATACACTCCTCAATGCACAATCTGACAATGTTTGTGACAGACAGTATTGCTAAGCCCCGAATGTTGATTGGCCCAGCATGAAACCAACACTGTCAACCATGAAAGCTTCAGTTATCAGCAAGAAGATTACCGTATTTTCTTGTGTATAGTGCACACTTTTTTTCCAAAAAAACACAGCTGAGAAAATACACAAAGTAATCTTAATTTCTTGATCTAAAACAATGCCTAGCTGAACAAAAAATACAATTTAAACGGTAAATCAACATGTCTAGTGATTTTTTATCTCAAATTTCAAATTTGTACTGACAAAGTTTCTCATCACCCGTTCGTTTGCCGGACTTCGCTGAAGGGGTACAGTGTAATTTTTTACTGCGCATAATATTCAAATTTATTTTTTCTCCAAAATATTGAATCCGCTAGAGGGGGGTGTGCATTATACATGGGTGCGCACTATACTCAAAAAAATAAGGTAATGGACTTGAAGTGAGAGCCTTCAGCAGCTCATTGAAGGTATCTCTGCCAGATGAACACACCGGGGAGATGATACCAGCAAATCGTTATCCTCTCCCTACTCTAGATGTTGCATGTCAGTGGCCACATTTGGAAAGGAATTGATGTCGGTGAATGACGTTTGAAATAGTCTGGTAATGTGAACAATTCAAAGGCTACGATGCTCCCTGAATATAAACAGCAGACCCTTCAAGTCACCCCAGCAGGTAACTGGTGCAGTTGCAAAGGAAAGAGATTCCAGCCCACAGATCATGTTATACAAATGGACTATATGGTGTACCCCTTTACTGAACTATACTATATGATTATGAAAAAGCCTTTATAGCCTTTATACCACATTATCATTACACTATGGACCAATTGGTATATATAGAACTGTCTGTCACATCAGCAAACAGGCAATATGGACCAATTGGTATTTATAGAGCTGTCTGTCACATCAGCAAACAGGCAATATGGACCAATTGGTATATATAGAGCTGTCTGTCACATCAGCAAACAGGCAATATGGACCAATTGGTATATATAGAGCTGTCTGTCACATCAGCAAACAGGCAATATGGACCAATTGGTATATATATAGAGCTGTCTGTGACATCAGCAAACAGGCAATATGGACCAATTGGTAACTATAGAGCTGTCTGTCACATCAGCAAACAGGCAATATGGACCAATTGGTATATATAGAGCTGTCTGTGACATCAGCAAACAGGCAATATGGACCAACTGGCAAAAATAGAGCTGTCTGTGACATCAGCAAACAGGCAATATGGACCAATTGGTATATATAGAAATGTTTGTGACATCAGCAAACAGGCAATATGGACTAATTGGTAAATATAGAGCTGTCTGTGACATCAGCAAACAGACAATATGGACCAATTGGTATATATAGAGCTGTCTGTGACATCAGCAAACAGGCAATATGGACCAATTGGTATATATAGAGCTGTCTGTGACATCAGCAAACAGGCAATATGGACCAACTGGCAAAAATAGAGCTGTCTGTGACATCAGCAAACAGGCAATATGGACCAATTGGTATATATAGAGCTGTCTGTGACATCAGCAAACAGGCAATATCAATCAACTGGGAAGAACACAGACAATCCAGTGATCACGAGCATCGATCTAAGAAATTGGTATACAATGATGTGCATCCACTAAGTCAGCGAGCCTGACCACCCGATCCCGTTAGTCGCCTCTTGCAACAAACATGGGTTGCCGAAGACCAATTCTAACCTGGATCTTCACGGGTTTAAGGTAGGTCGATACAGGACATATTCATCTGGGTATATAAGTTCAGTTACAGGCACATATACATCCACAGACTAGGAGAGTTCAAACTAAGAAGTTGTACAACATCTTTAAGTCAACAGGTAAAAACATACATAGCATACGTTTTGAAAGTCATCTCCGCCATGCAAGACATGCCCTGTTCCTTGTTACAGAGGAGTAGCTGCCATATGTTTCCTCAGACCACAAGCTGGTGCTCGTGCTCAGCTTGTGGCAACACAGTTCCACAGGATAAAGGCACAGCTGGGTGATGGAGGGAAGCAAATTTCTTGATCTGAGTGTTGAATGCTGGGTACTCCTTGACCCCTGGTCCCTCCTGAAACAGGTGTTCCCCAGGGAATCTACTGCTCCCCCTGAAACAGGTGTTCCCAAGGGAGACTCCTGGTCCCCCTGAAACAGGTGTTCCCAAGGGAGACTCCTGGTCCCCCTGAAACAGGTGTTCCCAAGGGAGACTCCTGGTCCCCCTGAAACAGGTGTTCCCTAGGGAGACTCCTGCTCCCCCTGAAACAGGTGTTCCCAAGGGAGACTCCTGGTCCCCCTGAAACAGGTGTTCCCTAGGGAGACCACTGGTCCCTCCTGAAACAGGTGTTCCCCAGGGAATCTATTGCTCCCCCTGAAACAGGTGTTCCCCTGGGAGACTCCTGGTCCCCCTGAAACAGGTGTTCCCTAGAGAGACCCCTGGTCCCCCTGAAACAGCTGGCTTGTCCTGGGGGTTCATATATCTGTCGTTGGCACACAGGGCACTTCAACAGGGGAGGAAAACATGGGAACAAACTGTGACTGTAAACTGAAATAGAAATAAATAATATTTCTGTATAAATGCAGTGTTCTTGTACTTACCCAATGCAACACAGTACTTTAACTTCCCTACCTTTTACAAACAGACAGTACTTGAATAGAGAGACAGTTGAAACAGACTATAACATGTCTGTGCCTTGAATTATCTACCTTGGTCTGTACTCCCTCATATTCTTCACTGCATGGCAGCAGGCACAGCGTAGACGGTAAGCAGAGGAGGCGGACAAAGTCTGGGTGGGACTACAGGTGTAGCATCAGGTAAGTATAAAAACATTGCATTTATCCCGAAATGCTCATGTTTTACCCCACCTGGCACTACACAGTGGCATATTCGACTGACATGGAAGGTGGGCTTACTGTGATAAGTGCCAGTCAAGCTGAAGAAGCACAGCAACAGCGTCATCCAAGGTTCCCTCCAGGAGCAGCTCCATCCTCGTCAGGCTAGAGGATATGACTCAGGTCCTGCCATCCTGGAACAGAACAGTGGTCCGAAGGTAGAGAGAACAATGCTTGACAATGGACAAAAGCAAGGTGTTCTACATTCGGCTTGATAGCGTGACTGAGTGAATGAGTGAATATGGTTTTACACTGCTTTTAGCAATATTCCAGCATTATCACCGTGGGGAAATGGGCTTCACACATTGTATCCATGTCGGGAATCGAACCCGGGTCTTTGGCGTGACGACAGAACGCTTAAACCACTAGGTTTCCCCACCACCCTAGGGATTGAGAGAGGGAATATGGTCCCAATTAGAGGAACAATGAGCCTCGGGGACTTTTGGAGACATGTCAGAGAACGTCTGGCGTGACTGATTCCAACTCTAGGTTGTTGACAAGTTAGCGTCCAAAGAATGCATGTTGTTTCTGTGGAGAGACGTGTCTACAAATACATGGTGGGTGGCCTTGACGCTAAATATAGAGGTACCACTCATGAAATTGGATGGGACTAACCACGACTCAAAAAACGGCCGTAACTCTACAGGCAGAGTGGGAGGTACCTGTCAGGTCGAAGCGCAGAAACGGTAGGAGAAACCTCTGAAGGGGATGTACTTGAGGGTGACCCCTTGAGGTAAGATCTTGAGCCGAAGGCAACAGACTTAGTAAAGTCTGCGACTGTTGGAGGTTGAAGGGTTGACAGAGTGCTAGCGGGATCCGGACTGGATGGCTTTGAACCGATCTGGTGGAACTTGTATCAAGTTGCATTCTGTTAGAAAAAGGCTGCAGATGAAAGTGAGGTGTGAGATGGAGTAAGATCTGATTTCTCCAAGTTAAGTCCCTTTGACGTGTCAGGACCTGATGTGGCTGAGGATGCAGTCATCGATGAATGCGTTGAACACAATGATGGGCTTGATGGTACAAGTGAACAACCACGGGGCTGTGGAAATGGACGCATTTTCCACCAAAAGTGCCAGCCCCTGAAGATGAAACAGAGGAATCGACGATGCGCTGCATGAATGGGAACATGCAAGTAGACATCCTGCAGGTCCAGACTGATGAGGTGGTCCATCGGCTGGATCATGTGGCGAAGTGTATGGAGGGTGATGCAGCGGAGGAGCGAGGTTGTGTTAATTGAATAGCGCCAGATTGTGAATCATTCGCATCTTTGAACTTTTCTTGGGTACCACGAAGACGGGGTGTAAAATCCTGGCATGATGGTGGAGGCGTCCAGGGCTTCCACCGCATCATTGGCAATCAGAATGTTGACATTGGCCTGCAGAGCCCAAAAGATCTAGAGGCCAGTATCTAGGTTCCAACTGATTGGTAGTGAGAGGAGGAATGGCACGAAACTGCAGGTCGGAACCCGCGACGGAGGATCCCAGTCACAGATCCTGCAGGAACTCCCAAATCCTCCAGTTAGTTTAAAGCCTCCTTCCTACAGAAGATGGCTGGACAGGGGAAGCTGATGGAGGGTGGTGCCAGACCAAGGTTGTCGCATCAATTGAAGCAGTTGTTCTAAAAAAGCATGCTGGATTAAAAAAATCCACTGGACCAGAGGACATCGACTTGGGAGGAAGGCCCGGGGGCGCCGGCGATGACATAGAGGAAGTCTCCAAAGGCATAGAGGTGGAGGACATCGACTTGGGAGGAAGACCCGGGGTCCCGGCGATGACATAGAGGAAGTCTCTGAAGGCATAGAGGTGGAGGACATCGACTTGGGAGGAAGACCCGGGGGTGCCGGCGATGACATAGAGGAAGACTCCGAAGGCATAGAGGTGGAGGACATCGGCTTCGGAGGAAGACCCGTGGGTGCCGGCGATGACATAGAGGAAGTCTCTGAAGGCATAGAGGTGGAGGACATCGACTTGGGAGGAAGACCCGGGGGTGCCGGCGATGACATAGAGGAAGTCTCTGAAGGCATAGAGGTGGAGGACATCGACTTGGGAGGAAGACCCGGGGTCCCAGCGATGACATAGAGGAAGTCTCTGAAGGCATAGAGGTGGATGACATCGACTTGGGAGGAAGACCCGGGGGTGCCGGCGATGACATAGAGGAAGTCTCCGAAGACATAGAGGTGGAGGACATCGACTTGGGAGGAAGACCCGGGGTGCCGGCAATGACATAGAGGAAGTCTCTGAAGGCATAGAGGTGGAGGACATCGACTTGGGAGGAAGACCCAGGGGTGCCGGCGATGACTTAGAGGAAGACTCCGAAGGCATAGAGGTGGAGGACATCGGCTTCGGAGGAAGACCCGTGGGTGCCGGTGATGACATAGAGGAAGTCTACGAAGGCATAGAGGTGGAGGACATCGACTTGGGAGGAAGACCCGGGGGTGCCGGCGAAGACATAGAGGAAGTCTACGAAGGCATAGAGGTGGAGGACATCGACTTGGGAGGAAGACCCGGGGGTGCCGGCGATGACATAGAGGAAGTCTCTGAAGGCATAGAGGTGGAGGACATCGACTTGGGAGGAAGACCTGGGGGTGCCGGCGATGACATAGAGGAAGTCTCTGAAGGCATAGAGGTGGAGGACATCGACTTGGGAGGAAGACCTGGGGGTGCCGGCGAAGACATAGAGGAAGTTTCCAAAGGCATAGAGGTGGAGGACATCGACTTGGGAGGAAGACCCGGGGGTGCTGGTGTTAACATAGAGGAAGTTTCCAAAGGCATAGAGGCAGAGGATGGGTTGGCACCAGAGTAGGAGGACCTGGCATTATCTTCTGTTTTGCAAGTTGTCTTGTGCGTTTAACAAGAGCCTTTCTGTAAGATGCAAATTCTCCAATCGATATAAAAGAGCAAACAGAGCAACGAGAGCATTGCTGACAGGAAGAAGAAGTATGTATTTCCCCGACTTGGAACGTTTACACAATGCAGTACAATGCATAGAATACATTCTGCAAAGAATATAAACAGCGTAAAAGATTACCAGTTAAAGCATAAAATGTTACTGGCAAAAGGGTGAACCATGCACCCTAACACAACCACGGCGTGGAGAGTGCCTGGGAGACAACAAAAACATATGTCAGGTGATGACATTTACCAATAATTTATGAAACTATAGCAGAAATGACATTAGCACGAGAACTCGTAAACACGAGATACATGAAGCAAGATTGCAACCAAGGTGCGAAAAGTTACGCTGTTGCCTGGATAAAATATAATAAAACAAGAAAGATACCTCATATAAGTGGATACATATATCAGGGAAAGGACATAGGGCTGGAACACCACCAGAAAACTTGAAAACCTGAGGTAAGATGACTGCTCCAAGACACTCGTCTGTCTGTAAGGCAGACCGAGAAGAATATAAGGAATTAGAGGCCCAGGTGGATAACTCGTGGGTATCGGTGCACGTGCTATAGTCTGTTTCAACTGTCTCTCTGTTCCAGTACTGTCTGTTTGTAAAATGTAGGGAAGATAAAGCACTGTGTAGCGACATAAGATAAAACATCATATATTAATAATTGATATGTTAGTGTGAGTGAGTGAGTATGGTTTTACGCTGCTTTTAGCAATATTCCAGCAATATACGCCAGAAATGGGCTTCACACATTGTACCTATGTCAGGAATGGAACCTGGGTCTTCGGCGCGAGGAGCAAGCGCTTTAACCACTGGGCTACCCGATTGCCCCTGATATGTTAGAGGTTGAAAATTACTCAGTTAAAGTTTTTTAACTCTGAGCTCGCTATACCGCTGAAGACAATGTAGCTTCATGGCCCTGCGGAATCCTTATCCACATGCTGGTCTGATTGTATTGACTTATGCACAACTTCATACTCCTTTGATGGTCAACAGGACTACAAGGCTTCACTGCATAAGATATGCTATTGCATTTTCCTATTTCCAAGGAATTGAGATGTTCGTGTGACTTGATTGCACAGAATGACACAATATACTCTTTAAAAAGTTAACGGTTTTGAAACAAACATTGTCACAGTTTGAACTAAAAAGTTTCCATACTGTATACATTGTCACAGTTCGAACTAAAAAGTTTGCATACTGTATACATTGTCACAGTTCGAACTAAAATGTTTGCATACTGTATACATTGTAACAGTTCGAACTAAAAAGTTTGCATACTGTATACATTGTCACAGTTCGAACTAAAAAGTTTGCATACTGTATACATTGTGAAAGTTCGAACTAAAATGTTTGCATACTGTATACATTGTCACAGTTCGAACTAAAAAGTTTGCATACTGTATACATTGTGACAGTTCGAACTAAAAAGTTTGCATACTGTATACATTGTGACAGTTCAAACTAAAAAGTTTGCATACTGTATACATTGTGACAGTTCGAACTAAAATGTTTGCATACTGTATACATTGTCACAGTTCGAACTAAAAAGTTTGCATACTGTATACATTGTCACAGTTCGAACTAAAAAGTTTGCATACTGTATACATTGTCACAGTTCAAACTAAAAAGTTTGCATACTGTATACATTGTCACAGTTCGAACTAAAAAGTTTGCATACTGTATACATTGTCACAGTTCAAACTAAAAAGTTTGCATACTGTATACATTGTCACAGTTCGAACTAAAATGTTTGCATACTGTATACATTGTCACAGTTTGAACTAAAAAGTTTGCATACTGTATACATTGTCACAGTTCGAACTAAAAAGTTTGCATACTGTATACATTGTCACAGTTCAAACTAAAAAGTTTGCATACTGTATACATTGTCACAGTTCGAACTAAAATGTTTGCATACTGTATACATTGTCACAGTTCAAACTAAAATGTTTGCATACTGTATACATTGTCACAGTGCAAACTAAAAAGTTTGCATACTGTATACATTGTCACAGTTCGAACTAAAAAGTTTGCATACTGTATACATTGTCACAGTTCAAACTAAAAAGTTTGCATACCGTATCTCGAGATCCATGGTCTGTGCTCGGTACACCTCCCCGTCGATGTCCAGTATGTGTTCCAGTTCCTTCTGTTTTTCAGACTTCGAGGAGTTCTCATCACTGACCTTGACCTTGATCTTAAACGCTGTGACATTTTTCAGGACAGTCAACTGTGGAGCCTGCAGCTGGAATAGCACGGAAAGATTGTCAGCACAAAGTTTTGTGAGCTCCAATGAAAATATTTATTAGGTAGGCTGTAATTTTCACATTGAGGAGTGAGTGAGTGAGTGAGTGAGTGAGTGAGTGAGTGAGTATGGTATACAGAAACCTATGCATGGAGTATACAGTAACCAATGCATGGTGTATACAGTAACCAATGCATGGTGTATACAGTAACCAATGCATGGTGTATACAGTAACCAATGCATGGAATATACAGTAACCAAAGCATGGAGTATACAGTAACCAATGCATGGTGTATACAGTAACCAATGCATGGAGTATACAGTAACCAATGCATGGAGTATACAGTAACCAATGCATGGTGTATACAGTAACCAATGCATGGAGTATACAGTAACCAATGCATGGTGTACACAGTAACCAATGCATGGAGTATACAGTAACCAATGCATGGAGTATACAGTAACCAATGCATGGAGTATACAGTAACCAATGCATGGACTATACAGTAACCAATGCATGGAGTATACAGTAACCAATGCATGGTGTATACAGTAACCAATGCATGGTGTATACAGTAACTAATGCATGGTGTACACAGTAACCAATGCATGGAGTATACAGTAACCAATGCATGGAATATACAGAAACCAATGCATGGTATATACTAAATAATGCATGGAGTATACAGTAACCAATGCATGGAGTATACAGTAACCAATGCATGGAATATAATGTAACCAATGCATGGAATATACAGTAACCAATGCATGGTGTATACAGTAACCAATGCATGGAGTATACAGTAACCAATGCATGGTGTATACAGTAACCAATGCATGGAGTATACAGTAACCAATGCATGGTGTATACAGTAACCAATGCATGGTGTACACAGTAACCAATGCATGGAATATACAGTAACCAATGCATGGAATATACAGAAACCAATGCATGGTATATACTAAATAATGCATGGTGTATACAGTAACCAATGCATGGAGTATACAGTAACCAATGCATGGAATATACAGTAACCAATGCATGGAGTATACAGTAACCAATGCATGGTGTATACAGTAACCAAAGCATGGTGTATACAGTAACCAATGCATGGTGTATACAGTAACCAATGCATGGTGTACACAGTAACCAATGCATGGAGTATACAGTAACCAATGCATGGTGTATACAGTAACCAATGCATGGTGTATACAGTTACCAATGCATGGAATATACAGTAACCAATGCATGGTGTATACAGTAACCAATGCATGGAGTATACAGTAACCAATGCATGGTGTATACAGTAACCAATGCATGGTGTATACAGTAACCAATGCATGGTGTATACAGTAACCAATGCATGGTGTATACAGTAACCAATGCATGGTGTATACAGTAACCAATGCATGGTGTATACAGTAACCAATGCATGGTGTATACAGTAACCAAAGCATGGTGTATACAGTAACCAATGCATGGTGTATACAGTAACCAATGCATGGTGTACACAGTAACCAATGCATGGAGTATACAGTAACCAATGCATGGTGTATACAGTAACCAATGCATGGTGTATACAGTAACCAATGCATGGAATATACAGTAACCAATGCATGGTGTATACAGTAACCAATGCATGGAGTATACAGTAACCAAAGCATGGTGTATACAGTAACCAATGCATGGTGTATACAGTAACCAATGCATGGTGTACACAGTAACCAATGCATGGAGTATACAGTAACCAATGCATGGTGTATACAGTAACCAATGCATGGTGTATACAGTAACCAATGCATGGAATATACAGTAACCAATGCATGGTGTATACAGTAACCAATGCATGGAGTATACAGTAACCAATGCATGGAATATACAGTAACCAATGCATGGAGTATACAGTAACCAATGCATGGTGTATACAGTAACCAATGCATGGACTATACAGTAACCAATGCATGGTGTATACAGTAACCAATGCATGGAATATACAGTAACCAATGCATGGAGTATACAGTAACCAATGCATGGTGTATACAGTAACCAATGCATGGAGTATACAGTAACCAATGCATGGAATATACAGTCACCAATGCATGGAGTATACAGTCACCAATGCATGGACTATACAGTAACCAATGCATGGAGTATACAGTAACCAATGCATGGACTATACAGTTACCAATGCATGGAATATACAGTAACCAATGCATGGAGTATACAGTAACCAATGCATGGAGTATACAGTAACCAATGCATGGTGTATACAGTAACCAATGCATGGTGTATACAGTAACCAATGCATGGACTATACAGTCACCAATGCATGGAGTATACAGTAACCAATGCATGGAGTATACAGTAACCAATGCATGGAGTATACAGTAACCAATGCATGGAGTATACAGTCACCAATGCATGGAATATACAGTAACCAATGCATGGAGTATACAGTAACCAATGCATGGAGTATACAGTAACCAATGCATGGTGTATACAGTAACCAATGCATGGTGTATACAGTAACCAATGCATGGACTATACAGTAACCAATGCATGGAGTATACAGTAACCAATGCATGGAGTATACAGTCACCAATGCATGGAATATACAGTCACCAATGCATGGAGTATACAGTAACCAATGCATGGAGTATACAGTAACCAATGCATGGAGTATACAGTAACCAATGCATGGAGTATACAGTAACCAATGCATGGAGTATACAGTAACCAATGCATGGAGTATACAGTAACCAATGCATGGAGTATACAGTAACCAATGCATGGAGTATACAGTAACCAATGCATGGAGTATACAGTCACCAATGCATGGAATATACAGTAACCAATGCATGGAGTATACAGTAACCAATGCATGGAGTATACAGTAACCAATGCATGGTGTATACAGTAACCAATGCATGGTGTATACAGTAACCAATGCATGGACTATACAGTAACCAATGCATGGAGTATACAGTAACCAATGCATGGAGTATACAGTCACCAATGCATGGAGTATACAGTAACCAATGCATGGAGTATACAGTAACCAATGCATGGTGTATACAGTAACCAATGCATGGACTATACAGTAACCAATGCATGGTGTATACAGTAACCAATGCATGGTGTATACAGTAACCAATGCATGGACTATACAGTAACCAATGCATGGAGTATACAGTAACCAATGCATGGAGTATACAGTCACCAATGCATGGAGTATACAGTAACCAATGCATGGAGTATACAGTAACCAATGCATGGAGTATACAGTCACCAATGCATGGAATATACAGTCACCAATGCATGGAGTATACAGTAACCAATGCATGGAGTATACAGTCACCAATGCATGGAATATACAGTCACCAATGCATGGAATATACAGTCACCAATGCATGGAATATAATGTAACCAATGCATGGAATATACAGTCACCAATGCATGGAATATACAGTCACCAATGCATGGAATATAATGTAACCAATGCATGGAATATACAGTAACCAAAGCATGGAGTATACAGTAACCAATGCATGGAATATACAGTAACCAATGCATGGAGTATACAGTCACCAATGCATGGAATATAATGTAACCAGACTTACACTCTCTTTCTTCCCAGTCAGCGCCCCCAGAATGACCTTGAGGTGGCTGATTCCTCCACAGTGCTGAGACAGCAGAACGGTGATGGTCTGTGACGAGGGGTCCATTACGAGCTGCTCCCCGGCAGTGTTGAGATCACAGACAAACATGGAGACATCCATGTACTCCCTCGTCTCCAGTCTCCGCCATCCTGCGACACAAGAACAAGGCTACATGCCGAAGCAATCTGTCTGTCAGTTTAAGTGCATCGTTGCTCACAATATCTGGTTTGTATGGTCCGGAATCGATTATTTACAGACCACCATCATATACAGTAAACTAGGGTTATAATGAACTCATGGGACTACTAATTTTAGTTTGTTGTAACCGTAGTTCGTAATAAGCTTACAGTAAACTACGGTTATAACGAACTCAAAGGGACCACTAATTTTAGTTTATTTTAGCATTAGTTTGTTATATGCATATGTATAGCATATATATACAGCAGTGGCTGGGACCCAAAAATAAGTTCATATGTGTCAGTTCGTTATAAGCGTGTTCATTATAAATGTAGTTTACTGTATATACATCATATATACAGCAAATGGTCGGGACAAAAAAAACCCAGTTAATTATATCCGTCAGTTTGTTATAAGTGACTTTGTCATAAATGGTACAACGCTCCTGTAGACAGCATAGACTGGTACAACAAAGTCTCTATGAAGGTTCTATACCATGATACAATGCAGTGATAGCATGGACTGGTACAACACAGTCTCTATGAAGGTTCTGTACCGTGATACAATGCACTGATAGCATGGACTGGTACAACACAGTCTCTATGAAGGTTCTGTACCATGATACAATGCAGTGATAGCATGGACTGGTACAACACAGTCTCTATGAAGGTTCTGTACCATGATACAATGCACTGATAGCATGGACTGGTATAACACAGTCTCTATGAAGGTTCTGTACCATGATACAATGCAGTGATAGCATGGACTGGTACAACACAGTCTCTATGAAAGTTCTGTACCATGATACAATGCACTGATAGCATGGACTGGTACAACACAGTCTCTATGAAGGTTCTGTACCATGATACAATGCACTGATAGCATGGACTGGTACAACACAGTCTCTATGAAGGTTCTGTACCATGATACAATGCACTGATAGCATGGACTGGTACAACACAGTCTCTATGAAGGTTCTGTACCATGATACAATGCAGTGATAGCATGGACTGGTACAACACAGTCTCTATGAAGGTTCTATACTACCAAATATCATTCATTTGGTAACAAGCCTTGTGACTGCATACCTAGCTCTGTGGGAGAGGCGGCAGCTCCTTCTGACTCCGCCCTGAAACACACAGTGTCAAACACAATTGCAGCATGAGTAAGTCGATACCCCAACATCTGGAGCAGATACACCTCTCTACCTCTACATCTGGCACTCTACTCTACATCTGGCACTCTACATCTGGCACTCTACATCTGACACTCTACATCTGGCACTCTACTCTACATCTGGCACTCTACTCTACATCTGGCACTCTACATCTGGCACTCTACATCTGGCACTCTACATCTGGCACTCTACACCTGACACTCTACACCTGACACTTTACATCTGGCTCTCTACATCTGGCACTCTACACCTGGCACTCTACATCTGGCGCTCTACACCTGACACTCTACACCTGGCACTCTACATCTGGCACTCTACATCTGACACTCTACATCTGGCACTCTACACCTGATGCTCTACATCTGGCACACTACATCTGGCACTCTACATCTACATCGGGCACTCTTTATCCCACTATCTGACAGCCTATGTCTACACAAAGCATTATTACCCACGCTTGTCCTGTGTGTTGTTCTCAAGACTCGGTGCCTCGAGCACCTGGATGTCCGCCTCATACACACGCCTGCTGCCAAACATACTGGTTAGCAACACATCTGGAAATGTAAACCAAAATGTCACCCACCACAAGTGTTACCCATCATCCACCAACACACTGTTGCTATAGGTATTCCACTGGCTGTGTTACCCTCGGACAGTGTTTGTCATAGGTCTCTCCGGCAACGGGTCAGGTGACGAGCAGCTCTCCAAGTGGGCAACAAAGATATCTAGCCTACACTGGTGAGGTGAGGTGAGGTGAGGTGAGGTGAGGTGAGGTGAAATTAGGTGAGGTGAAATTAGGTGAGGTGAGGTGAGGTGTGCTGAGGTGAGGTGAAATTAGGTGAGGTGTGCTGAGGTGAGGTGAAGTTAGGTGAGGTGAGGTGAGGTGAGGTGTGCTGAGGTGAGGTGAGGTGAAGTGAAGTGAGATGAGGTGAGGTGAAGTGAAGTGAGATGAGGTGAGGTGTGCTGAGGTGACTGACTGACTGAGTATGGTTTTACCCCGCTTTTAGCAATAACCCAGCAATATCACGGCGGGGGACACCAGAAATGGGCTTCACACATTGTACCCATGTCGGGAATTAAACCCGGGTCTTCGGCGTGACGAGCGAACGCTTTAACCACTAGGCTACCCGACCGCCCCTGTGGTGAGGTGAGGTGAGGTGAGGTGAGGTGAGGTGAGGTGAAATGGAGTTTAACTCTGCGTCCAAGGTTATTGCTCTTATATAGCGTGTGTGTTTGTGTGTGACTGCTTGAACTAGCCTGAACTAACGCCGATTTCAATAAATGCCCTGGGACAACCAGATGCTTGGAGTGAGTGAGAGAGTTTTGTTTCACAATATTTTACTCATAGGTCATGTCAGCTTAACTTGAAAAGTGGTTCAGATGTTTGTGCTTTGATGAAGCCAATGAGCATGGATGTTATGCCAAGAGACCAGGATACTGATCCAGGATCCTGGCACAACCAAGGGAGGCAACTCTGTACACCCACAGAAACCATTGAAACTATGCCACTGATGGGTGAAAATCTTAAAATGTGTATTGATTCATAGTGTGAAATACCGGACACTAACATTCTTGAGAGATACAGGAGAAAGAATGGCAACCTACAAGGATATCTAAATGTCTTCATCCATCGCTTCTCATCCGTCTTTTTAATCACGTCGCTGAAGAATCCATAGGCAAAGAGAAGACCGCTGAAGCACACCAGCTTGCCTGGTTCATAGATACCGAATATGTTGAAATTGTTCACCTCCCCTGCCAAAACACAAAAACACAGACTCGACCTTCATTTTAATGTCATACAAGAATATACAGGTACATGAAAATAAGTAGCACTTTTCCACACAACAGACATTCTAACTGTTTCCACACAACAGACATTCTTACTGTTTCCACACAACAGACATTCTTACTGTTTCCACACAACAGACATTCTTACTGTTTCCACACAACAGACATTCCAACTGTTTCCACACAACAGACATTCTAACTGTTTCCACACAACAGACATTCTTACTGTTTCCACACAACATACATTCTAACTGTTTCCACACAACAGACATTCTTACTGTTTCCACACAACAGACATTCTTACTGTTTCCACACAACAGACATTCTAACTGTTTCCACACAACAGACATTCTAACTGTTTCCACACAACAGACATTCTTACTGTTTCCACACAACAGACATTCTTACTGTTTCCACACAACAGACATTCTTACTGTTTCCACACAACAGACATTCTTACTGTTTCCACACAACAGACATTCCAACTGTTTCCACACAACAGACATTCTTACTGTTTCCACACAACAGACATTCCAACTGTTTCCACACAACAGACATTCTTACTGTTTCCACACAACAGACATTCTAACTGTTTCCACACAACAGACATTCTAACTGTTTCCACACAACAGACATTCTAACTGTTTCCACACAACAGACATTCTTACTGTTTCCACACAACAGACATTCTAACTGTTTCCACACAACGGACATTCTTACTGTTTCCACACAACAGACATTCTAACTGTTTCCACACCACAGACATTCTTACTGTTTCCACACAACAGACATTCTAACTGTTTCCACACAACAGACATTCTTACTGTTTCCACACAACAGACATTCTTACTGTTTCCACACAACAGACATTCCAACTGTTTCCACACAACAGACATTCCAACTGTTTCCACACAACAGACATTCTAACTGTTTCCACACAACAGACATTCTAACTGTTTCCACACAACAGACATTCTTACTGTTTCCACACAACAGACATTCTTACTGTTTCCACACAACAGACATTCTAACTGTTTCCACACAACAGACATTCCAACTGTTTCCACACAAAAGACATTCTTACTGTTTCCACACAACAGACATTCTTACTGTTTCCACACAACAGACATTCCAACTGTTTCCACACAACAGACATTCTAACTGTTTCCACACAACAGACATTCTTACTGTTTCCACACAACAGACATTCTTACTGTTTCCACACAACAGACATTCTTACTGTTTCCACACAACAGACATTCCAACTGTTTCCACACAACAGACATTCTAACTGTTTCCACACAACAGACATTCTAACTGTTTCCACACAACAGACATTCTTACTGTTTCCACACAACAGACATTCTTACTGTTTCCACACAACAGACATTCTAACTGTTTCCACACAACAGACATTCCAACTGTTTCCACACAAAAGACATTCTTAGTGTTTCCACACAACAGACATTCTTACTGTTTCCACACAACAGACATTCCAACTGTTTCCACACAACAGACATTCCAACTGTTTCCACACAACAGACATTCTTACTGTTTCCACACAACAGACATTCTTACTGTTTCCACACAACAGACATTCTTACTGTTTCCACACAACAGACATTCTTACTGTTTCCACACAACAGACATTCTAACTGCATGTATACTAAGAAATAGCTGTTATGTAAGGAATGCATGTTTGCCTATATTTTAGTTACATGATGTTTATAATAAATGGCGTGTGTGAGGAAGATATCATTGTTATATTCTTTAAATGTTAAACAACAATGTGATAGCGGCAAACGTCCAATCAAAGCTTACCTCTGATTACATGTAGGGCTGCAGTCTCAACATCGTTAACACCACACGCCCAACTTGTAACACCATTGCCTGTACCTTGATAGTGAAGATGAGAGAGCATTAAAGACACCATTGTTTGTTTGTTTGTTGTTTAACGCTGAACTCAGCAATAATCCAGCTGTATGACGGCAGACTGTAAACAATCGAATCTGGGCCAGACAAGCCAGTGAATGACATCACGAGCATCGATCCACGGAATTGGGATCGATGACATGCATCAACAAAGTCACTGAGCATGACCACCCGATCCTGTTAGTCGCCTCGCAGACAAGCGTCGTCGCCTTTTACGGCAAGCATAGGTTGCTGTAGACCTGTTCCACTCTGGATCTTCACGGGTCAAAGGCACCATTGACTGTACCTTGATAGAGTAAGATCAGAGACCATTACAGACACCATAAGGCCAGAACCTTAATTTTCCTACAGTAAAATCAAACAAAACTAATAATACAAATGTCTTACATCTTGTACAGATATTACAAATTTGCGAAACTAATTTGTACACAGCAATAAGCACCTGCTGGGATAATGCCAAACTTGATATCTAGCGGCTTGAGGACAGACTCTGGATTATTGACGTTGATGCCAGCCTCTTTCTGGTTCCGTTGGATGAGTGTGTTGAGTGCCTCCTGGTACATTCCGTCTCCTCCCACTGTCACGATGCTGGAGACACACAAGACTGCTGACACGAGAAATCAACCTCTGGATACCTCCCCAACAGGACACCCACCAGTCACCACTGGCCGTATGTTTGTTAGCTCACCTGACAATGCATTCTAACATGCTTCGCGAAAAAGATCAAAGGCATCAACTATGCGGGGATAAAGTACACTATACGTTATAATTGACGGACGCCATGGCACTGTTCCAATTGTTTGTTTGTTGTTTAACACTGCACTCAGCAATATTCCAGCTTTATGACGGTGGTCTGTAAATAATCGAGTCTGGACTAGACAATCCAGTGATTGATATGAGCATCGATCAACGCAATTGAGATATGATGACATGCATCAGCGAGCCTGACCACCAGATCCCGTTATTTGCCTCTTACGTCAAGCATAGTTGCCTTTTACAAGCATGGGTTGCTGAAGACTTATTCTAACCCGGTCTTCGCGGGTCAAAAGCTATGCTTTACAGACACTTAAATATGTGTCACCAAAGTGAAATTGCATGGGCAATAAAAATCAAAGTATCTTCAAAACTGGAAAAGATATCTTAGACCCACAATACAAATTGTTTACAATGGAAACTAAACATCGAACAGAAACAGTTACGCAGCTTTAGGAGAGGCTATCAAAAGGAAGGTGCAGGCCAAGTTACTCCATCATTAATGTTGTGGTATAAATTCAAGCAGGTCTAAGATGTGCAGAGCAACAAGACAGCATTTTCACTTCTTTTAGAAGTGTGTCAGTTCCTGCTTCAAGCCCAAACATCTGTTGGCCAGTTGTTCAGGGCTCACTTCCTCGTAACAGACTTCCTAAAAGCAAATCATCCTGTGACAACAATAACCTTGAAAACGACCTTTGCAGTGAAATGACCTTTGTGCTTTAGATATCTGAAAATCAGCATGCATGTTCCTTCGTATTAGAACAACCTTTTTTGTAGAAATCATTGTGATTACTAACCCTTCCACATTGGAGAAGTCAAAGTTGTTGATAATTTCTTCTGCATGTCTGGCCCTTTCTGTAACTGCAACAGTGAGTGAGTGAGTGAGTGAGTGAGTGAGTGAGTGAGTGAGGGAGAGAGTGAGTGAGTGAGGGAGAGAGAGAGAGAGTGAGGGAGGGAGTGAGTGAGTAAGGGAGGGAGAGTGAGTGAGTGAGAGTGAGTGAGTGAGTGAGTGAGTGAGTGAGAGAGAGGAGTGAGTGAGTGAGTGAGTGAGTGAGTGAGTGAGAGAGAGAGGAGTGAGTGAGTGAGTGAGTGAGTGAGTGAGTGTGAGTGAGTGAGTGAGTGAGTGAGTGAAGGAGTGAGTTAGAGTGAGTGAGTGAGTGAGTGAGTGAAGGAGTGAGTTAGAGTGAGTGAGTGAGTGAGTGAGTGAGAGAGTGAGAGAGAGAGAGTGAGTGAGTGAGTGAGTGAGTGAGCTAAGTCACCGCGTCATACAAACATGACCTATTCCGCTTCAATATGTTCATGTTCACGTTTACTGCAAAACGGAGACTATAGACAATTATTACAGTTCCAAGAAAAATGGGTGAACCTTCTGGACATAACCTTGTCATCTTCCATTCACCACTTACTGGATCAGGTGGATCCTGACACAGCTAGGGGAGGCAACTCTGCACAGTAGACTGCAGTGAAGTAGATCGCAGACCTACTTGTGCTTCATTATGAATCAGCCTCCACAGCTGGATTACAAACTTAAGTCCTCATATATACAAAGAAGAAGTTGCTTTTTCATATATTGTGTCTACTTTGTCCAGATATACAATGAACTTTTATACCCAGACAGTGTAACAACAGAACTAATGTTTCTTGTTTGTTTGTTTGTTGTTTAATGCCTCCCTCAGCAATATTCCAGCTATATGACGGCGGTCTGTGTAAAAAATTGAGTCTGGACTAGACAATCAAGTGATTGATATCATGGGCATCGATCCACACAATTAGGATCAATGACATAGATCAACCAAGTCAGCGAGTCTGACCACCCGATCCCGTTAGTGGCCTCTTACGACAAGCATAGTCACCTTTCACAGAAAGCATGGGTTACTGAAGACATATTCTACCCCGGATCTTCACGGATCCAGAACTAATTTACATTCCTCAGTATGGATCCAGTGGTGCATGCTCAAGGTCATAACTTTGCATTGGGGAATAAAATCAAAATTCACTGTCTGCATGTATTATAATCACACCCCTCTACTCGGCTGTATTATTGGGGAAATAGTGTGCACAATACTGGAAAATGTGGTACTGACTGAAAACATGAGTGTTAATCCCTGCCGTCTTGAAGAGACCTGCCACCTTCTTCTCGTAGATCTTTTGACCTTGACCCTTGCCCCCGATTGGGTTCACTATCACAAGCAGGCTTTTAGGGGTTGCTGCACAAAACAGAACAAACAACAAATTATATTGGAAGTGTTGGAATTCATTTCATCAAATTCTGTCATGACGTCCACCACAAGCAGAGAAACCCACCTGGTCGATACTTGGCTTGTATCTGGACAACCCATGCACTGACGTCACCTTCCTTCACATCAAACTTCTTCTCAGCTGCCCTCCACTTCTTATCCTTTCTGCGGGATATAAAGTGGATGGTGAAGCTCTTGCCTGCACCATTCACCTGAGTTGTCTCCCCCTGGCCATCTGTCACAAGGCCATAGATGTCACTCCAAGGGAGGCTGACCTCTACAATAAAACAGTGAGCAAAGGGTTCAACATATCTCCTCAAAGTTAGATAAATACTGACCAACAAAATCTTGCCTGTCAACTTAGGAAACTAAATGTGATAACCAATTTATAATGTGGAAAACTAGGGACTACTCCCAACGAACCAAGGGTCCGTGGGACTGACCATTTCATAGTTGGGAGTGGGCAACTGTAAAAATGACCAGTCCCCCCTAATTTTTGTCAGTCCCAACTTTCAACAAATAAAAAAATGCATGAAAATGACCTGGCTTAAATTCTTTTAACATGTTTGATTGCACAGACATCATCTCTGAAGTAACTTACATCTGCACATCATTCCCACAAAGGTAAGTCACAATTTTCTCCCTTTTTTGAATATTTCGAGACGAAGTCACTATAAATACATATTTAACCTCAAAGCAAAGCGAAATGTTGTTATTTGCACTGACAACAGACAACAGGAAACCCGGATGGAAACAGACAAGCTGACTTTTGAAAAACCGAGAGCCAATGTTTTATTCAACAACAAAGATATATAAGGTACTCTATTTGCAGTCACATGAATTACTGGTCCAAGCCTTATTTTACCAGTACAAAACTGGCAATTACCGGTAAGCGGGAACACTGAATCCAGCATCAGATAACACTGGTCAAATCCAAATAGTCTGCAGCTCACTTCAGACAAGTGGTTTGAATAAAACATTTGGCTAGAAAACTATAAGTCCTGGATTGTCACTCATCTAGGCCTAATAGACAAGTGGACTTGTGTCTGTGTCCAACCCTGTAATCCTAATCGTTTCCCACCATCCAAACCTGGGCAAAGTCTCACATTTCCCACCTATACAGTCGTAACTAACAAGATGGTGTATTCAACACAATGTTAACATTGGATGTATCTAATTGTTTTCAAAATGGAACTTGTGACTTACGTACCATCAGGTCTGGACCCTGTTCGACAAAGCGATCGTAGCGGTAAGATGATTGTAACTCCAATACTTTAACATAGACTTACGACAGTCATAGCACTATGATCACGCTACAAGAGAGTACGCCACTTTTGGCAATATTCAACCAATGTCGCGACAGGGAACACCAGCAGGGAACACCAGACATGGGCTTCACACATTGTACCCATATGGAGAACCCAGGCCTTCGGCGTGATGATCAACTGCTTTAACCACTAGGTTACCCAGCCTCCCCCTTTAGCCTTGTGCTTAAAGAAACAACAGATTGAGAATATCATTTTGAACAAATTGAAAGCAACACTGATGCATTGATCTTTGTTCTGATTTAAAAAACTAATCTGATCATACAAACATTCTCTTTAGAATGACATCCGAGTTGTCAGAGATTTCTAAAACAACAAGGTCCAGTTTGCATCATGGTGGGAGTTTTGAATTTGATCAATTGCATTTCTAATCCACATTCAGTTCAAATAGCTGCAAACAAACAGTCACATGTCGGGCTCAACTATTTCTACACTCAAGTGAAATATTGGCAATTATTATGCCTCAAAGATTGACCAATCAGAGCGCAGAACTATTAACCCCATAGGAGCCTTTATTATGCCTCAAAGTGAGATTGACCAATCAGAGAGCAGAACTACTGACCCCACATTAGCCTGTATACCGTCCGTAAAAAAACAAGATGGTTGATACTGACCTAATATGAAACCGTATTCCATCCGTAACGGCCATCTTGGATTTTCCAACACCCACTTCACATATTTCACATGGAAATGCTTTACAGATATTCTTTATTTGACACTCTTTTGTGTTTTACTTTAATTAATTGTGACGTGCAAGGACGTTAATCTGTTTTTAAATCACGTTCGTGACCTTATTGATAAAAATTATAGTTTAAATTTTCAACAAGGTTTGGCCGCTAAGGTTTAAAGAGTGGTCTCCCTTTGACATCAGCAATGGCTGTCAATTGCTTTACAAGTCACACCAATGAGGAAATCTCTGATAAAAGGCAAAATGTGCGATATGGATGCCAGAGAGCGTAAACTTATTGGCATAATAAATTCGTTTTGGTGTCTTTAGTTGCCATATACGGTGTCATATTAGGTTAGTAGAAAAATATTGGGCGAGGCGTCAGCCTAATATGACACCATATATGGCAACTAAAGACACCATAACAAATCCAGCCAGATACTGAATTGTAACCATGTTATCTTATCTTAACAGTAAAAAGCTGTATAACATGTTGACGTGTAAAACAGTAAATGCATATACTTTTAACACATTCTTTTGGTCTATGTGACGAGTGAAGGTTTTAACCACTAGGTTACCCGACCACCCTTAGATACAGTGTGGTGGAACTATATTCGGTGGTATTTTCAGCTATTAAGAAGGGAAAGCGTAAAATGAGTTGTTTGACGTTGGAGTTCGGCTGAAATGTCATATTCAAAGAAATTAATGCCACTGCAGTGCACCTGATTTTTGTCTTATTTTCAAATTGCAATATTTAAATCAAAGATTTGGTGCCATTGGGTGAAATACAATTAAGAACTGACTTTCACTTTGTGTGAGTTCATTGGAGAATGAACCTTCATAGAGTGATGGTCAAACTATATGAACATCAGAGCTTGCGACGACGTTCACACAATGTTTGGCCCTCACTCTATAAAGCCAATTCTTATAAAAAAATTCTCACAATATTTTACCTCAAAGGATGGAGGCCTAAATCTATACACTATTTTATTTAGTTCCTGTGACTTCATGTTTACACTGACAGCCATACAACAACCAGCTGTATGGCAGAATAAAATAGTTGCTCAAAAGCTGACATGAGCATATGTATGCACAAATTACTCTTCAAAAACATCTGACATCAAATTGTGTTGTTCATACACTTATGACCGTCAATTTTGCAGTCATGTGATGGACCTCTCGTCCATTAAAAAGCTGTACATCATGTAAACTTCAAATTAAAAAATGATTAACATATGAATCCAGATGTAATCTACCTGCGGGTTCCTTCTTCTGATTGGTCAGCTGCCAGCGCAGGCCGTCAGGTGACAGGTGTACACGGTATTCCTGTCCACCGCTCAGCAGATCCCCACTCAACAACACAGATGCCTCCGCCATTACCACACAAGTCGGCTGCTGTCTTCCTGGGCTGGAGGAGAAACATATCCATGTAGCAACAGCCTATTATATGTGACGCTTACCTCCACACAAGTCTGCTGCTGTCTTCCTGGGCTGGAGGAGAAACATATCCATGTAGCAACAGCCTATTATATGTGACTCTTACCTCCACACAAGTCGGCTGCTGTCTTCCTGGGCTGGAGGAGAAACATATCCATGTAGCTACAGCCTATTATATGTGACTCTTACCTCCACACAAGTCGGCTGCTGTCTTCCTGGGCTGGAGGAGAAACATATCCACGTATCTACAGCCTATTATATGTGACTCTTACCTCCACACAAGTCTGCTGCTGTCTTCCTGGGCTGGAGGAGAAACATATCCATGTAGCAACAGCCTATTATATGTGACTCTTACCTCCACACAAGTCGGCTGCTGTCTTCCTTGGCTGGAGGAGAAACATATCCATGTAGCAACAGCCTATTATATGTGACTCTTACCTCCACACAAGTCGGCTGCTGTCTTCCTGGGCTGGAGGAGAAACATATCCATGTAGCTACAGCCTATTATATGTGACTCTTACCTCCACACAAGTCTGCTGCTGTCTTCCTGGGCTGGAGGAGAACATATCCATGTAGCTACAGCCTATTATATGTGACACTTACCTCCACACAAGTCTGCTGCTGTCTTCCTGGGCTGGAGGAGAAACATATCCATGTAGCAACAGCCTATTATATGTGACTCTTACCTCCACACAAGTCGGCTGCTGTCTTCCTGGGCTGGAGGAGAAACATATCCATGTAGCTACAGCCTATTATATGTGACTCTTACCTCCACACAAGTCGGCTGCTGTCTTCCTGGGCTGGAGGAGAAACATATCCACGTATCTACAGCCTATTATATGTGACTCTTACCTCCACACAAGTCTGCTGCTGTCTTCCTGGGCTGGAGGAGAAACATATCCATGTAGCAACAGCCTATTATATGTGACTCTTACCTCCACACAAGTCGGCTGCTGTTTTCCTGGGCTGGAGGAGAAACATATCCATGTAGCAACAGCCTATTATATGTGACTCTTACCTCCACACAAGTCGGCTGCTGTCTTCCTGGGCTGGAGGAGAAACATATCCATGTATCTACAGCCTATTATATGTAATGCTTACCTCCACACAAGTCTGCTGCTGTCTTCAGGGGCTGGAGGAGAAACATATCCATGTATCTACAGCCTATTATATGTGACTCTTACCTCCACACAAGTCTGCTGCTGTCTTCCTGGGCTGGAGGAGACACATATCCATGTATCTACAGCCTATTATATGTGACTCTTACCTCCACACAAGTCTGCTGCTGTCTTCCTGGGCTGGAGGAGAAACATATCCATGTATCTACAGCCTATTATATGTGACTCTTACCTCCACACAAGTCTGCTGCTGTCTTCCTGGGCTGGAGGAGAAACATATCCATGTAGCAACAGCCTATTATATGTGACTCTTACCTCCACACAAGTCTGCTGCTGTCTTCCTGGGCTGGAGGAGAACATATCCATGTAGCTACAGCCTATTATATGTGACACTTACCTCCACACAAGTCTGCTGCTGTCTTCCTGGGCTGGAGGAGAACATATCCATGTAGCTACAGCCTATTATATGTGACTCTTACCTCCACACAAGTCTGCTGCTGTCTTCCTGGGCTGGAGGAGAAACATATCCATGTATCTACAGCCTATTATATGTGACACTTACCTCCACACAAGTCTGCTGCTGTCTTCCTGGGCTGGAGGAGAAACATATCCATGTATCTACAGCCTATTATATGTGACTCTTACCTCCACACAAGTCTGCTGCTGTCTTCCTGGGCTGGAGGAGAAACATATCCATGTATCTACAGCCTATTATATGTGACACTTACCTCCACACAAGTCTGCTGCTGTCTTCCTGGGCTGGAGGAGAAACATATCCATGTAGCTACAGCCTATTATATGTGACGCTTCCTTCCTGGGGAGGCAATACATGGTGCTCATGCCATCAACCACTAGTTTGTCTGATTCAAACTTTTTGACCAACATTGTCCATGACCCAGCTGTAACATTGACGACTGTGTACAGAACAATATTCTCCCAATCAGAACTTCTTTTTTTGTTTATCACTTTATTTCTCTTTTCTTGGGTACAGATACTGGTAGGCCATTTTATTTCTTTAATATATTACATTGTTGTTCAATATGAGAATATGAAGTTAATCTATTGTGATACATAATAAATACACGTAGGATAGGCAAATTTGTCAATTCAGGATGGTTATGCATGATAATTTATCGTATTCACATTTCGTGTATGAGACATATTTTTGCTTATGATATACGCTTTAGAGATATTTTTGGTTCGTTAATATAAGGGACAGAGTTTCAGCATTTCTTTTAGTGTATATATATTGCTTTGTTGCAATATAAATTAGATTCAAGGTTATGGATTGTCCAGATTTCTGGATCGTAGTGTCGGCGGAAGCACAATACAAAGCAGGCTACCTAAACACTTACCAGTTACCAATTCAGGGAGAATCTGGGATTCAACCCAATGATCAGCAGATCCTAGCAAGGGAAGGGGAGACAACTCTACACAGCAAGTTGTGGCTGGTTAAGCCACTGGGCTACCTATGTCCTACACAAGTATGATTGAGATAACACAACAAAATGTCTGCAAAAGTCTTGTGTACTAGATCTATACCCAGCTTTAACAATCTGTTGTATACAAGACAGACATCATTCATACTACATCTGCTCAGTGAGTGTCAGTTAATTGATTAGTGCTACCTGGATTAATTAACTACCTGTGCTGTGTAACACCTGATATCACTCAGGTATATATAGGAAGTTAGTGAGGGCACAGGGCCACAGGGCCACGGATTGCCATACTATACTGACTGTACTGATTACATTTAAAAAAGAGCTTTTTTTAATGTAATCAGTACAGTCAGTTTGGTATGGCTATCCGTGGCCCTGTGAGTGAGGGTGTGTGTGTCTCGTAATCTGTCTCTGGCAATGACACCTCAATGTGTACGAAATGGTGTGGAAATGTCACCTCGCTGGGGTCAGAAAAACAATGACGTACCCGACATCACGGCAATTTCAATGTCAATTTCGTGAAAAAAGCATTGGCAAAAAAGTTATAAATTACGAGTCCGACGTCACGTCGACAGAAGCGGTATATCGAGTTCCTGAAGGTGTCACTATAACCTGTCGTTCATATCAGAGGCAGATGCGCCCATACCGTTGTTGATTGGATAGTATGCATGCATCTGAGGAAATCCAGATCTTTAAAAACAGTCAGTAACCTTAATTTTAAACTTCGTAAACATAATCAGATCATGATTGACATATATTGTGCTTTGAACTGAGAAACTTACCGAACAGGCTAAGTGGCGATAACTATTCCAAGGGAGGCAACTACGTATGGCTTGCTATCAAGGACCAGTCAGTTACGAACAGGCTCGTGCAGTAGCTCCTACCAGAGCGTACGAAACGATAATCTTGTCTAACATCATCATAAATACAGCTAGTCTTACAAAATTGAAAGACGCTGTAATCAATGTAATCTTTGCAGCGGATATAATATAGAATACTAAACGAGCTCCCGTGTAGTGCCAGTTTTATGAAACGAGTGAATAGTTTGGTATCTGACGAGTGAAAGCCTGATCACAGAGACCATCGGTACATGGTCTCTGCTGATCACAATACCCGATGACGTAATTTGCAAGATCCACCGGCGAAACAATGCCATGTGACGTCAGCCTAGCAACAGGGTTGTTAGGGTCATCGTGTGTGCATAAGCTCCTTTCAGTGATTTATCATCTCTATATGCAATGTCTTTGAATAAGTCCAGGGATGTTGAGAGTTTTCAATATTTGTTCGTGAAACTTGAACATCAACACGCGCTTTGGTATTACACAATGTGCAATACAGCTGTGTGTTTATTAAACGTCGTGATCTCTTCACGATATGGTATCTGCGGGCAAGTAATAAAGTTTTTTTATATTTCTGTGATTAAGAGGCCACTAACGGGATCGGGTGGTCAGACTCGCTGACTTGGTTGATGCATGTTGATGCATTGTATCCAAATTGTGTGAATCGATGCTCATGATGTCAATCACTAGATTGTCTAGTCCAGTCTCGATTATTTACAGATCGCCATCATGTAGCTGGAATATTGCTGAGTGCGGCGTTAAACAACAAGCTGACAAACAAAAACGGTTGGTGTCTGTCCAATTGGAAAAAAATATATGCATCATCCCAATATGAAATCAGCATACAGTTGTGTTTAGTAAATAACACATTGACATTTCTTATTCAATCAAGATTTATTTCTTTGGCAGGTCAGATTAATGGCTGAAAATATAAATTCCTTTTAAAGTGAAGGATGTTTAAAGTTTTACAGCAAAATGCCCCTGTATTTACGCCCATCCCCGGGGTAATTGGTTCACTTATTTGGTGTATGCGGTAACCAAAGCTTATATAATGCTAATGCATGTGATCAGTTATTTCAAGAGCTAACAGTGGCTACTTTTTTTATTTGTCTTGTCGAAAGTTATACTTTTTCAAATCCAAAGATAGAGCTTCTCATACAAATATATTATATTTCTTTCTTGTTGTGTTAAAATGTATCACCAGAGACAGGGCCACGGTAATGATAAACTGTTGGGGAGGGCCGTCCCTCTATTATATGGTCTCTGGTATCACCTAATATGCATATGACCAAATATCACGGTTCTTAGAAATGTTGGTGTCTGTTTTCTATTATATGGTCTCTGCTGTTTCTAACCGTGTTAGAATATTTCTGTGAAGAGACGGAGAGACCTCATATTTGATAAGACGGGATCTTTGAATAGCTGAGGGTCCGAATGCAGGTTAGCACCATTCTGCCAGGGTGTCACGGACTGGTCACCTGCTGTAGACTGGACTACATGTACATGAATTCCAGGAGGGCACAGACACGTTTCGCGTATGAGAGGCCCCGGTGTTCGCTCACCGTGAGTTAGTGAGTGAGTTGGGTTTACGCTTTTATCACGCCAATAAGGGGAATCGCCTCGGCCTTCGACATAAGGCTATAATGGAAGGCATTACTCTTCTGGGAGGGAGCTTTGTGATGACAGTGTGCATGCAGTGGGTGTATCTTTGTGTCAGATGAGCCACGCCCTGTCAGGAACATCAATATTTCATGCCACAATTACAAATTGTAAAGTTGACATCTTAGGAAATGCAATAAACAGTAAAACAGACCAGTGCACCACGGAAATATAATTTAATAGTAAACGGCTCCTCCTCCTCCTCCTCCTCTGCTTCTAAAGATATACAGTAAAGTACGGTTATAACGAACTCAAAGGGACTACTAATTTTAGTTCGTTATAACCGTGGTTCGTTATACATACACATATACAGCATAACTACATCAAAAAGTCGGGACCAAAACAGTAAGTTCGTTATATCCGTAAGTTCGTTATAAGCGTGTTCGTTATAACCGTAGTTTACTGTATGTCATATCAAAGGATTCTGATATAAACTAGTTTCCATGACAACGCACGCGTGTCAGTGAGAGCGATGGAACTACATCAGTACTGACCGAGGTTTTGTAAATAGGTAAGATACACATGAAGACGAATGTAATAATATCTGCATTAACCACTTGAAATAATTATCTCAGGTGAACCTTGATATGTGTGGCTGGTTGAGTCAAGTGGGTTCCCCCATTGGGGCTCTCGGCTAGGTGTAACGCGGCCTTGAAAAGTATTAAGTGATTAAGATCTTTAGCAGTGGTGAAAATCTGAGATTCCGATTCACGATCTTAGGATCCTGTCACTCGCAAGGTACGCAACTCCCCGTAATTGCTAATGATTACGAATATGCCATATCTGGGCAGTCATGCACGTATTATCATGTGACAAGACATGCAGTCGAATGATTGAATGCTCCAGCTGTCACGGTAGCCAGGAACCGAGTGCCCCAATGTTACGGGTGTCCAACAGGTATTCCCCGACCACTACCCCCGGACAGCTTCACGGGCCTAGAAACCTCGCTATAACGCTGTTTACAGAGCCACTGTTGCCTATCTGTCAGACGGAGAGTGAATGCTTATACCGTTGACTCATTGAGCTTGTGCTGTAGTTTGTGGGGCAGGTTTTTTTTGTTCTGACCCCGTTCGAGAGGAAAACATCGGAGTGCAGCTAGACTGGGTGGGGAGTCCAGAACATCGTTCAAAGGGCGCAGCGGGGTGCTGGTTGGCACTTTCCCACGATCTTCAACTGCTTGACAGGAAAGACTAACACGCGATAAGAGTCTTCAAATAGTAAGTATACGCCGTACACTAGTCTTGTCTAATGACACTTAAAATCCTATTCCCTGAATACCCTGGACACTACAGTATTAATACAGAATGTCACAGTTTTCGCCCAGATAGATGTATTGAAGCAGCTGTCAAGTTACAGTGCTAAAACCCTTATACTCCTGCTTTCAACCAGAGACCATATACCGATCGGTATGGCCCCTCATTCAACCTCATCGACAGACCTCACTGGCCCTGCCTGGGACGGTTCCGTGTCAATTGGTAACAGGGTTGTTAGCTGTGATGTTAGCTGACAGTCAGGGCATAAAACCCAATTGTCAGACCCTACCGTGGCACTGGGGTAAGGAGATGTTAGTCTGTCTAACAGTCCCTTGACCATTTTATTTTCAATTTCGTCCAGCCTGTAATGCCACAGCATTAGATGCAGCAAGTCTAGATATTTCCATAGGTTCCCATCTCACTGGGGCTCCTTTTAAATTTAAATGTAGTTGCTTGTTTCTATCAAAATTATATATTTTCAGAGACTAAGCGTTAATCTCAGGGTGATATGTAGATGTCACATTCTTATAAAGTGGGTGTGTTTAGGTGCTATTTCAACTTGTCACCTTATTCAAGAATTCTGCCCTACCTACCTCAGTCCAAAATGGACATGATTTTGCTGTGCTTCAGGATTATGACTGGTTTCGATTTGAGAGGTCTGGGTTTTGCTTGTGGTAGACTTTGTACAAGGATAGTAGGGCTGGGACATGTAACTCGGGTACTCAGGGTACTGACTAGCACCCCAGTGCCTAGAGCACTACCCCGACCATGGTTAGTCAAGTAATATATTGTTTAATGACAGAAAGTATCTAGAACTCCAAGGTTACACTACAAGTCACTAATGGTCACATTTCTTTCTGACTATGCACACATTCCTTCTGACTTTCATGTGTTTGAATAATGATAATGCTTCAGTCAACTTCATTGCATGCATGACCACATCGTTTTATTCATGCATCTGAATACATTTTGCAAGGGCTATGGTCAAATTATTCCCAATCAGACATTTTGTACCTAACTGCTGAGACCTACAGCGGGTACCCGGGTAGGGTCGGGTAATAGGGGGCTGGGTACCCAGGTAGTAAATTTGGACTCGTCCCAGCCCTAAGGATGGATTATTCAGACAATCATACATAAGAGATTTCCTGATTTTGGTGGGCATAGTCTTGGCATTCTAGTATTTCAGAGACAGAATAGGTCCTTAATGTACCCCTTACCTGAAGTAAGACTCACCGTAGTGGGAATTTGTGGTTTGGATGTAATTAATATAAGTTGAGTAACCTTCTAGCAATTCACAGGCAGAATATGTCCTTGATATTCAATACAGACAGACAATTTATTCAATAAAAGGCCACTGGCCCAAAATACATACATATGCAGGAATAAATAAAGCCTGTGCAAAATGACATATTTACAAACTGGGAAAATTTACATTATTTATTTTTTTAAATTTTTTCAATTTATTTTATTTACTTATTTGCAGTGGATTATTTACTATTTACCTTAAGTTGATGAGCTTTGGTAAGAAAAATAGATATTTTATTTAAGGTATCATATGCATCTTCGGAAATAATAGAGATAAAGTTATACTGAAGGTTAGAGGTAATATATTTATCTAAAAGTGCATTACGAAGGGAGCTGTAGGATTCACAAATTAATGATAATGATATCCAATACACATATATAGACCCGTGAAGATCCGGGGTAGAATAGGTCTTCAGCAACCCATGCTTGCCGTAAAAGGCGACTATGCTTGTCGTAAAAGGCGACTAACAGGATCGGGTGGTCAGACTCACTGACTTGGTTGATGCAGGTCAACGATCCCAATTGTGTGGATCGATGCTCATGATATTAATCACTGGATTGTCTGGTCCAGACTCGATTATTTACAGACCGCTGTCATACAGCTTGAATATTGCTGAGTGCGGCGTAAAACAACAAACCAACCAACTATTTACTCTGGTCACCATTGTTGCTATATGACTGACTTAAGCAACGCTGTACAATAACAGCCTCAGAACTTAATGTAGACTTGTATTTAGTCTCTGAAATTATAACATATTTCAATATTGTTTTGTTGAATTGTCTTTTAATATATGTGACCAACCATTTGATAAGGGACTTTATGGGTGAAAAATCACATTTTGACTTTTCGTTATATTTTAGAACTACGCATCTTTGGAAAACAAATATGCAATTCACAACCTTCAATTAATATTTTTTACAGAGATGCATGATATCACACATATCAATCTTCAAGGAAGTAAGTTGCCGTCAAGCATCTTTATGATGTCATAGCACAATCGTATCCTAGATAGATCTTCAGCAACCCATGCTTGCTGCAAAAGGCGACAATTCTTGTCGTAAGAGGCGACTATCGGGATTGGGTGGTCAGGCTCGCTGACTTGGATGATGCATGTCATCATGTCCCAATTGTGTGGATCGATGCTCATGATGTCCATCACTGGACTCGATTATTTACAGACCGCCATCATATAGCTGGAATATTGGTGAGTGTGGCGTTAAACAACAAACAAACAAACCAATCCTGGTGGGTCTCATATGATAGAAAGGAGACTAAAGAGTATTTTCTGAAATCTGAAGAAATCTAGATACTATTGAAGAAATGCTTGGGACTTGTGTAGGACATAGGTAGCCCAGTGGCTTAACCAGCCAAAACTTGCTGTGCAGAGTTGCCTCCCCTTACCGTGCTAGGATCTGCTGAACATTGGGTTGAATCCCAGTTTCTCTCTGAATTGGTTTGTCAGATACATACCCATGGTGATGTGTTTCACCAAAGTGGTAACTGGTAAGTGTTTAGGTAGCCTGCTTTGTATTGTGCTTGCACCGACACTACGATCCAGAGATCTGGACAATCCATAACCTTGAATTTAATTTATATGGCAACAAAGCAATATATATACACTAAAAGAAATTCTGAAACTCTGTCCCTAATATTACCGAACTAAAAATATCTCTAAAGCTTATATCATAAGCAAAAATATGTCTCATAGACGAAATGTGAATACTATAAATTATCATGCAACAACCATTTCGCATAACCATCCTGAATTGACAAATTTGCCTATCCTATGTGTATTTATTATGTATCACAATAGATTAACTTCATATTCTCATATTGAACAACAATGTAATATATTAAAGAAATAAAATGGCCTACCGGTATCTGTACCCAAGAAAAGAGAAATAAAGTGATAAACAAAAAAAGAAGCTCTGATTGGGAGAATATTGTTCTGTACACAGTCGTCAATGTTACAGCTGGGTCATGGACAATGTTGGTCTAAAAGTTTGAATCAGACAAACTAGTGGTTGATGGCATGAGCACCATGTATTGCCCCCCAGGAAGGAAGCGTCACATATAATAGGCTGTAGCTACATGGATATGTTTCTCCTCCAGCCCAGGAAGACAGCAGCCGACTTGTGTGGTAATGGCGGAGGCATCTGTGTTGTTGAGTGGGGATCTGCTGAGCGGTGGACAGGAATACTGTGTACACCTGTCACATGAAGGCCTGCGCTGGCAGCTGACCAATCAGAAGAGGGAACCCACAGGTAGCTGCTGCCTCCTAGATGGTATATTTTCCCCTTCATGCCAGACACTAGCAGATCAAGGGAGCTAATCCTAAATGTGTGGACTGATGCTCATGATGTTAATCATTGAAATTTCTGATTCAGACTTGACTAATTACAAACTGCCGTCGTACAGCTTGAACATTGCTGAGTGCAGCATTAAACAACAAACCTTATTACTGCCGTATTTCCTCAATTAAACGCCCAGGTGCATATATCTTTTAGACACTCTTTACCGCCAGCATTTAATCGCAAGATAATAATTGGAGAATTGTGTGTATAAAAACTAACTTCATAAAGGCCTGGTGTTTATTCGAGATCCCGATATTTATTCGCAGTCCAGCATTTAATTGAGGAAGTACGGTATGTTCTGTAGTTTCAGCATTACCTTGGTGTATAAAGAAATAATGTGTATATCATATTGATCATCCCAGTATTTGTGTGTCCTAAACACCTGGCTCACATAATTCACATGCAATTTCCTAATTTAAACAAACATTCATTCAATGAATCATCATATACCCTGCTTCAATATAGAGATGTAGTTGGTCAGTATTTATCTAACTTTAAGGAGATGTGTTGAACCCTTTGCTCACTGTTTTATTGTAGAGGTCAGCCTCCCTTGGAGTGACATCTACGGCCTGGTGACAGATGGCCAGGGGGAGACAACTCAGGGGAATGGTGAGGGCAAGAGCTTCACCATCCACTTTATATCCCGCAGAAAGGATAAGAAGTGGAGGGCAGCTGAGAAGAAGTTTGATGTGAAGGAAGGTGACGTCAGTGCATGGGTTGTCCAGATACAAGCCAAGTATCGACCAGGTGGGTTTCTCTGCTTGTGGTGGAAGGGGGACATTGCCCTTTGTGTGTCATGAGAGAGTTTGATGAAAGATGAATACCAACACTTCCAATATTATTTGTTGTTTGTTCTGTTTTGTGCAGCGACCCCTAAAAGCCTGCTTGTGATAGTGAACCCAATCGGGGGCAAGGGTCAAGGTCAACAGGTCTACGAGAAGAAGGTGGCAGGCTTCTTCAAGACGGCAGGGATTGATACTCATGTTTTCAGTCAGTACCATGTTTTATTTTAAACAGAATTAAGAAATTTTCATTCCTTTTAATTTAAACAAACAAGTTTATGAAGATATTCATGTTCCCAATTACAGAATTAGGATGTCATTTTAATATATGAAGCTACATAGTTTTTTGTAAATAATATACTTTCATTGTAACTTCTTTGATAGGCATTTAGAAGTTGGAGTACTAAGTAAGGATAAGATTTATTGATGAACAACTTCTTTATTACAATTATTATTGTAATAAAGAAGTTGTTCATCCATAGATTCTTATCCTTACTTACTTTAATTGTGAAGCATATAGTGTGTTGAATAGCTGGGTATTATACCAATGTGTAGACAACTGAAGTAATGATTGGCCCTATGAAAAATCTGGATAGGGGGTGTCATGGATATATGCAATCTTTGTGAATGGGAAAATATCTGAACAATACTTGTAACAAACACATATCAGTGTGTAACTCTGGGTGATCTTTAGGTTGAATAGTTGACAAGGTGACACATATATCTCAGTAGTAGTACTGGTTGGTCAAGGCAGAGAATGTTACTATAATTGTTATTTATAAAGGTGTTTATTTAAGAGATAAAAGATTGGATTTCTCGTCATGCATAATAAGGAAATGTGTAACAATTTCAGAAATTGCAGTAATTATAATGTTTTTCTGGAGGGATTATTAAACTTCCGTTTACTGTCTTGACTTTGCTAGAGAGTACATTATTTTAACAAAAAACATTCTCTATTGCAGTAACAGAGAGGGCAAAACATACAGAGGAAATCATAAATAACTTTGACTTCTCTAAAGTGGAAGGGTGAGAGTTTGACAAATGTTCATGGTGTTACCATATAAAGATAGAAGAAATACGAACTTTATAACAATAATTATTCAAAGTTGGGATCTACACTGAGAGTTACACAATGTATATGTGTAAATGGAATATCTTGACTTAAACAAGTTTCTAGTAATCTTGTATGTGGATATGAACACTATTGGTATGTTGGATATACGAAAATAGATATGAATACCCTCTAATCTACATGAAAATGGTTATGGGGTATGAATACTCTGCGATGCTGTATACTTATTGCTGTGTATGTACATGTATATGGGAAATACATATTTTGAATTTTTTTTTTCAAGTTTCAATTTGACACATGTACACGAGAGCCTGTGTCGAGGAGGTGTCCAGAGGTTGATTTCTCCTGTCAGAAGTTTTGTGTGTCTCCAGCATCGTGACAGTGGGAGGAGACGGGATGTACCAGGAGGCACTCAACACATTCATCCAACGGAACCAGAAAGAGGCTGGCATCGACGTCAATAATCCAGAGTCTGTCCTCAAACCGCTAGATATCAAGTTTGGCATCATCCCAGCAGGTGCTTGTTGCTTGTATTACACGGAAACAATGACAGGTTTAGTGTGACTGAGATGTATTACCTTGTGTCTTGTTAAAAGAGTGTACATCATGTTCTCTTTGGTACAGTATGGAACACGTAATATATTATATTGTTAAGTCAGAGCAAGTTCTCTTGTGATAAATAAAAATATTATTATCTCCCGCCATAAAGTGGAAGGGGGATATGGGAATGGGTGCAGTCCATCCATCCTTCCGTCCTTCTGTCTTTCAGTCCGTCCGTCTTTCCATCCATCCATGTGTCCGTCAAGTTTCGTTTCCGGAGCAGAACTCAAAAACCATGAGAAATAACTTTACCAAACTTGGCACATAGATAGGTCTAGTGGAGAATTGATGCCTTTTGATAGTTTAGGATTTTTTAAAAATGTATTTTTTGAGTTTCCACGGCAACGACTTTGACTTAGACTGAAAATCGTGGTAGTGCTCCTTTCTGGAGCAGATCTTGAAAAACGTACAATATTTCTTCACCAAACTTGGCACATTGATTGGCCTAGTGGTCAATTGGTGCCTTTGGGTTGTTTGGGATGTTTGAAAAATTTATTTTTCGAGTTTAAGAGCAATGACTTTGACTTAGACTAAAATGGCGGTAGTGTTTGTTTCCGGAGGTCTAATGCCTTGCACACAACCGGACATGTCATTATGGCAGGGGATGTGAGTATTTCATGCTTGTTGACATTGTCATCAATTAATAAATACACTTGACCCCATTCCATGATGCAATCTTAGCGCTAAGATGATCGTGACACCCACACTTTAAGATAGGCTTTCGATTGCTTTGTGTAATGGGACCTGATTTTCAATAAAAATATGTCTAAAAATAGTTTTTAACCAGAAATCAAAACTTCAATGCATATATTTTCAGGTCTTGTATGTTACAGTGGTTACAAGACTTGATGCCTTTGCTGTATGTTGTTACTGGAGAGTGTTACAATGAGAACTGTAGGTGTTAAATGAGTAAGATGTGGTCAATACTAGAGTGCTGGAGAGTTTAACTCAAGGGGGTGATGTGGTGAACATGTTTTTTCTGATATCTTCAGGCACTGGCAATGGACTTTGTGGTATGGCGACAGGCGTGATAGACATAGAGACAGCAATATTACATGTTATCAGAGGTACGTGATGAAACTAAACAAGCATCCTTCTTCCCCAGTGCAATTCAACAGTGACTGCCAGTGTTTATTTATGTATTTATTTGGTGTTTAACACTGCACTCGGCAGTATTCAGCTATCTGGGAAATAATCAAGTCAGCATCGGCAACTTGGATGAGTGCATGTCATTATATGCTTGTGATGTCAGTCACTGGATTGTCTGGTCCAGTCACATAGCTGGAATATTGTTGAGGGCATGTTTAACAAAAAACAAATCCAACATTCTTCTGTGTTATCTTTGATTAATAGATACCCATTTTCCCAAGGCAAGGGAGTTAACTGACTATAAAAGTCCAGTTTCCACCCTTGCCGAACTAGGCTGGAATTCCTGGGCTTGACCGTAGCGCCACCAGTGGTTATTCCGAGTTATGTTCCTTCTAAACCTCTCCTATGGACCAATCAGATTCCACCTCTCGTATCACTTGCATTTGTTTCAAACAAAATGGTGGCACCCAGTCAAAACGATCTGATTGATAATCAAGATCTATGTTGTGATAAAACGGGTCTTACAAAGCGTAGTGCATCAAATCCCATGAGCCCCTTGATTAAAAACATGAAAAGACTTGGAAAATATCTGTTGACAATGAGTTGGCGGTGCACATGCTTTGCAAATCCTGCAATCGACAGAAATCTGCACGACATTTTACAAATCGGATTTCGATGCACAATTTTGATTGGACTATGCATAGATTCGTTAGCCCAGCCAAAACGTAACTCCATAATACCAGCCTAGTTCGGCAAGGGTGGAAACTGGACTTTTATAGTTAGTTAACTCACTTGCCTCGGGAAGATGATAGATACGTTGTACCTTACTCATGGATGTAACCAACATGGGCTGTCCTTCCTCATGAAGCTGATATGCCTTGATATCACTACCTCATTTGACCCGTGAATATCCAGATTAGAATAGGTCTTCAGCAACCCATACTTGTCGTTAGAGGCTAAAAACAGGATCGGGTGTTTAAGATTGCAGACTTGGTTGATGCACGTCATCTTGTCCCAATTGCGTGGATCGATGCTGATGATGTCAATCACTGGATTGTCTGTTCCAGACTTGATTATGTACAGACCGCCGTCATATAGCTGGAATATTGCTGAGTGCGGCGTTAAACAAGTTAACAAACAAAACAAAACAAATCATTGTCATTTCCTTTCTCCTTGATTTTATCGATACTTTAAGAAAAACGTCTTCTTCAGGGGAGACAACTGGTTTCAATATATTTGGTATCTACGAGCCCGGCAAGTTGCTGTCTTACAGCGGCCTACTGTTTGCTCATGGCTTCACTTCTGCAGTGATTAAGAAGACGGAGGAGAAAAGATGGATGAAAACTTTCCGATATCCATGTGAGTGATGATCAGTTACCTGATATCTGATACACAGCAGTAGTCATGTCTGGTGTCTGTGTCATGTCTGGTGTCTGTCAGACATGTCTGATGTCTGTGTTGTGTCTGGTGTCTGTGTGTCGTGTCTGGTGTCTGTGAGTCATGTCTGATGTCTGAGTCATGAGGTCTGTAGTCATGTCTGATGTCTGATGCTATTCCTGTGTCTGTGAGTAATGTCTGTAATCAAATCTGATTTCTGAGTCATAGCTATGTCATTCCTGGTGTTTGCAGTCATGTCTTGTATCTGTGAGTCATATTTAACGTCTGTGAGTCGTGCCTGCTGTCTTTGAGTCATATCTTGTGTATGTGAGTCATATCTTGTGTATGTGAGTCATATCTTGTGTATGTGAGTCATATCTTGTGTATGTGAGTCATATCTTGTGTATGTGAGTCATATCTTGTGTATGTGAGTCATATCTTGTGTATGTGAGTCATATCTTGTGTATGTGAGTCATATCTTGTGTATGTGAGTCATATCTTGTGTATGTGAGTCATGTCTTGTGTATGTGAGTCATGTCTTGTGTATGTGAGTCATATCTTGTGTATGTGAGTCATATCTTGTATCTGTGAGTCATATCTTGTGTATGTGAGTCATATCTTGTGTATGTGAGTCATATCTTGTGTATGTGAGTCATATCTTGTGTATGTGAGTCATATCTTGTGTATGTGAGTCATGTCTTGTGTATGTGAGTCATGTCTTGTGTATGTGAGTCATATCTTGTGTATGTGAGTCATATCTTGTATCTGTGAGTCATATCTTGTGTATGTGAGTCATATCTTGTGTATGTGAGTCATATCTTGTGTATGTGAGTCATATCTTGTGTATGTGAGTCATGTCTTGTGTATGTGAGTCATGTCTTGTGTATGTGAGTCATATCTTGTGTATGTGAGTCATATCTTGTATCTGTGAGTCATATCTTGTGTATGTGAGTCATATCTTGTGTATGTGAGTCATATCTTGTGTATGTGAGTCATATCTGGTGTATGTGAGTCATATCTTGTGTATGTGAGTCATATCTGGTGTATGTGAGTCATATCTTGTGTATGTGAGTCATATCTGGTGTATGTGAGTCATATCTTGTGTATGTGAGTCATATCTTGTGTATGTGAGTCATATCTTGTGTATGTGAGTCATATCTTGTGTATGTGAGTCATATCTTGTGTATGTGAGTCGTGTCTTGTGTATGTGAGTCATATCTTGTGTATGTGAGTCATATCTTGTGTATGTGAGTCATATCTTGTGTATGTGAGTCATATCTTGTGTATGTGAGTCATGTCTTGTGTATGTGAGTCATGTCTTGTGTATGTGAGTCATATCTTGTGTATGTGAGTCATATCTTGTGTATGTGAGTCATATCTTGTGTATGTGAGTCGTGTCTGGTGTTTGCAGTCATGTCTGGTATCTGGAAGTCATATTTAAGGTCTCTGAGTCATGTCTGATGTCTGTTTGATGTCTGTGACTCTGTAATAGTCATATCTGTAGCATGTCTTGATTATGAACACCTTGTAAATACTTTGTTTGAATTTGGATACAGATTCATTATTTGAATGATACGCATAAAGTTAATCAGGTAACTTTTTAGATGAAACTTTGTGATGCCTCGTGACACTGCTACTGTTTTACATTTTCTCTGCTAGTGAGTCTATCTGGAATGTGGCAAGCCAACTTCCCAACATTAAAACGGGCTTTGAGGTTCCAGTTTTCTGCATTACCGTATTCAACATAATAAGCGCCCAGGGCGCTCTCAAAATTAGAAATAGGGGGCTCTTATTAGAATGAAATTTTGGTGAAAAAAATAGTTAAAAGATCGTAAATTTCGTGGTTTATGCTGACAGACTGAAATGATACAAAAGAAAAGTCTGTTTGTATTAGACACGACAGATATATTTTTCCAGAATTTTATTGCCCATGATATGGGGTGCATATAACACACGAGTGCGTATTATACACAAATAAATAAGTCTTGTGTACATTGATCATTTGGAAGAGGTGCTAATTGGGATTGTTCACTGGCCAATATATTAGCAAATATCGCTGTGGGCGCTTATTAGAGCGGGGCGCTTATTACGTCGAATACGGTACTTACTATTAATAACCAGACACCGTCAGTCACATCCTGCTTGTCCACCATCTTCCCGAGGCAAGACAGTTAACTGACTACAAAAGTCCAGTTTCCACCCTTGCCGAACTAGGCTGGTATTATGGAGTTACATTTTGGCTAGACTAACTAGTCTATGCATAGTCCAATCAAAATTACGCAACGACATCGAAATCCGGTTAGTAAACTGTCATGCAGATTCAGGTTGATTGCATGATTTGCAAAGCATGTGCACTGCCAACTCTTCAACAGATATTTTCCAAATCTTTTCATGTTTTTGATCAAGGTGCTCACGTGATTTGATACACAATATAGATCTTGATTATCGATCAGATCGTCTTGACTAGGCGCCGTCGTTTTGTTTGAAACAAGTGGAAGTTATACAAGAGGTGGAATCTGATTGGTCCATAGGAAAGGGACATAACTGGTAATTACCACTGGTGGCACTACCATCGAGTCCAGTCTAGTTCGGCAAGGGTGGAAACTGGACTTCTAAAGTCAGTTAACTCCTTTGCCTCGGGAAGATGTCTTGTCCAGTGATGTGAATGCCATATTTATATTCTGTAACCATGATACTAGCCTGTAGAGATATTGACTGTTCTCTGACTTGCAGAGCAGTAACCATGGCACTAAACAAATCAGCTTGAGAGAAAAGTCTCCTGGTACAGAAGAGAAAATGAGCTGATACTTCTGTGTTAAACATTTCCAGATGCGATATTGACTCATTCGTTCAGCAAGAAGTCAGTTTATGAACCAGAAATCCATGTGATGGAAAAGACAGTTGGAGATGACGCCCAAGAGAAGTAAGTGATGTGTAATAATGTCGAAATATCAAAGATCAAGGCATTGGTTGTTTAGCTCACCTGGCATGAAGGACCAGATTATTTGGTGTGAGTGAGTGATTGTTGTCAAAATGCAAGTCAGCGATATCCCAGTGATATCAAGGCTGCATGTACTGTAAATCTTGAAATTGACACGAGCGTGAATTAAATGCGAAAAATGCGAGTTGTCTTTGCTCGCATTATTAAACAACGCATTTATATCAACAATGAGACATTTTGGATAGCAGAAATACCAACTTAGACATACGCCGAAAATGAACAACTATGTATTCCACATCACCGTCTATTGAGCAGCACTTGTTACAAGTATATAAACAATGCCATTCAAACACTAATTACATCCTGTGAATTGTCACTGCTGGGGTCAAGACAAGGGTTCTACACACTTAGGTCATCAGTGATCACACCTGCAAGTCCAGACAGACGCCACCCACGCAACATGGTGTCTTTGTTCTTTGCGACTGCGTCAAAGGCTGACACGAGCCAGCGTGCATGTATTGTTTTAGTGGAAGTACTCTAATCAGTGCTATTTGGTGTGTGATTGGATTAATGTAAATTTGGATGATGGTGAGGATTCTCCTGTAAACCTGACAGAGGACATTTTCTTTAGATTAGCAACTGATGCTTGAGAGGAGGGCGGGTGTCGCATTCATATTGAGTCGCATTATTGACTAGTGGCCAGCGGTCGCATTCTTTTTGAGACGCATTAATTTCACGATTTACAGTAAATAATCGAGTCTGGACCAATAAATTGGAGGTAAAATGCATGATCAGGTATCAATATTATTGAGGAAATGTGAAATGCAAAACAGCCATGTCGCAGTAAACAATGACCACTAAATCATCATTGTGTCAATGTAAGTTCTGACAAGACAGAGTGTTGGTGAGCTACTCTTCTTCTGAACAGCCTCTTATTGCAACTTTGTATGACACTGTGTTTCAGACCTCATAGTGCAACATTTTAGATAACAGTTTGCATTTCTTGCCTCTTATTGTAACATTTTGTATAAAATTATAAACATTGTATGACACTGTGTTTAATGCTTCACGCTGCAACATTGTATGTTTCAGAGCTGATTCAGAAGGAGCAGCTGCCTCCCCCACTGAGAAAGGTGCTGTGAACAGCCAGCAAGAAACCTTCCGTTTCTTAGTGTTAGATGAAGCATTGATCAAGTGTCCTACATTTTGCAGTATACCCGTGAAGACCTGGGTTAGAATAGGTCTTCAGCAACCCATGCTTGCCATAAAAGATGACTATGCCATCAGACAGGGGACCCAACACCCACCAATACCCATCTATCAGACAGGGGACCCTACACCCACCAATACCCATCTATCAGACATGGGACCCTACACCCACCAATACCCATCAGACAGGGGACCCTACACCCACCAATACCCATCTATCAGACAGGGGACCCTACACCCACCAATACCTTCTGACAGGGGACCCTACACCCACCAATACCCATCTATCAGACAGGGGACCCTACACCCACCAATACCCATCTATCAGACAGGGGACCCTACACCCACCAATACCCATCTATCAGACAGGGGACCCTACACCCACCAATATCCATCTATCAGAAAGGGGACCCAACATCCACCAATACCCATCTATCAGACAGGGGACTCTACACCCACCAATACCCATCAGACAGGGGACCCTACACCCACCAATACCCATCTGACAAGGGACCCTACACCCACCAATACCCATCAGACAGGGGACCCTACACCCACCAATATCCATCTATCAGAAAGGGGACCCTACACCCACCAATACCCATCTATCAGACAGGGGACCCTACACCCACCAATATCCATCTATCAGAAAGGGGACCCTACACCCACCAATACCCATCTATCAGACAGGGGACCCTACACCCACCAATACCCATCTGACAAGGGACCCTACACCCACCAATATCCATCTATCAGAAAGGGGACCCTACACCCACCAATACCCATCTATCAGACAGGGGACCCTACACCCACCAATACCCATCTGACAAGGGACCCTACACCCACCAATATCCATCTATCAGAAAGGGGACCCTACACCCACCAATATCCATCTATCAGACAGGGGACCCTACACCCACCAATATCCATCTATCAGAAAGGGGACCCTACACCCACCAATACCCATCTATCAGACAGGGGACCCTACACCCACCAATACCCATTGGGCAGGGGACCCTACACCCACCAATACCCATCTATCAGACTGGGGACCCTACACCCACCGATACCCATCAGACAGGGGACCCTACACCCACCAATACCCATCTACCAGACAGGGGACCCTACACCCACCAATACCCATCAGACAGGGGACCCTACACCCACCAATACCCATCTGACAGGGGACCCTACACCCACCAATACCCGTCAGATAGGGGACCCTCATCTTCCCAAGGCAAGGGAGTTAACTGACTTAAGTCCAGTTTCCACCCTTGCCGAACTAGGCATTGTGCAGTAGGTATTCTGCTACAGTTGAAGTGTATAGCTGTTATGACATGTTTGTCATGTAGGTATTCTGCTACAGTTGAAGTGTATTGCTGTTATGACATGTTTGTCATGTAGGTATTCTGCTACAGTTGAAGTGTATTGCTGTTATGTGATCATGTAGGTATTCTGCTACAGTTGAAGCATATAGCTGTTATGTGATCATGTACGTATTCTGCTACAGTTGAAATGTATAGCTGTTATGTGATCATGTACGTATTCTGCTACAGTTGAAGTGTATAGCTGTTATGTGATCATGTAGGTATTCTGCTATAGTTGAAGTGTATTGCTGTTATGTGATCATGTAGGTATTCTGCTACAGTTGAAGTGTATAGCTGTTATGTGATCATGTACGTATTCTGCTACAGTTGAAGTGTATAGCTGTTATGTGATCATGTAGGTATTCTGCTACAGTTGAAGTGTATTGCTGTTATGTGATCATGTAGGTATTCTGCTACAGTTGAAGTGTATTGCTGTTATGACATCATGTACGTATTCTGCTACAGTTGAAGTGTATTGCTGTTATGTGATCATGTACGTATTCTGCTACAGTTGAAGTGTATTGCTGTTATGTGATCATGTACGTATTCTGCTACAGTTGAAGTGTATTGCTGTTATGTGATCATGTACGTATTCTGCTACAGTTGAAGTGTATTGCTGTTATGTGATCATGTACGTATTCTGCTACAGTTGAAGTGTATTGCTGTTATGTGATCATGTAGGTATTCTGCTACAGTTGAAGTGTATTGCTGTTATGTGATCATGTAGGTATTCTGCTACAGTTGAAGTGTATTGCTGTTATGTGATCATGTACGTATTCTGCTACAGTTGAAGTGTATTGCTGTTATGTGATCATGTACGTATTCTGCTACAGTTGAAGTGTATTGCTGTTATGTGATCATGTACGTATTCTGCTACAGTTGAAGTGTATTGCTGTTATGTGATCATGTAGGTATTCTGCTACAGTTGAAGTGTATTGCTGTTATGTGATCATGTACGTATTCTGCTACAGTTGAAGTGTATTGCTGTTATGACATCATGTAGGTATTCTGCTACAGTTTGAAGTGTATAGCTGTTATATGATCATGTAGGTATTCTGTTACAGTTGAAGTGTATAGCTGTTATGTGATCATGTAGGTATTCTGTTACAGTTGAAGTGTATTGCTGTTATGACATCATGTAGGTATTCTGTTAAGTTAAAGTGTATTGCTGTTATGACATGTCATCATGTAGGTATTCTGTTAAGTTGAAGTGACTTGCTCCTGACAAAGTATGTGTCGGTGTTGCAGGCTGGCGGAGACTGGAAGCCATGGAGTATATGGACATGATGATGTTTATATGCAAATTAGACACTACTCATGACAAGATGGTGATGCGCCCTTCTACGGACAGTTTTACGGTTTTCTTCACCAAACATTGTGGAGGCTGGGCCCAACTGAAATTAATGTATGGATTAATGACACAGGAGAGTAGTGCGGTAAGAACACTTTGCTGTATCGTATGAGTCTGTCTTTTGTTGGGGCGGTTGGGTCACCTCGTGGTTTGTGCATTCACTCTTCACGCCGAGTGTTGCTGGAACATTGCTACAAGCCGCGTAAAACGATACTCACTCACCAACTCACTCACTCTTTAGTATGATACTGTTGTTCAGTGACAACGTAAAAACCATTCCCACAACTAATGCTTACAAACAACAAATATTAGTGTAAGCCAATGATACCTAGGTACTGGGTTGTAAGCCAATGATACCTAGGTACTGGGTTGTAGGCCCACAATGCCTAGGTACTGGGTTGTAGGCCCACAATGCCTAGGTACTGGGTTGTAGGCCAATGATACCTAGGTACTGGGTTGTAGGCCCACAATACCTAGGTACTGGGTTGTAGACTCACTATACCTAGGTACTGGGTTGTAGGCTCACTATACCTAGGTACTGGGTTGTAGGCCAATGATACCTAGGTACTGGGTTGTAGGCTCACAATACCTAGGTACTGGATTGTAGGCCCACAATACCTAGGTACTGGGTTGTAGGCCCACAATACCTAGGTACTGGGTTGTAGGCTCACTATACCTAGGTACTGGGTTGTAGGCCAATGATACCTAGGTACTGGGTTGTAGGCTCACAATACCTAGGTACTGGGTTGTAGACTCACTATACCTAGGTACTGGGTTGTAGGCCAATGATACCTAGGTACTGGGTTGTAGGCTCACAATACCTAGGTACTGGATTGTAGGCCCACAATACCTAGGTACTGGGTTGTAGGCCCACAATACCTAGGTACTGGGTTGTAGGCTCACTATACCTAGGTACTGGGTTGTAGACCAATGATACCTAGGTACTGGGTTGTAGGCTCACAATACCTAGGTACTGGGTTGTAGATTCACTATACCTAGGTACTGGGTTGTAGACTCACTATACCTAGGTACTGGGTTGTAGGCCAATGATACCTAGGTACTGGGTTGTAGACTCACTATACCTAGGTACGGGGTTTTAGACTCACTATACCTAGGTACTGGGTTGTAGGCCCACTATACCTAGGTACTGGGTTGTAGGCCCACTATACCTAGGTACAGGGTTGTAGGCTCACTATACCTAGGTACTGGGTTGTAGGCCCACAATACCTAGGTACTGGGTTGTAGGCCAATGATACCTAGGTACAGGGTTGTAGGCTCACAATACCTAGGTACTGGGTTGTAGGCCCACAATACCTAGGTACTGGGTTGTAGGCTCACTATACCTAGGTACTGGGTTGTAGGCCAATGATACCTAGGTACTGGGTTGTAGGCTCACAATACCTAGGTACTGGGTTGTAGACTCACTTTACCTAGGTACTGGGTTGTAGACTCACTATACCTAGGTACTGGGTTGTAGGCCCATGATACCTAGGTACTGGGTTGTAGGCTCACTATACATAGGTACTGGGTTGTAGGCCAATGATACCTAGGTACTGGGTTGTAGGCTCACAATACCTAGGTACTGGGTTGTAGACTCACTATACCTAGGTACTGGGTTGTAGGCCCACAATACCTAGGTACTGGGTTGTAGGCCAATGATACCTAGGTACTGGGTTGTAGGCTCACAATACCTAGGTACTGGGTTGTAGGCCCACAATACCTAGGTACAGGGTTGTAGGCTCACTATACCTAGGAACAGGGTTGTAGGCCCACAATACCTAGGTACTCGGTTGTAGACTCACTATACCTAGGTACTGGGTTGTAGACTCACTTTACCTAGGTACTGGGAATGATACTTAGGTACTGGGTTGTAGGCCAATGATACCTAGGTACTGGGTTGTAGGCTCACTATACCTAGGTACTGGGTTGTAAGCCAATGATACCTAGGTACTGGGTTGTAGGCCAATGATACCTAGGTACTGGGTTGTAGGCTCACAATACCTAGGTACTGGGTTGTAGGCCCACAATACCTAGGTACTGGGTTGTAGGCTCACAATACCTAGGTACTGGGTTGTAGGCATTGGATATCCAGGCGATGGGGTAGATCTGGGAATCCAACTTGCATACAACAGATCCTGCACCCATCATAGTGTATTCTCCTGCCATGTTTTATTGTATGATAATTATCCTTTGTTTTTTATTTACAAGATAGCAAAATAATTAAACATTTCCTGAACTGATGTTGGCTGCTTTGTTTGTTTGTTTGTTAATTACCATGGCTTTGTGAGCACCATCCCACTCTGTCAGAGTACAAAGTCATAAAAGTCTATCTTTTAACAACCTCTCAAAATAAACATGGGAATCCCAACAGGGATGTCAGCAATATGTAAAGATTAAACACTTGATGGACATACATAGTTTAAAAAACACACTGGACAGTTATTGAGTTACACTACAGAAACTAACACTACCTTTATTTCAACTAAAGTCTGGCAGCAAATTTTAAGCCAATTTACATATTTAGTTTTATAAAAACTCCTTGTAGATTCTCAAGTAATTGTTTGCCTTATTTCAACTGAATCAAGACGTGATTTGTCTCTTCTTTTTTGTTGCGATTTTCCAATATTCATAATCTCTGAATGTGGGCAGGTAACTTTGAAATAGGCAGGCAACAGTTATGGGTCACCTGCACGACTGTCTTGCTGTGTTTTAAAATTATATCAAGCACTGCTTGTAAATGCAAGATTTAAAAAAAAATGAAATAATCCTGATTAAAAAAAAGTCGCTAGTTCAGCACTATATGTGTATACAAAGTTTCAACTTAGAAAAATAAACCATTTGTAAGTGAACGTCCAACTTGTTAAAGAAAAATATTAATGTTAAATTAAAACATTCCCATATAGCAGATTTAATCAGGCTTAGAAATGAAAGAGAAATGGCTTTATATCTGTATGGATGTTTCACAACTTAACTCCCCCACCCCCACCAACCCCCTCCCTTAAAATTCAATTCAAATTATTTACAAAAAATTATATGTCCTTTCTTAAAGTCACATGGGTTGAGGGTGGGGAATGGATGATGCAAGTCCTCTAATGAGTTCAGGAAAGTGTGCCGTGGTGTTCCAGCTGAAGGCTCCCCAGTTGGTAGTACACCAGGATCTGACAGCAATAAAGGTCAAGTTCAACATCGACGAGAACCCATCACTCTCCGAGAAAGAGAAGATGGTTGGACGTCTGCTCAACATTGATGGGGAGTTGTACAAGGTTGAATCTGGAGAAGTTGACATTCGGTCAGTATAGCAGTCCCAGATGAATTCTGCTGTAAAATTATCAACATTCTGCAGTAAAAACATAACCATTACCCCCCCCCAAAAAATTAATAAAAATTCAATTTTTGAAAATTCAAATCCAAATCCGAAACAAACTAATTAATTCGACAAACTGTCAGGATAAACAGTTATCATGGGATGTGAGATAACATTGAGCAAATATGCACAGTGCAGTCTCAGAGAAATTCTACGGTAGAATTATCAACTTTCTGTGGCAAAATTATTCCCATTTCACCCTCGAAAATTAAGACAAACTCATTTTTCGAAAAACTATGATCCAAGTCTGAAACGAACCAATTCATTCCACAAACTGTCAGTTATCATTGGATAAGACGTAAAACTAAGTGTATATGCATTGTGATATTTATTTATGGTTAGATGTAAACACAGTTTATGTAATCATAATACTGCAGGGACGTTTATTGTGGGAAATATTTATTTCAAATTTCATTTCTTTGCAGGATTCATATTTTCTATATATGAATCACATGTATCATTCAAGTGCAAATTTCAACAGAAAAGCTTGAAAATAATGAAAATTAGTGTTTGGATTGATTGAAAAAAGAATTTTTGCAGCAAGATGACATTTTCTGTAAATCTTTCCACCATTGCAGGATGTCAGAATTTGTCTGGGACTAGTAGGGCATCACATAAGTGTCATCAGGAGTGGTTCTTGTCTCATCTTTTCTTGTAAGGTCACAAAATCGCAGATCACAAATATTGAACTTGTAATTTTACACAAACATTTGTTTTTTGATAATCCATCTTCATTTGTAAATATCTTCCCATTTAAAACAACTGATTTCATTATGTGTTCTTGGCAGCCATACTGAAAACTCTTACTTTCCCACATATAAGCCATTTTTGTAGATGGCAAAGTGAAACTGAATTGTTTGATAGGCATTACTTGGAAGTTGATGTATGACAACGTAGACACAATATATGGATAACAACTTCTTTTTGACTGCAAAGGCAACATTTCTGTATAGATCCTAATACCATTATCGTTGTTAGACAATGGTATAAGGACATACACTGAAACGTAAATTGTGTCTACTTTGAAAGTGGAACTGGTCTGTCAACATGTATGTTCCATGATGCAGGTGAGCTTCAGTGCCTTGGCATTATGAACCTGCTTTACTTTTTCAGTTTGATACCGAGGTATGTGCCGTTGTATTCGACCGATGTTGATGTATACACAGCATTGCCAGAAGAGAGTCACTGAGAGCAGCCACAGACCTAGAGAGTGCTTAGGGGGCACAGGAATCTGATGCCGAACATGTTCAAAGCATAATGGGGGGCGGTCGGGTAGCCTAGTGGTTAAAGCGTTCGCTCGTCACGCCGAAGACCCGGGTTCGATTCCCGACATGGGTACAATGTGTGAAGCCCATTTCTGGTGTCCCCCGCTGTGATATTGCTGGAATATTGCTGGAATATTGCTAAAAGCGGTGTAAAATCATACTCAGTCAGTCAAAGCATAATGTAGTTACAACTGATTTACAAGGCCAAATGTTTAGCGTTTGTTTGTTGTTTAATGCCGCACTCAGCAATATTCCAGCTATATGACGGCAGTCTGTAAATAATTGGAATCTGGGGCAGACAATCAAGTGATTGATATCATGAGCATCAATCCATGCAATTGGGATACAATGACTAGCATCAACCAAATCAGCAATCTGACCACCCAATCCCTTTATTTGCCTCTTACAACAAGCAGTCACCTCTTGAGGCAAGCATGGTTTGCTAAAGACCTACTCTAACCAGGACCTTCACAAGTGAAATGTTTCAGGTGTGATATCATAAATCTATGTTTTGACATATGGTTAGACATTGCTGCTGTAACCATATAACTGCTCCCTGTAAATGATTTTGATTTTGACTTGTTGCTGTCTGTGTAGTGATACACAGTATCTAAATATATTTAGGGAGCAGTTGTATGGTTTCTGGGTTTAGGCAGTGTCACCCTTTCACCATTTTGATGTGAAAATATCAGCTGATAGAGTGAGTGAGTGAATTTGTTTTTATGCCCCTTTTAGCAATATTCTAGCTTTATAATGGCAAGGAACACCAGAAATGGCCTTCACACATGTGGGGAATCGAACCCGGATCTTCGGCGTGATGAGCGAACGCTTCAACCACTAGGCTACCACACCCTGATAGTTTGAAAAATGGATAGGTCTATATAGATGCCTTGTTCTTTACAAGTATGTTCTACATCAATCTCCTTAAAATCAGATCTTAGTTCTTGCTCCCGCTAAACAAAGATCTGAGAACACCCCATTACGGGTCACGTCAGACCAACCTTTCATAAACTTTGACCAACCAGTGGAAGGACTGACTAGAAGTCGACATTAGCCAATCAGAAGGTAGCTTTCTCATGTTTTACGGCACTAATTTCAAATTGGCGACTGCGCTTCGAAACATATCTTGACACATTCTGGATTAAAAATTTCAAACCTGAATTAAAGAACATTCTGGAATGGCTAATAGATGGTGAAGATTGTATGGATTTAGTTGTTAAACCCGTAACTATCGTTCAGAATACCCCGTGTTCAAGTTATCGAGGTTGCATGTTTAGAAATCACATTCCGACTGTCACTTTCATGATCTGGTAAACGATGCTCTGATTGGTTGGATGAAAGGTCGTTCTGACGTGACCCCTAATGGGATGTCCTCAGATCTTTGTTGAGTGGTAGCGAGAACTAAGATCTGATTTTAATTAGATTGGTTGTAATGGTAGATTGTAAAATAATTTTGACGCTGAAACTTTTGACTTCCTGTTGTGATGTACAGTTTAGTGAGCAGCAAATGTTTTATCATTTAGTGGGGTTGTTCTAATGAGGGTAGGGTTCATTTCATGAGCAGAATTCCTAAACCGTTTCATATATCGTGAAACTTGTATTTGATGTTTCTGCAATATTGCATAAATTCTCTGCGAAACCTTTCCGCGATTGTGGAATCGCAGAATTGTTCTGGGACTTGTAGGGCATCACATTAATATAATATCATCAGGAGTGGTTCTTGTCTCATTTTTCTTGTAAGGTCACAATATCGCAGATCACAAATATTGAATTTCTAATTTTACACAAAAACTTTTTTTGATAATCCATCTACATTTGTAAATATCTTCCCATTTAAAACAACTGAGTTCATGTGTTCTTAGCAGCCATATTGAAAAATTCTATTTTCCCACACATTAGCCAATTGTGTAGATGGCAAAGTGGCTTCACCTGATATCCTTAGTCTTTATTCCTGTTGCCTGAATATAGTTGGGATAATTATGTTTCTGCCAAGTAATTAAATAAAGTCATTATGGATGATGTGCCTTAATAGGGAATACAGTATGTCAAAAATGTGTGCTTTCCGGATGTAAAAATATTTTCGTGATTTTGAAGCATCTATAAATATTTACACAAGCTCTTGATCTGAAAGAAACAGTATCTGATTAACACAATGTCACAATTAATCCTACTTCTTGTCATCAGCGTTTAATATATATGTCAATTCAGTTTTATTGATTATATAATGTCTCTGTGCAATATCGTATGTGGTGGTCCTCGTATCTTCATGTTAGTTTTTACATACGTCTGTGAAACTGTTCACAAATGCAGCGAAACCTTGTGGACTCCGTTCACAATATTTATTGTTAACAAGAGTGCTCTGACAGCACAACATCCCCCACATGAATTTTTTAAACAAGTTTATATTTTCTTTTTATTTTATGAAATAACAACAGTAGATGGCACTGCATTTGAAACAAATCGTGCAGAACATTTTGTTGGGAGTAATCCAGTCTGAATGCTAACGCCATAAGGATGTAGCTCACCTACAAAAGCCTTATACAAGGAAACTAACTGTAGTTATAGTTATAGTTAGATATTGTGATATTCTCTGGAAACTGGAGGAGGAGTAGATTTCATGAAGCTCCGTAAAACAGGGGCAGTAACTCTGTCAAAATAAGTCGAAATGAAACGGGACTGTGATATGTGTATCATCAACATGTCGATATCTTGTGTGTAGAGTTTCAGGGATATTCTCAGGAAACTGTAGGAGTTGATTTCACAAGCGTAGTACCCTCTGTGGGACTGACGGACTGACGGACGGACTGCGCCAAGACATAATCCCCCTTCGGCCATTCTGGCCCGGCGGGGGATAAAAACCATGTATCTTGTTAGTCACATGGCTTTAGTATTGACACACTGTGCTGGCGCCAAATAATTGATACTTTTATACATTCTTTATGGTCTTTGAGTTAATGAGAGAATGTAGCCTAGAATTTTGTTCCATGGCCTAAGCATCCATATAGTCTTCAGAAAGTGATGCCATCACATATAGACACATGTATGCATGTGCACAACATAGACTTTACCGGGTCACTTTACAAATGAGTTAATGGATTAGGCAGCATGACGCAGTTAGTTTCGTTTCCTCTTTGCTCGTCCACATGATTAACCATCCGATGTACAATTCATATTTTAGCCTTGCTGTCGCTGTGCAGGGTACTTGTAATATATGCTAATCAAATTTTGATAGGGATGCTGAGCAAATTCATACAATGTTGTATTTATGTGTGAGTAATCAGTTTCGTATGTCATTGACTCAGAATATTCCTTTCGAAAGTATATATATATATATATATATATATTGAGTAGCATACTGTTGTTTGTTACTGATTTTATCATTGTTTTCATATGTGGCATATATACATGTGTTTTTGTATGTCGCATACCTACATTATAAGTTGTTGTATGGTGTAGGTAGTATCGTTTCCTCTTTTCTCATCCACATAATTAACCATGATATACAATTCATATTTTAGCCTTGTAGTCGCAATGCAGAGTACTTATAATATATGCTAATCAACTGTGGATAGGGATACTGTGAAACTTCATACAGTATTGTATTTTTGTGTGGGTAATCAGTTTTGAATATCAGAGAGAGAGAGAGATTATTGTTTGTTACTGATTTTATCATTTGTTTGCCTGTGTGTTTTGTATGTCACATACCTGTGTGTTTTGTATGTCACATACCTGTGTGTTTTGTATGTCACATACCTGTGTGTTTTGTATGTCACATACCTGTGTGTGTTTTGTATGTCACATACCTGTGTGTGTTTTGTACGTCACATACCTGTGTGTTTTGTATGTCACATACCTGTGTGTTTTGTATGTCACATACCTGTGTGTTTTGTACGTCACATACCTGTGTGTTTTGTATGTCACATACTTGTGTTTTGTATGTCACATACCTGTGTGTTTTGTATGTCACATACCTGTGTTTTGTATGTCACATACTTGTGTTTTGTATGTCACATACCTGTGTGTGTTTTGTATGTCACATACCTGTGTGTGTTTTGTATGTCACATACCTGTGTTTTGTATGTCACATACCTGTGTGTTTTGTATGTCACATACCTGTGTGTTTTGTATGTCACATACCTGTGTGTGTTTTGTATGTCACATACCTGTGTGTTTTGTATGTCACATACCTGTGTGTGTTTTGTATGTCACATACCTGTGTGTGTTTTGTATGTCACATACCTGTGTGTGTGTTTTGTATGTCACATACCTGTGTGTGTTTTGTATGTCACATACCTGTGTGTGTTTCGTATGTCACATACCTGTGTGTGTTTTTGCACATAGTGGCCCCAAGGCCAGCATGTCCTGTGTCTTTAATGTAAAAGTCGAAGCTTATTTCTAACCTTTTCATTTTATATTGTATTTTCATAAAATGATTAATTATAAATTTTTATATGATTGAAAATGCTTCTTCAATGGTATTTTTTAATAAGATATTCCATGGACAGCACAACAGACCAAGGCGGTGAGACTATATTTACGAGGGCTGACACCACACAAGTCTCAATTGGATGCACCCCAGTCTCAATAGCATATGCCTTTTATACACCAGAGTGTCAATGCTATGCACCCGAGTGTCAGTGCTATGCACAATGTGTCAATATCATAGAGTTGGTTGGTTGGTTTGTTGTTTAACGCCGCACTCAGCAATATTCCAGCTACATGACGGTGGTCTGTACTACTGTACTAATTGGGATCGATGACATGTTTCAGCCAAGTCAGCGAGCCTGACCACCCAATCCCGTTGATCGTGACTTACGACAAGCATAATACAATATTATAGAGAGATAGACACATAATGGGTGAAAATACAAAAGTAACAAAAAGAATAGCCCAAAATGGTGTCTTCCTGAGCAGTCAAGCTAGGGTGGTAGCGTTTCTACACAGTGTGGCAAATAAACATGTGCAGTGTATGAGAACGAATGTGACATGCGATACCATGGGTACAAAAAATATATAAAGATATCTTGAATTCATTTCTGATATCAAAAATACAATTACTGATATCTTAAAGTGTTACTGTGATATCAACAAAATATTTTGTGATATCTCTATATGTATTTAAGATATCATTAAACAATTACCATCCTACTGTACATAATCATATTAGAAATAAATTCAAGATATCTAAAAATAAGTTATACATATCCACAAATACAGATATCTTATATTGAATTAAAGATATCAAAAACAAATTAATGATATCTGTGTTTGTGGATATGTATATCTTATTTTTAGATATCTTGAATTCAATTAAGATATCATTAATGGCAAACATTCCTGGAGTTGCGCCCCCTTGCCCGCTTGGCGGCGCTGCGGTAGTTACGGTCCCACATTCATCGTTGTATCCGCGGGAATATATAAACTTCAGTCGACATTGACCCACTTGCGTTTCTGTAAACAGCCGGTAGTACTTGAAGGCCTATTTCTATCATGAATTACGGAAGCTGGAAGTTGCCCGAACTGAAGACTGAGCTCAAAGCACGAGGTGCTCGAGTGTCAGGACGAAAAATTGATCTGATAGAACGGTAAGTTTCTAATATTGCTATTCCTCGTCATTTCTTACTGAGCATTTATTTTATAAGATTGTAACAGTAATTATTCCCCATTTTGTCACAATACACAGTGCAATATTGGTATCATCGTCATTGGTAGAACATATGTTTAGTTTAGACAACTGAGATCGCTAAACAAATAACGTAAGCATCGAGGCGATAGTGCCGACAACATAAGTGCTTCAGTTTTCGTTCACGTAAACAAAATGTCCCCGTTTAAGGACGCTTTGCGATGCACTGACAAGGGAAAGAGCGGTAACCACGGATCTTGTACGGAAGGTAAGTGTCAGTCACAATAATTTATTCTTCGAATTAATGACTCACTGGCAGTGTACAAAATATAACACCCTTTTACATGAGGTTGGGATAACTTCCGGTTTCATAGATTCTATAATTATTTGGGCAATTATTCAATAATACATCGTTCTTCGATACATATAAATATACATAGTGAATTTAAGCAGATACTATCTTGGAAGCGGTCTAAGGACTGCATCGCATTTTACTTAACATCCACCCCCCCCCCCCCCCCCCCCCCCGAATAAATGACAAGTCCCCAAATATGTATCTTAAATAATCATAATGCCCCCGTCCCTTTCTTCGTTTCTATACACATATTTGGAATTGTGATTCATCTGTGGCCAAAACATGATGTAACAAAGCGTGAGGTAGGTTCTGAAATATTTGTAAAACATTAAAAATTGCTTGAGCTCTGCACCATCCGATGGCTGAAGAAAGACTGAGGGCTATCACGTTCATCGTCCTTTACAGTGAGTGTGTTTAGATTTTCATATATTTTTATTCATTTTAGCAAGTGTGATGGGTTCACACATTTCTTATTTCCTCAGTGTGAAAGGTACACACATTTAATTATTTAAGCCAGAAGTTTGAAAGGTTCACACATTTATTAGGACTGAAACGATACATTGGTGCACTGGTGCATCAAGTTTTCATGCATGATACACAGTACTTTTTTACACTTGCTAAATTAAGTTTCTTACTACTTGTTTTATGACACCCAAGTGTCAGTCAAATACTGCAAATATTATGTAATTAGCATTTCAAATTCACAACTAGAAATTTCCTTTTGAACCTGCTCTGAAATATTTAGTCAAGAAGTTTCCACACAATTTGACATAAAAAGGTGACCTTATGTACTGTGATGTGATCTCCCTGTATCGTTTCACCTAGAACATTTATTTCATCCACAAGTGTGAAAGGTTCACACATTTATCATTTCATCCACAAGTGTGAAAGGTTTCACACATTTATCATTTCATCCACAAGTGTGAAAGGTTTCACACATTTATTATTTCATCCTCAAGTGTGAAAGGTTCACACATTTATTATTTCTTCACAAGTGTGAAAGGTTTCACACATTTATTATTTCATCCACAAGTGTGAAAGGTTCACACATTTATTATTTCTTCACAAGTATGATGGGTCCATACTTTGATGTGCATAACAACGTTTTTAATTCTAATATTAAAATTAGATGTAATGAAGCTTTTGAATGGTAGTCTAACAGAGTAATCTTTAGACATCGGTTCGATTCCGGTCGAAGGCAAACACATCGAGAGTCCTTATTCACTGCATGTATTTATATTTTGTGACACAATGTCTTATTCTTGTGTTAACATTAATATCCATATTATTATATGTTGTTTGTTTTCTAACAAAAAATTATATACAATTACTGAAGTGCAAGTAAAGATATTATTACTGTTTTAGTACTGATAATGCAGAGATGGCTTAAGCTTCCTTACTGACAGAAATACTGATTTGTTGACTTTGGAGTTACAGGGATCTGTTCTTAAAATAATTGTACTTTTTGACAAAATGGACACTATGACATTTGTGTACTCCAAAAATAATTTAATAGTCCATATATTTTACAGTCATTTTTTTTCAATCAGGTTCTTTCTTTTACAGTTGTTTATTTCAAATGTTTTTCAGACTCGAGAGCTATGACCGAAACTGCAATTTTGGGAAAGAAACAGAACTTGAAGCCGAGTTCGAAATGACACTGCCCCCAGTCGAAACTTATAGGGATGTAAATGGTGACAGTCATCTTCCTTTTTTAGCATATGAAGCTATAAATTATTACTTACAGCCTTTTCAGAAGAAACTTGGTTCAAGTTCAAAAAATCTGTACACTAGTAGGTTTTTGAATTTTTTTCGGTATTCAAAACCAGGTAACATGTGTTTCCTGAAGTCTGAGTGCCGTGCTGAAATGAAGAAGCATGTGACTTACAAAGTCGATATTGCAATTGATGACGATGGTTCTGTTGTGGAGGGGCAGTGTGAGTGTGCTGCAGGCCAGGGTCCATCAGGACATTGCAAACATATTTGTGCAGTGTTATATGCTATGCACAAGTTTTCAACAACTGGCGATGTTTTAACTGAAGAAACATGTACTCAAAGATTGCAAACCTTTCATAAAAGTAAACCCTATAAAGGCAGTCCCATAAAGGCGACTGACCTTGATTTATGCAACAGTGAACTGAATGTTATATTTGACCCACGACCAGTTCAGTATCGCAAAGTGCCAAATTACCCTGACTTTTTTCGCAATGTTTGGTTAAACCACCCTAGTGTCAATACATTTCCAGTTTCTCAAATGTTTCCTCCAGCAAATCCATTTGCTGTTAATCATGATCATGATTATCTTAAGTTATCTTTAGCTGACCAATACCTGAAATCCCAGAATATATCAGAAATATCAGATATGGATAAAACCAACCTTGAAATAATAACCCGTAAACAGTCTAAGAGCGAGGAATGGAAAACTGAACACACAAAGAGAATTTCTTCTTCCAATTTTGGAAAAATTTGTTTGGCAACAGACAAAACTGATTTTCATAAACTTGCTAGATCAATGACTAAGCCTTTCGAGGACATTCAAAGTCCACCACTTAGACATGGCAGAAAATATGAAAAGGTGGCAATAAAAGCTTTTGAAAGGTCAAGTGGTTTCAAAACCTCACCATGTGGCATGTTTGCGTCAGATGTTCATCCATTTCTCGCAGCTTCACCAGATTCACTTCTCGGTGATGATACTACCATTGAAGTGAAATGTCCATTTGCATCTAAAGACCGCCTAATCTCAGAGATAACTGTTCCCTATTTGAAGGTATCTGAGGGAAAACTTACCCTTGACAAAAGCAAGCCATATTTCTTTCAAGTGCAAGGGCAGCTCTACTGTACTGGTAGAAAACAGTGCATTTTTATTGTATACACGATGAAGGATTTGAAATATTTTACTGTATCCCGAGATGATCATTTCATTGAATCTATGGTTGAAAAACTTGTGGCATTTTATGACACCTTTTTCAAAAAGGCACTTCTTGACAAATTCTATTTCAGAGATTATGACAGGTATTCCTGGTAAATTTCAGATGCTGATACTCATGTGTCAATGGTCATGAGCCCTATAAACAAGAACGACAGAATTGTAGTCTCAATGTTTTATGCTGAACATATTATATACTGCATATATGGACATTCACAAACAAATAGTTATGAAAAGACTTGCAGGGTTCCATTTAAGGATGAAATTTCAACAGATGCATGTTGACATGAAAAGAGTTGCATCAGACAAAACCAGGTTGAACTCTGATGCATTCACTTGTGTAAATAAATACAACCATGACAATCTCAGATGTCTATTAAGACATTTAGTACTTACTGTTACAGTACTATGTGACAATGGCAACCATCTTTTAATCACTCCAGTAGTTAATAGTTGGATAATCTAAATATCACAACATACACACTGGTCCCATACATGGATGCATTCACTAGTCTAAATAAATACAATCTCTGATGTCACAGTTAGTACCTACTGTTACAGTACTATATGACCAGGCACCTCATTATCAACTACTTGAAAGAATAAATGGTCTGTAAAAAAAATTAATCTAAATATGTATGTGAATCATTAATTGCCTGTTTTCAAATTTGATGTGATGCTATAATCAACTGACATTAATGAAGGCTCTGTCCAAGAGGTTGAAGTCACCCCCACCGTGTGACACATAATCCTATAATAATCAATGTAACTATCCTCAACCAGTGTTTTAAGCCAGCTCATTGCTGACTGGCTAGTATTGAGCACAACCACCAGTGGCTTAGTTAATGACATAAATCCTGCTGGTGTATCGTGCAGGAAGCAGAGGTGCTGTAAGTCCCCATGATCCCCAGCGAGGTGGCCTAGCTTTGGTTTCTGGTGGCCTATAACCCATGTTTTAAAACTGTATAAATGATATTGTTATGTCCAAATGTGTATTTAAAATTGTTTTTAAATATACCTTTGCATTCATGAGTAAATTGTGTACATCAACTTGGTCTCGTCGCTATATGGCTGAAATAGTATTGATGTGACATTAACTTTTAACTCACTTTGTGACGATGGCAACCATCTGTTAATTACTCCAGTAGTTAATAGTTGGATAATCACAATATTTAAATATAGATGAAGCTACAGTGCAATACATAATCACAATTCAGTGTCCATACTCATAAATATCATCACTGCTTGAAGCATACTCCTTCAGCTCTGTATCTGAAGAATTACAACTGTCATGTGATTATTATCTGCAGCTGAACTGTTTGAGGGAATGATAAAAAAACATTGTCATTGACTTCTTGCTTGTCATGATTGCCTTTTATAACATCTGAGAGAGCTGAAGCAACAACACTAAGATGTGCCAGATATCTGGACCGGTCTAGCTGCTGCCAGTATCATATGAAACAAGAATACACAGCCATGGGACGCATTAGAATTTTGTCCTCATTACAGCCACAATGCACAAAGTAACAGACTTAAACACAACTTAGGACAATTAATTACAATTTGTTTCTCAGTAAACATGTATCCATTGAAGGATGGATATATGATCCAGAAATATACACTTCAACTTATACAGATTTTAAGTTTGTGAAATAGAAGCAACCAGTATTTGGGTTTAATCCAAATTGCTGCCATGGAAAACAGGAAAAGGCACCAGTTCGACTTGTGTTTGATACATGTGCAAAGTTTCATAATAACATATGAAACAGTTTCCGAATTATGCTCGGACAAATAATGTGTCTCTCCCACTTTGTGGCAGGGGATAATGTAACAGTACGCAAAATGTAACAATACGCACAATACTGTCAACATTCTTAAATTCATGTTACTGATGTCATAAATTTAAAACAAATTCAGTAAGTGAGATGGGTTTAACACCACACTGAACAGGAAGTTTAGCATTATATTAACAAAAGCTCTGATTGTTTGTGGCTGCATAAATGGTAAGTTTGCTTCAAACTTGCTTTTTGACCACAGTTTCCCATTCTAGTCTCAACATGATACATAATCTATAACATGTTACATTTAACTTTATCCTCATGAATATTTAGCAACAATTAATTTTAATCATGTAGCAAACGCAAATAACAGGCCCTTTTGAAAGAATTAGAAACAAATCTCCATACCCTACGTCTGACTGGAATGAAAGATATTTTTAATGATTTTCTAACCAATATGATTAGCAAGTAGAGGGAACAATGCACTTCTTGAAAGAACAAAGCATGAAGCAAACAGTGGTTATTTCTGTGGCTAATTTGGTTTCTGAACTGTTAAGAGGTTCAGTAAGTATTTTGAATGTTTTTGCCAGACCAATAATACGTTCAATGTGAACTCTTTTGCTTGATATTTTCCTATCACGCATAACAGTCTTGCCAGACATACGGTTTTTCTTTGAGAAGAATGTTGGCATATTAATGGTAACATCTTTTGGTGCAAAAATATCTTGTACGTTGAAACCCTTATCGGCCATAATACTATCTCCTGGGTCGCACATCACTGTCAAACCACTACGCTCTACTATTTGACGATCACTTGTGGAGCCACCATATGCAGGAGACACATATGACACAAGACCACCTGGTGTGGATCCAACAAGTATTTTGATAGTATTTCGATTTTTATACGTTGAGTAGGTAGACTGCTGAGCTATGGGGCGTTTTGGTTTCTGGATAGGGCATTCAGTACCATCAATGATAATTCGTGTGGATGGAAATTTGGATTTGAAATCAGAAGGACAAAAATAGTGCACTAAGTCTCGTTCTGGCCAGTTATCAAGCTCACTCCACTGTCTATACATAAAATTTACCCAGGTGATCCATACATTTAATACAGTTTTCTCTGAAATTCCAAAATGAAGACCAAGTTCAAAGTTAGTCTTATGTCGGCGCAGTTTCATAAGTGTTAAAAGCAATTGATTTTCCACACTGATAGTTATACTGTCAACTTTGCTGTACAAATAATTTAGGTGATATGCACACGGACCCAAACTTGCAAGTACAAAGGTGAAGTCTGTATAGTTTGACAGTCCTGTATAAAACAAAATTGCTGCAGCATTAAACATAATACTTTGTATTGAAAGCATTGGAAATTTGTCTGTCTGAGCTGATGTACTTTCATATTCAACCTCTGCACTATCTGCAGAACAAATGTTTAGGTCGGTATTCATGTCATCAAACTCAACATTGTCAATTATTTCCTCCCCAGCTACCTCACTGATATCACATTCAATATCACAATCTGTATCCATTGCTTTAAATGTCCTCTTTTTGTTCTCACGCCTTTCAATGCGGGATTTCCTTAAGCCTCCATCGGCCTCAAGTGCGTTGGCTGATTCAGTCCAGGGGAAGATTGATGGTACAGCATCTGGTTTTCTCTGTTTCCTCAGAGGTGTACACCCTGGGAAAAACAGCAGTAGTTTATTATTTTCCAAACAGATATTGTGTAATCTTTTGACTACCAGTTGTGAGATAACTTTTTATGATAAGATTTAAGTTAATTTGCAGGGAAAGAAAAAAATTTCTATGGGCACGCTATGTTTTGTCACATTATGAACATAATAGTGATACACATCAATACATTAGAAAAGTAAACAAACTTTTAAATTAAGGAAAATTATGATATAAATTAGCTGACAATTTAGCTGATATAGTCTCAACATTACATACATATAATGCCTGATACAGAGAAGTGTCTTCAAGTTCAACACGTACACATGACACTGTTCTGACAAATACATATCAAAAGTGAACAAACATGAACCTGTATTCTTGAATCATCTGTGCCTCATCTCTGTGGAAAACAAGCACCTGCAGGAAAATGTAACATGATGCATTAAAGGCAAAAACGTCAAATATGTGTTGACATTCCTGGTAAACATCAATTCAACAAATTAAAGAAGAAAACTAAGATGGGTTATGATCAAACATCAATAACTTCATAAACAGGAATATAATGGTGGTAAACAGGGTTTTACCTCAATTAACTGGGTATGCACTAGACCCCCAGTAATTGATTTCAAAGGCCCTTGCATGAAATATATGAGGGTCAAACCTATACATCACCATGAGCACTGACTGGCAAAAAAATGGCTACTATAGTAAGGCAAAAAAGACACATTATTTCTATCTGGGTTTTAAAAAACAATGAAATATACTCATAGGTTCACATGCAAACACACATAACCGTGATTTCATTAGAATTAGCCAATACTCCAATTTACTCGCCTACTCTGAACTAAAATTATTGTGAAAAAAATCCCACACTTCGAAGTTTTAAGAATCTTTACTCAATTTAACTCAATGACAATATCAAACTATCTGTGGAAATACGTGTGTCCCGCGGGACGGAACATATTCTATTTTGTCTGCGTCCATTCTTCACATTTCTGCATACTGGATACACATTTCTGAGTCACGTAAAACCCTCTTCGTAGTTTCAATGCAAGAAAATATAACAAATATAATTGGCATGCACGTTAATTAAATCTGCCAACGAATAGAAACATAACAAGTTACCCAAATATCTTACCATAACTAGTTACAGCAATGAAATCAGACGGTCTGAAGTGAGAATGACACACAACACTGTGAGGTGACGGTTTCCACATCTTGCCTTGGTTTGATTCGTCGCTCCTCCGAACAGCAATCAACCATCGTTTCTGCAACATGGGTTCTCTCGGGAACGACAAACCACCTCGATTGCAGCATCCCGGGACACAGCAGCACGTCGAAGGCATCGTAAATACTTCGTTATAGTTGTTGGTCGTGCAAATATCTATGAACCGCGTAATATACCGGAAGTACGCGCAGGACCGTAGCGTTTGGCGCCATCTATTGGCGAAGTAGTAAAGGGGCATAACTGAGGAATGTTGGCCATTCTGACCATTACTGATATAAAAATTCAAATTAAAGATATCATTAATAATTTTGAAGATATCCTTATATCAATTGTTGATATCTGTAATATAATTTAAGAAACATGAAGGAACGGCAAAAGAATTATTCTGGTCTCCAAAAGTGCAGAAAATTATTTACAGATATCTTCAAATACTTCCGATCTGGCTACATATCCATAAATTCTTCGGGTTCCAAAATGGCGGCAAACCATGCCCAACTTGTGCAGGAACTTGTAACAGCATGCCAAGCAATTCGCGGAGTTAAGGTGTTGACTATGTCTACTGTGATCAATTTGAAAAAGTGGTTGTGTGAAGAAATTTTCCACCATGGTTAGAAACATAACCCACAGTACTTAACAGATGGAAGTATTTGAAGATAACTTTAATTTTGAAGTCTTTAATAATGGCAACAATTGAAGATATAAATGATTAATTATTGATATCTGTATTTAGTTTTAAGATATCAGGAATTGAATAACTGATATCATAACGACTTCTTGGAATCTTTAAATCATATTTTGATATCATTAACTGAATTTAAGATACCAGTAATAAGCTTCACCATATCCTTTTGTGATATTCTTAATTCATTTCATGATATCCTTAATTCATTTCATGATATCCTTAATTCATTTCTTGATATCCTAAATTTTATTGCAGATATCTACAATTATCTGTATTTAAGATATCTTCAATTCCATTCAAAATATCTTTTAAACAATTGAAGATATCAGTAATTCCGTTATGAATGTGAAAACAGCTTGCCATAGAGCCTAACCACCTGATCTCGTTAGCCACCTCTTCATGCCGAGTACCAGACAGGGTAACAACAAGTACCATCTTTTAATGTCTTTTGGTATGACACGGCCTGGGATCAAACCCCGGACCTTCCGCTCTACCACTACACCACGGAGGCGGTTCTGAGGGGGGAAGATGTTTACAGACACCAACACTGACTGACACCAGACAAGTAGTCCATGACATAAGCTCACGTCATCAGGTACACATCACAATACACAAACTATACATGCACTCAAAACTTTGTATCACCACTGGAATTCCTATTAGAGTCTGTCTAGCTTAACACAAAATAAACACTAGTAATTAGTTTTCACATTTTATTTCTGTCAATGAACAAGTCAGTTCACAACTTACGTCTTGTGACATAACTATGAATGTACATTGAATATGTAAATAGGTTGGTCTCTGACATTTGACATTGACCGTGATGCTTAAAGCCAACTCCCACAGAACCTCCCTGCCTTGGTGAGAAATTACAAGCCACGTTATGTCCAAGCATAACTGTAGCAGGAGATGAGCACTTCTAAATCTCGACACAGCAACAAGGCGAGTCAACAAATAAAGATACACTGTCATGTTGAAGGAGCAAGTCATCTGGGAGTTGGCCGGTGAAACACAGAATAATGATGCAGATAGTGAAGGAGATCAACTTGACACAACAAGGGGCTTGGGTTTGATGATGGGTAGATCCTTGATACCTTCCTTTGTCACAAGTCGTACTCTGAAGTTAGGTAAGTTGACGATGAATCGCTTCTGGACCTAAACAGAAAGAAGAATGACTTTAACTTAAATGCTAATGGTAACGTAAATTGGAACAAGAAAACAGCGTTATCACTATCCCCTGCCATGACTGAGTGAGATTGGCTTAACACCTCTTTGAACAATATTCCCGTTATACCATGGCGTGTAACCTTTATGTGCTGCAATCCATGAGCACGGGTATGGTGCTGAGAAACCTAGAAACAAAATCAGAGATTTCAGGTGTGCTCAAGGGACAGAGCTCTGTGTCCCATTAAGCCTTAAGAAGTCATAAGCACTAGGATGGCTTCATATGTTATCTGAACATTTGAGAAAATCTGTTCAGATTACAAATTAATACAAACGAAAGGTCCCTTAGCTGGAATAAATAAATTATGGCACCAATTTTCGAACTCAGTCTTGATATGTAAAGATTCTCTTAGATAAGCTTGCAAAGTTTAATTCATGTAACATCAGTAGTTTTTGAGAAAACTTGTCCCCATTGAAGACACTTATCACTAAGTAAAAAAAGTTTTGTAAGAAAGTATTTAACTTGTTGCCATGGAAACATCAAAAATAAAAATTTATAAAATATTAAACGGTTTGAGCTATGCTCCGGAAACGATTTCGGGACACGCACACACAGATGCACGGACATCGGAACTTTGTTGGGGCGGGGGATAACAAACTTTAGTTAACAATGACTGACATTACCTGAATTGTGGAGTCAGATTGAAATAGTCATCTTGGTTTAAAATAAGGGAGATAACCAAGAGGAATGACAATAGTTACCCCCCTTTACATGCTATTCATCAAGTTATCACAGCACACGACACCTTTGTTACCCTCTCGGTAACATCACCGCCACCAGTGTGGGGCAAAATTCAAATTGACAAACAAAAGAAAATTATTAAGCTGGGCTAAGAGTATTCGGCGTCACGACAGTCACCACTTGCTTGAAAACATAACGGTCAGTTGGTTGCGAGTTTACTCCAAGCATGGTTGTGGCCACCCACCACAGTCTGGAGTTTTGACTGGTGGCATTGGTAGTATCACTGTGAGGAGCTTGGCTATTCATTGGCCGAGTCTAATGAAGCATGTGACACTGTACAAGGAAGGCTTTTGAAATAACACCATTCTCACCTCATCAATACACTGCTGCAACAGGGTCATCGCCTCTTCCTGGTTCATGTCTGTAAACATACACAAGCATAAACGTCATCTCAAAATCCTGTTACTGAGATCAACTGATGCCAATCTTGGAAGAAATGAAATTATTGAGCCCTTACAATAGGCTTGATACTGTTCCTAAGTATTAATAACATATGATGGGTCAAAGGCATATGAAGAAATCATGGCCATTACTTCGTTTCTTTTTCTAAACGATTGAAATATGCATCATGTCCAAATTGGCTTAATAAAAAGTAAAAGTAAAATTAAGATTTTATGAATAGTATAAATGTGTGTTACAACCAGAACAGTATCTAATAAATATTGGTTGGGTTATTCCACAAATGCTTTCGTAAATTCTATTGTGGAAATCATAATTAACGTAATGAGTCTGGACAATGGGAATAAAATTTGTAAGAAGAAAGATTGTTCATCTTGTAGAATGTTTGTTTAAAGAAAGATATTAAAGAGGAAGAACATTTTTTATTGATCTATCCTTCTTTGTATGACAATTTGAAGAGTCAGTATTTTAGCGATGTGAAAGGACATTTTAACGTCATCACTATCATTTAAATTTGTAATAGCTAACATGCATGGAAACAAGGTGCATACATATTTTACGCTTTCAATGTGAGAAAAACACGAATTGAAAAACACTATGTGAATTATTAGCCTTTGTTGATAATTTATCATGCTTACATTGATAGTAATGCATTGAATGCATAAAGGTGGGACTTTCATTAATATATTTTTTGTAATTGTTTGTGAATTATGGGCTAGATGGCCTACAATTCTGAAACAAAAAACATAATGATATTATGATATGTTGCTTATATCATTGCTCATTAACAGACTGTAGCTCCAATTAACATCTGATTCTGCCATAAATCCCCTGTGCATAATGTAGTTATTCCTGTGGATTGTACATATTCCATGGATGAAAACACACACAAAAACACTCACCGCAAAAAGCTTTCCGTAAACTGACAGCACAGACTTTCTAGTTCTAATCAAAAGAAGTTTAGTTGGAGAGACAGTACCTTTCTTGTAGTATCTGTCCATGATGCTCATGGTGAAGAGGCTGCCGTAACCATGGACAGCGAATGGCAGTTTGTTGAGAGACGCCAGATAGTCCATGAAGTACAGCACAGGTCCCTCGTCCTCATCATGCCCAGCAATCAGCATGTTCACCATGTACGGAGTCTGGGCAGGAATATTGTGGAATAAAAGATCTTATTATTCATAGTCAATGCTTAGGCAGAGACAAAGAATGTGTTTGTGAAAAATAGTGCCCAAAGACTATAATCAGCTGGTTATATATTGAAGAGTGAGTGAGTGAGTGAGTGAGTGAGTGAGTGAGTGAGTGAGTGAGTGAGTGAGTGGTTTCTGTTTGGGATTCACAGCGAATTACGATGCCTTGGACTTGGCCACCCCGATATATTGAGAGAGTGAGTGAGTGAGTGAGTGAGTGAGTGAGTGGTTTCTGTTTGGGATTCACAGCGAATTACGATGCCTTGGACTTGGCCACCCCGATATATTGAGTGAGTGAGTGAGTGAGTGAGTGAGTGAGTGAGTGAGTGAGTGGTTTCTGTTTGGGATTCACAGCGAATTACGATGCCTTGGACTTGGCCACCCCGATATATTGAAGAGTGAGTGAGTGAGTGAGTGAGTGAGTGAGGTAGGTTTCTGTTTGGGATTCACAGCGAATTACGATGCATTGGACGACTGAGCCACACCAATATATTGAAGAAGCAATGGCAATGAATGTGCATAGGAAGGTAGAAACCCAAGAACAATAGGTAGAGATTGTACACTTTCATCATTAGCCATTGTTTTGCTGTAATATTTTCTAATTATCATAGCAATCAGTCATTTACATCATCACAGTTGCCTTATACAGCACTATACAAACTACTTTACTATAGAGCATCTGATACCAGGGTTACTTACAGAACTTCTTAGGTAGTCTGCCAGGTTCTTGCGAGTAAAGTTGGCCGCCGCATGTGGAGATAATTCATATCCTGCAAAAAAAAACCCATCAAAGTTGTTACTTTAATGTTGGGTGTAAACTAAATCAAAATCCAGACTTGACATACTCAATGTGCTAAATACTTTCTACTAATTTTAGCATTACTTTCTGTAGATTTTGGTAATTTCCAACCGTACCTGTCTAGCAGTTTTTAAGATTCAAACACTGGCTACCAAAGGCAACTCCGACCATGTGAATGGTCCAGAAAGAACCTGGCCGGCTGAACATCATATGACACCACTGATGTAAATCTTGGCTGCCATACTGACATGTTTGCTGGGACCTGTTGTATAGATGTTCTGGACGTAACGCTACCAATTAACTTGCAATTTTGTAAAGTCTGATGATGCACATGTTCACATGCTGGGTGCGGCGTTAAACAACAAACAAACAAACATCATTGAAATATGCATTCCCTTATTATTTTCCATCCCTGTAGCTTGCTGAGACCTCATGTTAATCATGTCAATGTGATTTGCTATGGTTTTAAATCAAGGAACATCCTAAATATGTTGTACCAACTGTTCATTGGTTTGGTCTGAAAACCATTGTTAGCAAATTGTAAATTCAGTAAGTAGGCCCTACTCCCTGACCTCAGTCATTTCAATTTGTTTATTTTCAATTCATGCTGTCATCAATGTGCCTTTGGCTTGTAACAATAATTTGCTGACGTCTAAACATGATCAAAATAATGTATTGACTTATGGGACAAGAAGTATTACAGCAACACTGTGTCATAAACAGATTTAATAAGACCTATATGCACACCAATGCCTTTGTGTTCAAAAGCAAAAAGACACTTTTCAAGTCATTGTAACATACTGACTGCCTGAAAACATACCATGTACCTTATATAAATCATTGCTGACTGCGCAGTCAAAATTGAGACAACGCTGTCAACGATATATTTGAAATATGGTATGCATAATATAAGTATAACAATGAAAACCTGATCCGAATCCTATTTGACAAAGCTGCCATTAATATGACATTGGCATTGTTATTAAAGTATCATTCCATGCAAACATGAAAAACATACCATTTCTCATTTTGTACAACTGAATATTTTTGGATATGTATTCTGCAAACTGCACTGTGTCCCCAGACTCTCCAGTCACCAGCATGAGGAGTTTGTCACTCAACTTGTGCATCTTGTCATGATCTGAAACATTTGACCGATTAAACATGTACAAAGTAGTACTAGAAAAATAATCAGTTGATATAGTGTGGGCTTACAGAGAGTGAGTTGCACTACAAACTTGTATCCTTGGTCAAGAATTGCTGAAAGCAGTGGAAGCCATCAGACCAAAACAGAAATCGCTGTACCAAAATGTTGCATCGAAAACAGTTGCAACCCACAAGTCAGTTCCATCTTCATTGGATGCTACAGCTCCATAATCAGAGCTCCAGATAACTTTTGAGCAATTTCGTTTTTACTCTAATATTTCTATTTTAATTGGGTTATTACATTTTTCATTGGGTAAGCAATATTTTTCACTCATCTATTCATGACTCTATAGGGTATTTGCCCCAAAGAGTGAACATTTTTAGATTTCAAGAAAATGAAATGATATTTTAGATGTACATAACCATGATGACGGCTTCACTCGGAAAGTAAATTAGCTGGAAATTGTGTTTCGGAAATTGGCTCCTTTGTATGCATGCTGAAAAAGCTTTACTGGGTATTTACACTGGCTGTTTTCATACATTTGAGTTTTTCCTTTACCTGTTTACTGCATGCGTTTCTGTACGCTGGTTAATTGAGAGTAATTGGGTTGAGTTTTTTTTTTGGGGGGGGGGTGTATTTTATGCAAATACGTTGTTTATCTGTAGCTCTGAAAATGCAATTTAAAAGTTGTGTCAAGATATCAAAATTATTTCACTGAATCCATGAGCATGATGAAGCCATCTGCCTGTAACATGTGGAAGTCTGCGAATTTCATTCATGTTGTTTGTAAACCAGTTTATAACCATGGTACTCAAACAACATCAATGGAGGTTGAGGAGAAAGACTACTCCATTCAATACTTGTGATTATCACAACCTTGACCTGTTAAAGATTTGGAAAAACAACATAGTAACAAGTTGTAGAATATGACAGATTACAATGATTACACTGAGATTCGTAATTACTTCTAATAAATGAGCAATGGACAGATATATAATGTATATGCTTCAAATATACCTATACTTTTTCAGACTTTATTATCAGCAAAATCATTTTTAATGATTTAAACTGACTCTTTTGTGTGCGGGTCATTCAAATTTGTCAACGAGTAAACAAATTACGAATGCTCAAAACCTGGGATGGCAGAGACGGGGAAATTCAGATACATGTTGGCAATCTCCATTTGGTGCAAATACAGTCAAGTCTCGTTAATCCGACACTCGTTAATCCAACAATCAGCTTTATCCGACACTAATGATGGGAACCGATTAAATCAGTGCTATTTAGACCCGTTAATCCGACAGTCTCGCACTCCGATCCCGACACACCTAATTTGCAACGATTTAACAAAATCACTCATTAATCAGTCTCGTTAATCCCAAACAGTGATCAGCGTACTCCGTGGTCATCTGCCCGCGAGTACACAGCCCGTGTTTTGATGCCAGACGAATCGGCTGGTAGGTGCATATTACAACGGCTGCAGAGATAAACTTGCTTAACAATAAACAATTAATGCTTTAAATAAAGAAAACAGGATAATTCCCATGATAAGATTACCACAATCTTATTAAAATCAGATACAAGCTCTCGCTATCGACGAGGACATCCCATTACCAGAAAGTATGACCTACCAATGAAATGACCAACAGGAAGTCGAGGTTAGCCACTTAGAAAGCAGCTTTCTTAAGCTATGCTTAAGCTTCCAGACTATGCTTTTTAAAGTATTTTGAATCGGTCAGACAGTCTGTAACAGTTGTTTTGTGTTAAACTTTAGAGGTTGCATGATTAGAAAACATATTTCGCCAACAGTGAAACATAACAATATGAATATTTATTATATATTTTTTATAACGTGTTTGAATCCTTATCTATCCTTATCTATCATGTAGTTAATACTACTAAATTTCGTTTATCCAACATACTCGTTAATCCGACATAATCATATGCAACCATCGATGTCAGATTAACGGGACTTAACTGTATCAGTTAGTATGGAACATCTAGTCTCCCCAAGGATCGTGAAGGGTTGCTTGATTGGAAACCGTTACATTGTCAGCTTGAAGTAAACCTAGGCTAATGAGTTAATCTATGAAACAAGTGTCACAGTCCGCAACCTCAAATAGCGATATATATAGGCTGTTCCAAGTTAACAGCATTGTTGCCAACTGCAGTGTTATCAAAACCTTCCACTTAACCAGCAAATGTGCAGATATGTTGATGCCCTTTTCATGTAGTTTAGATGTTTTAATGTATCCAGTCTCAACATAAGTTCGATGGGAAAATCCGTACCCACGGAGATCTGTACACAAGCGTTTTGGACGAACTCAAACCCAAATATTGGATAACCCATACCCACTCGTACCTGATCAACTGGATGACTCGTACCCCGAAAAGGGAATAAGTATCCAATGAAAATATACATGATTTGTCATACCAAGGCAAACAGTTCAGAACCTGGTCAAAATACCAGCGAGGGAGATTTCAGCTAACGGAAGCTATGATCTCCAGTGACAAGCCAAATTAAGGACTAAAATGACAAATAACAGACACTGATTGAGTTAAATGGTTGATTGTTCATTCACCAATTCACCAGTAAGAATTAATGAGAATTTTGTGTTGAATAAATGATTAGAAACACGTTTTCATAGTCTAAACCTAATAAAGCAATCCGGTTTCCAACATCTTGCTTCAAAACAGGGAGTAGTGCACTTTACTGGGTGCACTTTTTCATATCCAATGAACACTGTGGGGACTTGAACGTGCTTCACCGGCTCACCGCCTTGGCTAATTAATGCGTTAATTAGCATGATTAGCCGACACTCTACCACTGGACCACGAGCGCTATCACACATAATCAGTACTCGTTTAACGGGTCATTAGCACCCCATTCACAAGCATGCGTAATTCAGAAAACAATGAATTGTGCATGCGTGTGACGTCACTGTCCACTGTCCCATTAATCTTTTCTTAAAACCACACCCGACATTGTTTATGTCAAACATGACCGACCAATCGGATTACCGCTTGAAAAGGTAAGAAATTATGGCTAACCCTTGCCCAAAAAAAGCTAACCCTAGGGACCGAAAAGGGGTGTTGGATCGTAAAGATGTGTAAGTTTCCATAAGACTGAAAAGGGGGGTTTGATTGTAAAGGCGTGTAAGTTTCCCTAAGACGGAAAACGGGTGGTGGATCGTGAAGCGAGAGTCACCGGAGCATGAGGCATAGCGGTAGCATCTATAGTGAGACAGCGGTAGCACTGTAGTGTGGTAGTTGAGTGGATGGTAGAGCTTGGGCTGCGCCCGGTAAACTGCATTGTTGTCTTGGGTAATGGTCTGCCATATACGAATGCTCCAAAACAGGTAAGAAGGAGAATTTTAGAGACGGGTTAGCCATTTTCGCTGGGTGAGAATCTCCGTGGGTACGGATCGTTTAGTATCCGTACGATGTAATGTATACACTTCAAACCGTTTCTAACGTTTTGGACCAACACCGTTTTCTATTTCACCTGACCTCGTCCACGTTATTGTTAAACTGCCGTGATTGTATGTGGAGAAACCATGCAAAATAGAAAATTGATGCATAAGACAAAATGTGGTATGGACCCTGGAGGAAAAAGCAAACGCAGATCCCCCGGTTGATGCTTTCACAAACAAATATACCTTGCTTCATGGCAATGACACTTCTTCCAGAAACCATGTCACAGGCTGTCAGAATGAAATCCTTCCCTTGGATCCCTATCAAAAACTCCATTCTCACTTTTATCGGGGCACCGTAGTGAATCAAAATGCAAAATGTTGAAGTGAGACAGCACTCTTGATACTTCCGGTGTAATCCCGCAACAAAATTACCGGTGTCGGTGTTAACATTATTAAAAAAAATTAACAATTCATACGCCGGTATTTGCGTTTTCAGAGTATATCACGATATTCTAATATGTATACGTATAATACAATTTATATGAACGTGTTTTTAACAAATATGAGTCAGCCTATTTAACAAAATCTTAACTCAAAAACGAAACGAAATATAAGACTAAACACAAGTAACATTTTGATGCATCGTACATTTGAGTTAGTCGTTTGCTTTTTGAGTGGCTTCAGTCACAATCGGCGTTCGACCATATTGGCAAGGCACTATCACCCCCGATTATCCAGTGTAATACACATCACCATTCGTTGAGAAAATATATTTACATACATATGGTTCTACCAGTACACGTGCAGATATGTATCCAAATTAAGAAATAATGGAAAAAAAGAACCAACCACAGCCTGTGCATATTACCCTCACTTCTACAGTTATTTATCTCCATTTTCATTAGAGTAAACATTTTTCATTTGGTTTCATATTTTCCTTTGTTTGAACATTTTTTGTTAGACCAGAAGAAAATTATGAATGCTATATAAGCTAGATCAAAGGCTTATCAAGAACCCCATAACCGTCTGTACATTTTGCTTTTATCAGATAATGGACAAGATATTGTTTGATGCGTATCTTTTGCTATAGCGTTAAAATTAATTTAAATTCACCAACATTTCAAACGATTATTTCTTCTTCTTTTTTTTTCAAGTTACTGAAAAAACATCGCACAACATAATATACCCTAACTGGCAACTGCTGGCGCATCATTTCATCTTAGCCCCGAAGACAAAACAAAATAAACTTTTTTTTTTCAAGAATCAGTGTTATCAGTGCTCCAAATTAACATTATATCGAGAGTGGAACGTATTCGTGTAGAGATCATATATACCGGGGTGTCTGAGACCGCAGCTGTGACAATGTACACTTTGCTGCAGCAAATATTATGACGTGTCCCATCATCATCATCATCATCATCATCATCATCATCATCATCATCATCATCAAGGGAGTAGTAAACTTCCAAAACCTGCTTCACTTTAGACTTTCATCCCATTGTACACACAGCGGGTTTAAACACAATATTCACTCACTCTCACGTCATGATTATTCTGTAAGGCTGCGGCAGTCGTTTATTTTGCCTAACGTAAACATGTTTCATTTTCCTTGGTAAATGTCAATTGTAATAATTGATATGTGTTAGTGTTGAACATTTCTTAACTTTTTGTGGCCTCATATATTTGACTCAGGCGCAACACTAAATTGAGGTCCGCATAAATTCTAGTTCCGTATTTCTATCACTCCTAAATTTAGGATTGACCTAAATTTTAAAACCGACGACACACAGACAGACTAGAAGTTTAGCTGGTACTGACGTGAAAGCGGGTACGTAATTTGATTATATGATTCATTCTGTGGTAATGTGATTTCGGTGACCATTCAATACCCGTTTGATATTTTCCTGTACCTTTTGGAAGTTACAAATGTCTCCTTTGATGTTTATTATCCCATTAGATCGAAATTACTTCAGTGAAGTTGCAGACTGCGCGTCTCAGTCATGCCGGCGGGATTGCAGCAGGAATATTTAGACTTCTTTTTCGACCAAATAAATGAATTTATTATTGCCTTGGTAACATGATTATTTCATCACACATTCGTGAGTAGGGTATGGTGTGAAATCATTACCGCAGTATAAAAAATTGTTCTGGATTTGTAGAATTGTCAGTTGGAGAGATACAGAATCATCGTGAATGACAGCCGAGTTGCCAAATATCACATGTTTTTGTCACAGTTGAGAGGAATGTGTTAAGTCGACTAGGAGTGGCCCTGTCCTTCGTGTACTTGCAACTTGGTCGTATGTTGACAGATTTGCTCTTCAAACTCTTCTTCCCACTTGAAAAGTCATTACAAGTAGGTCAAAGCGTATGACCCGAGTCCGCATTGGGCCTCAATAAAACAGATTGCCTAAACCAGGGGTTGAAAATTTATGAAAAATGTTACTTGACCAAGGGCAAGTATGACCAACATTCTTACTTGCCCTATATTAAAATGTACTTGCCCAAAATCAAGCTAATAAATTCAGTAAAATTGTTACATCTACAGTATTGAGAATCAGAGATACAGTGTACCCTCGTTATTGCACCCCTCATTATAGTGCTAACTTGGTTGTTTCGCATGGTAACGCATGGCTCCCAAAATTTATGTAAACTTTTAATACTGAGAGTTTTACACAGACATGATTGTATTGTTGTTCGTTGTTCATTTGCACATAACGCTTCTCATTGCATAATCAACCGTTTATTGCTGAATGGAGTTCTAATAATCTGTTTGAAAACATTCGCGGCAAGTCCCGGAAATACGATTGTTCTCCTAGTTAACTTTTCACACAATACATCCTTTGATCTTAGAAGCGCATGCATGCAATAAAAGAGAACCAAAAGCGAAGTTCATATTCTTAATTAGTGGGCAGTCCAATTTGAGGCGACACTGTTAACTCACATGTAGTTGCTGTCACAACACGATGGTCATTCCTTTTGATTCGGATCAAGTAACCGTATCTAACCAATTAATCTGGCTTGACTGGCCTGTACTATCGGATGCTCCCTGACAAGACTCTCGCCGAGAAAAAGACCCCAGGCAGAAGACAGGTTTCAAGAAGGCCAAGCAACGTGTTACAGTGCTCCTTGTTTGTAACAAGACCGAGAATCATAAGTTGAAGCCACTTATAGGAACATCGAAGAACCACCGTGCCCTCCACCACGTGAACCGCTCCACGTTGTCAGTGGTCTACAAAAGCTACAAGAATGCGTGGATGATGGCATACATTTTCAAAGACTGTTTTTTTTAAGAATTTCATCCCTGCCGTAAGAGATTACCTCAGACAACAAAAACTTAAAGAAAAAGCAATCCTGCTTTTGGATAAATGCCCAGCCCTCCCCCCTGCCACAACGTTGACTTCACACGACGGCAAAATCAAGGCCTTTCTACTGCCGAAAAATACAACCTCAATCATACAGCCCTTGGATCAAGGAATAATAAAAGCGTTTAAATCACACTGCAAGAGGAAACTGATCAGCAATTTGCTAGATTCTGCTATGCCCCAAACGGATTACATTAAGACAGTCACGATGGAAGACATACTCTTCACAACGCATTACGTCTGGAATCAGAGTGCAACGAGCACTATCGACAATTGCTGGCGAAAAGGACTGGGCAATGCCTTTGATGACGATTTCATTGGCTTCACCAAAACAGACATCACCGAAGCTGTTGCGAAATGCAGAGAATATGCCAGCAAAGAAGCCCTCGGGGTCGATAAGACTTCAGTTGAACTTTGGGCCACCTGTGACGACGACCTTCCGATCACTGAAAACAAAACTGATGATCAGCTGATCAATGACGCCCAATCAAGTGGTGATGATGATGAGGAAGATGAAGATGACGAAACTCTACAGCCATCTCTCTGTGTCCCCAGACGTACAGCTGAAGAAGCGGTAGCCGGTTTGGAGGTTTCTGTACAGATTGCACAACTCGCCGTTATTTCCAGCAACCATGGTCAGATTACCGCTTTTGACGCCTTGAAACGAACTTTAGTGGATAGAGAATAAATATATCTATCATAAATGCCATACCTTGACTCGCTGAAAGTCATATTTGTTGTAGTTTGACAATTATATGTCAACTTAGTTTTCACTATCGCGAGAGTGGGCGCATCAACGTTGATAGGTCAAATTATTCCATACCAAAAAAATATCCGGCAACTGCATTCAGCTCTACCAAAGTGCTACGCTTATGGTTATTAATTTATTTCAAATGTGTACAGTAAAATTGTATGATATAGCAGTGTTACGGTTTACCAGTAATTACCAGTTTGTAACCGGTAAATTAGGCTTGGACCAATTCATGTGACTGCCAGTCCCTATGGACCGGCAAATAGAGTACCTTATATATCTCTCTTGTTGAACAAAACATCGGCAATATTCATATAAGTATATTTTTCAAATGAAGTCAAATTTAGTGCAAGGAAATAACTTTTTGTCTTGCTTTGAGGTTAAATATACATTTTTAGCAACTTAGTGTAAAAATATTTTTAAAAAGGAGAAATTTGTGACTGGACTTTGTGTGAATGATGTTGAGGGAATTAAAACCAGGTAATTTTCATCATGTTCATATGTTTTTTATTTGTTGAAAGTTGGGACTGACAAAAATGAGTGGGGACTGGCAATTTCCAAAGCCAGCGGGAACACTGATATAGGAATAAATTATTCCAAATAAAATAATAGTTTCAGATTCAATTCTTTCGATTATTGTATCAAAATTCTTTAAAGTTATATATCTATTATGGGTTGTTATTAACCAAATCACTGATAGATTCCGAGAAACGTGTGTACAGCTGATTGCTACTTCTGGCTTAGTTTACGAGAAAATACACACGGTAATCTTAATCTCTGCATATAAACCAATGCCTATCAGAACGGGAAATACAATGTAATTGGTAAATGATCATGTCTAGTGTTTTTTTACCTCATATTTTTAATTTGTATTGACCAAGTTTAATTGTTATGATCTGTTCCTTTCCCTGAATTCGCTGAAGGGAAACAATGTAACAAAATTCTGCAGAAGACAAACACGTTTTTATTGCAAATGTAGGGATTGTGTATGCGCTGGTGGCGTGCTTCATTCCGATACGCTTTATAGACTGGGTGTATAAATTAGCATCGATTTTGTAGCCTATTTTGTAAGTTGCTGAATGGCAGCAGTTTATTTTTTTGTACAGCACATAAAATGAAAATTGTGCTATCTTGTATAATGTTTAAGAGATGGCCATGGCCGTACTTTCCTTCTCTTCTGTTTCAAATGTTGAAGTATTATCTGATTTTGATGGAATCAGCCATACAGTATCTGATTGTCATTAGGAATGAGAATAACCTTTTCGAGGTTGCATGATTAAAAACACATTCAGACGTTCACTTTCACAATCTTGTAAGCAATGCTTTGATTGGTTGGATAAAAGTTGTTTTGTCATGACCTGTAATGGGATGTTGTCATCGTCTGATCTTCGTGTAGCGGTAGCAAGCACTAAGACGATTTTAATGACATTGTATTTTTCATTAATTTTGGAGACTAATGCTGACATTTATTTGCTATAGCCAGGGCTCGACTTGAGGAAATTGATTTAACTTGCACCAGGTGCATGTTGACATTAAAACATAGTTGCACCAGACAAAACCAGGTTGCACCCGGTCTCAGAAGTTTATCAAAATTGAAAAACAGATGCATAAACTAATCTAAATACATACAATCTGAGATCTCTGATGACTGTCATGATTTTACATAAATTGGGTATTGCTGTCAAACATTATAGGAACATGTGCACATATTCTTGGAAGTATTCACAGTTTGATGTTACACCAAAGAAAGCGTGACAAATTATAGTTAATAAAAGCTAAGCGCTATTGAATGTGTTCAAAGATCGATGTGTGAAAAGTAAGGGTTGATCAGACACAAATTTAAGTTTTGTTTACATGTACTTGACGCAAGTAGACATCAATATTAGGTTGCATTTCTTGATAATAGGTTGCATTGGCGCATGTTTTATATGGCTAAATTGAGCCATGTATTAATTTATTAAATTACATTTGAATTTGTCCTGGAATCTGAGCATACAATCCACCGGTAAGTTCCGGCAGGATATTTTCCAAGACATGGCAAATAGTGGCCAAATGATTGTCATCTGTATAACTATTGTATCGATACACATGATACAAGTATTGATCACAGTCGCACACTAAGGGACCACTTCAAAAGTTTGATGCTGGGAAAAAAAATTCTCTTGAAGTTTAAGGGTTTGAGGTTTAATGGCTGTGTAAGTTTTCCATCTGACAAAATGAACTGACCTCATTTCTATTTTGTATACTAAACTTAGCAAAAATTCTGATCATATTTCACAGATCCCATTTCTATTCATATGCTTTTAGGAGTTGTCATTAAGTACATCCAGTCTTTTCATGAGTTTTGTCATCGCCAATACTGGTAGTAAGTCTTTCTAGTGCAGTGAGTAATATAGACTTGCCGATTTGATCTTTAAAAACTCTACAAGTGATTTTCAACACTAAGTAAATAAATTTCAGTCGATGAAAGTTCTGATAAAGTGGTGCAAACATAAGAATGCTTGACAAAAGAGACCACTAAACTTATGAATTCAACTTTTCTGAGAATTAAGATCAAACTTTTGGACTGGTCCCTAAGTAAAACATATCGGTTCCTACCTTAAATGTTTCTTTTATTAACTGTTACACCAAACACTAATTAGCAGTGAATATTAGTTGTGAAAACGGAAATATTTCATTCAATGAGCCATGTCAGTATGCCAGGTATTTGGCCATCCTGTCTATGAGAAAGATTGCACATGCAGTTATCGTGATACATATTGGATTATGAGCAAAGTATTGCAAAGTGTGCAACCAGCTATTATCAAAGATATTCTAATCTGGATACTTTGCAGGCCTCTCTGTTGAAACAAAACTCACACTGTAAAGCCAGAATTAGTCCAGACTTGCAATAATCTTTAAACCCAATGTCACCTCACCCTCACATCAAGTGCACATTGTAGCATATCACAGGAATAAGGTCCTTGCTGTTAGCCCTCATGGGTTTCACCAAATTGGTAGATGCTTACACTCATCACTTCGGGCTGTTCTTCAACATTGATCATTGTTAAGATTTGTTTGTTTGTTGTTTAACGCTGCACTCAGCAATATTCTAGCTTTATGACAGCGACCTGTAAATAATTGAGTCGGGACCAGACAATCCAGTGATTGATATCATGAACATTCATCTACATAATTCGGAAATGATGACATGCAACAACCAAGTCAGCGAGTCTGACCACCCAATCCCATTAGTGGCCTCTTAAGACCAGCATAGTCGCCTTTTAGGGAAGGCAGGGGTTGTTGAAGACCTATTCTATTCCGAATTGCGTGCTATGTATGTGCGTCCAAGGACTTTTGACAAGCATAGTTGTCTTTTACTGCAAGAATAGCTTGTTGCTGAAAACCTATTCTACCCCAGATCTTAACGGTTCCCATTGTTAAGAGATTGGTTTTGATGCAATACTGTGTTGTGGAGTTTAGCCACACTTGCTCTTATCACTAATGTCAGAATATTTTATGTCTGAATATTCAGTGTTGTACCCACAGTGTGAAATGTCATTATGTACCAAAGTTGAAAGTTTTGATTCGCAGTGAGCTCAAATTGTGTTGTTTTTGAAGGAAAAACAGCTGTTGATTTAGAAATGAACAAGAATTTTCCCAGTATTTTCATTTATTACATGTGAGTCTAGCCACTACTAACATGAGGCTGTTGCTATCACCCAGTTTGTGTTAAATTCGGGTAGTTAATAATCTAGCTTGATCTGATCCCATTCTGTGGCTATCAGGATGATCAGGTGCCGGTAACCATGGTAGTCAGGTAATAGCTCAATGTTTGAATGTATTAATGTTTGTACTGTTTTTTTCATGTTCTTGATTCTATGTTTGCAGACAATAAAGCTTTCAACATGGCTGTAAATGTGTACAACACAAGTGCCACAGCGGAAAATTTGAGCCGGCATGACATCATTGGTTGGGTCAATGACACTTTACAAGCTAACTACACAAAAATTGAGGAACTCTGTTCAGGTTGGTTTTATTTTCCATCTTAGGTTCTTGATCAATATAGGGTATAGTTGTTTGTAGTTTAATACCACACTCAGCGATATTCTAGCTATTGGACCTGTAGGAAGGAAACCTGTATATAATTCAGTCTGGACTAGACAAACAAGTGATTGAAATGATGGGCAACATTGCACGCTACACACAATCAACCAAGTTACCATCCTGACCATGATCTCACCCGTGAAGATCCGGGGTAGAATAGGTCTTCTGCAACCCATGCTTGTCGTAAAAGGCGACTAATGGGATCGGGTGGTCAGGCTCGCTGACTTGGTTGATGCATGTCATCGATCCCAATTGCATGGATTGATGCTCATGATATCAATCACTGGATTGTCTGGTCCAGACACGATTGCAGCGTAAAATAACCGACCAACCAACCAACCATGATCCATCTAGTAGCCTCATGGACAAGCATGGTTGTTGTTCTAACCCGGAATTTCAACAGGAAAAGGTATAGTGTGCTCGATAGAGCTGAATAAGATATGTGGCCTGACTGATTGTGTGTCACCATGTTCCAATGTGATGGGTGTTACTTCTACTATCAACCATTGGTTTACCTTGTCCCAATTTGATGTAAAAGGCTCTTTTGTTCCAGCTTATACGTTGCTGATTTTGTGTAAAACAACATTCACTCACTCACTTTAGATATGGTTTCAGATCTGTTTTTTTTTTTAGGACATTGACTGATTATCACCTAAAATGTCTACAGATATATTTTCAAATTTGTTAAAGATATAAATTTGATGAAATCATGAATACCATATGTCTCTGCAAAACCACTGCCTTACCTCTCCCTGGCCATGCCGACATCATATAAGCACACACAAATACAAGTGTGATAGTTTAATATGGACGTCTTTGAGAAGCCCCATTTAAGGCATTCTGTCTGACGTAATGAATGCAGCAGACGGTATTGATTTGTGTGGGATGAGTGTTTGCTGGATCTCACTGATTGTCTCTTTGGAAGACTCCTTTTACAGACAGCCACACCCATGCTGCCCAGTGTTTGTTTCTGTTTCTGTCCTTGTCACAGTAACACTGGCAGTGTCCATGTGTGGCTTAGGTTGTCCCCGGCAACCAACTGCTCTCTCTTTGTACTTCTCCAGGCAGTATGCAAAACAGAAGGAAGTTTCTATTACATTCAGGATACATTATTGTTTGTACTCTGGGTTTGAAACTGGGTCTGCTGCAGTGGCCTCAACATCATATGCATTGATTATATAATGATACAGTGTAAATGTGCATAGCAACCCATTATCAATATCATAATGCTGAATGTTCCCAGTTGAAAATGTTTGTGACAATTACTATGAGCACTGTCCAGTGTTTGAAATAATTTTAATACCCAACAAGCATGACAAGACAGTTGGGCAAGTGACCCATAAGTGTTGCTGCCCATTGTCAAAGTAACCTGCCCAGTTTCAGACAGTTTAAATATTGAAAAATCGCAAAATATAAGAGACAAATAGCATCTTGATTCAGTTGAAATAATGCAAACAATTACTTGAGAATCTGGGGCGGTCGGGTAGCCTAGTGGTTAAAGCGTTTGCTCGTCACGCCGAAGACCCGGGTTCGATTCCCGACATGGGTACAATGTGTGAAGCCCATTTCTGGTGTCCCCCGCCGTGATATTGCTGAAATATTGCTAAAAGCGGCGTAAAACCATATTCACTCACTCACTTGAGAATCTACAAGGAGTTAAGCTAAAATTGAATACACGAGGAGTCAAAACAATATCTGTCAATCGGGCAGGTAGAAGAAAATTCATGCAGAAGACAGGCAGTTATTTCGGACACTGGCACTGTCTATCATGTGTGTCTTTTCATTCATGTTCCATGTACTGAAATTATTTTCAGTTGTGACGTCTATTTTTGTTTAGGCTTAATGAAATGATAATTGTGTTTCAGTCAGTTATCTCGGGTATGTGGGATTTTTCTTGGTCTGCCAAGAAACTGATGTCTGCAGGTCTGCAGCAAATTAAAACATGACCAAGTTATGTCAAAATAATTATAACTAATTTTATGATAATGACAAAGAGAAAAATATGAAGTTCAACAAGATAATTATTTTTCCCAATGTGTAAATGTTTAAGAGCTGCATCACTTTGGACATTCTTTAACCTGACAGGCAATGCCATACTGAAACACTGTTATCAGCGATGTTAAACCAAACTTGATCATACAACAAGGTTTCAAAGCAGTGGCATGGTTTGTGGTGCTTCTCAATTCACTTTTACTGAAAGAGGTATGTGACCTGGCGTAAAACAAATATTGCTTCAAATTTTGCATGATATGTCATCATATCTGTCATGTCTTTGAAAATTTGACGTATAGAGTTTGGTTTTTTTAATGGTCCATTTCACATTGGCGATAGACTGACTCTAAATATGTTGCCAAGCGAATCCCAATATGGCCATGGTGTCTGAATGGTCCATTTCATATTGGCGATAGACTGACACTAAATATGTTGCTAAGCGAATCCCAATATGGCCATGGTGTTTGAATGGTCCATTTCATATTGGCGATAGACTGACACTAAATATGTTGCTAAGCGACTCCGAATATGGCCATGGTGTTTGAATGGTCCATTTCATATTGGCGATAGACTGACACTAAATATGTTGCTAAGCGACTCCCAATATGGACATGGTGTTTGAATGGTCCATTTCATATTGGGGATAGACTGACTCTAAATATGTTGCCAAGCGAATCCCAATATGGCCATGGTGTCTGAATGGTCCATTTCATATTGGCGATAGACTGACACTAAATATGTTGCTAAGCGAATCCCAATATGGCCATGGTGTTTGAATGGTCCATTTCATATTGGCGATAGACTGACACTAAATATGTTGCTAAGCGACTCCCAATATGGACATGGTGTTTGAATGGTCCATTTCATATTGGCGATAGACTGACTCTAAATATGTTGCTAAGCGACTCCCAATATGGCCATGGTGTTTGAATGGTCCATTTCATATTGGCGATAGACTGACACTAAATATTTTGCTAAGCGACTCCCAACATACCCATGGCCACAACATGCCAGTTGGAGCAGTGAACGGGAATGTTTATGAGAGGACAACCCTAAATATTTTTTCCACTTGAAACACCTATGTGATACTGGCATCACAGCATCTAGAATAATAATGATCTATTAAACATGTTAAACTGAAAACCACTTATTTTTCAATTGTACCCAAACTGTATCTGTATTCAATGGTTTATGTTGTCATGCTATCCATTGGCCAGCTATGAAACATGATGTATCACACAGTCTGGTTCCAAACCTCTGTTGACCCGTGAAGATTCCGGGGTAGTATAGGTCTTCAGCAACCCATGCTTGCCGTAAAAGGTGACTATGCTTGTCGTAAAAGGCAACTAATGGGATCGGGTGGTCAGGCTCGCTGACTTAGTTGATGCATGACATCGATCCCAATTGCGTGGATCGATGCTCATGATATTAATCACTGGATTGTCTGATCAAGACTCGATTATTTACAGACTGCTGTCATATAGCTGGAATATTGCTGAGTGCGGCGTTAAACAACAAACCAACCGACCGACCAACTAAACCTCCGTTAAACATTACAAGACTACCTAATATCACATATGTATGTGTCATTTATGTCGATGCATTTACAAGCCTTCAGAAAAGGACATGCATGGTGTAGATGACAGTATCACATTACAAACACTTTCAATGAATCCATTCTAATCAAAGCTGTCATTTGTCTGTTTGTAAGACCATGGGTAACATTTGTTTGCAGTGCAAACATGACATTACTTCACCTCCTTTAGTAGTGAATGGCTGTTGACAGTTTGGGTTAAATAGGCAATGCAAACCTTTGTGCATGTGTTTCTATACAAACAGTAGATGCTTAACTGAATGCTTTCTTTCCTTTCAGGTAGTTCATATTGCCAGTTTATGGACATGATGTTTCCAGGTGAGTTATCGTCACACAATGACACTGTAGTAGCTCTAGGCTTTCCTTTGACCTCTTAACTGTCAGGATATTATTAATATGTATAAACATGACGAAGCCATGATGAGTGCCTGAAAAATCACCTCAATCTAGTAGCAAAGAAGAATGTATTTTGTCCAGGTTGATATACCATGGAGGACCATTCTGAGCTGAAGTGTCTTTATAAATATGATAATGTTGTTTATAGTTGCTTGGCAGATAAATGAATGTTGGTCCTGAATGTTTATGAATATATGGCTTAGACATCTCTATGCAGTGAAGAATGTGGCCTAGACATGGATGAGTCATGAGACAGCTGGATCCAAGGGCATATCGTCTTCATTGATAAGTGCAACACACTGTCATAAATATAAACGCCTCTAGTAAGCTTTGACCAAAGTATCAATTTATTGTACATTCTGTGTGCAGATAGATTTATACCATGTGGTTGTCATATATAGTTGTCTTTCTACATGTTCTACAAATATCAATGTATGAAAATCATTTAATTGATTTTTTTTCACTCATTCTTCCATGTATAAACAAGGTTCATACAGGCTTCGAAAGCCCTTGTATTTTGAGGCCCCTCTTGAAAAGCCTTGATTATTTTTTAATATCAGCCATGAAAAGCCTTGAAAATCACAAATAGCTTGAAAAGCCTAAAAATTTGTACAAAAGGACTGTACATATATACATGATATACCTGTTAATATAAGTATATGTATTCAAAATTCTTCACTGACTTAATGCATTTTATTATTGGTTGTGAAAATAAGTCTTATTGGAAAATTTGTGATGTTCATACTGCTTTTCAGGTCTTACGATTAATATATAGTGTGCTTGATTTAAAAACATATATTGACAGACCAAGGGTAATAAACCAACTAAAAATCCTTGAAATGCCTTGAATTGTTCCATATCTGTATGAACCTTGATAAATGTGTTTAGACTCTGAGATTTACAACTAATGATACACCGCATCACATTTATTACGTATGTGTACTGTCATTGTGAGTATTGTGTTTGTTGTCTATGTAACTTATGAGAAAGGTAAGCTGCATGTCATTGATGTTCCTGAGCCATCTTGTCCCAGATTACACATGTATGTATTGCCTCTGTTTAGTCTGTGTAGAGACATATTCAGTAGAGTATATTTCCTTCGGGTATATAGTACATATACTTGTTATCAAGTTTATTTACCGATCGCCTTGTAAACTTAAATGAAAACCAAGGGTGTGGCAGTCTACCTTAAATTTAATTCAGAATGCAGAAATAACGATTCCACTCAGTTACAATGTGACAATTAATAATAGAAGTCAATGGATACACTCTCATGTTAAAAGGAAAGATGATGGAGATTAACATTAAGATATCAGAAGAAAACCTCAAGGCCCCTTTGATGCTCTCTAAGTGTCAACATTTTGTTGATGCTCATTAAAACCTGTGACTTACTATTGATGTAATATGGAGAGGTTCAGAGTGTTACGCTAGATTACAGTGTTATGTATTTTATGCTGGTGGACATAATTGAATATTGCAAATTTTATGAAAGCAGTAATAATAGTTTAGGAATTGACACACATAACATGAATATCTTTTAACCACCCTTTATCATGTATAAGATTTACTTATGAACAAGAAAATCAGTTCCTATTCATCATCTACAAGGTAACTTAAATAATAAATATGGAACAAGTTTGGATGAATTTTTGCCACATGTAGTTGCACACTACATGTAGTTGTATTTATTGCATTACAGGACAAAATCAACAATACCTATAGTCTGGAAGTTAATTTAAGATACCGACGTTTACTACAATATCTGAAAAACTAGGCCATATGACACAGTTGAACCAATCAACTCAACTCGATGGGTGCACAGGAATCATGCACGCACGAATACGGTGTTAGCGTTGGGCGTCTCAACGTGTGTTTTGCCAGTGCACCCTTTCGAGTTGAATTGATTGGTTCAACTGTGTCATATGGCCCTGTGAGTAGGGGTAGCAATATACAGATGGCTGTTTCAATGAATGCTCGTTCCACCCATGACGAACAGGTCTGGTTGTTAATGAAATATAGTGATAGCCAAATAGACAGATTTTTTATTCATGCACCGGTTGTCTTTAAATGTAATATCCAGTTATGTATGACTGTTTAATAATCTCATACCAACTTTGACTGGAGGAGGTCAGATAGTTTTTCAGATATTGTAGTAAACGTCAGTACCTGAAATTACCTTCCAGACTATATCTGTAGTGATATCTCATGTAGTGTTGTCAAGTTACATAGCTTCTCGGCTGCCAGAGGTTACATCAGCTGCTGTTCACAGTGAAATCCTGTAGTATTGAACATACAGTGCTATTTTGCCCTGGTCACTGACCAATCTTGGTGCTACTTCAGGGCCTTGCTCTCAATGAAGTATTTTTAAGAAGAAACCTTTGCATTGGATAGGCTAGTGGATGTTTGTTTGTTGTTTAAGACCCAACTCATCAATATTCCATCTATTTGACGGCAGTCTGTAAATAATTGAGTCTGGGCCAGACAATCTAGTGATTGATATCATGAGCATCAATCCACACCATTGGAATATGATGACATGCATCAACTAAGTCAGTGAGCCTGACCACCCGACCCCATTAGTCACCTCTGACGACCAGCAGTGTCGCCTTTTATGGCAAGCATGGGTTGTTGAAGACCTATTCTACTCCGGATTGCATGCTATGTATATGCGTCCAAGGAAGGTCCATTTTGAGGCGGGACGGTCAGGTAGCCTAGAGGTTAAAGCGTTAGCTAGTCAAGCTGAAGACCTGGGTTCGATTCCCGACATGGGTGCAATGTGTGAAGCCATTTCTGGTGTCCGTCCCCAGCTGTGATATTGCTGGAATATTGCTAAAAACGGCGTAAAACCTCACTCACTCACTCACCATTTTGAGGCTGTTGTATTCACCATGTGCAGGTATGAGGTTCATACATGCTGGCAGGGATGTAAATGAATAGACTCCCAATCATATTGAATAACAGTTAATAAAAATTTCATTTTTTTAAACTTTTATTCCACCATATTAAAACACTAAAAATAGTGACATCAATTCTTAAATAAACTGAAGAAACACAAGAAGACATTTGACAATTTTTAACATGTTAGAGGTACACAACAATTTGTATATTTTTAGAGTGTTAGTATAATATTGTTAAAACAATTATTTTATTAATTTGTTATCATGGTTATGATCTTTTGTAATGTCTGTGATTATTTTTGCCTGAGGTATCTTGCACAACTGCCTGAAAGTGCATGATTAATCATTCAGCATGACAAATAACATTCATGGGAAGCCTAGTAAAAAAAAATCAGGTTGTCTGAGGTGAATACAAGGAGCAAGGGAAAAGTTAAACATGAAGACATGTGAATGAAACATTGTTTATGGTTTTAACGTTCTGGGAGTTAATTGGATAATTAGATGGATTCTGTATTTGCTGTCAGGTACCAGGTAAAACAGGAGCATGACTCACACCCTTGTGTCAGGTCACTTATAGCCCAGACTACGGCCGGACGTTTGTTTTTGCTGTTTATGGATTTTGTTAGTGAATGAATTGAACAGGATATTTTAATCATAAGGAAGAGAATGTCAACATCCATAAATCTCTTCCTTTTGTGCATCACTTCTAAATGCCATTCAAAGACTTGATTTTTTTGTCATCTTTAACATGTTTAAAGTTTGATTTGGATTGAAAAGGTGATTTAATTAATTGGTGAAAAAAATTCAGTTTTATTCATTAAGAATCCCTTGAATGATTTTTATTATAGAAATTATTTTTACCATCTACCATCAGCGGTATTAAAAACCTTGTCATCATGATTTTCTCTCCTCCCTTATCTTCTTCTTCCCCCCCCCCACAACTTTTTAAATCCAACAAAAAAATGATGTATGGCCAAAATAGTGATTCCATTAAGAGTAGAATCCTCCTTGACCTATTAATAGTTAGTGAATTACAGGGGTGATCAGGTTAGATGGAGTCAGTTTGACAGCCACTAGTTACTCACTGCACTTCCTGGGTAGAGTATAGCTGACTAACACTCATAACATGACAGGCTGCTACCATAAACATCAGCAAGATACTGGCTGCTTGGCAGTTTCCTTAGAGATGTCAAAGAGTCATTGGTATGAAGTCTGGCAGGGGCACTGTAATAAACATGATATATGGGGCAGACAGTACTGTACACTGTATGGAAGTTACCAGGTCACAATTCAGTTTAAGCTACTTCATCTGCATGTTGTTCTTACTCTTAGTAGTGTTCGGGGGCACGGGTGGCCCAGTCGTCTAAGGCGCCGCGATTTGCTGTGCAGAGTTGCGCCCCTTGGGCACGCCAGAAACCTATGATTGTGGGTTCGAATCCTGGTTAGCCCCGATTATGTTTCTAGGTTTGTCCGCACCAAACCAGTGCTCGTGGGTTTCGACGAAGTGGTAAACGTCTGAGACCTGCATCACTTAGGGCTTTCCTCCCACATTAAGCTGACACGCCGTGATATAACTGGAATACTGTTAAAAGCGGTGTTAAACCCAACTCACTCACTCACTCTTAGTAGTGTTCAGTTTAATTGATTATTAGCATGATTAGTTTATTTCAGTTAAAACCAAGAAATTGAATAAAAAATGTTCTCAATGGTGTTTCTTTTATGATCCGGTATGTGACAGTCTGTATTGCTGATTCAAGGGAAGTATCATTTGCAAATCTTATTATTATTCCTTTGTGGGATACTGAGTGATAACAAATGCAGTCTATGCTTAATCATGATCAATCCCAATTTAATGGTTGACTTCTCTTTCGAACCAGTGGGCAATACAGAAAGTTTTACCCATTATCAACTCTGTTGGAATTAGTATTAACATGATTAATGAACATAAATGCTGGATATATATTATAAATCAATAACATTAATAATAATCATCATCATCATCATGATCATAATACCCAGGTTTGCTACCAGGAATACAGCCCCTCTGACAAATGGGTAATGCAGAAGGCTGAAGTGTTGGGGAGTCTTCACATTCTCCGAAAAGTTCTGGGTGGGTTTGACTTGGCAGCGCTTCCTGGGAGAAGTCCCATTTGCTCTCTGGGCTGCGTGTAGAGGGGGCAAGGGCCCTGAGCTGATGATAAAGCCTAACCATCCTGACTGTGCCAGGATCACCCAAACCCTCTTTGCTGCATTTTTTATTTTAATCTGTACATAATAATAATGCCCAAAGTACAAAACCACCTTTATGAGTGAAACATTTTTGCCTTGGTTCCGTCAGTAATATCAGGAAGTATGTAGTAAGTCCGACTGCCAGTGGATGGCAGGAAGTTGTGATAGTGTGTAAACTGCCCCCTAGTGGGGCCGGTCATTATATAGCATGGCAGTTCCACCCATTCCCACTGGGGCTGTCTGAACTTCAGTGGCCGACCAATCCCTGCCACAGCAAGCAAGGGAGTTGCTATCTCAAACTCATTAGTGTAACTCACTACCTCATCAAAGCTGCAACTCAAACCTTCAGTATCAGCAGGTTATCTTGGTCGTGTAGCAGGAAGAAGTTAACCACTTGTCCGCTACATTCACTGAAAGATTAGGTTAGCCCATGTGTCTCATTGCTCACTGCACAAAGTTATGCATTTTCGGCTTAGATGAAACCACCAAAATGACTAAATGCTATTAAAATTTAAAAAAGTTATAACCCAAAATATTTTATTATTGTGGATAAAGTTTACATTTATTAATATATTTTTTTGTCCTCATCCTCATTATGCGTATTGTGCCTATATCAATCATAATTTTAAAGAGTTAGACAAGGGCAGTGATCTGGTTTACTGTTAGCTCCTCCAACCTTATGTTATTTTAACAACTGGAAGTGTGTTAAACACAGATTAACCATTTGTATTTATCATGTCAGAAATTATGAGGGATTCCAGAATTTGACATTTTTTGCCATAGTATATTTGTCTATTGAATCCTAAATCTTAAATAATGGAGTTATGAAAAAGACTCGTTTGTCTTTCATTCTACTGAATGTATTTTTCTGTTTGGTTTTACAAGATTTCAATTAATTAAAAACAAAATGTGACAGTAGCTGAATGTATTGCCAGGGAAACAGCACTGTAATATCACATTTTTTGTATTTAGTTTATGAACTTCAAAATGAGGATAAATATATATCAAATAATTTTATCAATACATTGTGTGTTTTGTCATTTACTGATGCTGCTAATGTAACAATTAAAATTATGATTAATGTAAGGATATGTTCAGAAATGAATTGTGAACCAGTGGGATTTGTTACGTTAAGTTTTCTTTAGGATTTCTTAAGCTATGAATAAATTACCATGTAGATCAACATCTGACAAGCATTTTGTTTCCCAGTTAAGCTGCATCTGTGATTGTGTCTTGTTGATGTTTGTTCTTCCTATATGCTCCTTGCATTGTGTGTATGCACATTGACATCTCCATCGGCCTTAAACAATTTTGCATCTTATTGATGTCGCTTTCTTATCATTTGGATTATTTGAGATTTGTCTCCAATATTACAGGGCATGTTTAGTCTACATGGCAACATTGCAGATTTTATAACATTAACACATATTGAATCACAAAGGCTTGACCAAAATTAAATATGAAAAATGGAAATAGCGTACAACAGTCAATAAAAAACGACAGGCAAATTGGTGTCCCCCAAACGAAAAATTCTGCCACTGATGGGATTCTCCTTACTGGGGTTTCTGGTGTTTGACGTGATCATGACGATTGGGCTGACACCCAGTCTGCCTGTTTCTGCTTCAGATTTTTAATACATCACAGGTTTTTTGTCTGCTCATCTATTTGATTACTTTGTCCACTATTTATGTCACCTTAGTAACAACACTGAAGATGCCTTCAGTTGTTTTCGCAGGGGATTAATCCCTGACATGCATTTATTGTGTGGAATAGGGCCGAGGTCAGCTGGTGTTTTACTACAGTATATGTATAATGGATAAAAATTGCATAATAGATGAATGCAGCAAACATATCAGCCAATGAAAATAGTTGTCTCCGCTGCGCCAGTAGCTTTAGGCCATGTCCCCAAATAAGTTTTTTTGTAAGCCAATTAGAGAGCATGTGATCTCGGCACTTTCACCTGAACATTTAAATACTTTCTACGAATATGATGAATTTTTCACTTTCTGAATGCATCAAGTGAAATTGATATTCGCAGCAAAATCGCAATTTTCACTTTACTTGCCCTTTAAAGTATTACAGTTATTAACCGGAACACGAATACAGTATTGATTTACATGTAAGGAAGTGGAGAATATGTTGGGGTAGTGTTCATAGTAATAAGATCTTTTGGAAAATATTACTGCAACTCTATGAAGGAAGTGTTTGTAACATAACTTGAATAGTCACTAACTTATGTGAACAGCCGAGACAATGTACATGATGTAAGAAAATGTCTGTGATAGGTTTCTCATGTTCATATATGGAGGTAAGACTTGGAAGTATTGTACTATATTCCTTTATATTACTGTATTTATTGAATGGGTAAGAGGTGTACTATATGGTGTATTCAATATATGTATAATACAGAGGTGTAAGCCCATATATACAGGTGATGTTGTGTGTCCCCGTCCTGCTTGTGACATTGTTTGTGACTGAATTCCCTATTGCAGGCACTATTCTCTTGAAGAAAGTCAAATACAACACCAAATTAGAACATGAAGCCATTCAGAATTTCAAGCTGCTGCAAGGGAGTTTTAAGAAGAATGGTGTCGACAAGGTGACTTACACGATGTCTGACCTGATGGTCAGGGGAGGCAACTCAAGTTGCCTCATGAGACTCCTTAACTGCCTTGCACACGGGTCGGATGTGACTACGACTGGCACATTTTGCAGTGGGCCTTAACTGTTGTTTTATTTGCAGCTTACTGCATGATCCACTGAATGCTTAGGTCCCTCTTAACGCTGGGATGACCAGATACCTGTTGGCAGGGACTGGACATGCATAGCACTGAACATACTGAATGGCAACATGTTGCTTATAGATTGTTGTGATAAACTGCTTTCGTAATTTAATGTCTCAAAAATATTTCAACAGTATCACTATTTAGTGGCACTGTATGAGATTCGTTGCTGATATTTTCAATGTCTGTGCATATTAGTGTCTCTCCGTCAATGGTACTGGGCCAACTTGCACAAAGCAATCTTAGCATTACAATGATGGTTAATCCCTTACTTTAACATAGACTGACAAACTGTGCTAAAGATCACTTTGTGCAAGTGGGTGCTGGTCCCAACAACTCCTCCTACCTCCTCTACCCACTTCTCTGATGCATGCAGGAACTAACACCACTACTAATCTTTGACGCAGATATAGTGTGTATGATGTATGCTCTCTCAAACCACATGACCTCAAACACTCCTCCAGTTTCATAGGGCCACGACTTGTCCATACTAACATGTATTGGTTAGCCTGCTGGGATGACCGCCTGCGCATGATACATCTGGACACCAGATCAGAAACTATTCCACTGTCATGATAAAGCCAGAAATTGTCTCTTTGTCCCTCATGTTTGAAATACTGTGCCACATGAAGCATGGGAGGATATAGCTGACTGCAGGTGTACGTGTTGGTTGTCAGTACCTGCTGCCCTGGTCCCCTGGTCCCCCAGATACTTCCTTGTCCACTGAGAACTACCATGTGCACATCTGTATGTCAGCTATGGACAGACCAGTTTGAGGACGTGATGTTTGTGACAGCAACTTAGAGGTTTGATATTTTGCTAAAGGAGGAATTGTCTTTCCTCTTGCAGGGTCAGTTCAGATGAAAAGGATAAAATTCAATACAAAATTAGAACATGAATACATAAACAATTTCAAGTGTTTGCAACAGTCGTTCACAAAGATGAATGTAGACAAGGTAAGTGAAGCTGGTAAGCTGGCTGTTTGTCTTGTCACTGTCGGTAGACTGCTTGTGTCAGTGTCTTGTAGTACAAGTCCAAGAGTGAGTTGTTTCTTGCATGTTTTGAACATTTTTTGCACCTCTCTCGCAGATCACCCCCACCCTCACATGTTTTGATTCTGACATAGTTCACACCTCAGTCAATGCACATTTTGAAATTTAAGCTTTTTATCATTGTGGATCATCTTTGTGGATCATTGTGAAGAGTCAGTTAGTTATTGGTGTCTCTGGGAGGATCTTTTTCAATTGGTCAGTTTTGAGAAATGTTTTGATGTTTGATCAGTTAACATGGTGTAATGATTCATCAAGTTTTTGCATCTTGTCACCTGTAATGTCAGTGAGTCAGGGGTTAAAACAGCTGCTCAATATTGAATCAACATGCACAAACCTGTTATTTTATTAAATTATTTTGTGTGTGTACCTTTCCAACCAATGACAAGATTGTTTCATTTCAAACACAAACCAGAGGACTTACCTCTGCAAGTTCATCATAGAGACTGTCTGAAAAGACCACTGGATCTTCTCAATAACACACTAATTTCATTCATTGTCTAAGAGTACAAAAAAAAATAAAGGTTAAGACAGAGTTTTAAAATTTGGGGACCGTGATGACAGGAAAAAATTTGAAATTTTGGTCCAGGACCAGAGACCTCTCACTGGAAGTTTCAAACCTTGAGTGAGAAGTTGACTGCTGACATAGGGAACTGTATGACAGTCCAGTTCCTGTGGTGGAGTTGCTTGTCCAGCTAGCTGATGCAGGATACTGTGCTGGGTAATGGATGGCAGTTTTGACCCCTGAATCTCTGCCTCCTGTCAACAGTTTGTTCACTTCGGCCAGAGGTTGTCGTGAGCATAAGCCATGGAATGTTGTTTGAAATATCCATCTGTAAATTAAATATTAAGAACTTGTGTCAGACCCAAACATACATTTATGTCATACAAATATATAAAAAAAACACCCAACTTTTATTCAGTCATAAACTTTGCTAATGTTTTGATGATGATTTAATTGTAAGTTTAAAAAGTAATAATGTGCTATCATGTGCAAAAGATGTAAGATGTATGTGATGGATTAATGCACGACTCTGAGGTTGAGGTCGGGGAAGTAAGACCGAGGCAAGAGAGTATCGGCAATACTTCCTTGGCCATGACTGAGGAGTGCTTTATCTCATTTATAAACCGTCCAAATGCAAGAAATAACAGTAAAAAAAAGAGGAAACATCTTATGGGGAAACAATATTGTAAAAAAGGAATGCGATCAAAACTTGCGAGAGAAACTTGCACCATAGACAAAACTAAGTCATGACATCTCAAAGTGAACATTCTCACAACAATGCACAACACCTGCCCCGGTGGCTCAGTGGGAGAACAGTGGGTTACAAAACTATACACGATATGTTAGGTTGCAGGTTGGATTCCCGTCATCCACAGTGAAAAGTTTCATTTCTTTTCTTCGATTCTAGAACATTTTTTGAAACACTCAGCCCAAATTCCATCTTCTACTCACATCATCTGGTCTTACTAGCAAAAAGTAAAACCTCATATCCGGGATGAGGTCTTTCTAGGAAAGAGTAAAACCTCCCAAGAGGTCATTACGAGATAGAAGGATGCCTACATTACAAAAGGCTATAGGTTTGTAAGAGTTTGTAAGAACATGAGCAGTAATGAGATGAATGTGACTGCAAGGTGAGCCTCAGAGCCCCATCTTGTCTCATCATTGACCCTGCAGATGTGAGTTCGGGTAACTGGACCACTTGATTGGAAACCAATAGTTCTGGGTGTGTGTGTGATAGATAGTTTGTTTATGGTTCACAGTCCACAGTGTGTTGTCATCTTCATATTCCAAATGTAAGAATTACAGTTAAAGGTTTTGTTTTCTGGGAAATTGTATGAAATTGTAGATCTGATTTCAAAGGATTTTCACCTGTCAACTTTTCATGATTATTGAAAGTGAATGAAGAACAGTAAAATCCCATGAAAGTATCTGGAGGTTGTGACAGTTTGGCCATCTTGGCCTGATATGATAGTAACTAAACTGCTGAAATATGGCATCATTGAAGATAATAGTGTGAGCTGCATTGTCTAATGAAGTTATTTAACAGTAATAATTACAATCTCCGTCCATGTTTCTCTGCTTTTGACGTACTTTATGTGGTTTCAAAATGACACTTATTTGCTAGCCTTGCTTTGTGTTCCACTCATTGGAGGTCATGTTCACTCATGTATTGTTTGTCATCTCGTCTGTGCTCTTTGCTTCCTGTGTATTACATTAACTCTCATCATCTTCATTGCAGACTGTACATTGTATATGTTATGTATATCATTCATTGGTTGTGCATTGTTTCAGGCATGTCGGCAATAATATAAAGCATCTTAAAAGTTGGTCCTGATGGCATGTTATACATAATATATCACATGAAATCAACAATGATATACTGCTTTGTTTAGAACAATTCAGTCTTTTCACACTGTAATGTATTTAATGCCTCTTGTAACATGGCTTATTGTAATGATTATGAAAAGATGAGTTTAAAATATTGCTATTATTTAGATTGTATCTGTAGTTCTGTTGAACGAGCCATCTACTTTTCATTCTGTATTTGGGGGCGGTCGGGTAGCTTAGTGGTTAAAGCGTTGGCTCGTCACGCCGAAGACCCGGGTTCAATTCCCGTCATGGGTACAATGAGTGAAGCCCATTTCTGGTGTCCCCCGCCGTGATATTGCTGGAATATTGCCAAAAGCGGTGTAAAACCATACTCACTCACTCATTCTGTATTTACCATGTCAGTTAGGGTACAACTGAATACCTTGTTTTTGTTGGCCTATTCCTTTATGACCTTTTTGTGTTTTTCTCTCAGATTGTTCCTGTAGATCGATTGGTGAAAGGAAAATTCCAGGATAACTTTGAATTTGTTCAATGGTTCAAAAAGTTTTTTGATGCAAATTTTGACATGCGTGATTACGATCCCGTCCACGCTAGAGGCGGTGAATCTCTTGGAAGTGGGCCAAAGGGCAGTGCCTTTAACAAACCCCGGGTTACCAAACAGTCCCCAACAGTCAAGACAGCCAAGCCAAGTGAGTAGTGAAGACTTCACAATTACTTTAAATCATTATCTAGATTCATGTGCTAAATGTAAGAGTCCCTTACTCGCTTTAATTAGTAAAGTGACAAAGATTTTAATTAGTTCTACTTCTATCTTTTGTCATTGTATATTTATTCTCTGTCCATCCATCCCTGAACTAAATCAATTATTTTTTAAAAGTACTGAACTTATCGATATCATTTTCCCAGAACATGTTTAACATGTTTTACATTATGTACAAATTGAAACCTTCATTTGAGTGTGGCCAGATTCTAATAAAAGCGAAGTAATGTGGATCTCTGGATCTTGATCTCAGTTCCGGGCCCTGTTGACAATCAATCTTAGTGCAGGGGCACGGGTGGCCCAGTCGTCTTCATTGTGCAGAGTTGCGTCATTTGGCCACGCCAGAAACCTATGATTGTGGGTTCGAATCCCGGTTCGCCCCGATTATGTATCTAGGTTCGTCAGCACCATACCCGTGCTCGTGGGTTTTACCGAAGGGGTATACGTCTGAGACCTGCATCACTTCGGGCTTTCCTCCTACATTAAGCTGACACGCCGTGATATAACTGGAATACTGTTAAAAGCGGCGCTAAACGCAACTCTTACTCACTTACTCACCAATCTTAGAGCTGTGACTATTGTAATGTTCAAGTTGTAGCATTGTGGTAGTTGTGTGTAAATGGCTTCTTCCACTTGCCTTGTAGTGACGGAAACAACAAAAAGGGTGGCTCCACCTGCAGCCAGGCCCTCTGCGAACAATCATGCTAGCAGCAAAGACAACAAAGATAACAAGATTGCTGATTTGGAGGCAAATGTATGTCATATCTCTCTCTCTCTCTCTCTCTCTCTCTCTCTCTCTCTCTCTTTCTCTATCTGACTGTCTGTCTGTCTGCCTGCTTAATTGCCACGGTTAAATTGACAAAGTCCACTGTCTTAACCGGGATTTTTGGCCCGTCTTGTATGGTGATGATTTAGACAGTCTACTGTACTGAACAGTCTCCAAAGGAGCTTCAACTCGCTGTATAGAGTTGTGTCCCTCGGCTGCCAGAATGTAATGGTCTTGAGTACAAATCCAGCATTTGCCTGGATTATGATCCTTGGTTTGTCGGCACCATACCTGTGGAAGTAGCTTTCACCAAAGTGGTGAACATCTATCATCAGTGACACTTTGGGCTTCCTTCCACACGAAGCTGGAATACTGTTCAATCACTCACTCACTCACATCCAGCTTGTCCAGTGTCACCATGTATGCTTGATGATATACATTCGACTTCAGATTTCGGAACTCCGACTCACTGTGGAAGGTCTTGAGAAGGAGAGGGACTTCTATTTCGCCAAGCTGCGCGACATTGAGATCATCTGCCAAGACCATATTGATGATGATCCAGTTATTAAGTCAATTTCTGAGATCTTGTATGCAACAGAGGTGAGAAATCAGGGAGCGTTGACAATTTCTCTTGTCATATAACAAGTAATAAGTAATTTTTCAGCAGATGATAAATGTTAAATGATATGTGTCACAAAGTTTGAATTATGTTCTTGCCCAAAGGCTACCTATTGTCTAGTAAGGCATTGCAGTAGGCAAGTGGGTAAGTAGTAATGCCTGATCCATTGTTTTATAACTCGATTAGGTTCTTGTTAATGTTTACAATTTCCATACGGTTAAATCATGAATCATGTGTATGACTTATTCTTCTATAACTGTTATGTTAAGTTCTCATACCTTCATGATCATTGAAAGTTGCTCAATCTCATATTCATTTATGCTTCATGTTTACTTGGAGACCTATGTTCCTGAAATCATCAGTATACACCTGTATTCAACTGATATCATCCCTTATCACATATATCTATACACTACTCTGCACAGATGTCATATATTCCTGTATTACCAGGTACCATGATTATACATATATTCCTGTAGACACTTTGTAGAAGTCATATAATCCTGTAGACACTTTGAAGACGTCATATATTCCTATATATACCGTTACACTTTGTAGTCATTTATTTCTGTACTACACTGTACTCTTATACTGAAGTGATAACACTGTACGGATTCCAGCCCAGAATAAGTCCCCATCACCCCATACTTGTTGTAAGGGCCAAGTGTAGTGAGGATCTAGTCATCTAGTTGATTGTGTGTCATTTCACCCCATCAGCTTAGATGCCTTGTCAACCCCTATTATTATTTACAGACCGACGTAAGATAGCTGGAATATTGCTGCCTGCGGTGTGAATATTCACTCACTAGAAGCTCTACATGACCCTTTATTACACCATGTAGAAGTGAACTATTGCTGTATTAGGAGACGGATGTTTTATTTCTTGGTTTACGGATAGACCAATTTCAGTAAAAAAAACACTAACCAAAAATGAATATATTATTTCTATTTGGGACAAAAAGAAAGGGGGAAAACAAATAGAATGTGCGAAAAGAAACCAGCTTAGAGGAACAAGAAGTAATAATTGTTACTGTATGTCTAGTCAAAGATTCAACAACACGGGACACCCTAGTCAAAGTTTGTACCAGTAAAATATTCCAGGTGGTCAGCTGTCGTTATTCCTTGAAACATTAGTCTCTACCAAAACAACAAGTATGATACTACTCCTGCATAAATACATAAACATACTTTGTTGCCACCCATATTAATAGCCGTTTCTGTTTACTAACACCATACACCTGTCGGAAGTGAGAAGTTGCTGGTGTAGGAAGCGGTGAGTTGATCCTCGCTAATGTGTTAAACTTTTGATAAGGCTTGACCGTAGACAGCTCCTAGAGCCAGCTTGACAGGCTGCTCTGTTGCACTGCAGCCAGTCACAGTTATTCTTAACAAGGTTCATACAGACTCAAATAGGTCCTTAATTTAGATACTTCATCTTGAAAAGGCCTTAACTGTGACAATACCTTGAAATGGTTTTAAAAAATTCTTCATTAGCCACGAATGTAAAATGAGTCCTTGAATTTTGTATGTAAGGTTTCGTTTCAAGAATTTACAATGAAAGTTGCGTGATTAATATTTCCATATCAAAGGTTTCAGCCTTAACATTCGGATAGAACACACAATGTTACAAGCAGTTAGGAACCTCGGATGTATAGCATATAGCGTTCCGTTCTTATCACGACAGAAACATTTCTTTTAAAAAAAGCTGCCATTTTAGCAATGTTTACCCTTGGAAATACATATTTTGGTTTTTAGAAAGCCATAAAAAGGTTATTGAATTTCTGTATGAACCATGCTTAAAGAATTACATCCAAGTAATGCCATGACCTACAGTTTTCATTCTTGATATAGAATCCTGATGTTTGGGCACTGCATGAGAAAGTGAATGTTTCCCAACAGGATTGCGTAGACATCACAGTATTTGTACAAAATGAAATGTTTTCAACCGACAAATCAATTATAAAATTGAAATTCTTGCATATATTGCTTATTGTTATGTTGTGTTTATGTTGCTCTAAGGAAGTTAATGGGAAAAGTTTATCATGAAACAATTTGTTTGAGAATGTTTATGAACTTTAAAGACTATGTACAACATTGGTCATCATCTGATTACAAGGACTGCTAGTGTCATGTCCATGCAAGAAACCCTGGATGAATAATGTATGTAAACATAAGTGTCATAAATAATAAATAATAACATCAAACAAACATATTATTAAGTACATCTTACTATCTGAAACTTTGTCTTTAGTTTTGTACATCATGCATACACACATACAGGCATGCATACACACATGCAGGCATGCATACACACATGCATACATACAGGCATGCATACACACAGGCATGCATACACACAGGTATGCATACACACATACAGGCATGCATACACACATACAGGCATGCATACACACATACATACACACAGGCATGCATACACACATACAGGCATGCATACACACAGTCATGCATACATACATGCATACATACAGGCATGCATACATACAGGCATGCATACACATACAGGCATGCATACACACATACAGGCATGCATACACACATACAGACATGCATACACACATACAGACATGCATACACACATACAGGCATGCATACACACATACAGACATGCATACACACATACAGACATGCATACACACATACAGGCATGCATACACACATACAGACATGCATACACACATACAGGCATGCATACACACATACAGGCATGCATACACACATACAGGCATGCATACACACATACAGGCATGCGTACATACATACAGGCATGCGTACACACAGACATGCATACATACAGACATGCATACATACAGGCATGTATACACATACATACAGGCATGCATACACATACAGGCATGCATACACACATGTATACACACATGCATACATACAGACATACATACAGACAGACATACTTTCATACATGCATGCATACACACCTGCATACATACAGACATGCACACACACATGCATACAGACAGACAGACATACATGCATGCATACACACCTGCATACATACAGACAGACATACACACATACATGCATGCATTCACACCTGCATGCATACACACATGCATACATACATGCATACATACATGCATGCATACACACCTGCATACATACAGGCATGCACACACACATGCATACATACATACATACATACATACATACATGCATAAATACATACAGACATGCATACACACATGCATACATAAATAAATACATACGCACGCACACACACACACACACACGCACGCACACACACACACACACACACACACACACACACACACACACATGCATACACACACACACACACACACACATACATACACACATACATACATACATGCATACACACATACACACATGCAGCGTTCGAGGAGTAAACTAGGTAGTTCAACTCGCCTATCAGATATTTAGTCTATACATTTCTGGTAGCCCAAACAAGGTGTCCTCTTGTTGACAGACATTGCTGTAAAATATTACTTCATCTAACATGTCCAATGACACATTGAAACGACTTTATTAAGTGTAAGAAGCAGATTCTGTTGGAAGAAAATAACATTAAATTCTGCAGAGGACAAAGTATGACATGGTATGATGTGTTGATAAATTTATAAAATGTTTAAAATGGCCAGGAAACTTTCTTTCTGTGGAACCTGTCAGTGGCTGAATCTAATTGATTGTTCACAGACTGCTGTGATATAACAAGATGTAATATTATTGACGTATTCCTACCCTATTGAAGGAATTTTGTTGATCTGTAGATAATTCTTTTTTTTTTCTCACTTTACAACAACTCACAATATGAACAATATATCCAAACATTTAGATTAAAACATCTTCATGTACACATATTTATATTAATTTTGACCTCCCTAAGGCTATCTGGTAGTAAGGAATCCGTAAACCACTGAATAAAAACACCTAGTCTTATTCTACCTATGTATCACTTGTCTCAATCATATGCTCCTTTATTACCCATAGGGTTGGAAACAACCGAGTTCCTAAAACTCTTGTGTGCTCTAGTGCGAATATCACTTCACGCGCACCAGTTTATTGTTTCAGTCATCTGCATGGCATTGTTGACCTCATTCGAATCTTATTGTGACGTAACGTCGAATTGACGTTACACTAGAGACGAAGTCATAGCTGCACATTGCTGAAGATTGTTGACGTCTTTCGACAATTGTGGTTTACTTTGAATGCGGTCTTCATCAGTGCAATTATCTCTAGGGGAGCTTGAAAAGATTAAGAAGTAATGGGTATTAGAGAAATTACATGTATCCCCCTCGATCTTGCTCAGGAAATACAAGAATTCTGAAACTTGTTTCCTGAAATCAGTATGTCATATTCTTGTGTTGCATTTGTGTTTGTATGTTGCATCACTTTTTCCTGTAGTCCTATACATATAAGTTGTGTTACACTTGTTAATAAATTTTTCAATTGATGCCTTGATGTATCTTGTAGGACGGCTTTGCACCCCCAGAGGAGGGTCAGGATGATGGCTTGGTTGACCCTGAAGATGAAGAGTACTGAAGCAAGATGATGATACATACACACACCCACACGTCTGTGACACACAAACTGACTATTTCCTCCCAGTCGCCAATCTATTGAACTATTACACTGACAGGCTGACGAACAAACTTGCTACTCACAGATACCTGGGCTGCTTTACCAGGGCAACACATGACCTGCTTTCTATAGTGCTCAATGCTGATGCTGCTGTGTCATCTAGACAGCAGCCTGTGTTGGCCTGGACGCCCGATGGCCTGATGCCAACCTTTGCCTTCATCCTGCAAATTGTATCTATGGACAGATTAATACTGTTTTTGTGTTGGACACTAACCTGTACGCAAATTTCACAAATGCGTTACTGGATACTTTCTGCTGACAGAAGATATGGAAGAGAAGAACTGTGATCTCAGTGCTTGAGTAGGTGTAGGTGTGGTAGCATGTCCATAGGCACTTCACATGGAGTGCTCCAGTGTGGGACGGCTATTGAGTGTCATTGTCTGCATGTAAATAGGTTGACCTGGTTTGCATGTTCAAGTAAAGAGCTTACAGCCTTAAAGCCTTAAAGACTAGACTGGTTAGATTGGCCTGCTGTAACACAATTCTTTCTTTGTGATCCCAGTGCTTACTGTTACATATGTTATTGTTACACCTTGCACTTGTTAAGGAAATTCGACAAGCCTTTCTTGATGATGTTCTTATGGCTGAAAATGACAACAAACTCTTGTGCTGATGCCCAGATACTGTCATTCAACTGCCTTCAGTCGTTGTTCAAGGATTGCTTGGCGTATTTTCATATTATTTTTAAGTAACATGAGTCATGTGTACAATAAAATGTAAGAAGAAATTACTTTAAGAGATTAATTAACCTCTTTAACTAGTATCATGCTGAGGCTAACCTTCCCAAACACAATCATTTTTAATGTAATCCTGATATGTACGCAGCTTGTCTAGCAGTTGAACACATCTTCATCTATCCTGTGTAATGGCAAGGGATCCCTTGCTTGCGCTGTTCATCATTAGGGACATGGTCACTGTAAGCACCTGTACCAAAATAAAGGCTAGTCAGTACTAGATACTTCAAACAGCTGTCTGAGATAGATAGTCACCAGTGCTTCTTCAAATGGGTGCTTGTGCTGTAGTTTGTGTCACAAGGTACCAGCCCCGGCTGGTGTGTTTTGTACCTCATCTTCAGTGTGAAGACTAAGCAGTGTGTACCCACCTGGCAGTGTTGGAGACGGTATCCAGTCTGCGTTGTGAAGCCGGTTCCACTCAACAGTAGTTGGCTGCTTGTATTGCTGAATTCAGTGACAAATCAATGTTGCATTCAACCAAAGTTGTATAAAATTTTTGTATACCAACTCTTGCTCATAGTGTGTCCTGGCCTCATTCAGGTACTGTAGTTCACCGACTAGTTTTTTTTACTCTGTGGATGATACTTTTCTTTTCCGTCTCTCAACACATGAGCCTCACTCAAAAATACCAAACTACAACAAAATGCATTTAGTATGGATTTTTTTCTCAGGTTGAATCCTATTTGGATATTTGTCTCCTGAAAATGTAAAACTGAAGTGTCATTGATACTATTGACTTTCGAAACTGTTAATGCTTCATTCTCTGAGTGATAAAAGCAAACATTATCAGGGCTAGCTGGAGGACAATTAATCTTTCCACCAAACAGACCAGATGGAACAATTAGGGATGTCATATTAACCATGTTTGGCAAGGTATGTAATAGTGTCTATGGGTTAAAGAAATGTAACTGGTAATCAATTATCAATAAAGTTCGTAACTAATCCCATTATAGATGTTTGGTGGAAGTTGAGTGTGGTCATTGGGTTGCAGTCTTGCCATCTGGTCCTGATTCTCTGTGACACGCCCACACTCGTGTGACATGAGGACTATATCACTATCTGTTACCTGTATTTGTGTGTATTTCACTTGTCCTATGGAATGTATCTGTGGTTTATATACAGTGTATAAAACATTTTAGAAAGGGAATGGCATAACCTGCTTTAAACTGGAAGTAGATACTGCATCTAAACAATGTTTATACAGGGCAGTTGGATGGAATGGAGACGGCGGGAGAGCTGCCAACTTTCGTAACCCACTCGTATGACAATTCTATTGTAAGCTGTTTTAGTTGCTTCAGCAGCCCGTCCTGTTGATTTTACTCCGTCAGTGCTGGGAGAATGAGCTGTATATTTTAATGTATGTGATTTGTGTGGGTATCTTTACCATTGACATTTGAATGGTCTCAATCTACACGAGACAAGCTGCTACACTTGTGACTAATTTAGCCATCAAACTCTTTCTTTCTTCCACGCTCTCCTCCTATTTTGCTGCCTGTTTGTAGTTCTCCATTTTGCAGATGATAATGCCTGGTTACTGAACTTTGTATATTTATTTTCCTATTCACTGTTATATATTCTGAACAATTCAGTGCTTGTAGCAAAATTTGAAACTGTAAGATTCATTAAATTTGATTCAATGAAATGCTTGTTTGTTATGAATATTCTCTGCCCTCATGGCAATATGTGCAATTCAAGCTCCTTGCAGGTAAACTGCTCCCATAATGTGTGAGAACTTTTAGTTAAGCTTAACAGAGCGTATCTACAAACATGTCTCACCTGGAAATATGGTGCAAGACAAACTCTACGCATCTACTTTCCTGTTTGTTTTCAAGTTGCCATACATGATAAGCATGGTGATAAAATATACCAATAGAAAAGAATTACTGTGCACAAATCAGAATCACATTTAAAATAAGCCATTGATGTTTGGCTATGGTTTCTTCTTGACAATAGTGATGCCCTTCAGCGCTGGGGGGAATGTTGCTGTGTTGTTCAGTTCTGTAGTGGTGGGAGTGTAATGGTGTGGTGGGTCATCACTACAAACCAAAGGATCCATTTAGTGGTCACCGATGGTAATAAGAAAGAATAGGCGATTCTTAACGTGTTTATAGTAGTACATATGTCCTTCACCAAAGTGGTTGTAGACCTGCATCATTTTGGGCTTAAGTGATACAAATGAACTCCTATTCAAGACTGCCTCAAAACTAGCTTACTCAATCAGCCTACACTTACGGTTGTCGGGGAGACTAATGGTTGACATATATAAGACCTGCTTTCGATTCCCCTCATAAGGGTAATGTGTTTAATCTGTTATTGGCATCTCCCGCCGACATTAAACTGCAATATTGATATTTTATATTCACTCTCATTCGACTTACGACATCCCGGAAAGTGTTATGTTGCAGTCACACCAGACATAGCTTGAGAAGTATTATCGTAACCAGATTTCGCAACCATTGCCAGTTACAAGGGAAACAACCCTCACCACCAGCGTCATAATTAAGAATCAATAATAAGAAGAAGAAGTTAAAAGCTACCGATCATCAATCCATTGCCCCGAAGCGCTTCACCCGCTGTTGTATTGGTCAAACATTCTTAGCCGACTGGCCATGATCAATGACTTGTCTAAACTACAAAACGAAAGTTCTGTTCTCGATTGATAGTTTAATCTACTGATGGATTAGGGAAGACATCACCATCTTATAATATGTAAAGGGTGTGAACCTAGAACACCTACCAAAGATAACAATACCCATGCAATGAAATTACTCTCAATGGCGACATAACTGCTGCGTAAGTTGAGACAGGAGGGATTGGGATGGTGACGCCATTTTAAGAACGAAGCCATGGTGGCGAATAGGTCCATGGTACTTGTCATAACACAGGAGAAAGAGTGCAGTGGGTTTAATGGAGGCTGGGAATCGCCTGCCGTTACTACCAAGTGGCCCGTGAAGATCCCGGGTAGAATAGGTCTTCAGCAACCCATGTTTGCCATTAAAGGCGCCTGTGCTTGTAGTAAGAGGCGACTAACGGGATCAGGTGGTCAGGCCTGCTGACTTGGTTGTAGACTAACATTTATTTTCTGAAATCTTATATTACACAATATCCTTCTTGACTCTTAAAAAAAAAAAAAAAATTCCCTATGCTGATTTCAGAATAGAGCTAGCTTGAGCTGGCTAGACTTGCTTTTGTATGCATTTCTAGATTATTTTTGTTCATAAAATAAATATATTCCACGGTCATGGTGCAGGACTAACTTGGTTGGTGCATGTCATGGTATCCCAATTGCGTAGATCGATGTTCATGATGTCAATCACTGGATTGTCTTGTCCAGACTCGATTATTTACAGACCGCCGTCACATAGCTTGAATATTGCTGAATGCAGCGTTAAACAACAAATAAACAATAAATACTACCAAGTCTCAACAGCAATCATTTGAGGCGATGGGAACGACAGAATCCTTTATTGATCAACTTGGCCGTCCATGTAAAACTTTTAAAATTCACTTTGCTAACATATAATCTGTTGTGTCTCTCATTTTATTGTTCTCATTATAAAAAATAGTGCACTACATTTCACCTTTGGTACCAGTTAAAACGTCTAGGCCTTTGACAGATATAAAGACCCTCGTAAATTAGGGTAGGTTCATGTCGTGTTTAAATCGTTGTGTTGTACTGGTCTCAATAGTGGCGTAATCTCATTAAAATCAGATCTCAGTTCTCGCTACCGCTCAACAAAGATCTGAGGATATCCCATTGCGGGTCATGTCAGAACGACCTTTCATCTAACCAATCAGAGCATCACTTATCAGATCATGAAAGAGACAGTTGGAATCTGATTTTCGATCGTGCAACCTCGAAAAAACCCCACAGGGTATTCCGAACGACAGTTATGGGCTTTATGTCTGTATTCATACAACCTAGACCATCTATTAGCCATTCCAGAATTTTCTTTTGTTCAGTTTTTAATATTTTAATCGATTATGTGTCAAAATATGTTTCAAAGCGTAGACGCCAGTTTGAAACTCGTGCCGTAAAGCTCGATTAAGCTACCTTCTGATTGCCTATTGTCTACTTCATGTTAGTCATTCCATGAGTCGGTCAAAGTTCGCGAAAGGTCGGTCTGACGTGACCCGAAATGGGATGTCCTCAGATCTTTGTTTAGCGAGAACAAAGATATGATTTTGATGAGATTGATGGTGGGCCGGTCGGGTAGCCTAGTGGTTAAAGCGTTCGCTCGTCATGCCGAAGACCCGGGTTCGATTCCCAACATGGGTACAATGTGTGAGGCCCATTTCAGGAGTCCCCCGCCGTGATATTGCTGGAATATTGCTAAAAGCGGCGTAAAACCATACTCACTCACTGGTCCCAATAGTACAATATGGTAATTTTACCATACTACACTAACAAAATTATATGTTCACTTCATTCCTGAAACATACAAATGTCGAACTTGGACTCGGTATATATGTATACTCTTCAAAAAAAAAGAAACTTGACACTGACTTTCAAAATGTAAAATAATGCGACTGTTTCAAAATAGGACACAGAAACCATAACTGAAACACTGTTTGAAGATCAATGTGCACAATGTTCAAAACATTAATCGTGTCACCTAGACAGACACACGTGCACGATACAGTTAATGTCACAGGGGTACAGAAAATGTCAGTATCGGTTGTGCCCACCACGTGCATCAATCACCGCTTGACACCGACGACCCGTAGATGCAATCAAGTTGTCAATAACACGCTGTTGGATGTGCTGCCATTCATGCTGAAGTTCATCAAGAAGCGCCGGAAGTGTGTGGGGCGTTGGATTCCTTCTGCGAACGCGTCGATCCAACTCGTCCCACAGATACTCAATCGGGGACAAATCTGGTGACCGGGCTGGCCAAGGTAATGTCTGGATGTTGTTGTGCTGTAAGAAGTCCTGACAAACACGTGCAATATGCGGTCGAGCGTTGTCCTGCTGGCACTGTCCGCCATGAACGTTGACGTGAGGAAGAACGTAAGGCTGTAGGATCAAGTCTCTGTAACGCACACCTGTCAATCCACCTGCCACATGCACGAGAGGCCTTCTACCACCGTGATGATTTCCGGCCCATACCATGACACTCCCGCCGCCAAATGGGACAACCTGCTGCACACAGTTGGGGCGTAACGTTCACCCCGACATCTGTAGACACGTGCGCGCCCATCAGCACGTGTGAGTAGGGAAACGGGACTCGTCAGTAAACAGTACATTTCTCCACCTTGCACGTGCCCATCTAACCCCTCTGTTGGCACCAAAGCAGACGGTCCGCCTGATGACGTGGGGTCAATACATGACGTCGAACAAGTTTTCGTGCAAAAAGTCCAGCCTCCCTCAGTCTGTTGCGTACCGTTTGATCTGATATTCTGCGTACCCCAGGGATCTGTGTGGTTGTAGACGTGGCTGTGGTAGTGCGGTCTCGGAGGTGTCGCAGCCGGATGTATTGATCTTGTGCTTGGGTTGTCACCCTTGGTCTGTCGTCAACACTGTTGGTGTTGTTGTATCGGGTCCACAGTGCGGAGATTGTCTGTCTGGATACGCCGCCTGGCCACTCCTTGCTGAGTTGCTCCAGCTTGTAATCTCCCAATGGCGTTGTTCCGTTGAGCTGCATTCAGTCTTGGCATTCTGACACCGCCTCTACTGCCGTTATAAGGACAGTATGAACAGCCGTTGATGTGGATTTTTAAACCCATTCAGCAGGGGAGCCTGCATGCCCAAATGCAGTATGCTGTGCTGCACGTTTTTTACAGGCGGTTGCGTTTGGATGAAGCTGTAAAATTGATCCCCAAACGCTACGTTTATGTGCTTTGCATGTGTTTTCGTGAATTATAGACACATCATCTTTCTGTTTGATTTATTTGGTTCTCATTTAATGTCATTATTTTAGATATTTGGCAAAAAGTGGTCTTACATCTATGTCAAGTTTCTTTTTTTGAAGAGTATATATCAAGACAACATATTTTTCCGGTCCCGACGACTTCTTGTCTCAAAGCTTTACCGCGTAAGTAGAAGTAACAATGCCTTGAAAGCATTGATACATTTCAACCGAATGTCTTACACAACAGTTATATTTGTTCATTTCTTTGCCACGATATTCAATCTGCACCGACACGAAACGTACTCACATCTCAAATGTCCTCTGATTGAGACTAAGGACATGAACGTGTCACTCTACTGTGTGTGTCTTTCATGAAGTCAGTTTTTAAGCATCACTCGGCCGACTTTGAAATGCAAGATAAACACCACTAATGAACAGCTATTGATTTCCCAAATCCATAGCCATCTCCGATCTAAATATTTAACAAACATTAGCGCGTTACATTTTTGTCGATCATAACAAAAAGCAAGAATACTTTATTTTCTGTTTAGAGCCATTGTGACAATGTTGTAAAGATGTGTCACGTCGTTGCTTTAATTGACGGCCGACACCGACCGAGACGGTGTCGCACAAGATAATGTTGGTATTGATAATGCACACGCTTCAACTCATAATATATAATATAACATCCTGATTGGTGTTTATTAACCTTTTTCTTTATGCACTTAAATACGAATAATAACTTAAATATATATGAACCAACAGTAATGTAAATAGGGTATGAAACGATCTCAAATTGATTGACACTGTCAATGGGGGTCAGATAACACCACGAGTCACCTGCTAGATATTGCTGGAATTATATTTCCCTTGGATATATACAGTAAACTACGTTTATAACGAACTGACGGATATAACGAATATTTTTGTCCAGGCAATTTGCTGTATTTATGCTGTATATGTGCTTATAACGAACTACGGTTATATCGAACTAATATCAGTGGTCCCTTACGTTCGTTATAACCGTAGTTTACTGTGACAATAATATACTATGGTAAAACGTAGGGGCTAGTCTGGATGATCATCAAGACATCTTCTGATCTATATGGTATTGGAAAATGGAAATGAGATGGCCATATCTGCCAGGGAGTAGGCGATCAGAATTAATTGGTTCTAATGGCTGCCGTGGTGAGATGATGGCGCATTTAGTCGTTAAAGAGGTTGGGGGTCAAATTCGAAATTTGCATTTGGCAGCCAACGTTGCTAACACTGAATTAAACCACCTCTGTTGTGCAGACATGCGCGAGGCATCCTTCTGATGAGTGGACCAATGTCAGCTTGACTCATGATTTCCACTCATCAGTGTTCAGTGGGGGAAAGGCGTGAGGACTGAGTGCTGGCCATGGCATGACATGGATGTTTTGCTGTTGTAGGAATTGGGTCACAATCCTGGCACGATAAAAACGTGCATTATCATCTTGAAAGATGAAACGTTGCTCGACACGTTGTACAAATGCCACCACGAGAGGTGCAATGATGTTGTTCCGATAGTATTGACTGTGACTCTGCCATAGACAATATGAAGTGCAGTTCTGACAGTCATTGTGATACCATCCTATACCCTTATGGACCCACTCCCAAGGCGATCATACTGTGCGACGTCAACGTCCATGAAACGGCCATTAGGACGTCTTCAAACTCCATTCCTTCGGGCACGGAAGTCGAGCGTTGTCTCAATTCGTCACAAAACATTACACTAGCCTCTGATTCAAATGGGGGGCACGGGTGGCCCAGTCGTCTAAGGCGCCGCGATTTGTTGTGCAGAGTTGCGTCCCTTGGACAAGCCAGAAACCTATGATTGTGGGTTCGAATCCCGATTCGCCCCAATTATGTTTCTAGGTTTGTCAGCACCATACCCGTGCTCGTGGGTTTCACCGAAGTGGTAAACGTCTGAGACCTGCATCACTTCGGGCTTTCCTCCCACATTAAGCTGACACGCCGTGATGTAACTGGAATACTGTTAAAAGCGGCGTAAAACCTAACTCACTCACTCACTCTGATTCAAATGACGTGCAGTAAGTTGCGGGATTACACGTGCACGAGCATGCACATGCCATCTGTGCAGAAGATATTGAACCGTCTGGACAGGTACTCTTACACCATGTACTTTGCAATTATATTCACAAAATATACAAAACATTCTTGCCAAACAAACAGTTTAACACAAACAATAGTATTACTTATGGCTCAAAATAGAGACTATGAGACTATGAACATCAACCAACATTTAGAACCAACTTCATTAAAATCATATCTGAGTTCTCGCTGCCGCTATACAAAGATCTGAGGACATCCCTATACGCGTCACGTCAGAACGACCTTTCGCAAACTTTGACCGACCACTGAAATGTCTAACAAGAAGTCGACATCAGCCAATTAGAAAGCAGCTTTCTCGAGCTTTACGGCACTCGTTTCAACCTGGCGACTTCCATTTCAGACTACGCTTGAAAAATATGTTGACCCAGTTCTCAATTAAAACTGAACAAACGAACATTCCGGAATGTCTAATATAGGGTTGAGATTGTATAGCAATGCTTCCCACATACTGTGCAACGCCTCCTCCGTTCAATTGTTTATCCCACGGAAGCGAGAGATAGAGGATAATTTTGACGGAATCAGTCGTACGGGCAGTAACTGTCGTTTGGAATATCGTTTTCGAGTTTGCATGATTAGAAAACACATTCCGACTGTCACTTTCATGATCTGGTAAGCGACGCTTTGATTGGTCGGATGAAAGGTCGTTCTGACGTGACCCGTAATGGGATGTCCTCAGATCTTTGTTCAGCGAAAGCGAGAAAAATGATCTGATTTTATTGAGATTGCATTTAGAAGAATCCCAGCTTATATAGGGACCCAAAGCATGAATCATGTTCCACCGGTTGTGTTCGAGAAAGCTGTTCCCACACAAGGCCCAGTGGCAGCGTGTTAGCCTGCTTTGACTTCAACATAGCACTTTATCCTTGTGACAGATACATAAAAGCGGTTTATCAGACTTGGCGTGTATGCCAATGAAAACATTATCATGAAGTGGCTTTAGTTATTGTTTTGTATTTGGATTATTCTTTCTGAACACATCAGTAATCATCTTAAACATGTCCCTCATTGCATTCCATAAATACATAACGGTAATGTTCAGTAGGTTTCCTCAGGGATGAGACCAACACGTTAATTTGCAGCGTTACGAGGTGATTTCACAACTGACAGGGGTTCACCCAGAAATCAGTAAACGAACACACAAGATCAACTAATAATCAGACAAACAGTTTATTCAGTAATTTATACATCAAGGCCCATTTACAATGCAGATTGGATATTAACATTTGTCACGTGATGTACGTGATGAGATTTTAAATCATGTTACACATTCCTCATTATAAAGACATGTTTTAAGAATACAGAAACAGCATGGCTCATATCAGGATTTTCAGAGTTTAGCAGATTTATCATTAACTGACGGTCTTTAAAATACTTTGCAACATGGGGAGAAATTTATACCTTAAATGGGAATACGTTACACATATAAGTAAGACATGGTATTCATCCTCTGCTTCTCCGGATGAACAGTTTGTATAAATAAAGTTCACAATATCAGCGTCATTGGACATTTACATTAAAATTGTTAAAAAAGTTTACAATAAGCTCTGAATAAACTTTTATCATTTAAACAAGTTAAATATCTTTCAGTTTGTAACAGTAATTTTATTTTGTTGAAATTGCTAAAATTAAATGATTCAGAAATACTTTGGTGCCACTGTTGACAAAATATATCCTTTTGTCTTTGCTTAAATGAATAAAAAAATAACTGTGGATTTTCCACATCTTGGGATATCCATACATATGAAAAGCCACTAACAAATAATAGATTTCTCACATCTGAAACCCAATTATTTTTACTACGTTATCATCAAGTACCTTTAACATATATGGGTATCTATCAGGCATCATTCTAAGTAATTTAATCCAATACAGTAAACTACGGTTATAACGAACACGCTTATAACGAACTGACCGTTATAACGAACATATTTTTAAATCCCGACCATTTGTTGTATGTATGCTGTATATATGCTTACAACGAACTACGGTTATAACGAACTAAAATTAGTGGTCCCTTTGAGTTCGTCATAACCGTAGTTTACTGTACGTAATTACCCTTAACTAGCTGGCTACAAACATATTACTACGGCCTGTTTGATCAAGGAACACCTAGAAAACATTTGAAATATGAAGTGTGAACTTTTTTAATTGCAGCGTAATACTTAGCACCCCATATTTCAGAACCATACAAAAGTATATGCATAATTTTGCCTTCAAAAATGGTACATGCTGTGAAAAAAGACACACAACTATTTTTCCTGAATAAATTATAAAGAGGCATAATGGTTTTCGACGCCTGAGCAGCTAATTGCTTACATGCCATAGACCATGACAATCTAGAGGAGAACATAAGACATACCTATTTATAGTCAGTGACTACATTCAAGGCAGACGAATCAAGAAACCACTTTTCATGTTTTGCAACAATACCACCTTTTCTAAAAACTAAAGCATTGGTTTTATTCAGATTTACTTCAAGACTCCATTTTGAATAGTAACTCTGTCACACATTTAACTGTTTTTGTAAGCCATTTACAGAACAGGAAAAAATGACAACATCATCAGCAAAGAGGAGGGGCATAATGTCCATTTTTTCTTGTGTTACAAATATCCCATGTTGGCAAATATTTTGCAGCTCTATAGCAAGTTCATGTATGAAGAATATAAACAACAACGGACATAAAACACATCCTTATCGTGCACCGGAGGATTTTGTAAAGCAGTCCGTTGTAAAACAAACAAATTATCAACAGTAGAGTAGTTGGTCGGAACCCTGCTTGAGACTCGGACAGTAAATCATTTACTTCCATCCATATTCTCAAACGTTTTTCTATGATTGACGTGAAGATTTCCCATAACATTTAGTAGTGAAATGCCTCTATAATTACTTGGTTCACCAACTGACCAAGATTTATATAATGAAATAATCATACTTATATTCCAAGATTCTTGAAACACACCCATGTCTAAAATCTTATTGGACAATGACTTCAAGTATGGTGCAAAGAGATCCGATGGTAGTGTAAAGAATTCAGATGGTATCCCATCTTCAACTGCAGACTCAGATTACTGATAGCGTCAGTGACCTCTCTTTCAGTGATCTCACCTGACAGGAGTTCATCCGAAAATGGTAAATCATTATAGTTATCACACATGTATGAGAGAGCAGAAACTAATAATCAATAAATTGAAGCACACAGTTTTAAATTTACAATCATGATACAATATGTGCATTCACAAATGTCAAGAATTTGTCATTGTCGAGTGTCTTTTAAGAGGGCGTGCTCCGTTTTTGAACCCGGGAGAGTGCCCAATCCGCACATGGCAAGAGATATGACTTAAAGGCTTCGAACTGTCCACGTCTCGTTCTTTTATATGTACAGCCGGCACTATAGAACACATCACGATAACATCTCGAACGATCAGTATGTTTCAACAACTTCAACAACCAAGGGAGGTTACTCTAAATCACATTCCTGCCACTTCATCAATCAATATTTTACGAGCGTTTCAATCATTTGCTTCCACCGACAATCACTACACTAAACTTACCACAATCGTTACTGCCACATAACAAGTGGGTCTGTGATAACAGAGCGACAAGGAACGTTAGTAGCTAAGGGACTGACTCGTCGTACGGAGACACGAGTTCGATCCCCACGTGTATTGGAATATTGCCAAAAGCGCTGTAAAACTCATTCCGTGGCAGCAGAGAAAAGAGCGAAGAGGGGATATTTGACTTTGTCAGGACCTACTTGAGAAATTGCACCGAAAGAGTTAATCGATGGACATCTGGTCAGGAGTCAAGACACTGGAAGAACCGAGTTCACGGCTTGGGAAACAGAAACTAACAAAACGATGCAGTTACACAGAGCATCTCATGTCCCCAAACCAGATGTGAAAAATCTACATGGTGTCATGGTCACAGCGGTATCCTTTCTCTACAGTTACGGGGCACGGGTGGCCCAGTCGTCTAAGGCGCTGTGCAGATTTGCGTCCCTTGGACACGCCAGAAATCTATGATTGTGGGTTCGAATTCCGGTTCGCCCCGATTATGTTTCTAGGTTTGTCAGCACCATACCCGTGCTCGTGGGTTTCACCGAAGTGGTAAACGTCCGAGACCTGCATCACTTCGGGCTTTCCTCCCACATTAAGCTGACTCGCCGTGATATAACTGGAATACTGTTAAAAGCGGCGTTAAAGCCCAACTCACTCACTCACTCTACAGTTACTGTGGGATCGTATTGCAGGATCGCATAGGCGTGGATGTGGAGGCATCCGTTCGTTCTGAGGCGTGATCCGAGAACCTACAGAGGTGGGGTATCTTCACACATCTGTCAACCATACCTGTTATGTCACCATGCGACATGCATGGGCTAATGGGGACCTATTCTAATTAGTCAAAGACGGGTTTCTACGAGGACCACCACACGTGGTCGAATATCAGCAGTCTTCCAGACAAACCAAGACCGGAAGTCATCTTCGGATGGACCGAGCTCCGTGTGTCATATCATTCGCGAAAACCGAGACATCTATATATCCGATGTGTGTATAGACTGCATCCCGACTACCGCCGACTGCTTGGTTTATCGTAGCTGTAAATGTATTTCAGTTATGTCTACGTTATAACCGGAAGTGACGCAGGTAGTGAAAACTACGGGGTGGTGCTGACAGACAATTAAAGGGTCTTAATCACGATAATGACGATAGAATATTTCAGAAACGAGACCTCTTTGGTTCGGACCGCCTCCGTGGTCTAGTGGTCTAGTGGTAGAGCGTCCGCCCGGAGAGCGGAAGGTCCGGGGTTCGATCCCCGGCCGCGTCTTACCAAAAGACGTTAAAAGACGTCTGGCGCTCGGCATAAAGGGGCTAAAACAAGGACGGTCGGCTCGGAGTCAGTATACTGTGTCTGAGTGGGGTATTCATGTTAAACTGCGGCATGGTTGACACTTAAGTTCATTTGTCATACAACTCCTTCCAAGTGAGGACCTGATATATCAACTTTCAGATTTTAACTTTCAAGGGGCCCATTTTCTGGACAAACACACACACACACACACACACACACACATATGCACGTCGCTATATAAGTGCAATAATTTTGGACGCGACGTTAAACCCAGTTTCACCTCACCTTGAAGGTTCGACAGAAAGTGGACTCGAATCTACAGCAACGCCCTTTCAGTTATATTAATGTTTGCCCATAGCCGTCCAACATTGAACCATACGTACTCATAACGAAATGGTGTTTGCATCGACCAGTCGTGACAAGTATGAAAAGTAACTAACTACACATCTGACTATAAACAAACAAATATTTGCCTAGCGCTTCCAGCCACAGATGCTTACACATAATGGTTGTATCATAGTGATATGATGTTCTGGTGCACTGTGGTCCACTGACGACTCTAGGCAGTACTGCCTGCCCCATATCAAGGATACATCGATACAGCACTATTGACCGACTGGGGTCATATCCTGTGCTTTGCTTCACGTCTAAACCAAAGAGAGGCTCAGTTGTTCAAATCAGAGATTCCCCGAAATTATGTTCCACGGTGCCATCACCGTGCACGTGAGGTTTTTTCAACATGGTAAACGTTAATCTGCTTACACTTCGTTAACCTGCCCTAAGCTGACACACTAACTCTCCAACTTTTCCCTCTGTACAATCGTCTTAATGAGTGAGTGAGTGAGTGAGTGAGTTGGGTTTAACGCCGCTTTTAACAGTATTCCAGTTATGTCACGGCGTGTCAGCTTAATGTGGGAGGAAAGCCCGAAGTGATGCAGGTCTCAGACGTTTACCACTTCGGTGAGCACGGTGAGCACGGGTATGGTGCTGACAAACCTAGAAACATAATTGGGGCGAACCGGGATTCGAACCCACAATCATAGGTTTCTGGCGTGCCCAAGGGACGCGACTCTGCACAGCGAATCGCGGCGCCTTAGACGACTGGGCCACCCGTGCCCCCCTCGTCTTAATGACGATGCTATGTAAAAATATTTCACTGAGTGAGAGGTGGGCACAGTTGCGTCGAAATCCGCTGTGTAGAGTTGAGAGTAGATAACTTTGGATAACTATCCCCCCTCACCCCCTCATTTGATGACGTCACAAGTGCACCTAGTAACCCCACGTGACTGATGACGTCACATAACCTTGACCTTGGGGTTGGGGGTGGGGGGTGTTGTCAACGTCATTGCCTCATTAATATGTAGAATAACTCATTAATTTGCAAATGTATGCATGACGTCACAGGTCGATTAGGTTAATAAAGGGTCAACTGACCAGATGCAATCATGCAATTAATGACTTGACCATTCGTTAACCGTAGAATACGGGATAGTAATGAATGTCCCTATATGCACATGATACTACGACCGGGGGTTGGGTTGGGTCTTGACTCACGCGGAATGGAATGTCATTGTGAGACCATTTTGGCGCGAGAACATGTGGTGAACATTTGAACCTTTTGCATTGAAGACATTTCTCTGTGGGCATTCGGTGGCGGGCTATGTGTGGTAATATTAAAAAGCCCAGGAACAAGTTTACATAGAAAGATCTCCCGATATTCAATTACGTTAATTAAGGGTCAACTGATTGGATGCAATCATGCACTTGACCATTCGTTAAACGTAGAACAACATGTGTCTAAAAACAAGATGGCCGACGTTGCCATGAACGCTCACGGGTGTCACGTGTCCTCGGTTTGAATCTCGCTCCTGACCTACAAGTTAGTTCTATGGGGCCCCCGTTCCACAAAGCGATATGAGACTAAGTTGATCCGCAAGTGCATTAACTCATTTATAGTCAAATATAATCATGACGTCACAGGTCAGAAAGGGTAATGAGAGGTCTGTTGTTCCAATGCACGAATGCAGTGTGTTAATGAGTCCTTCATTAAGTGAGAACAAAGCATAGTAATGAGTGTCCCTATATGGAAGTGGCTACTACGAGGTTCAAATGTTATTCACGGGGAAAGGAATGTCATTGTTAGACATATTCCATTGATGCATGGATTTCGGTAGTAATGACTGTCACATGTGGCAAAGAGGGGTGTGAGTTGAATTTCCATAGAAACCACATGTCCAGTTCTTAACTCTTCTCGTGTTACCCATTATAAGTTCCTTTTAACAAACAGTTGCCATGACAACTATAAAAAAAAATAAGGGTTAACAGTCTTGACTCCTAGCTAGAGGTTAGCTCGGAGAAATATAGAGTCGGTATTGCGAAACCCGTGTGTTGAAGACTGTAATGTATGCCAGTCTGGTATATGACGTTTTAATACTGTAAAATTCTATTCTTTTTTCTCAAAGATGTTTGAGTTCAAAATGTCGGTTCAGTTTCCTATTTCAATGGAAAAAATACTCGTTTAACCCATACCCAGAATTATTTTCATGAGAAAAAATAGAGTGAAATAACGTAGTTTAGTAGATAACTTCTAAGAGATAAGATTACTTGAGCATTCATTAACAAAGAACAATGGATAATAATGAATATCCTTATATGGAAACTTAGGTTACCAATCCCTCATTAATATGCAAGATAACTCATTAATATGTAAATGTATAAGTGATGTATCAGGTGAATTAGATGAATACAGGGTCAACTGACCAGATGCAATTTACTTACATTAACAAAGAACAATGGATAGTAATGAATATCCTCATATGGAAACTTGACATCGCACGCGAAATGGAATGTTATTGCGACTGAATTTTGCCGCCTTTTTGCCCCCTCTCTACATGCTCATTCTGGGGGCTGCGTCTGCTGAGATTATCAGCCCAGGAATAAGAGTGTGATTTATGTCAATATGTGTTATAAAACTCAACGGTAGTGTTGAGTGACTGACATTTTCACTCTAACCTTGCTGACAGTATTGAAGACGGAATGAATGAGGAGAATGGAGGTCACGTGCTACTGTGTCAGAGTCGTCTTAGGTGAGTAATAATTTTAATCTAAATATTTTTACAAATTATTTACTGATATGTAATTAGTTACATTGAAATCTTTTTTCTTTCTTTCTCATCTGTCTACCTCTAATGCATATTTGTGTAAAGTATTTTTGTAATGTTATGTATGCATTTGTACACCATGCTTTTGATAAAATAATTCATATTATTTAACAGTTAAACTTAAAACAGATTCTTATTTTACCAATCCATTTGTAGAGTTTAATACCCAACAGAAATTAGATATAATTCTTCTTTTTTTTGCTGTTGTTGTTGATAAAACATCACTCGTTAAACATTTGACAAAGCAAGAAATAGAACACTCATAGTGATTTTATGAAAATTTACTTTTTATGAAATGTAACAAAGTGATTTCTGATACAGGCTATACTTTGGTGTGCGAGCGGCGCACAACTTTTGGGTACATGCTATGGCATTGCGATTCCTGGCTGTAGATGTTATAGTCTGTTTCTGCATGATGTATGATGTGTATGAAAAAAAACCTTGATTGAGTTTATTATGTTATCATGAGTCCAACGAATTCTCATTTAGGAAAAAAAAAGTACATGTTCAAATTCAATGTTCCCTTTGTTCAAGGATGTGTGCACCACAAATGGCGTCCCATTGAAGAACCATCATAATTAAGAGACATAGTGATGTAGTTACCTTTACCTATGTGCTCTTTAATATAGTCAGACATGATCGATCAATGTATTCTTATATTGTCTTTTTTTTATCTCTTTTTACAAAACAGTTACGATTAATCTTAAGGTTTTAAAAAGGTGATCTTAGCATAGTGTTAGTTAACCATTGTCATGATACATTTCTATGACTCGAGATAAAGTTAGAATATTCTGAATTTAGCATGATTAGTTTTTTAAAACCTTAAGATTAATCGTTTGGTGTATTGTGTCCTCTGTCAGTGGTCAGGAAGATAACCCGATGATCAATTCAACGCAAGCTTCACCAAGTACATATTCGCTGGGGAGTCACATTGATCACCTTCTTTACAGCGCTCAATGGGCATAGTAATATTTCCATATTTAGTTAGTGTACTATGTACACAGTTGTCGACGCATCTAACAGTAGATCACATTGCTTATATTGTTACAAGTGAGGTTTATTTTACAACACTCCGAATGAGTTCGTATATGCTATACACATAACACCTTGTTTTGTCCGTGTTCTATGAGGCACCATTCCACATCTCAGGCTACGTTGATCCATAAGTGCAATAACTCATTCATTGTGAAATATAATCATGACGTCACAGGTCAGAAAGAGTAATGAGAGGTCTGTTGTTCCAATGCAAGAAGGAAATGTGTTAATGAGTCCTTCATTAAGTGAGAACAAAGCATAGTAATGAGTGTCCCTATATGGAAGTGGCTACTACGAGGTTCAAATGTGATTCACGGGGAAAGGAATGTCATTGTTAGACATATTCCATTGATGCATGTATTTCGTGTAGTTATGACTGTCACATGTGGCAAAGAGGGGTGTGAGTTGAATTTCCATAGAATCCACATGTCCAGTTCTTAACTCTTCTAGTGTTACCTCTTATAAGTTCCTTTTAACATTCAGTTGTCATGACAACTAAATAAAAAAATAAGGGTTAACAGTCTTGACTCTAAGAGGTCAGCTCTGATAAATATAGAGTCGGTATCGCGAAACCCGTGTGTTGAAGACTGCAAAGTATGCCAGTCTGGTCTGAGACGTTTTAATACTGTAAAATTACATTCTTTTTCTAAAAGATGTTTGGAGTTCAAAATGTCGATTCAGTTTCCTTTTTTCAATGGAAAAATACTCGTTTAACCCATACCCAGAATCATTTTTATGAGAAAAAATAGAGTGAAATAACGTAGTTTAGTGGATAACTTCTAAGAGATAAGATTACTTGAGCATTCATTAACAAAGAACAATGGATAATAATGAATATCCTTGTATGGAAACTTAGGTCACCAATCCCTCATTAATATGCAAGATAACTCATTAATGTGTAAATGTATAAGTGATGTATCAGGTGAATTAGATGAATACAGGGTCAACTGACCAGATGCAATTTACTTACATTAACAAAGAACAATGGATAGTAATGAATATCCTCATATGGAAACTTGACATCCCACGCGAAATGGAATGTTATTGCGACTGAATTTTGCCGCCTTTTTGCACCTTTTCTCCATGCTCATTCGGGGGGGGCTGCGTCTGCTGAGATTATCAGCCCAGGAATAAGAGTGTGATCTATGTCAATATGTGTTATAAAACTCAAGGGTCGTGTTGAGTGACTGACATTTTCACTCTAACCTTGCTGACAGATAAGACGTCCGTTTTCAAAATGAAGAGAGTTTCAGAGGATATATTTGGACCTACAGTCATTTTCACAAAGCATAGCAAGACCAAGTCGAGAAAAACATGTCGGAGAAAATCAATGGCATCAAAGGGGTCGCCGAAGAGACTGGTTGCATCTAAGAAGAAAAAGATGACAACCAAGAAAGCGAAAATGACTATACTGAAAATGCAACCCCTGTCGAAAGTAAAGGCTGCATAAACACCCTCCTCCTCCTCCTCTTCCTCCTCTAGATAAACACCCTCCTCCTCCTCCTCCTCCTCCTCTGGATAAACACCCTTCTCCTCCTCCTCCTCTGGATAAACACCCTCCTCCTCCTCCTCCTCTGGATAAACACCCTCCTCCTCCTCCTCCTCCTCTGGATAAACACCCTCCTCCTCCTCTGGATAAACACCCTCCTCCTCCTCCTCCTCTGGATAAACACCCTCCTCCTCCTCCTCCTCCTCCTCCTCCTCTGGATAAACACCCTCCTCCTCCTCCTCCTCCTCCTCTGGATAAACACCCTCCTCCTCCTCCTCCTCCTCCTCTGGATAAACACCCTCCTCCTCCTCCTCTGGATAAACACCCTCCTCCTCCTCTCCTCCTCCTCTGGATAAACACCCTCCTCCTCCTCCTCCTCCTCCTCTGGATAAACACCCTCCTCTTCCTCCACCTCCCTCTGGATAAACACCCTCCTCCTCCTCCTCCCTCCTGCTGGATAAACACCCTCCTCCTCCTCCTCCTCCTCCTCCTCTGGATAAACACCCTCCTCCTCCTCCTCCTCTGGATAAACCACCCTCCTCCTCCTCCTCCTCTGGATAAACACCCTCCTCCTCCTCCTCCTCCTCCTCTGGATAAACACCCTCCGCCTCCTCCTCCTCCTCCTCTGGATAAACACCCTCCTCCTCCTCTGGATAAACACCCTCCTCCTCCTCCTCTGGATAAACACCCTCCTCCTCCTCCTCCTCTGGATAAACACCCTCCTCCTCCTCCTCCTCCTCCTCTGGATAAACACCCTCCTCCTCCTCCTCCTCCTCCTCTAGATAAACACCCTCCTCCTCCTCCTCCTCCTCTGGTGTTTATCCAGAGGAGGAGGAGGAGGGAGGAGGAGTAGGAGGGTGTTTATCCAGAGGAGGAGGAGGAGGGTGTTTATCCAGAGGAGGAGGAGGAGGGTGTTTATCCAGAGGAGGAGGAGGAGGGTGTTTATCCAGAGGAGGAGGAGGGAAGAGGAGGGTGGTTTATCAGAGGAGGAGGAGGAGGAGGAGGGTGTTTATCCAGAGGAGGAGGAGGAGGTGTTTATCCTCCTCTTCCTCCTCCTCCTCTGGAATAAACACCATCATCCTCCTCCTCCTCCTCCTCCTCTGGATAAACACCCTCCTCCTCCTCCTCCTCCTCTGGATAAACATCACCCTCCTCCTCCGCCTCCTCCTCCTCTGGATAAACACCCTCCTCCTCCTCCTCCTCCTCTGGATAAACACCCTCCTCCTCCTCCTCTGGATAAACACCCTCCTCCTCCTCCTCCTCCTCCTCTGGATAAACACCCTCCTCTTCCTCCTCCTCCTCTGGATAAACACCCTCCTCCTCCTCCTCCTCTGGATAAACACCCTCCTCCTCCTGTTATCCAGAGGAGGAGGAGGAGGGTGTTTATCCAGAGGAGGAGGAGGAAGGAGGAGGAGGAGGGTGTTTATCCAGAGGAGGAGGAGGAGGAGGAGGAGGGTGTTTATCCAGAGGAGGAGGAGGAGTGAGGGTGTTTATCCAGAGGAGGAGGAGAGGAGGGTGTTTATCCAGAGAGGAGGGTGTTTATCCAGAGAGGAGGAGGAGGAGGTGTTTATCCAGAGGAGGAGGAGGAGGAGAGGGTTGTTTATCCAGGAGGAGGAGGAGAAGGGTGTTTATCCAGAGGAGGAGGAGGAGGAGGAGGAGGGTGTTTATCTAGAGGAGGAAGAGGAGGGAGGAGGAGGGTGTTTATGCAGCCTTTAGCGTTCGACAGGGGTTGCATTTTCAGTATAGTCATTTTCGCTTTCTTGTTGTCATCTTTTTCTTCTAGATGCAACCAGTCGTCTTCGGCGGCCCCTTTGATGCCATTGATTTTCTCCGACATGTTTTTCTCGACTTGGTCGTTGCTATGCTTTGTGAAAATGACTGTAGGTTCCAAATATATCCTCTGAAACTCTCTTCATTTTGAAAACGGACGTCTTATCTGTCAGCAAGGTTAGAGTGAAAATGTCAGTCACTCAACACGACCCTTGAGTTTTATAACACATATTGACATAGATCACACTCTTATTCCTGGGCTGATAATCTCAGCAGACGCAGCCCCCCCAATGAGCATGGAGAAAAGGTGCAAAAAGGCGGCAAAATTCAGTCGCAATAACATTCCATTTCGCGTGGGATGTCAAGTTTCCATATGAGGATATTCATTACTATCCATTGTTCTTTGTTACTGTAAGTAAATTGCATCTGGTCAGTTGACCCTGTATTCATCTAATTCACCAGATACATCACTTATACATTTACACAATTAATGAGTTATCTTGCATATTAATAAGGGATTGGTGACCTAAGTTTCCATACAAGGATATTCATTATTATCCATTGTTCTTTGTTAATGAATGCTCAAGTAATCTTATCTCTTAGAAGTTATCCACTAAACTACGTTATTTCACTCTATTTTTTCTCATAAAAATGATTCTGGGTATGGGTTTAAACGAGTATTTTTCCATTGAAAAAAGGAAACTGAATCGACATTTTGAACTCCAAACATCTTTTAGAAAAAGAATGTAATTTTACAGTATTAAAACGTCTCAGACCAGACTGGCATACTTTGCAGTCTTCAACACACTGGTTTCGCGATACCGACTCTATATTTCTCAGAGCCTGACCTCTTAGAGTCAAGACTGTTAACCCTTATTTTTTTATTTTAGTTGTCATGACAACTGAATGTTAAAAGGAACTTATAAGAGGTACCACTAGAAGAGTTAAGAACTGGACATGTGGATTCTATGGAAATTCAACTCACACCCCTCTTTTGCCACATGTGACAGTCATAACTTACACGAAATCATGCATCAATGGAATATGTCTAACAATGACATTCCTTTCCCCGTGAATCACATTTGAACCTCGTAGTAGCCACTTCCATATAGGGACACTCATTACTATGCTTTGTTCTCACTTAATGAAGGACTCATTAACACATTTCCTTCTTGCATTGGAACAACAGACCTCTCATTACTCTTTCTGACCTGTGACGTCATGATTATATTTCACATGAATGAGTTATTGCACTTATGGATCAACGTAGCCTGAGATGTGGAATGGTGCCTCATAGAACACGGACAAAACAAGGTGTTAGGTGTATAGCTATACGAACTCATTCGGAGTGTTGTAAAATAAACCTCACTTGTAACAATATAAGCAATGTGATCTACTGTTAGATGCGTCGACAACTGTGTACATAGTACACTAACTAAATATGGAAATATTACTATGCCCATTGAGCGCTGTAAAGAAGGTGATCAATGTGACTCCCCAGCGAATATGTACTTGGTGAAGCTTGCGTTGAATTGATCATCGGGTTATCTTCCTGACCACTGACAGAGGACACAATACACCAAACGATTAATCTTAAGGTTTTAAAAACTAATCATGCTAAATTCAGAATATTCTAACTTTATCTCGAGTCATAGAAATGTATCATGACAATGGTTAACTACACTATGCTAAGATCACCTTTTTAAAACCTTAAGATTAATCGTAACTGTTTTGTAAAAAGAGATAAAAAAAAGACAATATAAGAATACATTGATCGATCATGTCTGACTATATTAAAGAGCACATAGGTAAAGGTAACTACATCACTATGTCTCTTAATTATGATGGTTCTTCAATGGGACGCCATTTGTGTGCACACATCCTTGAACAAAGGGAACATTGAATTTGAACATGTACTTTTTTATTTCCTAAATGAGAATTCGTTGGACTCATGATAACATAATAAACTCATCTAAAGGTTTTTTTTCATACACATCATACATCATGCAGAAACAGACTATAACATCTACAGCCAGGAATCGCAATGCCATAGCATGTACCCAAAGTTTGTGCGCCGCTCGCACACCAAAGTATAGCCTGTATCAGAAATCACTTTTTTACATTTCATAAAAAGTAAATTTTCATAAAATCACTATGAGTGTTCTATTTCTTGCTTTGTAAAATGTTTAAACGAGTGATGTTTTATCAACAACAACAGCAAAAAAAAGAAGAATTATATCTAATTTCTGTTTGGGTATTAAACTCTACAAATGGATTGGTAAAATAAGAATCTGTTTTAAGGTTAACTGTTAAATAATATGAATTATTTTTATCAAAAGCATGTGTACAAATGCATACATAACATTACAAAAATACTTTACACAAATATGCATTAGAGGTAGACAGATGAGAAAGAAAGAAAAAAGATTTCAATGTAACTAATTACATATCAGTAAATATTTGTAAAAATATTTAGATTAAAATTATTACTCACCTAAGACGACTCTGACACAGTAGCACGTGAACCTCCATTCTCCTTACATTCATTCCGTCTTCAATACTGTCAGCAGGTTAGAGTGAAAATGTCAGGTCACTCAACACTACCGTTGAGTTTTATAACACATATTGACATAAATCACACTCTCTATTCCTGGGCTGAAAATCTCAGCAGACGCAGCCCCAGAATGAGCATGTAGAGAGGGGGCAAAAAGGCGGCAAAATTCAGTCGCAATAAACATTCCATTTCGCGTGCGATGTCAAGTTTCCATATGAGGATATCATTCTATCCATTGTTCTTTGTTAATGTAAGTAAATTGCATCTGGTCAGTTGACCCTGTATTCATCTAATTCACCTGATACATCATTATACATTTACATATTAAAGAGTTATCTTGCATATTAATGAGGGATTGTGTAACCTAAGTTTTCCATAATAAGGATATTCATTATTATCCATTGTTCTTTGTTAATGAATGCTCAAGTAATCTTATCTCTTAGAAGTTATCTACTAAACTACGTTATTTCACTCTATTTTTTCTCATGAAAATAATTCTGGGTATGGGTTAAACGAGTATTTTTTCCATTGAAATAGGAAACTGAACCGACATTTTGAACTCAAACATCTTTGAGAAAAAAGAATAGAATTTTACAGTATTAAAACGTCATATACCAGACTGGCATACATTACAGTCTTCAACACACGGGTTTCGCAATACCGACTCTATATTTCTCCGAGCTAACCTCTAGCTAGGAGTCAAGACTGTTAACCCTTATTTTTTTTTATAGTTGTCATGGCAACTGTTTGTTTAAAGGAACTTAATAAGGGTAACACGAGAAGAGTTAAGAACTGGACATGTGGTTTCTATGGAAATTCAACTCACACACCCCTCTTTGACCACATGTGACAGTCATTACTACCGATATCCATGCATCAATTGCATCAATGGAATATGTCTAACAATGACATTCCTTTCCCCGTGAATAACATTTGAACCTCGTAGTAGCCACTTCCATATAGGGACACTCATTACTATGCTTTGTTCTCACTTAATGAAGGACTCATTAACACACTGCATTCGTGCATTGGAACAACAGACCTCTCATTACCCTTTCTGACCTGTGACGTCATGATTATATTTGACTATAAATGAGTTAATGCACTTGCGGATCAACTTAGTCTCATATCGCTTTGTGGAACGGGGGCCCCATAGAACTAACTTGTAGGTCAGGAGCGAGATTCAAACCGAGGACACGTGACACCCGTGAGCGTTCATGGCAACGTCGGCCATCTTGTTTTTAGACACATGTTGTTCTACGTTTAACGAATGGTCAAGTGCATGATTGCATCCAATCAGTTGACCCTTAATTAACGTAATTGAATATCGGGAGATCTTTCTATGTAAACTTGTTCCTGGGCTTTTTAATATTACCACACATAGCCCGCCACCGAATGCCCACAGAGAAATGTCTTCAATGCAAAAGGTTCAAATGTTCACCACATGTTCTCGCGCCAAAATGGTCTCACAATGACATTCCATTCCGCGTGAGTCAAGACCCAACCCAACCCCCGGTCGTAGTATCATGTGCATATAGGGACATTCATTACTATCCCGTATTCTACGGTTAACGAATGGTCAAGTCATTAATTGCATGATTGCATCTGGTCAGTTGACCCTTTATTAACCTAATCGACCTGTGACGTCATGCATACATTTGCAAATTAATGAGTTATTCTACATATTAATGAGGCAATGACGTTGACAACACCCCCCACCCCCAACCCCAAGGTCAAGGTTATGTGACGTCATCAGTCACGTGGGGTTACTAGGTGCACTTGTGACGTCATCAAATGAGGGGGTGAGGGGGGATAGTTATCCAAAGTTATCTACTGTTGAGTCCCTTGGCCACGCCAGAAACATATGATCGTGGGTTCGAATCCCGATTCGCCCCGATTGTTTCCAGGTTTGTCAGCACCATACCCGTGCTCGTGGGTTTTGGTACACGGATGAGACCAGCATCTCTTCGAACCCGGGCCTTCAGCGTACGAACGAACGCTTTAACCACTAGGCTACCCCAACGCCCGATTACTTTAACGTTGTGTATTGTTCCCTTTCTCGATCGACCCAATACATCTTAAGTTTAGAATATTGGCTTTTTGTAACCTACAAGTACTCATTTCCTGAAAAGATGACCACTGATTGTTCTATGTGAATGAATACGTTGACCTACCGTGAAAGAAATGACGTTATTACACGACCAAACACGCTAGCTGGTTGAAATGAGTGAGTGAGTGAGTGATTTGGGTTTAACACCGCTTTTAACATTATTCCAGTTATATCACGGCGTGTCAGCTTAATGTGGGAGGAAAGCCCGAAGTGATGCAGGTCTCAGACGTTTACCACTTCGGTAAAACCCACGAGCACGGGTATGGTGCTGACAAACCTAGGAACATAATCGGGGCGAACCGGGATTCGAACCCACAATCATAGGCTTCTGTAGGTTCACGTATATCTGGCATATAGTGTCTTCTTCGGTGAACACAAGATAGCGGGATAGCAAAGGCGTTCGCTTGGGGGGGACCTTAGTCCATGGTTCTACTTCTATGAGAAACCTATCCTTTCTGTCATGTATGACGTCAATTTAAAAAAAATAATCCATTACTAAACACTTCGATTAATGTCAATAGTTATTTATCATGATCACAAATCGTTAAGGTACTTTTAACCGCAAGACAGAGCTTATAACCATGGCGTCATACAACAACAGCATCTTCTGATAGTAAAGTTGATAGGAGGTATTTAACAGAATAGGAATATGACACCACAACTATTCAATGATTCATACCTGTATTCTAGTTCGCTGGGGCATTACAACAAATTGATACAGTTATAGCCGTCGTTATAACGAGGCCAGCGGTAACGGCGTTAGAGATCAATATACAAGTGATCGGGCGACTTCTACCTCTACTGCTGTTCACGTGAGACGTCGCAACGACACAGAGACGTGGTCGTCCAAAGCGGGGAGACTCCACTACATCTTGCATATCACAACAGGTATGTTAAACTCCACAGCATCTGGACTTCATCTCACTACTTGTTTCCGTGATGCTGATCTCTTGATGAAATCTGACAGGGATCTCATACAAGCCGTTTTAACATCTTGGATTTCATGACATCAATTCTCTTTCTGATCATTTAAAACAAATTGGTCGCTTGTTCCTATTTGTCAGATATACAACTTTAAGCATGACAAATGTATTTTGTAACATGTTTATACAGCTTTGGATTTAGTGGCAGCAGTCATTTTTCGAATATTTGGAACAAAATAGGTTAACGTCAGCTCATTTGTTTTATTTCCTTCATAAACGATACTGAAATTAGACATTGCATCTCGTAAACGCATTGCACACGGTTCATTGGAAATCTTTTGTAACAAACCTAAAACCTATACTAAGCGTTGTTTCCATGTCTTTAATTCAAATCTATTTAAGGCTAATATCTGAAGGGCAATATATAGTTTAGTTGCCATTTACCCAATCATTGTTGCATAACCTCACGTCAACAACAGGCATAGCGTATATTACCCATGAATGTTCTAAAGATTCAAGGGCATATACCTTGAAAATTTTCAATTACAGTAATTTTTCGTTCCGAATTTCGAACCCTTTTGAGATATTTTGAACAACATATTTCCTAAACTGCACCAAGCGTCGCCACAGGAAATAAATCGTTCAGATAGAAATCAGGTATGTTTCTATACCGTCATCGATGTTGTGCAAAGAGGCAAGCCTTAATGATGGTTGTATTGGATTCGCTCAGTACACAAGCTGTCGACATTCCGCCACATGTCACAACTGGAAATCACGAATTATGAATTCCATTGAATATCTATCAGTCATCATGGTGACTTTTGCTTTCCAATGTAACTGCAAGTATCAAGTATAAACACTTTCAAAATTGTATCATTAAAATATTTATTATCCAAAGCTACAGGACTATTGTAAATATAATTATCTTTCCAGAATTCTTTTTTTGTAATATATATTCATATGTGCACATTGTGTATTGTATGTTAGTTATTTTCTTAACGCGTCACGTGACTGACAACAATGGGGGACGTCCATCTGTCGCAATGTAGGAGCAATGTAGATTCCGCTTGGTCGATGTTTGAATCTAGGAATTCAACCACAGTGACAGACAGTTGCCCAGACCACATATCTATCTATCTATCTATCTATCTATCTACTCGTATCTATCTATCTATCTATCTATCTATCTATCTATCTATCTATCTATCTATCTATCTATCTATCTATCTATCTATCTATCTCTATCTATCTATCTCTATCTATCTATCTCTATAAACTCGTATCTATCGAGATCTGTCTATCTACCTATCTCTATCTACTCGTATCTATATATCTATCTATTTATCTATCTTTCTATCGCTATCTCTCTCTCTCTCTCTCTCTATATATATATATATATATATATATTCAGTACAGGCCAACATGGAAATACGCGACGTCCTTATTTCGATCTCCGCCATCAGAGACAAAGAGGCAGAGTTTAAGAGGCTTTAAATGTAGATTACGTCACTGCTTCCAATATAGCCACCACTGGTGAAATTCAGCTGTGAGATACATCGTACACCTAACAGTTAAACATGATTAAATACTAATACCCACTGAATATGTAATTTAAACTGTAAATCGATAAATATCTGGTCTTAAAGAAAATGATTTTATGAAATCAGATATTTCAAATTCATAACTACTTTATATATTCACTCTTTCTCGTCACAAATATTTTGCCAATTGTGTAAAATAGTCTATCTAAGTCCAACCGTGTTTATTCTAATAACTAGAATTCGCATAATTTCTTTCTGTGTCTTTATTTGTTTCGTACCATCCTGCAGAGCTAATTAAGTGATTGGTCAAAGGACCAGTGTCTAAACACAGCCAGTGTGGGTGTGGCATTCGCTGGCACTCGCTGGCACGCCGGCACTGTGTTTACTCTCCATCGATGAGCGCATGGCCCTCACCCACAATGGGCAAACAGTACGCCATAGTTGTTAAATACAACATCTTTGCTACCTAGCGTTGCCCGAGACCGGCCATACGTATTATTCAATCGCTATAACTTTGATGTCGTCACATGCGTATATATGCTTCTTCACATGTCCAAATCAACTTCACCGATTACAGCTAATCAATATCGGCTTCTTTTGGACACGGAGTAGTGAGAATCAATTAGACAAATACCATCCGCCAACCAGGCATTGTAGAGGGATCATTATCGTCACTGAGGGCTTAAACACCAGGGAGCTCGCTGGCACTGGCTAACCGACCCCCTACCCCCTCCCCAAAGCCTGTAATTTGTACATTAAAAATCACCTCGTGACTAAATCCTATAACATGTACAGTGACAACTGGGGGATATGTTGACGTTTAAATTAATGTCATAAGGAATTAATCCAAAGATTTCATTAATGAGCCCGTTTTGACGTAATGACGTCTCCATTATGTACACCTGTATTTTTATGTATTTTTGTCAAGAATTACTGTGTCACACGCACAAAGATAGTTTCTGTGTACCGCTAGAAATGTTAATACTGAAAACCATTGAAGTTCGATTGTCTCTTAATCTAAGCATTGATTGCCTCACCCTGAAGCAGAAGGAAATATTTGTCTGTATCTGATAACACTGCCAGTATCAACGCTGTATTTGCGATCAGCTGTTTTTTTATTCCTGGCAACGCAGTTGAACTCATCCCATTTATATGGGTTGAGGTGAAATGCAGTTTGCACTTATATGGCGACGTGTAACGTGTAACTGTAGTCCATCAATGGTCATCAGTTGTGACCAGTAGTCCATCAATGGTCATCAGTTGTGACCAGTAGTCCGTCAATGGTCAACAGTTGTGACCAGTAGTCCATCAATGGTCATCGGTTGTGACCAGTAGTCCACCAATGGTCATCAGTTGTGACTAGTAGTCCATCAATAGTCATCACTTGTGACCAGTAGTCCATCAATGGTCATCAGTTGTGACCAGTAGTCCATCAATGGTCATCAGTTGTGACCAGTAGTCCATCAATGGTCATCAGTTGTGACCAGTAGTCCATCAATGGTCATCAGTTGTGACCAGCAGTCCATCAATGGTCATCACTTGTGACCAGTAGTCCTTCAACGGTCAACAGTTGTGACCAGTAGTCCATCAATGGTCATCACTTGTGACCAGTAGTCCATCAATGGTCATCAGTTGTGACCAGTAGTCCGTCAATGGTCAACAGTTGTGACCAGTAGTCCATCAATGGTCATCAGTTGTGACCAGTAGTCCATCAATGGTCATCACTTGTGACCAGTAGTCCATCAATAGTCATCACCTGTGACCAGTAGTCCATCAATGGTCATCGGTTGTGACCAGTAGTCCATCAATGGTCATCACATGTGACCACTTGTCCATCAATAGTCATCAGTTGTGACCAGTAGTCCATCAATGGTCATCACATGTGACCAGTAGTCCATCAATAGTCATCACCTGTGACCAGTAGTCCATCAATGGTCATCACCTGTGACCAGTAGTCCATCAATGGTCATCACCTGTGACCAGTAGTCCATCAATGGTCATCGGTTGTGACCACTAGTCCATCAATGGTCATCACCTGTGACCAGTAGTCCATCAATGGTCATCACCTGTGACCAGTAGTCCATCAACAGTAGCAGATCACACTTCACTTGCGACATGTTTAAGCATGGTTACATACGAGTGTACAATGGCATATTGACCATGCAGTGTCACCATGGCTGACGTGTCACTACCGTGCTGGTATCGACTGGCCACTGTTAGCTTCAGTGTCTTCTGTGTTTAGCGCTAGCAAATCCCGTCAGGCAATGCGTTGCCAAATGACAAGGAACAAATATGTAAACAGGCAGACATGGATGTGCCAGATTAATCATTTGTGGTCTTTATGACATCACTTGTCCCCTTGTAGGTTAAATAAGGATAAGATATATGGATACGGATATATCCTAGTAGGCTGTCTATTGATCATAATGAGTGTAGACCCCTGAAGATCTGGGTTAGAATAGGTCTTCCTTGCCGTTAAAGGTGACTGCTTGTCGTGAGAGGCTACCAACGGGATCGGGTGGTCATGCTCGCTGACTTGGTTGATACATGTCATCGTATCCAAATAACGTGGATGGATGCTCATGATTTCATCACCGGATTGTCTGGTGCAGACCCGTTTATCTACTTTCCGCCGTCATATAGCTGGGGTATTGCGGAGTGCGGCATTACACAACAAACCAACAATGAATGTAGAAACTAAACACGTTACTATCTCTGCCACAATTCAAAACATTAACATTCCAGATCGGTTATGTCTGTAATTACAGATCGGTTATGTCTGTAAATAATCATCAACTAATTCTTTTCATTTCAGAGAACTACAACCTCACACAGAAACATTGAAGAGACCTCTATGTGAACGCTGCCACGATGGCTGTCAACGTGTTTATTACCAACACCAACGTGAGCAACATCAGCCGTAACGACATCCTCGACTGGGTCAACAACAGTCTGAAGGTCAACTACACGAAGGTGGAACAACTTGGTACAGGTACTACACACAGGCAGCGTCTGCGAGCGATGGGGGTACGGGTGGCCAGTGGTCTAAGGCCCTTAGCTGCCAGGATCCGTGGGTTCGAATCCTGAATCACCTAAAGGAGGGTTTCACCAAGGCTGGGGCACATTGGAGCTTCCATGCTAAGCCGTTATTGTTTAAAGCGGCGTTAAGCCTCGCTTTCACTTGTATGATACGGTAGCCATCTTCCCGAGGCAAGGGAGTTAACTGACCATAAAAGTCCAGTTTCCACCCTTGTCGAACTGGGCTGGAATTATGGAGTTCTAATTTGGCTGGACTAACGAGTCTGTGCATAGATCAATCAACGTCGCCTAACGAAATTGACATCCGGTAATCTGCCGGGCAGATTTCGGTCGATTGCAGGATTTTTAATGCATGTATACCGCCAACTCACCGTCAACAGACATTTTCCAAATCTTTTCATGTTTTTAATCAAGGTGCTCACGTGATTTGCGAAGTAAGACCCGTTTTATGACATAAATGTTGATTATCTATCAGATCTTCTTGACTTGGCGCCGCCATTTTGTTTGAATCAAATGCAAGTGATATGGGAGATGGAATCTGATTGGTCAACATGAGGGACAAAGGAAGGGACATAACTCGTAATAGCCACTTGTGGCGCTGCGATCGAGCCCAGAAATTACCAGCTAGTTCGCAAGGGTGGAAATTGGACTTTTACAGTCAGTGCCCTCCCTTACCTCGGGAAGATGTATGGTAGCTGACAGAGGTCAGCCTGGTGCTAACCCAGTTCACTCCGGCCATGGTCCTTCTCGGTCTGGCAGCAGTATTCAACAGCTCATGTAATGTAAACACTTATGAAAGCACCACTGTTGTGATATTAAATACAGTCAATCGATGATTCAAATAGTACAAGATCAGTGTCCCGTGGTTGCCAGCCATTTAGGTATTCATGTAAGGAAGACGCCTCGTGCGTTCAATGATCCCTTCAAAAATCTCTTTAGTCAATAATAATTTCAATCAATATCTTATATTTTCATCGTAATTCCATCGCAGTTTGCCTTATATACCCTTAGACCTGTCGTTACGTGAGGAATAAGACATTTGTTCTGCATTGTACACTGACCTACGTGGGCAGTCGATTACACTTATGAATCAATCTTGGACTACATTAAGATGGTACGTATGGCCTACTACATGGTATGTCCCTCCCCCTACACTTCGATCTGAAACATTCTTAACCGATTTACCTGGTAAAGAAAATCAACTGGATGAGTTGTAGTTTCTATGATGATCTCTGTATAAGTGTGTTGTCCGACATGCCTGCCGCATAGCGCTGATCGTCTCTATTGTTTACATCGATTAAACCGACATTATACTAAACGCCATGTGGGCTGCAATTGTACTCCACTGAACATTGACATTATTACTAATGATTAATCTACTGGATAATGCCATGGGACGCTGTGTTGACAACCTGTTCCCTGTGTTTGTTTGCAAGGTGGATGGCGCTTGCCAATGAGATTTTGAGATTTGTGTAATATCGGAAAGTGTTATCTGAAACAAATGATGAAGCATGAAAGTGATGACATGCCGCGATAAGGTGCTGGGCAGACTGCTGTAGTCCTCCTCCGCCCAACACACACTACAGCCAGTGATGAGTCGTGAGTCGACTCGGCTGATGATGGTTGGGTAGTAAATACAAGGCACCACTGATCTCGGTAACAATCCTCAACAGCAATAAACATGTCGCATACAATAAAATCTGTTTGGATGATGATGGTGATGATGATGATGATGATGATGATGATGAATAACGTTACTACTAGTACAACCCATGCTTGTCGTAAGATGCTCGCTGACTTGGTTGATACATGTTATCGTATCCCAAGTACGTAGGTCGATGCGCATGTCAATCACTGGATTGTGTGGTCCAGACTCGATTATTCACAGACCTCCGGAATATTGCTGAGTGCGGCGTTAACCAACAAACTACAACGACGACCACCACAACTATCACTACTACAACAACTACTACTATTGTTGTATTTATTATTATTATAACTACTACTACTTCTACCATCATCACTACTACTACTACGACTACTATTACCACCACTACTGCTACTTCTGCTGCTGCTACTACGTCTACTACTGCTATCACTAGTACCACTGCTACTACTACTACTACTACTACTACTACTACTTCAACTACTACTACTACTGCTGTTACTACTACAAAAGCAATAACAAATTAAATAATATAAATTATAGTAATACACTTATATAACATGGGATTCCTCAAATAGCATGTCATTTAGCCATTTACTGTATGTATGCTGCATGCTCAGCTCCATGGGGAGTATACCGGTGCACGTAGTGCCATGAATGCTGCTTATCCCGAAAGGAAAAGCGCAGAACTACGGTACGGGGAGAAATGTCAGTAGCAGCTCTGAAAACAGGATGTCATCTATTTTCACAACATTGAGGCCAGTTGTCTATCGTGTGTATTTATTGATAAGACAAGAAGCGAAAACAAATGTTGGTGATGAGATATTCTTGACAATTTCAGGAGTATATATAAATTCAAATTCACCAAGCGTGACTTTTCGTCCCTGAATCGATCTCGAGTACTAAAACCTACTTTGTGACATACCGTAAATCACGTACCTGCCAACAAAGTGCATACAGGTGATTGAATCCTGGAAAAGTCATGGAAGTATAGTTTTGAATAGTTTTGGAAAATAGAATCATGGAAAATGATATATCGGTGATAGGAAAATAGATGCAACTTATTATCAGCCACGCGCCATGTTAACACTGCCCAAAGTTTATTTTGTTGAATTTTTTATTGATGTATAATAATATCATGGGGAAATGGAATAATACCCCGGAAAAAAAACATGGACTAGCCATGGAAGCTTGCCAGGCTACTGGTGTATGACATGACCCCTGCCGTTAATCAGGAATGGCAGATACACACGAGTGAGCGAGTGAGTTGGGTTTAACGCCGCTTTTCACAGTATTCGAGTTATATCGCGGCGTGTCAGCTTAATGTGGGAGGAAAGCCCGAAGTGATGCAGGTCTCAGACGTGTACCACTTCGGTGAAACCCACGAGCACGGGTATGGTGCTGACTAACCTAGAAACATAATTGGGGCGAACCGGGATTCGAACCCACAATCATAGGTTTCTGGCGTGCCCAAGGGACGCAACTCTGCACAGCGAATCGCGTCGCCTTAGACGACTGGGCCACCCGTGCCCCCCCAGATACACACGAGGTTCTATCTTTTTGCTTGTAGTTATTTTCAAAGAACACTATTTCACACTTATATTCTAGAATTAGTGTAAGAATAATCAATCATGGGGGCGCAAAAAGTTGTATCCGCCCATGCTGCATCACTTCGGGCATTCCTCTCAGTGCGCCGACACCCGTGATATAACTGAAATGCAGCGGCATAAAACCCAATTCATTCACTGACTCTTGTTTCTTCACCAGGAGCCGCCTATTGCCAGCTGATGCACATGATGTGGTCACGTGAGTATCCTTCCCGACATGGGGCTTGCATCACTGTATAACTAATCATTCGTGTTTAAGAAAGTTTACTGATCAATATTTTCACAAATATCTTCAAGCGGATCACAAAATTGAAGAACCTGCTCGACACACAAACCAAGACAATCAAAATCTTCCTTATTGCAATTCCAGACATCTTACGTCGTGTCATATTTGTAGGCCAAGTTTCTCCCGCTTGTGTACTTAATGTGGTCTTTTGTTTTTCAAGATTGCATACCACTGAGGAAAGTAAAGTTCAACTCTAAACTAGAACACGAGTACGTCAGCAACTTTAAACAACTCCAGAACAGTTTCCACGTGATGGGGGTAGATAAGGTAAGGAGTCACGTGATGGGTAGACATGGTGTTGAGTCACGTGATAGGGGTAGTCAAGGTAAGGTCACGTGATGGGGAAGAAGACTGTGATCACGAAATTGGTTGGATAAGTCGAGGAGGTGACGTGATGCTTTCTGCAGGCTACCACAAGTTAGATTTACCGCAACAGACAAAATCTAATGATACAATTTGGACACAAGACCTGAATAAATGCCAGTACGTGTTTCAAGAACCTCCGCCTTACTGGTTCGAGTGCCCCCGTGTGGATGGATGCGTACAGAATTTCAAATTCGTGAATCTTATAAGACATACTAAGTCCCTGTCATGAATTTGGAAAATTCTCGATTCCGATTGGTCAATCTGGGTATCAAATCGCATGAACTATTGATAGAATAGTACTTCTTCTGTCATTGTCGCCAGGTAATTTTTAGTAACAATATATGCAGTTATAAGTTACAAAATGCAGATTAGCGGTTACTACAATAATCAAAGTATGCGCGGCAATACGTTTTGGGCCGAAAACGTTGCATAAATCAAGACAGAGTGTTGTTTCAGTTTTAGGGACCACATTTGGCCCTTTTCCATTGCCGACTGTGACGTTCGGTTTCAAATTCAATTTAGCGCGGCAAAATCAATAGGTCACCAAGGTCTACACTGAACACAGTTAGTTTATCTTCTAATTAATAAAGTAGCAAACATTCCCCTTGACACTTTAAGCATGTTGACATGCCTAGATATAACTGAAATACCGTTATCCGACCCTAGCACTAATTTAATCACTCCTGATTTAATTTAAGTAATGGCTTTTTTCATTGTGCACGAGGTAGTGTGTAAGTTGTTTTCAAATGATGTGGGTGTTCCAGTATGTGAAACAACTCAAATGTGCCAATAGCATTATCTCTCAGCAAGTAGACAGCACTGAAACCATCCCTGATAGTGAGCGGCAATTAGAAACTAGGTCAGTTCTACATCACCGTGATGTTTTCTGAACAGTCAGTCGTGGGTCGGTTTAAAAATGAACTAAACTGCCGGCAAATGAAAGTTTACACCTGAAAATTGAATTTGACCAACACATTACAAAAGATGTTCTCAAAATGTTCTCAGGTTGAAAACAGTCGCCGAAACACTGCAAACTTTAACATCCAAAAGACAACGATTCCCCAATCAAATAAATTACCATCGATTAACCATTTCTTGTTTGTTAAATTGTAGCCACCATCAAACATGCGTTCTTTTGTCCGATAGTTTAATTACTTAAGTGATTGATCTCCTGGGACCCCAAGAGCTCTATTGTAATACTGGTCTACGACTGCAATGTCATACCTTCCACATCTTTTGACCCGATACCATGGTGCTGAATACTTCATGAATCAATTGTAATGGAGAGTGTTGTATTTCAGGATGGACCTTTGATGTATCTTGGGCATGAATATACAATATTTTTTATTGAATTAGCTTGGTAAAAAACAACAGACCTATCAGTCAACATGTTGACGTTCTTATTTATTAAAACGGTTTCTTGTATTTCAGATAGTTCCAGTGGACAAATTGCTGAAAATGAAATTTCAAGACAATTTTGAGTTTGCACAATGGTTCAAGAAGTTTTTCGATATGAATTATAACGGACTGGGATACGACCCTGTGACAGCACGAGGGGGGAAGAATGAGGGGGAACCAGTCAACTGGACAGCGCACACTCCTAGGTCAACCAGACAGTCGGAGAAACAAGTGACCATGACGTGTAAGTGTATGAGGGGGGTGGTGGTACAAGGGGAACATATATGTAGAGAGCATACAGATATGGCGTAGGGTGGGGTGGTGAGGGGGTGGGGGTATACAGAGGCAGCATAGGGTGGGGTGGTGAGAGGGTGGGGTGGGGTGGGGTGGTTAGGGGGTGGGGGTATCCAGATGCAGCATAGGGTGGGGTGGTGAGGGGGTGGGGTATACCGATACAGCATTGGGTGGGGTGGTGAGGGGGTGGGGGTATACGGATGCAGCATAGGGTGGGGTGGGGTGGTGAGGGGGCGGGGGTATACAGATGCAGCATAGGGTGGGGTGGTGAGGGTGTGGGGATATATTGATATAGCATAGGGTGGGTGGTGAGGGGGCGGGGGTATACAGATGCAGCATAGGGTGGGGTGATGAGGGTGTGGGGATATATTGATATAGCATAGGGTGGGTGGTGAGGGGGCGGGGGTATACAGATGCAGCATAGGGTGGGGTGGGGTGGTGAGGGTGTGGGGATATATTGATATAGCATAGGGTGGGTGGTGAGGGGCTGGGGGTATACAGATGCAGCATAGGGTGGGGTGGGGTGGTGAGGGGGCGGGGGTATACAGATGCAGCATAGGGTGGGGTGGGGTGGTGAGGGGGTGGGGGTATACAGATGCAGCATAGGGTGGGTGGTGAGGGGGTGGGGGTATACAGATGGAGCATAGGGTGGGGTGGTAAGGGGTGGGGTTATACATATGCAGCATAGGGTGGGGTGGTGAGGGGGTGGGGGTATACAGATGCAGCATAGTGTGGGGTGGTTAGGGGGTGGGGTGGTTAGGGGTGGGGGTATACAGATGCAGCATAGGGTGGGGTGGTTAGGGGGTGGGGCTATACCGATGCAACATAGTGAGTGAGTGAGTTTGGTTTTACGCCGCTTTTAGCAATATTCCAGCAATATCACGGCGGGGGACACCAGAAATGGGCTTCACACATTGTACCCATGTCGGGAATCGAACCCGGGTCTTCGGCGTGACGAGCGAACGCTTTGACCACTAGGCTACCCGACCGCCCCTCGATGCAACATAGGGTGGGGTGGTGAGGTCTATAGATACTTTGGGAACATTTTTGGCCAGTGGTTGCAGTTCAGTAAAATGATCGTTTATTGAAGAGTATCCCAGTATTCCAGTTATATCACGACGTGTCAACTTGAGGCGGGAGGAAAGCCCGAAGTGATGCAGGACTTAACGTTTACCACTTTGGTGAAACCACGAGCACGGGTATGGCGCTGAGAAACCTAGAAACATAATGGGGCCAAATCTGGAATTCGACCCAACGATCATAGGTTCCTGTCGCGCCTAAGGGACACAACTATACATAGCGAATTGTCACAACTTAAATGATAGGGACGTCTCCCCGTTTGGAAATAGTCGTTTAGTAAAAAGCTGTATTGTGGTGTTTCAGCTTAATTTAGTGGGAAGCAAATTGAAACAGGTCGTCCACGTTTACCACTTTTCTGAAACCAATGAGCAGGGGTATGACGTTGACAGAAGGTAATAATCGGGGAAAATATGTCCAAATAACAAAAGACTAGACATGAGACCCAACTCTGAATGGTGAGTCGCCACACCTTCTGCCAATGGTCCATCTATTAGTCAAGGAATCGACACTCGACCAAGAATAAGATTGATTTGTCTTTTCCTTAATCCAACCGTTTATCAATAACGCAGATTTGTGCTAACCACCTTCATTTGTTCTCACAGCACGCCAACACTCGCACACTAAAGAGGACAGTCACATCCGGGTCTCCAGCAGACAGCTCGAGGACATCAAGGACAGTGTATGTAGCCTATATCATGACCGCCATCTATCACTACCACCCCCTGAACATCCGGGCCACATTTGGTCTTCAGCAACCCATGCTGATCGTAAAAGGCGACTAGCGGGATCTGGTGGTCAGGCTTGCTGACTTGGTTGATGCATGTCATCGTATCACGATTGCGAGTGTCGATGCTCATGATGTCAATCACTGGGTTGTCTGGTTAAGACTTAATCATTTACAGGACGCTGTCATATAGTTGGAATATTGCTGAGTGTGGCGTTAAGCAACAAACTAATTATCACCTATTATGATATCTGCTGCTTGTGATGTAACTACGTGTCGATATTGAACCATTGTATTACTAGATATTTTTTAAGCGTTATGACATTTAGAACATTTATATTTTTTCTGCTATAACATGTGTTAGTGTTCCATGTGCTCCGCGAGTTTACTCGCCCATATCGTGATCCAGAATTCACAATATGACCCACTATACCATACCTTCGGCTTGTTTACTCGCCTATTGTATGATCCAGTATTTCAATGTGCACCACGTGTTTTGTACCCTTATACTATGATTCAAAAGACCAAGTATTCCGCGAGTTTACTGGTCTATAATATGATCCAGTATTCCGCGAGTTTACTGGTCTATAATATGATCACGTATTCCGCGAGTTTACTGGTCTATAATATGATCACGTATTCCGCGACTTCACTGACCTATAATATGATCACGTATTCCGCGAGTTCACTGGCCTATAATATGATCACGTATTCCACGAGTTCACTGGTCTATAATATGATCACGTATTCCGCGATTTCACTGACCTATAATATGATCACGTATTCCACGACTTCACTGGCCTATAATATGATCACGTATTCCGCGACTTCACTGACCTATAATATGATCCAGAATTCCGCGAGTTTACTGGCCTATAATATGATCCAGTATTCCGCGAGTTTACCCGCCTATAATATTATCCAGTATTCCGCGACCTCACTGACCTATAATATGATCCAGAATTCCGCGAGTTTACTGGCCTATAATATGATCCAGTATTCCGCGAGTTTACCCGCCTATAATATTATCCAGTGTTCCGCGAGTTTACTGGCCTATAATATGATCCAGTATTCCGCGAGTTTACTGACCTATAATATGATCACGTATTCCACGACTTCACTGGTCTATAATATGATCACGTATTCCGCGACTTCACTGACCTATAATAAGATCCAGTATTCCGCGAGTTTACTGGGCTATGATATGATCCAGTATTCCGCGTGTTTACCCGCCTATAATATGATCCAGTATTCCGCGAGTTCACTGGCCTATAATATGATCCAGTGTTCCGCGAGTTTACCCGCCTATAATATGATCCAGTATTCCGCGAGTTTACCCGCCTATAATATGATCCAGTATTCCGCGAGTTTACTGGCCTATAATATGATCCAGTATGACCAACAGCTCCTGGAGTTGCAGCTGACGATCCAGACGCTGACGAAGGAGAAGGAGTTCTACCTGAAGAAGCTGCGCGACATCGAGAGTTACTGCCAGGACCACGAGGACCTCGCCGTCATTCAGTCTGTCATGGAGATCCTGTACGCCACGGAGGTGACTGCCCCGGACAAGTCGGCGTCTCGTAGACTAGAGCTGCACTCTAACTCACACATACCAGTTGCACTGTTAGTATGCTTCGCTGATCACCCTACTCCTGTTCGACACCTTCATGCTTATACCTACGTATTGTTAACCAATTATTCACCATGTTGGATTAAATGTTCTCAGGGCCACGTTTCATAACGCGATCGTAGCACACTACAACCATCGTGACGCCCATACTTCACCATAGAAGGATGGTCATAGTGCTAAGATCGGTTTGACGAACACGGCCAAGTACCCCACGCATAAAATCGACTTTATATGGATATCCAGTGGACATAATGACTGCAAGATATGGATAATAATCTGCCGGGCGAAAGAAATTATACACTTGAGAAATGGATTTGACAATAAGATTACGAACGTCATCAGCACGTTACTAGGCTGAAAACAGTCGCCGAAACACAGCAAACTTAGTTCCAGAACACAACTATGATACCCATATCAAATACATTACCATCGTATAACCATTTCTTGTTTGTTTCACTTCAGCCACTATCAAACATCCGTGTGTGCTTTCTTTTGCCCGATCGTTTAATTACTTAAATGATTGATCTCCTGGGATCCAAAGTACGCTATTGTAACACTGGTCTAATGCCATACACATGCCCAGCAGCTCTATTGGTCGGTATATATAAAAACAGGCACAGCTGCTTGGGGAGTCCGGGTTAGAATTGGTCCCCCGCAACCAATGTTTATCATAGGAGGCAACTGTAGGGATCAGGTAGTCGGGTCCGGGGACATGGTTGTCCGAAAATTATATAATATAGTATAATAATATCAAACACCCTTGAAGATCCGGGTTCGAGTTGGTAAAAGGCGACTATGTTTGTCGCAAGAGACTAACGGGATCGGATAAGGCTCGCTGACTTGGTTGATGCATGTCATCGTATCCCAATTGCGTAGATCGATGCTTATGATGTCAATCACTGGATTGTCTGGTCCAGTCTCGATTATTTACCGACCGCCGTCATATAGCTGGAATGTTGCTGAGTGCGGCATCAAACAAACAAACAAGCAAATCACTGGTTTGTCAAGTCCAGTTTCGATTACCATCATCCAAATTAGTTAGGACCATTTGATAATGAGTCAATACACACAGCGCGACAATTAATGTTTCCCTGTTCAATCTGTACGACTGATTTGCATTGTGTATATTCCATGTGTTGTTTTTTGAGGCAGCAAGTATAACTATCGCAAAATAACTGATGTAAACATCTTCTTCCCAACCACTGAGTGGAGTCCGTCTGTCGGTAAGGATGTTGCAGTAAGCGTACCTCCATCTTCCCGAGGCATGGGAGTTAATTGACTGTAAAAGTCCAGTTTCCACCCTTATCGAACTAGGCTGGAATTTCTGGGCTCGATCGTAGCGCCACCAATAGCTATTACGAGTTACGTCCCTTTTAAGTTCCTCCTACTGACCAATCAGATTCCCTCTCTCATGCTACTTGCATTTGCTTCAAACAGCCAAGGAAATCAAAGTCTACATTGTAAGAAGAATGGTTTTACTTCGCAAAGTGCATCAAATCACGTGAACACCTTGATTAAAAATATGAACAGATTTGGGAAATACCTGTTGTCGCCGAGTTGGCGGAGTTGGCAAATCCTGCAATCGACCGGAATCTTGACGGCAGTTTACGAACCGGATGTCAATTTCGTTACGCGATTTTGATTGAACTATGCATAGACTCGTTAGACCGGCCAAAATATAACTCCAGCCAAGGTCGACAAGGGTGGAAACTGGACTTTTATGTTCAGTTAATTGCCTTGCCTCGGGAAGATTGTGTACCTTGAGAATATTGAGCACCTGGGTGTCGTACAAAGCAACCTTAAAGCTACGATCGCTTCGTACAATGGCACTTTGGCCAGTATGTGTGCAGTTTGTTATAGCTTCTCACGTGTGTTTTGCATGTTTTCACTCAATTCTCTATGATCGTGTCGGTGTGTATTGAATTGTTGTTGAATTGCCAATGTTGTTTCAAATCATATACTTTTTGTCACATTGTGTGTCGCATGTCCTGTTGTCAGCACCTGACTCCTTATACACATCTCCGTGCACGCTTTATAGAATGTACACTTTACACTGACACAGTGAATATGGTTTTACGGTGCTTGTGATTATATTACCGTGAACCACACCAAGTACCCTATGTCGGCAACTGAACCGGAGGTTTCGGCGTGACTAGCGAACCATTTCACAACTCGGTTAGCCCAATATATTCCAGACTAACATTTAGCCACAGGAATTGAGAATTGAGGAATCTTATTCAAAAATATATGTGTGCATAGTAACATCGAAAAGGAGCACAGTGGCAATCTTGACTTGCCATGGATTGGATTAATTTAACTTCTAGGCTCTGGGGGACAAACTAACGCAGCCTGCAGTTGTTAACGATGCTTGATATGATCAGTACGTGATAGAAAAGGTCTGGCGGACAAGATAAAGGGGTTTTGAAAAGCACGAATATCTGGACTAATATATATATATATATATATATATATATATATATATATATATATATATATATATATATATATATATATATATATATATATATATATTCGTATGCTGTGTCACCTGCAATTTATACAGTTATGGTTGTTTTGTACATGACATATACAATTTGAGATCGATCTAATATGGTTTCCATTCCATTTACTGTAATTGCAGGAAGGGTTCGTCGTCCCCGAGTACGACACGGACGACGACGGCGACGGTGATCAACCAGGACAACAATGACATCAACATCAATATCAACATCAGCATCGACAAGAACGAAAACGACAACATCGAGAGCCACGTTGACATTGAGGGTACCGTCGACCACACAGAGACAAGCGACTTGACTCGCAGCATTGCTACTAGCGACCTGACACAGACTAGTGACACCGACCACACCGTTGACAGTCAGGTGACTCTCAGTGAAATATCCGAGCTGGGAGACTTCAGTGACAGCACCGTCCGCACCAGAGACGACAGGACTAGCGACGACGGCGACATTGACGCCGACAACGACGTCTTCGAACGAGATAACCTTCCACTTGACAGCGTTATTTCTACGCGTGACATTCACGACGAGGAAGGTGAAACAAGTGACCTTGACCTTGATACCCAAGGCACATCTGACGGCACTTCTGACAACCACACCAACACTTCAAGTGACGTACATGCTGATGGTGATGAAGTGGATGCCATTCACGACGTTGACAATGACGTTGAACCAGACAAAGACGATACTGACGACAGCGAGGAAGACATCTTCTACGATTTCGATTCTGACCAATCCAACGCATCGTCGGAATAAATATCGTTCAGCGACCGAACTGTGCCATGTCCAACCCTAGTCGAGACATACCATGCGTTGTAACCGTGGACAAGATACCTTCTTTTTTGTTCTCATTCATGGCATAACTTGTAATGATGTTGATATATAATTCTTGTTTATGCTGTGTGTTTTCCTAGTAAGGGTAAATGGTGCTTAATGGGCATTTCCCATCAAAGTCAACAACTGTTTCAGTCATATCACAGCTGGACATGTGGAGTCAATAACCTTGTCCAAGGATACGGCACAGTTACTTGCATGATATGGTATCTCGAAATGGAAGATTGAAATGCTTATGAATAGATAAGTGATACAGGCATGTTGTTTATCATGCTCATGTCTCGATGTCAAAGATTATGGTTTTGCTCTCGAAATAATCTGTATTACACGTATCTGTAATCTAGAATACTCTTATTTTGAGGATGGGAACTTTTTTATCAAGCGGAAACTTATGAGCTGTGTGTTTTTACCCCCCTCCCATCTAAAAGCCAAATGGACCACCCTACGATCATCCCGATGTATGATACTCAACATTGTCAACAACTATATCGACTCATGCCAGATGGTCGTTTGTTCTGGGTGTTGAATATTTTAGCTGACTTACTGACTTGTAGGGTGGTTTTAAAAGGACTGTAAAATAAAGTAGCTTGTCATCATGTTCTGTACACGTCTCGAGTCATCATCTGTCCTGTACAAGTCTCGTGTCACCATCATCCTGTACAAGTGTCGCGTCACCATCATCCTGTACAAGTCTCGCGTCACCATCATCCTGTCCAAGTCTCGTGTCATCTGTCCAAGCTCCTTCCCAGGGCGTGACACCTTCGTTACACTCTCGGTAACATCGCTGCCACCAGTGTGGGCGCGGCCATTACAAGAATCTTGAAATTTGGCCTCTAACCTCAAATGTAGTAACGTTCATACTTTTGTTTATGTCTTTGGGAATGCCATCATTTTGAATTTTGAAAAGGTTTACGACTGACCATGTTTTCCAGATGATTTTACTTTGTTGTTTGTACAATCAGATTGGTTAGAGATTGGTGCAGACTAACGGAAAGTCAACCAACTTCTCCCTTACATTCTTACTATAGCAATAACATGATAGTTTTATAATGAAATAGAATTTCAAACTAAGAAACAAAGAAAGTAATTTAGCAGCGGTAAGTGTATTCGGCGTCACGACAGTCGTCACTTGTTTGTAAACATAACGGTCATTCGGCTGCGAGTTCAACTCCAAGCATGGTTGGGGCCACCACAGTGGGGAGTTTTGACTGGTGGCAGCGATAGTATAGTGAGCTCCGCGAACGGGCTATCGCTGTGAGGAGCTTGGTCATCTGTCCTGTCCAAGTCTCGCGTCATCATCTGTCCTGTCAAATTCTCGCGTCATCATCTGCCCTGTCCAAGTCTCGCGTCATCATCTGTCCTGTCCAAGTCTCGCGCCATCATCTGTCCTGCCCAAGTCTCGCGTCATCATCTGTCTTGCCCAAGTCTCGCGTCATCATCTGTCCTGTGCAAGTCTCGCGTCATCATCTGTCCTGTCCAAGTTTCGCGCCACCATATAACCCCTGTACGTCCAGCTGCCGCATCCGCCGAGTAAAGAGTACCACATCCAAGTAAACAGGCGGCTCTTTATCTCGAAATACCATTATCTTGAAGTGACAAAACAGCTCAATTATTTTATGGGAGGTGGGATTAATGTTCTCCTGAATGAGGGAACCGAAGCATACAGTAAACAGAAGTCTCATGCCGATTGTTACACCATCCTTAATACCTGGCGTATCACTTTGCAAAGTATCATTTTTAACACTGCTACCTTTATACGTAGGATGAAACACACTATTCAACTGTATAGATCTTGCGAATCACTTCAATATCTAAACCGAGCTATAACGAGGGATCACTTTGTTGTGTGATGTATTGTATGAACGAGGAAGACAATGTCCATTCTTCAAAGTCACCCATTATATTTAAAGTAGCGCTGAGAATAAAAAGTGAATCAGGCGTTGGTTATCAGCGATCAACTATAATTGCATGCAGTCGGCCGTGGCTGTTCGAATCTAAGTTTGTAAAATGCACTGCCGACATTATGAGTGAGACAAAAGGCGGTAGTGGATGTTATGACATTCTGGTAATGGTGTTGTGCGTCGGTCTCCGGGAGACGATGATTGTGACTTGCAACACGGTACATTTGCTGTCTATTTCTTGCTTAATTCTGTGTGGATTTCAACAAAAAAGCACTAAATGTAAAATTGATGTAATTCACACTGTGAAAGGCCCAACGGGGATAATTGCACTTATTAGTGTCTACTTTGATAAAGACCGGTCACTGGCAGCCTGGAGCCGAGCTGGCGCAGCTATCATTATATTATAACGGGATACGTACGGAAGCCTTTAAGGGACATTTGTTTTTTACATTTTTTTCGATACTATCTTGAAATTTCAACTTAGTTTCTTGAAATTTCAACTTAGTATCTTGAAATTTCAAGATAGTATCGAAAAAAGGCCCTAAAAGGCGCAGCTATCATTATATTATAACGGGATACGTACGGAAGCCTTTAAGGGACATTTGTTTTTTAAAAAGATTTCGATACTATCTTGAAATTTCAACTTAGTATCTTGAAATTTTAACTAAGTATCTTGAAATTTCAACTTAGTTTCTTGAAATTTCAACTTAGTATCTTGAAATTTCAAGATAGTATCAAAAAAAAAAAAAATGGCCCTAAAAAGGCGCAGCTATCATTATATTATAACGGGATACGTACGGAAGCCTTTAAGGGACATTTGTTTTTTAATTTTTTTTCGATACTATCTTGAAATTTCAACTTAGTATCTTGAAATTTCAAGATTGTATCGAAAAAAAAAGAAGAAGAAAAAATGGCCCTAAAAGGCTTCCGTAGTTTTCAGAAATGTTCAGGTACTTTCCATAACACGTGATAATCATTGCATGTGCGTGAATGTAAATATATCTTGTAGGATATCACTCGTCTAGCTTATTTGTACACGCCATACAACCGTCAGACATCGACTCGTCGGGTAATGCAGGACAACTGCAAGTGGTATCGGATGTAGTCAAGTCAAGATGTAGTCATTCCTCCCACACGGATATTTCACAACGCATAGCTGTGTACTTCATTTGCTTGGCAAGGTGCTACAAATATTTTCGATTTTCTATATTTGTAGTAGTTTAGAACACTCTGCCAGAATGACGACCTTGTGTATCCATGATCATATTATCCCCATGTAGAATACTTTATGACGTATGTCCCCAGATTTGTATAGTTATGCATGTATTTAAAGAAAGTAAAAAAGGCTCTTGTATATTGCATTATCAGTCATATTTTTTCAATAAAATATTTCCGATTATACAGCTTTCTGTTATTTCCTTCGCCCGGACCATATGGTTATCGATTGCACGGAACAAGATATGTGAAATCTAAGAAATAACGCGGTGTTCCACGGAGAATGGTAACGCTGGTATTGAGTATTTTCGAATGAATATAGTCTTTACGCTGCATCACGCCAGTCCGGAGTTCTGATTAAAACAATGACATTGTATGCCTTTTTATAGTTTGCTAGTAACAAGGCACACGTTTTATCAATTTATTTAGACATTACCCGAGTCTTGTCGTCAAATCTATGATCATCTCTGTCCTGCTCTTTGGCACTCAAAGGGGACACGGGTAGTCCAATGCGCGGCAATTTGCAGATCAGAGTTGTGGCCCTTGGGCACGCCAGGAACCTATGATCGTGGGTTCGAATACCAGTTCTCCTCGGTTACTGTGCTTGTCGTAAGAGGCGACAAACAGGATCGGGTAGTCAGGCTCGCGGACTTAGTATCGCGGCACGTATCTCAATTGCGTAGATCGATGCTCATGATGTCAATAACTGGATTGTCTGGTCAAGACTTGATTATTAACAGACCGCCGTCATAAAGCTGGAATATTGCTGAGTGCGGCGTTAAACAAACAAACAAACAAACAAACAAACAAACAAAGAAAGCATCGTGCCAGTGCCCGTGGGTTTCACGTGGGTGGGTGGTAAACGTCTGAGACCCTCGGGGTTTCTTCCCATATTGAGCAGACCAAACTCAGTCAGGGGGCGGTTGGGTAGCCAAGTGGTTAAAGCGTTGGCTCGTCACGCCGAAAACCCGAGTTCGAATCCCGACATGGGTACAATGTGTGAAACCCATTTCTGGTGTCCCCCGCCGTGGTATTCCTGGAATATTGCTAAAAGCGGCGTAAAACCAATCTCACACTCACACACCCACTCAGTCACTGACTCACTCAAACACCAAGCTGCATCATGAGAACCTACAACAATGGAAATCCTGTCGTAATGGTAAGCTTTCTGATTGAACCCGACGCCGTGGATCATTGCTCATGCTAGCATGCGCATTGCTATAGATGTAGTATTGTTCATTACGTAAAACAACATTCACAACCTGGACCCAATTGCACAAAGCGATCTTAGCGTTAAGATGATCGTAACTCCCATACTTTAACATAGGCTTACAAAAGTCTTAGTGCTAAAATCGCTTTGTGCAAGTGGGCCCTGATCAGTTGCATCACCTTTGCTAGAGAGCCAAAGCAAGTGAGTGAGTGTGTTGGGTTTAACGCCGCTTTGAACATTATTCTGTTATATCACAGCACATGTCAGCTTAATGTTGGAGGAAAACCCGAAGTGATGCAAGTCTCAGACGTTTACCACTTTGGTGAAACCCACGAGCACGGGTATGGTGCTGAAAACGGGCGAAACGGGATTCGAACCCGGTTTCTGATATGTCAGAAGCAGCTCTGAACACCGAATTGCGGCGCCATAGACCACTGGGCCACCCGCTGGGTGTTTGAATACCCACCTATTGGCTGAGGAGAGATGACATGACAAATATAACGAGCTGTCGCGTGGAACAAATGTGAATGGTAGTGGAAGTAACGGATGAATATATATCAAAGTCCGTCAACACACGGACATTAAGTTACTTGTCGGGTGACAACAGATCAATAGATCAGGACATCCAACCCAAAATTTGGAATTGAGCACCGGAAACGAAATGATTACAGACACTGAGGTTTTAAGAACGATGAAAATAGTTGTGATTTAGCCGAGTGAACATATACATGCATAAAACAAAATCGGTTGGCCAGTTTTTAGACGATTTCACATTAAAACTTGATTTTAAAAAAAGATTAAAATGTGATGTTATACACAGACACCGAGAGATGTGATATAATCCTATCTATATCTGCTTCTAACGTTTCCATTGTTCACTTCCTATTCCCATGGTTATTGGTTTTAGGTCCTGGAACCTTCTTCCTGTAGGATGGACTCCAGGTAGCTGTTCAGTTCGTCTAGGGCTTCCCCCGCTGAAGGATGTGATTCGACCGGTGATGACCCGAAGGCTGGGAATGTCTGGCGATCAGGACACATTGGTGAGCGACTAACGTTGGACTCCGCGCATCGACTAGCTTCATCAGGACTAGATGTGCTGCTGACTTCACAGGTTGAGTTTGACCGTGGCGTTGACGCGTGACCCCCGCCATCTTGGTTTTCAGAATCCTCCACTGGTGTGCCGACATCTTTACAAGATGTGCCACTACTTGGACCTGATTGGTCCGTTTTGAGTTGATCACTTGTTTCATCACTATCCCCTGCACGGTCCATATCAACACCTGATTTTGCAGTTTGTTCACTGTTCATATTTCCATTGACAAATACGTCACCACAATCGCTAGTACCATGGATTGTCTCCCCTTTCACTTCCTTGCAACTTGTTGATGGCGTCTCGAAACTTTCAGCGGCTAGTTGCCACATGTAGGCTAAGTTCGTCTCCGACTGGGTTGGATCGGAACTGTTCACAGCAGCAACAACATCCTGCGTCGACTCGGACATAAAATCATCAAAGCATATGCCAGGAAAACCTTCGGCTTGTCCCAGCTCCGTGGTGGGACAAGGCATTATGTCCGCCATGTTCGTATAGTAGTTGATTCCCCGTATAACCGTGTTACGCCCAGAATCGTCCAACTGTCTATCTACAGTTCTTGCGCCAGCGTCTCCAATGTCCCAACTGTTAAATAATGGCAAATCCGCAGCTTGACCTGACTTAAACATCGAATACATGCTGTATTCATTCACATCAGGCCTCCTAAAAGAATCAGTGTCTTGTACAGGGTGGTTGCTACCGAGACATCTGCCCCATTCCGTGGCTGGGAATGTCGCATCTGGACCAGAAACATACTGTCCGGTGTGAGGTCCAAAAGGCAACATGGTATTGTTCACATAATCCACATATCCTGCATCCGTCTCACAGTACGGATACCACAATGCAGACCCATCTGCTTCAAAAGTAGGGCAAGGATGCAGAATCTCATTGCCCATCGAACCATATGTCTGCCTTACGTCCTGGATGTCCCCATCAATGAAGGTCGTCAAACTGCTCTCCTCCTTGCTACCAGACCAACCTGGAAACAAACCCGCCCCTCCTCTAGCAGGACCGTCCCTTCCGCCATCCTGTCCTTCAGTATATAGCTGCCAGGTAGTGTTCCCCATGAACTCGGCAATTTCTTGATCCAATGTATGTTTAGCTGAGGAAGGTTCTGGTTGACGCCACCGGGTGTCCACGTAAGGCTCTTTTGGTTCTGTACTCTGGTCGAAGTCCGCACAGCACAGGATGAGGCTCTCTATGATGTTCTCTTGCTCTGTGCAGGACATCAAGCTCTGTGCATCATGGCGACTGCTCTCTGAAGTTTCGGCAAGGATGTTCTGCTCAATAACCGCAGGGGTGTCATCGGTACTTTGGGTAAGACAGACGTCGGTCCCTCTAGCGCCAGAACCCGTGCCTTCGTTAGAGTCGTGTTGATAGCTACTGGTCAAAGAATCAACTGAACCTCCTGATGACACATTTATTTCCTGTGCCTCCAGCTGGATTGTATTCGCCTTCTCAACCCGTTCACCCTCTTCACCGGCATGACTCTCTATAGCGTGTTGCGTTTCCAGTTCATCTTTACCGTCCGGGTCACTGTCTTGAGGTACTTGATGGCTGTTCCTATTGATGAACACTCCATCTATCTCAACGATGCCGGCGTCCATAATCGCCTCCTGTAATAAGACCGCAGCATGATCCAAATTCTCAGAACTCTCGGACAGCACTTCCTCCGCAGACTCATCGTCTGTCACAACAGAAGGGTCTTCTATTTTAGCGCTCGGGGGGTCTGCGTTCTTCATTGAATGTTGTCGTACTTCATCAAGCGTCTTACTGAGTTCCTGCCTGGTAGAAGCGACTACGATTGGTTTGTGTTTTCCATCATCAGCCCCGCTGAGATGGACCTGGCCTGTCCCTGTGTTCGGGCGTTGCGTTGATAGGTTCCCTGCCTCCCTTGCCGGATACACTTGACTCTGCATCTCCGGCGGGAGTTTTGAGATGTCGTACAGACGAAGCATGTCCGCAGATCCGCTCGAAGAATCTGTACCGCTGGTCGTGGCGGTAGAAGGCCTTTCTGGGATGGTTCGGCCAGCCTGATTTATCATGTAGCTTTGAGGACTATAGCTCTGGTCTTGATATCCAGCCATGTTACCTTGAGCGGTGCGCATATTGTAGGCTGGAGGGGTGGTATAACCACGATATGCCCTTTCTTGTTGCATTCTAGGGGGAAGCGTCGTTCTTCCTGAGTGAAAGTAGTCATGGCTTGTGTTATACAGTGGCGTTTGGATATCCTGCGGGAAGGTCGGAGGGTTAGCAGCAGGAGGACCACTCCACAGACGAGGGTTCATGTATTCATTCTCATAACGCTGAACTGAATAATAGGGACGATCATATTGCTGATATGCTGGTCCGAACGGCTGATTTTGTCCTTGATAAGCTTGATAGTTAGATCCCATTGGCCGACCCATTTGTCCATACATCGGCGGGACTTGCCTGTTATAATCCTGGTATTCGTAGCCTGTTGGGCCTGCTGGCATGTCTACCGGGTACCCACGCCTTTGATAGGGAGCCACGGGTTGTCCTTGATGTAGATCTGGTCGGGATGTGGACAAAAATTCCGCCTGCAGCTGTTCCGCTCTTACGTCGGGTGCTGGTTTAAGGTTTTGAGCCCAGAACTCGGACTGGGCGTCAGGACGAGGAATTGGTTTCCTGTACGGCAGAGATGGGTCTAGTTGCGTCATCGCCGGCCGGGGTCCCATGGACGTTGACTGTGGCTGCCTGTCATCCTTGGAATAAAGCACCTTCACGGGCCGGATCTCGCTCACTGTCGCCTTTGGCCGTTCGTCTTCGAGGTGTCGCCCTTTACGAGTATCTGAAGTGTGTGATTACTGATACAATATCTGATATCATGGTTGAATGTTGCCGAAAGTTATTAAAATATGGGTTTACGGGTAAAGGCAGGTTGATAGATAACATGTCTGCTTAAAACAGACTGGAACAAATTACTAAGATTGCGAACAACTTACAATATGTGTACCACCGATATACACCCGCACACAGTTTCGTACTTGGTTGGCCGCCTCACGCGAACGACGCGAAACAAATGCTATCGTAAGTAAATGTCATTTATTGTTTCAGAAGGTAATAAAAAATGCTTCGATACTTGTTTGTTGAAAAGTAGCCCTGATGGATGTCACTGATGAGGTTGCCGCACGCCATTATGGTTCTATTTTCGAGTAATATTTCTATGACAAAGTAGGCACGGTAACAACACAAAGTAACACAAAGTAACACAAAGTAACAACAATTGCATACATGTTACTGTTAATCCTCCACCTAAATACTATATATATTTTGTCCATGTTCATTATTCAGCCTTGCTTGACAAAGGTACAAGTAGAGATTGCTGCAGAGCATCAATAGCTCCCCGCAATATAATGTTATGTGCAGAGGAAGGAAGTGTAAGCTATGGGAGGAGAGAATTTGTGTTAAGTACAAATTGGTTGTTATTAATGTACTTATCTTTGGAAAGCACAATAAAAGAAACAGTGTCTTTAATTGGTCAGCACAAAGAAAACCCAGGCAAGAAAACTGGGCCTGTCAGGCAAAACTTGATATATACCCACTATTAGTACCAATAAAAAAAATCCTATATAGATCACACAACAAATGTCATTCTAAAGCATGCTTTTGCAGCAAATATCAATATTTCTGGTCAAAATGTTGGTTGGGTTAAATAAAGCAAACTTTTAAAATAGTAAACACAAAAAATGTAATGGATCCACTCTAAATATACTTCAGTTCAAATGTAAAAAATCACGCAATCATTAATGGATTCCCATTTATCTAGCAGCAAGTTAGGAACATACAGTTTGGTCACGTTATCTATAAATATTGAGAATTATCTTACATCTTGTAAAAACAAAGGCCATAGGTCACTTTTCTCAAAACTAAAAACTGAAACACTTGTAGATATACAAAAACACTAACCCCATTTGAACGTCTCTGTGAAACATGTGATGTCTCAGAAGATGAACAACATTACGCACTGTCTTACATAATACAACCAAGAAAGAGAATCACAAATAATCCCCAATCATGATAAAGAATTTGGTACACTCTGTTAAAAGGAGCAGATTCTTGATAAGTTTACCAACAGTTATCCGTTGATTTCCTATGTATCCAGAAGCAAAGAACATATACGGGTGTATGATCTCTGCTGGAAGTTATTTTTTTTTTGTCAAAGCAATAAACCATGCAGAAATGTAAACCGCCGCATGAAACGGTATGTACCATACATTACATACAGTGAGGTATTTAAAACAATGCTGTGCTCAACTATGCACAGAAAGCGCCATACATGTGATTATGAAGACAACTAATAAAATATTTCTCATATCAAAGCCGTTGTTTTACATGTGTTGTTTATGGAACAAAGTCATACTTTATAGAAGCCTGTTATTTAATCGTGTTGAACAATATGTTGCAATGGCAGTGTGAAAATTGAGTGCGCGTGACAGGCTTGGCCTAAATTCCTTCCTGGAACGTTTCTCAATGGCTGCCTGAATAACATACGATACATTGCAAAGGTAGTGCGCAATTGAGCTGTTTGGGTAAGGGAGATAATCACTCACTCTCAGTGATTCAGCTTGAATAAGATACGATGTACAGCAAGGCAAAGTCAGTGCGTGATTTATCACTTATATACTACGCCTGTAGCTAAAGGAGATAATCGCTCAATGCTCAATAGTTTATTCTTACAAAATATAGACGGGTTAACTTTAGCGAAATGGGACCATTTTTAGATCTTTTAAAACAAAATGAACAAATTTCATGGGTTATCAGCATTACGAAAAGTGACTAAGTCTCAGAATAGCAAGACGATTTTGAAGTATCTCTTATTGCTGGAAAAGATAAACATCCACATTTCACGCACATTTCACATGATTTGTATGTTTCGTTTCGGTAACTGTATGGCTTTAAATTTCAAAGAAACCAATATGTCGACTTACATGCTATAAAATTAACCTCTCCCGTATACTTCCCCGAAACGTCGCCTTTACAGTAAATAAATGAGTTGTTACTCACAAATAATTTTGTCTACTTTGTCATCCGTCAACTTCAAAGTAATGCCGATTAAACAATTTATTTTTCCATGTTGCTTAACAATATTTATTTAATTATATTTAACTAAACAAGTGTGAGCGAACTCATTTTTCCTGCATAGTTTGAGCTTCATCGGCCTATTGTTGTCGCGGGCTGCTATATTAGTTGCATCAAACAAATAAACACAAACAAAACATTACTCGAATGATAGCGTTCGGTTATCTCACGCATCAGTGACATTTTGACAAACACGTAGTATTTTTCATAAAGTTTGATAGTAGTAGTAGTAGTAGTAGTAGTAGTTGTAGTAGTAGTAGTAGTAGTTGTAGTAGTAGTAGTTGTGGTAGTAGTAGTAGTAGTTGTAGCAGCAGCAGTAGTAGTAGTAGTAGTAGTAGTAGTAGTAGTTGTAGTATTGATAGTAGTAGTAGTAGTAGTAGTAGTAGTAGTAGTAGTAGTTCTTGCCCAAAATCCCCTGTAAATTTAGCGAAACGGATAAAAATGGCGTTTGGCGTTACGAAGGAGGGAGCTCGTGCACATCTCTTACAAAAAATGGCATGGATAGTTTCGGTAAATTGCACGGATAATTACCAAAGTGCTAATAGTTTCTTTGCCGATGTTCCCTACTCACCTCTACCGCCATCCATCGGTCTGATGCATTGCTCAAAGCGTGACTGTAGGTGCTTATGGTGGCCTTGACAACCATACAATACAATGACGACATAACATGATGACGTCATAATAGTAACACGTCATAATATATGACGTCCCAGTTCAGTGTCGCCACAGTCACTTCCTAACAGTGTATCAAAGCCATGAATACGTTTGGGTGTTGAAACAGCGGAACACAATATTCTACTTCGTAAGATGTGAGGGGGCGGTCGGGTAGTCGGGTCGGGTGGTTAAAGCGTTCGCTCGTCACGCCGAAGACCCGGGTTCGATTCCCGACATGGGTACAATGGGTGAAGCCCATTTCTGGTGTCCCGCGCCGTGATATTGCTAAAAGCGGCGTAAAAGCATACTCACTCACTCACTCACTCGTAAGATGTGTTTCTTATGTCCGTTGTGACGTTTGTCACGTTGGTGATGGTTAGGAGAGGTAAGATACTGTGGTAATATAATATTGTTAATGTTTGTCAATTCATTGCAGTTAAGAAAACAAATCATATGAAGTTATCAAGCACTTTATTCTCGAAATGAAACAGTCACCTGAAAACATTACACATGTTAAGACATTGACAAAAAACATCTGTGTAAAGTGAATTACAGACATGCGATGTATGCTAATACACCCAAGGTATCGAAGCAGGGTACTGTGTGTTTTCAATGAAATGAAATAAGGACAAATACCAGATGATCTCAAAGAGAACATAGAAATCTGAATTAGCTTCGCGTGCAAGTGCCAATGACAATTGTGCTACAATAGCATATCTTAGACAACGTCGTTTATTGGGATCTTGGGAATACCTTACAGCCCGGAACCAATACCTGCAGTGGGAGTAAGGCACAAAACCTCCTGCACTAAGGGTGGGTACATGGACCATTGTGAACAAGCACTGTACACAGGCTTTTTTATTAGTTTATGAAATATTGCCATCAATAAGGTTGATCTGAAGTTATTGCACACACAATTCGCAATATTGACTTTCCATGATCCACACTACAGTCTCATTTGCACGGGATTCTTTGAGAATGAAAAATAAAGGCGACACTGGTTTACGGACCCGCCTAACTTTAGAAAACGAAAGTGAAAAATAAAAATAAAACATGAAAAAGCAATATTTTGTTTATTCCGAAAATTATTTTTCTGAGCAAAAAAAACCATGCTGTACGCCAAACTGCAAAGTTGACGACTGATCGAAAACTGCACGCAAAAGAAACCATTTTCGGATACGATTTTAAAGAATCAAAAAAAAAATCATGATACTTTACCCCTACGTAACGACCTGGAATTTTCACTAAAAAAACCCCCGTAAACCTAGAAATAGTCTGGCCTCATAATACTGGTCATTAGGTTACCCTTTGTAAGATCGACACATTCACAATCTGTGTCCCTGCTTCAGTGGCGACTATACGGTGACCCAGGTCACTGACTAGAGACCAACACTCTCTCCTTCTGTAACATGCGGGGATCACTAGAACCGTACATCAACGGCCTCGCATCCATCCTCATATGTAAGTCTCCAGGCCTTTCCCATGGTGGAAGAGGCCGAATAGCACAACCTCGGCATACAGGACTTGCTCTGACTCCGTGTTCTCCCACACCACCACCCTCCTGGAGCCACGCCCCTCCCCCCTCCTCTGGTAGAAGCCGAGTTCCTCCATGGCGGAAGTCTGTCTCTGGTACAGGGCGTCTACAAGGGTGGGGTTGCTGGTCCGGCTTGGGGATCGCAGCACATCCTGGAGCTGGTTCAATAGAAGAGTGAGTGAGTATGTGTTTTCGCCGCAATATTTCAGCAATATCACGGCAGGGGACACCGAAAAATGGGCTTCAGACATTGTACCAGTGAGTGAGTGAGTGAGTGAGTGAGTTGGGTTTAATGCCGCTTTTAACAGTATTCCAGTTATATCGGCGTGTCAGCTTAATGTTGGAGGAAAGCCTCAAGTGATGCAGGTCTCAGACGTTTACCACTTCGGTGAAACCCACGAGCACGGATATGGTGCTGACAAACCTGGAAACATAATCGAGGCGAACTGGGATTCGAACCCACAATCATAGGTTTCTGGCGTTCCCAAGGGACGCAACTCTGCACAGCGAATCGCGTCGCCTTAGACGACTGGGCCACCCGTCCCCCCTCACATGGTACCAAGGTTCATAGAAAAAAACCAGGTACACATGTACAAAGATGACAAGACACATCGTCTGTATTATTTGATTAAATAGCTAGCTCGTTGTCCATTTCTGGACTGTAGGTGCTATCAATGTAGTAATGTCTAAAGTGAGTGTGATGTATGCCGCCGAGATGGGGCACCACATCTCCCCGAGGCAGGGGAGTTAACTGACTCTAAAAGTCCAGTTTCCACCCTTGCCGAACTAGGAGCTATATTTTGGCTGGACTAACGAGTCTATGCATAGTCGAATCAAAATCCTGTAACGAAATCGACATCCGGTTCATAAACAACAAGAAACTGTCGTGCCGAAGATTTGCAGAACATGTGTACTGTCAACTAGGCGTCAATAGATATTTTCCAAATGTTATTCTTAATCAAGGACCTCAAGTGATTTGAAGCACTTAGTGAGGTAGAACCCGGTGTACGTCCACTACCCACTTTGCACAGAAACTGGTGTACACCTGTCTATCACACACAGACAGCGTTAACTGAGACAGGTGTGCGTCCACTTCTCACTTTGCACAGAAACTGGTGTACACCTGTCTATCACACACAGAAAGCTTTAACTGAGACAGGTGTGCGTCCACTACTTACTGTGCACAGAAACTGATGTACACCTGTCTATCACATACAGACAGCGTTAACTGAGACAGGTGTACGTCCACTACTCACTGTACACAGAAACTGATGTACACCTGTCTATCACACACAGAAAGCGTTAACTGAGACAGGTGTACGTCCACTTCTCAATGTGCACAGAAACTGATGTACACCTGTCTATCACACACAGAAAGCGTTAACTGAGACAGGTGTACGTCCACTTCTCACTGTGCACAGAAACTGATGTACACCTGTCTATCACACACAGAAAGCGTTAACTGAGACAAGTGTTCGTCCACTACTCACTGTGCACAGAAACGTGAAAGCTTCTTCCTCTTCCAAGTAAAGTATCAGGCGGAGGATGTCCCAGTTCAGTTCTGTAACAGTCAACAGGTAAACACTATGTCCACAGTCCTTGGCCCAGTCTACCTCTTGGTGATGTAATTATCGTGATGCTTAGCGTTAAATTGGTACATGCATCATGTTATATATATTAATATCCTTAAATGTTATATTATATACAAACAACTGTATAGTTAAAAGTTATTTTAAAACTTGAATCGCACTTTCAAGAACAGTTCATTGTCCTGAGCCCGATTTCCTTTTAATGTTACAGACATTTATACCAGATTTAATTTGATTTGAAAGCTTGAAACTATTCACAATATTAAACAAAAATACAATCCAATGGGAGCAAAACTCACCTAAAATATTCTTCAGCAGTTGATGAAACCCTATGAGAGATGGTAAGGTAACTTTATCAGTGACCTTGACCTCGATTAAATCAAGATGGCGGTTGCCTTCCGGTTCCGTGAGCTCGAAGTTGATGGCGATGAGGATGATCTTCCAGAGGTCAATGTCAAAGACGACCGGTTTCCTGTCGACGTGGACGTAGAGGCAGGGAAAACCTGGGAACAAATGCGGCGAGCGGATCGCTTCTATGGCGGAGTGGATCTGCATTTGAAGACACGTGAATAATGAAAGGACTACTGGACAAGTTTTCAGTTGTTTACATCAAGAGGCAGCACAAATAACGAGATACTATTACGAAATCTGTAGCAGACAGTGTATAAAATGGGCAGTGATTGTATCGTCCCGGTACATGTAATTCCAAAAATCTTATTTGCCTTGGACATATAGTAACAAACAAATCAGAGCATTGACTGACAATGACACCATGCCCTAAACTACACACGTACGTTGTCGGAGAGGAACGTCACAGCCTGTTTCATGACATCATGTTGGATATACGTCATCAGTAGTTTCCGCAGCGCCCTCTGCCATTCCGAGACACGTGTGTCGCCTAGCAACCGTGTGATGTGGACGTGGTCAGTTCCCCTCCCGTTTGTAAGAGCTGAAGTTAAGAATGATGGCATTCTGACACAACCAAACAAAATTCATTACATCACTGTCTGTTAAGATACATCATATACACGAATGACCAATGACTAACATAATGCCCAAAATTTCGAACAAAAAAATAGAAATAAAATCTAATTTAGGATAATGCTTAATAGTGGGGTACGGGTGCCCCTGTCGTCTTAGGCGCCTATGATTGTGGGTTCGAATCCCGGTTCGTAGACTAACATTTAGTCTCTGAAATCTTATATTACACAATATCCTTCTTGACTCTAAAAAAATAAATAATTCCCTATGCTGATTTCAGAGACTGTGGAATAGAGCTAGCTTGAGCTGGCTAGACTTGCTTTTGTATGCATTTCTAGATTATGTTTTTTTCATAAAATGAATATATTCCACGGTCATGGTGCAGGACTACCCGGTTCGCCCCGATTATGTTTCTAGGTTTGTCAGCACCATATCCCTTGCTTGTGGGCTTCACCAAAGTGGTGAACGTCTGAGACCTGCATCACTTCGGGCTTTCCTCCCACATTAAGCTGACACGCCGTCATATAACTGGAATACTGTTAAAAGAGGCGTTAAACCCAACTCACTCTTACTCTAATGCGTCATAGTTTACACTCTGACAGAGGATCATTGATGATCGACTTGGTAGTGGCGAAACACTGATTACTCATCGACATGTTTAGGACGTAGATCTTGTATAGTTATGAACACGGGCATATGCTAAAGGTGAATGTTCACAGAGGGTCTACAATGTTATAATACATGTGTATACGCCTTGAACAAGATTATCATTTCTCCAGTGAAATAATACGCTTCGGTGGTTATCTCCCCTTGATCATGTATTTACAAATCCAAGTTACCGTATTCGACGTAACAAGCACCCCGCTCTAATAAGCGCCCACGGCGATCTTTGCTAATATATTGGCTAGTGAACAATCTCAATTAGCACCCCTTCCGATCAATGTACACAAGACTTATTTATTCGTGTATAATACGCACTCGTGTGTTACATGCACCTTTAATTGTGGGCAATTAAATCTTGCAAAAATATATCTGTCGTATATAAACATTTCAGGTTGTCAGCATAAACCACGAAATTTACGAACTTTCAGCTCTGTTTTTTCACCAAAATAAGATTCCAATAAGAACCCCCTATTTTTTATTTTGAGAGCGCCCATGGCACTTACTACGTCGAATACGGTATATATGCCTTAAAGCTAATTCACTTGAGCTGTAATCATAAGTTAAAAATTCGCAGAGCGAGGCATCACCACTACAATTACGAATTCCTGTACTGTGTTAAAGAGGAAGGAATGGCAGTCAGAGAGCTAACATAGCTTTTACCGTCGATGATTTATGGTATCGCATCTTATAAAACAGAAACCAAGAATAGATCCGTGAAGATCCGGGTAGAGAATAGGTCTTCAGCAACCCATGCTTGCCGTAACAGGCGACTATGCTTGTCGTAAGAGACGACTAACGGGACTGGGTGGTCAGGCTCGCTGACTTGTTTGCTGCATGTCATCGCATCCCAACTGCGTAGATCGATGCTCATCATGTCAATCACTGGATTGTCTGGTCCAGACTGGATTATTTACAGACCACCGTCATATAGTTGAAATATTGCTAAGTGCGGCGTTAAACAACAAACAAACAAACAAACAAACAAACAAACAAACAAACAAACAAACAAAAGAAACCAACAATAGCTTACAGTGAACAAATTTACTGAAATGAAATATAATCACTTGTGGAGCCATGAGACATACATAGCATAACTGTGTTCAGACAGTGAAAACACACAACACCAGCTGTGCCTCTCAGGTTGAAACATACATGCATATGATAATGAAGGGTCGTCCATACTACATGACCTCTCCCGGCACTGGCCTTCCACATTGTGGGAGGTATTATGTAAGCAGTATAATTGATAAGTCTGTATCCTTTTTGAGTGTGCATGATTTAATAAAACACTTGGCATGGCATGGCGTACCTGGGGTCGGTCGCAGGACAACACGACGCGGTAAAGGTCACGTTTGAATGAGAAATCGATTGATCCCATACCCATCTGTTTACATATATATATATATATATTAAAAATCTCTTGAAACTCACAGGCGTAAAACCGGTTGAGTAAATTATACAGCTCATCTTTGGACTTTTGTATTATATATATATATATATATATATTCCGGACTTTCAATCAGGTACTAAGTAAATATAAAATGATAAAATATAATATATATATAATAATATATATACTTAGTACCTTAGTACCTGATTGAAAGTCCGGACTCCTAAACATACGTGCTACTGTTAGCGAGCGTCGCTGAACACTACTAGGATGGAATTCAGCCACATATGCATACATCTACCATTGTTTACATCTGTTGTATATAGATGCTTGGACTATGGGGAATGGCGGCACGACGAACAATAGGATCAGATTACAATAACAGGGGTATACACTATGACAATTTGACAGGTAATTAGAACATTTCAATTTTTCATCAAGCGATGGTTCTATTTGATTTTGCTAAAGAATGTAGTTTTGAACTGCCAGTAGAACACTCACGTGAATGGCGTTTTGTGAGGAAATTGTTACAAGGACAAAGTCAATGTCTGACTCGCAGTATGAATCCATGATAACTACACGCTAGAAGTCGGGACTGACCAGCTATACACTCACGTTTAATGGTTTCCATTCCGTGTCCAAGTACCGGCGTTGGGATCTGACCACATGAATGACCAGATTACAGCGTTAACCCTAACACGCCTAAAAGAACATTAACCCTCTGTTGGTCAGCAACAGGTTTTATTCATCATTCACGTTGACCATTCATAACTTATCGTATGATAAGACATCACCACCAAGGTTTACTGAACACTCTCGATAAGATACGTTTTATATACTGTACAATAGGAAACACTATGCATATCGAGTGTGACGACCTATTTTTGTCCACTATCAAATTTAAGCACGTGATGGTTAGATCACGGTGACATTGTGTTTCAACTGCGTTATCGCGAAATTAGTTATTTCTATGCTCCCCATAAAAGACGCTTTGTAGTGTTAAGTGGAGTAAAACTTTTAACCAATGAAAGGACAGGATAAATATTATCAGCTAAGCATGTGACACAAAAACAATATTTACTTTCGTGAAAACGTGACGTACTGAATGGCTTGCTATGACGCCGTCAGCACCCAGACAGGGTGCATACATAACCGGTGTGTATTTCCGTCGGTAATCCGAACACGAATAGACGACCTGCTCTCTTATTGTGCTGTGTTAATCGATACCCAGCTCAAACAAATCTCAGCTAGGTGATACATGGCTTATATCACCGCTGTCGTTATATCAAACATTACACATAGGTTATTATAGTATGAATATATATACCTAATATGACATAACGCGTCTATGGAAGCGTATTAGTGCAACAGTCTAAACAAAAAAAGTATCATCTACGTAGATGTAATGTTTATAATTTACGTAGATTAAAGTATCATCTACGTAGATGTAAAAAGTATAATTTACATAGATAAAGTGTCATCTACGTAGATGTAATGTTTATAATTTACGTAGATGTAATGAGTATAATTTACGTAGATTAAAGTATCATCTACGTAGATGTAATAAGTATCATTTACATAGATGAAAGTGTCATCTACGTAGACGTAATAAGTATAATTTACATAGATGAAAGTGTCATCTACGTAGATGTAATAAGTATAATTTACTTAGATGAAAGTATCATTTACGTAGATGTAATAAGTATAATTTACTTAGATTAAAGTATCATCTACGTAGATGTAAAAAGTATAATTGGCATAGGTGAAAGTATCTACGTATGATCTACGTAGATGATAAAAAAACAAACATATTTAGACTGTGGCACTAATACGCTTCCATACACGTCAGTCGAGTCATCTCTTGAGTTAAGGGCTTGCATAATGGACGCTATGCAGTATACTGACCGGGGATGGACATTAAAAGAAAACTGAAAGTGATAACTCGGGCTTGTAGTGATTCGTCTACGCTGCCAGCATGGTTTAACAACAAAAAGACGTTAATAACGAAGGCTATTGTTAATGTGTGCCTTTATTTCGCTTAAAGACTCAGGTCCCGATAGCCTTGAGGTGTCTTTTGTGTCTGCAGGTGTGGGAAGGGGGGCAGGTCAGATGTGGTAATTGGTTCACCTGGTTACTGATCCCCTTACAGCATACCTGTGATAGCTCACCTGGAAACCTGGCTGCTCATTAATACCACGATACAGCGCTTGTGATGGAGAACAGGTAGACTGGCGACATCCCCCGCCCTCAATGTGACACGTGCTTCACCAAATGATCTGTCATCTAACATGATTGTACGCGCTAATTAAAGGGGGATTACGCTTCGAGGAGCCCATGTCCAGCCTACACCTAGACCCTCCAGTTATTGTCTTTAGGGTAATCATTATCTGTTTGAGGATATACATACGTTTTGAAGTAGCGAAAAGACAAGCAGTAGTTAGTCCACACCTCACAAAATTAATTATCAGCAGAAGAAATACGTTTCTTCTGTTGACGTCACTTCCTGTTGGTGTATAACTATTATTTTAGTTTTGTGGTGTGTTGATAACGTAGGTTTCAGTAAACAGTAGTTAGTACACACCACAAAATAATAATTATCAGCAGAACGACTTACATCAAACTTGCTGGGAATGACAATTCGCCGGAGACATGCCTCCTTTAAATACCATAACAAATCAAGAATCCGAAGTCTAGATCTAGAGCGGTTTAAGATAATAGGTATGTGCGTCACGTGAAGTAAGAAATGTACATACACACACAAACTGAACGTTATGTACAAATTAATCACATCTAGTCTATAAAATCCCAACAATCACCCAAAAGAAAGTAACTTCTTACCGAGCAAGTTCATGACGCTGTGGCCGGCCGGTAGAAGGGTCCCCCCTCGTGTCAAGGGTACCCCCGACAACACTGGAGGGGGCGATAGTGCGGTGTTTGAAGTCATTGAGTGATAGCCGATCCCAACTCACAGAGCAGAATACTGATAGGTTGTGTACACGGAGTTCATACAGTGTTGTCACTGGACGCTACCCCGTAGTTTTGTCACAAATTTGGCCTGTTCTAAAGTTATCTTTTTCCTGGGTTTTATTTGTATTATGGGGCAATTGAGATTCCAGGTAAAGGCGTGTTAGCTACGTCAATATACTGGGTTATATACGGGGTGTCCCGGTCTATATTTAGACACCGCCTCCAGGTGGGGGTTATAGAAACATCCCGGATGTAGCCCACCTGATCTGTGATGGTGTGCAGACGTGGGTGTTGGTGTTGGTGTGATGATGATGATGATGATGATGGTGATTGTGCGTATGTGACGATGGCGAGGATGATGAGCGGGTGCGTGCGTGCGCAGCAACACTAGTGGGGATCATATAATAAAAACATGTTTGCAATGATCAGACTCGAACAGTGGGTTGGTGGAATGACTAGGGTCAGGAGAATCTCAATGTGTCCTATTGTCCTGTCGTAAAGTGGATGAATAGGGCTTTTCGCCGATTTCAGCAATATTCCAGCAATATCACGGCGCCAGACACCAGAAATAGGCTTCACACATTGTACCTATGAGGGGAATCGAACCCGGGTATTGACGAGCGAACGCTTGAATCACAAAGCTACCCCACCTTCCGATACCCGTAACAGATAGTCCAGATACACCAATAACTGACATTATGAGCAACAGTCCAGGGCCCTGTTCCTCAAAGGGATCTCAGCGCTACGATGATCGTAAGCCTATGTTAGAGTATGGGACTTACGATCACCTTAGCGCTAAGATCGCTTTGAGGAACGGAGCCCTGGATGGGTTGGAAGGAATGCCATCAACTAAGCAAGTCCCCGAGTCTGACCACCCAATCCATTAAATCGCCTCCCGGGACAAGCATAGGTAGCTGTGGGCCAACTTAAACCAGGAATATACATGGGGTGATTACAGAGCTCCAGATAAGCTTTTGGTGTTGTGGGTATTTTACCCATGCATTTTAAACTCATTGGGTATCAGTAATTCTATCTCGGTATTCAAATTTCTGTTACCCACTAGTTTTTACACATGTGGGTATTTAAGTGAAATATTTAAAAACACTATTCATCTAGTCCCTGCAAACTGGTGTCGTGTGGGAGAGCTTTATAGGACTCAAAATTACCACGATACTTCCATAAGAAAGTGTGATGGCAAATGATCATGATGTAACTGTCATCGTGGAGTTTGGCAAGGTTGACGTAATGCCCGTCTATAATTTCAAAATAAGTTGCTGATTTGCTAATCGAATACGCAGGGTTTCTTCACAATATTTTGATGATACGCACAAGTTATATTTTTGTAGCGTATCTGTAATGTTCGTTGATATTTGATACACTTGGATTTTATTTTACTGCATATTTCTGCATTTCTGATGCGTATTTTACGCCGATACGCAGCTTATCTGGAGCTCTGGGTGAGCTCTGTTCACAAATTTTAAGACAGCTGTCAAAACACATACACATCATCTAACCATAATATATCCAGATGTTTCAGAGATTGTGAACATGCAGTTAAACTAGCTAAACAGGCTTGTGAATATTCCCCAAAATGCATTATCTGAATTTTCCATACCATTTTCTAAAACAACATTCCACTGACATACCAAATGTTATGAACCAAATCTGGCTAAGATGTGCAGTACTTATTTACATTGCTGTGGGTGCTGGGGAACAATCCAGCTTCATAAACACACAGATGTATGAGATGAAGTTGAAAATACAGAAAATCAAGTTAACTAGGGATATGTGAAGGTCATTGCAATAGCATGGTAACAAATCAAAATACTATAAAATATCATGATACATATAGAAAGGCTGGACCTGCATTAATGACATTTCAATTTGGCTGCCTTGACAACCATGATAAGAATATGATCAGAATTCATGGAGTACCTTTTAGGGACATTATAACTGGGAGCACTTGTGGTTTCAGAGATGAAATGCATATGAAAAGGTTTACTGACGGATGGATGACAAACCAAATCAATAACTGTGTGCAAAGGTGAGTGAGTGAGTTGGGTTTAACGCCGCTTTTAACTGTATTCCAGTTATATCGCGGCGTGTCAGCATAATGTGGGAGGAAAGCCCGAAGTGATGCAGGTCTCGGACGTTTACCACTTCGGTGAAACCCACGAGCACGGGTATGGTGCTGACAAACCTAGACACATAATCGGGGCGAACCTGGATTCGAACCCACAATCATAGGTTTCTGGCGTGCCCAAGGGACGCCTTAGATGACTGGGCCACCCGTGCAAAGTGGCTTAATATCATTCTGGTGAGGTGGGTGAGGTGAAATGGGGTTTAAACTTCGCGTCCAAGATTATTGCACTTATATAGCGACTTGCATGTACGTGTGTGTGTTTGTGTGGCTGCTTGTACTAGTCCGGACTGATGCCGATTTATAGTGCTAGATCACTGAGATACCATGCCGCAGTTTAACATGAATATCCCACTCAGACACAGTATACTGACTCCGAGCCGACCAGTCCTTGTTTTAGCCCCTTAATGCCGAGCACCAGACAGGGTACCAACAAGTACCATCTTTTAACGTCTTTTGGTATGACACGGAGGGGATCGAACCCCGGACCTTCCGCTCTCCGGGCGGATGCTCTCCCACTAGACCACGGAGGCGATAAATATGATTCTGAAAAGGGTTGTGAAATGTATATCAAAATAGTCTTGTGTCAGACTGGAAGTTCAATGTTTGCATCTCTAGGACAAAACTACACCATCATGACTAGATGTGGGTGTCCTGCCAGTATGCACTCACATACTGTCAGCACCCTTTGTTCATATTCCAAGGTGCTTTAAGCTTGATTATCTTCCGAAACCTGAAAAAAGTGCTCTCAAAAAACATATGGACTTCAATATGGTTGTAAAAATTGTTTTATTTTGTAACAAGTAACACAGAATAAATGCTCTGAATACATCACAGATCATCTTCACCTTCACACATAATGACAGTGTTGCAGTCTTGTTTTTATATCTTGAATGAGTCACATATGAAGAGAGATTGAACCTCACCCAGTTACTATCTTACCAAGGCAAGGGAGTTTACTGATGAAAAGAAGTCCAGTTTCCACCCAAGCCTGGCCTGGAATTTCTATTTTTGCTGGGCTAACAAGTCTACGCATAGTCCAATCAAAATAGCCTTATGTATCACGTTCATAAACATGCCGACTGGTATGCAGATTTCAGTTGATAGCAGGATTTGCAAAGCATGTGTACCGTCAATTTGGTGTGTTGACAGATATTTCTAGATCTTTTCAGGTTTTTAATGAAGGTGCTCAAGTGATTTGATGCACGTTGCGCAGTAAAACATGTTTTATTACAAAATAGATCATGACTATCGATCAGATTGTCTTGACTGGGCGCTGCCATTTTGTTTGAAGCAAATGCAAGTGATATGAGTGGTCGAACGGTGGTGCTACGATTGAGCCACGAAATTCCAGCCAAGTTCATCAAGGGTGGATACTGGACTTTGATTTCAGTTAACTCCCTTGCCTCAGGAAGATGAACTTGAACTGTTCTTATCATTAGTCTGTATCACAGCAACAGAGATTTGGAGCATTTGAATATCTGTGTGTATTTCAGCGAGTTGAATCAGTGGGGAAATCTTCATGAAAAAAACAACAACTTCACAATATGTGAACTTATAGAACACGATATTTGTTAATGTATGTTGTGTTTGCTTTCTTGTTGTTTAACATTGCACTCGGCAGTTTTCCAGCTATATGACAGCGGTCTGTAAATAATCGAGTCTGGACCAGACAATCCAGTGACTGACATCATGAGCACCGATCAAGGCAATTGGGATACAATGACATGCATCAACCAAGTCAGCGAGCCTGACCACCCGATCCCATTAGTCGCCTCTTACTACAAGCATAGTCGCCTTTTATGACAAGCATGGGTTGCTGAAGACCTATTCTTACCAGGATCTTCACAGGTTTTGTGTATGTATTTGGCAAGAAGATAAAACCACCAAATCAGCTGTTCACCGAGTCAGGAGTTCCACTCTGCAATGTCTGTGAAATAAGGTCAAGAGGTCAGGAGGTCAAGAGGTCAGGATTTGCTGCTTAAAGTGTTCTCTGATATGTTCAGCAACTTTAACACGCTTCCTTTTTCTTCGATGTTTCTTTTCTTTTATTGGCGTATGAAGACCAGCTTTAAGTTTCTTAGATTTACAAGACAAGGGATTCGGTCCCTTCATCTTCTTCTTCTTTTTCTTCTTCTCCTGTTCCCCAAACTCTTCACGTTTTAACTTTGTTAACACATTGTGTTCATATTCTGTTGGGCCAAGTTTTTCAGCCATGGCATTGGCAGCCTTTTCCTTGGAGGCCTCTGACGGAGCTTCTATAGTGACGGTGTTGTGAGCAATGTACAGGAGTGGGATGCCCGGCTTCGTTCGTGACAGCTCTGTCAAATCTGGGTCCTAGTATAGAGGAAAATACAATAAAAATGAGTAATAGAGCCTTTTAGAAACAGTGCCCAAAGTACTCCTGCATATACATGGATACAATGTTTCTTTGTTGCTTCATTGCACTCGGCAATATTCCAGCCATATGATGGCGGCCCGTAAATAATCAATCCTGGACCAGACAATCCAGTGCTTGACATCATGAGCATCAATCTACGCAATTGGGATACGATGACACGCAACAACCAAGTCAGCGAGCCTTACCACCCAGTCCTGTTAGTCGCCTCCTACGACATAGTTGAAAACAGCGTTGCTGAAGACCTATTCTACCCTGGATCTTCATGGGTCGGATACAATATAAGTGTATTTGTTCAGCATATAGAATCTCGAATAATTAAAGAGTGAATGGTGTTTTGCACCACAGTCAGCAGTATTCCGGCTACATCTCAGTGGCCTGAAAGCAAGGTCGCTCATCACAAGCACCAGATCATCAATGTCAGCTATCAGGGGTATCAGGAACCCGTTCTACTCCACAATGACCAATGGGGATCTCTTACAGCAAATAACGAAATATGTCAGTCATTACAAAACCTATATACACTAACAATTTTTAATCAAGCGACGAGAGATCATGCCTCAAAATACTTTTGCAAATGGGTATCAAGAGCAGACTTTCAACTTTACCTGAGGTAGAATAGGTCTTCAGCAACCCATGCTTGCCATAAAAGGCGAGTATGCTTGTCGTAAGAGGCGACTAACAGGATCGGGTGGTCAGGCTCGCTGACTTGGTTGATGCATGTCATCCCAATTGCGTGGATCGATGCTCATGATATCAATCACTGGATTGTCTGGTCCAGACTTGATTATTTACAGACCGCCGTCATGCGGCTGGAATATTGCTGAGGGCAATCTAACCAACCAACTGTACCTGAGTAGCAAGCATGTACTTGAGTTTGTTCCGCTTCCTGATGAGGGACTTGAGACAATGAGAAGCTGAGACGGGCTTCTTGTGCCCGCACTTGGCGACTTCGTACTGGCGCAACACCTTGAGGGGTCCATACAGGACGCTCCCTGCAACACAGACACATACAAAAAAACGTAAAACATCTCATTCACTTATAAAAGACAACATTATCTTAAAAACAAGCCATCATCTGAGTATTTACAATTTCTGTGTGACACCACACCCATCGTTATAGTGCAAGTATTCGTGATAGAAAACGTATGATGTCCAGAAACCTATGATCCACAGATAATAGTATTGTGTCATGAATAAAAATAAAAGCAAATATGATGCTGAAAGCTCTGATCGAAAAACACGACAATCCACGACGGTTGTCCGGAAACACGATAATATTTTTTGGAGTGTTTCTTTTAAATCTTTGATTATGTTTTTACGAAGATGATTTTTTCTGAGGACTACTGTTTTAAAAAACACATGATTTTCCACATTTCCACGGAGATTTCACATCCCTGATATTTATATTGCTGTGACAGACATGTCATATTATACAGTCTGCATTGCAATATTTTTTTTCTACTGACATTGATATCAATTCAAAGGAATATGCTTTGACAGAAAAGGAAGAAAATATGATGTTTGAATTTACGAAGTATGAAAAGTACAAATTCAAACATCATCTTTACAACTGGGAGCACCTATAGAATAGAGAGCCACAACAACCAGTGTTTGTGAGAGTCTGTTGGACGCGAACTCACGACCTTTGGATTGTTAGCCCAACAGCTAACTGACTGAGCCACATCATCAGTGTTAATCTTTGTGCAAATTTACCTAATCATGCCTAACACATTACAAAACTGAAAGGAATGGGTCGAATAGGAGATGGACACTTATGAAGGTTCCTGTAGGCATGGAGTCTCATGTCTTTAGTCTATGGACACACACGAGTGATCCTGCTGCCATTTGTCACACTAGTCTCATTCCATAATCTACATGATCATATAGCTGGTATGTTGCTGAGCGCAGCGTTAAACAACAAACAAACATTACTTGCAGTAAAACTAAATCTGGGCTGACATACAACGTACAACCTACCGAACAATTCACATTCAGCCATTACACATGCTGATGTGATGAGTTTCACTTCAGATTCAAAATACTTTGGAACCTGCTCCGCTATGTTAACTTTGAAAGAGAGAGCCGCTTTACAAAATGTGCCATCAACCAGAATCTTGAAGGGCGGCTCAAATCCGAAGTTCCCCTTGTAGAACGTCAGAATACGACGTGCATGCTTTCCCCTTTTAACCTTCATCTTTTAAGAAGCCTGAAATTACAATGACACAAAAATAACAGCAAAAAATCAAATATGTGCACGTGCGTTGGGGCATGAAATAGATTTAGGCCTATCTGAAACATCTGGCTCAATGAAGACAACTTGCAACATACGTAAATTACATGAGCACCATACCATGGATAAATCAGGGATTAAACTCAAAACCAGCTGATTCGTAAAGATATACCGACTTCCGACTTGTGGGTTGTGAAAGGATTTTTAAAAGAGCTATTAACTTCCAGAACAAAGCAAGTACCTTGTGATATTCCGTTATGTTGTTGTCAGAACATGTGTTGCCTGTTGGAAGCAGACATTTTGTTTCATTAACTCTTCGCACTTCCGGTATCAACAACAACGACTTCAGTCAAATAAATAACTGTCAATAACATTTAGATGAATGTAACGACGATTAATTTATGATAAAGTTTTATCGATACAAATTTGGTAACGACGAAAAACAAAATCTTTGTCAGATTTACTTACAAACCACGCAATACAGTTCCAAACTGGGTTCAGTCTCATCATAAAACTTGGCTCTGTCTATGTCACCTACCTCAACATTGTCTCCCGTTTATAAATACTCGGTCAATTATATCTTAATAAAACATCAAATTGCAAACCTTTTTGGAATATTGATACGTTCATGCAAAATTTTCCACTTTTATCTATAAGTTGACCAGATCTTGAACCACCATATGGAATCAGAGACCATCTTTTTAATGGTCAAAATTAAAGGTCAACATGGCCCTAACTATGATAGCGTTACCTAACTGGTTTAATTAAAGTGTGTCGTGTATCGACTCAGACTATCGATTGACAAAGTAATAATTAATATACAGACGCTGCTTGTAACTACGCAGTAATATGTCGACTCTTGAGCCAGTGTCATATTAAAATATCAATACACTTTTCACAATGAAATGGCACTAGTCATTGAACAGGCTGTTTATACACTGCTCCCCAAAACAACAACGAAAAGTAAAGTTTTATATGTTTTAATAGAAAAACCTGTTGATGAGTTTACGTACCTGCTTCGTGGGCAGCTACATACCTGGACTATATATACGTTTTCACTTTTTCGAGTGATCTTAAACTTTCATCATGCTGCCATTATCTAACAGACAACAAATTGTGCCTAGATCTATTGTGGTACTGAATTTTGTAAAGATAGGCTGATATATTACAGCATATATCATATTCTTTAATTTCTTTTGTTCTTGTAAGTTAGAAATTACTTGTTGTGTATGGTTTTGAGGTTCCGACCCTGGTTGATAAAACCACTAAACGCAACAAATGCACGTTACAAATGAATGAAAAAAGTACCTCAAAGAAATCCATTGCACAAACGGCTCTTCATAGAACGGAAAGTGTTTTGCGCAACATAAACGAAATGACAGTCAAATCTACTGATAAGCGCTCGCGCAGTTACTCAGTCAAAATGGCGACCGTCAGAGCGAGCACGTTGCCGTCACCGGTAAAATATGTACAGATTGATGGCCTTGTGAGTATTCTGGCTGCTACAAAACATCAATTTATACATTCAGTTAATGATAATGTGGAATCATCCATGGTTTGATTTTTCTATAGCCTGTCAGAAGGAAGTGATTAGACATACATATGCAGCTGGTGTACCGGAGGAAGTCTTACATGGCTACATTATTATGATCAACCAGGGAAACTAATGAACCATACTGTAGGTTTTTTGCTACTCTGTTCTGTCTGACTCGTCATGTCGGAGTGTAGCAATTTGTCCGGTCCACGGTAACGTCTTCATTGATCAACAGCTTTAGTCTCATGTTTCGTTAACATTTTTTCTCTGGCTCATTCACTGATACAGCATGTTGGTATTCGAGAGTACCACCTACCAAAATCAAAATTCTTCTGACTTGTTTTGGTATCAGGTCCTAGTTTGTATAAACCCAACCAAATAAGTAATTGCTTAAATTACAGCATAAGAAAATCAAACTGCGAGATTTGACATTAAGGCAGTAACTATTGAATATCGGAATAGGTGGTACTGGTAGACTGTTATTGAAGGTAAGAGCAGTTGTAGCATTAACTTTTGTCTTCATCTCCTCCAAATACTACTGATCTGTAACTAAGTTATTACATTTCTGTATTTCAAAGGGCAAAACAAGCATGATTTTGAGAGCAATCACATACAAGGGGAATTTTGACTGACTAATTTTTCTATTAAATAATAAATATATGCTCAATCTTGTCACTAACTTTGTTTACAAGGAAGCGCTGTGTTGTCAGTCAACATGGTCAGCTATGGCCCAAATTGTTGCCCTGCCTCAGCAAGAGCGTATGCCCCTTAAGGACAGATAATATTAATTTTGTTGTATTTTTATCGCAACACTAATACAGTAGACTTTGTTTATAACAAACTTCCTTGTAATGAACTGACAGATAAAACAACAGTTTTTTGGTCCTGTCCTTTTGCTGTATATATGCCCTATATATTTATGCTTATAATGAACTATGGTTAAAACAAATTAAAAATAATGGTCCCCTTGAGTTTGTTAAAACCTTAGTTAACTGTACAGTGAGTGTTACCAACTGTGAGTATGTATTCCTACCTTATTTAATTCTCTTCTTTCAAACAGATCCTTGGGACTTTTAGGGATAATGGTACTTATGTATGTGCAAGTTACAACTATTTGAGGATGCTTGTGATTTACATTTCTGAAGAGGTTCCTATCTCAGATCTAATTTAGAAAGTGAGCATGTCCTGTAGAGTGAGAGTTTGGTTGCAGGTTGTGCTGAAGATCATCAAGCACTGCCAGGAGGAGGGTGCAGGGGGCACGGACCTGGTGCAGGGGGTGCTGCTGGGGCTGGTGGTGGAGAACAGGCTGGAGATCACAAACTGCTTCCCCTTCCCCAGACACAACGAGGAGGAAGACTTTGATGAAGGTAGAAGGAGTTATGTGCAGCTCTTTTCCATGTTTGCTGTAACTATGCTTGTCATAAGAGGCGACTAACAGGATTGGAGGGTCGGGCTCACTGACTTGGTTGATGCATGTCATTGTATCCTATTTGTGTGGATTGATGACAATCACTGGATTGTCTGGTCCTGACTAAATCATTTACAGACTGCCGTCATATAGCTGCAATATTGCTGAGTGTGGGCTTAAACAGCAAACAAACAAATCTTTTCAGACTGTTGGTCTATCATGTTCACATAACGTAACAAACCATTGGCAGATATATTTGGGCTAGTCTAATGACTGGTGGCCTTATCTTACCCTGATATGGGTGATGGGGTAGAATCGTAGTTAAAGTGTTTGCTCGTTGTGTAGAAGGCCTTTGTTTGATTGCAAAAGTATTCACATTGCGTGAAGCCCATTTCTGGTGTCTCCAGGTTGTGATGTTCCTGTAAAAGAGGACTAAAACCATACTCAGTCGCTCCTTTCTGAATATGGTCACATTGATTTAAATATGGTTGTATATGCACCACATCCCTCAAATATTGTTGATTTGTTTTCTTTCATAATGTGATCATTTAGCATGTCTTGCCTAAACACTGCTTGTGTTTCCCTCAGATACACTTCCTTCTGTGTCTATGGTACCTGGTTATTGGTGATGTGAGTGTGTTACTTTTGTAAAGACTAATACCAATTGTGACACTTCCAGTCCAGTATCAAATGGAGATGATGAGGAACCTTCGTCATGTCAACATCGACCATCTTCATGTTGGCTGGTATCAGAGCACATACTTCGGTTCTTTCATCAACCGCCCTCTCCTGGACTCCCAGTTCAACTACCAGCACTCCATTGAGGAGTCAGTGGTACTTATCTACGGTATGTGATGTCATAAAGATTCACATCGGCATATGTATTGATGGTTATTAGACCCATGAAGGTCCATTGTAGAATAGGTCTTCAGCAACCAGTGCTGTAAAAGGCAACTATGCTTGCCGTAAGAGTTGACGAACAGGATCAGGTGGTCAGGCTTACTGACTTGGTTGATGCATGTCATCATATCCCAATTGCGTGGATCGATGCTTGTCTCGTCAGGACTTGATTATTTGCAGTCCGCCGTCATATAGCTGGAATATTGCTGAGTGCGCGTTAAACAACATAAACGAAACAAACAATGATGGTTACTGGCAATTTGTTTGTATTGGTATGTGTTGAAATGGAGATCCTATATTGCAGTGTGTATCACCGTATGACATGCATGAAGATCTGGGTTAGAATTGGTCTTGAGCAACCAATGCTTGTTGTAAGAGGCGACAACAGGATCAGGCTCACTGACTTGGTTGATGGATTTCACTATATCCCAATTGAGTAGATCGTTGCTCATGATGTCAGTAGCTGGACTGTCTGGTCCTGACTTGGTTATTTATAGACCGCCACCATACCCGACATATTGTAGAGTGCTATATTAAACCAAAAGCAAACAAACTTGACTTGGAAAATGAATAAAATTGAAATAAATTAAAATTGTGTCAGCCTGTTTCAATGATTACAATTTTCTCGGTGATGTCCGTGAGCCATTGTGTATTTCAATTGCTATGAGAAACAGATTTGACATTCTGGCATTAAACAACAAACAAACAACATTCAGTGAGCATGTTTAACCAAATATAGGTGTAATTTCAGTTTTGATAAATAACATTGTTTAATATATTTTTATACCTTGGCACTTGAAGCAAATTCAAGGGACAGATAGTGTAAAGATTTGAACTGGGTTCTTTTATGAGGTTAGATCAGTGTAGTCTGATTTGGCATTACATTTTTTCATATCCATGAAGGTAACTCAGTAACATTGAGGATTTCTCATAATGAGTATTCAGAGCTCCAGATAAGCTTTTGGTGTTGTGGGTATTTTACCCATGCATTTTAAAACCATTGGGTATCAGTAATTCTATCTGGGTATTCAAATTTCTGTTACCCACTAGTTTGTACACATGTGGGTATTTAAGTAAAATATTTAAAGACACTATTCATCTAGTCCCTGCAAAGTGGTGTCGTGTGGGCTTCGAGAGCTTTATAGGACGTTACCACGATACTTCCACAAGAAAGTGTGATGGCGAATGATCATGATGTAACTGTCATCGTGGAGTTTGGCATGGTTGACGGAATGACCGTTTATAATTTCAAAATAAGTTGCTGATTTGCTAATCGAATATGCAGGGTTACTTCACAATATTTTGATGATATGCACAAGTTATATTTTTGTAGCGTATCTGTAATGTTCGTTGCGTATTTGATACACTTGGATTTTATTTTACTACATATTTCTGTATGTATAAGTGCAATAATCTTGGACGCAACGTTAAATCCCATTTCACCTCACCAATCTGATCACTTGGAAGAAGTATTACCATGTAATTTCCTGTGCAGACCCCCTGAAGACGACCCAGGGCTTCCTATCGCTGAAGGCGTACCGCTTGACGCCAGAGATGATGGAGTTTTATGCCAAGGGGGACTTTACCCCAGAGGGCATCACCAGCCACAACATGAGCTTTGAGAAGATGTTCGAGGAAATCCCCGTGGTGATGAAGAACTCCCACCTTGTGAATGCCCTGCTGTGCGAACTGGACGACAAGAAGATGAAGAGCCAGGAGTTTGCCTTCCTCGATCTGGCCACCAGGTGGGTGCAGCACTGAATAGGTCCGGGAAATCGGGAACATCTAAAGTCGTTGTACCATGGTAGAGCATATGGGCATTCACCGAGTCTAAGCCTATAGTGTCCTATAAAATAAGATCTGTACATGGTGCAGAAGTCTCGTGAAGATCTGGAGTAGAATAGGTCTTCAGCATGCTTGTTGTAAAAGGCGACTATGTTTGTCAAAAGAGGCGTCTTACAGGATACGGTGGTCAGGCTCGCTGACTTGGTTGATGATGCATGACATCGTATCCCAAATGAGTTGATGATCGATGCTCATAATGTCAATCACTGGATTGTCTGGTCCAGACTCGATTCTTTACAGACTGTCGTCATATAGCTGGAATATTACTGAGTGCGGCGTTAAATAACAAACAAAACATGTTGTAGTATTATGCCTTCTTCGTTGTTTCATCAGCCAGTTTAGTGGGCTCCAATGACAATAAGGCCACCTAGACCTTACTACAACACATGCATTCTCAAGTCTACAGATTTTACAAGTTTTAGTGCTGAGCATAATCAGATTCAGGAATTTGTACCTAGTTGATGGAAACACTGCTGATATGGACCATAACTTAAAGATAACCTTGTCCCTTGTAGCTCCATGTTAGAAAAGAATCTTCGACAGTTGATGGAGTGTGTGGATGATGTTGCCATGGATACGAACAAGTACCTGAATTTCCAGCGGCAGCAGTTCAGACAGACACAAGCAAAGCAGGCTCACATTCTCAAAAGGGTAAGCATGCTTTATATGGAGAAGCTTTGTAGAGAGGTGAGAGAAATCATGGGGTTCGTTGATCTTGCTCAACTATGTATTACAGCGGAAATGTTTTATTTTATTTGATGTCTTATTGAAGAAGAGGTTGCTGTAAGAAAACTCATGAGGATGAGTCATTATGGTGTGTTATTATACCCTGACAATTAATCATGCAGTGAACCGCTGATATCTCTGGTTTGCAATGGCCGACATATCACCGTGATATGCTCTGACATCACTCACTCTCATTTTCACAGACACAAGAGAACCAAGTCCGCCAGGCCCGAGGTGAGGCGGCGCTGCCCGAGGAGGACCTGTCGAAGCTGTTCAAGCCGCTCCAGCCGCCACCCCGACTGGACTGCCTCCTGGTGGCGGGGCAGATCGACAACTACACCAAACAGATATCAGAGTTCTCTTCACAGAGTATTGGAAAGCTATTTCTAGCAGAATCTTTACAGGCGCCCAAATCCAGTTAACAGACTGCGGAGGATAGAAACTTTTCACATCAACTATTTGGGGATCTGGAATCAAGACAACATTGAAGTTTAGGCTGTTTTATCATTGATCTTCGACCATCAAACCATTATTGAAGTTGGAACGCCTGGGGAGGTTGGACAATCTGTGTGACTTGTCTATCGAGCCGTGTACGGGGCACCCATGCATGAATCAGCACAAACAGTCAGATATAGTTTGATTCTTTCAAAAGATACTCTTGCTGTCAAAACAGTCTCCCATGTAAGGTGATGAAACCTATATGCGTGATATTTTCATGAGGTGTATGAATGTCCTGTCTTACATGGGAAGACGTGTGTTAACAACAGACTATTTTCTGGACGTCCCAAAATATGTTTGGTTGTTTTGCTTTTGTCATGTACATTGTTAAGATAATACAAAAAAAAATTCTGTATGGAAAAAATGAAAGTAAAGTAATCCTATAATCATTTTCATTGTTGCGTGTTCAACTATGTGCAGGGCCGCCATGTTTCAAGGTCGTTCTGACGTGACCTGTATTGGGATGACCTCGGATCTTCGTTTAGAGATAGCGAGAACTCGGATCTGATTCTAATGAGATTGGAAGATGACTAATTCTTAACAAGTATATTGTGATCCAATAGGCCACCATGCAAAGACACAACACAGTCCAGATTATTCCTTGTTTATTGGTATGAACAAGTACATGTGTTGAAGGTTATCTGAGCACCTTCGTAGTTCTGTTCATCAAAATAAGAGCAAAATCCAAAAATACAAAACTTGCAACAAAAAAAAGACAAACAATGCCCAACCCCTTGTGGTGAAATCCCCAACAACAAACCTGATTCATTCACACTGCTCTGCTGACAAATACTGCATTTGCCCAAAGGGTCATTCTTCAGGCAACTGAAGCTCAAGTGGGAACTATACTGATGGCAGAAAATAAGGGAACAGAAGGCTTTCATTTATTAGATGGGACATCTTGCATGTATCCTGTATGAGGTTTTTGAGAAATGTTTGTGTCTATGAAGAAATCACATTGATGCAACAATATTTTTTCTTCTGCTTTACGTGCCATGATGTTGCTAGTATAATGCTAAAAGCGGCGTAAAACCATACTCACTCACTCACTCTTCTGCTTCAATGTGTAGCTGTATTTGTTTCCATCAGTATATTAACATCATTTTCCAAAATGTCTGCGGATGTCAAAGTTGATGCTGTCAACAGACTTTCTACAAGTGATTGTCGTATAATGTAAATACTCCATATTTATCCATGGTTTGGCAAATTATCAATTAGATAACAATGCTGATGTACATTCAACACTAGGGATAACATTCCAAGTTCTTAATGTTGGAAAATCCCTCCTAAGAAACCTGTGTGAGGCTTCAGGGCTAGAAAATCTCCCCTGCAACTAAAACAAGGTTTGTGACCTGCCTGATTGTGTGGCATCCTGCCCTTGCACCATGGATTGTGGTGCTCATGTTATCTGCCACAGGTTTGACCGGCCTCTTCTTGACACTTAAAATATTGCAGTGTTAAGAACCTCACTAACATCAAAAACGTTATTAAATTCCAGAATACGTTTATGCCACTTTGGCTTAGAAACAAAGACTGCTGGGACACCAAGTGTGAGTTTCATGTGGGGACTAGAACCACGTCTTAGTGTGGGGTGCGAACACCTTAACCACTTGGCTACACCACTGCCCCCTCATGTCCTGAATCCGATGTTGTGGAGAATGAAATGTCATGTTGCTATGGTCGGTTCCTTGTCCACAACATTAAAGTGAGCTCAGCATGAAGCCATAATGCACAGCGAGTTCAATGTATGTGACACTCTCTACACTAAAAAAGCCAACAATTCCAAGTTTCAAGTATGTAGCTTCAAGTTGGCTGATCGGATGAACAATCAAATGATGAATTAAATTAAAGCATATAAATACAATGTATCAGTAAATCAAATAGTGCAAAGGCACTGCAGCTCACATAGATGTGTAGTCAACCGTAGGAAATGTTAACAATGTGTCTCCTTAACAAAAGTTGCTGTTGCCATTGCTATTAATATATTCTGTATAAGTGAGTGAGTGAGTATGGTTTTATGCCGCTTTTAGCAATATTCCAGCAACATAATGGCGGGGGACACAAGAAATGGGCTTCACACATTGTGCCCATGTCGGAAATCGTACCTGGGTCTTCGGTGTGACAAGCGAACGCTTTAACCATTAGGCTACCTGACTGCCCCATATTCTGTACAAATACTGAGGCCAAAAATATTAAGAAATATGGAACAAGTATCAAAATTTCAACAAAGTTTCTAAATCTGCAAGAAAAAGTTAACTATTTTACAGTTACATTTACTTTCCACAAAATACTTCCGCAAGATAATATGGCATTATCAATACCACATAATCTTAACGATTTGCATGTAATATGAGGTCATCTAGAGAAGAAACATCCATGCCAATGTTTTGGCTTCCTCAATCTGGTAATTGCAGAGATGATGTTTACCAAACCAAAAATACACTTTGAGAGAATATAGGTGTACGGTTCAAATAATGGTTAAAAACGGAACATGTCTTGAGCCCAAATGCTAACTACACACATCCCAAATTTCATGACATCTGGAACAAAATGGATGAATACTGGCCAGAATTAGGTTTTCGAATATGGCTGTCATGTTGAAAAACAGATTTGATCAAATTTAGTTATTGGGGGGAACGTGTGAAGTTCCAGCTTCATTGATTCAGTGGTTTCTGAGATGTTTACATTAGACGACCCGGGCAAGCCAGACACGGGACAAACAGGCCACGACAAGAACACACTTCACTTTCAGCCCAGTGTGCTAAAAATGAAAGGTCTTCATGATTCATCACATGTAGGCCTAACGTTGAGTGAAAATGAGTCCATGTTAAAATGTTTCAAAATGATAGCCAGCTTAGAGACTTCATAAATATGATTAACACATCAAAACATAAAAATATCAAAAATACTGGAGAGTTAACCTCGTTCTAAAACTAGAAGTTTATAATCAACATCTTCAATCAAGCTCGAATAACTGGTTCATTAGTCTTAAAAATGTGAACCATGATATGGCCAGTGTGTCTTGAAGAGCGACTTGGAAGTAGCGGCTTGAGATGAATGTCATATCCGAGCATGGTCATATGGGAGAAGTCACTCCATCATCACAGGGCTTTCAAGCACACAACTTATGGGTGTGGTGTGTAGTGGGGGTCTTGGAGGTAAGGGACATAACTCTGTACAGGAAGTTCTTGTTCTGCCATGGTTCTCCTTAGCCCCATTTGCCAATACATTTAAATAACCTTGAATAGCAAGTGGTTATGTGATTGTCAAATTACTTATCCGAATTGTTCATGTTGAACATATATATACTAATAATATAATTGGGAAAGGACTATAGCAAAATTTGTAAAGAAAAGACATGTGTGAAGAAAGAATATCTTCAGACTGATTCAAATACATAATCCATTACCTGTAAAAAATATCTTGTTTGAGAAAATACAGGACCAATATTGCTCAATAATATAGGCACATATACTTCATGGGCCACTGACCAAGGGCTGTGGAGAAATAATGTTTATAATCTATATTCTGTTTGAAGGAAAACCAAGCCTCCACTGATAATTAGTATTTCCAAAATATATTGTATCCTAATTATGTTATTTTCAAATTTGCTTTTTCCGACATCATGTCAGTTATTACACACTTGCTGTTTAGTGGCGCTGTCGATATCGGCAGTAGATAGACAGAAAACCATGGAACATTGATCTAGCCTTCAGGCTATTTCTGTGGCACAATAGATTCCCAACTACAATATTTATGATATAAACTGATAATCATCAGTTTGTTTAGTACTGTAATCTTAAGTTATCGTTCAGGGCAACGTTCCACAAAGCGATCTTAGTGCTACGACTATCGTAAGCCAGTGTTAAAGTATGGGAGTTATAATCACCTTAGCGCTAAGATGGCTTTGTGGCACAGAGCCTAGGATTTTATCAGAAATTGAGTGAGTGAGTGAGTGAGTTGGGTTTAACACCGCTTTTAACAGTATTCCAGTTATATCACGGCGTGTCAACTTAATGTGGGAGGAAAGCCCGAAGTGATGCAGGTCTCAGACGTTTACCACTTCGGTGAAACCCACGAGCACGGGTATGGTGCTGACAAACCTAGAAACATAATCGGGGTGAACCGGGATTCGAAACCACAATCATAGGTTTCTGGCGTGCCCAAGGGACGCAACTCTGCACTGCGAATCACGGCGCCTTAGACGACTGGGCCACCTGTGCCCCCGCTGAAAATCTGAAGCGGTGAAAAAGTACAGTCCAGCCGACAAAAGACATGGTTTGATATGGTTTTGTTTATATACGACAGATATATTTTTCCAGGATTTAATTGACCATAATTAAGGGTGCATGTGACATACGAGTGCGTATTATACACAATAAATAAGTCTTGTGTACATTAATCAATTGGAAGGGGTGCTAACTGAGATTGTTCACTAGCAAATATATTAGCAAATATCGCCGTGGGCGCTTATTACGTCGAATACGGTAATCTCTATTGACCATGCACAAATGAGATGCTAAATCTCACCCAGGGATACAGCCTGTACCGACACACTGATGGAATATCCTGTACAGGTTGTGCTTGCGGGGGTAGATAACCCAAGTCTTATCAGGAATACAGCCTGTACCGACACACTGATGGAATATCGTGTGCGGGTTGTGCTTGCGGGGGTAGATAACCCAAGTCTTACCAGGAAGCAGGGTACAATTAGGACGCTGTTTCAACTCCCAAGTAACTTCACAGATACTTCCTTCTCACAATGACAGAAGATGAGTGTTTGTGGACCGTTTAATGGCAGTGGATCTTGAATACTGCTAACCAGTAACATCAATACTGGGAGAAATATTTCTTTCTTATTCATGCAAATTGCATCTTCCAGAGGCAAGGGACTACATAAGTCCAGTTTCCACCCTTGCTGAGCGAGGCTGGAATTGCGAAGTTACATTTTCGCTAGACGAACGAATCTTTGCGCATAGTCCAATCAAAATCGTGCAACGGACTAGCTATCCAGTTCGTAAACATGGATTTCAACTGACATATTTTTGTTGACGGCTGGATTTGCAAAACATGTATCGTCAACTGGACATTGACATATTTTTGTGAAAAGAGGAGGTAGTTTCTGATTGGTTAATATGAGGGACATAGAAGGGACATAACTCGTACTAGCCACTACTGGCGCTACAATCGAGTGAGTATGGTTTTATGCTGCTTTTAGCAATATTCTAGCAATATCACGGCGGGGGACACCAGAAATGGGCTTCACACATTGTACCCATGTCAGGAATCGAAACCCGGGTCTTCGGCGTGACAAGCTTACGCTTTAACCACTAGGCTACCCGACCGCCCAATCGAGCCACGAAATTGCAGCGTAGTTCAGCAAGGGTGTTGTCAGTTAACATCCTTGCCTCGGGAAGATGTACAAATTACTCTTGGCAAATGGCATTGGCCATCAGTCCTGCATCGTATTTGGATCCTCTTAGCTCAGGATTTTCTGTAAAACTAAAACTCATTTCACAAAATCAAAGTATGAAAACATTTATCGGCAAGTGTTGATATATTTGATATCAAAAGACACAAGGGTAAGATTCTATTTATCATCCAAAATCCATCTTTCAACATTTTCAACTTGTAAACAGTAACAAGCAGTTTGTGTGTGTTAAATGTTCAGCTAAGCAGCTTCAGTGGCCCAGAGACTAGTGATACATTGTAGTTCCCTGCTCTGGGCCCACTTGCACAAAGCAATCTTAGGGCTAACATGATCGTAACTCCCATATTTTAACATAGGCTTACGATAGTCTGAGCGCTAAGATTGCTTTGTGCAAGCAGGCCCTGAGCAGCTTCAGTGGCCGAGACTAGTGATGTCATTTGATTGTGACATCATGGTAACCTACGACATCACAATGGTCTGTAAAGCATTGTGACAGAGAAGCCGGTTTTGGGTGATACATTGTAGTTCCCTGCTCTGGACTGACCAACTCGACTCTAATACTTTCATGAACTCAGCTGTGATAGACTGAGGAGGTAGATTACATCTTCCAAATACCGATACACAGCTAATTTACATACACATGGTATGAATACACAAAACTTAGTCTATGATCGTGACTAGTCCTACCTGTGTCCCTATGGTAGATCGTAAGGAACAGCTTATGTACAGAGAGGTTCTGCAAGTCACTGCATGCAGCCAATATCAGAGTCATTTTTTTCTATTGCACGAAATCATGCAAAATTGTTCTGGGTACTGTATTTTCTTTCTTCAAATATGCTGAATATTTCTTGGCCTTTTGCTGTGTACATGTAGATACAACCTCACCCAGTCACAACATCATTCAGGATGGGTTTCAGATGCAGATGGTTAACAAGTGTGTGTGTGTGTGTGTGTGTGTGTGTGAGTGAGTGAGTGAGTGAGTGAGTGAGTGAGTGAGTGAGTCAGTGAGTGAGTGAGTGAGTGAGTGAGTGAGTGAGTGAGTGAGTGAGTGAGTGAGTGAGTATGGTTCTACGCCACTTTTAGCAATATTCCAGCAATATAACTGCGGGGACACCAGAAACAGGCTTCACACATCGTACCCATGTCGGGAATCAAACCCGGGTCCTCGGCGTGACAGACGCTTTAACCACTAGGCTACCCCTCCGCCCCTTAACAAGTGTGTGTGTCAGAAGATGGTGAAGATGATAGCACAGAACAACTGACATGAATGATGTAGCTATGGTAACTGTACATCTTGACGTAGGATTTGATTGAATTCTAAGACAAGAAAGCAATGAAGTTACACCTATGGCCACTGATGTTCAGGACCTTGTTCTAGGTCGGGGCACGGGGGGCCCAGTCTATGACGCCGCGATGGCAGAGTTGAGTCCCTTGGGCACGCCAGAAACCTATGATTGTTGGTTCGAATCCCGGTTCGCCCGGATTATGTTTCTAGGTTTGTCAGCACCATAACCGTGCTCATAGGTTTCACTGAAGTGGTTAACGTCCGAGACCTGCATCACTTCGGGCTTTCCTCCCACATTAAGCTGACACACCGTGATATAACTGGAATACTGTTAAAAGCGGCGTTAAACCCAACTCACTTACTACTCTGAGTCAAAGATACAGCATGGGAGTTACGATCGCCATACCGCTAAGATCGTTCCGTGGAACGGGGCCCAGATGCAGTACCTGTCATCTCAAGCAGGAACGGTCTGTCTGACATAATCAACTTCCTGGGAACAGCTATTTCCTTGCAACTTTCACATGTAATTAAAAGTAAGATAAAAGTTGAACAAAATACCAATTATTACTAATTTCAAATTCGCCAATACATGTAGTTTTAGCAATTAAAAAATATCACTGTTGTGTAATCATCAACTGATTAACACATGCGGTCAGACATAACTACCTACACCAATAATATCTGGTAATTATCAATGTTTTATTCACAAATATACATATACCACAAGGTGATACATACAATGTATCCGTATAAGCACGTCGCCATGGCAACAGCTGGTTCACCTACGTCCTAGGTGAGGATTCTATTGATAGCTGGACTAGTGTGACAAACATCATTTGGGCTGAGACGACGCACTCCTGTCACCATAGATACGTATGGTACGATAACAACATGATACAAATTACAATGTTCCAGAGTAATATTGCACAAATCTATTCTAATTTTGATATAACAGAGATAACGTACCGACATTTCCTTACTTTTTGATGTGGTTTAATGTTTTTTAAACTGAATAATGGGCTTCATATTATAAAGGTAACATACGGATCAGTACGACATTATGTACTGAAAATAATATGTAACAAGAAGTGTATCTATACTCAATGATAAGTATTCTTTCGTATCACTGAGATTACAACCTTGGTGGTCAAGTGGATCGTTTCAGCCTCAAACATCATAATCCTTATTTGGTTGTAACCAAGGCAACTTACTGCTGGGTATTTCACAGGGATCATCGCTATTATCAAAACAAGACCTAGAAAGCAAACCAGGGCAGAACATGGCTTGTAAAAACAACAAACGAGTTATGAAACTAAATGCTATTTACAATCAAATCGCCATAGTATGTATCTTGCAAAGGCTAAAAAAAATAGTCTTGGTTCTCAGGCACTGCCCGCATCATCATAAAGTCTGTCGCATGTTTCGTGTTTATTTCCATTTACGAAAATAAAAAAAATATCCTAATACTTAAAAACAAGGCAATCCAATATAGCACGCAGTTACTTCCCTTTACATGCGCACTGCTTATCGTAATGGCGGCAATAGGCGTTGCTTATGTAGGGAGGCATGCTCCCAGGTTGATACACAACTGTTCATTTGGTTACATACTGGTTTGAACAAGCCAAAAAAAAAAAAAAAACAAAAAAAAAACACCCCAAAAAATGCACCAAAAAAACCCACAAAAAACCCCCCCACTGCCTGCCCACAATTTTCAAAAGTCATTGCCTGAGAACCAGTTCTTTTATTTTTTATGCCGGATAAAAGCGCATCCAAATGTTCACATCAATCCTTGACATTACATACATAATTGAAGGCAGCCATAGAGACGGCATGGTTTCCATTCATATTACACGCAACCTAGGATGTCATCATGTTGACCATTACATAAGCAGGGTACATTAGGCAGCTCCTGCAGTGGGGGGTGTACGGTGGATTGCAGTGTGGCTGTTGGGGGGGACTGGCTGTATAACTGGTCGTATCGCACACACAGCCTATGGACATGATAATTGATGGTTGAGTGATGTGATGGATGACGATCTCTGTATTCAACTCTTGCAACCAACATGGGACACGGAAATTACGTCATTTTGGATTTGAGGGATCTGCAAACAGGAAAAACATATCATGAGGCTAAGATGGAAGTTGTCGTTTGAATATTTAAAGCTGCACTCAGCAATATTCCAGCTATATGATGGAGGTCTGTAAATAATCCAGTGATTGACATCATGATCATCGCTCCATGCAATTGGAATACGATGACATGCATCAACCAAGTCAGCCAGCCTGACCACCCGGTCCTGTAAGACGCATTCTCATTAAAATCGGACCTCAGTTCTTGCCTCTGCTAAACAAAGCTCTGAGGACATCCCATTAAGGGTCACGTCAGAATGACCTTTCATCCGACCAATCAGAGCATCGCTTACCAGATTATGAAAGTGACAGTCGGAATGTGTTTACTAATCATGCAACCTCGAAAACTTTAACATGGGGTATTCCGAAAGATAGTTACAGGTTTAACAACTGAATCCATACAATCTAGACCATCTATTGGCTATTCCATAATGTTCTTTTGTTCAGGTTTCAAATTTATAATCGAGAATTTGTCAAAATATGTTTCAAAACGTAGTCGCCAATTTGAAATTGGTGCCGTAAAGCACGAGAAAGCTGCCTTCTGATTGGTCATTCCATTCGTCAGTCAAAGTTCACGCAAGGTCGGTCTGTCATGACCTGTACTGGGAAGTCCTCAGATCTTTGTTTAGCTGTAGGGAGAACTAAGATCTGATTTTAATGAGATTGCGTTTGTCGCCTCTTATGACAAGCCAGTCGCCTTTTTATGGCAAGTATTAGTTGCTGAAGACCTGTTCTTACCCTTGATCTTCACGGGTCTAGAGTCATAATGAAAACAACAACTTTTTCCTTATATATTTAATTGAACGGGTCCTCTTGTTCAAACAAGCTTTGACCCCTACAGGAACATTCAAAACCTCAATTAACATGCAGTAGCTCGAACAAAAAGTGACTCTCACTCATCCACAACCTTCATGTTAACATCCATTCCAAAAACAAACAATTCATGGAGGGAAGCCAACAATAAGGTGACAGTTGAGCCGCGCCATCAGGTGACCCCTGACTGACCTTCTGAGAATGTGTTCTGTGATGGCTGCTGCTGCTGGTTCATCTGAGCTCGGAGCTGGGCCACCAACTCGGGATTCTGCTGTTGCATCTGTGACGCTAGTGCCTGACCCCTACATAAACAAGAAACATGTGTCACACCAGGAAAAATACAGTACAACTCCAACTTCACTATCACACTGCATCACTTGTGACATTGTGACTTGAGATCCTGACGGAATCCTAGTTGGCACTATAGAGAGTGAGTGAGGTGAAATTGGGTTTAACGTCGCGTCCAAGATTATTGCACTTATATAACAACGTGCATGTACGTGTGTGTATTTGTGTGGCTGCTTGTACTAGTCCGGACTGATGCCGATTTATAGTGCTAGCCCACTGAGATACCATGCCGCAGTTTAACATGAATACCCCACTCAGACACAGTATACTAACTCCGAGCCGACCAGTCCTTGTTTTAGACCCTTAATGCCGAGCGCCAGACAGGGTAACAACAAGTACCATCTTCTAACGTCTTTTGGTATCACGCGGCCGGGGATCTAACCCCGGACCTTCCGCTCTCCGGGCGGACGCTCTACCACTAGACCACGGAGGCGGTCAGAGAGTGAGTGAGTGAGTGAGTGAGTGAGTGAGTGAGTGAGTGAGTTTTAATGCTGCTTTGAACAGTATTCCAGTTATATCACAACGTGGCTGCTTGATGTGGGAGGGAGGCCTGAACTGATTTGGTGAAACCCACAAATCCAATGTTCATTTACATTTAGCTAAGCTGTCTTCATAATTAATCTGCTCTTATTGCCTTCATTACCAAAAGGGTGCATTTTCAAAACGTCAGCTTTCGACGCAACAACGACTGAGGTGAGCTACAAACACAACATGTAGGGCCGGTTGTAAAATCATGGCACCTGATGTGAATTTAAAAAAAGAACGAAAAAAAAGAGGCAAATCACAGACTTAATTGTTCTTTCAGTTATATAGAGGTTGTTTCAAAGGTGACAGGTCATTTCACAAACTTAACAACTAATACAATGTAAATTTTTTTGGGACATTTAAATACTTTCCACAAAACAAGAGTTATGACCTTTTTCTCTCTGGAAATGACTTATTGAATCTGGGAAAAATTGATATCCGTAACATAATCGCAAATAATGTGTTCCAGTCGCTGGCATTTTAAGTATGACAAGATTCCAAAACATTGAAAATACACACTGATGACCTGTTTCTGTAGCTGAGATAGGATGGTGGTACAATAGCAGGGACACTGGACTGAACAGCCGTCATAACATGGCAGAGTACTCACGCCTGTAGTAAAGATGACAGACCCTGTTCTGGTGCTTGACCTGGAGCTGGACCTGGAGCTGGGCTTGGTGCTTGACCTTGCCCTCCCATCCCAGGGTCACGTGCCGGGCCGGCTCCTCCCCCGGACAACATCCCGGCCATCCTGTGCAGAACAAGACAGAATACATCCCCAGGGGGGTGAAGGAACATAGCCGTCTTTGTCTACCAGATAGAGTACAGTAAATCTTACATTACCGTATTTTCTTGAGTATAGTGTGCACCCATGTAATTACACCTGACCCCTTCAGCGAAGTCCGGCAAACGAACGGGTCAATTTGAGATAAAAAAAATCACCAGACATGTTGATTTACCATTCATATAGTATTTATTGTTCTGCTAGGCATTGTTTTATATCCAGGATTAAGATTACCTTGTGTATTTTCTCGTAAACTAAGCCGGAAACAGCAATCAGCTGTACACACGTTTTCTTGGAATCGACCAGTGATTCGGTCAAGACATACCTAATGGTATAACTTTACAGGATTTTTTTTATGCAAGGATCAGCAAAAATTGTATCTGAAACTATTTTTTTTATCAGGAATAATATATTCCAATATCTTGTTAATTTAGATGCAGCTTTCACTAAACATGTTTAAAATAATAATAACCCTAAGCGAAGCAGCTGATCGCAATTCCCGGGTATTTTTTTTACATGGAACCAGTCTGACCAGTCACCGTCAAGGCTCATGCGCACAGGATCGCATGATCGCATGATTGTATGATCGCGAGAATTACATGTTGACATAGAAACAAAAACAAATATGACTTTTTAATGAGTCAAAGTATGGCATTTATGATATATGTATCCATTCTCAATCAACTAAAGTTTGTTTCAAGGCGTCAATAGCGGTATTCTGACCGTGGTTGCTGTTAATAACGGTGAGTTGTGCGATCTTCTGATCGCTTCACACATGATTTCGCCGAAATTAATTCAAACAATATTAAAAGGAATTTTGAATAAAATTAATGAAATAAGTTACAAACATTAGTCCAGATATACAAAGAACACTTTTTAAAGCCAGACATCGAATTACATATTTAATTTGCGTACTTCAGTATGGATTTGTTGACATGGTATTTCCGGTGTTTCGTGCTCACGGTAATGTCTTTCCATGGGGGGAAAAAACATCCAAACTCATAATTCGTGTATAATGCGCAAACCCCTTCTACACAGCTGTGTATTTTGGGGAAAAAAAAGCGCACTATACTCAAGAAAATACAGTACTTTGTATATTCATATACTTATCCTAACTCACACTACGTTCAGACGTGACCCATAATGGGATGTCCTCAGATCTTTGTTTAGCAGCAGCGAAAACTAAGATCTGATTTTAATGAGATTGGGATTTAAACTAGGCTCCACTAGATGATGTTACTCTTCACCACAGACGACACTAACCCCTCCACCCCCAATTATTAAAATTATTGGGATAATGTCTGTTGAATAGTATGATAGAGGCTTAAAAAGCCAACTCCGACAATGTGGCGTCTGACATATGACATGGTTAGTGTTAAGATTACATAGATGCTGGTGGAGAGAGGTTACAAAGGTGGTACATACATCTGCTGCATCTGTGGATTAGACATCAGCGACGCCGCCTGCAACACCACAACAACAATTCAGTATACAGCATACATGACAAGCATCAGGGTTATAAGCGATGCATAAATGCAAAGAATGGAAGCATTGATCATCAATCACGCCCATTGATCCACATGATCAATGATTCAGTCCAGGCTCTTAAGTAACAAGAGTTGGCCACTAACGTGCCTATAACCACTGCCCCTGTTGCAGAATTTATGACATAGTTATATCTAAACAAAGCCTACCCTTTTTTAACCGAGGTGGAACTTGTCATGGAAATTGAAAAAGAAAGAAGGGTTTGGAACCAAAGTCCATCTTGTTGCCATGGAAACGTAAAAAATAAAAATTTCTAAAATTTCTAAATAGCAAAAGGTACCAAACGAAACGTGACGGACAGACAGAAGTATGGACGGACCAACGGACGGAGCCCATTTCTATATCCCCGCCAACTTTGTTGGGCGGGGAATAATCATCTAAACATACAGTACAGTACACCATTACATTACTTTACAGGACCATCATATTGCCTGCAAGGACCCTTAAAATTAATTTCTGGGGGTTCCCCCTATCCCCACTTTTGTAAGTCAAGGTTAATCCCTGACAAGCATCCATGTGCTCTACAGACACCTCCGCCGGTACACCACCTCACTAGAAACTAAAAGCAAATGTCTAACCATGCTGTGGTGCCCCCACCTCTTTAGATATAGGTGTAGGGATGGTAGTTCTGATGTATGGTCAATGTTCCACAAATTATTCTTAATGCTGAGGAAGTCTATATTATAGTATGGGAATTATGACAGTTGACGTAAGACTGCATTATGGATCAGGGCTGAACATTAATAAACATTGTGTACACACCTAACCAGGGTTATAAGGCCACGTGTCTGCCAAACTGAAACAATAAAAGGGCGTGTACTCACCATATTGACTAGAGAGGGGTTGTTAAGCATACTCCCGAGATCCATGCCTAGACCACCTGCAGGGCCAGCTCCAAATCCACTCTGAAACATTACAGGTAACCTGTACAGCTGGAGTAATCACAGACTGACCTGTACAGCTGGAGTAATCACAGACTGACCTGTACAGCTGCAGTAATCACAGGCTGACCTGTACAGCTGCAGTAATCACAGGCTGACCTGTACAGCTGCAGTAATCACAGACTGACCTGTACAGCTGCAGTAATCACAGACTGACCTGTACAGCTGCAGTAATCACAGACTGACCTGTACAGATGAAGTAATCACAGACTGACCTGTACAGCTGCAGTAATCACAGACTGACCTGTACAGATGAAGTACTCACATGCTGACCTGTACAGCTGCAGTAATCACAGACTGACCTGTACAGATGAAGTAATCACAGACTGACCTGTACAGCTGCAGTAATCACAGACTGACCTGTACAGCTGCAGTAATCACAGACTGACCTGTACAGCTGCGGTAACCACAGACTGACCTGTACAGCTGTAGTAATCACAGTCTGACCTGTACAGGTGCAGTAATCACAGACTGACCTGTACTGCTGCAGTAATCACAGACTGACCTGTACAGCTGCAGTAATCACAGACCTACCTGTACAGCTGCAGTAATCACAGACCGACCTGTACAGATGCAGTAATCACAGACTGACCTGTACAGCTGCGGTAACCACAGACTGACCTGTACAGCTGTAGTAATCACAGACTGACCTGTACAGATGAAGTAATCACAGACTGACCTGTACAGCTGCAGTAATCACAGACTGACCTGTACAGCTGCGGTAACCACAGACTGACCTGTACAGCTGCAGTAATCACAGACCGACCTGTACAGCTGCAGTAATCACAGACCGACCTGTACAGATGCAGTAATCACAGACTGACCTGTACAGCTGCGGTAACCACAGACTGACCTGTACAGGTGCAGTAATCACAGACTGACCTGTACAGATGAAGTAATCACAGACTGACCTGTACAGCTGCAGTAATCACAGACTGACCTGTACAGCTGCGGTAACCACAGACTGACCTGTACAGCTGTAGTAATCACAGTCTGACCTGTACAGGTGCAGTAATCACAGACTGACCTGTACAGCTGTAGTAATCACAGACTGACCTGTACAGCTGCAGTAATCACAGACTGACCTGTACAGCTGCAGTAATCACAGACTGACCTGTACAGCTGCAGTAATCACAGACCGACCTGTACAGCTGCAGTAATCACAGACCGACCTGTACAGATGCAGTAATCACAGACTGACCTGTACAGCTGCGGTAACCACAGACTGACCTGTACAGCTGCGGTAACCACAGACTGACCTGTACAGGTGCAGTAATCACAGACTGACCTGTACAGATGAAGTAATCACAGACTGACCTGTACAGCTGCAGTAATCACAGACTGACCTGTGCAGATGAAGTACTCACATGCTGACCTGTACAGCTGCAGCAAACACAGACTGACCTGTACAGCTGCTGTAAACACAGACCGACCTGTACAGCTGCAGTAATCACAGACTGACCTGTACAGCTGCAGTAATCACAGACCGACCTGTACAGCTGCAGTAATCACAGACTGACCTGTACAGCTGCGGTAACCACAGACTGACCTGTACAGGTGCAGTAATCACAGACTGACCTGTACAGCTGCAGTAATCACAGACCGACCTGTACAGATGCAGTAATCACAGACTGACCTGTACAGCTGCAGTAATCACAGACCGACTTGTACAGCTGCAGTAATCACATATAACCAGTACAGCTGCAGTAATCACAGACTGATATGTACATGATTCCCAAGGGCTAAACCCTTTTGTAATCTTTGTTGGGCTTATGAAGATGACTGACAAGTTTGGAGTGACAGAGATGGCATCACTTTGAAGAAAGAGTTTTGACACAAGTGTCACTAATGGTTCCTACTGGAGCACAACTCACTCCGACAGCGGCCTCCTTGAGCTTGGTCTCTGCGATCTCCAGGTTATTCTGGTAACTCTGATTGTCAGGGTCCAACTCTAGGGCCTTGCGGTAGCATTCACGCGCTCCTTCGTGGTCGTTGAGGGCTGTGTAGGCGATTCTGCATACATAACATAAACACATTGATGGAACAAGTTTCAGGTGATATGCAGACTAAAATCCAGCTTCTAGAAATTCAAAACCCTAGCCTGTGTCCTAATTTCTGCTTCCAGAGTATATGAATTGGGACGTAAATGGCTACAAGCACCATGATGAAAGGATGAAGCAACTACAGCAACTTTTCTCATTTGTTTGGATACAGAACGTAACTTCTCGGACTTGTTCAGCTAATGAGTGACGATCGTTAGTGCTCATCAATATTTGGCTGTCTAATGTGTCCCAGGCGTTACATATCATCATCAACATATAGCTACCCTAGTCTTCCATAGGCCTTGCTGTATCCTGGGTCTATATTGAGAGCCCGGTTGCAGTCCTCTATAGCCAGCTGGTGTTTGTCAAGTTTACTGTATGCTGCGGCTCTGGAAAACACAAAACAAAGAACTGTCATACACCTGGAATAGAAACTAACATTGTTTGTTTGTTTGTTTGTTTGTTTGTTTGTTTGAAAAACGATCAACCAAGTACCAGGTCTCTTATGGCCAGCATAGGTTGCTGGGACAATTCTAACCCAGAATGTACCACTACCATGTACTTTCTGGGCCAAGTATTGTAATCCTGCTTCGGGTACTAGATATTTTAAAGAACCATGTATGTTACTACCGACAGATTAGGCTTCTTCTCCTTGTATGCTGCTTGCAATGGCAGGAGACTACTTATAAACCTATTCATTGGGATCGCTATTAAGTAAGAGACTTCTTTCTATAGGCATTAAAACCTATTGTGAGGTTTTACTTTCCAGTCGGGTTAAATCTCATAAACATGGACGTTGTAATGTCCCTGGGATTTTATATAATATCCTGGGTATTTTATTAATGTAACTTCCGTTCAGATTGTAACATGTAATGAAATGTAAAATCAAATGACAAATGTTTTCTTTATATTTCCGAGGATCGAACTCGCAACCCTCATATCTGTAGCCCAGTGAGCGTACCACGAGGCTACAGAGGTGTTGATAAGCCTCACTGGTTTTTAGAATGTCCTTTTCAAGATCCGTACGCCAGCAACAGATATTTTATGCACGTTTCCTAAGGTTCATGGAAAGTATGTTCGAAAAATAAAAATGTTGATAAATGTTGTTTTAAGTTTCTTTTTTCGGTTTATAAGTATGGAAAAACACTTTCCCTCGGTTTTGGTAGACAGAGCATGCCCTGGGGGTCGGGAAAAAATGCAGGGGCTTCGCCCTCTTGGTTTTGACTCAAATACATCTAATACATAGACTAGATGAATCATAGCCGAAACCAGGTTTTTGATTATTGTAGTTGTAAGTTATATCTATTCAATTTTTCTACTCTCTCAAAGATAGAACAACCAGGACACGTAGAAATAAATTCAAAATTTATTTTCTATTTGTGTTTTTTGGCTCCAGTCGGTTAAATTCAAATGGCTGTAACCATGGTAACCCAAAAATGATCAACATTGAGCATGTTGAGACAGGAAAACATTAGCGTAACCATGACTACTTGTATGTTTGTTGTTTGATGCCACACTACATCATGTGCAATATCCTACATCATGTCAGTCTCTATATAATCAAGTCCCACCAGCCAAACCAGCAACGGAACTACGTTGTTTGTGAACAATGATACACAAGTCACCGAGTCTCATCACCTGATCCAGTGACTCTACACACAAGGAAGTATCTCCGATGAATTACCTGTTACAAAAATATACAGCATTTTTGCAGTCAATCTTGATAGCCTTTGAATAGCACTCCAGTGCGTCGGAGAACTTGTCCGTCTTCATGAAGTCGTTACCTGAAACCAGGGAGAGACTCAACACTACTTTTTGTTCCCCCAAAAAGAAACTATTTCATATTTCAACAATAGTATTTGACAGAACTTGATTGTTAATAAGGTCTAAATTATAGGCACATGAGAAATATTTCCTAATACTAATGCCCGTAAAGTTTTTTCAACATCTGCTGGTGGGTCCATTCTTTGTTCTCGAATCTGTCAATGTCGTGTAACACCATCCACTCAATTATCTCTGTGGTACTACGGTATCTTTATTCTATGATGATACATACCCTGGACCCATCAATCTCATTAACATCAGACCTCAGTTCTCGCTACCGCTAAACAAAGATCTGAGGACATCCCATTACGGGTCACGTCAGACCAACCTTGCGCAAATTTTGATCGACCAGTGGAATGACCAATCAGAAGGCAGCTTTCTCGTGCTTTACGGCACTAATTTCAAATTGGCGACTAGGCTTCAAAACCTATTTTGACAAATTCTCGATTACAAATTTGAAACCTGAACAAAAGAACATTCGGGAATGGCTAATAGATGGTCTAGATTGTATGGATACAGTCGTTAATCCCTAAACTATCGTTCGGAGTTAAAGTTTTCGAGGCTGCATGATAAAAAATCTGACTGTCACTTTCATAATCTGGTAAGTGATGCTCTGATTGGTCAGATGAATGGTCATCGACCAGTGGATGGGATGTCCAGATCTTTGTTTAGCTGTAGCGAGAAGTGAGGTCTGATTTTAATGAGATTGTGAACCCATCTGCTAAGCTTTCGTCTGAAAAAGACATCACCATCAGATCTCTCATATCATTAACTCAGCACAGAATATTTCTCGTTAATGTGTGTGATTTGACTGGACTGCTATATTTAGCATCATGTCATAGTGAGTGAGTGAGTGAGTTGGGTTTAACGCCGCTTTTAACAGTATTCCAGTCATATCACGGCGTGTCAGCTTAATGTTGGAGGAAAGCCCCAAGTGATGCAGGTCTAAGACGTTTACCACTTCGGTGAAACCCACGAGCACTGGTATGGTGCTGACAAACCTAGAAACATAATCGGGGCAAACCGGGATTCGAACCCATAATCATAGGTTTCTGGCGTGCCAAGGGACGCAACTCTGCACAGCGAATCGTGGCGCCTCAGACGACTGGGCCACCCGTGCCCCCGCATCATGTCATAAGAACAAGACCTGTTTAGAGTCTGTTGTAGTGAATGGTCCAGCGTAGTTGTCCTGACGACATGGGGATGTGCTACACAGGACAATGAAGGGTGTATTACACAGAGCTACTTACCTTTGTTTTTCAATCTCTCTGCCTCTTCCTTTTCCTGTGGAGTTGGTTCATGCAAAGACATGCTGGCAAAATCTGAGTCAGGCTGGAATCAAATAGGAAATAAACCAATCTCATTAAAATCAGACCTCAGTTCTCACTACTGCTAAACAAAGATCTGAGGACATCCCATTAGGGGTCACGTCAGAACGACCTTTCATCCGACCAATCAGAGCATCGCTTACCAGATTATTTGCGTAAAATACCCCACAAAAATATTTAAAACCCAATTACTTTCAATAAACTTGCAAACAGAAACGCATGCATTAAATGAAAACCTCAAATGTATAAAATCAGCATGCGTACAAAGGAGCTCATTTCCGAAACACAATTACAAGCTGATTTACTTTCTGGGTTAAGCCTATATATTTAGAACAGTTATCATGGTTACATACATCTAAACGTTATTTTATTTTTAAAAATCTTAAAATGGTCACTCTTTTTGGGGAAAAACACAATATAGTTATGAATAGATGAGTGAAAAAATATTGGTTACTCAATGAAAATAGAAACCCTAGAGTAAAAACTCAATTGCTCAAAAAGTTATCTGGAGCTCTGTTAACAGTCACGTCTCGACCTGGCACACCAGTGTCAAACCCCAAAGCAACAACCCACCCCACTGGGAGCACGACTGCACATAGTCTTCATGTCATCAACTACTCCACCCCATTTAGTTGGCTTTTATGACCAGCAATGGGGTGCTGAGGACCAAACTAGGTTCACAATTTGTTTGTTGTTTAACGCCGCACTCAATAATTGTCCAGCTAAATGACGTGGGTCTGTAAATAATCGTGCCTGAACCAGACAATCCAGTAATATCATGAGTATCAATCCACGCAATTGGGATCGATGACATGCATCAACCATGTCAACACTCTGACCACCTGATTCCGTCAGTCGCATCTTATGACAAGCACTGTCGCCTGTTACAGCAAGCATGGGTTGCTGAAGACCTATTCAGAGCTCCAGATAAGCTTTTGGTGTTGTGGGTATTTTACCCATGCATTTGAAAATCATTGGGTATCAGAATTCTATCTCAGTATTCAAATTTCTGTTACCCACTAGTTTTTACACATGTGGGTATTTAAGTTAAATATTTATAAACACTATTCATCTAGTCCCTGCAAACTGGTGTCGTGTGGGTTCCAGAGCTTTATAGGACTCAAAAATACCACGATACTTCCACAAGAAAGTGTGATGGCAAATGATCATGATGTAACTGTCATCGTGGAGTTGAGCAAGGTTGATGGAATGCCCGTTTATAATTTCAAAATAAGTTGCTGATTTGCTAATCGAATACCCAGGGTTACTTCACAATATTTTGATGATACGCACAAGTTTTAATTTTGTAGCATATCTGTAATGTTCGTTGCGTATTTGATACGCTTGAATTTTATTTTACTGCATATTTCTGTGTTCTGATGTGTATTTTACGCAGATACGCAGCTGATCTGGAGCTCTGCCTATTGTAACCCATGTTCACAATAATGTAAAACCTATACAGATTATGGTGAACAAATCTAAGTGAGAATATGAATGTACTCTTCTGGAATTTGACAGACCAACATGTCATTTTCGTTAGAGGAAACTTTTCTCACTATTCAACAGCTACTGTGATCCCTCTCTCCAGTGTCTCTCATAAGAAGTATGGTGACTGCCTTTCCTACATAACCAGCTCACTGAGGCACTGATCGATAACAAACATGTGGCCTATGTCGTCTGAGAGTCAAAGACTATGAAACATTGTGACTTACCTCGCAATTGAGCTGGGAGTTGAAGATGTCTAGGAGGTTTTTGCTCACGCTGTATTTGGCGGCCATGTCCTGACTGCGCGTGTTCAGGTTGTAGGCGGACTCGAGACACTGGATGGCAACTGTGTAAACAAGAGCACCAATACAATGCGATGTTCCGCTGATCAACAATATGTTTATGTGTGTGCTTCTTGCTTAAAGCCATGCTAAGCAATATTCCAGCTGTATGATGGCAGCATGTACATTCCTGACATTGGGAACAACGATCCATGTCGTCAGGGAACGATGACACACTCAACCAAACACCGAGCCTGACCATGTAATCCATTAAGTCGCCTCTTACAACAACCATGGGGAACCAATTCTCACCTGAAATTCCAAGTAAGGGGTTAGGGAGGGAAGGTCTTAGCCATGGCACCGCTTTGAACATTATTTCAGTTATATCACAGAATCTCTGCTTTAAGTGGTTCAGTTGGTTAGTTGGTTTGTTGTTTAACGCCGCACTCAGCAGTATTCCAGCTATATGACGGCGGTCTGTAAATGATCGAGTCTGGACCAGACAATCCAGAGATTAATATCATGAGCATCGATCCACGCAATTGGGATACAATGACATGCATCAACCAATTCAGTGAGGCTGACCACCCGATCCCGTTAGTCGCCTTTTACGGCAAGCATGGGTTGCTGAAGACCTATTCTACCCCAGAACCTTCACAGGGCTTAAGTGGATAGGAAGCCCAAAGCTGTGAACTTTGTGGAACAGAATCCCTGCAGAAGGCCTATGTAGCTGAGAAGTCTGGTATACCTACCCTCCACGCTTTCCACGGCATCGTCACTCAGCGACCCTGCCGTCTTCTGGTCCTCCAGAAACTTCAGGATGGAATAAACCAACTTCTTGACGTCTGCCATTTTTAACGATGTTTGCGACAACCTGCAGACATAGGAACAATTTTGTTGTGTCTTACCATTTCATATATGAGGTGAGGTGAAATTGGTTTTAACTTCGCGTCTAAGATTATTGCACCTATATAGCGACGTGCATGCACGTGAGTGTGTATGTGTGTGTGTGTGTGTGTGTGTGTGTGTGTGTGTGTGTGGCTGCTTGTACTAGTCCGGACTGATGCCGATTTATAGTGTCAGCCCACTGAGATACCATGCCGCAGTTTAACGTGAATACCCCACTTAGACACAGTATACTGACTCCCGAGTCGACAGTCCTTGCTTTAGCTCCTTAATGCCGAGCGCCAGACAGAGTAACAACAAGTACCATCTTTTAACGTCTTTTGGTATGACGCGGCCGGGGATCGAACCCCGGACCTTCTGCTCTCCGGGTGGACGCTCTACCACTAGACCACGGAGGCGGTCCATTTCATATATGAAGTTATGTCTATAATGATGACTGAACAACCCAGAGCTTTCTGCGCAACTAACCAACTTGGATCATAAATCCATCTACTCCAATCACAGGGACTGGGGATTCAAACTCCCATTACATGACTTACAGGACATAAAGTCAGCATTGTGCTTTAAGAAAATATTTCTTACTTGAGTCAAATAACGTGATTTAAGTCCTGAAAGCATAAAAAAAGTTTTGTTTTTTAGGGAATATTTATCCAGGTTATGTCTCTGAATCAAACAAAGGTTTGATCACCCAAAACCAAAAAGAGATAAACCTAGATAATCAAATGACTATTTTGATAAACACAAACGCTGACATTTTGAAACATTGACAACATATTACTACATGAACATGATTGCCAGAAATTAATCAATTGGAAACAATCACCTATACTTTTCTAAAGTGTTCAGCTTTAAATGCCAAGCAGATAACCTTTAAATGCCGAGACAATCTCATCAAAACCAGACCTTGGTTCTCGCTACCACTAAACAAAGATCTGAAGACATCCCATTAGGGGTCACGTCAGAACGACCTTTCATCCGACCAATCAGAACGTTGCTTACCAGATCATGAAAGTGACAGTCGGAATGTGATTTCTACTCATACAACCTCGAAAACTTTAACACGGGGTATTCCGAACGATAGTTACGGGTTTAATGACTGAATCCATACAATCTAGACCATCTATTAGCAATTCCAGAATGTTCTTTTGTTTAGGTTTCAAATTTGTAATCGAGAATTTGTCAAAATAAGTTTCGAAGCGTAGTTGCCAATTAGCACGAGAAAGCTGCCTTCTGATTGGTCATTCCATTGGTCGGTCAATGTTCGCGCAAGGTCGGTCTGACGTGACCCGTAATGGGATATCCTCAGATCTTTGTTTAGCGGTAGAGAGAACTAAGATCTGATTTTAATGAGATTGATGCCAAGATAACAAGAGTATGATAATTATTGCCATGCTTCAACTTATGACAGATGCTTCCATGCAATACATTTCATGTAAATTTTAACATGACTTCATTTTTTTGATTAGCTGACACCTTCATTCTGTTGTGCAAATACCAACATGGCCAAGGAACTTTCTGTGATTCCAAATCCCTCATGACTCTCTAATATTCTCTCCTCTTCGCTCCATGATTTGTTTGTTTGTTTGTTTGTTATTTAACGCTGCACTCAGCAATGTTCCAGCTATTTGACAGCCGCCTGTAAATAATCGAGTCTGGAACAGACAATCCAGTGATTGACATCATGTGCATCGATCCTCGCAATTGGGATACGATGACATGCATCAACCAAGCCACAGCCTGACCACACAATCCTGTTAGTCGCCTGTCACGACAAGCATAGTCGCCTTTTATGGCAAGCATGGGTTGCTGAAGACCTATTTTTAACCCAGATCTTCACGGGTCCCTCTGTCCATGAAGTTCATAGAAGTTTATCATGATCATCTTCTTCATCATAGCTGAAGATCTTGAGTTAACTGATGACTGGGTGCTTAAGTTCCAGTGAAGAACCTGAGCATGAACTCGGTGGAACATGGCTTCAGGTGTAGCTTAGAGCACTCTGATATGGTGTCTGTCACTGTCCAACCATTGAAATGGTTTGGCAGTGTCTTCAGCATGATTTTCAACGATTAGACACCTGGGCAGAGTTCCTCAAAGCAATCTTAGCGCTACGATGATCGCAACCCTATGTTAAAGAATGGGACTTGCGATTACCTTAGCGCTAAGATCGCTTTGAGCAACGGGGCCCAGGGTCTGTGTGCCCTAACCTACTTAAACCAAGGCCAACTTCCATTCAAAGAATCCTAGTGCCCATAAAATGCCTAAATAATATTGTTCTGATCTTTCTATAAAAAGATATTCAATAACTCTATGCTCAGCTGTGAGACCATTGTGTGAGTCAGCCCTGTGTGATGCATGCGAAACGTTTTCCAGGAATCTTTCTTTCTTCTTTCCCTTGGCATGCATACAATTCATATGGAACCACACATTTATCAATCAACAAAACTTACACAGAATATTAATTGCCAGTGCTGATGGGGCAATTACAACAAAAATAGCCCTGATCAAGTTAAGAGTAATTTCTTTTCTATCTGTTTTTGTTCCTTTGAACGTAAATCTACCAAATCAAAACTTTGTACAATGATTAGAATATTGTAAAACATACTGCATAAAACACACATTTCACTGTTCACTGTTTCACAAAGTATTCGTCCTTATGTAAGGAAATACTTAGTTCTCAATTTCATAACATTTCTTCCATGTCGCCATGTCAGAAGACACTCACACTAGTCTTAGGTGTGGTCTTTGAGGTTTCAAATCCTGCTGGCGATACAATTTTCTTCGTGAAACTTGTTTTATCATCAATGTAGTAGTGCAAAGTGGTGTTTAAACAACAATTTAGTTAGTTAATGAACGGTCAACCTGGTCAAAAACAAAGGAGCCATGGTTTAATGAATTTTACCTGTATATGCTACTGCAGTAAGAGATTGGGTCGTGTATAATGCTGCTTTGAACAGTATCACAGCGTGTCAGCTTAATTTGTGTGGAAAGCCAAAAGTGATGCATGTCATAGGCATTTATCACCTTAGTGAAACTCACAAGCACAGGTATTGTGCTGACAAACCGCAGTGTTCCCACTGGCTTTTAAACTGCCAGTCCCAATGGACTGAAAACTATATAAATTACCAGTCCCATCCAATTTAGTCAGTCCCAACTTTGGACAAATACATATTGTATGAAAATAACCTGGTTTTAATTTTTTCAACATCAATTTCAATGCAGAGTGCTTTAATGGCTGATAAATTCAGTGACATCATTTCAGAAGTAACTTCTTTTGACCTATACATCATCCACACAAAGTTCGATCACAATTTTCACTTCAAATAGATATTTACCCTCGAACAAAGCGAAATATAATTTCCTTGTTCTTAGAATAGACAACAGGAAACCCTGATGATAACAGACAAGCTGACTTCATTTCAAAGTATAATTTTTTTACTATTGACGAATGTTCTGTTCAACAACAAAGATTACAAGATACCTTATTTGATATTTTTATTTTTATATTAGTCACAGGAATTACGGGTCAAAGTCTAATTTTACCAGTCAAAAACTGGCAATTACCAGTAAACAGGAAAATACCGAAACTATGATTCATTATTATTCTAATAACTCTGACCAAATCATCAATGTACCAGTTTCACACAGATCACTACTCCACTGGTTAGAATGTCAAGAGCAATCCTGAAAATGGGAAACAAACACAAGATGCTTGTGTGAACAATGCTTGAAGAACCAGGCAAAAACTGGAATTCATGAACAAATGCTGGCAAAGTTACTGTAAGGTTTGCTCAGAACTATCTGACCTACAGACAAGGCAATTCTAGTGTTCAGAGTACTATTACTGATTAATATCAGTGTTCATAAGTGTAAGCAAGACTGAGTGCCAAAGAACTATACCATACAGACTCTTGACAAGTTGTCTGGTTCATTCACATTGAGAACTGCGATAAAGTGTTTCTTTGGCTTCTTATGAGTATAGTATTTATAACACTGTAGTTATTAAATGGGATCGTATCGAAGTTTTTCCTGTTCTTTTTGTTCAATCAACATCACTCTCGCAATATATAAGGATCCTGAGTGGAACAATATTTGTCTGTAGAATTGGTTGATTTGTATCTTTATAATAATTAGGGGTAACTTGTCTACGAACGGAATTGATTAATAAAACTCTGTCTAAATGCAACTGATAGGTGTCCACTAGACAATGTACGATGTCAAGGCTTACTCATGGTTTACATACTTGACCATGTGACTGGGTCAGTTTCACTGTCTTTTCCATCAACGCTATTAGAGACATCACAGACATATACTAACACAACAAGCAATAACAAAATACAATACTGCCAACGCAACTAATAAATGTAATAAGTGGTTTTTTACCCTAGACAATTCCAAATTCTCAGGTTTAGTGCAGGTAAAGATGCCGGAAGTGAACTTGTGGGTACGTGTTGTAAAGTTGTTGTCGCAAATGCATTATTTCTGATATTGGATCAGCTGATATGAATAAAATATACAAGTGAATTGCGACAACTAATAGTGGTTAGGGTATTTCTGGGTGTTGCATATTATATCAGTTTGAAATGTTGATCGAATTGAATGTGGTAAATAAAATTACAGGGAGGTAACTCTGATGGCACGCGTTCAACAACTTTGTAACATATTCCTTAACACTAGCTTTATTAAAAAACGGCAGTGAAACATCTCTCGATTGTGTACAAATGAGACTAAATAATCACCGTTCTAAAATATATTACTGGAATGATGTCGAATAAGTCGTTGTTAACTGTATGTCTGAAATGTCTATAAAGTAGAGACTATTATTCGGACATGATGTAAGAAGATAATAGTGAGTAAATGTTTTCGTTTCTTCATGACAGACCAAGTCCAGAAGAAATTGAATAAGTTATGGGTTGTTTGCAATTGTTTGCAATATGCTCTACTCCGCAACCAAAAAATAACTGAGTACAGCGTGAAGATCTTATTTTTTGACAGGGGTGGTGTGGTAGACGTGTGGTGAAGGTATTCGCTCGTTACAGTGCTTGACTATTGCTAAAAGCGTCGCGTAACCATACTCTCAAGTATTGTGAGTGAGTGAGTAAGGTTTTACGCCGCTTTTAGCAATATTCCAGCAATATCACGGCGGGAGACACCAGAAATGGGCTTCACACAATGTACCCATGTCGGGAATCGAACCTGGGTTTTCGGCGTGACGAGCGAACGCTTTAACCACTAGGCTACCCGACCGCCCCTCAAGTATTGTGTCGTCCGTTCATATTACGTCAACATAAAATGTCTGTTTTATGTGAACAATCAATGTCTGCATGATCATGTCCACTTAATTACGCATGCATCTATGACGGCAATGGTGTCTGTATTAGGCCGCCTCCGTGGTCTAGTGGTAGAGCGTCCGCCCGTGAGCGGAAGATCCGGGATCGACCCCCGGCCGATTCATGCCGAAAGACGTTAAAATATGGTACTTGTTGTTACCCTGTCTGGCGCTCGGCATCAAGGGGCTAAAACAAGGACAGGTCGGCACGGAGTCAGTATACTGTGTCTGAGTGGGGTATTCATGTTAAACTGCGGCATGGTATCTCAGTGGGTTAGCACTATAAATCAGCATAAGTCCGGACTAGTACAAGCAGCTACACACACACACACACACACACACACAGACACACACACACACACACACACACACACACTGAAACCCACACGTATATAAGTGCAATAATCTCGGACGCGACCTTTAAACGTCATTTCACCTCACCTCAACTGTTGTGTCGTCCGTTCATATTACGTTTACAAAAAATGTCTGTATAACGTCAACATTCAATGTCCGCGTAATCGTATTAACCTAATTACGCATACATCTATTACGACGTGATGTCGTATCAGACCGCCTCCGTGATCTAGTGGTAGCTAGACCAACCGCCCGGAGAGCGATCCCACGCCGCGTCATACCAAAATACGTTAAAAGATGCCTGGTCAGCTCGGAGTCAGCATACATGTACTCTGAGTGGTATTCATGTTAAACTGCGGCATGGTATCTCAGTGGGCTAGCACTATAAAATCAGCATCAGTCCGGAAAAGTGCAAGCAGCCCCCCCCCCCCCCCCCCCCACACACACACGTTAAACCCGACTCACTCGACTCACTCGCTCTCGCCAATCTGGAACACGAATAATAAGTTCGCACGAACGCAGCAAATTTCATGCGTGGCAATTGTGTCAGCAAAACGAAACATATTTTGATTGGTGACTCACTTCACAGTCAACACGAAGATGAGGACGGTGACTCATCGTCCAAGCATCTAGAAAGTTAATGTTTCATACATTACTTTTCCATCACTTTCTGGCTGTGAACTGCACTCGGATGATCGTGCTGATTAACCTCCGTCTGACGTCTTCACGGATGTTTTACAACATTAGTTGTTCGTCGTTCAGTATGCCGTAAAGCGCTTTCTCGCGTACAGTACTTCGAACATTTCCCTGACGAAGCGCGTGGTGTGCCAACCCGAAACGCGGGTTGGACGCAATAAGACATTTTCGTGTCCCAAATTGCTGAATTCGTTGAAATAACTGCATTTATAGTTAGTGGTGTGTATACACCATCACCAATCTCTCAAAATGTCGGACAAATTCGACACGAAAGTTATTCAGGTGACGAATGTCGCGCCGACTGCGACAAAAGATCAAATGAAAACCTTGTTCGGATTCATCGGTAGAATCCGCGAGTTGAAAATGTATCCCCCAGAGTAAGTTGAACAATTCTTGAATCAGACGAAATTAATCTTTTCAATATATTTGATTGACCCACAATACAAATACACAGAAGTGAAAAACAAGAATTAGTCATTCAAGTTGAAATTGATAAATTTCAAATTTGAAAATGTGACCGACCTAATTTTATCAATGAAACAGAAAATACGTATCTTGCAATTTGGATTTTTCATATTGTTCACTTTAGGTTGTTTAACAATCGTTGAATTGAAATCGCTATTGACATTGTTGTAAACTGAAAATTAATGGCATCAAACCACCTAGATTCTAGATCCTTTGGGCAGTGGCAAGGATCCTGTATTTGATGGCCAGTCTATGTCTAGATGCTGTAATATTACTACCATGCACAAGAATATGACTGTTGCAATTTGCATATAAACGTGATCAAGGGAAGCATCATGTAATGCAGTATCTGTTTACACCACTGAAGATCCTGGTTAAAATGTATTCAGCAACCCATGCTTGTCATAAGAGTCATCGTATCCCAATTACGTGGACCGATGCTCATGATGCCAATCAAAGGATTGTCGGGTCCAGATTTTTATTATTTACAGACAGCCATCATATGCCTGGAATATTGCTGAGTGCGCATTCAACGGCAAACGAAACAGAAACTATCTGTTAATCACAGTTCATTACCCCCTCATCCCTCAGTGATGATCAGGGTTAGAATTGGCCTTCAGCAACCCATTGTTGTAAGTAAGGCTGGGACGAGTCCATATTTACTATCCGGGTACCCAACCCCCTATTACCTGACCCTACCCGGGTACCCGCTGTAGGTCACAAGAGAGGGGTACAAAATGTCTGATTGGGAAACGGTTGACTGTACTCCTGTCAAAATATATTTAGATACACGTATAATCCGATATGGTCATGCATACACTGAAGTTGACTTAAATTATATAATTATGCAAACATATAAAGTCAGGATTGTGTGTATAGTCAGAAAGATATTTGTTACTTATTGTGTAATCATAGTGTTCTAAATATGTTTTGTCATTAAACAATATGATCACGTGACTTGCTACAGGTCCGGGTAGTCCTGTGGGTATCAGGGTCCTACTGAGTTCCCACCCGACCCGAGTACCCGAGTTACCCGTCCCATCCCTAGTTGTAAGAGGCAGCTCCCTTCATTTCGTAGATAGCAAGGCCTGTGACTGATGATCAGCTAGCAGCGGTTTGTCTGTGTTGTGCCTGCGTGTCAGATGATTACAGTTTGCTACTTGATTAATGATGAGGAATCAATTGCGTCATGATGGCAGGCAGGGAGGCACTTGATATTTCGGAGGAAGTAGTGTAATCATTATCTGTGTGGAGTGATATGTTCGCTTCATATCAATTCACGTACCATGGAACCATCCTTTAATGCAGGGGGCACGGGTGGCCCAGTCGTCTAAGGCGCCGCAATTCGTTGTGCAGAGTTGAGTCTCATGGGCATGCCAGAAACCTATGATTGTGAGTTCGAATCCTGGTTCGCCCCGATTATGTTTCTAGGTTTGTCAGCACCATACCCGTGCTCGTGTGTTTCACAGAAGTGGTAAACGTCTGAGACCTGCATCACTTCGGGCTTTCCTCCCACATTAAGCTGACACGCCGTGATATAACTGGAGTACTGTTAAAAGCAGCGTTAAACCCAACTCACTCACTCCTTTAATGCTGTATCTGTTTATCACAATTTGTCATTCCCCATAAAGATCAGGGTTAGGGGCGACCAACAGGAATGGGTGGTCAAACTTGCTGTCTTGGGTGATGCATGTCATAGTAGCCCTATTGTTTAGATCGATGCTTATGATATTGCTGGAATATTGCTTAGTGTGGTGTTAAACAAAACAAGCACAATTTATTCTAGAACAATCTTAACTGACAATGTTTCTCTACTTTTTAAATGGCGTTTTGGAATATATCTTTATTTCCTATTTTCAGTTCTGATGTACAAGTGTCTGCCCGAGTCTGCTATGTTGAGTATGATGAAACAACCCACGTGGGCGTGGCATTACATCTTACAAACACTGTCTTCATCGACAGAGCACTCATTGTCGTGCCAGTCATGGATGGTAAGTGTCTGTTCCGGAACGTTTTAACTATTAATGAATAATTAAAAATGTTTTTACTTCAAATTGTGTCAGGGGGGTCAGGTAGCCTAGTGGTTAAAGCGTTAGCTCGTCACGCCGAAGACCAGGGTTCGATTCCCGGCATGGGTACAATGTGTGAAGCCCTGCTGTGATATTTCTGGAATATTGCTAAAAGTAAAAGCAGCGTAAAATCAAACTCGCTCACTCACTCAAACTGTGTCAGCCTGTTTTAATGATTACAATTTTCTCGGTGATGTCCGTGAGCCATTGTGTATTTCAATTGCTATGAGAAACAGGTCTGACATTCTGATAACTGATAACATTCATGTTGAGCTAAATATTTTCATAGTAATGTTAGGGGGCACGGGTGGCCCTGTCGTGTAAGGCGCCGCGATTCGCTGTGCAGAGTTGCGTCCCTTGGGCACGCCAGAAACCTATGATTGTGGGTTCGAATCCCGGTTCGCCCCGATTATGTTTCTAGGTTTGTCTGCACCATACCCATGCTCGTGGGTTTCACAAAGTGGTAAACGTCTGAGACCTGCATCACTTCGGGCTTTCCTCCCACATTAAGCTGACACGCCGTGATATAACTGGAATAATGTTAAAAGCGGCGTTAAACCCAACTCACTCACTCATAGTAATGTTAAATGTATCTGGGTGAATTCATGGTTATAGTGAGTCAAACTGTGTTGCTCCTCAGACTCATCTTGATGCTTGTGGCTGCTTATCTGTTTGAAAAACTTATCACAAGTTCTACTGTTGGGAAATCGCTAAATGTCCAAGATTGATTGCAAGAGAAACAAATGATGGTTGATCATGAATTAAATAAGAATATTCATCAATCAAGAGCATTCTCTTTTTTTGCCTTCTATTTCATGTAATTAAGAATGATGAACTAAACTCTTCGGTGATATTTTACTGCACAGGTTACTTTTGATTATCAATTTGCAATGGAAGACTCATCTCTTTTGAGATTTTTGAATGTTTGTCATATGCATTATGGAATGTCTTCTGTGGATTACTTGATTATTTCAGGTAGTGGATATTGTGAGTGTATGTGTTTATCACTCGTTGGCAATATTCCAGCCATATCATATCTCTGTAAATGTTTGAGTCAAGGCCAACCATAATCAATAAGCAAAAGACTCGTGTATAATTGTTAATGCTACCTTTTTATTAAATATATTAAAACTGCTAAGATTAGCCAATTGATGACGGAGATGAATTTATTTCTCAAGTGTCAAGCTGTCCACGATTGATATTACGATGAAATCAATTTGTGTATTCTTTTTGTTTGGTGTCCTAGAAAACTACAACTGTCTTAATGATTACATCCTCTTGATGACAACAGATGAGTCATTCATATTTCAATTGCTATGAGAGACAGTTGTTAGGATACACAACTCTTTACACACTAGATTACAGTAAAGTATACATTGTGCCTGACTGCTTGTGTTACTTCTGATACAGCCCAGTAGTAATTTAGAATAGATCCTGGTACCGAACACACTATTGCTGGTAATGGCAATTAAGTTGGATGGGGTGGTCAGGCTCTGTGACTTGGTTGGTTGGATGTCATGCTACCCCTATATGACATTGAAATGCTCATAATATCAATCACTGGCTCCTCTGTCAGACTCGTTAATTTACAGGCAGCCATGATATGGCTTGAATGTTTACAACTGACAACATAACTTTTGATAGAACAGTTTAAAGCAATGTCCATGCGCACTGACCAGCCGACCACCACTGAAGCCTAAATTACACTGGAGACTGTCAGTTTCTTATAATGTTCTAAGTTATGTGGTTTGTTTTGTAGTGTTGAGTTTATTGTATAAGGATGTATGAGCTCTCAGACATGAGGAGTTAGCTGTGTACTTCATCACCTTGTTTATGTGGGATATTGCCGAGGCATGTTTATGTGGGACAGCACTGTAAAGGAGAAATTCTGATTCATTGTCTCCTGACCCGTGAAGATCCGGGGTAGAATAGGTCTTCAGCAACCCATGCGTGCCGTTAAAAGCAACTATGCTTGGTGTAAAAGGCGACTATAGGATCGGGTGGTCAGACTTGCTGACTTGGTTAATGCATGTCATCGATCCCAATTGCATGGATCGATGCTTATGATATTAATCACTGGATTGTCTGGCCCAGACTCTATTATTTACAGACCGCCGTCATATAGCTGGAATATTGCTGAGAGCGATGTTAAACAACAAACAAGGAAACACTCTAGATTTAATGTATTGGTCTTTGTTGAAACAGTTTAAGAATCAAAATGACTCCCTGAACACTTCAGTGTGCAATTGTTTTACAATTATGAGAAAATGCCTGTTTCAGTGATTTAAATATTCCTCAGACTGATTCAAAGTTATTTGATGTATTATGTATTTCAACTGCAATGAGAAACAGGCTGAGGCTTGACGCGATAGATTACCATAACTGTTACATTTTATGTGTCTCCTTTTGTCCATCTAGATTCATATTCTTTGGCTCAAGGTTGCTGATCATGTAACAACTCTTTAGGACATGTAGGGTTTCCAAGCAGAATTCTTTACCTAGTGCATGTAGTGCCCAATGCTTGTTTTCGGAGCAGTGAATTAAGTGAGATGATTTCAGTGTGTGTCACTGCTACTGTACACATACCAGAAGCCTTGCTCACAAAGCAATCATAGTTCTATGATTTTAAGTCCATTTTGAAATATGAGAGTTATGATCATCTTTAGCCCTAAGATTGTTATGAGGAACAAGAGCCGGAATTGTTTCTTTTGCTGTCATTATCTATTAACAACTGTTTTGACACCCACTTAATTGTTTACAGGATGCAATTATGTAGCCGAGATGTTAAACACAAACTCACTTACTAATAGTAAGATCCCAACCTTCATCCCAAACACATCAATAATAATTCTATAACCATGATAAGCATTATAACTACCCTTTTTCTCAATTTGTTCCATTGGCCCTGACAACATGTAGAATGTAATCATTTGACAGATGAGAAAGATTTCTTGAAAAGGTGGACGGCACAACTGTCTTAATGATTACATCCTCTTGATGACAACAGATGAGTCATTCATATTTCAATTGCTATGAGAGACAGTTGTGTACACTTAGCACACACATATTAATGGCAATACCTGACAATTACAAACTAAAATTCACTGTTTGACCATGTTGAATATCTGCTAGACTGTAAATTGGCATATTTTTCCCAACTTACCTTGCAACTCTTCAGATCAAATTGATCTTGATGTCCTCAGTGGTCTGTGGTATTGAGTATCATTGTTTTACACACACAGACTTTTAGGGTTGTTCTTAAAAGTATGTGTTTTAAATTTAAACTGGTTCTCGCCGTGAATAGCTGGAAAATGCTGATGCGGTGTAAAACAATATTCATTCGTTCATTCATTACACAGAAGCAAGGGCACGAGGGACCTACTGTCGTTTTTCACTTTAAGCTACCCTCCATGACCTTCCTGCTAGAGGCACAGTTTTCACAATTGTTGGGACATTGATTTTAATGTCTGTTTGGTTATTTATGGCTTTGTAAGGTAACTTGGTTACATCGGTGTAACAGGTGAATGTTTGCCACATGCTTGTTTCAGTGATTACAACTATCCCAATGATGCGGTGTCAGATGAAAAGCTACATATTTCAACTGCAATGAGAAACAGGCCGCTTGTTAATCTCTTTAAAGAGATCCTTCTGAATTGGTTATTTGAGTACAGTCAAGTCCCGTTAATCTGACATTGTTGGTTGCATATGATTATGTCGGATTAACGAGTATGTCGGATAAACAAAATTAGGTAGTACAAACGTTTGTCATCGAAAATTGGACAACTACACAATAGATAACGATACGAACGCATTGGTAAAGGAAAAATGAACTATTCATATTGTTTTGTTACAATGTCAGGGGAATATGTTTTCTAATCATGCAACCACTAAAGTTTAACACAAAACTACTGTTACGGACTGTCTGACTTATTCAAAATTGACTGATTTTTGAAGCATAGTCTGGAATGGAAGTTGCTGATTTGAAACTAGTGCCGCAATGCTTAAGAAAGCTGCTTTCTAAGTGGCTAATGTCGACTTCCTGTTAGTAATTTCATTAGTCGGTCAATGTTTTGCGAAATGTCGTTCAGACGTGACCTGTAATGGGATGTCCTCAGCGGTAGTGAGAACTTGTATCTGATTTTAATGAGATTGAGGTAATCTAGGCATGTGATTAATCCTGTTTTGTTTATTTCAAGTAGTAATTGTTTAATGTTAAGCAAGTTTACCCCTGCAGCAGTTGAAATATACAGCTACTCACCGACTTGTCCTATATCAAAATTACAGGGCTGTGTACTCGCGGGCAGATGACCACGGAGTATGCTGATCACTGTCGGATTAACAAGACAGATTAATGAGTGATTTCAGCAATTCGTTGCAAATTAGGTGTGTCGGAGTCAGAGTGCGAGACTGTCGGATTAACATGTCTAAATAGCACTGATTAAATCGGTTCCCATCTTTAGTGTCGGATATAGCTGATTGTCGGATTATGAGTGTTGGATTAATGAGACCTGACTGTATTTTCATAATGTTAGTAAAGGTTTGTAGAAATTTTTAGAATTCTGATTTGACGTTGTTTTCATGTGGACCATTGTGTTTGTCTTCCAGGGAAGATCCCGGATGAGGGAAAGGCGCTCCAGCTGACACCCCAGGCGGTGGCCGGGATGTTTCCCGGTCAGCCCACCTGGCCCAGCAACGTCACCAGTCAGGTAAATACAGATAACTCAATTACAACTGGAAATATGCTGATGTCGTAAATTATATCTTTACTCGTAGCCTAAGTATTGTTGTCATAATTGTGCTGTGTGTCAGGAAGCTCTCTATTAGAAATGTGCTATGGTGACACGTATCCATGACAAATGACTTTGTTGGCAAGAAATACAGATTTGTGAACTATTGTTTTCGTTTTCACTTTGCACAGGGAAATTCCTCCCACACAATGAATGTTAATGAGACAAGTTTTTCTTCTTTTTCAAAGGTAGCGAGGTCTGTTACTGATGATGGTTATGCAGCGGTTTGTCTGTGTTGTGTCTGCGTGTCAGATGATTACATTTTGCTACTTGATTAATGATGAGGAATCAATTGCGTCATGATGGCAGGCAGGCAGGCACTTGATATTTTGGAGGAAGTAGCTTCAATCATTATGTGTTTTTTTTCCCCTAAAGAAAAATATGTAATCCAATCATTCTCAAAGTTTTGAAGATATATTCGTTATACTATGTTTAACACATTTGAAATCTTGCCTGCACTCCACCATTGTCTTGCACGCTTTACGTTCCAGAAGTAGTGCCAAATCACAGTTATAAGTGTTTTTCACAGAAACAAAGTGATTCTTTTGCTATAGCTTACACTAGAAGACGTACACGTATCCAAGACAAATGACTTTGTTGGCAAGGAATACGGCTTTATGTTCTATCTTTTTCATTTTCACTTCGCACAGGGAAATTGCTCACACTATGGATGTTAAGAGTCGAGTTCTTTTTTCTTTTTTTCAGCCTACTGTGATATTGCTCGAATATCGCTAAACGTGGTGTAAAACAATTCTTACTCACTGTTCATTTCGTAGATAGTGAGGCCTGTGACTGATGATCAACCTGCAGCAGTTTGTCCGTGTTGTGCCTGCGTGTCAGATGATCAGCCTGCAGCTGTTTGTCCGTGTTGTGCCTGTGTGTCAGATGATCAACCTGCAGCGGTTTGTCTGTGTTGTGCCTGCATGTCAGATGATCAGCCTGCAGCTGTTTGTCCGTGTTGTGCCTGCGTGTCAGATGATCAGCCTGCAGCTGTTTGTCTGTGTTGTGCCTGCAGCTGTTTGTCTGTGTTGTGCCTGCAGCTGTTTGTCCGTGTTGTGCCTGCGTGTCAGATGATCAGCCTGCAGCTGTTTGTCTGTGTTGTGCCTGCGTGTCAGATGATTACAGTTTGCTACTTGATTAATGATGAGGAATCAATTGCGTCATGATGGCAGGCAGGCAGGCAGACACTTGATATTTTGGAGGAAGTAATGTAATCATTACGTGTGTGGAATGTTCAAATTTGTCCTCTGTTTTGTCCACTTTCTATGCTTATTTATGACTTTTTTCAGATATCTGGTTCTGGCATCAACCAGGTGATCAACACGACGGATCCGCGGCTGACGGCCCTGGGCCTGTCCCAGTATCCTTCCCTCCCAGCCTGCACCGACCCCACCAAGGTGGAGGAGATACGCCGGACGGTGTACGTCGGCAATCTCGACACCACGGTCAGTACACCTGCCACTCGTTTATCCTTCCCTGTTGGGAGGGGGGGGGGGGGGGGGGGATCAGGAGGAATAGGTCCCGTAGGGTCTGGAGGTTACAGTGGCTGGTCAGACTCATTGTATGTCATCATATGAGATCTTGTTCATGATATCAACCACTTGCTTGTTGGCCCGTATTAATTATATTCTGACCCTGCAGCCCTCTAAGTAGCCCCCATTTTGGTGGCCAAATATGACTAAAATCTATGATTGGCGACCTAAATTTATCAACTGCTCGCCGCTTGGCTACCTGAAAGTAAACATAATTGGCGACAGTATCTATTTAAGATATCCATTGGCTCCTACAAACTGAGGTTTTGCTCTTAAAATATTCATACGAGGAGCTGCTCGGCTCCCTAACTAAAAAACGAACTTAGAGGGCTGCCCTGGGGGATATTGCTTGAATATTGCTGACTGTGGGTTTATATAATAACACTAACTTTGTTCCTACAATATGACTCGATATAATTTGCTGGTATTTGACAAATTTGCTCATCTTATTTTGTTGTGAAGAATTGATATGTTAAATACAGGTACTATGAGATAACCCTGACTGGCAGTGTCCAAAATAACTGCCTGCCCGCCTGCCTGTGGCTGGTAACTTTTCTGTCGGGCTGCATGAAATTTTCCTTCACCTGCTCGACTACTTACAATTCAGTTTACTGATAATTCCTTGTAGTTTCTCAAGTGATTGTTTGCATTATTTCAACTGAATCAAGGCGTGATTTGTCCTTTATTTTATGATTTTTCAATATTTTTTATGTCTGAATGTGGACAGGTAACTTTGAAGATGGGCCACCTACCTGACTGTCTTGTTTAGTTTCAAAATTATTTCAAACATTGCTCACTGGTATGAAGCATTTATGCATAAACATGAATCACCTGATTATTGTCCCTTATAATTATTGCTTTCCATCATTTGGTGCTGAAGATCTGAGTTTGTGAATGTGTGTTGATCACGGTGATGATGTGATATTGCTTGAATAGTACTTACAGTAGCCAGCATTGAACAATACTCACTCGTCCAGAAAGAGACCTCATCAGTTTCATTGTATGCAGTTTAGGATTAGGGCATATATTTCATGTCAAAAATAATAATCCAGTCATTTAACAAAATGTCACTTTTGATTATATCCCATTCTGTTAATTCAGGTGACCTCTGAGCAGCTTTTGAACTTCTTCGGCCAGGTGGGCGAGGTGAAGTATGTGAGTATGGCCGGGGATGAGAACCAGCCTGCCCGGTTTGCCTATGTCGAGTTCACTGACCAGCGCTCTGTGGCCACGGCCCTCACCTACAATGGAGTCATGTTCCAGAGGAGGCCTCTCAAGTAAGTAACTGCTGGTTAAAATGGGTGATGATTGGTCTCCAGCAACCTAGGCTGGTCCTTAGACTGTATGGATGGTTGCTCATAATATGAATCACAGGAATGGGTGGTCCAGACCTGCTGTCATACAGCTGGAATATTGCTGAATGTGGATTTAAGCAATAAACAGCTATGAACTGAACAATAAGTAGCCTAGTTGGGGTAGAGGGACCCAGGGAGGAAGCTGCTTTCATGTTGATTGCATGGTTGGCATTATCCTGACATATCCTGACATATGCTGATGAACCCTGGGTGTATGGTAGGTAATTCAAGTCTTGACTGACCCATAATGATTTTCACATTGTTCATTCTTGGATGAAGGCTATAGGGACAGGAGTACCACCAATGCATTGGTTATCCTTTATTTCTGTGACTATGAAACCAATATGGACCAACTTAGCAGAAAAAAAGTTTGGGTTGCCATTTTTTCTTTTGCTCAAATTACCTTCTACAGCCTCATGGAGACCGGGGTTAGAATAGGTCACCAGCACCCAGTTAACAGTTGTGATTGCTTATCATCCTGAGGCTTTTGTAAGGATAATACATGTTCTGGTCACAATATGGGTGATTTACCCCAGATATGACTGAATTTCAATATGTAGTAGATGTATCAGTGCCTAGACTATCTGTCTCTTTGCTTGACCTGTGTGTGGTGTTGTAGGGTGATGCATTCCAAGTCTGCCATCGTGAAGCCGCTGACAAAGTCGCAGGAGGCGTCTCAGCGTGAGATTGAGGAGGCCATGAAGAAGGTGAAGGAAGCTCAGTCTCTCATTGCAGCCGCGGCAGGAGGTAAGACGCCACGTGAGCCAACTACTTGTTTCATCCACTCCTTTCTAATTGTAGTCAGCAGCTCTATTCTGGGGTGGATGGGGGTGGGGGGTGGGTGTGGGGTGTGTGTGTGTGTGGTGTGTGGTGTGTGGTGTGTGTGGTGTGTGTGTGTGTGGGGGGGAAGTCTGCAGGAACAAGATGTTGTTGCTCAATTGGTCATAGAGCAATAGAGCTTTTACACTGGCACATCTCTACACTAGCAAGTGTGTTTCCAGATGCTAACTTTTAAGAATTTGCTGTCAACTTTGTTTTTTATAACAGTCCGTCATAAAATTTGTTGAATTAGCTAAACTGAATAGTCAACTGAACATGCTGGGCTGGTCACCAGTTAGTATTAGCCTGCGTTCAGAACTACAGTTTAGAAAAATACTGATTAACTTCGACCAACTTTCCCATTTGGATAGCCCCTCAGTCAGACTTCTAGAATACAGGAGGGATGGATGGCCCCGTCTAAGGTGATGCAATTTGCCCTGCTGAGTTGAATCCCTTGGGCACACCAGAAACCTATGATTGTGGGTTCGCCCTGATTATGTTTCTAGGTTTGTCAGCACCATACCTGTGCTCATGGGTTTCACCAAAGTGCATTACTTTGGGCTTTCCTCCCACATCAAGCTGACACACTGTGATATAGCTGGAATACTGTTTAGCAGCGTTAAACCCATCTTCCCGAGGCAAGTGACTTAGCTACAAATGTCCAGTTTCCACCCTTGCTGAACTAGGCTGAAATTCCTGGGCTCGATCGTAGCACCACCAGTGGTTATTATGAGTTATGTCCCTTCTGAGCTTCCCCTATGGACCAATCCAATTCCATCACTTGCATTTCAAACAAAATTGCGGTGCCCAGTCAAGACGATCTGATCGATAATCAAGATCTATATTGTCATAAAACGGGTCTTACATTGCAAGGTGCATCAAATCACGTGAGCACATTGATTAAAAACATGAAAAGGTTTGGAAAATATCTGTTGACAAGTTGGCGGGGCACATGCTTTGCAAATCCTGCAATCGACCGAAATCTGCACAACAGTTTACAAACCAGATTTAGATTTCGTTGCGAGATTTTGGTTGGACTATGCATAGACTCGTTAGTCCATCCAAAACTCCATAATACCAGCTTAGTTTGGCAAGAGTGGAAACTGGACTTTTATAGTCAGTTAACTCTCTTCCCTGGGAAGATTCATTAAACCCAACTCACTCACTCACTCCCTCCCTCCTTAAAGCAGTCAATAAAAGCTGAGCTCAAGTGTGAAATACTTGTCCAGTGTAGTGACATACAATGTATATGTAGTGCTCCTTGAAAACAACCTTGGGCCTACTATTAGAAACGCGCTATGGTAGCATCTATCATGATATGTATTTTAATCGTACAAGGACCTATGGTGCCCGTGAAGACCTGGGTTAAAATTGGTCTCCAGTTGTAAGGCTTGTTGTAAGAGTAGACTAACGGGATCGGGTGGTCATTCTCACCATCTCGCTTTATACATGTCATTGTAAACCAATTGCGTAGATTGATGCTCATGATGTCAATCACTGGATTGTCTGGCCGAGACACAATTATTTTGTCATATTGCTGGACTATTGCTGAGTGCGGCGTTAATATAAACACATACATGTAGTGCTCCTTTAAAACAAGCTTGAAGCACCTGTGCAGTAAAATATTTGTAGGACTTAGATCTATGGTGGGACCTCAATCCGTGGCAGACTCTTATTGCTATGACATGTTTGCAATGATGTCATATCTGTGAACAGACAATCAATTCAATTATATGACATCATTCTTGAGATGACATCATGAGTCGTTGCCTATGATGACGTCATGTAAGTTTAACGTCTATTACAGATAGACACAGCAATCATTAAAAAATGATGGAACGGACACCATAGAAAATGCTTGATCTTTTCAAATGTTTTTTTTAAAAATCGAAGAAGTTCCTCTTATAAAGTCTCTGAATGCAAAGGGGAGAAGTGGGAAACTATTCAGGATTTCATCAACTCCAGCAAATGCAAGGATGGTGTGGAACATCTTAGAAAATTATTCCTTCGATGAAACTTAGGGGAATGTTTTTAAGAAAGGCACCGATATGCAATCCCTGCACTGATGCTGGTGTTCCATTGGGGAATTGATAATAATAATCCAGAGAAATCACAACATTGATAATGAAAAGTCTGCCGCTATATATGAATCTATACAACGGTTAACGTCATAGAAATTGCAACTTATTGAGAATATATGATAAACCGCCATAGATCTGAGCATGCACCAATATTTGCCCTATTTGGGCCACAGACCTGAGAATCCGCCATGGATCAGTCCTACCATAGATCTGTGTCCTACATGTATGTGAGATGTAGGATTAGTTAACTAGAAGGGTCCATATGTTAAGAAGTGATTTATTTCTGCTTTCTTTGTCATATTTCAGACAGAAGACGAGACAGAAGAAGCCGCTCACGATCTCGTTCAAGATCGAAAGGTCGCAGCAGATCCAGATCACGGTCTAGGCGGAGATCAAGGTCCAGGCGATCACGATCTCGGAAAAGATCCAGATCTCGCCGTAGATCTCGTTCACGGAGACGTAGCAGAACCCCTAAACGCAGGTCAAGATCAACATCAAGGACAAGACGAAGAAGGCGATCGAAATCAAGGTGAAAGCTCAAATTTGAAAGTTGCTTGCACAAATGCTTCATGGACTTCCATGTTCATGGCAGGGGGAAAGTCTAGTTGGTATAGTATTGGTGGGTTGTACCTAGCTCTACTCGTTGCTGCTCTATTCTGCACCAGCTCTATTCCCCACCAGCTCTATGCCCTACCAGGTCTATGCCCCACCAGCTGTATGCTCCACCCGCTGTATGCCCCACCAGCTGTATGCCCCACCCGCCCTATGCCCCACCCCCTCTATGCCCCGCCAGCTCTATGCCCCACCAGCTCTATGCCCCACAAGCTGTATGCATCACCAGCTGTATGCCCCACCCGCTGTATGCCCCGCCAGCTGTTTGCCCCTTCAGCTCCATGCCCCACCAGCTGTTTGCCCCACCAGCTCCATGCCCCTCCAGCTTCATGCCCCACCAGCTCCATGCCCCACCAGCTGCATGCCCCTCAAGCTGTTTGCCCCACCTGCTCCATGCCCCACCAGCTCCATGCCCCTCCAGCTGTTTCCCCACCAGCTCCATGCTCCTCCAGCTGTTTCCCCACCAGCTCCATGCCCCTCCAGCTCCATGCCCCACCTAGTCTTTTACCCGTGAGTGCTATGTAGGAAGCCATTCTTGTTGCCCTCCATTTTTGAATTGGTAACAGTGGTGTATTTCCATCTTCCCTCACCCTCACTTACGTTACAACTTCTTTAGATTGATTAAACCTTCACTGGGAGAGATTCTGCTTCCCTGTGAACTCAGTTTGCCAATGCTTAGTGAGATGAATTGACAGCTACTTCAGCTGGATCCTTGTGTAACTTGGGAGGGACACCTACAGTGATGCCTCTGGTGCATCTAGTCTGAGATGTCCTGCTTCATGTGTCAAATAATGTGAATGTGGTTTGATTATGGTTTAAAAACATGTTGCACTTGTAGTATAAAAAGTTGTCATATCCACTGACATAAAACGGGACTGCTTTAACATTTTGATGGAATTTGTCCTCTTCTATCGCTGCTGGTGTTAGGCAGTTGAGGTTATTCTTTTATGGACTTCTTCCAAATGACCCAAGGCATTTCTTTGGCGCCTGTTATGAAAAGGTTAAGGTCATGGGATAGAAAAAAATACTGACATGAAAGTTTGTGGTTACACAAATAAAGATGCAGTTATTGTATTAAACTTGGAATATATTTTCCTAGGATGGAGCCCTGCTTTGTAAAGGTTTTGGTCAAGCTTGGTCAAAGTTTAAGGTCGGCATTCAGGCTTTGATTAAACACGGTTTATTATATCAGTTGCTCAGGCATAATTACTTCTACAGACATGAAACTTTATACTGACATGTTTTACACCTACAATACTAGTTCCACATCAACCTAGGGATTCGATATTTGCACTTGCAGTGAGGTCAAAGGTCAAGGTCACATGCTAGAAATGTATGTACCTTTAAATTTAGTATATATTCTCCTGGATGGTGCCCTACTTTGAGAAAAGCCCTTCAACAAGTTACCTCTACAGTGCATGTGTCGGTACAAATCCTACCACATAAAATGTTGGTGTTTATCAAAGGTCCTGATTGACTTTGAGTTTTATTGTGAAACATGTTTGTATCATTCATTGCTAGTTACTGTTGTATCTTTACTTGTATAATCCTGAGACCTGGTAGCTGCATCTTCAGAAGTTGTCCTGGTGAAGGTCGAGGTCTGTTTGTGCAAGTACTTGCAAGCCCCTCTGTCCATACCTATATTCTCTGTATTACTGTGTATATCATTCAGCATCCTAGATTACTGTCTTCAGATTCTTTATCATGATGTCTTCAGTGTAATGTGTCTTTCCCTATGTTGCACATGGTGCACTGAATAACATACAGTTACATGTATTAAGTAGCTGTGTTGCAGGCACAATGATCACCACCCATCCTTATTGAGTTTCCTCAACTAATAACTGATACATCTTTAAAATGTTTTAAATTTGATTTTCCAACCAAGGAACCAGTCCCTGATCTGATATGTGTGTCAAAGCAGGAAGTGGTTTTGTATTGAATATCCATACACACAACTTGGCTGTCATCCAATGTTTTCTTCCAGGAACAGTTCATCTGTTTCAGTACTGTCTCGTCTGGGACTGCCATAACCATGGTTAGGGGTTTCACCAAAGTGGTAAATGTCTCAGATCTGCGTCACTGTAGGCCTCCCCACCCATCCATGTCCAGCTGAGACCGTGCTGTTGCTGAAATAATGTTGAAAGCGGTGACAAGCCAAACCCCTCATAAGTCCTGGACTGGAAGGTCATTAAGTTGACTAAGCATGAAACAATAAAATGGAGTCGGCACATGTCAAGGTTGCCTGTTAACATTTTGACATGTAATACCTGTATGTGCCGTGTATGTATTAGCTGTGGTTCTGAAGCCTAGGTTTCTGCTGTAGGTCTGGGATAGCCCCGCCTGTTGTGGTGTAAGTATATCAGCTGAAACACCACACTCACACACCTACATCTGCCACCAATAGAAACATTGTGGGAATATATTGTACATAAAGATTAGATTTTGCTAATATGTTTGGTGCTTTGAGATTTTACTTTTTGGTTTTCTATTTGGTTCTGTGAGTATCGCCATGATTATTGCTTTATTGCATCCTGCTACCCTCCTGTCCGAGACCACGTTATTGTCATGTTGACAGGGTTGCAGCTATGTGTAGACCCACCATGTCCGAGACCACGTTATTGTCATGTCGACAGGGTTGCAGCTATGTGTAGACCACCATGTCCGAGACCACGTTATTGTCATGTCGACCGGGTTGCAGCTATGTGTAGACCCACCATGTCTGAGACCACGTTATTGTCATGTCGACAGGGTTGCAGCTATGTGTAGACCCACCATGTCCGAGACCATGTTATTGTCATGTCGACAGGGTTGCAGCGCTGACAGGTTTATCCCATAACAAGTGGACTATTTTTGTCGATTGTTTTTGTGTACCATCTATTCGAGGCCAGTAGTGTGTATACAATGGTGAGATCTGTCATCAACAGTTGTTCCTCCACCAGGTTGGTTACTTACACACATCCATGTAATATCTGGAATATTGCTGATGGCGCTGACTAACGACATTCTCGCGCTCACTCCCAAACGGCCAGACCGCCTTCTCTGAATGAAAGCTTCATCTAATATTGATCAGTGTTCAGATGGTAGGCTAGTCATATGAAAACAAGGTATAAATGAGCCAACTGAAATCTGTTTCGTGATCATATGTAGATGAATGGGACTCATCTCAATGTTTAGCTGTACACACAGGTCAAGTTGAATAGTCTGCTAATGGGGTCCAGGGACTTAGGAGTAAGAGTGCTAGCTGCCTTATGCTGTTGTATTTGGTGGATGAAGGGAATTTAGTTATTTGTTTACAATGACATTCTGTACAACACAACAGAAACATTAACTGTCATTCATGATTGTTCACACACACACATACGCCATTCACACAAGTTAAATTTGGTCTTCAGCAACCTGTGGTTGTTAGGGTGACCAAATGGATCGGATGGTCAGATTTGGTTGATGCATGGGGGCACGGGTGGCCAAGTCAGCTAAGGCGCCGCGATTCGCTGTGCAGAGTTGCGTCCGTAAGACACGCCAGAAACCTATGATTGTGGGTTCAAATCCCGGTTCTCCCCGATTATGTTTCTAGGTTTGTCAGCACCATACCCATGCTCGTGGGTTTCACCGAAGTGGTAAACGTCTGAGACCTGCATCACTTCGGGCCTTCCTCCCACATTAAGCTGACACGCTGCGATATAACTGGAATACTGTTAAAAGCGGCGTTAAACCCAACTCACTCACTGGTTAATGCATGTGGTCATATACAATTACGTATTGAAATGATGCTCATGATATCAAGCACTGGAATGTCTGGTCTAGACTTGATTATTTGCAGACTGCCGTCATATAGCTGGAGTATTTCTGAATGCGGCGTTAAACCAACAAAACACATGTGAAAATGTTTTCAATTCTTGGTTGCCATTCTAGGGGTGAATAGCCCGTGCTTGTAACTAGAATGATCATTGGATGGTTACAGTGTTTGAACACTGATATGTCATTGTATAAAGATGTGGACTGGGTATCATTCCATCCACCTCTGGCTTGTCTAGGCCTGTGTTATAGCTGGAATATAGCTGACTGGCTACATTCTTCCACTGAGACCAAGCCACAAATTTTATTGATAAATAATCTGGCCACTTTGTAATAGTCAACTATTTTGTTTTATGAATGGTGGATTCTTGTTTTAATGGAACATAATAATGACAGAAACCAATAAATGAAGGGTAGAAACACATAAGGACAACACTGAGACCCTGAATGAAAAAATCCACTTTCCAGCCAAAACTTGCATGATTTCTTTCAGTGTCATTTGTCATTTATGTGATGATACTGATTGAATTTGCAAATCTTCTTTTTGGTTGTGCTTCTGGTTATATGAATAAACTGTGCACCCATAACATACCTGTGGCTCCTGTTGTTTGGCCTGTGTCATGGCTGCCACACTTTATTGATCAGCTGTTTCTTCACCTGCTCAGTATTTGTGTGACGAGGACCTGCCATTATCCTTGCATTGCTACCTGATGTTATAATTATTCATGTGTCCCTTTATTTTGGTGTATTGTCCTTGTGTAAATGTCTAATGTGCATGTAGAGTGAAGTCCTGTGTCCTGTTGTTATTTAGGAAATCCCTCTGTTCGTCACTCTTTGGAATTTTTGTTGTTTTGACATTACTGCTGCGTATTGCTGCAAAATTGCCGATGCAGCATTAAACAATCCCTTGCTCACTTTAGACCATCTGGACCCGTTTCACTGAACAGTTTGGATTAACATGTTTGCTGTATGAAAAACGTTATGTATGTTTGTTCCGTCAAATTAATCACAATTTTGGTAGACTTGCATGCAGTTCATGGCCCTTATGTGATTTATTCCCTCCGTTCCTTGCTTTCAGCACTGACTTGAGATGTATTGCCCTTGTCATTAAGTGCCATTTGAATAAGTCTTGTATGGAAGAAATTTGAACTCATTTATTTTCTACAGATCGCGGAGGTCAAGGTCACGTGAGAGGAGGAAGTCACGATCTAGATCTAGGTCAAAGCAGCAGAGCAGGTCACGGCGATCTCGCTCCAGGTAAGTCACTGTTTAGTGACCTTAACCTTGATGTTGATTTTTTAGTACATGTAGTCTTGCAATGCAATCTCCAATCAGAATTGCCAGAATTGGCTTGTAGTAGCTGGCTTCAGAACTTTCAATCCCAGAGTTGCTCTGGTTATTATCCTATTAGGGTATACCAGAAAACCAGCATTTGTCCAGAGTATTAGAAGGACACATACACGCACACGTGTTAAACGTCAAACCCATTTCACTTCACCTATTATGGTCCGTCAACACGGGGCTCGTTGGTTTTATATAAATGGTAACCATTTTCCCACATTGAGCGACCATGCAATGATATACATGAAATACTGCTAAAATCAGTCAAACATGACTCTTTCACCATGCTTTCCAGATGCGTTAATACTAGAAGCTGTTCAAGTGAATGGATTTCTCATTGAGAATAAACTATGGTAACAGTATTAGGTTACAATTGCCCCATTACCCCAGTAACTATGGTAACACTGCTTAATCCCGAGACGATGGAATAAATGTTTTATAAAACCAATGATCTGTTTCGTTTGTTATTTGGTAGATAATATTTGTATCATTTCTATAGAACCTTTTCATTTTGTTCACAGAAAGAAATCGCGAACACCTCCGAAAGCTTTCAGCAGCAGAAGATCGAGATCAAGGTGAGGCAAAAACACAGCCTTTCCTTTCATATTTCATGTTTTATGGCCATATTTCATCAGTTTTGTACAAAACTAATACACGTCTTAGGAAAATGATCATATAGGTATTAACAACCATGCAGTAGAATTCTGTCACGTTGAATCGTGCCTACAGTTGTTTCAATTACAAGAACTGAAGAAGACCTCCACAACTTTTGCTGATCGTAATGTGATACTATCTGACAGATATTCAAAACTTATCATTGCACCAAATTTTTACAATAGGAGTCGGCGTAAGAGTCGTTCTCGTAGTCGGCACAGGTCCAAGTCCAAGTCCAAGTCCCGCGAGAAGAAAAAATCAGTGTCCCGTTCCCCATCCCCTCCTAAGCTGGAGCGAGAGTGCTCCATACCCGCAAACAAAGGTGATGGTGGGGACTCGCCGCCAAGACAGTCGAGAAGGTCAGTTATCTCCCTTTATTTTGGCTCTTGCATGTCTGTCATAGTCTGTAGCAGTGTCCTCGGTTCAACTTTATATTTGTTTTTTTTCTGTTTAATACCATGGAGGAATGTGTTCTACAACAACAATTAAATCCCAGTCCACCGAAGGGAAATCTTTGAAGTGTTTAACTATTCTAGAATTAGGTTCAGCCTGAAACGACATTGATATTTAGCCACATCTTTTGGCGCATGCAGTTTTGCTTTTTACAGTGTGATGTTTTGTATCCATGTGTATTCATATCATTTAAAGTTTTAGCTAGGTGAATTGGGTTAATTTTAATTTTGTATCTGATGATCGTACCTCAAACGTCATATTATTTTTTTTTCTTTTGAATATTTTTCATAATCAAACAGAACATTGACCGTTTGCAATTAGCACCATTTCCGAAAACATTTTATAAAAACGGTTTTGTTTAGTTGAAGCATCTTCCCTTGTAATTAGAAGTATCAGTTTGGTTTCATATGAAGATGTTTTAGCAAGTAAACAATGGTAAATGAGGACAGATTCTCAGTTAGGATAAGAATAAATCATGCATATATTAAGGTGTGTTACACTTTTGGTGTGCTTTGTATGTTCAGAGGAGTTTTCTGTATTTCTTAGTCCCAGCTCGAAGCCAATCAAAGTTGAACCCACCAGCAAGAGGTAAAGTCGAGATTGTATTGTGGTGACTTTAGAAATGAGCATCCCTAAATATCCCCAGCATTCTGCTGCTCAGTTACTTTTTCCACTTCTTCCCGAGACAAGGCTGGTAACTGACTATAAAAGTCAAGTTTCCACCCTTGCTCAACTAGGCTGGAATTCCAGAGTTTGTTTGGTTGGTGTCTATGCATAGTCCAATCAAAATTGCACAACCAACATGGATTTCAATGTGCAGATTTCAGTCGACTGTCATCTTCCTGAGGCAAGAGAGTAAACTAACTAAAAGTCCAGTTTCCACCCTTGGCGAACTAGGCTGGTATTATGGAGTTACATTTGGCTGGACTAACAAGTCTAACATAGTGCAACCAAAATTGCGCTATGAAATCGAAATCCGGTTCGTAAACTGTTGTGCAGATTTCAGTCGATTGCAGGATTTGCAAAGCATGTGCACCACCAACTTGTTGTCAACAGATATTTTCCAAACCTTTTCATGTTTTTAATAAAAGTGATTTAATGCACTTTGCGATGTAAGAGCGTTTTATCACAACATAGATCTTGATGATCGTCTTGACTGGGCACCACCGTTTTGTTTCAAACAAATGCAAGTGGTGGAATCTGATTGGTCCATAGAAGAATCTTAGAATGGACATAACTTGTAATAACCACTGGTGGTTTACAATCGTGCCCAGGAATTCCAGCCAAGTTCGACAAGGGTGGAAAATGGACTTTTATAGTCAGTTAACTCCCTTGCCTAGGGAAGATGGTTGACTGTAGGATTTCCAAAGCATATGTACTGCCAACTGGGCGTCGACAGATATTTTGCAAATCTCTTCATGTTTTTAATCAAATTGCTCAAGTGATTTGATGCACTTCGCGGGATAAGACCGTTTTATGACAACATAGATCTTAAGTATGGATCAGATCGTCTTGACTGGGCGCTGCCATTTTGTTTGATGCAAGTGATATGATGGGTGGAATCTGATTAATCAATAGGAAGGACATAGAAGGGACATAATGGGTAAGAGCACTATGATCCATCCTGGAAATTTCAGCCTAGTTCGGCAAGGGTGGAAACTGGACTTTTATAGTCAGTTAACTCCCTAGCCTCGGTGCTTGTCGTAAAAGTCGACTATGCTTGTCGTAAAAGGCGACTAACGGGATCGGGTTGTCAGGCTCGCTGACTTGGTTGATACATGTCATCGATCCTAATTGCGTAGATCGATGCTCATGATATCAATCACTGGATTGTCTGGTCCAGGCTCGATTATTTACAGACCGCCGTCATATAGCTGGAATATTGCTGAGTGCGGCATTAAATAACAAACCAACCAACCAACCCTAGCCTCGGGAAGATGCTTTTTCCACTTCCAATCATCTTGATTATCATGAAGTGAAGGAATCATGGTGACACCAAGTTAGCTGGTATAATGAATTTCTTGCCAATAGTGTTCCTATGTGAATAATGGAAAGCTTTACTACACCAAATCCTTAGAGTGATCTAATGACAGCAGATATTATGCAAGCCAACTAGCATAGGCTCTTGTCTATGATGATTTAAGCAGGAAGAAGGTTAAGAAATGTTTGCATGTGATGCGTATTTGCAATTGAGGATACTCAACCTTGATTACAACTCGACACCAATGAAGCAAATGAGGACTCTCTATTTCCTTGTCTTACACACGAGGATTTAAATTTCAATAGACGTTACTCCTGCATATGCTTGATTTATGTATTTGAAAAGTCATTTTTGAGCTGTAATGTTGTTCACAGCAGTTTTAAATTAATGATCCTTAAGCATTTGAACTTACAAATTTGGCTTGTTGATCTGGGTAATAAGCATGACCTGGCTGATTGTGTGTCATCGCACCCCAGTGATTGTTGGCCACTAGTTTGTCTGCTGATGCCTCAAGTATGTGTAGGCTACTATGACATGGCTGGAATATTGCTGACTGTAGAGTAAAACCACATTCACTGACATCTGGCTGATGTTGACGAGTGGCTGGGTGCAGGACAACTCATTGTTACAGACTGTACCTCCCCTGTACTCACTCACTCACTCACTCTGGGATATACATAGCAGAGTGGCCATTTTGCTTCATGCATTTTACGTTGAATATTATGAACCAATTCTCATTGTCATCAGGATTCATCAGATGTCTGTAGGTATCCATATTTTCTGTTTTTATTTAGTGTGACTGCCAGTGAATCTAAATCCTCCAAACCGAGGTAACTATTTCTGAATTTATGCATTCGTCTTTTTTCAGCCACTAATCAATAACAGCATTGTGTAGTTGCTGTATTGATTCAGATAGTTTATTAGAAATTATCTTCTGTTAGTGTGGTTCATTTTCATGTGAATTGCTTGGAAATTGTCAATTTGTGGAGTTTGTACCCAGAAATAGTTCATCATATTGGCACTTTATCACAGATTTATCTAGTAGGGCTGGGACGGGTACTCGGGTCGGGTGGGTCCTGGGTAGGACCCGGGTACCCACAGGACTATCCGGACCTGTGGTTAGTCAGGTGATAATGGTTAAATGACAATAACAGTAAAATTCCATGGTTACACAAGTACAAGTCCCACATGTTTGCACTTCATTCTGACTATGGGCACATTCATTCTGACTATGGGCACATTCATTCTGACTATGGGCACATTCATTCTGACTATGGGCACATTCATTCTGACTATGGGCACATTCATTCTGACTATGGGCACATTCATTCTGACTATGGGCACATTCATTCTGACTATGGGCACATTCATTCTGACTTTGGGCACATTCATTCTGACTATGGGCACATTCATTCTGACTGGGGGCACATTCATTCTGACTATGGGCACATTCATTCTGACTTTGATAGGGTTGAGTAAAGACAAAGCTTCAGTCAGCTTCAGTGGTTTACACAATCAGATTGTTTTATATATCGGAACACTTTTTGCAGGGGCTCTGGTAAAACAATTCCCAATTTAACATTTTGTGCCCAACTTATGACCTACAGCAGGTACCCTGGTTGGGGCGGGTAATAGGGGGGCGGTACCCGGGTAGTAAATTTGGACTTGTCCCAGCCCTATTATCTAGGATTCCAAACTAAGTGCCCTTGGCAGGCAGAACTGTGTATATTATCTGTAGCAAGGACCATCTGACTATCAGTTGTACATTGTTTTTGGGGAAAGTTCACTAAACTTCCCTTAGTCTGCTTTTGTTTCTCAGATGCTACGACAAGCTGGCTACCACATGTGACAGGGATATGAGACTGTAAAATGAAAGCTTAAAGCCAATTGGGCCTTATATTTGAACTAGCCAATCAAAACTTGCTTCACATTTCAACAGTCATTATTTCGGAATGTATCTCTAAATCAATCGTTACTGAATTCAAACTGGAGACTTGAGGTTACCATTAAAGGTTAACATTCTCCAATCACAAAAATGTGTTTTCTTCCGATTTTGACAAAGATTGATTAACCTTACTGTTGAATTAACATCAATAGCCGAAGGTACAATCGAAAACATATTTAGTGTTTTGATATTATGTTGCGCTAAAGGGCACAGTAATATTTTGTATATGAAAGTCCCCATGAGCACATTCTGAAATAATGTAGGTGTTTCCCCAGGTTCGAATAGCTCGGGGGAACATGTTAGTTGCAGAGTGAGGAAAATCACCAGGGCCCACTTGCACAAAGCGATCTTAGCGCTAAGGTGATCTTAACCCCCATACTTTCACATAGGCTTATGATAGTCTTAGCGCTAAGATCGCTTTGTGCAAGTGGGCCCAGGTGTTACAAGGATATATTATATACTTAAGTGTGAAAGTGTTTTCCGAAGTTGAGAAAAGTGATAATTTCATTGTAGTGAACATAACAATTGATATTTCACAGTTGTAAACATAACACTTTAACGGAACTATTGTCATACAAGAATGACCTCCCCTCAAATTGTCTCCCTTTATTGTAAATGTCTGGTTCGTACACAAACTGTTGACTTCCTCTTTGCGTTAGTTCCACATTAACAAGTGTTAATATTGCTTCATGCTGTTTGTTATTCTCTTCTAAATGTTTTGTTATAAACTGTAAATTTCTCACTTAACTTGTCGATCAAGACTTTCGCAAAGCGCCATTTTTGTTACCTAACCAGCGTGTATTCTTTCACTTCTAAAACAGGGGTGGTGAACCATCCCCCTGTTAAGTAGAGAGAAGTAACATTTCAAGGTTTTAAATTTAAAATGAAATAATTTAATTTTTCTACACAAAAAGTATATAATAAATAGGATATTCCATGTGTCATGTGTAATATCATGTTTCCCTCATCTCGTGATTCGGGGGGGGAAGAGATATTTTCGCTCATGGCTATGCCATTTGTGAAAATATCTTCTTTCCTCCCGTCACTTGCCACATGACATGTATGTCACATTGGTTGATATCACACTGTAGCAGCTTCACAAAACTCCACACTGTAATCTAATATAATTTGATGAAATGTTTTGTGTAGTTGAACTGTATGAACAGTGTACATATTAGTGCCTGAAGTAGCTAGGCCCTGGTAAATATCAGATTCTTGTTACACCGAAATGTACTTCCACAACATGCTGTCTACAAGTTTGCCATTTTCCAAAATTAATCATACTGCTTTAGTATACTAACAAGAAAATTACTTAATCAGGAACATAAACTACCCCAAAGAAGTAATGGAACCATTGTTTTTATTACAATATTATAGTTACTGTTATGCCATGACAGATTACCAACATAAGTTATATGACAGAAAAGTGTGGTCTGTAACTTCTTTTGAGTTGTATTGATCTTGAAATATAGAGTAGTTGGTGCTTAGAATGTTTGTTTATGATAAACCATCTACATGCACTGTCCCAAAGTGTTTATTTATAAACAATGAGAGATGTCCCCCCCCCCCCCCCCAAAAGGTTATACCTGGTACCTAAGTTCCCTGTGTACCACCCAATGGCAAAGTGGGGATTCCGGGCAGAATATCTCTCCACTAATCCATGCTCTGCATAATAACGGTCTGAGATGAAATAATTACTATGTGTCTCCTAGCTGTGTTATAGAGAGAATAGATCCCCAGCAACCTATTCTGGTCTGAAGAAGCAACCAAATCAGGGCTCGATTTAAGGAACTTGATTTAACTTGCACCAGGTGCATGTTGACATGGAAAGCTAGTTGCACCTGGTGCATGTTGACATGGAAAGCTAGTTGCACCAGGTGCATGTTGACATGGAAAGCTAGTTGCACCTGGTGCATGTTGACATGGAAAGCTAGTTGCACCTGGTGCATGTTGACATGGAAAGCTAGTTGCACCAGACAAACCAGGCTGCAATATGGTCCTATAAAATTGTCAAAGTTGAAACAGATGCATCAACTAGTCTAAATGAATAATATGCACTTGGTGCATGTCCACATATATATTAGGTTGCTTTTTTCAGTGATAGGTTGCACTGGTGCATGTTTGATATAGGTAAATCGAGCCCTGCAAATGGATTGGGTGGTCAGGCCTGGTTGATTGTGTGTCATTGTACCCTGACCGTGGATCGTTGCTCACAATATCAATCGCAAGATTGTCTGATCATTCTTGTTTATAGGCCCCTGTCAAATAGCTGAAATAGTGCTGCCTGCAGCATCAATGTACTTATTCACTAATACACACTAAACACCCTTCAGCACATGCTAATCATTCTAAAACTCTGCACATCTTTCTATCTTGACAGCTGCATGTCACTTTCCTTCCTGAAAATGTTCTGTTTTAACATCTCATGAGACCATGATTCATTAATTAGAATCAGTATTCATCACTCGACATGATTTCCAGATTATCATGTTTGGAATGAAATCATTTCACTAATCAAGCCTATGATAATGACCTATATGCAACTCTGTTCTTAATGTTAAGTATTGAGGTCCTCATCTAACCCTGTACTGGTCTACATTGTGTGGTAGTTGCTGTCATTACATTGTTGCCTTTACTTACATGTACTTGGGGTGTAACAATATCATAACCTGAAATATAGCTAACACAATTACCAATTCCAGATATTGATGAAGTCTTATATTGGGATAAGATCATACTTTTTATATTTGTATTGTGAAATGTCCAGTTGTGTCACCAGACTTGTACATCATGTCTACAGCCCCCAGTATTAGTACAGCCCACTGTTAATTAACACTGGTCTCCTGTTGAAGCAAATGTGTCAGTTACCTTGACACCATTGTTGGTGTTTCAGATCATCTAGTGAGCGACGAAGCAAGAGTCGCAGCCTAACCCCTAAGAAAAGGTCGACCTCCAAGCGGAGGTCAAGTCGCAGCCCAAAGAAAAGCTCCAGACGTTCAAGGAGCCCAAGACGAAAATCAAGGTCACCAAGGTATGTGATTTTGTCTTACCAGAAGACGTTGAAAGATGGTACTTGTTGAGACCCTGCCTAGTGCAAGGCATTAAGGGCTAAAACGAGGACTGGTCAGCTCGGAGACAGTGTCTGAGTGGGGTATTAATGTTAAACTGTGGCATGGTATCACAGTGGGCAGGCACTATAAAACTGGCAAACGTCTCAGGCAGACACACATGTACAGACATAAACACTGGCATGTACATTTCTATACGAGTACAATAGTCTTGAACGCGACCTTAAACACCGTTTCACCCCTTTATTTTGAGTGTTATTTCTATTACTAGTAAATTCAAGCTAATTTATAACTAGTAAGTTTACTTCATGTGTGTTTCAGTCGTAAGTCCAAGAAAAGTCGCCGAAGCAGATCCACGTCTCGACGTCGCTCGCGGTCTCGAAGTGGGTCAAGGCACAGGTAAGCAGGAACCTTACAAGCATTTGTTCATCATGACTAGTGAGTCCTGCATGTGGAGCTCATTCTTCCTGCTCAAGGCCATTGTATTGCTGTTTTGTTCATCAAAAGTGGTATAAGATCTACTCATGTGATTGTACTTTTTTTTACTTGATTTGGGTGTGTTTTTTTCAGGACAAAGAAGGAAAAGAAGAGAGACCGTGATAAGAGCCGGGACAGAAGTAGAGATCGAGAACGTAATCGTGAAAAAGAACGAGAGAAGGAACGCAAAAGTAAGAAAAGTCGAGATAAGGAGAAGGAGCGAGAGAAAAAGGACAAGGACAAGGATAAGGATACAAAAGTAAAACGGGACTACGACGAGGAAGAGAAGGGCTTCAACAGTGGAAGTGAAGAGAAGAAAGAGCCAAAAGCTGCTGAACCTGAAGATGCAAACAAGGACAAACCGCCAGTACTTTCAGCAGGCGAGGAGTCTCCGCCTCCCCCTCCTCCACCCAATCCTCCTCCTTCATCCAAGGATCTGGACTCCAACCAGCAGCAGGTCGACATGGAGATGAGTGACTAAAACAACCACTCATATCCTACATCGCACATTGTTGTCAGTGCACAGGTGGCGCTCTCGAGACCTGTCCCATCATGACCGTGATGGACTGTTGATTGTTCCAGGACACCTTGACGGAGTAGGGTGGTGGTTACATCCAGTGCATTACAAGGCTGAGGTATGAAGTGATACTCCAGCCAATGTGTTCTGTTGCTCGAGATACTGTTGAATGCCATGCTGATGTCAGTTTTTGACAGAAGATGTGACTTCACGATTGAACATTTCAGGCTTGTTTCCATGCAGTTTTGGATATAAAATACAGAATATTAAAATTTAAAACATGACTGACGAAGTAGAAATGAGAAAACATGATTGATTTAAGACCTTATTTAGGATATTTACAATGGTGTAATTCTGACATTCTGGTTTATGGCATGTGAATGTGCACACCTTGTTTGTTCCGTTCTGTAGTTGACATGACATGATCATTCTGTAAATCTTGTATGTTTTAGTTGCATGACGTACTTACCTAACATCTCCAGTTCAGTACTCATCAGTCACCTGTCAAATTTCAGTTGAGTATATGGGTATAAAGTTCTGCAACCTCAGCAATTGTGGCACTCAGATAAGGTCTTTGGAAAGCTTTGCCTATGAGCAACTCGTCAATCTGAGAGATACTCCTATATAGAATGTGAATCCCATTGCACCCATTGTCGTTTTATGGATGTTCCTTGATGCCTGGGCAGTGCTTGCTTAACCATTTAGATCTGTGAAACTGTAGCAAAGAACATCATACATTTTGTCACTATTTGGTTGCAATGTATTGTATCAAATATTTGAAAGTAAAGGTAAATTATCATTATTCTAAACATGCCTCTATCCCTAAGAATCTTAAGAAATAATTTGTGGAGTAAATTAACTTTCTTTAGCTTGTATTTATTATGTGTCCAGAATAGTACAGAATAAACATTCATTGCTAGACTTTCGATCATCATTATATACCATATATGCATTTGTCTTAGTTGTCTTAATACACAGTGACATTTTACCCCAAATAAACACATCTGATCAGATGCGAATGTTTGTTTTCAATGGAGAGTTGCATGCGCCAGAGTGACAAGGGTCATAAATTTGTATGTGGATGTACAGTTCTAGGCCAAAGTTGGAGTTGTGTATTCAGCTATCAACTGGTCTGTACTTCAGGTGTACAGTTTGCAGATTGGAAGTTAGGACCAGATTCACCAAGTGAACAGTGTTAAAACACTCTTTACACTGTGGGATGGGTTTTCTGGTTGCTGATGGTTGATTTTAAGATGGATAGTTGCTCATGATTTCAATACACGGTTGCCAGGTTTGATTGCCATGGTTTACAAGGCCGGTGTGTTATTGCTGGAGTACTACTGGTTGGAGTCGTCAGGCTCCCTGACTTGGTTGATTGCCTGTCATTACATGAAGGTTTGTCAGCTCCATACTGTGCTTGTGGGCTTCAGCAAAGTGGTAAACGTCTCAGACCTGCATCACTTCGGGGTTTCCTCCTACATTAAGCTGACACGCTGTGATATAACTCTCATACTGTTTAAAGTGGCATTAAACTCACTATCATTCAAAGGGAAGATTGAATTCATGTATAAAAGTGACAGCATTTAATATACCGGAGATCTTTATGTATCACTGATATACCAGCAATGAGGGAACCTGGGATGATCGTGAACATTGACTAATGTATGTTCCATAATTTTCATGCACAGGCTTTGTTCGTCTACTATAGAAATGTGACTTATGTTTAAGATTGATCATAAACTGTTGATAATACAGAGATCACAACATATTCGCAGACTTGCAATCTTTCTAATATTCTTAGGAGGGTGGGGTAGCCCACTGGGTAAAGTGACCCGTTGAAGCTGAAGCCTGGGACCCGTGGAGATTCCGGGACTGGGTGGTCAGGCTCGCTGACTTGGTTGATACATGTCATCGATCCCAATTGCGTGGATCAATGCTCATGTCAATCACTGGATTGTCTGGTCCTGACTCCATTATTTACAGACCGCTGTCTTATAGCTGGAATATTGCTGAGTGCGGCGTTAAACAACAAACCAACTGAAGCCTGGATACGATTTCCCCACCAAATATGTGAAGCCATTTCTTCTGCCATGATATCCCTGGAGTTTTGTATTGTAACGCTGTACTCCGTAATATTCCAGCAATTCGACTGCGATCTGTAAATAATCTAGTTGGACCAGACAATCCAGTGATTGACATCAGCATTGACCTATGCCATTACCATAACAAGCATCATGGTCACGTTAGTCGTCTCTTACGGCAAACATGGTACTGAATACTTATTCTAACCCGGATCTTCATGGGTGCTATGGTTGGAGTATTGCATAACTCCAGTTACACAGTACTCACTCACTGTTTGGACGAGGTGTGTAAATTATTGACACATCGATGGAGAATTAAATAATGGCAGTCTTTTAAGTAGTTCTCCAGGATGTCTGTCAGTGCTTTTATAACAGTTATCAGGCTTCGCGCAGTCCACAATGTGTCACATCTCCAATGAACTCCCGTTAATCCAGATAAACGAATAATCGATGTCGCGTAGTATATACGAGTATACTTTAAAAGATTGTAGACTAAATACGTATCGAAACTTCATTTAACAAGTAATGAAAAAAGCCCAAGACAATGTTGCGTTTAATGTGTTTTATCCCACTGCCAGATATTTACATGTTCACGAACTATTTAGTTCAGCTCCCTAGGGTACGTAGTAGTGGTGTAGAGGATGTCGCCCTCGGCGGTGATGTAGGTGGACACCATCTTGGACGCTGACGCCTCCACGTACACAAACCCTCCCTTGCTGGTGGGGTCGGCCCAGTGGAACTTGGATGTTCCCTCGGGCACGCTGGTCTTGTGAGCCTCGCTCGTGTCCATCTTGTCGGCACACCCAGACAGGATGAAGTCCAATGTCACACCGTCCTTCGTCTCCTGCAGGTGCTGCGATGGAGGAACATCAGGTCAGGACCACGTCAACAAGTTTGTTATCGCACAACTGGCATAACACAATGTCAACAATGGCAACGTACATTTCCAACTTTATGACCAGTGTACAACTATAAAGCGGGGCGTCGTCAGGAACTGGCGTGAAATAATGCCTGACTGCATATTACAACTGAGAGGCGCTTGGTCTGGAACTGGCGTGAAAGAATATGTTATTGTTAGCTCTTCAAACAGTTCAGCCAGTTCCTGAGCCACGTCCCTATTCCTTTAGCGTCATACTTCAAACCTGTATTATCTCCCACACATTTAAAGGGGACACGAGTGGCCTAGTCGGCTAAGGCGGAGCAATTCGCTGTGCAGAGTTGCATCCGTTGGGGACACCAGAAACCTATGATCGTTGGTTCGAATTCCGGTTCATCCAATTTATGTGCCTAGGTTTGTCAGCACCATACCCTTGCTCGTGGGTTTCATCAAAGTGATAAACGTCTGAGACCTGCATCACTTTAGGCTCTCCTTAGACATTAAGCTGACACGCCGTGAGTGAGTGAGTTGGGTTTAACGCCGCTTTTAACATTATTCCAGTTATATCACGGCGTGTCAGCTTAATGTGGGAGGAAAGCCCGAAGTGATGCAGGTCTCAGACGTTTACCACTTCGGTGAAACCCACGAGCACGGGTATGGTGCGGACAAACCTAGAAACATAATCGGGGCGAACCGGGATTCGAACCCACAATCATAGGTTTCTGGCGTGCCCAAGGGACGCAACTCTGCACAGCGAATCGCGGCGCCTTAGACGACTGGGCCACCCGTGCCCCCGACACGCCGTGAATTTACTTGAATACTGTTCAAAGCAGCGTTAAACCCAAATCACTGACTGACTCACTTAAATTGCGCGGTGTTGAATACTGTTAAAAATATATGTAGGATATATGCCCCGGTAGTGGCACTGGCTATTTCTATGTGTCCTAGTCAGTGCATCACACCTGGAGGTTGTGGTCATGCCCACACATGTGGCCGCTGGCTCGGTGCTTGTAGAGTAGGGGCTGCAGCATTGACACCAACGCCAGGGTAGGGCCGTGCTCGGCGATGGACAAAACCGGGTAGTGGCCAGCAGTGAAGAGATAGGTAGCTCTGTAACAGAGAAAATCGGATAATGGCCAGCAGTGAACAGATAGGTGGCTCTGTAACATAGTGAGAGAGTGAGTGAGTATGGTTTTACGCCGCTTTTAGCAATATTCCAGCAATATCACGGCGGGGGTACCAGGAATGGGCTTCACACATTGTACCCATGTCGGGAATCGAACCCGGGTCTTCGGCGTGACGAGCGAACGCTTTAACCTCTAGGCTACCCGACCGCCCCTCTGTAACATAGAGAAACCCGGATAATGGCCAGCAGTGAACAGATAGGGGGCTCTGTAACATAGAGAAAACCGGATAGTGGCCAGCAGTGAACAGATAGCTGGATATGTAACAGCGAAAACCGGATAGTGGCCAGCAGTGAACAGATAGGTGGCTCTGTAACAGAGAAAACCGGGTAGTGGCCAGCAGTGAACAGATAGGTGGCTCTGTAACAGAGAAAACTGGGTAGTGGCCAGCAGTGAACAGATAGGTGGCTCTGTAACAGAGAAAACCGGGTAGTGGCCAGCAGTGAACTGATAGGGGGCTCTGTAACAGAGAAAACCGGATAGTGGCTAGCAGTGAACAGATAGGTGGATATGTAACAGAGAAAAACGGGTAGCGCCCAGCATGCAGGTTTTTTTTTTTTGCTGTTCAACGCCGCATTCAGCAATAGTACAGCTACATGACGGCGGCCAGTAAAAAATCGAGTCGGGACAACACAATCCAGTGATTAACAATATCAGCATCAATCCACGCAATTGGGATCGATGACATGCATCTACCAAGTCAGCGAGCCTGATCACCCGATCCCGTTAGTCGCGTCTTACGGCAAGCATGGGTTGCTGAAGACCTGTTTCCTACCCATGTAATATATGTAGGATACCACTTTCTCAGTAAAGTACAAATTCTAGTACTTTTGGGGATGCGTCCAATCAGGGAGTGTTCAGAAGGTGTTATCCTAAATATAGCATGTGTTGAGTGGATACTGGAAACAATTCTTCCACGGAATCTCCAAAAAGAGGCACAGTTTGGATAGTTGTGACCAATTCAGCTTTGGATTTGGTCCCCAGTGTTATCAGACCGCATTCCTCTTCCTGCTATCTCACTCCAGTTGTCCTTGATAGTACACCTGCGTTCCAGCTCCGATGTCGGTGTCCTTGCTATCAGACTTGCTATCTAGCCCCAGTGTCCTTGATCTAGTCTTCCACTGTAGCCCGGGTCACTGTACTTACTCTCTTACTCAGTGACAACACTCCGAACTAGACATTCGCTCTAGACTATCTAGACTGCTGGACTAGCGTCACCCATCTCTTCATAATGTGAACATCATATGTTGCTTGGTGCAGATGTATCCAAGTCATGCCTACAGTATCAGCAGCTGTAGCTGACCCCCACCCCATCTACTCCCTCCCCATCGCCTTCGTGCTGAGTCAGACCGCCTCGGTGGACTTGTTGATGGAGAGCGTCTTCCCGGAGAGTGAAGGATCGGTGGCTCGATCCCCGGCCGCGTCATATCAAAAGACGTTTGCAGTTTGTTTGTTTGTTTGCTAACTGCCGCACGCAGCAATATTCCAGCTATATGACGGCGGTCTGTAAATAATCGAGTCTGGACCAGACAATCCAGTGATTGACATCATGAGCATCGATCCGCGCAAATAGGATACGATGACATGCAACAACCAAGTCAGCGAGCCTGACCACCCGATCCCGTTAGTCGCCTCTTACGACAAGCATAGTTGCCTTTTACGACAAGAATTGGTTGCTGAAGTCCTATACTACTCCGGATCTTCACGGGTCAGGTGATCTGTTGCCCCGCCTGGCGCTCGGCATTAAACGGATAAAACAAAGACTCATCTGTATTGTGTGTCTGAGTGGTGTGTATATGTTAAACTGTGGCTTGGGATCTAAACGCGGTTGCGCTATGAAACCGGCCTTAACATGGACTAGTACTGGACAAGCAGCAACGCACATTGCACCTCGCTTTTGAAGTGCAATATTGTTGAGCATGATGTTAAGGCCAATTTCACCTCACCTCACCTCGTATTAAGACACTTAATATAACCATACACTCATTTAACACTCATCCAAGATACTCTGTGATAAGCTACTGATAAGCTAGATGGACATTGGGACTTCACTCTCAAAATAGAATCTATGTCAGCGAATAGATCAGGGTATTTGATACGAAAATGGGCATAGCATATCCCGGCTAACGGATGATGTTCCACTACACGTGACATACTTGCTGGAACGCAGCTGTTCGTCAATCCAGACCCACTGAGAGGCAGCGGCCTTCACGTCCTCGGGTCCTTCCGGGTGAAGTATGACGTCGTCGGCCTGGCCGCAGAGCACCACGGTGTCGATCATGACGAAGTCGATGGTGGCGTTGCTGTTGGGGATGTTGAAGCTCAGGGGGTAGTAGAAGTCGGGGAACCGCCTGTGGGGGACAACATGCGAGGGGTTTATGTCAGTTTGCAATATTGACTATTTTAAAGTCACATCGGGAAACACGGGGAAAGTCAACCATGGTGCTGTTCGCCAAAAGCTTTAATCCCGAGAGGAATCGCGTTGCCCTGTACGCGCCGCGATTGACCGTGGCGTGCCAGAATCTTACAATCGTGGGTTCGAATCCCAAAATTCGACCTGATAATGATCCCTACTTTATATAGAGGGGAATGTCCGAGTAACTCTCCATTCCTTAAAAATAATGGAGCAGAGTCCACGCAGAGTTACGAGGATATTCCCCTACTTAAAACTCATCCCTACTTTTACACTTTGACAAAATATTCTGTAGTTGAAAATATTTGAAAAAATTCAAATGATGCTTCAAAAAAATGTACAGTTGGCAAGCAACTCTCCATTCCTGAAAAGTAATGGAGTGTTCAAACAATAGAATGACGTCACAGATGTGTTTTAACAGTAACATACCCGTGGTCGTTGGTTTCACCAAAGGCGGCAACGTCCTACATCACTAGGGCTTCACTACCTCATCAAGGGGTCACGCCCTGTTATAACTGAAATACTGTTCAAAGCGGCGGCCACCCTCACACAGTCCCCTGTCACTGACAAAGTTGGTTGGTTGGTTGGTTTGTTGTTTAACGCCGCACTCAGCAATATTCCAGCTATATGACGGCGGTCTGTAAATAATCGAGTTTGGACCAGACAATCCAGTGATTAATATCATGAGCATCGATCCATGCAATTGGGATCGATGACATGCATCAACCAAGTTAGCGAGCCTGACCACCCGATCCCGTTAGTCGCCTTTTACAACAAGCATTGTCACCTTTTACGGCAAGCATGGGTTGCTGAAGACCTATCCTATCCCGGAATCTTCACGGGTCCACTGACAAAGATTGGATCAGACATATACCTGCTAAAGTATTGAAGTAACTTTGTACGTCCTTAATATTGAACTCTCCTGACTGACGTGACTTTGGGCGTTTGGCTAACCCAGTGGTTAAAGCGTTCGCCCGTCACGCCGAAGGCCTGAGTTCGATTCCCTAGGGACCCCGTCGTGATATTGCTGAAATATTGCTAAAAGCGGCTTGAACACCCACTCACTCACTGACGTCATGTGGGGCGGTAAAGTAGCCCAGTGGTTGAAGCGTTCGCTCGTCACGCCGTGTTCGATTCCCCAGGAACCCCGTCCTGACATTGATGAAATATTGCTAAACGCGGCGCAAACCCCAACTCACTCACTCACTGACGTGACGTACCATTTATTTGACATCTTGGTGTACATGATCTCGGCGGAGACGTTGCCGCGATGGTCGTGGTTGCCGGCCACGATGTACCACGGCACCTGCAGGGATGGGGCTGTGTACACGTCCTCGAAGGTGTTCTAGGGGAACAGGAAGCAGATAAGTGAATGGGATTTGTTTTTGTTCTTACAGCAGCTATATCATGCTATGTCGGAGAATATCACAGATGCGCTTTTAACCATCTTCGGGGGAACGGGTGGCACAGTCGTGTAAGGCGCCGCGATTCGCTGTGCAGAGTTGCGACCCTTGGACACGCCAGAAACCTATGATTGTGGGTTCGAATCCCGGTTCGCCTCGATTATGTTTCTAGGTTTGTCAGCACCATACCCGTGCTCGTGGGTTTCACCGAAGTGGTAAACGTCTGAGACCTGCATCAGTTGGGCTTTCCTCCCACATTAAGCTGACACGCCGTGATATAACTGGAATACTGTTAAAAGCGGCGTTAAACCCAACTCACTCACTCACTTTAACCATCTTCCCGAGGCAAGGGAGATAACTGGCCACAGTCAGTTAACTCCCTTGCCTCGGGAAGATGGTCATTAAACGTAGAGAATTTAACCCATGATGGCAAACACACCACATTACGTTTCCGACCGTGACATATGTTTCGTGAAATAATTTCCCTGGCGATATTTGGCAGAGGGTTAGCTGCTGGTGTGGTTTGAGTTTCTTCCGGTAGACATTTATGTGAAACAGATAACAGAGTGAGTGTTGTATTGGGTTCTGGCGTGCCCAAGGGACGCAACTCTGCACAGCGAATTGCGGCGCCTTAGACCACTGGGCCACCCGTGCCCCCGGCTATTTAGAGAGTACAGGACATTACAAAATGGTATTTCACACACAAAGTGTAATCATATACAGACTGAGATACTGAAGCAGTACAAATCGGGAACCCCCAAACCGTCCACTTTTCTATCTCCGTGTCTTACTTGAAACCGCGCGTCCTCCACGTCTTTAATACCGTAGTCGTAGAAGTTGTCGCCGAGTTCCATGACGAAGTGGATGCCGCCCACCTTCTTGGCCCACATGGCCATACGGTCGGCCGTGCCAAGCTCGAGCGGGGTGGTGTAGGGGAAGGTGTCCGCCCCTCCATTGTCGCCGATCACGATGAAACGCAGTGTGTCGTCTGACGCCAGGCACCCTAAAGGGGAGGTGGTCAAAGGTGGACAAGTCGGCTATATGTCAGCTGATGCGTGGCAGGTAGCAGTGCTGGATCTGGTTTTGAAACAGATACACCATATCCTGGTGTCGAACCAGGGCCGATAACTGCTAACCCCTTATTCATCCCTCCTTGTCGATGTTTTGGGGATCGCCCTGGTATACTTACTTAATCCCCTCACTGTCACAGTGAAGGAAAGAAATGCCTACGTGTTGGATATCAAACAACTCTGATGACAGTTTTTTTTATCAATGCATTCCCGCCGTTCACATCTATATCATCACCACTTGAAAGTAGTTCATTTAACGTTAGTCGCCTTTTACGACAAGCATAGTCACCTTTTACGGCAAGCATGGGTTGCTGAAGACCTATTCTACCCCGGAATCTTCACGGGTCCACTGACAAAGATTGGATCAGACATATACCTGCTAAAGTATTGAAATAACTTTCTACGTCCTTAATACTGAACTCTCCTGACTGACGTGACTTTGGGCGTTTGGCTAACCCAGTGGTTAAAGCGTTCGCCCGTCACGCCGAAGGCCTGAGTTCGATTCCCTAGGGACTGCGTCGTGATATTTCTGAAATATTGCTAAAAGCGGCATGAACACCAACTCACTCACTGACGTCATGTGGGGCGGTAAGGTAGCCCATTGGTTGAAGCGTTCGCTCTGATGACAGTTTTTTTTTTATCAATGCTTTCCTGCCATTCACATCTATATCATCACCACTTGAAAGTAGTTCATTTAACGATCTGTCAATGTAGCAGATTTAGTCACTGATGTATTGTTAAGTATTATTAATTATTAATGTAATGTTTGTTTACCGTCGCAACCAATACTCCAGCCATATGACGGCGGTCTGTAAATAATCGAGTCTGGACTAGACAATCCAGTGATTGATATTATGATATCCCCTCATTTGGGGTCGATGACATGCTTCAACCAAGTCAGCAATCCTGACCACCCGATCCCGTTAGACGCCTCTTTACGACAAGCATGGGTTGCTGAAGATCTATGCTACCGCGGGTCCTCACGGGTCGACCATGTTGTGTCTAGGACTTCCATGCAGTCTTGGACTTCTATGCAGTTCCTAATATGTATAGTGTGTCTCGCCCTGTCGCCATCATGTGTTACATGTACCGCTATGCTTCAATTGTCAACGATGGTGAATTCTACGTGAAATTAGTTTCATTCGAAACAAATATTGCTGGTGTTATTGTATTGTGGAAAACATTTCCTACAAAAACTGTTCCCCGGTGGAATATAGTACAATGGAACAGTGTCACTTCAGGAATAGATACTAGTTGACACAATAACGTTACACCACCGTCATAACATGTCTGGATTATTGCTGAGTTTGGCGTCAAACAAACAAACAAACAAAAAAACAAACAAAAAAAACAAACAAAAAAACGAAGCAAGAAGGCAGTTACCGAAACTGAATTCTCCATTAAAATCTAGACTTAATCTACCACAGCATCGCGCATAGACAAGCAAGTGCACTGATTTGCTGCATGATACGAGGAAATCGTCAATAGCATTGCCTCTACCGTAGTTATGTAACTTTCTTTAAGTGCAATCATCTTGAACACGGCGTAAAACCCCATTTCACCACATCCACGTCACCTCGTCTTTTAAAAGTTCCGAGCACTCTCACACATAAAAGGACAAAAAAGAATTCCTGCATATATTATCCTTGTGATTATTTACCTGTCGTTGCCAGCGCAAGGAGAACGAGGGAGAGAGTCACCGTTGCCATGTTGTCCTTCTGCTTGTCTAATCTTATCTGAACATCATCACAACGCTCACTGCGGCCAATGTACGTGCACTTCTTACCGCCAGGTGGCGCCAGTGACTTTCCGCGTGATCACCAGATATAATGAACTGTAACAAACTATCAATAACGATGTGTGTGTGTGTGTGTGTGTGTGTGTGTGTGTGTGTGTGTGAGAGAGTGCGGCCTTACGAATATATGGATGATTGAACTAGATTCGACGAAACTAAATTACCACCCGTTGAATCATTCTATAGTAACTTAACAGAATCTAAAATAACTGATGCTGATTATGAACATGCTCTTAATGTTTGGGATAAATTAGGTTGTCAGAATTTAGGCGATTATCATGATCTGAAATTGAAAACTGATGTACATGTTTAAAACAATATGGCTTGGATCCGGCATGGTACTCTTCCAGTCCCGGACTCTTGCGTGATGCATTTTTGAAGAAGACCGGTGTAGAACTAAATTACTCACTGATTATGATATTCACTTGTTTGTTGAGAAAGGATTAAGAGGTGGTAAATCAATGACAGCAAAATGATATTCTGAGGCCAATAAAATGGATTCGAACAAACCCACTACACAAGTATTATATAACGACGTGCATGTATGTGTGTGTGTGTTTGGGTGGCTGTTTGTACTAGTCCGGACTGATGCCGATTTATAGTGCTAGCTCACTGAGATACTATGCCGCAGTTTAACATGAATACCCCACTCAGACAGAGTATACTGACTCCGAGCCGACCAGTCCTTGTTTTAGCCCCTTAATGCCGAGTGCCAGACAGGGTAACAACAAGTACCATCTTTTAACGTCTTTTGGTATGACGCGGCCGGGATCGAACCCGGGACCTTCCGCTCTCCGGGCGGACGCTCTCCCACTAGACCACGGTGGCGGTCCAGAAGCATTGATAGGTGATGGTAGGTGGTGGGCCAGGATCCCCATCATCTATAGTACTACATGTGGTACGTCGTGGTGATCAACATACAAGAATAAATGTTTTTTTCGTATTTCATTCTTTTAAGATGTCAGCAAATTTATGTGTTCATATTTATTTTTGACTTGACCTGATGGCAGTTAATATTCCGTGTTAAGAGCTGTCAATCATTCGGAAAGCTAAAGTATTTGAGTCTTCGGAACAAAGGTTGTATCGATCCTGATATTCATGTACCAGGTGAGCTACAGTGCTGTGTCCAAGTGTGCTCCACACGCATTTTGTTAGCGACCGTTTGGACAACAAAGTAGCGTTTGTTTATGCAACTGCACTTAGCGACTTTGGGTTTAACACAAAGGGTCGCTATAAACATAAGAGGGGTGACAGATAAGTTCTGAGCCTCAAATAGAAAGACGTGTGAAATAGTGAAATCTTTTGTTGTGGATATATCATGTTGAGGTACACATGAATCAGTTGAACAGAATAGGTCTTCAGCAACCCATGCTTGCCATAAAAGACGACTATGCTTGTCCTAAGACCGACTGACGGGATCGGGTGGTCAGGCTCGCTGACTTGGTTGATGCATGTCATCGTATCCCAATTGCGTGGATCGATATTCACGATGTCAATCATGAACTGTCTGTTCCAGACTCGATTATTAAAAGACTGCCGTCATATAGCTCGACGTTAAACAACAAACAAACAAATCAACAATAGGGAAATTTGTTTTGTTGTGAAACGTTAGTAAAACTGACAAACTTGAGGAATAGGGCAGTGATGACCTGCTTGTAGAAAATCAGCTCAACGCCTACAAACATCCATGGACGAATGAGTACAACACAAGGGAATGATGCCCCTTCTTGTTCCACTGCACAGAGGCGGGCAGCAGACCGTGGCAGGGAGAACCTTGAAAACGATCCCTGTCTTGGAAGGTCTGTTAATACATGATATGTTGATGAACGACCTGCGAATGACTGAGCGTCATATATTTACCTCAGTAGACATTGGCAAGGAGAGAATGCGTTCCATTATCCCTGAAACTTTGACATTGAAGACAGTATCAGCTCGTTATGTTCCAAAGCTTCTAACATCTGATATAAATGCACCAGACACAGCATGTCCCGTGATAATCTAGCTCTGACTGAAGCTCAGCCAGAAAGTTTTTGCATGACACCATGGATGAAACAGGGTTCACCACTTCCAAACATCTATCGAAACAGTGAAAACGTTTGACATCACCACCACCAAACTGTCCCATCTACGTGTTCTGGGATGCCGAGGGTGATTCTCGCAAGATCGTCAAAATCTGCTGATGTCAAAATCTGCTGATGCTGAAATGTCAACTGAAATCATTCGGCTGCCTTTCATTCAGTTACACTACTCCAGTTCTGTGGAAATCCCTGTCACATGATATTCGGCTCTTGCCAAAACTAGCCTCTTTCAAGTCCCATTTAAAGACCTTCCTCTTCCAAAAACATTTTCACTGCCAGATTTCCCTTCCTGTTCCTTGTGTGTACATAAAATATATAATATCAACTTGCAGATACTCAGTGTCTTCATAGTTATAATATAAGTACCCTTAATTTATTTATTTATTATTTATTATTCATTTATTGATTGTTAAACTATCTTCCAAAAGGCGAGACAATAAACGAAGCATAACCTGTTGAACGTTTAAAGCAATTACCATCGTTGGCGCTAGTGTATCAGAGTGACAGGGGATCATGATGGAAACATGTCATTGTAATGTCTTTAGATCAAGTCTTTCTATGTGAGGCTCAGAAAATATCAATCACTCGTGGTATGACGTCACACACTGCGACACTTAAATACTGTACCAATCCTGCCAATAAGCACATGCTTGCTCCACCAACCACATAATACCAAGCACAAGGTTGCTCCATCAACTACATAATGCCAAGCACAAGGCTGCTCCACCAACTACATAATGCCAAGCACAAGGTTGCTCCATCAACTACATAATGCCAAGCACAAGGCTGCTCCACCAACTCCATAATGCCAAGCACAAGGCTGCTCCACCAACTACATAATGCCAGGCACAAGGCTGCTCCACCAACTACATAATGCCAGGCACAAGGCTGCTCCACCAACTACATAATGCCAGGCACAAGGCTGCTCCACCAACTACATAATGCCAAGCACAAGGTTGCTCCACCAACTACATAATGCCAGGCACAAGGTTGCTCCACCAACCACATAATGCCAAGCACAAGGCTGCTCCATCAACTACATAATGCCAAGCACAAGGCTGCTCCACCAACCACATAATACCAAGCACAAGGCTGCTCCACCAACTACATAATGCCAAGCACAAGGCTGCCCCACCAACTACATAATGCCAAGCACAAGGCTGCTCCATCAACTACATAATGCCAAGCACAAGGCTGCTCCATCAACTACATAATGCCAAGCACATGGCTGCTCCACCAACCACATAATACCAAGCACAAGGTTGCTCCATCAACTACATAATGCCAAGCACATGGTTGCTCCACCAACTACATAATGCCAAGCACAAGGCTGCCCCACCAACCACATAATGCCAAGCACAAGGCTGCCCCACCAACCACATAATGCCAAGCACAAGGCTGCTCCACCAACTACATAATGCCAAGCACAAGGCTGCTCCATCAACTACATAATGCCAAGCACAAGGCTGCTCCACCAACCACATAATACCAAGCACAAGGTTGCTCCATCAACTACATAATGCCAAGCACAAGGCTGCTCCACCAACTACATAATGCCAAGCACATGGTTGCTCCACCAACCACATAATGCCAAGCACATGGTTGCTCCACCAACTACATAATGCCAAGCACAAGGCTGCTCCACCAACCACATAATACCAAGCACAAGGTTGCTCCATCAACTACATAATGCCAAGCACAAGGCTGCTCCACCAACTACATAATGCCAAGCACATGGTTGCTCCACCAACCACATAATGCCAAGCACATGGTTGCTCCACCAACTACATAATGCCAAGCACAAGGCTGCTCCATCAACTACATAATGCCAAGCACAAGGCTGCTCCACCAACTACATAATGCCAAGCACAAGGCTGCTCCACCAACTACATAATGCCAAGCACAAGGCTGCTCCACCAACTACATAATGCCAAGCACAAGGCTGCTCCATCAACTACATAATGCCAAGCACAAGGTTGCTCCACCAACTACATAATGCCAAGCACCTGTACTATGAAATGGATGACAACACTTTATTCATAATACAATATGGACCCGTGAAAATCCGAGGCAGAAGAGGTCTTCAGCAACCCATGCTTGCCGTAAAAGACGACTATGCTTGACGTAAAAGCGACTAACGGCATCGGGTGGTCAGGTGCGCTGATTTGGTTGATGCCAGTCATTGTATCCCATTGGCGTCGATCGATGCCCATGATGTCAATCACTGATTTGTCTGGTCTAGACTCGATTATTTACAGACCGCCGTCATATAGCAGGAATAGTGCCGCGTTAAACAACAAACAAACAATGCCAAGACCCCCAAATACACTTTGTCATGCATTGTCATACCAATGGATCATGGCTAGTTGTAAAGTATTCAAAATTGGACGACATCTTGCTGCTGCGATAAACTTCACGCCTCGGTAGATCCAGTGACCCATATCCTCTCTTGAGGAAGCTTCTACATTTCTCTACACCGTGGAAGCAGGTGGTAATTCATTAACAACAAGAATGAAGAAATGGTGTTAACATTGATATTGTTATTGCCAGTTATTTCTGTTTTTATGATGAAATTGTTTGGTGCGCTGTTTCATTTCTCCTTAAAATTGAAGTGTCAATTATGTCGCATTATGTGTAACCCTTACTGCAAGGAGCGCGAGGATTTGCATTTAATGTGCAACACGAATGGCAATTTGAAGCCGGAGATATGTTTTTGGTTCATAAGAAACACACCTTGATCGAGACATTTCTTGTGCGAAGGGAAATATGAAATATCCCTCACCGTGTGATGTAATAAAGTGTCATATGTGATAAAATCCACGATGTTTGACTTGTTTGTTTGTTATTTTCATGTTTAGATTTTCTCCATACCATACGTATGTGAACTGATGACCCATTGTTTGTTGTCCGGACGTCCATAATTTTTCCTATAATCTCACTAATTTTACCTATTATCTCACCAATTTTACCTATAATCTCACCAATTTTACATATAATCTCACCAATTTTACATATAATCTCATCAATGTTTCCTATAATCTCACTAATTTTACCTATTATCTCACCAATTTTACCTATAATCTCACCAATTTTACCTATAATCTCACAAATTTTACATATAATCTCACCAATGTTTCCTATAATCTCACCAATTTTACCTGCATCATAAATCTTGTCATGCAGTTATGATGTAGGATTCGAACCCCCAACCAACATGACATGCCGCAGCAAACTGCGGCGCCTTGTATAAACTGGCCCAGCATGTGTTTTCGTGTATACTTATGATGCCAGCATGTTGAGTTGTGTAAGTAACAATATCATAAACCCTGTTATGCCAGAAGGGGAATGGTGACACCGACGATGAAGACAATACAAAATATATCATGTCCAGGAATATACAATTTTATTCTTAAAAAAGTATCGAAAAAACGATATACAATAAGTAGGTAAAATTAGGCCCAGCCATACCACACTGCACACTATGTGCACGCACGGAGTCACAGTCTCTATCTAAAGGCCCCTTTTACACTGGGCTACCACCTTTGTTCCACCTTTGAGCGATCAAAAACTGGCCAGGACGCCAGAAAATCACGTTTCTATGTTACTGCTCCAGCAGTTGTTGAGCAGTAACTGCTGGAGTTTTTCAGCGTCTGCAACCACACTGAAACATTTCAGGTTCAAGCCCTATATTTATAGGCAGACTGAGGAGGCACAACAGGTTGCTCAAGGGAGGCAGAAGCATTGCCATGGTGTCTCAAGGGTTACCGTGGTCGCCGAATGGAGGCACGGCGGTCGCCACAGTCATCGTTCTATGCACGCTGTTGGTCGCCCAAAGGAGGCACAAGGGAGGCAGAAGCATCGCCCAGATTGACGGGAAAATTTGCAGCAGAACGCATCTTTTTTTTTTCACCTGGCGACCATTGGGCGACCACTGTGCCTTCATTCTGCAACGACGGCAATGCTTGTGCCTCTCTTCTGACTCCATGAGCCACCTTTGAGCAAACAACCTCATCGGCGACCTTTGTGCGCACGGCGACCATGGTGTCCATGGCGATGTCTGAACCTCCTGTGTACCACCTTGGAACGACCTAGGCAACCATTCTGCCTCTTTTGAGCCTCCAAAGACGACCTGGCAAATGATATGGTTGCACTCTGGAGGCACAAAGGTCGACATCCTGTGTAAAGGCCCATTAGCAAGTTCAACCTTGATAAATAGTTGCTGGCGCACCACGTGCCCCAAGGCCGGTAACTCTGAACAGAGCTCCATCAAGCGTGTCTCTGACGGTGAAACTCGTATTTGGCTGCATTTTTAGACTGGTGACATAGAGCTCATCTCGGTCCTTGCCGCCCCAACACACAGAGGTGATTCTGGTTGCATTAGGGATTTCAACTTTCTGTAATAATTTTCCTGAAATGACATGAGATAATACATTTTGACTTTTACTGAAAACTTTGGAATGAAATAAACACGCGTGGATATTAGGGTGAGTGAGTGAGTTGGTTTAACACAGCTTTGAATCGTTTTCCAGATCTATCACGGTTTTTCAGCTTATTGTTGGGGGAATGCGCGAAGTGCTCAGACGTTTACCACTTTGGTGAAAACCACTTGCTGACAGACCTAGAAGCATATTTGGCATACCGATTTGGCATTTCGAACACACGATCATAGGTTTCTGGCAAACCCTAGGGACGACGCAAAGCTAAACAGCGAATTGCGGCGCCTTAGACGACTAGGACACCCGTGTTCCTAGGGAGGTGAGGTGAGGTGAGGTGAGGTGAAATAAGGTGAGGTGAGGTGAGGTGAGGTGAGGTGAGATAAGGTGAGGTGAGGTGAGGTGAGGTGAGGTGAGATAAGGTGATGTGATGTGATGTGAGGTGAGGTGAGGTGAGGTGAGGTGAGATAAGGTGAGGTGAGGTGAGGTGATGTGAGGTGAGATAAGGTGAGGTGATGTGAGGTGAGGTGATGTGAGGTGAGATAAGGTGAGGTGATGTGAGGTGATGTGAGGTGAGGTGAGGTGAGGTGAGATAAGGTGATGTGATGTGATGTGATGTGATGTGAGGTGAGGTGATGTGAGGTGAGATAAGGTGAGGTGATGTGATGTGAGGTGAGGTGAGATAAGGTGATGTGATGTGATGTTATGTGAGGTGAGAGGATGTGAGGTGAGATAAGGTGAGGTGATGTGAGGTGAGGTGATGTGAGGTGAGGTGAGGTGAGATAAGGTGAGATAAGGTGATGTGATGTGAGGTGAGGTGAGATAAGGTGAGGTGATGTGATGTGATGTGAGGTGAGGTGAGGTGAGGTGAGGTTAGGTTTGTTACTCTACGACATTTATTCAAATAAAAAAGATTGAACCGGACTACAACAAAATCAAAATAATGCGAACATTACAGACATTTACAGGTACAGGCCAGACACAACACACACACTAGTTATAGCATGTAGAGCTAAAAAAACAAACGTTTTTCAAAACATGTTTCTCAGCATGAATGAGGATAGAAGTGAGTGAGTTGCGTTTAACGCCGCTTTGGTGGTGCTGACAAACCTAGAAACAAAATCGAACCGGGATTCGAATCCACAATCATAGGTTTCTGGTGTGCCCATGGGACGCAACTCTGCACAGCGAATCGCGGCGCCTTAGACGACTGGGCCACCCGTGCCCCCGCACCCGAATGAGGATATGAACCTTCTTACGTCAATAATATATCAAGTGTTTCTCGGTACCTAGGGGCGTTTAAGTAAATCGAGTATTTCTCAGTGGTCATGGGTGCTGGCAGTATGTCACCTCACAGTATATCAACTAATAAACGACGGCCACGAATCTCATAATTATTTCAACAACGCCTCGTCTCTATACATGTTGTGTCAACAGAGTGTCAACATGTCATGGCGGCTTCGAGTGAACGTCAACAGCGTATGTCAACCTAACGTAAATTGGCATGGACATATCAACTATGTCATAGTGGTCTACAAAAAAAAATAAGAACTGGGGCACGCACACCGTCGCATGCCAGGGGCAGTGTCGTTCCAGGGATTTGGGATGATAATTCACTATTTGATGGGGCTGTGGGGTAGCTGAGTGGTTAAAGTTTTCGCTCGTTACGCCCAGGGCGCAGGTTCATTTCCCCACGTGCAATGCATGTTTCCGGTATATATCTCCCAGTCGTGATATTATTGGAATAAAGCGGCGTAAAACTAGCTCCCTCACTCACTCACTCACTCAAAATATATTGCGTCACATCTGATGCTGCCACTGCTATTAACCACCCACAGTACTCTGGATAAACACACACTTTCTGTAGACCTGTTATGTCAGGGAGGAGATTGGATTATTTTTTACCCACCTGTTTTCGAGTCAATTTTGGCCACACACCCGGCATTAAAACAGGCCACCCATAGATTGCCCTCCGTGTCGATTGTCATGCCGTCGGGGCCAAATACTTCTTTCCCGCTCAGTTCGGGGATATCGTTGAAATTAACCAGCACTCGACGATTTGCTGGAATACATAATATGTTCTTGTACCATAATTATTATTGTCTGGTGTTAAAGGGGTATACTTACTAAACTAGTGTCCAAAAGAAACGATACCAACTTATTTTCAAAATTGTTTTTTACTAAGTGAATTGCCTAGTATGAAAACATGCCAATTCGTATTGCACATCCCAAACACAGCATAGTCGATAAAATATACCGGGAACACGTGATCACTTCCGGGAAAAAAAGTAAATTTCGTGAAAGTGACATTTCCCTCTCTAGCATGTTCTGCACGTGCATAAAAACTGTATAAAACGGCTGATCAGACACGTTGATATCACAGCAACAAAAAGAACACAAGATATGCCACGTTTGACAGCCATCGAGAGAGAGAGAGCCGTTGGAATGGTCCAACAAGGAGCGTCACACGTCGACGTCGCCAGAAGGTTGGGCTGCGCACGCATCACTATCACCAGGTTGATGCAGCGGTTACGTCAGACAGGTCAGACGTCAGACAGGCCCAGGAGTGGAAGACCACGAGTAACCACGCCCCGTGAAGATCGTTACATCCGGGTATTACACCTGAGGAACCGCACCGTAACAGCGACGTCCACGGCGGCTACAGCACAGGGACACAGGATCAGTCGACAGACCGTCTACAGGAGACTACGGCAGTATGGTATCCGGCCACGTCATCCCTACCGCGGACCGCTCCTGACGCCTCGACACCGGAACAACAGACTGATCTGGGCCAGGCGAGTTCAACGTTGGCAACGGCGGGACTGGGCACGTGTTATGTTCTCGTGTCACTGATGAGAGCAGATTCCTCATCTTCAGAAACGATGGACGGCAGCTTGTATACCGACGATTTGGTGAACGTTTGGCGCCTAACTGTATCCAACAGGTCCGGCCTTTTAGAGGTGGAGGGTTAATGGTTTGGGGTGGCATATGTGGTGACGTCAAAACGATGCTTGTCGTAATTCGTGGAAACCTGAATGCACAGCGTTATCTTGATGACATCCTACGGCCTGTTGTGGTGCCCTTTATTCAGGAAACAGCCTCGTGGACTCCTTTTCCAACATGACAATGCAAGGCCACACACAGCAAGATTGACACAGAACTTCCTTGCCAACGCCAACGTACAGGTTTTGCCATGGCCTGCATGTTCACCGGACATGAATCCCATCGAGCACTTATGGGACCACCTCGATCGGCAAATCCGACGTCGCCGTGTGCCTCCAGTCAACGTCCAGGACTTGGAACGATGTCTCCTCGAGGAATGGCAACGCATCACTCCCAACGCCATCAGACGTTTGGCGTAATCAGTCCGTAGGCGTGTTCTGGCATGTATTGATGCTCACGGTGGACATACCGGCTACTGACTTGACTTTAAGACGTGTGGTGTGACATTTCCCGTTGTTTCTGTGATCAGTGCTCTAACGAAATGTTCATTTTTCGACCCCACCCATCTTTAAAGGCTTGTCATATTGGTTGTACAGATTTTATTGAAATGAAATTTTTGTACAGATGTTGTGAAAGGATTTCTCAAAAGCATAACACCAATCCTAAACTTCTACATTGTTTAGTTTTTCTTTTATGTCGTTGCAAACAGGTGGTATCGTTTCTTTTGGACACTAGTTTACAAGTTGTAGCAGGATCGCGAGGGGTACATGCACGCCAAGTGATCCTGCTACAACGAATTATCTTATCTCCATGTTGTAATCTGCTATTGTTAAAGAAATAAAATAAATTCAAGTTCATAGAAAACTGCTGAGGCTAATTTGTATTGTCACGTGACTTTCAAAGAGTGAGGCCTTTAGCGGAGTAGAAGGGATGTATTCTCCCGCTGAGAAATCCACGTGCAGCCTGTTTTCTTCGTGGCGAGATATAAGGGATTTATTGTTCCTCTCAGAAATATATATAGTATTAAGATCACGTGGACTAATCCGATCTCGTTATTCTCACATGAGAGGTATATATGATAATAGTATTTAGCCTCAGAGGACATGAGTCCACGTGCCATCTACTGTACATGACTAATCCACGGACTAATACATTTGTTATAGACTGTGATGTCCCTTACGAAATCATGTGATATTGAATGTATCATGTCCTTGACTAATCCATGTGCTATATACTGTGATGTCCCGGACTAATACATTTGTTATAGACTGTGGTGTCCCTTACAAAATCATGTGATATTGAATGTATCATGTCCTTGACTAATCCATGTGCTATATACTGTGATGTCCCGGACTAATACATTTGTTATAGACTATGATGTCCCTTACGAAATCATGTGATACTGAATGTATCATGTCCTTGACTAATCCATGTGCTATATACTGTGATGTCCCGGACTAATACATTTGTTATAGACTATGATGTCCCTTACGAAATCATGTGATACTGAATGTATCATGTCCTTGACTAATCCATGTGCTATATACTCTGCCATGCCCCTGTTTTAGTGTCACCATAATAATACGTACACAGTTTGCCTGTTTCGATATCGTAGTCGTAGGCGTAGATTTCCCGAGGCGTCGTGTCGTTGAAGTACATGGTCTTGTTGTCTGGAGACCATGCCATGCCATTAGAAATGGTCATGTTCTCATCTTGTTTGCTCAGGGTGCCATCTGTGTCCAGGCAGTACAGATTACCTTCCTTTGGGGCAAACTCCTTGTCCATGGTTCCTGGAAACAACCGGAGCGACATGAAACATGCGACGTCGCCATGTAGGGAATGGCATACCCACACTATGTCCACCATGACATGCACGGGAGACAAATGTAAGAATCTACTTGTTGAATTAGGCTTACAGACCAAAGTCCGACACATCTAAAGAGGGGCGGTCGGGTAGCCTAGTGGTTAAAGCGTTCGCTCGTCACGCCGAAGACCCGGGTCCGATTCCCGACATGGGTACATTGTGTGAAGCCCATTTCTGGTGTCCCCCGCCGTGATATTGCTGGAATATTGCTAAAAGCGGCGTAAAACCCTACTCACTCACTCACTCATATCTAAAGTCCGCAATGTCGTGAAGTCTGTGGTTGTTAATCATAGGATCTCATCTCCCCCTGGGGTCATACTTCCCGTTGTTTAGCCTATGGATGAGTGTTCAAGGATCTACTCACTCTCACACACCAACACACACCTTGACCCACTTAGAGTCTCACCCCCCCCCCCCCTTCCCGTGTTAGCTTATGGTTGAGTGTTCCAGGGTCTACTCACCTCCCCACACCCTCCCTCTAGGATCACACTTCCCGTCGTTTAGCCTGTGGTTCTTCGTTCCCGGGTCTGTTTCCGCCAGTGTAGTCACCGTCTTCGTCTCCCAGTCCAATGTTGCGAACGCCAGACCGAGCCCCACGACCAGTCCTCCCTTGCTGCGAGGAACAACGAACCCCACAACATCGTCTGTGGAGTAAGACCATGTAGAATGAAAAAGATTATTTCCACTTCCAGGAAGTGGTCTGAATGACATGGAATGCAGCCAAAGATTACTGGACTGAAAAGTGGCCATTCCGTATGATCATCTGATGAATAAAACATGCGAAGGATATGTTCCATCAATGCACACCGGCTATCATATCTAGAATGCGAATAATTTCATAAATTAAAAATAAAATGAAAGAAATAAACTATTACTATTAAAATGTGAAGCTTATTGATACATCAACAAAAATTCGGCCCAGACGTCTGCGATCATGCTTGTCCCTGGCACTGAAATCTCTTTCACGGTGGTTAGCTTGATATATTCTAAATAAAAGTGATAAATTCAAATAAATATTCATAACATTCTCTGCTAAATCAGAGCCAATTGTACGATTCTTACTGTGAGGATGTGTTTATGAATCACCATGAAATAGTGATGAAACAAGATATTCGCGAAAAGGTCCGCGTATCCTGCCCACAAACACATGCAAAGTCAAGTTAAGTGTTCAAAGAGGTTCTTATATGTTCCTTCACATGTCACTACTGATAAAACAGTTGTTCAGCAGAACGTGCGACATGTGTTAAAGACAACGTGAAGGAGTGAGTGAGTATGGTTTTACGCCGCTTTTAGCAATGTCCCAGCAATATCGCGGCGGGGGACACCAGAAATGGACTTCACACATTGTACCCATGTCGGGAATCGAACCCGGGTCTTCGGCGTGACGAGCGAACGCTTTAACACAGCCTGAAGGAGTGAGTGAGACTCTGTCTTGTTTTACTCCGCTTTAAGCAATATTCCAGCAATATCATGGCGGGGAAAAAAAAAAATCAGAAATAGGCTACCCACATTGTACCCATGTGGGGAATCAAACCTGGATCTATGACGAGACGAGCGGACGCTATAACCGCTGGGCTGCCCTACCGACATGTGCACGTATTGTGAAGGAAACTGCAGCAGGAGCCGACATTGTTACACCAATGTTCAGAATACTGGCAGAGATGTTGCCTTTGCAGACGCTTTGGTTTGTCTGAAGCTGAACTGCCACGAATTTTTCAAACTAACATTTTCTGGGAACACTAGACCTGAAAGAGTTATATATGTTTGAAAAATGCTGTATGGGTAACGGTAAGCTCACCTAGATTGATGACGTCATCTTTGCCAGTGGCGGGGTCGTATCTGTGAACGTCTCCCTTCATGATATCGACAAACAGCAACGTCTGTGTGGCGTCGTCCCAGTGGGGACCTTCGCCGATGGTGGACACAGGGTTCTTCAGAACTGTTTCAACCTTGTAGGACATCTTGAAACTCTGCAAACAACGTTTGATGTCTGACATTTCATGTTAACGGTCCTAGTGAGGGTTCCAGTTTACCATATATCCCTTGTGACCCACTTGTTGCAAGAAGGGAGATAGTGGATCGGTTGGTCTGGCTTGGCGTCTATTTGGTTGTGTGCCATCGTCCTTGACGACATGGGGCGTTGCTCATAATATCAACCACTGAGGTGTAAAGAGAGAATCTCACCCGAGTGAGCTGAGCCATTAGTGATGTCATTTGATCACCTGGTCTGCAAAGCATTGTGATGCAATTTTATTGCAGCGATATCTACAGTGTAGATATCGCTTGATCTCACCCAAGCGATATCTCCCGTGGGAGCCTGTTTTGGATGATAAAGTTCGATTATTTTCAGGCCACTGTCATATATAAAAAAATCTTAATATTTGGGAGAACACTTTCTTTGTAAAGTACAAATTCTAGTACATTTTTGGGTTGAGCCTCATCCGGGATTCAATCCCACACTCACTAACGGGATCGGGTGGTCAGGCTCGCTGACTTGGTTAATACATGTCATCGATCCAAATTGCGTGGATCGATGCTCATGAGGTTAATCACTGGATTGTCTGGTCCAGACTCCATTATTTTACAGACCGCCCTCATATAGCTGGAATATTGCTGAGTGCGGCGTAAAACAAACAAACAAACAAACAAATCAAACCCACACTCTCAGAGCTATGGAATTGTTTAGCAGTGTTTTACCAATGATTAAGCTAAACTGTAGAGCTATCGAGAGAGCTCACAGACTTGATAAGAAGCATCCAGATAAGTGTCGACCATTGAGAACGGTTCTGTCACTTACACGAGTCGATCTTCTGCGAAGTATTACGTAACGTGTGGCAAGGTCATTGTCCCACGTGTATCTATATACGTAAGATCCGGCGACGTTAGGAGGTGTTAATTGAAATTTATAGATAGCGCTGGAGATTAAGGGTCCCGCCCGGAGGGGCTTATGATAAGAGGGGACACGCCGAATGTTTGCTGAATATATTAACAGACAAAGGGCATAGAATTTCGGTGCACTTGGAAACATATTGAACCAGTTAGGTATTCAGATAAATGAAATGTAAAATAAAAGTATTGAAATGGTTTGCACTATTTTAAATAAAAGTATTGAAATGGTTTGCACTATAACAACACTATTCCAGTTATATCGCGGCGTGTCAGCTTAGTGTGATAGTTACAGGCTTAACGACTGAATCCACACAATCTAGACCATCTATTAGCCATTCCAGAGTGTTCTTTCGTTTAGGTTTCGCCAATTTGAAATTAGTGCCGTAAAGCACGAGAAAGCTGCCTTCTGATTGGTCATGCTATTGGTCGGTCAAAGTTCGCGTAAGGTCGGTCTGACGTGACCCGTAATGGGATGTCCTCAGATCTTTGTTTAGCGGTGGCGACAACTAAGATCTGATTTTAATGAGATTGCGTAAAAGGCGACTATGCATGTCATGAGAGGTGACTAACGAGATCGGATTGTCAGGCTCGCTGACTTGGTTGATGCATGTCGTTGGTTCTCAGTTGCGTAGATCGATGCTCATGATGTCAATCACTTGGTTGATTATTTACGTCATATAGTTGGATTATTGATGACTGCGGCGTTAAACAACAAACACACAAACAAACGTGTTGCAAGTCTAATTATAATGCATTCGTTTTGGGCTTTCCTTCCGCGTCAAATGGGCATGCCTCATATATTACTGAAATACTGTTCAAAATGGTTTAAACCCAACTCACTCACTGATATTTCGCCTCTTACGCCAAGCATAGGGTACTAGGGGCCTACTGTCTGACAAAGCCCCGGGGATATGGGACTTTATAAGTCGAAAACTTTTACTGCATGGTTGGTGGGAGAAATTGCAAGAAGCCATACATGTGCACTTACCTTGAGTATAGACGCTGGCAATCACTGGCTGGCCCTGTGCGGTGGTTGTGACGAATCGAACTGTTTTGCTTGCTGTGGTGGCTCCTCCTGTTATGCAGCGCAAGACATACAGCGTCACTCAGATGCCACGTGTAACATACCGAGGTAACGATGACCTCACACACGATAACAAATCTATAACTGAATATGGGTAACGAAACGCGGTCAAGGATAAAGGGGTAATAAAATATGTTTCACATCCAATAGTAATCTCACACACACCACACCACAACACACACCACACGCCACACCATACCACACACGGTCCGGCCCCTTGTTGTATTGTATTGACAGAATGGTCAAGCTCAGAGAAAAGCGGGGTTTTGTCCCCATATCATGGATAATGTATCAGCCTGAAATTCAGACTAAAACATGCGATGTCTGATATATTCGGATGTGCAATCAATGAACTACATTCCTATTCAGACATTGATTCAGACATTGATTCAAAACCTAATATGCAGTCAGATGTGACACATTGTCCAAATGTTGATTAATACACGTCTGTCTCTTGTTCGTGGCGAGGCGAGATCGGGCTGTCTGTATTGACGTTTTCTAAGCTGCCCCCTTCACAATGCTGGGTAGTGGTACCTTCAACACAAGTCCCCCATTCGGCAGAGGTTGGGGTGAGAACCAGCAAGGAAAAGACTCAGTTTAAGCAGCGACCTTCATCAGGATTTGTTGACCTTGGCCCAGTGAGCTCGTTGTGATTCAGAACGCCACTGATCACAGCTTTTCTTTTTCCAAATTTTGAATGGAGAGTTTGGAATGGATGTCGCCAGTTTGAAACCAGTCCCGTATTGCTCGAGAAAACTGCTTTCCGATTGGCTAATGTCCACTTCTTGCGGGTCAGTTCATTGGTGGGTCAAAGTTCGCGAAAGGTCGTTCTGACGTGACCTGTAGTGAGTGAGTGAGTTTGGTTTAACGCCGATTTTAACACTATTCCAGTTATATCGCGGCGTGTCAGCTTAATGTGGGAGGAAAGCCCGAAGTGATGCAGGCCTCAGACGTTTACCACTTCGGTGAAACCCACGAGCACGGGTATGGTGCTGACAAACCTAGAAACATAATCGGGGCGAATCGGGATTCGAACCCACAATCATAGGTTTCTTGCGTGCCCAAGGGACGCAACTCTGCACAGCGAATTGCGGCGCCTTAAACGACTGGGCCATCCGTTCCCCCGACGTGACTTGTAATGGGATGCCCTCAGATCTTTGTTTAGCAGTAGCAAGAACTAAGATTTCATTCTAATGAGATTTGTTGGTTGGTTGGTTTGTTGTTTTACGCCGCACTCAGCAATATTCCAGCTATATGACGGTGGTCTGTAAATAATCGAGTCTGGACCAGACAATCCAGTGATTGATATCATGATATCCACTCATTTGGCATCGGTGACATGCTTCAACCAAGTCAGCAAGCCTGACCACCCGATCCCGTGAGTCTCCCCTTACCACAAGCATAGTCACCTTTTACAGCAAGCATGGGTTGCTGATGACCTATTCTACCCCGGATCTTCAGGGGTCAATGAGATTTGTGGAATACCAGTCCATCGAGTCACCTCTACGGTGTTCTTAATCCAACCGATTATGATTATAGGTAAATTATTTAAGTAGATTACAAATTCATAAGGGAGCTCAGGTAGCCAAGTAGGCTAGGGCATCGCAATTCGCTTTGCAGAGTTGGGTTCCTTGGCACGCCAGAAATCTATGATCGTGGGTCCGAATCCCGGCTCGTCCCTACTATGTTTCTAGGTTTGTCAGCACCATACCCGTACTCCTTTGTTTTATCAAAGTGGTAAAGTCTGAGAGCCGCGTCACATCAGGTTTCCCAACCTTGAGCTGACACGCCGTGATATAACTGGAATACTGTCGAAAGCAGCCTTAAACTCAACTCACTCAAATTCCCAACGTATCTTAATTTCGTGCTCATGATACAGTCGGAATCGTACGATCGACTCCGCTGTAAGCAGAAATGTCATGGAAAGGGTTTTGTTGTTTTCATAAAAAAATCTGATTGCTTTTTGCTTTTAATGATTAAATGTACCTGAGAGGTGAGGTGAAATGGGGTTTAACGTCGCGTCCAACATTATTGCACTTATATAGCGACGTGCATGCACGTGTATATGTGTGTGTGTGGCTGCTTGTACTAGTCCGGACTGATGCCGATTTATAGTGCTAGCACACTGAGATACCATGCCGCAGTTTAACATGAACATCCCACTCAGACACAGTATACTGACTCCGAGCTGACCAGTCCTTGTTTTAGCCCCTTAATGCCGAGCGCCAGACAGGGTAACAACAAGTACCACCTTTTAACGTCCGCTTACAATATCCGCTTATGGATATGCCTTCCATAATACCTTTCAATAGACGTTATTATGGGACATGGGGTTTAAGGAGAGATTCTCTTCCAAAGCTGCACCCACGATAGTGGATGCTACAGAAGACAAACAATGTAACATAATGCCATTTTGTTTTATTCCACGTGGGATTTTATACTTGATCACGATATGCATCGTGATACTACTAACGATGCTATCAACAATGTCATCAACGAGGCTATCAACGATGCTATCAACGATGCTATCAATGAGGCTATCTACAGTGCTCTCAATCTGTTCACGTCTAACTCACATGAATGGTTATTTAGGACCAATTTTATGATATATGCAATCACATTTAACATTATGTTTGTTGCAAAACTTCGTACGTATTATTTTTTGAAAATCGACACAGTACAAAATAATTAGAGGTGAGGTGAAATGGGGTTTAACGTCGCCTCCAAAGTCATTGCGCTTTTATTGCGACGTGCATGCACGTGTGTGTGTGTGTGTGTGTGTGTGTGCGTTCATATCTTTGGGTCACCAATGCACATTAAACATTCAATTCCAGACACAAGTAAATAAAACCACATCACTGGGTTCACCAACGCACATTTCACTCCAGACACCACTCAACATAGCCACATCACTGGGTTTACCAATACACATTTCACTCCAGACACCACTAAACATAGCCACATCTCTGGGTTCACCAACTCACATTTCACTCCAGACTCAACGAAACATAGCCACATCACTGGGTTCACCAACGCACATTTCACTCTAGGCACCACTAAACATAGCCACATCTCTGGGTTCACCAACGCACATTTCACTCCAGAATACACATGTGCACACAGGGTGTGGAGTAGACAGCGATAGACAGCGATACACAGCAAACACAGAAAGATAATCGTGGTAGATACTCACCTTGCGTCTTTGGAGGACATGTCACGACGGCCAGTGAACTAGATTCCGAGGTTACTCTGACATTAGTCACGGTTGTGAACAGGGACGCGCCCCCGTTTTAGAAACACACACACACACAAACTGAAATGATAGACCCCTTCATGGCTATCTTGCGCTTGCTGTCCTTCTCTGTGAGTAAAAGCTCCAACTAATAATGAATCAACTTCCCAAGCAGAAAACATGGGGGATGAGTGGGTAGGGGCCATTTTGAATCATGTTCTACTATTCCACTGTCGTGTATATAGAGAATCTCAATCGAGTGTCTTTTGATATCAAATATATCAACATGAGTTGATAAAAGTGGGAAAACTCCGAGGCTTGCCGAGGATTTTTCCCCGCTTTTATCAACTGGTGTTGATATATTTGATATCAAAAGACACGAGGATGAGATTTTATTTATCATCCAACATCATTCTTCCATCTTTTTCAGTTTGTAGAAAGTAATAAGCAGTGTCTTAAGTGTCAAAAATACTGCTAACAGCTTCAGTAGCAGAGCCATTAGTGAGGTCATTTGATTGTGACGTCATGGTAACCAATGACGTCACAATGGTCTGCAAAGCATTGTGATGCAATTTCATTGCAGCGATATCTATAGTATAGGGGTGCGTTGCAAAGCGCCAATCGCTTGTAAGCGATGTACAGCGATTCGCCTCACAACAGTGCGCTAACTTTCAGCCGCTTGCAAGCGAAACAATCGCTGACTGAGGTCGCTTCGTTCTCAAACCAAAATGGCGGCTTACTTTGACAGCGGAACAAGGAATTATTGATTGGATCAACGAGAAAATGAGCAAAGGTAGCTAACACACCATCATCCTCAGTCTGCTCCACATCTTCAAAGTAGTCATAAATTTCATCAGCTCGTCATCGAGCCTCTTCTATTATGATCTTCATAACGTAAAGGCAATCAAGCGGTAGTTGCGCCGCCATTTTGGAAGTGTGCGCAAGCGCTTCCAACTGTTGCAGACCCTGGGATGAGCGATTAATTTGCTTTCTCTTAGCGATTCGTGGCTTGCAACGCGCCCCAGATATCGCTTGATCTCACCCAAGCGATATCTCCTGTGGGGGCCAGTTTTGGATGATAAATTGCTTCCTACGCTCTCCTTCTTGTTTTGATTTTGCCAATCTGAGCTGAAATTCTGAAATTCCTACTCGAATACATAAAGAAACAGATGGGCATGGAGGAGGACACAGCTTTGTGACGAGTACATAAATATATAAATATTTCGTTCTTAAATATAACTATCTACAGGTAACCTAGCTCTACATTGAAAACACAGTATGTTTATCTCCATTCTACCATGACTAAATAAAACGCGAACTCTTTGGTGTTAGCAAATATACTGAGTGAAGCGGCATGGGTTGAGTTCAGTGTTTTGAGTTGGTTATCGATCTGAATTACGGAATCACCCAACAAAATATGGTGCTGTATATACTCAAGCAGTTTGTTTACACCGTAATACTTCACTCGAACATATGACAGGCATGGAAAGCATATAAGCACGGCAACTTGGTAAGCTAACATGAGGGGGGAATCCCTAAAGAAAACAAAGCAAGCTTTGCAAGGCTTTCGCTCTACATCGCGCATCACCATTATGACGTCATATCGCTCATTGTGACGCAAAAGATATGACGTCACAGTCGTATATAGAAAAGCGCCAAAATTTCAAGCTCTCTGTTGTCTCCAAAACGTAAATACATTTCCCTTTGTAGATTTCTGTCGTGTTTTTCTGCACGAAATGTATTGCCACACATCCTTTCAATAATGTAGTAACCCCATCTGTGCATTTTGTAACCTGTAATTGTAGATATAGTTATTTAAATATGCCTACCGACAATGACTGAAAATAGTACTATTCTATGAATATAAGCTTCCGCGGTGATGCGGGCGTCAAACCAGCTGTTTCAATCAGAAGGGGTTAATGTGATTTAATAGCCTCTGATTGACCAATCAGAATCGAGTAAATTCCAAATTCATGGTAGAATTATGTTTAACGCCGTTTTGAACGGTATTGCAGTTATATCACAGCGTGTCAGCTTAATATGGGAGGAAAGGTCGAGTGATACAGGTCTCAGACGTTTACCACTTCGGTGAAACCCACTAGCACGGGTATGGTGCTGACGAACCGTAGAACGTTTTGAAACCCCACCTAACGACGTTTTGAGGTGAAATTTAAAAATTGTTATAAATGCTTGAAACTCGCCAGGCGGGTCGACCTTGACCCTCCGACCACGTTGGAAGTCGACCTTGACCTTTTCCACTTTTTTCTCCAGGGGTTAGGGGGCCCGTTTCGGGGCCTACATGACTTGCTAAAATCGAAAAACTAACGACTAAGGGCCATCCAGGTGACCTGAGACCTCGTTTGGCAAGGCATGAGACCCATCCGAAAATTTTCATTTTTTGGTCGGGAAAACACCTAAGTCTAATAATCCCCATGGTCTCATCTCCGGGCAAGAATGAACATTGTCATAAGGACTTGAAACTCGCCAGGCGGGTCGGCCTTGACCCTCCCAAAACGTTGGCAGTCGAATTTTAGTTTTACCTTTTTCTCCAGGGGTTAGGGGGCACCTTTCCTGAAAGCCAAGACGTAAAATAAAACGTATTGAAGGTGAAGTTTACAAATTGAAATTCGCCAGGCGGGTCAGCCTTGACCCTCCAACAGTGTTGGCAATCGACCTTGACATTTCCCCCTTTTTATCCAGGGGTTATGGAATCCGTTTCGTTGCCGACATGACGAGTGGCTATGGGCCGGTCAGGTGACCTAAATCTCAGTTTGACAAGGTCTGAGACCCATCCGACAATTTATTGGTAGGAAACGGGGCCAAGACGGCCAAGTGTGGTGCTCAATGTCGTATTTGCTGTCAAAAAGTGAAAATTGTCATAACGACTTCAAACTCCCCAGGCATCTTCCACGTTTTCTGGTATAACCCTACACTTGTGTATTTGTCGTCATTCACTTGATGCTCAGTTAATGAATTTATTACAGGTATGATTAGTGGTCGCACCTCTCAGATTACCTGACAAAGGTTCCCATTTGGCATTTATTGTGTCTGGGGTAATCATTCAATCTAAATCCAAGTTTGAAGTGAGGTGAAATGTGTGTTATGTAATATGCACGTGGCTGACCAGCAATAGATGAATGATCTGTTGATTTACTTTTTTGTAAATCAACGGATCGTTCCTCGTCATCAAAGGATGAACAGAAATTACGTTGATTGATTAATCACTGTTATCTTGCACAGCGGAGATGTCAAAAGTGAGTGTTTACATGTCTAGGTTTACTAAAGCAAAGGGAATACATATCATGGCGTGAAGTGCCGATGTAAAAACAACGTTATCTAACTCAATAGATTTTTTTAGGTACCGTGGAAACCGTGGGAATTCTTCGATGCGCGATAGACGTTGTTTTCACAAGTCTTTTCCTTTGTAAGCGTGTATATATTACAGGCAATTTATAAAATGTCTAAATATTTCAGTCATCAGTGATTGAAAACTCTGTCCATTTCTTTAACAGACTGACTAAAAATGATTAAGACGATCATAATAGATAATTATGTAGGATTAGAAGCCAAACAATATAGAGATGTACTTTTAATCGTATCATTTTCAATCTCTTGGTGATGATATTAAACATAGAAATGTTTGGAATTCGTTGTCATAATATTACAGATGGACATATTTTCCAGTCAATTTGTAAAATAACTGAATATTAAGGCGTTTAATAAATTACTTAAGTGAAAATTTGCCTCCGTGGTCTAGTGGTAGAGCGTCCGCCCGGACATCAGAAGATCGGGGGTCTGATCCCCGGCCGCGTCATACCAAAAGACGTTAAAAGATGGGAAGAAAAGGAAGAGGAGAGACATCCCCTCTCCCCAGTCATCCCCCAGCCCACCACCCACGCTGTCCAGGTCCCTCATCCACAGCCACACCCAGACCACTCCGGTCGAGGTGACTGGCCCCACTCTAAGCGACAGTCTCTGCCAGACTGAGCCTCTGAGTGGGGATGAGGACCCCCGCAACAGCCTGGACCATCAAGCTTCCCAGGTCCTTGGACGCAACAAGTCCGGCCACTCCATCGCCCTCTCCAACGACCACGGGAAGCTCTACGTCAGCACCAGGAAGCCCCCACCACCTCTGGTCATGGTCCAATTCCTGGGGACAGAGAGGTTCGAACAAGAGATCCACAGTTACCAGGATCTATCTGACATCCTGGCCGACTGTGGGGTCTCAAGTCGACCCTTCCTTTCATCGCCCAATGCGCCGCCAGGCTGACCTGAAGCCTCTACAGGAGTCTCAGCCCTGAGGAAGCTGCCCTAGCCAACAGGCTACTCGACGGGCAGCTCCACTAGACGGCAGCAGACGCCACACCGCCACCCACGCTCGGCCGCCTACTCCAAGCCTTACCACGCTCCGTCCCCTCCCCTCCAACCCAAGCCCAAATTTGTTACTATTATATCTTCTTTTCATTCTCCCACTCCCACCCAGCCAATCATCCACCCCCCTTAGCCTCTTAGATTAGGTTATCCCAATTTATATTTTTTTGGGCTGCACTTCTTTATCTTATTCATTACGCTTTTTTCCCCCAATAGTATAAGTGCAGCCCCGTGTGCGAGATACGCTAAAGTGTTATTATTACATGCGGAAAGCGCACGTTAAATCTCCGAGTAAACCAACCAAACCAACGACGCGACGTTAAACCCCATGTCACCTCACCTCACCCAACAGATTAACTCGTATGCCTGATATAATCTATCACCCAAAGCCGATCCTCAGAATATATTAAAATAGAACACGCAGTAATTCAAGATATTTCTTGAATGGGACTCAGTGCCTATTGATCGTATAGACTGTAAGCGATTTCATTTCAAGTGTTTGGAATCTCCTTTAGCATATATATATACACAGTGTGACATGTTGCGAGCCTCACAGATAATGTGTTTTGAATACCGCTTTGCCACGCTGTGCCCATAGGCATGTCTTACAGCTGATAATGCATGCGGAATGAACAATTGTATTGGTATTTACTGAACCTGCACAGACTGGTAAGGTGTGTTGTTTGTAATATCATATTCCCTGTAAAAAACATGCCTGATAGTGTAAATCTCTGCAACCAGGCGCCGCGATTCGCTGTGGAGAGTTGCATCCTTTGGGCACGCCAGAAACCTATGATTGTGGGTTCGAATCCTGGTTCGCCCCGATTATGTTTCTAGGTTTGTCAGCACCATACCCGTGCTCGTGGGATCGATGACATGCATCAACCAAGTCAGCGAGCCTGACCACTCGATCCTGTCAGGCTCGCTAACTTGGTTGATGCATTTCATCGATCCCAATTGCGTGGATCGATGCTCATGATATTAATCACGGGATTGTCTGGTCCAGACGCGATTATTTACAGACCGCCGTCATATAGCTGGAATATTGCTGAGTGCGGCGTTAAACAACAATCCCACCAACCATACCGATTTTACCAAAACGAGTGTTAGAATTGTTGTATTTCCCGAGCGATAGCATACATGAATCCTTACACATATTTTTTGTTATTACCCATTATTTTTTTATTACCCATTATTTCTGAATCCTTTTTACCACACCTTCAGAAAAATGCACTGATCACGACCGCCGTCTTATAAAAAAAACAAATTGTGGAGTAACATCTTACTAGACGTCGTTTCTAGTGTGACGTTATTCCGACCTTACGTCACAATAGGCTTCGAATGACGTTAACAAGGCCGTCGGGATGACGCAAACAATGTGATATTGCACTAGTGCACATGTCATGTTTTAAACTGGGTTATTTCTAACCATATGGGTAATAAATAGAGGATATTTCATGTGTCGAATGAAATGTCATGTTTCTCTCATCAAGTGACGGGGGCCAAGGATATTTTTTAACGAGTGGCATAGCCACATGATACTTATATTAAAACGTGATATTTCATGAGACACATGGAATATTCTAATTATTAAATACTTTGTATGTAGTTTAAACTATTTCATTACAGATGTAAAATCTTGAAATGTAAATTATTCCTACCTAACACACAGGGATTGTTCATCACACCCTGTAATTGAGACTTAAAAAATAGTTTTGTGTTTGCAAAATCTTTAAAAAAAGTATCAAAAAAGTATCAAGAAAATTCTTTATCGTACTTATAGATATGATTATGTACAAAATCAACTTTAACAAAAAAATATTCTTGAAAACTACGAGACCGCTGTTGGAATCGAAAGAATACACGCTGGTCAAGTAACAAAAATGGCTTTTCGAAACGAACAGTCTCGATTGAAGAGTTCTTCATGACATTTACAGTTTAAACGAAACATTTTCTAAAAAAGCACCCCTTTAAATACTTTGATAAAATATACATACTTATATTTTCGACATTTACGTTTACCCGAAGAAATGCGGTATCGCGGTAGTTAATAGGTCACTTGTGTCACCGTCTTCGACTCTTGAAATACAACTGTTTTTATCACACACGATACCCCGATATTGCCCTATGTATATCGACAGTGTTCAAAGACGTCCTGCCTCGTCAGTTGACAGATATTTATGTATCCACCCATCTATGACCTCACACACTGTTTATACGGTCGCCAGTAACAGAGTAGCAACATAACAATGCCCCTCACAGGACCGGACCTATTGAGATATACACGCAGTCTTCTACAGCCATTTTGTAGTCAACCAACGTGGGTTAGCCCTGTACTACGGATACACTGAAGGCTTCGCGAGTCCGGTCTTATATATATATACAGTAAGTACACGCATTTATGTACTGCTATATACTAACTGGGGGTTTATTTCAAGCCTATTCAACGAGTAGACCCATGTACCGTACGTATTAAGTACTGCTATGTGCTGTTCAGGTAAAGTCCTTATTAGTGGATTTATCATCCGCAGGATTAGGAGTCCCTCTATATAACGATAAAGTCTTACTTAGAGTATAACGTCTTATCAAATTACTAATGCTGGTCGATGGCTACTCTGTGCTTAACATTGTGAAGTCGATACAAGCGTCAAAGATCAAATACATGTACTGCTAAAATATCACATACAATGCACTACTTCTTTGAAAGGCATTTAGAAGCGATTCGGATAAGGAAGAGAATATATGGATGTCAACTTCTTTATTATGAGGAACACAACGTTTTGGAGTATATGCTTACTCCTTCATCATTCACCTGATGAAGGAGTAAGCATGTACTCCGAAACGTTGTGTTCCTCATAATAAAGAAGTAGACATCCATATATTCTCTTCCCTAATGCACTACTTCCCAGAAATACCCGACTATTGATGCCTTGCCAAAGAGAAATATATTTTACCTTTGTTTAATAAATAATAATCATATCTGAATCCAATTGCTGTAAATAGTAACCTGATATCTGCTCTTACTAAAAACGTGTACTCATTGGGATAGAAAGCATGAGTGAGTTATCGGGTTAACCCTTCTGTGAGCAGTTTATAAGAGTCAGATATCATTGCTGTCTGTTTAATGTGGGAGGAAAGTCAAAAGTGACGCAGTCCACATGAGTCAACTGTTATCCATCTTCCCGAGGCAAGAGAGTTAACTGACTTTATAAGTCCAGTTTCCACCCTTGCCGAACTAGGCTGGAATTACTTGGCTCGATCGTAGCGCCACCAGTGGCTATTACCAGTTATGACCATTCTAAGCCTCTCCTATGGACCAATCGGATTCCAATTCTCGTGTCACTTCACGCACCCACACAAAATGGTGGCACCCAGTCAGGACGATTTGATCGATAATCAAGATCTATATTGTAATAAAACGGGTCTCACATCGCGAAATGCATCAAATCACGTGAGCACCTTGATTAAAAACATGAAAAGATTTGGAATAATATCTGTTGACAACGAGTTAGCGGTGCTCATGCTTTGCAAATCCTGCAGTCGATCGAAACCTGCACGACAGTTTACGAACCGGATTTCGATTTCGGTGCGCGATTTTGATTGGACTATGCAAAGACTCGTTAGTCCAGCCAAAATGTAACTCCATAATACCAGCCTAGTTCGGCAAGGGTGGAAACTGTTTTTTTATAGTCAGTTAACTCTTTTGCCTCGGGAATATCACGGTCAATACGCTCACAAACACAGGTCTTTACTCTCAAACCTACCACGGGATATGTGCACGGCTGACAACTCCGTTTGACGAGGTGGGTCGCCTTATTTCACAGGGCTAACACGTCCCTATACATATGATTTGTTTGTTTGTTACATAACGCCGCAATATTCAAGATATGCGACAATGCGACAATAATCTAGACCAAACAATGCAGTGATTGACATCATCGGCAATGATGTAGACAATTAGGATCATGTCATGTATGAACCAAGTTACCGAGCCTGACCGCCCGATCCCGTTAGTCGTGTCTTACGACAAGCTTGGGTTGCTGGAGACCTATTGTAGTGAGTGAGTGAGTTGGGTTTAACGCGGCTTTTAACAGTGTTCCAGTTAAATCACGGCGTGTCAGCCTAATGTGGGAGGAAAGCCTGAAGTGATGCAGGTCTCAGACGTTTACCACTTCGGTGAAACCCACGAGTACGGGCACTGACAAACCTAGAAACATAATCGGGGCTAACCGGGATTCGAACCAACTATCATAGGTTTCTGGCGTGCCCAAGGGACGCAACTCTGCACAGCGAATCGCGGCGCTTTAGACGACTGGGCCACCCGTGCCCCATAAGAAGACCTATTGTAACCCGGGTGGGCTATAATATAAGTGAAAGAGGCGTTGGTATTCTAAATGATATGTCAAGTGTTTTCTATTTAGTTGTATAAACAGCTGCGACTCTGACCATACCAGGATCCGACGACGGTGAGTTCGAATCCTCGGATCACCTCAATTATGATCAGCCCTCCATGTTCCCGTACTGTGGCTAAACCCAGGTACAATGTGTCTGAGTAGCCAGGTGTCGGGTAACACAGGTTCCGCTCTGCATGGTTATACGTGTGTCTGCAAATAAAGGAAGACGATGCATTAAAAGCTGTAGACAATGTTCGTCACGCCGAAAACCCGGGTTCAATTCCCCACATGGGTACAACGTGTGAAGCCCATTTCTGGTGTCCAAGGTCGTGATATTGCTGGAATATTGCTAAAAGGGGCGTAAAGCCATACTCACTCACTGTAGACAACGTATTTGACATGCCATGTGTTTGTTCTGCCACAGCCTCGTCATGGCAGGCGCCGGATCCCCGCTTGTCAAGGGCATGAACTCGGGGGAGTCCTTACTCAAGTTCATCGACAGAGTTGTCCGCCCTGACGCAGGGTATATAGCAAAATGTCAGGAACAAGTTGGGAAGTTCGTCAAATTTCTTGAGTCGAAAAACGGACCCCTGAATGTGAATAAAATAGTAACGGTGAGAGTTGTGAACTTGTTCAATGCAGACATCGGTCCAGTGCAGCCAGCACACTGTATCTTAGAGGTATCTAACCGTTGTTCTTTCCATTATGGCAAACACGAACATATACATATTTGATCTTAAATATGCTTCTTGGTACGTTCAGTGAAACACTCGAATTCAGGTATGGCCCTGTATCGTTTAAGTCGATGTATTTAACGGGGCAACGCTCAGGAAACGCAACAGTCCTAGTGATTTGAAGCCATTCATTACTCACTATATGTATTCTGTTAACGATTACCCCAATTACATAAATGCAATTAGAAGGCTGGATATACTCTGTATAAAGGTTCCGCTAGATGCCATGTTGGCAGTATTGTCTAACGTCGACACTCCGCTCACTTCAACTACGGAAAAATCCATTGCATATCCTATGCTCTTCCAGATTTTCCTAGTTTTCATTGTTTAAGAATTAATTTATTAGCCACTGGCATGGTAGTGGTGTGTGCCATTGTGTCATTAAGATTTGAAACTGTGCACCAGTGCTAGTTATTGCCGTATTTGTCGTAGTAGTAGACGGAATCGTTGTCTTCGTTGCAGTATATCAGCTTATTTTGGTTAATGATTCTTCCAGACAGGATCTCTCGTGAGTGGTACTGCCGAGAGGGCAAGGGCCGACATCGACCTCATCATCTATCTCAACGACTACAGCAGCGTCAGAGATCTCAGCAGAGACATTGGCAACGTGCTACGACATCTGAAGACCTACATTGAAACAGACGTCATCTGGGCCAAGAGCCTCGTGTTCAAGGCAATGACACCACATTCTGCACAGTTCTTCCTCAAGCTTGGCGATAACGACACCGAACATACAGTCGACCTGCTCCCGGCTGTGGACATCGCGAAAACAAGTACTTGCAGAAACCTAGTTGATCTTGCATGTCATAGTATTACAAGGGTCTCGGATGGTCACTCATCTAATTTAATGTGACCGCCTCCGTGGTCTAGTGGTAGTTCTATCCCCGGCCGCGTTATACCAAAAGACGTTAAGAGATGGTGCTTGTTATTACCTTGTCTGGCGCTCGGCATTAAGGGTCTAAAACAAGGACAGGTCGGCTCGAAGTCAGTATACTGTAAGTGCAATAATCTTGGAGGTGAAAAACCCCATTTCACCTCACCTCACCTAACCTCACCTTGGGCTTGACGTTTATTGCGTGCTGTGCTTATTCCAATCATGATTTTGTACACCAATAGATAAGTCACACCAGCAAACGTGATTAACTGTGTACCGCTGAAAAATGTCATGTCATGAATAAATATTTTGGCATTATATAATCCTTCACACAGCATAACGAACCCAGAATTTAGGAGAAGAATCGTCCACACCTTCCCATGGTATCGCATCATGATAATGTTCTAAGTGTGATCTTGCTTATAGTGTAGCAGCATACATCCCGATTGCATTCAATCATCAAATCGTATCTTAGTTCTCGCTGCCGCTACACCAAAGCGTTGTGTTACGAGCACTAGGATTTGATATCAAGGAGATTGTGATTGCGTCCATCTTTGCTGAGCTTTCACTGGTTCGCTAGGTAAAGATTCCATTACTGGTTATACAATATTGCTGACTCCGTCCAAAGAAAATCACACAATAATAATCTCTTAATACTAGCGATTGTGGGGGAGTAGCAAGCAGTAGTATAGCAGATTAAAAATAATTTTAACTGTCCTTCTCGATTCCTTTTGGACAATAATGCGTGTACTATAGACTGTCCTTATGTCGGTTTCTGACACAGTCTGCAGGTGGCTCATTGTTCTTCGGCAAGATATCAATAACTAATATCCTGTTTGTTCCAGTGTCGCAGAGCGCCATCTATGAAGAGATGAAGGACCAGACAGACATCCGGAGGTTCTACGGCGTGAGTCTCGCCCCCTTCCACTTCCGGTTCTACCAAAAGGTGCCGGCCAAGGTCAAAGATCTCATCAGACTCGTCAAGTACTGGAGAAGGGTGGAGTGTACTTCTTATTCTTCAGCCATTCGGGTCCCATTTATTGTGTTTATAATTTGAAGGCTTCGTACCGTAAAAATGACATTCTCTGGCCTAAATTTACGTTCCAAAAAATTCAAAATGCTGTTTGTTTAACCCAATTGCGGTCATCTTCCAAAGACATGGGAGTTAACTGTCTTAAAAAGTCCAGTTTCACTGTTTATTTATCCCAATTGGTGTCATCTTTCCGAGGCAAGGGAGTTATAACTGACTACAAAAGTCCAGTTTCACTTGCCTCGGGAAGATGAATTGGGGTCGCAAAATTAGTTTCAAAATCTCTTTAAACCTGGTGGGATTGCCTTGTGATTAAAACTCACTTCCCAGTTACTACTTGAACACAGAGTTTGTTAACGTGTGTTAAGTACCTTTTGTTGACCAATCAACACCCAGTTGTCATGGGAAAATGTGCTCACAATTAATCAATGACATGTTATACTACTGTACATGAAGGCTGGTTCCTACATTGCTGGTCCTTATTGTCAACGTATGGGGATCAGTGGGTATGTAGACTAGCATTGGGTAGCTGGTACCTACTCTGTTCCTTGACCTGAAAGGGGGCGGTCGGGTAGCCTAGTGGTTAAAGCGTTCGCTCGTCACGCCGAAGACCCGGGTTCGATTCCCGACATGGGTACAATGTGTGAAGCCCATTTCTGGTGTTCCTCGCCGTGATATTGCTGGAATATTGCTAAAAGCGGCGTAAAACCATACTCACTCACTCACTCACTTGACCTGAAAGGGATAAAGGCGCCTCGTTGACTGTTTACTTTGTCCTTGAACAGGCCGAGGACGTGCCCATTGGGAGCGGCTTCATCGAGACACTTGTGATTGCTGTCTGGCGGGAAGACCACAAACCTCAAAACTTTGATATGAACCAGTACCTCCGACACGTCATGCTGCGTCTGTCACAGATCAAGACTCTCGCCGTCGTCTTCGACGACAACTACAACCACCGCTTGTACAGAAACGACCTGTATGTTTGTGATCAATGTGACATCACATTCCTGTCACTAAACAATTATTTAACATCAATATATGCATTGCCAAAAAAGAAGCTCATAGAGGCTTTTCTCATTTAGTCAATTTATATATTAACTGGATATTCTACATACATAAAAAAATCACTGATTTGAACATTTCTGACTTGTAAGTGCGTATCAATACTTTAACCAAGAAAGTGTATATGTATTGTTCATTGAAGCCATTACTGGATTTACAAACAGATATTGTTTCTGTTTCTGCAGGAAGCCGCCATACCTGCTAGACCCATGTGACCCTTACAAGAACATGGCGCCCTCTATCGGTGACATTCCCATGGTAAAGAAGAAGGCGGACGCTGTGCTAGAAAGCCTTGCACGTGACGGAAGTGTATCCACTCAGACTAGCAGATGAAACGACGGGTCTATTTGAGTGCAATTTATGGAGCAATGTGATTATCATAGATATATGGATCCGACTGATTCATATCATATGACAATCGATAGCTGTGTGGAAATGTCGGGAGTTCTCAAGATAAAGTCCGCGCACAACCAGCTCAGCGAAACATCACTCAGTCTCAGTTCTGGGACCATCGAACAATATCGAGTTACCAGTCAAGCGGGTGCTTATTTTGGATATATCATTTACATGTTGACAGAATTAAACAAACAGGATAACATAACAATAACATGTAGCGCTGAATGCTTGCATAAATATTACTACCCTGACAGATATGTAATGACGGATTCGGGTCAGTGATTTAACCACAGCGAATGCATGTATCACATGCAGTATACAGTATTTCAAGAGTAACATACAGTATACCGCGAGCAGTGTGCGCTGGGCAGTAGCGCATATCCCCCCCCCACCCCCCCCCCCACCCCCCCCCCACACACACACACACCTCCTTCTCCCTCAAGCAAACCGGGGGGCACGGGTGGCCCAGTCATCTAAGACGCCGCGATTCGCTGTGCAGAGTTGTGTCCCTGAGGCACGCCAGAAACCTATGATTGTGGGTTCGAATCCCGGTTCACCCCGATTATATTCTAGGTTTGTCAGCACCATACCCGTGCTCGTGGGTTTCACCGAAGTGGTAAATGTCTGAGACCTGCATCACTTCGGGCTTTCCTCCCACATTAAGCTGACACGCCGCGATATAACTGGAATACTGTTAAAAGCGGCGTTAAACCCAACTCACTCACTCACTCACTCAAGCAAACCCCTCGTGGGGGAGTGACCAGGTTACAGGACAGGCGTGCACTGGTCAGTGTTTCACTACATACTCTTGGAGTTAAGGGACTAAACTTGATGCTGTTGTTTTATAAGGCCAATGTTATGATCATCCGGATGACCACTGCACAAGAGGCATGTGGGTTGTGGACAAGATACTACGTGGCATAGCTGTATTACCTTATAAAGAATAGTATGAATGTTAGAAAGAGATATATGCAGCCAGACCGGCGCAAGCTAGCAGTTGAGACCTGGGAGCTGAACATGAAACAACTAGTAAAGCTCCCATGCACAATAAAACGTTGTGGGGTCGCAGACGGAGTTGTGTTGTAGATTAAAGAAGTATCCCCTAGAACAACATACATTTTCTACGGCGGATACATGTTTATCAGGGGGCACGGGTGGCCCAGTCGTCTAAGGCGCCGCGATTCGCTGTGCAGAGTTGCGTCCCTTGGCCACGCCAGAAACCTATGATTGTGGGTTAGAATCCCGGCTCGCCCCGATTTGTTTCTAGGTTTGTCAGCACCAGACCCGTGCTCGTGGGTTTCACCGAAGTGGTAAACGTCTGAGAACTGCATCACTTCGGGCTTCTCTCCCACATTAAGCTGACACGCCGCGATATAACTGGAATACTGTTAAAAGCGGCGTAAAACCCAACTCACTCACTCACATGTTTATCAGGAACATCCATCAGGTATAGAGAGAAAGAGTCAGCAATCCATCAAGCAAGTTTACACTATGTGGCATCCATGTCAAACTACTCTTCTAATCTTTGAGGCCAAACCGTGTTGACCATTTTAACTATAATCTTTATCAATAAAGTCACGAACGTGATTAATTTTTTTTAATGTCCTTGCACATCACAATTAATCAACACACAACAGTGTCGAATAACGAATTTCTGTACCAGACTTTTCCTGTGCAATATGTGAAGAGTGTGTTTGAAAATCCAAGATGGCTGCTACTGATGGTATACGGTCTCATATTCTTTCCACACACAGGAACAATTGAGGTGTCAAATACATCCTTACCACATGAACATAGAGCAGAACAATTGAGGTAGCAAATACATTCATGCTATATACGGGCAGAGTAGAACAATTGGGGTATCAAATAAAGTATGCACAATTTATTATGTATATAATTCTTCAAGCATGGCTTTCCAGTACGTGAGGTTTGTTAGGTAGCATCAGTGAATCAATGAAAAGCGGTGTGTGTCTGTGTGTGCCTGTCGTGCGTGTGCTCTAAGAGTTGAAATCCTTTACGACATTGCAGCTATTACGTCCATGCATATGGACGTGATAGAAAATCATTCCCAGGGCACAAATGATTTTGCGCTTTGTGAGACCCTGTGTCGAGAGAACACTGATTTGGATGAATTGTACGAGGAACGGAGACCATCCCTAGTTATCTTGGTGAGATAAGAATTATATTTCACGGATTGGTTATGTATTGGTTTCACGAAGCAGCCATTGGTTTATCACGACACGCAGCGGATAAAACACGTGACTTAACATGGAGGTGAGGTGAGGTGAAATGGGGTTTAACGTATATAGCGACGTGCATGTACGTGTGTGTGTTTGTGTGGCTGCTTATACTAGCCCGGACTAATGCCGATTTATAGTGCTAGCTCACTGAGATACCATGCCGCAGTTTAACATGAATACCCCACTCAGACACAGTATACTGACTCCGGCCCGACAAGTCCTTGTTTTAGCCCCTTAATGCCGAGAGCGCCAGACAGGGTAACAACAAGTCCCATTTTTTAACGTCTTTTGGTATGACGCGGCCGGGTATCGAACGCCGGACCTTCCGCTCTCCGGGCGGACGCTCTACCAATAGCACGGACGCGGTCCGACTTAACATGGAGAAAGCTTCTCGCATAACTGGTGAAAAGATCCCTGTGTACTACTGGGGGAGTACTTTTTAATTGTCATAGTTTACATACTTATTAATGTGCATTACAAGCATGGTGTTTTCACACTGACTGTTAATATGGTTATATAAAGACACAGACACGTGATCTAATCTCTGGCTTACACTAGAGTGAATGAGTTTGATTTTACGCCTCTTTAGCAAATATTCAGCAACATCACGGCGGGGGACACCAGAAATGAGCTTCACGCATTGTACCCATGTCGGGAATCGAACCCGGGTCTTCGGTGTGACGAGCGAACGCTTTTACCACTAGGCTACACGACCGCCCCGACTGCTATTAGAGCAGGGAGTTTACATAAGACACACATGTATACACTTAGAGAGTACCTATATCCTTTCTGATGAACTAATCCGCAAAGTATACATTGCGGCAAAGAGTAAAATAACAATGCGTAGAGCAAACATTCATAAATTTTTATTTAGTCATATTTCATTTTCTAAAATGAAAACCCTCAAAGGTTTTGACTTCATAACAAAATGTTATAGAAACAGTCACACGCCGCTTAAATCACACTAATTTGGTTGATTATCAGAATACTGGACTTGGAGGCTATGTTCTTCTTCATACGGAGACAATAAAATGGGTGCTCGGCATTCGTGACCGACTCGTCCCATTCCATAGGTTACGGAAACATGCGAGTGTTGGCGAATTGGGGTATTCTGATTTCTCGTTGACATTGTAACGCCGCTTCTTTCTAGCGACTACGTTTAGAGTTATCTGCCCCTGAAACCGGAAGTTATCATGCAATTGTGAAAACATGAACACGTGTTTGTTGAAACTTCAGATTTGCTCTGTTCGGGGCTGACATCGTGATAATCATTTCCACTCAAAAAGAACATTAGATATGCCGAAAGTTAAACAAGACAAGAAAAGCCGTCAACACCAACAAATTCAAAAACAAGGTGAGGTTTAGTATGCGAACAGTCAGGAATCATGGCGTTCATGTGCACAGCGTAAAAGCAGCCAGAGACCTGATATCGATATACAGCGGTATAAACTAACATTTTTAGACCACAAGTCCTCATAGTGGTAACATAGAGCAAATCCATTAAAAATGGCAAATGTCTACTATTCCATATGATACTTTAACTATTGGGCAGTTTAGCAAGGACAACAGGACTAGTGCCAATTTCTAAAGCTTGAAATATGGTCTTATTCATTTCGGAATAAGGATAATATTCAAAGTATTTTGTGGGAGTAGTGCACTTTACTGGGAACACTTTTTCAGATCCTAAATTAGCTCTGTGGGGACTCGACCGTGCTTCCCAGGCTCATGGGCTTGCCTCATTAGTGCATTTAATTAATTAGCCGATGTTCTACCACTGGACCACAAGCGCTGTAGTGGTATGCACAAAGGGAGACAACAACAGTTGTCATGATGTAGCCCACACGAATAAACGTGTCTCAAACACACTCCTGCGTCCGTCCTGATTTTGAAGGAATAACTAACATAACAAGCGCTATCACATGTAATCAGTGCTCGTCTTTAGCACCCCATTAACACACATGTGTAATCAAGTAAACATTGAATTGTGCATGCATGTGTTGTCACGGTCCGCTCGCTCATTCATCTTTTCATGAAACCACACCCGCCATTGTTTATGTCAACATGACCGACTCATCGGATTAACTGGATTAACGCTTGAGTTAGGAGTTTATGGCTTGCCCTTGCCCTAAGCAAGCTAACCCTAAGGACTGAAAAGGGGTGATGGAGTGTAAAGACTTGTAAGTTTCCCTATGACCGAAAAGGGGTGTTAGATCGTAAAGACGTGTAAGTTTCCCTAAGACCGAAAAGGGGTATTTGATCGTATAGACGTGCAAGTTTTAAGATTAAGATTACCTTGTGTATTTTCTCGTAAACTAAGGCGGAAACAGCAATCAGCTGTACACACGTTTTCTTGGAATCTACCGGTGATTCGGTCAAGACACACCCAATGATATAACTTTACAGGATTTTAATGCACGGTAGTATCCAAATCTTGTATCACACTGTCATTGCAGGCATCACCTTCAAGCATGACTTCGGCCAGCACATCCTCAAGAACCCTCTGGTTGTCGTCAGCATGGTGGAGAAGGTCAGTCTACATTGGACATCATTCTTGTTCTCAGCACTCAAAGAAATGGTTACTGGCTAGCGATCAGTTGACATCGCCAACTCCCTGTTATAGCACTTGGGCTGGGACGTGTAACTCGGGTACTCGGGTCGGGTGGGTACTGAGAAGGACCCGGGTACCTACAGAACTACCCGTTCATGTGATATATTGTTTAATGACCAAAATGATCTTTTACTATATGGTTACACTAAAAGTCACTAATATTTGCCTTTCTTTCTGTCTATGCACACAGACTTTTATATGTTTGAATAAAGATAAAACTTAAGCCAACGTCAGTATATGCATGACCAGATCGATTTATACGTGTATCTAAATACATCTTGTCCAGGGGTACAGTCAAACTTTTCCCAATCGGACATTTTGTACGAGGGGTGTTCATTAAAGATTTCCCAGAACCACTTAGGGTTATCATATTTGGTTGGAATTTCACATGTGTAATGATACATGTATCTATGGGTTATGTCTGAATTTGCAGCACCGAACTATTAATCTTACCACTTTCACAGGTGTTATGATCGAGTAGGGTGTGACAATGGAGCCAGTAGAATACCGAGCAGTTTTTATATTTGAAAGGTCGCACACCAAAAGAAACTTTCAATGAAATGAAAGCAACTTATCATGCTTATGGGGAAGATGCCCCATCATATGACGTTGTTAAACACTGGCATCGCCAGTTCAAGTGTGGTCGGACATCTGTGGAAACAGCTGCCATTCCTGGTCGCCCCCATTCAGCCATTGATGAGGACACTATCCATCAAGTGGCGACCACCATTTTGGCAGACAGACGTATAACTGTTCGCCAGTTAGCACAAGATGTCCAGATCAGTGTAGGGTCTGTGGAAAAAATCATCCATGACAATTTGAACATGCATAAGGTGTCTGCACGATGGATTCCCAGGTTGCTCACACCTTTCCAAAAGCAGGAGCAAGTCAATTGCTCAAAGGATCTTTTGGACATGTGCCCAAAAAATCAGGCAAACTGTTTTGACAGACTTATCACAAAGGACTAAAGTTCAGTCGATGCAATGGAAGCATACGGAGTCACCACCCCCAAAGAAGGCACGTGTCCAACCCTCTGCAGGCAAGGTCATGCTCACGGTGTTTTGGGACCAGCACAGAGTAGTGATGATGGATTTCTTGGCAAAGGGTACCACAATTACAGGAGCTTATTATGCTTCACTGCCGTGGAAATTGCGGGACGCTATCAAGGTTAAGAGGCATGGCATGCTGACCGAGGGTGTCCGTCTCCTGCAAGACACTGACAGTGCTCCAGTACACAACAGGGGGCACGGGTGGCCCAGTTGTCTAAGGCGCCGCGATTCGCTGTGCAGAGTTGCGTCCCTTGGGCACGCCAGAAACCTATGATTGTGGGTTCGAATCCCGGTTCACCCCGATTATGTTTCTAGGTTTTTCAGCACCATAACCCTGCTCGTGGGTTCCACAAAGTGGTAAACGTCTGAGACCTGCATCACTTGGGGCTTTCCTCCCACATTAAGCTGACATGCCGTGATATAACTGGAATACTGTTAAAAGCGGCGTTAAACCAAACTCACTCACTCACTCACTAGTACACAACTCTCATGTTGCCCAGACAGAAGCACGGTCCTGTGGCTATGAAACCCTTCCATATCCTCCTTACTCTCCTGACCTTCCACCATGTGACTTCCACCTCTTTCCAACCATGAAGTCATTTTTGAAGGGAAAACGTTTCACAGATGATGAAACACTGATTTCTGAAGTCAAGTCCTGGTTTCAGACGCAAAATGAGGGCTTTTACAAGCGAGGTCTCCATAGTTGCATAAAACGATGGGAGAAGTGTGTAACTTGGTGGTTCCTATGTGGAGAAAGACTGATACCTATGCCAAGTTTCATTCCACTAGGTCCATCGGAAGTGGGTCAGGGGAATTCTTTGATGAACACCCCTCGTACCTATCTTTGAGACCAACAGTGGGGACCCGGTTAGGGTTGGGTAATAGGTGGGTGGGTACCCCTGTAGTAAACTTTGATTCGTCCAAGCCCTATATAGCATGACATACATGATTGCATCTTGTTAGAAATATTTATCCAAGGATGATAAACAAAACTGACTCTTGTCAGGAAATATTAAAAAACACCATAAAATCACCTTGCTCAAAATACAAATTTAGAAAAGACATGTGGACGATGTCATGTGACTCATTCACGTGTAAAACTAAACTAAAACAACATGATGATGCCCTTTAAGTTCTGTCATTGCCTACCATCATTTCTTCCTAAAATAGGGGCGGTCGGGTAGCCTAGTGGTAAAAGCTTTCGCTCGTCGCGCAGAAGACCTGGGTTCGATTCCCGACATGGGTACAATGTGTGAAGCCCATTTCTGGTGTCTCCCGCCTTGATATTGGGGGAATATTGCTAAAAGTGGCATAAAACCATATTCTCTCACTCACTCCCTCTTCCTAAAATACAATTCTAAAATCTAATTAAGCTATTTTCTCAAAAATGCATAGCCTGTATATGTCGCAAAATCCATAGAACATGGTGTTAAGGATAAGCTTGTGTAAATCGAATTTGGGGAATATCGGTTCACGTCAGTTTGCAAACAACAAATAGATACAGGCATATCTTATTAATTTTAATGACTATAAAAATTGAGTGCAATACTAAAGAAAATAAAAAATGTAATTTGTATAACTGAAGCAGTGAGCGTGGTCAGGTGGCACCTGCTTTTTAGACAATGGCGATAACTGGTACAGCTGGTTGATGGGAATCTTCTATTTTCACTGTTTTGATTCACAATCCAACATTGTCATTTATGTTGGACTAGAGTTAACAATATTAAGAAAAACAGACATTAAGCATGTTAAGATGTATATATCTACAGAAACTATACAGGAAATAAGTCAATAATTTACAAGTTGGTTGATGGAGGAAAGTGTGTGGCAGCTGATTGTTAAAGTCGCTGTGATGATGTTGCAGGCTGCGCTGCGGCCGACAGATGTGGTCCTGGAGGTCGGCCCTGGTACAGGCAACATGACGGTCAAGCTGCTGGAGAAGGTCAAGAAGGTCAGTCTGGACCAGCGGTCAATCATTCAAACTTTCTATGGTTGGGTTTAATAAGATCTAATATACTGGACCAGTACTTGACTGGAGTAAAGATATACTTTGTGCAAAAAGAAAATTATGAATACCCAATGAGCGAAAGAGAATGATTACATTGGAGTAAATACTCACTGAGAGTTTTATCTAGAGCACTGGCGTCGGCTACTTGTGGGTGCTGCTTATTACTGAATAGCAACACTTTCTCTTTTCTGCCAACTACATAATGGCCTGGCTTGCTGGTAGATCTTACAGTCATAACAATGTCACATGTTTCAGGTGGGAGATATAGTGTTACATGTTTCAGGTGGTAGTTAACAGTGTCACATGTTTCAGGTGGTGGTTAACAGTGTCACATGTTTCAGGTGGTTGCAGATACCAATGTCACATGTTTCAGGTGGGAGATATAGTGTCACATGTTTCAGGTGGTAGTTAACAGTGTCACATGTTTCAGATTGTGGTTAACAGTGTGGCATGTTTCAGGTGGTGGGTAACGATGTCACATGTTTCAGGTGTTGGTTAACAATGTCACATGTTTCAGGTGGGAGATATAGTGTCACATGTTTCAGGTGGTGGTTAACAATGTCACATGTTTCAGGTTGTAGATACCAATGTCACATGTTTCAAGCGGTGGTTAACATTGTCTCATGTTTCAGGTGGTGGCCTGTGAGATTGACCCCCGTCTGGTGGCAGAGCTGCACAAGAGAGTTCAAGGAACGTGAGTGCACCTCCACTTAGATGTTGGGTCTTGTATTTATGGAGTTATTTCACACAATGATAGGAAGTGTTGGCGGCTAAACGTGCTTAGGTTTGAGTCTTATCAAGAAGTCCGATAATAAAACCCCGAGATCAAATCAATGAAAAAAAAGAATGTTTTCAATGCTGTATTTTAGGAATAGCCCTATAGTATGCATGTCACACTACACAAATGAATGCATGTTGTTTTCCGTCTCAGCCCCCAGGCCAGCAAGCTGCAGGTGATGGTGGGGGACGTCCTCAAGACAGAGCTGCCCTTCTTTGACATCTGTGTGGCCAATCTCCCCTACCAGGTAGGGAGACTAGTAGATTTATACAGGGAATGTGCTTGTGTCCAGGTTTAGTTTGTGTACACTTCCTGACTGGTTTTGCTGTTTCCAAGGGACTAGACATCACGGGGGTTTCTGTGACTTTAGTATGGGGTGTGATTGTTAAAGTGATTGAGTGAGAATGGCTTCCCTCCACGTTTAGTAATGTTCCTGCCAAAGCATCAGTGGATACCAGAAATAGGCTTCACACATTGTACCTGTGTGGGGCATCAAACCCGGGGTTTTGGCATTTCGGCAAAACCACTAACCACTTAAACCGCTAGGTTTTGGTTTGGTTTGTTGTTTAACACTGCACTCAGCAATATTCCAGCTATATGACTGCGGTCTGTAAATAATCGAGTCTGGACGAGACAATCCAGTGATTGATACCATGAGCATTGATCCACGCAGTTGGGATCGATGACATGTATCAACCAAGTAAGCGAGCCTGACCACCCGATCCTGTTAGTCGCCTTTTACGACAAGCATAGTCACCTTTTATGGCAAACATGGGTTGCTGAAGACCTATTCTACCCCGGAATCTTCATGGGTCTGGGTTTACCTGATTGCCCTGATTAAAGCTTTTGGAAAGAATGAGCCAGCTAATGGACAGAAAATATATTATTAAGCGCAGTATTCTGTTTATTTCAGATTTCATCTCCCTTTGTCTTCAAGTTACTTCTTCACAGACCATTCTTCAGGTGAGTTTGTTTGTGGGACTAAACATTGTGCGATGTTCTGATTGTACGACACAAGCAATTCCGAATGACAGGCTGGGTATAGAGAGGTCTGAGGGGTGGTTTATCATCGTGATCCAGCTGGACAGAATACAAGTGTCTGTGATGGTACTGTTACTCGGTGGCAATCTTAACTGACTATAAAAGTCCAGTTTCCACCCTTGCTCAACTAGACTGAAATTATACTATTGGCTGGAGTCAATGCATATTCCAGTCGAAATTAAGTATCAAAATCGACACCTGGTTCATAAACTGCCGTGTCCAGGTATTGATGTCATGGGCAGGGTGCACATAGTGCGTAGTGCAACCAGTTGTCCAGGTATTGATGTCATGGGCAGGGTGCACATAGCATGCATAGTGCAACCAGTTGTCCAGGTATTGATGTCATGGGCAGGGTGCACATAGTGCATAGTGCAACCAGTTGTCCAGGTATTGATGTCATGGGCAGGTTATGCATAGTGCAACCAGTTATCCAGGTATTGATGTCATGGGCAGGTTATGCATAGTGCAACCAGTTATCCAGGTATTGATGTCATGGGCAGGTTATGCATAGTGTATAGTGCAACCAGTTGTCTAAGTACTGATGTCATGGGCAGGGTACACTTAGAATGCATAGTGCAACCAGTTGTCCAGGTATTGATGTCATGGGCAGGGTGCACATAGTGTATAGTGCAACCAGTTGTCCTGGTATTGATGTCATGGGCAGGGTGCACATAGCATGCATAGTGCAACCAGTTGTCCAGGTATTGATGTCATGGGCAGAGTGCACATAGCATGCATAGTGCAACCAGTTATCCAGGTATTGATGTCATGGGCAGGATGGACATAGCATGCATAGTGCATAGTGCATAGTGCAACCAGTTGTCCAGGTATTGATGTCATGGGCAGGGTGCACATAGTGCGTAGTGCAACCAGTTGTCCAGGTATTGATGTCATGGGCAGGGTGCACATAGCATGCATAGTGCAACCAGTTGTCCAGGTATTGATGTCATGGGCAGGGTGCACATAGCATGCCTAGTGCAGGTAATTTCTACTTGTGAAATTTACCCAACCCTTCATTTTCATTATTTTTCGGTGTGCTGTTATGTGCTGAATTAACCACAACTTTGTATCACCACGAGGCTTGTTGCTGTTCCAGATGTGCTGTGCTGATGTTTCAGAGAGAGTTTGCCCAGAGACTGGTGGCAAAGCCTGGGGACAAACTCTACTGTCGGCTGTCTGTGAACACACAGCTACTGGCCCGGGTTGACAACTTGATGAAGGTGTGTAGAGTGGGGGTCAGGGTCTTATACTGTCTAAGAACACACAGCTTCTGGCCCGCGTTGACAACTTGATGAAGGTGTGTAGAGTTGGGGACTAGGGTCTTATACTGTCTGTGAACACACAGCTTCTGGCCCGGGTTGACAACCCGATGAAGGTGTGTAGAGTGGGGGACTAGGGTCTTATACTGTCTGTGAACACACTGCTTCTGGCCCGGGTTGACAACCTGATGAAGGTGTGTAGAGTGGGGGACTAGGGTCTTATACTGTCTGTGAACACACAGCTTCTAGCCCGGGTTGACAACTTGATGAAGGTGTGTAGAGTGGGGGACTAGGGTCTTATATTGTCTGTGGACACACAGCTTCTGACCCGGGTTGACAACTTGATGAAGGTGTGTAGAGTGGGGGTTCAGGGTCTTATATTGTCTGTGGACACACAGCTTCTGACCCGGGTTGACAACTTGATGAAGGTGTGTAGAGTGGGGGACTAGGGTCTTATACTGTCTGTGGACACACAGCTTCTGGCCCGGGTTGACAACTTGATGAAGGTGTGTAGAGTGGGGGTCAGGGTCTTATACTGTCTGTGGACACACAGCTTCTGACCCGGGTTGACAACTTGATGAAGGTGTGTAGAGTGGGAGGCAAGGGTCTTATTCTGTCTGTGGACACACTGCTTCTGGCCCGGGTTGACAACCTGATGAAGGTGTGTAGAGTGGGGGACTAGGGTCTTATACTGTCTGTGGACACACTGCTTCTGGCCCGGGTTGACAACCTGATGAAGGTGTGTAGAGTGGGGGACTAGGGTCTTATACTGTCTGTGAACACACAGCTTCTAGCCCGGGTTGACAACCCGATGAAGGTGTGTAGAGTGGGGGACTAGGGTCTTATACTGTCTGTGAACACACAGCTTCTAGCCCGGGTTGACAACCCGATGAAGGTGTGTAGAGTGGGGGTCAGGGTCTTATACTGTCTGTGGACACACTGCTTCTGGCCCGGGTTGACAACTTGATGAAAGTGTGTAGAGTTGGGGACTAGGGTCTTATACTGTCTGTGAACACACAGCTTCTGGCCCGGGTTGACAACCCGATGAAGGTGTGTAGAGTGGGGGACTAGGGTCTTATACTGTCTGTGAACACACTGCTTCTGGCCCGGGTTGACAACCCGATGAAGGTGTGTAGAGTGGGGGACTAGGGTCTTATACTGTCTGTGAACACACAGCTTCTAGCCCGGGTTGACAACTTGATGAAGGTGTGTAGAGTGGGGGTTCAGGGTCTTATATTGTCTGTGGACACACAGCTTCTGACCCGGGTTGACAACTTGATGAAGGTGTGTAGAGTGGGGGACTAGGGTCTTATACTGTCTGTGGACACACAGCTTCTGACCCGGGTTGACAACTTGATGAAGGTGTGTAGAGTGGGGGACTAGGGTCTTATATTGTCTGTGGACACACAGCTTCTGACCCGGGTTGACAACTTGATGAAGGTGTGTAGAGTGGGAGGCAAGGGTCTTATTCTGTCTGTGGACACACTGCTTCTGGCCCGGGTTGACAACCTGATGAAGGTGTGTAGAGTGGGGGACTAGGGTCTTATACTGTCTGTGGACACACAGCTTCTGACCCGGGTTGACAACTTGATGAAGGTGTGTAGAGTGGGGATCAGGGTCTTATACTGTCTGTGGACACACAGCTTCTGACCCGGGTTGACAACTTGATGAAGGCGTGTAGAGTGGGGGACTAGGGTCTTATACTGTCTGTGAACACACAGCTTCTGGCCCGGGTTGACAACTTGATGAAGGTGTGTAGAGTGGGGATCAGGGTCTTATACTGTCTGTGGACACACAGCTTCTGACCCGGGTTGACAACTTGATGAAGGTGTGTAGAGTGGGGGTCAGGGTCTTATACTGTCTGTGGACACACAGCTTCTGGCCCGCGTTGACGACCCGATGAAGGTGATGACAGACTTTATTTCATCACTCCGCACGTTGAACATAAATCTTTGGAACAGTTAGCATAGAACTTAATCTCCATACAGAGTACTCAGACACAGGTAAGATGTATTTCTGCTGGGACTACAGGGTATTACAATATTGCAATACATTCTTCAAATGATTCATATCGCAATATTTTTTTCTGTTCCTGTATAATGGGTAAAAGATATATAGCAAGTTTCAGTACTATTGGTATCCTTAAACCTTAACTCCCTTGTGTTGTGTCCCTTGGGCACGCCAGAAACCTATGATTGTGGGTTCGAATCCGGGTTCCCCCCAATTATGTTTCTAGGTTTGTCAGCACCATACCTGTGCTCGTGGGTTTCACCGAAGTGGTAAATGTCTGAGACCTGCATCACTTTGGGCTTTCCTCCCACATTAAGCTGACACGCCGTGATATAACTGGAATACTGTTAAAAGCGGTGTTAAACCCAACTCACTCACTTACTATTATCTGTGTATTTGACGGCAGGCTGTAGCACATTAGGAGTTCTAGTTACTATCCAGCTTTGAAATCATTCAGCATCAAGGAATGATTCTTTTCAGGTTGGCAAGAACAACTTTCGACCGCCCCCCAAAGTTGAGTCAAGCGTTGTCAGGATAGAGCCCCGGAACCCTCCCCCTCCGATAAACTTCAAGGTACATTTTGCTTCCTGATTATCTCCCTTTGAGATTAACCCTCAGCCCGTCCATTAGGGCTGGGACGGGTAACTGGGGTACTTGGGTCGGGTGGGTACTGAGTTAAAACCCAGGTACCCACAGGACTACCCAGACCCGTGGTTTGTCTCGTGATATATTGTTTAATGGCAAAAAGTATCTAAAACTCTGTTTAAACTGATGTTCGCAGTTCTTCCTTACTACTTCGCCCATTCCTTCTGACTTTTATATGTTTGAATAAAAATAAAACTTCAGTCAACTTCAGTGTATACACCAGATCGTTTCACACATGTATCTAAACACATTTTACCAGAGCTACGGCCAAACTTTTCCCAATCGGACAGTTTTCACCTACCTCTTGAGACCTACAGCGGGTACCCGGGTAGGGTCGGGTAATAGAGGGGTGGGTACCCGGCCCGGGTAGTAAATTTGGACTCGTCCCAGCCCTACCGTCCATTGATAGGATCTCTGTCACTATTAAGTGATCCCCCAGGACTTGTCACAGTCATGATGTCAGTGTAGCAGTGTCCAACCTAGACCGCGCGATTGGGCGATTCACGCTAAAAAAAATCAAATCGCCCATCATAAAAAACTCAAAGAGCGATCTGTCGCGCACAGTAATTTCTTGTACAGTCCCTACCTTTAGATTCAATTCTCACTAAATCTTTAATCAATTAACGAAGAAAGACAGTTCACAGCAAACATTGTAAACTGTCGAAGACCCGATCGATATATTTAGAAGTTCGAACACGAGTTACGTCCCTTGGGTTGCTGAATAAATTATCGACAGGATTTGCATAGGAAACAAAATTTAATTTACTTAAAAAGAAAGTGTATCAAAACATTGATCAAAATTATGTTGTATTTTGTTGTTTAGTAATCAAAAACCTTTGACAAGATGTCAAAAGACAATAAATATTCTATCTTGAATAGTTCTGAAAATATTTTTGAGCATTTTAGTTCGTTTTAGTTACGTTTCTGAAATCAAACAATATGAATCGCCGACTGTCATTGCAGACAATCTTTTGAATAGTGAAAATGTCGCGCAAAAACAAATAAATTACAGACTTTTTTAATCAAAATAGATGTTCTAAAAAAGACAATGCTGAAACCACAGTCACTGTAATTACTACTGATAGAAAAAAGCACAAAGCATTGTTATTCATTTCAGTTCTTTATTCTGATCTGTTACACTTTTATGTGATGATGTTCCAGTACATAATACAACATTTTTTAAGAAAGCAGTTATTCCCCACTACATTTTCAAAATCCCCCTTATTTTCTACATGATGGGGGGACAAGTCCCCCTTTGATTTGCAATTCTGGGTTGGACACTGCAGTGTAGCAGTGCTAGTGTGTGTGTGTGTGCCTAGTTTGGAGGACTGCTGTTCGAGGAGTGGGAGTATTGTTTGTTTGTTGTTTAATGCCGCACTCCACAGCAATATTCCACCTATATGACAGCGTTCTGTAAATAATTGAGTCTGGATCAAACAAATCCAGTGATTGACATCATGAGCATCAATCCATGCAATTTGAATACGAAGACATACATCAACCAAGTCAGCGATTCTGACCACCCGACCCTGTTAGTCGCCTTTTAAAGCAAGAATGGGTCGCTGAAGACCTATTCTTCACTGGATCATCACAGGTCAGATATATGTGGTGGTGCTAGTGTACCAGGTTCACAAGTCCTTCTGTTGTTTCAGGAGTGGGATGGCCTGGTGAGAATCTGCTTTGCGAGGAAAAACAAGACTATAGGAGCCGCCTTCAAGTGAGTATATAATTTGAAGTATCAGATATATAGAATGTTATTCGGATTCAATCAAGACCAATTTTCATCATGACTCAGACACAAACTTACCCGCAAATTATTTTTCCGCATACAATTTTTTCTCGGATTACATGAGCTGTTAAATGAGGTTTAGTTGAAAGTAGAAACCTCGATACTGAAAGATAAATACTGTGAACAAGGGAGGCGACTCTTGTAGGTCCTCATCTCGACAGCTTCTCTATGGCCTGGTATCTATACTGAAAGATAAATACTGTGAACAAGGGAGGCGACTCTTGTAGGTCCTCATCTCCACAGCTTCTCTATGGCCTGGTATCTATACTGAAAGATAAATACTGTGAACAAGGGAGGCGACTCTTGTAGGTCCTCATCTCGACAGCTTCTCTATGGCCTGGTATCTATACTGAAAGATGAATACTGTGAACAAGGGAGGCGACTCTTGTAGGTCCTCATCTCGACAGCTTCTCTATGGCCTGGTATCTATACTGAAAGATAAATACTGTGAACAAGGGAGGCGACTCTTGTAGGTCCTCATCTCCACAGCTTCTCTATGGCCTGGTATCTATACTGAAAGATAAATACTGTGAACAAGGGAGGCGACTCTTGTAGGTCCTCATCTCCACAGCTTCTCTATGGCCTGGTATCTATACTGAAAGATAAATACTGTGAACAAGGGAGGCGACTCTTGTAGGTCCTCATCTCCACAGCTTCTCTATGGCCTGGTATCTATACTGAAAGATAAATACTGTGAACAAGGGAGGCGACTCTTGTAGGTCCTCATCTCCACAGCTTCTCTATGGCCTGGTATCTATACTGAAAGATAAATACTGTGAACAAGGGAGGCGACTCTTGTAGGTCCTCATCTCGACAGCTTCTCTATGGCCTGGTATCTATACTGAAAGATGAATACTGTGAACAAGGGAGGCGACTCTTGTAGGTCCTCATCTCCACAGCTTCTCTATGGCCTGGTATCTATACTGAAAGATAAATACTGTGAACAAGGGAGGCGACTCTTGTAGGTCCTCATCTCCACAGCTTCTCTATGGCCTGGTATCTATACTGAAAGATGAATACTGTGAACAAGGGAGGCGACTCTTGTAGGTCCTCATCTCCACAGCTTCTCTATGGCCTGGTATCTATACTGAAAGATAAATACTGTGAACAAGGGAGGCGACTCTTGTAGGTCCTCATCTCGACAGCTTCTCTATGGCCTGGTATCTATACTGAAAGATGAATACTGTGAACAAGGGAGGCGACTCTTGTAGGTCCTCATCTCGACAGCTTCTCTATGGCCTGGTATCTATACTGAAAGATAAATACTGTGAACAAGGGAGGCGACTCTTGTAGGTCCTCATCTCGACAGCTTCTCTATGGCCTGGTATCTATACTGAAAGATAAATACTGTGAACAAGGGAGGCGACTCTTGTAGGTCCTCATCTCGACAGCTTCTCTATGGCCTGGTATCTATACTGAAAGATGAATACTGTGAACAAGGGAGGCGACTCTTGTAGGTCCTCATCTCGACAGCTTCTCTATGGCCTGGTATCTATACTGAAAGATAAATACTGTGAACAAGGGAGGCGACTCTTGTAGGTCCTCATCTCCACAGCTTCTCTATGGCCTGGTATCTATACTGAAAGATAAATACTGTGAACAAGGGAGGCGACTCTTGTAGGTCCTCATCTCCACAGCTTCTCTATGGCCTGGTATCTATACTGAAAGATAAATACTGTGAACAAGGGAGGCGACTCTTGTAGGTCCTCATCTCCACAGCTTCTCTATGGCCTGGTTACTCGCAGGGTAATAGGAAGGACTGTTAAAAGCATGACTGAGGTTGTTACTGTATTCCTTGCATTTCAGATTCACCAAAGTATTGAATCTGATGGAGAAGAACTACAAGATTCATTGTTCTGTCAATAACATAGTAAGTACTGGCTTGTGATTGTACTGCCACATGCTCATATTCCACAACGGAAGTGTATTCTATTGATGTTGGACGTTCTATTTATTTGCGTTTTGTGATAAATCTAAATGGGTCATAAAAGGTGTTCATGATAGCAACTTGTCCCTGTTTATTTCTAGACAATACCTGCAGATTTTGACATCAAGGAAAAAGTAGTGAAGATTCTTGAAGAGACCAGCTTTGACAAGAAGCGAGCCCGCACGATGGATATTGATGACTTCCTGGCGTACGTACCATGTCCATCCCTTCCTCCCATACTTCCACACCTAACATTATCCAGCTAGCAAGGGGTTGTCGGGTAGCCTAGTGGTTAAAGCATTCGCCTGTCACGCCAAAGACCCGGGTTCGATTCCCGACATGGATACAATGTGTGAAGCCCATGTCTGATGTTCCCGCCATGATGTTGCTGTAATATTGCTAAAAGCGGCATAAAACAAAACTCATTCACTACTGATTAGTGTTTGGTGTAACAGCCATTAAAGTAAATATTTATGGCATGAATCAATATTTTGTACTTAGTCTGCGACTAAGATCGATACTTAGGGAAGTAAAATATAGCGATCCACCGATGCATCGTCCCACCACTAGTAATAATTGTATAGCACTATGAGCGTGTTTTAGGGCAAGTGAACAGCTAAATTTAAATGTGCATTTAGTAGTTGTAGTAGTAGTAGTAGTGATGATAATAAATGCATATTTAAATTGAGCAATTATTAATATCATGATTATCATGATTATTCATCTTCTTTCCAGGCTGTTGAACAGTTTCAACAAGGACGGCTTCCATTTTTCCTGATGCAAGATGTGGTTCCAGTATTGTCTGATGCAGTGTGGGAACTTTCGATGGACAACAGGCAGTGGGCTCTTCATGGACAGTGAAGCTTCATTTGTTTGTTTCTGTGAACACTGAACACTGTGACATCTCCGTAAGAGGCGACAATCAGGATTGGATGGTCAGACTCGCCGACTTGGTTGATGCATGTCATCGATCCCAATTGCGTGGATCGATGCTCATGATATTAATCACTCGATTGTCTAGTACAAACTCGATAATTTACAAACCGCTGCATATAGCTGGAATATTGCTGAGTGTGGCGTTAAACAACAAACCAACTGTGACATCTGAATGCATGAATGCCAGTTGTACAGTACACGTCGTCATGAGCTGGAACACTCTGAAGTCTGTCATGAAGCTTGTGTCGAGGAATCTCAGACACTGAATATCGTGGAACACTATTGACTGCCAACAGTGGTGACCGTCAGTCTGACCAGATGACAGGTATTACATTTGTGGCGATACCTTGCGATACCTTGAGCTCCATTGTGTGAACTGTATCGTGACGTATATCAGCAGCTTGTCATATGGTATGAAAATGAATTTTATACTATTTGCTGACAGTGTGTATATATGCGTGTGCAGGAGTTCTCAAGCCATTGTATATTTAAAAAGTTTTCAGAACATGATGGGTGACAAGTGACTACAAGAATCGTTAAAAGAAATACACGAAGCCTGTAAATCGATTCTATAAACACTTGTTTATTTGGTCAGTGCCAGAAAATAAATATGTATGTACATTTGGGTGTTCTCTGTCGAGACGGATGTGTGTGGCATGGTGGTTCAACACACCCATCTTGCAGACACTTGTTTCCCTGACACTGATGTCAAACGTTCAACGCCCAGTCTCACACACAGCCAGCCTCGCTCGCTCGCTTGCACGCTCACGCTCTCTCCAGCTTGCTCCACCTATATACAGGTGTGTGGTCCTACGTACACAGGAACTGATGACAAATACACATGCATCTGCATTGATGACATTTCCTGGCAGTAATCACCTAATACCATCCCCGGTTCCTGGAACATGATAAGAACGCTCGTCATTATGCTCCAACTTCCGATCTCAACAAATAGGACCACATACGATTTCAGAGAATGATTATTATTCCAAAGTAAACTTGGTGTTGGTTGAAATAAGGTTCCAGGTTTTTAATACAACCCGCCCACCGTGAGCATGGCTGTTGTGTAATATTCCATTAGGAACAGGAGATGGTACATGAGGAGGCAATGGTTGCCATACTGTCAGTGAACTGGAACAGATATCAGCATAACCTTGCAGTTATAAGAGGAAGATTTCCTTGCCTATACATAAAGTACACATAAAGAAGTCCTGGTAAACAAAGACTGACATTAATGAATTAAGTATTGCCACTTTTCAGCAATCAAGTCCATGTTCCAGCTAGGGTCAACGGTACAACAATTTAACAGCTGATTAACATGTATCCATTAACCATAAACTAAAAAAAAGTGTGGTCTTACGTGAAACAGAACAAATCTGCTACAGTCAAACTGTTTTAACAATGACTCACTCTATGGCATAATTAGGAGTGCATTAAGGGTGGTAACGATATGGTGAAACAATCGGTAGTTGATATGCATCATATTGCATACCAACCATATTGTCATGGATATATAGATGACATAAGTTGTACTGTAACCCACTATATCAATGGGAATACATACAGTATTGCATACCTACTATATTGGGAATACATATATTACCTACTCACTATATTATTGGGAATACATATATTGCATACCCACAATACGTAATAGGAATACATACCGTATTGCATACCCACAATATTAACAGGAATACAAACCGTATTGCATACCTACTATATTAATGGGAATACATATTTTACATTCTCACTATTATTGGGAATACATATATTGCATTCCCACAATACATAATAGGAATGCATACCTACCATATCGATGGGAATACATATCGTATTACATACTCACTTAATTATTGGGAATACATACTGATTGCATACCTACTATATTAATTGGTATACATATCATATTGTGCTACCTGCAGCCACCATATCGCTACGTCCGTAACAGACCAAAATATTGCCTGCCTGGCTGCCTGTGTAGATGTAACTATGGTCAACAATAACAGTCAGTGATTCATATGACTTGCTGTAGGCTGGAGCTACCATTAAGTTCATCCCTGAATGATTACATGACATATACTACTCAAAAGAAGTTAAGGATCACCTGATTCTTACATATTACAGTAGTTAATCTCTCATGACAGATTAACATTACCATAATATGAAAGAATCGGGTGATCCTTGACTTCTTTTGAGTAGTATATTACAATAGAAAACAGTGTGCCACCAGTCCTATGCATGACGAGCTGATTGTTCCAAGATGAGGACATGTATACACAGATTATGGATTTCAAACTGTTTTCCGAAAATACTTACACTGTTGTTCAAACGTCCTCGTATTAGCAAATATTTCATTATTAACTGTTGACGTGTCAAATTAAACCGTTCTTCTTTGAAACAATTACTCATTATGTACTACACAACACAAGGTAAGGAATACTCACAATGGAAGGCTGTGAGTTGCAATAATCACTAGCCATGACTAAGTATAGTCATGGAAACATGAGTGTTCTTTAACTTATTTTGATTTGTATATTTGAATAAAACATCAATGATGAATGTCAAGCATTGTACTGGTGGTACATTGTGGTTATGTATAGTCAGACCACAGCCTGATGTTCCGGTGAGAGTCAACAAGTGATGTCTGGCTGGTATTACTGTAGAACAGATCAACAAATATCTTGAAAACAAGTTGAGCTAAATTTAAATATGTTAAATTCAACAGTAACAGCTGGGGCGTGTATACTGAAAATGAACTGACCTGACCGATGCACAATTACTTATCTCCCTTTGAGAAACAATTTCAAAATGCACATTTCATTGTTTGTTTGTTGTTTAACACTGCACTCGGCAATATTCCAGCCACATGACCGCGGTCGGTAAATAATTGAGTCTGGACCAGACAATCCAATGATTGACATCATGAGCATCGATCCACGCAATTGGGATACGATGACATGCATCAACCAAGTCGGGGAGCCTGACCACTCTATCCCGTTAGTCGCCTCTTAGGAAATGTACATGACTCCACCAAACTAATGATTCAGTAATACCGGAACATGAAGCAGCTTGTGGAGGAACCAACAGCTCAGTATGTTTCTTTCAGTGGGAGATAAAAGTTTTGATTAAAGAACCATTGCACGCAAGATATCATTACACATTGAAATGAATTCTATCCCAAATATGGTAATGAGTCCTTGAAATAGCTACATTTCCTCATTTGACTAAATTCAGTGGATTTGCCAGCATTTGTCCACACATTTTCTTGCCAAAAGACAACAAACTGCAACTTAGTCAACAGCACATAACATGTACCCAACCATCACAGCATTCAATGACAAGCCTATCATTCACAAGGTCAGGGGCAAGTCAGTTAAGAACATCATTCATAAGCTTGAGTGTTTGTACCCATTGCAGCATAAAAAGACAAAAGAAGTCACTAGCAATGTGGGCCAGAAGTCAGACAATTACTGGCCCTGACGAACTACTGTCGAAATGGATCTTTTCCATGGGTGAGATGGCTACGTGAATGCATCTTATTTCTGATGCTAGAAAAACACTGGCATGGTTGAAGGAAGTCAGTTAAAATGTAATGCAGCTGGTAAGATGAAGCTGACTTAAGCCTTGACTGCTATGAGATGATGCAGTGTGGTCATGTTAGTTTCTAATGCTGCCTGGTGTGCAGCATGACCGGACTGACACATCCAACCATGTTACCAGGTCCAGACATAGAAGTGCTGTGTGGCGGAGTGTAGTCAGGTTATGGGGGAGGACCAGATATAGAAGTACTCCATGACAGAGTGTAGTCAGGTTATGGGTAAGGTCCAGACATAGAAGTACTCTGTGACAGACTGGTAGTCAGGTTATGGGTAAGGTCCAGACATAGAAGTACTCCATGACAGCATGTAGTCAGATTGTGGGGGGAGTGACATGAACGGATGAGTGGGAAGGTCAGGATAAGCGTCCAGAAGACCGTAAACACACTGAAAAATAACTCTCAAGGAAGAGAAGAAATACAAGATACAGACTTACTCATGAAAACCAAACCTCTTAAAGGAATGTGCATTTATTATTAGTTCTTTTTTGAAAATGTATTGTTTAGGGAATCTGTGGGTTTTTTGGGGTGTATGGATCGGGATGCTCTGCCAACTACATTGATATACACTGAAAAATTCACAGCTGCAACACCCACTGAAGGATGTTTGTTCCACAAGTTCCCACCGATTGTGTCATGTTACAAAGACCTACCTCTTGAACTGATTCTCTCCAAACCAGAAAGAACCAGTCTATTATGAAACATGCCAAGACATGTAGTGAATTAAAGTTATTCGTGGATAAGAAATGACATACTCATGTTATTGATGGTAATATAACATACAATTTGGTTAACATTCAATACAAATTATTTCACAAAGGAACTTTTACAAGATTAATACTGTTGATCTCATTGCCATTGAATATCCAACATATCCTGTGCCTTATTTGGTATATTTTCTAACCATTATGTTACAAGATACTATCTTCTTGCCTGTTTGATACAAATTTGAACAGTCCACAGAGTCTGAGCTAGTAGCCTGGAGAACCATACTTTCACACACCACACAGTTTCTCACATGTAGACCTACAGGGGAAACCCCAAACTTATTGTCACAAACATACAAAGGATGATCAGGTGCAACTCAATATACTGACAACAAACACGATAAAGCCCTATGAAATAAGATCTGTAAAGGATCAAAATGCATTGATTGGAAATAATTGTCGATCACACGTCTACGCTACATGATGGCATGGTGCTACACTGAAGATGATCAGTGGGTTATGATGAGGAGGAGGATTATGAGAGAGAGGGTAGGATTGAAGCTGCTATTGAAAACAGTATTGGAGCAATGTCAGTACTACTGAACCTGTTTAATGCTTGATAAACAACCCATCACCCACTAGGCCAGCCCACCGCCCCCAAGGTAATGATGATGATGATGATGATGATGATGATGAAATGCTTTTTAAAAGCTTCACAAACACAAGACTAACATACAATATTTACAGTAACACGTTTCATCATTACATCAGTCATGACCCACCCTCCAGTGTGACCGCACTACCATGCATGGCCATGGGAAGACCATGGGAACAACAGATGGATAAACAGGACAAACAGATGGACACAGGACACTTAGTGGACCAACAGATGGATAAAAACAATGTTAGGACAAACAGTTGAATAAAAAGGACATTAGGACCAACAGATGGACACACATAACCAACGGAGGGACACTGGGACCAACAGATGGACACAGGGACCAACAGATGGACACTGGAACCAAAGGAGGGACTCTGGGACCAACAGATTGACACTGGGACCAACAAATGGACACAGGGACCAACAGATGGACACTGGGACCAACAGATGGACACTGGGACCCAACAGATGGACACTGGGACAAACAGATAGACACTGGGACCAACAGATGGACACTGGGACCAACAGATGGACACTGGGACCAACAGATGGACACTGGGACCAACAGATGGACACAGGGACCAACAGATGGACACTGGAACCAAAGGAGGGACTCTGGGACCAACAGATTGACACTGGGACCAACAGATGGACACTGGGACCAACATATGGACACTGGGACCAACATATGGACACAGGGACCAACAGATGGACACTGGGACCAACAGATGGACACTGGGACCCAACAGATGGACACTGGGACCAACAGATGGACACTGGGACCAACAGATGGACACTGGGACCAACAAATGGACACTGGGACCAACAGATGGACACAGGGACCTACAGATGGACACTGGAACCAACAGATGGACACAAAGGACACTGGGACCAACAGATGGACACTGGGACCAACAGATGGACACTGGGACCAACAGATGGACACTGGGACCAACAGATGGACACTGGGACCAACAAATGGACACTGGGACCAACAGATGGACACAGGGACCTACAGATGGACACTGGAACCAACAGATGGACACAAAGGACACTGGGACCAACAGATGGACACTGGGAGCAACAGATGGACACAGGGACCTACAGATGGACACTGGGACCAACAGATGGACCCACAAGACACTGGGACACTAGGGCACAAGGGCCAACAGATGCATGAATACATAGGACACCGGGGCTGTCCCCAACCTTCTCCTTGCTCTTGGTAGTTAAACTTATTTCCTTTCACGGCCTGTCACTTGGCATCGTAGTTTTCCCCTCCTCTGGTCTAGCATAGGAGGCAACCTGAAGGTGAGGCAGTAGCCTTGTGAAGACAGGATCACCGCTCAGGGCACCACTCAGGTTAAGTAACTCCATTCAAAACGATGGACCTGGTGTCCGTAATGGACCACAGCCATGCACCTCACACGGGAGTGTCACACAGTTCACTCATGGGCAAAGACAAAGCCAAGGGTCAACCTGAAGCACTGCATCAATGAACTGGTCCATCACAGCACAGTCTAGAGAGGCTGTTAGTCTGGCACATACAATGCCATCAACAGAAATACTGAGCATTAAAGACTGACTCCAGTGACATGTTGAAGTTTGAGGTCCAGGGTACCGTTCCTCAAAGCGATGGTAGCACTATGACAGTCGTAAACCTATGTTAAAGTATGGGAGTTAGGATCACCTAAGCGCTAAGATCGCTTTGAGGAACGGGGCCCTGGAGTCCTGACTCATCGTTCTGTCCATGAACACCACTGATTACATACGCCAACCTACCTACACTTACATAGTAGATACAAATTTGTACATGTCATTTACAGATCTGTGTCTTTGCAATAATATATTTCTCTCCAGAGTTTATAACAATCTGCCCACTATATAATAAATATAACACTTTTCGTACACAATACACAACAGTAATGCACAATATTCACAAAAAAACTCGTCTATTTGAGAGAATTGTCCAATAGTTATTTCCTATCATTACATGGGCCGCATCATAAGTGTAGAGTTTCAACACTATATACACAAATTATCTACAGTTAAAACTGAGTAATATTTACACTACAATGTCAGTCCACAGTCCAGCCACAACAAAACTTGGAAATTGGTTGATGAAAATGTAAGAGTTAGTAGTGAGTGAGTGAGTTTGGTTTTACGCCGCTTTTAGCAATATTCCAGCAATATCACGGCGGGGGGACACCAGAAATGGGCTTCACACATTGTACCCATGTCGGGATTCGAACCCGGGTCTTCGGCGTGACGATTGAACGCTTTCACCGCTAGGCTACCCGACCGCCCCGTAAGAGTTAGTAAGTTGGTTTTAATGTGACTTTAGTTTCAGCTTAATGTGGGGGGAAAACACCAGGTGACATCATCACCATTTACCCCTCGGGTGAAATCCACAAGAATGGGTATGGTGCTGACAAACCAAGGATCATCAGAGTGATTCGTACCACAACCTGCAGATCCTGGTAGGGTAAGGGGTGCAACTCTGCACAGCAAATTCTGATTTCTTGGACACCAGTCTTATCCACATCCCAACTGTCAATGGGCTTTCACTGATATTACTGGTGTGATTTGTGTACCGTATTTTATAAAAAAAACATTATTAGTGCTGAGAGGATGATTAAAGAGAAAATGGAATATTCACAACGTTGCGGCTTCACACACCATACAGGACTATACATTCTCAGAGGTAACTGGAAAATTAAAACTGTGTCACAAATCCCCACTCTGTACACAGGGCAATGAAGTCTACATCAAATGTGCTTCATCTTAAAATATATCTGTTGCCCACAATAAGATGATCAAATATACCATACTGGAGTGTCTCATTTCTAATCTTCATATCATCTTTAGAAGCACTTGCAATGAGCATGGATTTGAATATTTTTGTTCATGGCAGGAAGCAGCTAAAATCAACCTGTAATTGTTCAGTGTTGTCACTCTAGGACATAGAATACAAGCTCTAGGACAATAGGACCGTCCTGACTCTGTGACACTGCCCCATGAATCACCGGAATCAGACCACTGTCAAGGTCGTTCATGTAGAAGTCGGCCAGCTTCTCGCCATTGGATCCAATCTCGTACCCAACCTGCAAGTATACAAATTGTGCCACTTCAGTCTCTTTAAAGGACTGAATTTCTATTGGATTTATTGATTTGTTCCCCCCAAAACTTATCTGAGTGTGAGAAACAGCTAAGGGAATTATCATTCCATACTTCATAATGATGCCTTGTACACTGAACGGTGATACATAGCATGTCTGGTGAATGCAGGAGGAAAACCAAACGTGAGGTGACGTGACATGGGGTTTAACGTCGCATCCAAGATTATCGCACTTATATAGCGACCTGCATGTACGTGTGTGTGTTTGTGTGGCTGCTTGTACTAGTCAGGACTGATGCCGATTTATAGTGCTAGCTCACTGAGATTCCATGCCGCAGTTTAACATGAATACCCCACTCAGACACAGTATACTGACTCCGAGCCGACCAGTCCTTGTTTTAGCCCCTTAATGCCGAGCGCCAGACATGGTAACAACAAGTACCATCTTTTGGTATGACGCGGTCGGGGATCAAACCCCGGACCTTCCGCTCTCCGGGCGGACACTCTACCACTAGACCACTGAAGCGGTCACCAAAAGTAATGTAGGAGTCACACACATACTGCAGGGGATAATAAACAGTGGATAATTCTACAGCATCAATATTTTCAAAGAAGCGGGTCAAGGTGGATCAGGTTTGTCATCAATCAGAACAACGCCCTCTGGAAATAACACGATGCAGGAAAGGCCTCAGAATTCACTGAGAAATAGCTTTCAAAAATATGGTTATCTTTGTAGGATTCTAGGTTTATATATTATCAACATGCCAGTAATTTCCTAAATTGTACACAAAAGGTGAAACCTTTACGTCAAAATCATGCCTGAAGTCTACCAAAGTGTGCTCCACCCACCTGTTCTGTATCCAGCGTGACCCGGAGTCCTATCTTGACGGTCCCTGCCTCCTTCAATCGGTCCAGGTGTTGTGTGAGGCAGATGCACGTCGCTGATGCTAGCGTTTCCGCCAGTCGACTCAGGTCCACCGGCTCCCAGCGTGCTCCACTGTCCTCGTTCTGGATGAAGAAGACATCTGTCCAACGGATGGCGCGGTGCTCCCCTACGTAGTCGGTGGAGTTGTGGATGTGGATACTCTCGACTCCATCGAGGGACATCTTGTCAATAGGACTCTTCACACTGAAAGTGGATTAATAACTTAATAGATTAATAGACAAAATAACATGAGGATGGAGACTGTGAGTACAACAACAACAACAACAACAACAACAACAACAACAACAACCATATTGGCGATCTTGTCCTGACATTTGTGATCTTGTCATGGTCCACCTAACAACAACAACAACAACAACAACAACAACAACAACAACAACAACAACAACAACAACAACAACCATATTGGTGATCTTGTCCTGACATTTGCGATCTTGTCATGGTCCACCTACCCAACATTGGTATTCTTGTCGTCGTCCACCCATTGAAGGACCACCACCTCCTCCGGCTTGTCAATTGTGGCGCTGCCACAGCCGATGGTGTAGTCTGTCATGTCTTTGATGGCCTGTTTCACTGCCACCATACATTCTGGCAGGATCTGCACCATCAGGCCGTCCTCTACTATGCTCGACTTTGCCCGTAGTCCTGAGCTTGTCTTTAGTGCACCATTAAACACCACAAAACTAGCACCAGTCACTGCAAAGACAAGGTTTGCTTTCTAGTGACACTTTGTTAGACATTGCTCATATTATGATTGCTTGTTTGTTGTTTAACGCCGCACTCAGTTTAACATACACTTTAGAAACCGTGTATGAACAGTGTTTGAGTGAACTGCCCCATATGTTAGTGCAGTGTTCTCCCTGGCTTTTGAAACTGCTAGTCCTGGTTGACTGGCAACACTAAAAATTACCAGTTCCCTCCCAATTTTTGTCAGTCCCAACTTTCAACACTTAAAAAAACATATAAAAATCTGGTTTTGATTCATTCAACAAGACATCATCTCTGAAGTAACTTAGTTAGATCTACACATCATTCACACAAAGTTCAGTCACAAATGTCTCTCTCTCTCTTTTTTTTTTCAAGACTAAGTCGCTTCAAATATATATTTAACCTCGAACCAAAGTAAAATGCTATTTCTTTGCACTAAAAATAGACATGGGAAACCCTGAAGGCAACAGACAAGCTGACTTCATTTGAAAAATATACTTTTATGAATATTGCCGATGTTTTGTTCCACAAGAAAGATTTATAAGGTACTCTATTTGCCGGTCCACGGGGACTGGCAGTCACATGAATTACTGGTCCAATCCCAATTTTACCGGTAATAAACTGGTATTTACTGGTAAATGGGGACACTGTAGTCTGCAGCCAGGTTTGTCTACAGAATCACCCACACACTGGGAAATCCCATCGAAGCATCTGAATCTATGTACAGAGATTAAAAGAAGTTCCTGCTGAATGACCTTATTTACATATTTATCAAAGCCCTTTATGAAGTTAATGGATTGGTTTATTACATTGAGAACACTATGATAAACCTGGTTAACAATGTGTTGCAGCAAAAATTATTACCATAAAACCATAAAAGGTTAAAGCTGTGGGTGCTGTTGTACATACATGTTAAAGTATGGGAGATATGATCACCTTAGCCCTACGGCTGTAGTAAGTCTATGTTAAAGTATGGGAGATATGATCACCTTAGCCCTACGGCTGTAGTAAGTCTATGTTAAAGTATGGGAGATATGATCACCCTAGCCCTACGGCTGATGTAAGTCTATGTTAAAGTATGGGAGATATGATCACCCTAGCCCTACGGCTGATGTAAGTCTATGTTAAAGTATGGGAGACATGATCACCTTAGCCCTATGGCTGTAGTAAGTCTATGTTAAAGTATGGGAGACATGATCACCTTAGCCCTACGGCTGTAGTAAGTCTATGTTAAAGTATGGGAGATATGATCACCTTAGCCCTACGGCTGTAGTAAGTCTATGTTAAAGTATGGGAGATATGATCACCCTAGCCCTACGGCTGATGTAAGTCTATGTTAAAGTATGGGAGATATGATCACCCTAGCCCTACGGCTGATGTAAGTCTATGTTAAAGTATGGGAGACATGATCACCTTAGCCCTATGGCTGTAGTAAGTCTATGTTAAAGTATGGGAGATATGATCACCTTAGCCCTACGGCTGACGTAAGTCTATGTTAAAGTATGGGAGATGTGATCACCTTAAACATTGAGAGGGTGTGATACAGTGGATACAAGTTCCTACAGGGTCATAGGTCACATTGGTGGAGGTCGTGGACAGATGGAGGAATGAAAACTGACCTTTGCGAGGTTTGTTCTGGATGTTGATGGCCTGTGTTTGATAGTTGCCCTCGTCGTTCTGAATACACACCAGATGGGAGTCCGCATCCGCACTGAAGCTGGAGCCCAGGGCCATCACATGCTCATTACTGCTGTTCACCATCTTCATCAGCTGCAGCAACAAGAGACATCACGGCCTTAATCCACAAGGCAATCTTTGCGCTGTCATAGGTGTATGCTAATGCATGTCAGTAACGATCATCTTAGCGCTGTCATAGGGCTATGCTAAATCATGGCAGTTACGATCATCTTAGCGCTGTCATAGGGCTATGCTAAAAAGCATGGCAGTTAGGATCATTTTAGCGCTGTCATAGGTCTATACTAAATCATGGCGGTTATGATCGTCTTAGCACTGTCACAGGTCAATGTTGAACCATGGGAATTACGATCATCTTAGTGGTGTCACAGGTCAATGTTGAAGCATGGGAGTTACGATCATCTTAGAGCTGTCACAGGTCAATGTTAAATCATGGCAGTTACGATCATCTTAGCGCTGTCACAGGTCAATGCTGAAGTATGGGAGTTACGATCATCTTAGTGGTGTCACAGGTCAATACTGAAGCATGGGAGTTACGATCATCTTAGTGGTGTCAAAGGTCAATGCTGAAGTACGGGAGTTACGATCATCTTAGCGCTGTCTCAGGTTAATGTTGAAGCATGGGAGTTAAGATCATATTAGTGGTGTCACAGGTCAATGTTAAAGCATGGGAGTTACGATCGTCTTAGCGAAAAGATCGCAATGTCAAACAGGGCCCAGGTGGCAAGGTGACCCCAACTTGATTTTTCTTTTTTCTTTATTGCACTGGACTGACAATTATTCATCATGTCAACAGACCATACCCTTTTGGGAGGCTTACTTTATTTATTGCAAGTTTCCTGTGTGAAACAACACTACCTTGAAACCACAATCAGCTTTACTCGTTCACTTGGCTGAAGGGTAATGTGTTATGTAGCTCACCTCATCGTATCTGTTGCGAGGGAAGTTGATGACAGTCTTCTTGTCCTCCATGTGTATGTGGACCCCTCGGATCTGTGGCAGCATGTACTGGTAGTTCCGGAAGTCGGCCAGCAGGTTCATGATGGTGTGGCCAATCTCGAAGAACACTGGCTTGCGGTTGCGGATACTCACCAGAGGGCAGGGGTAGTCTGTGGATTGAATTATAGACTAAATACACATGGTGGACCTCTAGATGTGCCAGGTGACTCCCACCACCTGCAATTCTTCCATGCAAATATAATAAACTGTTAATTCAAATTTCAATATAAAACAAGAGTTTGCCACTAACGTGGCTATATCCTCCGCCCCTGTTGCAGAATTTATAACATAATTAAATCTAAACAAACCCTAACCTTTTTTAACCGAGGTGGAACTTGTCATCAGGTCATGGAAATAGTAAAAAAAAGATGAGTTTGGAAGTCCATCTTGTTGCCATGGAAACGTAAAAAATAAAAATTTCTAAAATTTCTCAATAGCAAAAGGCACCAGTTCAGCATGTACCTGACAGACCTGCAAAGTTTGACGAAAAAATATTGAACGGTTTATGAGTTATGCTCCGGAAACGAACCTTACCTCACAGTCCATCTTGTTGCCATGGAAACGTAAAAAAATAAAAATTTCTAAAATTTCTAAATAGCAAAAGGTAGGGGGATAAAAAAAATCAAGTGACTCCGTGGCATTTGATTGGCTAACCAAACAATATATATTACTTATATATAACAACCGATTTTTTGCACACTGCTTTTTATGTTTATACCTCCATAAATGCCAAATAAAATTGAAGTCAATACAACAATAGAGCAGTCCTTACATCTGTATTCAGCCCCCAGTCGGAGCAGGAGTCGTAGGGGGAACACTTTGGCCCAGGGCGTCTCCCACTTCTGCAGCAGGACGCCAAACAGATGTGGTGGTGACGGCAGCGGCAGCTTCTGCAGACACTGGAACGTTGGTCGCAGGTAGAGGAAGCCTCCGTGGTCTCGACTGTCCAGGAAACTCTGGTTGAAGATTGTGTGCCCCATGTCTGACACAGTGTTACCTGTAGCAAGCAGATGGGGATTAGTGGCAGCAAGTAGCAGAATGCCATCTACAATACTGTCATGCTGCACGACAATTACTGGGGCAAGATTTTTGTTTGTATAGAAATGTCTGCCATATACCCACCTTTCCCGGCCACCTCGTACATGGTTTGTGTAGAAATGTCTGCCAGTGCACCCACCTTTCCCGGCCTCCTCGTACATGGTGTATATAGAAATGTCTGCCATATACCCACCTTTCCCGGCCTCCTCGTACATGGTGTATATAGAAATGTCTGCCAGTGCACCCACCTTTCCCGGCCTCCTCGTACATGGTGTATATAGAAATGTCTGCCATATACCCACCTTTCCCGGCCTCCTCGTACATGGTTTGTATAGAAATGTCTGCCAGTGCACCCACCTTTCCTGGCCTCCTCGTACATGGTGTATATAGAAATGTCTGCAATATACCCATCTTTCCCGGCCTCCTCCGTCCATGGTGTATATAGAAATGTCTGCCAGTGCACCCACCTTTCCCGGCCTCCTCGTACATGGTGTATATAGAAATGTCTGCAATATACCCATCTTTCCCGGCCTCCTCCGTCCATGGTGTATATAGAAATATCTGCCAGTGCACCCACCTTTCCCGGCCTCCTCGTACATGGTGTGTATAGAAATGTCTGCAATATACCCATCTTTCCCGGCCTCCTCGTACATGGTGTATATAGAAATATCTGCCAGTGCACCCACCTTTCCCGGCCTCCTCGTACATGGTGTGTATAGAAATATCTGCCAGTGCACCCACCTTTCCCGGCCTCTTCGTACATGGTGGCAAAGTGACAGAAGATGTCCCTGGCAGGTCGGCTCTCGTCAGGGAAACACTCCAGGATGATGACAATCTCGTCCTGACCCACGGTGCACAGCCCACGCGTCGTGAAGGACCAGCATTCACGGTTCACGCAACAGTCCACTGTAACCATGGCAACAAGTCGCTAACATCGCATCAACATTCAAGTATCCATACTGACATTTTTAAACATTCAACAATTAGCCGAGAGAAGGAATAATTCCTGTGTTTTTTTTACTAAAGCTAAATAGCTTCAGGAATTTGTCCAAACCAGCATTCTACATTGTTTAAGTTCTGTCAAACTGTCTTCAGCTCTCACTACGTCATTTACATACAAACAGGCCCAAGAAAACATCTGGGATATCGGGCGAGTTTTCAGACCAAGTCCACGGGATTAGAAAGTGGTGAGGTGAAATGGGGTTTAAGATTGTGTTCAAGGTTATTGCAGTTATTGCATGCTTGTTGTTTGTTGTTTACCAATATTCCAGCTATATGACGGCGGTCTGAAAATAATCGAGTCTGGACCAGATAGTCCAGTGAAGGACATCATGAGCATCGATCCACCCAATTGGGGTCGATGACATGCATCAACCAAGTCATCAGCGAGCCTGACCACCTGATCCTGTTAGTCGCCTCTTACGAGAAGCATAGTCATCGAAGCATGGGTTGCTGAAGACATAATCTACCCTGGATCTTCACGGGTCTATTGAATGCACGTGTGTATGTGTATGGCTGCTTGTAGTAGGCCAGACTGATATTATAGTGCTAGCCCACTGAAACACCATGCTGCAGTTTATAAAGGATATCCTTCGTGGACACAGCATACTGATTCTGAGCAGACCAGTCCTTGTTTTATTGTTAGAACCCACAAAATCCATTCTGTTATAAATGAGTTCTGCCAAAAAAATTCATATAGGTGGTGAGGTGAAATGGGGTTTAATGTTGCGTCCAAAATTATTGCACTTATAAAGCGACGTGCATGCACGTGTATGTGTGTGTGTGGCTGCTTGTACTAGTCCGGACTGATGCCGATTTATAGTGCTAGCTCACTGAGATACCATGCCGCAGTTTAACATGACTACTCCATTCAGACACAGTATACTGACTCCAAGCCGACCTGTCCTTGTTTTAGCACCTTAATGCCAGGCGCCTGACAGGGTAACAACAAGTACCATCTTTTCACGTCTTTTGGTGTGACGCGGCAGGGGATCGAACCCCGGAACTTCCGCTCTCTGGGCGGACGCTCTACCATTAGACCACGCAGGCGGTCAAAATTCATATAGACTTTGACAAGTACAACTGATGGAGCAAAGCCATGCTTGTATGGAAGAAGTGAATAGTGGCTGAATGCTACTTACACATGAGGATCTTGACAAGCACCTGCAGGTTGCTGTTGATTGCAAATATGATGGGTTCAGCTTCGTCATCTGGAGACAAGACAAGATGGCCTCAACACCATGCACATGGGCACAACATGTGAAGCTTTCTGTTGTTTATACACCATCATATGATGCTAAAAGTTGTGAAAAACATCAGTTGTGTTACAGATGTTACTGTAGTGTCTTTGGCACAGACTTGATTACTTTTTTAACACAGTGATATAGTTGGAGGCATAAAACACCATTCACTCACTGAACCACTTGTCCCTGCAAAACCTTTCTCCCATTCAAACAACATTCAACATACTTCATTTTATTTGAAAACACTAAAATATTTTGGTCCATTAATATAATGATTAACATGGATCTCAAAGTATCTGTCCTTACTTTTAATCTGTGGCAAATGCTTGTCTGGGTCATAGTTATCTTCCAGACTGACATCTGCAAAAGAAAGAATGGATTCTTTTAATGCAACAGCCAGGCTATACATCAACCACTCTACTGGAGCAAGTCAAGAAGGCTAACAAGCCCTTAATGAGTCATGGAGCACTCTACCGGAGCTAGTCAAGAAGGCTAACAAGGTCAGAATGTGTCAGTCAGCACTCCACTGGAGCTAGTCAAGAAGGCTAACAAGGTAAGAATGTGTCAGTCAGCACTCTACTGGAGATTTTCAAGAACGCTCACAAGGTAAGAATGAGTCTAGTCAAGAAGGCTAACAAGACCTGAATGAGTCATGGTCCACTCTACTGGAGATAGTCAAGAAGGCTAACAAGGTGAGAATGTGTCAGTCAGCACTCTACTGGAGAGAGTCAAGAAGGCTAACAAGGTGAGAATGAGTCAGTTAGCACTACTGGAGTTAGTCTTACCTCCTGCATCTGTGAGAGAGTACAATGGGGGCAGACCATCTTCTGGGATCAAGCACCTGTTCCTCGCATTCTCACTTCCTCTCAGCCTCCTGGTCTTGGGTGAGGATTGTCCACCTAACATAACACATCACTATCAGTGTAAGAGATTACAAACAGAAGATTTGTCACATGATTTGCTGCTCAAACAAATCCACAGATGATCCAAACATGGCTCATGGTTACAACATCACTAAGAACAAATATTCTATAATTTACAAAAGAAATGACAATTTTTTCTCTCAAGTAACAAATAACATGCTTTTTCAAAAGAAATCTATAAAATTCATTAAATTCCAAATATATTTTTTAATCCTCCATTAATTATACAAATACTAGCTTGAAATAATCATATCCCCCGCCGATCATATGTTCCATTGAGTGCAATGCTCAAGGCCCAGACCAAAAGCACTTCCTGGGACAGAAAGCGCCAATGATGCCACTCAAATACTGATTGCTTCTTGCCGACTGATGCCCTTAACAATATCCTCCAACCATTCCTACATCCCCCTCCTCCCATCCATTCCTACATCCCCCTCCTCCCACCCATTCCTACATCCCCCTCCTCCAACCATTCCTACATCCCCCTCCTCCCACCCATTCCTACATCCCCCTCCTACCACCCATTCCTACATCCCCCTCCTCCAACCATTCCCACATCCCCCTCCTCCCACCCATTCCTACATCCCCCTCCTCCCACCCATTCCCACATCCCCCTCCTCCCACCCATTCCCACATCCCCCTCCTCCCATCCATTCCTACATCCCCCTCCTCCCACCCATTCCTACATCCCCCTCCTCCCATCCATTCCTAGATCCCCCTCCTCCCACGTATTCCTACATCCCCCTCCTCCCAACCATTCCTAGATCCCCCTCCTCCCACGTATTCCTATATACTCTCCTCCCACGTACTCCTATATACTCTCCTCCAACCCATTCCTATATACTCTCCTCCCACGTATTCCTATATACTCTCCTCCAACCCATTCCTATGCACCACTACGGGTCAATATCAAAGGTGAACATAAAACACACAACAACAGAATTTGTTATGATGTAAGCCTTGTAACCAAAAGTGATATAACAATCCTAACGTGAGCGGTGTTGGATGTTCAACGCTGTGTTGACAGCCGTTCCAGCTGTATTATGTATGACCTGCAAATAAGCAAGTCTGGACCAGTCTGGATCCAAGCAGTCGGGGTACACTGACACGCCATCCACCAAGTCGAGTCTGACCATCCAATCCACAAAGTCACCTTACCAAGGTTGCTGGGGACCAATTCTCACATGGAATCACCATGGTACAAACAGTGTAGGTTGCTGGGGACCAATTCTCACATGGAATCACCATGGTACAAACAGCGTAGGTTGCTGGGGACCGATTCTCACATGGAATCACCATGGTACAAACAGCGTAGGTTGCTGGGGACCAATTCTCACATGGAATCACCATGGTACAAACAGCGTAGGTTGCTGGGGACCAATTCTCACATGGAATCACCATGGTACAAACAGTGTAGGTTGCTGGGGACCAATTCTCACATGGAATCCCCATGGTACAAACAGCGTAGGTTGCTGGGGACAAATTCTCACATGGAATCCCCATGGTACAACCAGCATAGGTTATTGGGGACCAATTCCCACCAGGAATCCCAATGTACAACAGCCATAGGTTGCTGGGGACCAATTCTCACATGGAATCACCATGGTACAAACAGTGTAGGTTGCTGGGGACCAATTCTCACATGGAATCACCATGGTACAAACAGTGTAGGTTGCTGGGGACCAATTCTCACATGGAATCACCATGGTACAAACAGCGTAGGTTGCTGGGGACCAATTCTCACATGGAATCACCATGGTACAAACAGTGTAGGTTGCTGGGGACCAATTCTCACATGGAATCACCATGGTACAAACAGTGTAGGTTGCTGGGGACCAATTCTCACATGGAATCACCATGGTACAAACAGTGTAGGTTGCTGGGGACCAATTCTCACATGGAATCCCCATGGTACAAACAGCGTAGGTTGCTGGGGACCAATTCTCACATGGAATCCCCATGGTACAACCAGCATAGGTTATTGGGGACCAATTCCCACCAGGAATCCCAATGTACAACAGCCATAGGTTGCTGGGGACCAATTCCCACCCGGAATCCCAATTGTACGACGGCCATAGGTTGCTGGGGACCAATTCCCACCAGGAATCCCAATTGTACGATGGCCAAAGGTTGCTGGGGACCAATTCCCACCCAGAATCCCAATTGTACGACGGCCATAGGTTGTTGGGGACCAATTCCCACCCGGAATCCCAATTGTACGACGGTCATAGGTTGCTGGAGACTAATTCCCACCCGGAATTCCAATTGTACGACGGCCAAAGGTTGCTGGAGACTAATTCCCACCCGGAATCCCAATTGTACGACGGCCATAGGTTGCTGGGGACCAATTCCCACCCGGAATCCCCATGTCAGTGCCACATGTGTCATGGAAAAAGACACAGAGAAATACGTCACACCAGCAGCAATAAGAATGAAAGCAGTGAAAAACAAGCATGAAATACTCACATCCCCCGCCAATATGACATGTCTGGTGTGTGCAATGCATAAGCTCCTGAGAACTATGTTCGATGGGCCTTTTTGTAAAGAAATATAATACGTTTTTCAAGATCTGCTCCGGAAACGAGGACTACCGCCATTTTCAGTCTAAATCAAAGTCGTTGCCATGGAAACTCGAATTTAAAAAAAAATAATTAAATCCCGAACTATCAAAAGGCACCAGTTCACCACTAGATCTATCTATGTGCCATGTTTGGTGAAGAAATATGTTACGGTTTTCAAGATCTGCTCTGGAAACCAGTACTACTGCCATTTTCAGTCTAAATCAAAGTCGTTGCCATGGAAACTCGAATTTTAAAAAAAAAAATTAAATCCCGAACTATCAAAAGGCACCAGTTCACCACTAGATCTATCTATGTGTCAAGTTTGGTGAAGAAATATGGTACGGTTTTCAAGATCTGCTCCGGAAACGAAATGTGACGGCCGGCCGGCCGGCCGGCACCCATTCCTATATCCCCTTCCACTTGGCGGGGGATAATAAAACTAAGTACCACTGTGGTAGGACTGTGATTGTTATGACTTAAGCAGAACTACTAGAATATACTTGTCCAGATCCTAGCCAGAAATGTAAAGTTAAAGCATCTCTGTAAGACACTTCAAATTTATCAATTCACTGTTTTGATTACATAATTATACTTGCACATCATCACTGATAAATCATTGACAGAAAGTGTTAAAACTCATCTCCTCCCTTCAAAGGTAACAAAGAGATTGTTCCATCTCAAAATATGACAAGGCAAGAACATGCATAATCCTACACAAAAGCTACATTTTGATAAATTTCACCTTGTGCCTTCTCCACCTTCTTCTGAAGTCGTCCCGTCCGCCGGGGGGGAAGTCGAGCTTCACTGGACCCATCCAGCTCTGTCAAATCTCCGCCCGGCCGAATCCCATCCGAGAACATCACTTGTTTAGGCTCCGCTCTTCGCTGGCTCCCTACACAAGGAGTGGGAGAAAAATTGGACCAGAGCGACACCCACAGACAGCATGCAAGTCACTAACTAGCTAGCTACCAGGCCACAGCAACATTCAACACAAATCATAGAAAACACAAATAAGGTGAAAAAGAACAATTAAGCCATTCAAACTATAAAAAAACCACATAAAATGAATGAAAACATCACTTAAAACAATTTTGAGGTCAGATACTAAAATGCAAAAGGGAAGTAAAAATGGTAGTCGATAAATTCCCGAACTGTAATAATCGTGTGATGAAGAACAGAGTGAAACGAGTGCAACTGAATCAACAGAAGAGATGATGGAGGAAGCCGAAACTAGGGGTGATTGGAGAGCTGGGTACATAACACACGCTTCTCAGGATAAACACCGTATACATCCTGATTCTATGCATGTTGGAGAAGAGCTATAACGAAGTGGGCAACAAACTGAAACACTGTTTCACAGTAAACAAAACAAGAACATCCACCATTAAAATTATCGATATGTGTGTTTATTGAAATTTGGCTTGAAAGTTCTATTAACATGAGCAAACAATCGAACATCTGGATAAATCTGTTGATGAGTTGAGACTGAAGGCACCAGCATGGCTACAACTCACCCTCTCGTTTAAGGACGCCCACCGGTACCAAAACAGTGGGCAGGGGGGCACGTGCATTAGCCTGCTGCTGAGGTGGAATAGTAGAGCAGTATTCGCTGGGGTTATTGGGGTTGGGGCTCCGGCGAGACGAACCACCGGTCGGCGACCAATCAGCTGGGAACACCAAGCAGAAAGCAGGATGAGCCAGCCGCCACACGTGATCACATGATGACAGCAAGCCAATCACATGCAAGCATTTGGAGCAACCACCAATCCAATAAAGGCACAAGTTTGACAATGGTCCCATATTATTTACAGAAACTATTAGTGATCAACTTCATTGGCATGTTCCACAATGAAACCCTAGTTTTTCAAGTCTTAACTCGCAGAATGAAAAAGCCACACCCCCACAAAAAAGTTTTTTTTCATTCTTTTTCTGGAAGTAGTTACAGGAAGGGAATATTACTTTTGCATTATTGCTATATGTTTTCTCCAAATATGGCCAGACAAGTTTGTATAGTTTCATTGTTATAAGGGCTGACACACACAAACACTGGATTAGGCACCGACACATGCGAGAAAGCTGAAGATGCAGTAGTCTAGGAACATGCTCACTAGATGTCAATCAAAGAAGATAGACAGGTGGTCTGACAGTGCCCCGCCCACATGTGACTGACAGAGGAGGATATGAGTTGAGAGGCCTTCTCCAGGTTTATCAGGAAGCTTGAACGATCAGTGACCATCAAGGAGATGGTAGTGGTGAGGGTGTTGTGTGTCTATAGAGGCATTAGGCAAAGTTAGGTGAAAAACTCTCTAGGAAAGAGGCTGTGATACAGTGTCCTCCTTCTTCATCCTCCTCTTCATTGGCAACCCCACCTTGCTGTCAAAATGAACACACCATGTCCTGTGTCTATCTCACAGTTTGTCTGTCCTGGTCGTTGATTGTCAAGTGGTTGACTGTACGTCCTGGTGGTGGAACTGTCTGTCCATCGTGATAGTTGACTGTCTGTCATGGTAGTTGATTGTCCGTCAGTCCTGGAGGTTCCTTGTCTGTCCTGGAGGCTACTTGTCTGTCTGACCTGGAGGCTACTTGTCTGTCTGTCTTGGCGGTTCCTTGTCTGTCTGTCTGTCCTGGAGGCTACTTGTCTGTCTGTCTGTCCTGGAGGTTCCTTGTCTGTCTGTCTGTCCTGGAGGTTCCTTGTCGGTCTGTCCTGGAGGTTCCTTGTTTGTCTGTCTGTCCTGGAGGTTCCTTGTCTGTCTGTCTGTCCTGGTGGTTCCCTGCCTGTCCTGGAGGCTACTTGTCTGTCTGACCTGGAGGCTTGTATGTCTGTCTGTCCTGGTGGATCCTGTCTATCTGTCCTGGAGGTTCCTTGTCTGTCTGTCTGTCTGTCCTGGAGGTTCCTGTCTGTCCAGGAGGTTCCTTGTCCGTCTGTCCTGGAGGCTACTTGTCTGTCTGACCTGGAGGCTACTTGTCTGTCTGTCTTGGAGGTTCCTTGTCTGTCTGTCCTGGAGGTTCCTTGTCTGTCTGTCCTGGAGGTTCCCTGTCTGTGCTGGAGGTTCCTTGTCTGTCTGTCCTGGAGGTTCCTTGTCTGTCTGTCTGTCTGTCTGTCCTGGAGGTTCCTGTCTGTCCTGGAGGTTCCTTGTATGTCTGTCTGTCTGTCTGTCCTGGAGGTTCCTGTCTGTCCTGGAGGTTCCTTGTCTGTCTGTCTGTCCTGGAGGTTCCTTGTATGTCTGTCTGTCCTGATGGTTCCCTGTCTGTCCTGGAGGTTCCTTGTCTGTCTGTCTGTCTGTCTGTCCTGGAGGTTCCTTGTCTGTCTGTCTGTCCTGGGGGTTCCTTGTATGTCTGTCTGTCCTGGTGGTTCCCTGTCTGTCCTGGGGGTTCCCTGTCTGTCCTGGGGGTTCCCTGTCTGTCCTGGGGGTTCCCTGTCTGTCCTGGAGGTTCCTTGTCTGTCTGTCCTGGAGGTTCCTTGTCTGTCTGTCTGTCTGTCCTGGTGATTCCCTGTCTGTCCTGGTGGTTCCCTGTCTGTCCTGAAGGTTCCTTGTCTGTCTGTCCTGAAGGTTCCTTGTCTGTCTGTCTGTCTGTCCTGAAGGTTCCTTGGCTGTCTGTCCTGAAGGTTCCTTGTCTGTCTGTCTGTCTGTCCTGAAGGTTCCTTGTCTGTCTGTCTGTCCTAGAGGTTTCTTGTCTGTCTGTCTGTCTGTCTGTCCTGGAGGTTCCCTGTCTGTCTGTCCTGGTACTGTGTCTCACCTGACTGCAGAAGCTGATGACACTGCTGACACACCCGGGCTTCCTTCAAGTCCATGTAGGCCAGAGCACTCTTCTGGCTGCAGCATGTGGAGCAGAACACCTGCAGAACAGACAACCACTGCATACACCTACACATCAATATAACAGGTGAAACGAGACACGAGTCTTGCCCCGGGGACTCAGATGTTGTTACCTCATCAGTGGATATGCTTTTATTAATTGCTACCTATTTTGGAAGACATCACACAGAAACTACAGACCTAGTCAGAAGAAACTAGGCTGCACACATGATGGTTAATAACTTGAGCTTCACAAACATAAATGTCAAATGATTTGGTTTTTGATTAGAAAGGTCATTCCACAGAATTCACCTACAATATAATCATGTAACTGACTTGGTATCGGTCTTACAAAATATAAAACAATTTTCGCCTAATCAGCCTGAGCAAAACACTTCTGACTCGACTAGCGTAAATCTGTATCTTGGCACAATTATCTGCATAATTTACTATGATCATATGGACTATGATAAGATGGAGGGAAACATGAGTCGACCTGGCTTGCTTCGACTCCTCACAATGACCTAACTGACCTTGCCACAGGCTCTGCAGTGATGCCGCCTCTTGGTGAAGGTGAATTTAGACAGACACTGCATACAGTTGGGAGCCTCGTGGTCCGGCACCCAGGTGGGGGCAACCCGACCCAGGTTGGAGTGGATGATGGAGGGCGGGGGAGGCTCACTGGACATGGGTAGAGAACCCTCCTCCTCTGTTACCCCAGAAGCCTCCATGAGCCCCTCATCACCTTCACTGCACTCTTCCCCCACTGCAAGCACAACATACAAACACATGCTGACCTGTCGGTACATACACATGAACAAGGGGTGCTATTCAGAAGGGATAGTGCAGTTATATACAAATAATGCCATTTTTGTTACTTTTTTCTGTTAATGAAAATTGATGAAATTATATCACATGTTAACAAATTGATGTCAGGAATGTTACAATATTGACATTGTTTTCAGACAAAAGTAGGAGATCCCCAAATCCAAATACAGGGGTTAACTTCAAGGAACCTAGAATACCCTATAATTTGAAACAATGTTTACATATTTTCCATGACAGCCGTGGACTGTGTACTTACCTGGCTCTGCAGTCTCCTCCTCGGGGATTTCCTCCTGCATCATGCCAATGCCCCGCATCCGCCCACTCGTGTCCGGGGACCGGTCTCCGGGCATAGACAGCTCTCCTCGAGGGGGCAGATTCAGGCTGGTGGGGCGCCTTAGTTTGCCAGGGGGGGCTATCTGACCTGATCCTGGACTCCAGGAGTGGGGCCGGGCTGGCATACCTGGAAACAACCAACCGTATCAACAGGTATCCTACAACTGTACTTGTGTATCCACATATAGAAACAAATCTGCTGTTGTTAACAATAAAGCCACAGAGCTAAGTAATTGATCCTAGGAGCATGTGTCAAGGCAATAACAGGGACACTTACCAGCCTGTACGTTGAGCCCTGGCTGGACAAGCTGCTCCTCACCCCGCCTCATTATCGGCATGTCGTCCATCGTCTCCCCAGCTCCAGCAAGGGCAGTCACCTCTCCAACCACCTCATCTTCACTAGTCTCCCCCTCCATCCTTCCATCATCAGGATGTCCATCTTGTTGGTTTAGCTGGTTATTGTGTTGCTCGGCCGGCATCCTGTCCATCCTCTGTCTCTGCTCCTGCTCTATCTGTTGGCGGATCTCAAAGTTTGTCAGTTGCTTGTGTTCACTGCCAGGAGCAGGATCCTCCCCAACCAGTCCTCCAGGAGGCTGCGAGAAACTACCTCCATACTGACTCCCACTGCCAGGGGCAAGCCCTGTCACCTCACTAGCAACCATGTCACTACTCTGTGATGACTCTGGTTGCAAATGTCCTTCAGCCACTTGAGCTACAGATTCCGAAGTTTCAGAAACCTCATGAACAATATTATATGGAGAATCCATATTGATTTTTGAAAGTCCTAATAAACTATTAGGGCGATTCTTTTTAATAGCGGATGGATCTTTAGGTCTGGCTCCTACCCCGACAATGGGGGGACTGCCCTGCTCGCTGGGGCTGGAGTTTGCCTCTGGAGAACCACCAGCACTGCCAGTTCTCCCAACATCACTTAAAGATGATTCTTCAGATGTAGAGTTCTGATTTCCAAAGGAACTTTGTTCTGCCCTGGAATCAGACGAAACTCTGGAGTTGTTTTGAAGAGCGGGAACAAGATTTGACACTGTCACCTGACCTTGACATTCAGTCTGTGGCAACACATCAGAACCGTTGTATGCACTTTGCAACTGTTTACTATTCAGTGATTCACAGACTTGATTCTGGTTCCCTGTCACATCCGTCCCCTCTGACCGAGGGATCTGCGAAGGAACGTTTGCCATGCCACCAGCTCCTGGTGGAGCAGAATATTGCACATTGCCCTTTTGATCATGCATGAAGTTTTCACTTCTTCCGATGTCGAGCACAATGTCTGGATTTTGAATAACCTGTTTCGTTATTCCACGCTGAGCACTCAGCTCGTCAGTATTTACAACAGCACTTGGCTGGTTTTGTTGCTTGGAGTCAGACGAGTCCAATGAGTCATTGAGATACTGATCGATTTCATCTTCATCAATATCACCACTAACACTGTCAAACCCCACAGTTGTTCCCCCTGTGGACTGGAAATGACCTTGACCTGATTGTGTCCCATTTACATTATCGGGAATCTGCATGCCAGTTGGCTTATCGGTTGGTTTGCCATTGGAATCCTTCTGTACAGGGTCTGCCTGACTCTGTCTTGTTGGCACACTCTCAAGCCTTGCATAGGGCGCAGAATGCTGATGGGGGGCATGTGGTTGAGAACCAATGGGAACTGAATTATGTTCATGGAAATTAGCTATAACATTAACCTCAGAGTTTCCATGACCAACAACAATGATGTCAGATTTTGGAAACGGTACGGAATCGAGTTCTCTCTCAGTTCTTGGTGTCAAGGCGTCAGTCTGCACTGCCGTCACCTGGGAAGCCACCAAGCCTTTAGTCGAGTTCTGGAAGTCGTCATTAACAACTACGCCATTATGTTTGGAATACATAGAATTATCAATATCATTATCACCATGCAGAGTGCCCTGATCCGAATTGTTCCAGTGCTCCTTCTCAGCCTCTCCTGAAGCTCTCAATGTCAAAACTGAGTTTGGCTCAATACACAGATCATTACTCATGGAGACTAGATCAGCCTCCTTGTCAGACAAGCTATTCTTGTACTGAAGACCATCCTGCCTGCTACCACTTCCATACTGGATGCTACCTCCCAGGTCCAAGTCACCTCGGCCAAACTCCACATTTGTGACATTCTTCTTCAGATTAGCTAGATGTGTGGCATCGATGAAGTCGTGTTTCCTGTTACCTCCAGCGTCGTATGGAGTATCATAGTCGTACATGCTACCTTCCAAGGTCCCCTTCCCTGCCAGGCCGTACCCCAACTGCAGGCCAAGTCCAGAGACAGGAACTTCCGCCACGGACTCCCATGGCTTGTCTCGGTGGGACTCCAAGTACTCGGAGTAGCCGCTGGGCCTCACTTCCTGGCCTGGGGTCAGAGAGTCTGCTGCCTTCTCTGCAACACAATACACAACATAGGAGGAACTTGACATGAGCACAAGTCTAAATAACAACTCACTATTCCAAGTCTTGTTTATTTCCGAAATAACTCCAGGTCCTTTTCAGCACTTGCCTAATAATGACAACATTATCCAAAGGGTACCTTTGGTCTCGTATGCAAGTATATATCATTCCTGCATTAGCAGAGGGTACAAGATATTATAGATGATTTTTTCACTTGCACATGAACTCATTGACCAGCCGATATCCATTGCAGATCAAGAGACACAACATATACTATCTGTTTCCTTTGACAAAGACGCGTGAAGATTCCGGGGTAGAATAGGTCTTCAGCAACCCACGCTTGCCGTAAAAGGCGACTATGCTTGTCGTAAAAGGCGACTAATGGGATTGGGTGGTCAGGCTCGCTGACTTGGTTAATGCATGTCATCGATCCCAATTGCATGGATCGATGCTCATGATATCAGTCACTGGACTGTCTGGTCCAGACTCGATTATTTACAGACCGCCGTCATATAGCTGGAATATTGCTGAGTGCCAACAAACCAACCAACCAACCAATCCTTTGATCAGGTATTCGAACCTCGGCATACATCATGGAACACACCAACCTCCATGTTACAACTGACAACAGACCAGTGTTATGACATCTTGATGCAAACATAACAAATGTATAATTGTCATAACAGTCAAAACTTATAGAGTTAGGGGGTAAATATATTAACATATTCAAAGCAGCAACTCTCAAAGACCATAGGATCACCATTAATATCTACCACCATAGCATCTTACCAAAAAAGAACAAATTTACGTCCTTCCTTCGCCAAAAATCCATTGCTAAGTCAACTACCTTGGCCGTGGTGTGCAAGTTGTGTGTGTGTGGGGACAGAGTGTACAAGGAATGAAAGGCTGGCATCATAAGCTGCTTGTGCTGCATGACAAGGTTGCATGCAGAGACAGCCTTGGACAGTGACATGCTCTGACACGACAGACTGATGCCTCTGTGTTTGTATTGATCCGAGCTATCAATCTCCATTAGTTACAGCAAGTGATGATCATACACAAAACATTGTAGTTGCATAAATGCAATTAAACATGAACTAAATGTCAGCTTGAGAATAGGAAAGTGATTTCAGGTCTAGGTTAAGTCGCATCTATGAAGAACAAGATGAGTCTTCAATTCAGATCCTAAAGTGAAGGAGTGGGTGGCTCCAGTGCTGCTTCCCACAGACAATAACAGATCAGCCTGGCAGCTCCAAATGGAAGGGAGTGAGTGAGTGAGTGAGTGAGTGAGTGAGTTTGGTTTTACGCCGCTTTTAGCTATATTCCAGCAATATCACGGCGGGGGACACCAGAAATGGGCTTCACACATTGTACCCATGTCGGGAATCGAACCCGGGTCTTCGGTGTGACGAGCGAACGCTTTAACCACTAGGCTACCCAACCGCCCCCCAAATGGAAGGTGGAGGAGGTTGTGGACATGTATAGTAAGGGAGCACAGCCTGGGAGATAAAGTATGGTTCAACACCTACTACATGAAAGGTGTGACTAAAGTTTGGTCCAGTTGTGATTCCTGAACACTTCTAGGTCATATGTATTAGGGCTGGGACTGGTAACTCGGGTACTCGGGTCGGGTGGGTACAAAGTAGGACCCGGGTACACCCATCTGTGCCATCTACCATCACACTACCATCTAACATCATGTGCCCATCTACCATCGTACACCCATCTGTGCCATCTACCATCACACTACCATCTAACATCATGTGCCCATCTACCATCGTACACCCATCTGTGCCATCTACCATCACATGACCATCTAACATCATGTGCACATCTACCAACGTATACCCATCTGTGCCATCTACCATCACATGACCATCTAACATCATATGCCCATCTACCAACGTATACCCATCTGTGCCATCTACCATCACATGACCATCTAACATCATGTGCCCATCTACCAACGTATACCCATCTGTGCCCATCTACCATCATATGGCCATCTACCATGATGTGCCAAAGTACTACCATGTGCCCATCTACCATAATGTGCTAATCTGTGCCATGTACACTCATATTCCCACTGATTTTTTTCACCATGACATATCTGTCTGTAAATGTTCCTGAAATGTCGAAGAGTTCAAAACTACTTTTGGTCACCAGTAGTCCCAAGTTTGTACTTGTACCTTGAACTTCTTAAGATCCAATAATTAACAGTCTGACAATATCCTCCCAGATGACCTTATCCATTGAAAGAGACAACATTAACATTTGTTTCATGAAAACATAGATTTTCATGGCTGTAGAGTTAACTAAGCCTCCGAAAACAGACATTGACATAAAAAAAACAGAACACCGATCTTGATCTTTGAAAAAACAAAAATTCATTTTTTTTACAAAGCAGGTCCCTATTCTAGTGAAAGTGCTTACACAAATTAATGATAGCATTGATACAGTCATTAATAATTTTGGAAAAGTGCAACTAGTCTGTGATTTCAATATTGTGGCCTTGACCATGCTGACCATGATATGGCCATAAGAATTCCACAGGGCCACTTGGAAGATGTTAATAATCTTTGTGTTTGTTTATATCCTCCAAGTGTGGTTATGTTCGAGTATAGGCCCCAAACAATCACTACAACTGCGTAGGGCCCGGCATGGTGGAACAAGTTGTCATGCAAACACACTTTAACTTTTTATCAAAATGTTTATCATTAGGACACAGACATTCATTTTTAGATTTACATTTGTTTTGGGGGAGGTCAGTCATAAACACAATTTTTAAAACTTTACAGGTTTTTAAAAACAATTTCTCCATCAAACCTAGCTGTGGGTCAATGAAAAGTGCTTGACAATGTCAGGCCGACTTTCAAGTGAGTGTCAGCTGGACGTCATTCTGTTTCAAGAATCAGACAGGAATAAAAACAGAATTTTTAAAGTTCATTTATATTTTCCTAACAGCAGTCTAATCAGCAGATCTGTACTTATATTATTAAAATGTTGCCTTAGCAGACATGCTCTTCAGAAAACCATGACTGAGACTGAGGAGTTGAGGCAGTGGATGCAGACTTGGTTTTACCAGGTATACAGGATTATAATGAGCTGAGTAAACCCTGCTAATGGTACATCTGTCAACTCATTATAGAATTGGTGTTGGGGTAGGCTAGTGGTTAAAGTGTTTGCTTGTCACACAGAAAACCTGGGTTCTATTCCCTATATGGGTGCTATGTGTGAAGCCCGTTTCTGTTGTCCCTCGCCTGATATTGCTGGAATATTGCTTAAATTGCCTAATTATTATACGACAATTGATAAAAATGCAACAAAATGGCAATAATTTTTTTCACTGTACTTGCCCTGTAAATCTGGAGCAATGGTGCACCCAGTGAGGCTTTTTTCCATGTTAACAGCATTTGATGTTAAAGACACCATTCTTGAAAACAAAAGTTAAATATTCTTAATGCACACTGGCAAACATCCTTATTAAAGGTATATACTTGACACACTTCAAAAGTGTGATTCCAGTCAATGTACTTAGGTAGGTATTTAGACACTTTTGTTTGTTTATTTGTTTGTTGTTTAACGACGCACTCAGCAATCTTCCAGCATATGGTGGCGGTCTGTAAGTAATCAAGTCTGGACCAGACAATCCAGTGATTGACATCATGAGCATCAATCCACGCATTTGGGATATGATACTTACCATTGATTACTTGCTGGAATTGGTTTTTGAACCATTGTAGATAAATGGTAGGAACTCCTACTAAGTAAACTAGACTAGACTGATATTATTGGTGCAACCTCATGCTGGCTCCTCCAGAAATAATTCAGATCCAGTTTTCTTCAAGTTAAAGGGTGACTGCAAGTTCAAAGACTAGTACATGTTGGATGTCTTTCATTACACTGAGATTGATGTTCATATAGATTTGGTACTTTATGAGAGAAATTGTGTTTCCATGGAAACCGAATTAGGAGTGATATTGATCGGGGTATTTAGGGACATCTGACAGTGTTGTGATGAGGCAGAAATCAGTGTCAGCTGAGAGTGCATGCCATCAGTGCTGATCTGACCGATGACGCTGGATCCGGTGCCTGCTGCTGAGACTGCTGCACTCTGTGACTATGGTGACTGCAAACAGAGGGCTTGTGCAAACCTTGACCCCGTTCACATCCTTAAATGTTGTACTGACCTAATTAGCACCCTCCCCTAATAAGTGCTGACTTGTCATCATGATTCATTAGTTAATTCAGTGTTCTCGTTTACCGGTAATTACCAGTTTTTTACCGGTAAAATTAGGCTTGGACCGGTAATTCAGGTGACTGCCAGTCCCTCTGGACCGGCAAATAAAGTCATATATATCTTTGTTGTTGAACAAAACATTGGCGATATTCATATAAGTAAATTTTTTCGAACAAAGTCAGCTTGTCTGTTACCATCAGGGTTTCCCCTTGTCTATTTTCATTGCAAGGAAATAACATTTTCCTTTGCTTCAAGGTTAATTAATATCCATTTGTAGTAACTTTGTCATGAAATATTTTAAAAAAAGGAGAAAATTGTGACTGCAGTTAGTGTGAATGATGTATAGATCTAAATAAGTTACTTCAGAGATGACGTCTTTGCACTGAACATGATGTTGAAAGAATCAAAACCAGGCAATTTTCATACCTTTTTTTATTTGTTGAAAATTGGGACTGGCAAAAATTAGGGGGAGACTGGTAATTATTAGAGCTGCCAGTCCACTAGAACTGTCAGTTTCAAAAGCCAGCGGGAACACTGTAATTACACTTTGAAAAGCTGCCCACTTCGGTTTTGTTATTCAGATCTAGTTATTTCATGGTCTGGATGGTAAAGCTTCATTAGTGTGGTGTTTTTTTGTTTTTTGTTAACGCCACACTCAGCAATATTTCAATATTGTAAATAATCGAGTCTGGACCAGACAATCCAGTGATTGACATCATGAGCCTCGATCCACACAATTGGGATTGATGACATGCATCAATTAAGTCCTGACCACCCGATCCCGTTAGTCGCCTCTTGACAAGCATAGTCGCCTTTTATGGCAAGCATGGTTGCTGAAGACGTATTCTACCCCGGATCTTCAGCTTGATTAAAATTGGTCCAGAACAAGTGCCTCAATGATGTCTAGCTGGTATCCTAATATAAGCACCTACTTTGGCCTTTGTCTTCGTTAGGGTGATAATGGTGATAATTATGATTACTGTAAACATAGTGGCAAGTGTACAGCAACTCTGGCTCAGATTGGATAATCATCTGGTCTAGCATATATTGGGCAGATCCATTTAGTATCCTGGAGAACAAATATTGTACATCTAAAATATCTAAAATATGCAAGAAAAATTGATTGAAGTAATATGTTACATTTAACCACAGGGTTAGAAACTAACAGTTTTTGTCCACTAGTCCTTATAATGATAAGATATAGCAAAACCCTTAAAATGGGCAAATTTCTACTAGTCCCTAGGATACCTTTAATTACTATAAGGACTATAGGACTAGTGCCAATTTCTAACGCTGAACCAACTGAAAATGCTAAACAAATCAGGTATTTCCAGAATCTTAACCTCAATGTTTTTGGAGACTAGGGTCCACAGGCATTTTATCCAAAGTTATCCAATTTGTGTCTTTAACCACAGACTTGTGTCTTATGCAACACATATGTTATCCAAATTGTGTCTTATACTTGAGGTTGGATAGCATACCTTCAGTATTAGACACAAATTAGATAACATACCTGTGGTGTGTCTTATACTACAGGACCAGTGAAGATCCGGGGTGGAATAGGTCTTCAGCAACCCATACTTGCTGTGAAATGTGACTATGCTTGTTGTAAGAGGCGACTTACGGGATCGGGTGGTCAGGCTCGCAGTCTTGGTTGATGCATGTCATTGTATCCCAATTGCATGGATTGATGCATCATGATGCATGGATTTATTTACGGAACGCCGTCATATAGCTGGAATACTGCCACAATCAAACAAAATTTAACCACAGGTGAGTTAACCCATAGATGCCACATACCACATGTAATTAGACTATATACATCTTTATGCACAATATCTATTTAGAAATACACTCGTGTGTAATCAGCATGTAAGTTCTGTTGCTGGGCCTACTGCTGTCAGTGTGTCACAGCTCAACACTAAGTCCTGGTAGGTTCTAATCATGTATGATACAATTTACAATGTGCTGATAGGACCAAGCCACTTCAGCCCCATGAATATGGAGACACACATGACACTGCCTGTGACTCACAGGCATATATCATGTAACAAATCTGAAACTGCTGGTAGAGAGTGTCAGTCACAGTGACACAGCTTATACCATGTGGGAATACATGGATCGGTCGACACTGAGTATCAGAGTAAACACTAGGACTTAGTAAAGTTATCTATTTCGAAATAAGTATCTACAAAATAATAAAAATAAAATCCAAATGAAGCCCAGAACAATCCATAATTTCCCAGAGTTGAGGCAATCTAGACTTGCCAAATCATTCTTGACTTGAATTGTTTGATAGGCATGACCAAGAAGTTGACAGATGTCAAAGTAGACACAATTTATGAATAACAATTAAATAAAGATGCTGTTATCCATAAAGAGTGTCTACTTGTCATTCTACACTTGAGTTGGACTCCTTTTTAATTTTTTACTCTAGGGTCGGGGAGACAGGCTCAATCCCATTTTGTGTTTTTGGGGAAAAGGGAACAGTCCTACAATCTGCAGGGGGGCATGGGTGGCCCATTCGTCTAAGGCGCCAGGATTCGCTGTGCAGAGTTGCGTCCCTTGGGCATGCCAGAAACCTATGATTGTGGGTTTGAATCCCGGTTCGCCCCAATTATGTTTCTAGGTTTGTCAGCACCATACCCATGCTCGTGGGTTTCACCGAAGTGGTAAACATCTGAAACCTGCATCACTTCAGGCTTTCCTCCCACATTAAACTGACACGCCGTGATATAACTGAAATACTGTTAAAAGCGGCGTTAAACCCAACTCACTCACTACAATCTGCACAAGGCCGGCAGGTCTTGGACTGGTTGTATGTGTGGTTGTGGTGAGATGTGATTCTGGACACAAGGGTCTCAGAGACAGGCTCACTCCCATTTTGTGTACTAGTTTGGGGGAAAAGGGAACAGTCCTACAATCTGCACAAGGCTGGCAAGTCCTGGACTGGTTGTATGTGTGGTTGTGGTGAGATGTGATTCCGGACACAAGGGTCGGGGAGACAGGCTCACTCCCATTTTGTGTACTGGTCGGACTCGCTAACTTGGTTGATGCATGTCATTGTATCCCAATCGCTTGGATCGATGCTCATGATGTCCGTCACCAGTTTGTCTGGTCCAGACTCAATTATTAACAGACCGATGTCATATAGCTGGAATATTGCTGAGTGTGGCGTTCAACAACAAACAAACAAACAAACAAACAAACAAACAAACAAACAAATAATATACATGATATAGTTATATCCAATAGTATTTCACTGATAACAGAGCCAATACATAGGAGAGACACTATTGTATTGAATACAATGTCATAATAGTTCTGAATTCGAGAAAATAAGGACTTTTAAAAATTCCCAAATTTGTAAAAATAATCATAATTTTCCCAATTTGCCTGTCAGACACTTTGTTTACTCCTAGAAAATTTCCTGTTTTCAGTATACACCATGACAAGGTCTGACAATATGTCAGGCAGCTGAAACAGGAGACTAGGGCGGGGGACAGATGTAGCGGCTGCTTGTGTAGGTGGGCAGGTTGTGTCAAATATATGTGTCTGTTGCAGCGAGTTGACAGACTTTAACATGTTTAATGCACCTCCAGGTGACGGGATCAAAGGCAATGGGTTTTATTGGACATGATGTATTACAATTTCAAGATAAACTTGAGCATGTTACTGGTGTTTGACATAAATTTTTGTTTTCACAGTTCGCAAAGATGAACTGCTTCAGAGTTGACATCTACCTAATGGTAAACGTGGTAGCCCACAAGGAAATGTCACATGTCCCTGGTACTTCTTCTCGCATGAGTGGACTTATTACTTGTAAACCCTGGCTACTATTGTCACTACTTTATATTGATAGAACTAGCAAACTTACAATGATCCAATTTCTTGAACAAATCTGGTATATTATAACATTATCCTGATTTTGTTGAATATGGTTTTAAGCTCCTCGAGAGAGAAAAATTCACAATATTCGTAGAAAGCGCTGAAATCTCACGCTCCGTAATCAGCTTCCAAAACAACTCTGTTTTGGGACATTTGCGACGTTTATCTATGTTGTAATTCTTAGCCGTTATACATATTCTGTTTCTGTTATTTCTGTTAATCCGACAAAAATAGCAAAATTGCATACATTGTTGAATGTGTGAAACACCCTTTAGTCTTGACATTGTGAATAATTAAAATAACAACTAAAATTGGTAAGTAGCATTTTATTACTTACATCCTGTTTGGGGGATAAAACACCAGCTGCCCTCGGCCCAATTCCACACAATGAATGCATGTCAGGGATTAATCCCCTGAGTAAACAACTATGGTGACATAAGTTGTGCACAAGTAATCAAATAGATGAGCAGCATAATGTACTATAAAATCCGGGGCAGAAGCAGACAAACTGGGCGTTAGCCAAATCATTGAAACACATCAAACACCGAAACCTGTTTTAACCCCAATAATGGGATTCCCCTTAGTGGTGGAATTTTTTGTTTATGGGATGATCTACATAAATCTATAACCATGATAAGAAACCTTCACAATATCAGTACGTTAATGTGGTTATATTTGGGCAAAATGGTGCATTTTACTCCATTCATAATTTGCAGTGATATTCAACTGACAACTACTTGCAGCCCATATTATCATGCTAACTGTCAATTCGAAATTAATAAATTTGAAGCCAATTAATTCATTACTGTGAATTGACTGTAAATGCAGCATGTTAACTGTGAATTGACTGTAAATGCAGCATGTTAACTTTGAATTGACAGTAAATGCAGCATGTTAACTGTGAATTGATGGTAAATGCAGCATGTTAACTGTGAATTGATGGTAAATGCAGCATGTTAACTGTGAATTGACTGTAAATGCAGCATGTTAACTGAATTGACGGTAAATGCAGCATGTTAACTGTGAATTGATGGTAAATGCAGCATGTTAACTGTGAATTGATGGTAAATGCAGCATGTTAACTGTGAATTGACAGTAAATGCAGCATGTTAACTGTGAATTGATGGTAAATGCAGCATGTTAACTGTGAATTGACTGTAAATGCAGCATGTTAACTTTGAATTGACAGTAAATGCAGCATGTTAACTGTGAATTGATGGTAAATGCAGCATGTTAACTGTGAATTGACTGTAAATGCAGCAAATGCAGTATGTTAAGCTAGTCAAACTGGGAGTCATGTGATATTGATGAAAAAGATGTGTGAAGGGAGGCTGCAGAAGCCACAAGTCACCAGACATCGCAGGGTAGACCGTCCAAGTCACGTCAAAATAGTTCATAATTTTATTAACCTACTTGTCATATCAATCATTTATTAAATCCATCACATTTCACAATGTCTTCCAATTTCACAATACATATTCCATTTGCTTTTATCATTTTTTATCAATAGATTAAAAACTTAATCACTATTTCCCCAAATGTTGTTGAAAATAAAATTCTTGGACACACTTCGACAACGGGTCCTCATATATTATACAAAGTAATATAATCAATAAAAGTATATCTAAATGTTGCCAAACTGATATCTAAGTTATTATTTCCATCTTTTCAGGCGATCGTGTGTTAAGTAAGTCAAATGACATCTCAGCTTTCTAACTTTTTAGGACAAAATTCAAGTAAAAAATATCTCAGGATTTTTTTTAAACTGGCCTACCTCATTTTTTAAATGAGTTTGAAATCCGTAAACCAAGAAATAAAAAAAATGTCGCCTTATTCAGACTACACAGAATTCAAACAAAATGTCCACCAGAAGGCTATCTGAGTTTCAAACCAAAAAATGTTGAAAGTGGATGACCACCCAATCCTGTTATTCGCCTCCTACAAACAAGCATAGTCGCCTTTTATGGCAAGCATAGGTTGCTGAAGACCCATTCTTCATGTTAGATGAAGTACAGTATTGATATAAAACTGTGATTTATGACATGTAACAAACTTCCTGACACACGCATGCAGGTAGGGATCGTGTACGTCAGCAAGTACTTCTTCAGTCATAAATAATCATTATCAAGGGTTATTCAGACTACACAGAATTCAAACAAAATGTCCACCAGAAGGCTATTTGAGTTTCAAACCAAAAAATGTTAAAAGTGGATGATGATTTTTGCACTGGATAACACATTTTCCTCCAAGAAGTACCGTATATGACCGCATATAAGCCAAATTTTGAGGACCAGAAAAAAGATGCTGTAGAAAGGGGTTGGCTTATCCATGGGATACACTTTCATGATAGTATTTTTCAGACCGTGATCTGTCAGAAACATCGCCTGAATGACGGTAGATTACACCTTCCCGAAAGTTTGGAAGTTGCCACGACTAGAGCCATTATTGTTATAAATTATCAATAAGGTTATTATTATACATCAATGTTGTCATTATTAAAAAAATGTTATGCATGTTACTACTTCCGATAATAAGTTTTCAATTGAATGTTCAAAGTTTATCGTTCTTCATAAACTCCACAATCTTTACATGTAACAATAATAGTAATAGGGTAATAGTCATTCCGACAGTATCAGGAGGGGTATATCCGGTTTTGTGGTATAAAACCTAACGTGGGATGTATAAAACACATCGCAATACTGATACAATGAATTTATCTTGCAGCATGTTTCAATCTGCCATTGTAAAAGAATAAAAACAAATGGAAAATTGATACCAAACAGCTGTTTGATTGATCTGAGTTCAACTTGTGCTGTGTTACGTGACTTTCATTGACTCAAAAGCTTTGTAGAAAGCTCAGAAATATATTTCCCTCCCAAGCGGAATATGTAGTATTTTATCAAGATCACATGAACCAATCAGATCTCAACATTCTGACGAAGGAGGTAAGAAAATGTTAATCAATAGCATCCAAGACCTTGCATATACAACAACTAACAGCCTGTGATTTCATGTAAGACAGGGATGACACAACATCAGGTCCAGTTCATGCAGTCTTAGAAAGTTTTGATTTTACAAGCTGGATGACCTCTGCCAATGACAATAAAAAAAGACTGACATCTGGAACTTTCATTCACATATGATAACAGTGTAACCATGGTAACAAGAACTCACCTTCTTCTTCAAACTCATCAAGAACTTTGTCGAGATCAACAAAATCCATGGTCGATGATACCAGAAGAAGATGTCACTGAAACACAAAATAAAACATAGTCATAACTTGTCAGGTCTCTGTCTTTGGTGTGGTGCTATTTGTTTGTTTGTGTTTGTTTGTTTGTTTGTTGTTTAACGTCGCACTCAGCACCATTCCAGCTATATGATGGCCGTCTGTAAACAATCCAGTCAAGACCAGACAATCCAGTGATTGACATCATTGCTGAAGATCTATTCTACCCTGGATCTTCACGGGTCAAGTGCTATTCAATCCCTTCAAAACATTCACAACACACCGATGAAGCTCTACATAATCATTGATAGTATCCTGCCAAGGTAGAATTGGCTGGTTTGCACCCCATTCAGCAATATATGACGGCAGCCTGTAAGTAATAAAAAACAGGACCAGGCAAACCAGTGATTGATATTGTGAGCAATGATCCATGCCGTTGGGGTACAATGACATGCCATCAACCAAGTCACTGGTTATATCACCCGATTTGGTCACCTCATACGACCAGTATAGGTTGCCGGGATCTGTTCTAACCCAGAATCCCCACGGTACGACCAGCATAGGTTGCTGGGACCTGTTCTAACCCAGAATCCCCATGGTATGACCAGTATAGGTTGCCGGGACCTGTTCTAACCCAGAATCCCCATGGTATGACCAGCATAGGTTACTGGGACCTGTTCTAACCCAGAATCCCCACGGTATGACCAGCATAGGTTACTGGGACCTGTTCTAACCCAGAATCCCCACGGTATGACCAGCGTAGGTTGCCGGGACCTGTTCTAACCCAGAATCCCCACGGTATGATCAGCATAGGTTGCCGGAACCTGCATAGGTTTCTGGGAATCTGTTCTAACACAGAATCCCCATGGTAGAACCTGCATAGGTTTCTGGGAATCTGTTCTAACACAGAATCCCCATGGTAGAACCTGCATAGGTTCCCGGGAATCTGTTCTAACACAGAATCCCCACGGTAGAACCTGCATAGGTTCCAGGGAATCTGTTCTAACACAGAATCCCTATGGTAGAACCTGCATAGGTTCCAGGGAATCTGTTCTAACACAGAATCCCAATGGTAGAACCTGCATAGGTTCCAGGGAATCTGTTCTAACACAGAATCCCCATGGTAGAACCTGCATAGGTTCCTGGGAATCTGTTCTAACCCGGAATCACCACGGTTGAACCTGCATAGGTTGCCAGGATCTGTTCTAACCCAGAATCCCCACGGTAGAACCTGCATAGGTTGCCGGGATCTGTTCTAACCCAGAATCCCCATGGTAGAACCAGCATAGGTTGCCGGAACCTGCATAGGTTTCTGGGAATCTGTTCTAACACAGAATCCCCATGGTAGAACCTGCATAGGTTCCAGGGAATCTGTTCTAACACAGAATCCCCATGGTAGAACCTGCATAGGTTCCTGGGAATCTGTTCTAACACAGAATCACCACGGTTGAACCTGCATAGGTTGCCGGGATCTGTTCTAACCCAGAATCCCCACGGTAGAACCTGCATAGGTTGCCGGGATCTGTTCTAACCCAGAATCCCCATGGTAGAACCAGCATAGGTTGCCGGGACCTGTTCTAACCCAGAATCCCCATGGTATGACCAGCATAGGTTGCTGGGAATCTGTTCTACCACAGAATACCCACAGTGGTCAAACAGCCTGGAGCAAATTAAGTCCATTATAACATTGTCGTAAGTGTAAAAGCAGTCCCCAGAAGGATCTTCTTGAAACAGCCTATGTGATACATTCTTGATATCATTCATGCTTGATTTCATACAAAGTCAAGGGATAATATGAACATGAAATTAATTTTTCGCACTTGTTCATCGTATTCTTAACTCTCTAAAATATTACACAGGTACTTGAATGAAACAATGAAAACGTTAGAGTTGACTTCTTTCATACCAAGATGAGATGGAATAGCAGACACAGAACTCTCTCATAGACTCCGTCTACTGGTTGTCATCTACATCAGCACAGGGCACATGATCAAATATAGGTCTTTAGCTACACAAATTACATTTTTCAGAACCTCTAGCACTACATTCATGTTCATTGTTGATCATAATGTGAAAGACATCTTATCAATTTGTCCTCTGCCAATGGATACCAGCAAGGATCTAGACATGTATATCAATAACACTATCTGCTGTGGGTTTCTCATCTCAATATATATGCAGGTCATGCATATTGGACAAAAAGGGCTATATATGGTCACAAAATCATATTTTCGAGGAGACATCCCTGAACTAAATGTGCATCCTCTTGTTGACATTGTGTACATGGAAACAAGTCACATAACTTTTCCTGCTCTTTTCTTAAGTCATATTTGGACATATCAGGTGTATATTTTTATTTATCTAACAAGAATCTGTTTAGCTCAGATATCACGTACACAATATGTGTCTCCATTTTCATGAAAACAAGGGTTAATGAAATGAGTTATAACCCTGAGTGTGCAATAATGAGTTGTTGGCAATAACTGACCATGCGAGCACTCATCTCTAGCCAGTAGACCCCGTGCTTGGGAATGACATTTTCAAGTCCAATGTGTAAACATTTTATGGGCCATTTTTTGCAAGTCTGAGCCATTTACTTTACTATATTATTGCAATTAGCCATAAATTAAAAAAACCTTAAAAATGATTGCAGCTGTAACACATTTTATCCTTTATAATCATAGTCTCCAAACAATAACATGTCATTTCAACAAATATCCCTGTGCCATCTTACATGCTTTGACCTGTGAAAAGTCAATTTTGTAGCAGTTTGCCTATTATCGTAATTATATGTCAACATAATGTTTTATTGACTGAAATAGCAAAACAGCGGGACGCCAAACCAGTGACTTGTCTAACTGTTCCATACACGTAAATCATTTGGCAATATCAGCTTGAATATCATTTGTGACAACTCGTGTCATCTTGCAGGTTTCGGAAAGGAGTGAGTGGTGACAAATGACGAAAGTATGGTACCACCCACCCCACATTCCATATTAGGAACAGTTCTGAGCAAATGCGTGACGTAGCCAGTTCAAATCAACATTATCGTAACGTTTGGGAAGAATCAGAAAACAAATAAATTTGTATGAATGTCTATTGTAGTGTAAACAAAGATGGCAGCAAATCAGCGATTTATTCGTTGTGATGACTAAATTATATTGTGATATGTTAGTCAGTGTAAATTTGGTGGTGCAGGTTACAAAACTACTGCTTTTGCAGGCCCTTTCCTCATATCTTTATGTGCAATTTTAAAAAAATTATGCATGAATTGTGCATGGAGCATGACTTTTTCTCAATCACTGTTGACCTTAAAATAAAATTGGGAGAGGGTGAAGAAAACCACTGGAGACCACATGAAGGCTTTTCCTGTTTTACGAAAAACAGAAAATTTTCAACTTCCCCTTCCTTGAACATGCAAGCAATGTCAGCTGAATGTGTACAACTACCATAGACTCTACGGTTGCTCTGGTCCTACAATTATTTCAAGGGAGATTTCTTCTCCAAGAATTCTAGTATTATTTTCATTCATGATTTTGCAAGACAATGGTTCAACACATGGGAAACAGGCAAATGTCTCCTTGTAGTGAGGAATTAGCTTTCCACTGAAAGTAAAATGGCTGATCTTATGACATTCACTCTCCTTAAATCCACAAATTGTTAAAGTTATTATTATCATGATTATGATACAGAAACTCAAAATGAGCAGCATGGATTCTAACTTCAGGTACTATTTTGCTGAACTGTTAAGTTCATCATGTGTTCATTACAAAGTCAAATGAAAATTTGGATAGATCTAGGAATTTTCAAATATAATATTCCTTGACCATGTTGACATACTTGATTTAAAATAGCTACACTTTTAAAACACACAGTCTGTAAAAGATATACTTAGGTTTTACCAGCTAATAACAAAAAAGCTACTTTCATAATCATGTTAATTCAATGTACACAATCGATTGTAACCATGGTAACAATTATCAATTTCTTGAAAGTGAACATCTTCTTACAGTCTTTTGTTAGAATAGACATCATGTAACTTATCATTGTAAGATAAATTGAGTTAATTAAAGTTAAATAACATAGAGATTGAAAATATGAACTAAAGGCACTCATTGAACTTCCTTATCACGCTGGCATACTACATAAAGTACATTATTATCATGACAACACAAAGGGTGTGAATTCACAATGTACTGTACTTCCTCAAAATGGTGTATGGAAATAAGGGGTGAAACAATACAGCATGATCATGATACATAGGTCACGATACGATATGTATCACGTAGCGCATATTTACCATGTTTACGTCAACATGGTCAAATCGCATGGAACTTCAAAAGGAAAAGTTATCAGTAGACACATGGTCGTAGCGGCTATTTTTAGTAGTGAACTTGAAACAGCATTTACAACCTATTTTACTCTATCTGACTGACAAAAACGCCAGGAATCATTAAATGAGTAGCAAGTAATTTATTTCAGCAAGTATATCATCTAGTATCTATACAAAAAAAGGTATCGTGTATTGTATCGTCACATGAAAACTCACGATGCACCGGTGCACTGATGTATCATTTCACCCTTAATGGAAATATCTATATTAAACATGAATTGTATAAAAGATCACTTCTGTCAGAGTTTGAAATTGAAAATGTTGAAAAGTCATCAGTAAGTTTGGTCAAAATACTAGATACTGTAAACAGCTTTATTTCCGCGCCGTTAAAATATTGCGAATATCACACCAAAGACAACACTGCGACGAGATATTTTTGCGAGTTGCCGTGTTGAGATGACCCCTCGATTACCAAACAATAGACAGCTTCTCTCAGAAGCTAGTTAATCTGAGTTGGCCGGAAAGTTGACCGGAAGGGATTGCGAGGGGTAACAGTGCCACTAATTGGTCTGTTTACACTGTCATTTGTGATGTATTGTGTGACCATTCTGCATTCATTTGTGTTTTAAAGTAACTTGTGGTTCTGCGGTTCTGGTTGATGATTTCAACATTTGATGACGTGTTGCAATGAATAAAATATGTATGTATTATTCATACTTATTTTTGCGTTTTTATCTTTTGCGATTGAGTCTCGTTCGCAAAACTCGCAATAATAAAACGGTCGCAAAAATTCCCTGTTTACAGTAGTTACCAGATACATGTTTTTGTCATAGAGCAAACAAGATCGTCCCGACAAACAACTAACTGAGGCAAAAACAAGAATCCTATCAATAAATGACCTGAGTCAACTGAAAGACAGAGAATCAACCTCATGTGGGATTCGGGTTCAATAATATCATCCCAAGAAATTATGTAACTGCAGCTTTCTGTTACATATCATGAGCCCAACATTTAATTTGAAAGGTTTCAAATTCTCATGCCCTCTGCAAAATAGAGTTCCCTCCGAGTTCTAAAAAATAATGACCATAATATGATCTTTAACCATGTTGTGTGCAAAGAACGTTATCACACATGCATAGTTTCAGACATTGAATTGAATCTTAGATGTTGGAATCTATCTGTGATGTGTGAATACTGTGGACAAGTAAATACATGCATGTGTTATTATAAAAGCTTGACAGGAAATATTAGTTTAACTTGAATAATAACATTCATGTTTCATGACAGGCTTTTTGTTACAGAAAGTGATCTTATCATCTACTGTCACTTCCTGGGTCAAAGTTAATCCAGATTGTCACTGTACCTGGTATGTCTCCCTTGCACATAGGAACCATATGCCCTTGTACACACTCAATCATGGTGTATACATGAATAATGTAGAATTAAAAAGTTTTGCAAAAGTAAAAATATAAAACTCACACTTACTCTTGTTTAAAAATGTGATTAATTGTTGAGTGCTAATAGTAATAGTCTTAGACACACATGTCAACATTTTGTAATGTAACCACATTGAGAGCAAAAATGATGATCCGGCGTTCTCGGGAAAATAGAAAACCACATCCCCTATCTCCTCCATGAACATACACCATCAAACAAGACAACCTTAAGACTTTCAGCATCACCAGGAATAGCACCAAATATTACGATGGTGTCTTAGATGTTGACCTATCCCCGAAATTGTTGTCAGTGTTGACATCTGAATAAACCTGCTATTTATATATCTACTGGAAATTGTGATCGTAAACAAATTAAATAGTTAATATGATGAATAGAAGAAGGAATACCTTAACTAAATATCATTTCGTTGGTTTCTTGAGGCACTTCTGGAGACCAAATCACAACAATTTTTCCCTGACTCAGTAGAGGTAGTCTCTTGCAGTCGCCATATTAGATAGCCTATTTCCATTCGTGACTACTCGTGATTTGTCGGAAGACGTCGGAGTTTTATTCTGTTTTATTTGCTTATTGATAACTATCATTCCATGCCTTTGAAGCTCCGAACAGGGCAAGTTGTATTATAAAATCTGCATCTAATCTAATTTCAATAACCTTCTAAAAATACTAAACTCTCAACAACGTGCTAGTGCGCATTTTTTACGCCGTGGGGAGCTTTAAAAATTGCATTTTACTGGGCTTCTGTCTACAAATTCAATGAAGAAAAGTAAGAGCACAATAAACTGCGTGTACCAACAGTGGACCCAGTTTGTTAAAGGAAACTACCATGTAACAACATATTCTAGATGTTAATGTGTTACGGTGTAGAGATTTCATTTGTCACATATAGTTTTTGAATGCCATCTAATCTTTTGATTACTATACTTATAATAGCAGATGAAATAATGTACATGGAAATACCGCTCGGTGGAAACACCAAAAATATGAAAGTACCGTGTGTGAAAACATACGTTTATAGTATCATATTTAATTAAGTGTTTGAAACATATCTTTCTCGTCCACAAAATGTATCACATATCTTCGTTGCAGAATGAATGTTTAATGAGAAAAGACAAGCTGACAAATAAATGTCTTTTATGGTATGAAGTACTTATGAAGGCGTAAGTATTCTCTCCGAAATGTCAATAATATTTCAGCTTTACCCATGTAAAAAAATACGCCGTGACCTAGGCTGTACTTCGGAAACACGACGGATAGATTGCTAAATCAAAGTTAAACATGTTGCGTTTGTTCTTTCAAATTGAAAAATTAAAAGTAAGATATTTACTTATGTGTTTTAATCCCTGTGGTAAAATGAAGTATACAAATTAGTGAGTTAACTGTGTATTTTTTTCGCCGTTTTTAACCGTATTTCAGTTACCTCATAGCACGGAATCAGGGATGGTCTGATATTGGAACACATGATCCGCGTATCCCGGCACAACCAAGGGGCGCAACTTTGCACAGAAAATATACATGACGTCTTTAACTAGACTAGCGGGTCACCCGTGCTCACATGAACTCGAGTCGACTCAACAACGTACCGAATTAATTTTATACCACAGTGAACATTCTTCGATGATTCGGGATTTCTTTTTATCTTTGAACTTGTTAAGAGCGAAAAAAGACACACATTGTAATAACGTGGTCACGGTAAAATAACTGTCTATCAGTAAATGTATTCAGGGAATATATATTTGCAGATTATGAATTCTAGATCATCACCAGAGAACCGCATCTCCTTTTTTGGAATGTTATTATGTGTCAAGAGAATAGTATCCACGTCTAAAAGCTCCAAACAGTGCCTTTTCCACTTAACTGTTAGACTGGTTCCCGGATCCTCCGCTTGGTATCGCTGCACTAGTTCCGCTTTCCAATCAAAGGACCGCAGGAACGAACGGGAACCAGTCTACTTAACTGTTAGTGACAGACGAAAAGTGCTGTTATGGAGCTCAACGGGATTTCACAACATGTGCACTATTTTCGTTTCATCCTATACCCTGAATATTCTGCAAAGTGTCACACTTAGAACTGGGTTTCGTTTTGTCTACAGGAAGATGGCTTCCTTTCCGCAAACATCTGGACAGCAGTTTGATTTTCTCTTAGTTTTAGATTTTGAGGCAACATGTGTCGCGAGGTAGGGCTTTTTCATCACTCCTGAATGTACCAACCACTAACAACATTTGTTTTCTTACAAGACAAATTCATATCAGTATATCTACTAAGGTTGGACTTTTTCATTGCTTGGCAAAGCCAAAATAGCCGCACAAGAATACATAATATTCCAAGTATATAACACGGCTGTCATATGAAGACTTATAAAACTTCATAAAGGTGTAACTTATAACTCATATCTGAAGTTACAAAGGTAAGCAGCTGATAAGGGGCCACTTGCACAAAGCGATCTTAGCGCTAAGACTATTGTAAGCCTATGTTAAAGTATGGGAGTTACGTTCCTCTTAGCGCTAAGATCGCTTTGTGCAAGTGGGCCCAGGACAGATCTATCATACCTTGTACTCATTCTATTTTGTTTTTGTGAGAAGCATTTGTTAGTGGAAAATAGATATTAATCTGTGATGTCTGCTGGTATAACCTATATAAAAACATGAGAACATTAAACATCCCTGAAATTCATCTCTAGGTTTTTGTTTCTGAATTACCTTCTGAATTATTTCTGTTTTTTTCTCTCTTGACAGGGGAGAGCGACTTCAACCTCAGGTAAATCAGTAGTTCTCTTAATTGCAAAGAAGTGATTACTTCTTATTATTTTTATCTGCATATTCTCTGTGTGTATATATTTTTAAAATTTCAAACAAAATACAACACTTTAGTTCTTCCTCTGACATGTTTCATTCGTATCTCTGATCTCTCTTGTGCTTTGTTTTAATTTGTAAATATATTGGACTGTACACCATGGTACACTCGAATTGCGTTACCGAGTGGTTCTGGTCCTGTCGTAGGCATCCACCCATCTCAACCCACATGGACAGCTTTTTTAGATTTGATTGGGGTCAGTTGCTAGAAGCAGGGATATATCTAGAATTCCACTCAAGTTCCTTCGGCAGCCAAATTAGTAATAAAATCATGATATTGTTCAAAATTTGATTTGTTTTGATATTCTTAGTTTTAAAAATCCTGAGAAATTGGGGAATAGTTAATTCAAATTGGGAATTTTTACTGTCATTTGCTGCATACTGAGGGCTGAATATCAGATTCTTGGTGGGTCTAGATAATCCCTGATAAGTTACTAGGTTTTGAACTAGAAGCAGAATAAGGGTTGAACTTCATTACCTGCTATCTATAGCCATGGTGACAATGGCCAGTCTTCATTACCTGCTATCTATAGCCATGGTGACAATGGCCAGTCTTCATTACCTGCTATCTATAGCCATGGTGACAATGGCCAGTCTTCATTACCTGCTATCTATAGCCATGGTGACAATGGCCAGTCTTCAGTCTTCACGTTGTAGGTGTCTGCTGTCAAAATCATAGTGCAGTATAATCAAATTGACTGTTAAAGGCGTGAAAGTTACTAAAACAATTTAAATCACCAAAATCCACCCTCTCTGGTCCTTCCAGTCAGTTTGAAAAAATCAAGAAAAACAAGACCTAAGCTGGCTAATGTCATTTTTCATACGCCAATCTCAAATCTCACTTCAGTGAAATGGCAGTCCCATTCCTTCATACTGTGACTTAATAACACAAATATGGAAGCTGTTAAAACTAGTGGTTGTGTTAAAATGTCATATCTGTTAATAAAAATCACATGAGCAGGACATATGATTTCTGTGGGGGGCAACAAATCACAGAAATGTCCAGTGCATCCCGGTACTAATGTACTATGTGTCACATCACGTGATCATATATACCGTTTTCAATGTAATAAGCGCCCCTCTGTAGTAAGCGCCCACAGCAATATTTGCTAATATATTGGCTAGTGAAAAATCCCAATTAGCACCCCTTCCGATTGATCAATGTACACAAGACTTATTTATTCGTGTATAATATGCATTTATGTGTTATATGCACCCTTAAATATGGGCAATTAAATTCTGGAAAAATATATCTCTCCTATGTAAACATTTCAGGCTGTCGGCATAAACCACGAAATTTATCTTTCAACTTGATTTCTTCATCAAAATAATATTCTAATAAGAGCCCCCTATTTCTAATTTTGAGAGCGTCCTGGGCGCTTATTATGTCAAATACGGTCGATACAATACGATTGTGTGTTTAGTGTCTAAGGGTGATATGTTATATTGTGTGAAAATTATTTTTGAAATTTCTGCCTGTATGTCCTTAGGATCCACTTCTTAAATATACCAGTGAAACAAGTTAATGACCACCCGATTAACTTTGTTTAGAAGAATATATTACTAAGATCTGCTACATGTAGTAAATTTGTTTTGAATGGATTTTTTATTCAGTCTGACTGATTACAGAATATGTCTCCTTGCAAGGCAAGTGTTGTTTTCATATTGTGTATGGTATCGTGTATCTTATCACATCCAGGGGCATGGGTGGCCCAGTCATCTAAGGCGCCGCGATTCGCTGTGCAGAGTTGCGTCCCTTGGTTGTGGGTTTTAATCTTGGTTCACCCCGATTATGTTTCTAGGTTTGTCAGCACCATATCCATGTTCATGGCTTTCACTGAAGTGGTAAACGTCTGACACCTGCATCACTTCGGGGTTTCCTCCCACATTAAGCTGACACACTGCGATATAACTGGAATACTGTTAAAAGCGGCGTTAAACCCAACTCACTCACTCTCTCAACATGCTCATATCACAGCCTCACTATCCGTGAAGATTCCGGGGTAGAATAGGTCTTCAGCAACCCATGATTTCCGTAAAAGGTGACGGTGCTTGTCGTAAAAGGCGACTAATGGGATCGGGTGGTCAGGCTCGCTGACTTGGTTGATGCATGCCATCGATCCCAATTGCGTGGAACGATGCTCATGATATCAGTCACTAGATTGTCTGGTCCAGACTCGATTATTTTACAGACTGCCGTCATATAGCTGTAATATTGCTGGGTGCAGTGTTAAACAACAAACCAACCAACTCACTATCAATATATGGTATTGCATCGTGTTGCATTACAGTGTATTGTTACAGTCCTAAGTTTGTGTCCATGTTCAGTTCCTATTTGGGGCACACTGACAGCAGGTCAGGGTGTTTGTTCCTGTTTTGGTTTCCATGGGAAACTTTTCTTGTTGTAAAGTATGAGACTGTTGTTTGTCAGGAAATCATTGAGTTCCCGTGCCTCAAGGTGAACGCCCAGACAGGAGATATCGAGTCGCAGTTCCACCAGTATGTGAGGCCGCGTGTTCATCCTCAACTCACAGACTTCTGCACAGAGGTGAGGAGGCAACGGACATCTGCCCTAGGGCTGGGACGAGTCCAAAGTTTCTACCAGGGTACCCATCCCCCTATTACCCGACCCTACCCCCTATTTCCCGACCCTACCCACTATTTCCCGACCCTAACCCCTATTTCCCGACCCTACCCCCTATTTCCCGACCCTACCCACTATTTCCCGACCCTACCCGTGTATCCGCTGCTGGTCTCAAGAGATAGGTACAAAATGTCTGATTGGGAAAAGTTTGACTGTAGACCTTGCAAAAAGTATTTAAATACACGTATGAAATGATCTGGTCAAGCTTTATCTTTATTCAAGCATACATAGTCAGAAAGAAATGCGAACATTAGTGACTTTTAGTGTAACCATGGAGTTCTAGATATTTTTTGTCATTAAACAATATATCACGTGACTAACCAGGGTCTGGGTAGTCCTGTGGGTACCCGGGTCCTACTCAGTACCCACCAAACCCGAGTACCCGAGTTACCCGTCCCAGCTCTAATCTGCCCACAACCTTCGAAATAAGCAGCACAAGTTAGATTTTATTTTGGCTAGACTCTTTCGTATTACTATAGTTAATCTGTGATGGCAAGACCCATTAACTATGGTCATGTGAAAAAATTGCGTGATCCTCTACTTCTTTAGAGTAGTATCTGTTCATTGGGTATGCAGTCCTCGTTTTGAGGGGCTGAGCATATCTACAACAAAGGGCACCATACCAGTTGCTGTCTGCTTGTTCCGCAGTTTACCTTACCATGTTCACTGGTGTTTTAATACTGACTTTATGTTGCCATGGCAACAGTTTTAAACCCTCATATGCACAGGTATCATGCTTCACATGCCGTGAAATTATGCCGCATAAAGCCGTTTTATACGTGCACCATAGCTCAAGTGTTGCAAGTTGTGACAATTTTACGTTTGTTACCTAACTCACCTTCCATGAATTTGTGTTTTTATTTCTAAAAAAGTACCTGTGAAGATCCGGGTTAGAATAGGTCTTCAGCAGCTCATGCTTGCTGTAAATGGCGACTATGCTTGTGTAAGAGGCGACTGACGGGATCAGGTGGTCAGGCTTGCTGACTTGGTTGATGCATGTCATCATATCCCAATTGCATAGATCGATGCTCATGCTTTTGATTGTTAGTTTATGTCAACGAAGTCATAAACATCTTTGGACTGGGGCCAGTTCCACAAAGTGATCTTAGCGCTAAGGTGATCGTACCTGCCATATGTAGACTAACAACTGTCGTTATGCTACGATCACTTTGTGGAACAATGCCCCGTGTCACTTCAGGCTTTCCTGACACAGTAAGATGGCAGTGTGATAGGACTGAAATAAGGTTAAAACAGCGTTAACTGACTCCCTCACTCACATGTGAGAAACAACACAAATACACCCAAATTCCCTAACATGAGGGACAGTGGGGTAGCCTAGTGGTTAAAGCGTTCGCTCGTCACATTGAAGGCCTGGGTTCGATTCCCACATGGGTACAATGTGTGAAGCCCATTTCTGGTGTCCCCCGCCGCGATATTGCTGGAATATTGCTGAAAGTGGTGTAAAATCTCACCCACCCACAATACAGCCATCATTGTTGCAGTCACAGTTATTGTTGTTGTTGCAGCTCACAGGCATAATCCAGGACATGGTTGATGGACAGCCCCATCTTGAAGCTGTGCTTGAGGTAAGACCCTGCTCATACATTCTCAGTATTATGGCTTTGTTGTTAAACTCTCTCTCGTTGTCCTCTAAACACTGAAACTGAATATACAGTTAATACTATCACTTTATCTTGAATGCCTGCCAAGTAACTGACAATAGAATTAAGCCACTCCGAACTTGCTGTTGCAGATGTTTGACGAATGGATGACAAAGGAAGGGCTGCTCGACGGGAAGACGACATCAGCCTTTGTAACCTGTGGGGACTGGGATCTCCGCACCATGTAAGATCTTCAGTGCAATCAAATTATTTCCCGAAATTTAATCCTTGACTTTAATTTGATCGTGTCTATTATCTGGTGGTTATAGTATTCACAGTCGTGGCATCAGCGTCCGTAACAGGATGAAATGATTGTTATTGTTGTTTTTGTTGTCATTCAAGGCTGCCGGGACAGTGCCGCCATTTCAACATCAAACCGAAACCATACTTCAGCCAGTGGATCAACATAAAGAAGGTAGATATATTACGTTTTTTTTTAAGGATAGCAACTTCTTTTATTCTTTGTATGTTTCAGAGCTACTTCTTGCTCCTTCATCACCTCATGAAGGAGTAAGACGTCAGAGCTCCAGATCAGCTTTTGGTGTTGTGGGTATTTCACCCATGCATTTTAAAATCATTGGGTATCAGTAATTCTATTTGGGTATTCAAATTTCTGTAACCCACTAGTTTTTACACATGTGGGTATTTAAATTAAATATTTAAAAACACTATTCATCTAGTCCCTGCAATCTGGTGTAGTGTGGGTTCGAGAGCTTTATAGGACGATACCATGGTACAATTGGGATGTCGGCTCCAGATCAGTGTATATCGTTCAACACTTGGCCGAGCAACTCGGGGCTACAGTAAACTAAGCTTATTACAAACAAACATATTTTCCCTGGCTATTTGTTATATATATGATGTATATATGCTTATAACAAACTACGGTTATAACCAACTAAAATAAGTGGTCCCGCTTAGTTTGGTTATAAACATAGCTTACTGTATATGTAGCCCCAACAGCTGATACTGCTGACATGGTGTGCAATCCTGCTACAGTCCCACTACAGTCTCACTACAGTCCCACTACAGTCTCACTACGGTCAAACTTTGACCGCCCAATCAAAATGAAGAAGAGGTCAGCTTTCTACAACAATTTGGGTTCATTTATTTACAGTCATGATTCAATTGTGCATTTAATTCTTGTGGGTGTACTTGCCATGCGTACAGAAATGAAATTTGGATGTTAGAATGCATTGTTCACGCTTATACAGAATAGTTTATGCTGATTGGTCAATTAGAAAGATCACCTGACGCTCCTGTGATGGTGTCCCAGCTTCACAATCATGGGTATCATGTAAGAGTGAAAGATCTAATTTGCTGTTGCATGTTGGGTAGGGAGGGCAGCTTTATTGTTGTTGGATGTTTCAGTTGTATTTTTCCAGAGTTGTGCGGAGTCGACGTCGGTGTTCCCCAGGGGGATGATTGGAATGCTGTCCCTGTTACAGTTGCAGCACCAGGGCAGACATCACAGTGGAATAGGTCAGTTGGGAAAAACAGGAACATTGTCTATTGGAATATGTGTGTGTGTGAGTTGGGTTTAACGCCGTTTTTATCAGTATTCCAGTTATATCACGGCGTGTCAGCTTAATGTGGGAGGAAAGCCCGAAGTGATGCAGGTCTCAGACGTTTACCACTTCAGTAAAACCCATGAGCACGGGTATGGTGCTGACAAACCTAGAAACATAATCGGGGCGAACCGGGATTCGAATCCATGATCATAGGTTTCTAGCGTGCCAAAGGGACGCAACTCTGCACAGCGAATCACGGTGCCTTAGACGACTGGGCCACCCGTGGTAAACGTCTGAGACCTGCATCACTTCGTGCTTTCCTCTCACATTAAGCTGACACACCGTCAATGTGTATTGGCCAGGAGACCCATGGTGCAAGTAATGACAAAGCTTGAGGTGATTTTGCCATATAATCAAGAGTATCAACTTCGGCATGCTTGTTGTTGTTTCAGACGACTGCACCAACATCGCTGCCGCTGTGAAGGAGCTGATCAGAAGGAAGTATGTGTTCAAGCACACGGGCCAGCTGAGGTAGTGGGACTACAGTCACAAGCTGACACAAGATAACCAAACTGAGAAGAACTGCTTTCTGTGATACCAATATTCTTGTTTGGGGAGTTCTGACTACTCGTTCGGATGAGTGAGAACCTGTATTTTCCACTTCATGACTCGAGAGATGTCGCTGCCAGTCCACCTTAAGCAATACCAACATGAATATCCGACAGCTATGACCTTATCTGCTTATGTTGATTCACTGAAGTAATGTGTGTCTTCCTATCATAAAGGTGCTGCAGTGCAATCACTGCTATGAACCAGTCTGTATCATCTAATCTTGCAGTGTGAGGTTAATGTGTTGGCCACATTGTTAAAGCTGTAGATCGGTAAACACCTCTTGCTGCTATGTACCTTAAGCAGAATAGTAACATGATGTGTGTATGTGATGTGGCGTGAATGTCCAAGAGTCGGGTTTATTGAGAAAGGTGTGACAGGTTGTGTAACAGGTGAAGAAGAGTCAGTGAACTTATGGCTTTTTTTGTGAACAGTATTCCAGTTACATCACGACGTGTCATCTTACTGTGGGAGGAAAGCCTGAGGTGATGCATTCTGAGACATTTACCAACTTGGTCAAGCCCACGAACATGGGCATGGTGCTTAAAAACCAAGAACCATAATCTAGGTGAACAAGGATTCAAACCCACAATCATAGGTTTCAAGCATACTCAGCAAAAGCAGTGCCACCCGTGCCCTGACAGGCCGTTGAGATAGCTAGATTGAATGAGATATGGTGGCACATTGCAAGGTTTCTGGCTTCAGATACTTGCAAGTCATCCCGCATCCTTGGAGACTTTCTACTTTTGACTGTATCTATCATATTTGAATAAAACATTCATCCCCAGAATATACTGTCCTTATAATGTCAGAGTTATCCGACTCGCATACATGAACTGCCTTACATCCCCAGCTGTTTGTAAGTGGAATTTTTATTTATTTCAGCTGTGAAAAAGCAGCTGTATGGTATTATTTGCATGGAGATGTGTGTTTCAGAAGGCACAATGGAGATGTGTGTTTCAGAAGGCACAATGGAGATGTGTGTTCAGGTGGACTCAGGAGATATGTGTGTTTAGGACCCAGACATTTATTATAGGCAGGGTCAGCGGGAATCAGGGAAGGGAATTAAAAAACTCATATTTGGGGAGGGCCATGGAAAAATGGACATTTTATTATAAAATATTAACAAGCATTTGCATGTTGTCTTTTCAGGGGGATCATGTAAATAATTTACAAGGACATAGGGAGGGTCATCCAAAAATATGACTAGCGTTAGGGGAGGGTAATTATTTTCAGTACATGCAGCCCAGGCAGCGAATGGGACTTCTCCCAGGAAGCACTACCTAGTCGAATCCACCCAGAACTTTTCAGAGAATGTGAAGACATCCCAATGCAGCAATCTTTTGCATTACCCAGCCTGGTACTTGGGATGCAAGCGTGACATTTCAAAAGCGAGGTCCGCATATTTGCCTTCTTTTTCCAGAATCTTGTCAACCACAGTGTCAAAAGGGACAGAAAATTCAATGATATAAATGATTTTATTGGACTTACAAAAAGGACAAGACCAGGTTTGTTGCCCTGGATAGGTCTGGGGCTGTATAAGGGCCTATTCCAAAGAATTTTGTATTTATCATTTTCCATGACGCTCTCTACATATTCCGGTGGGACATCTGTGTCAAAATCACAAACATGGTGAAGACGGTAATAAAATGATCGAACAACTCAATCATGTTGCTTAAGATACTGTGTTTGAGCCAAAGCTGGGCATCCACTGACAATGTGTTGGACAGACTCATTAAATTCATTGCATAATCTACATTTCATATTTACATTTTAAAGCAAAATCAAACATTTACGGTTTCGAGTGGGAAGTGAGCAGCTTTTCAGGCCAGCCGACTTCATCCAAGCGGAGGACTCTGCAGGATTGCTTATTGTCTCAACACACTACACATAAACTCGATGCAGCGGTCGTTCAAATAGCATCTCCTTGAAAAACTGGGACGATTTGATATGGCACTTCGCCTGGTTGACACTCATTTCTGTACCGTCCAGCAATACAGATCCTCTGATCCACCCCGGATCTTCACGGTCAGTTTTCAATAAAGGATCATCTTCCACTAGTTTGATGAACTTCTAATAGTGTTTAATGTCAGTCATACTTGTTTATCAGCCTTGCTTAAACGCAAACAATGAACGATTCTGCATCTTAATGATATTGACTCTGGTCTATGAAACATGAATTGATCGTGACAGTGTCAACACAAGTGACTATCTCAGGCTATAGTGGGGTCAATTGTCTGTTTACAAGTCAGTATTACATGTGACATAAATTGTTAATAATTTCTTCTTATGAAAACAAAACGCCCGGCTAATACTTTCTGTATGATCTATGGGTTTGCCAAACCCCTGTATCGGTGAATAATTATCACTAAGGTACGCTATCCTTGGTCATGTGACACACAGGTGATGTTGGTTGGTCTCGAGGATAAACATTAAAAAAGCCTTAATGTTTTCAATACTTTTCAGTATCCCACGTGATCCACAACACACACACACACACACACACACACACTCACATCATAAAATGCAACACCATATTCAACATACCTAAGGTTCTTGAACACAATCTGAAATCTTGTTAATTCCGAAACCCGTCGTGCACCCCATCGTATCTCATGATGCCATCGATCATGTTTCAGTATCCATGCCGCTCTTAGATGACTGTTGTTGGGGGTATTATATCTGACAACACCTCTGTACCTCTCGCTTGACACCCGGGTTTTCAGTGTTCCGGTGCGTGGGCTGACACACATACCGGTTTCGGCGATCATATGTTACTTTTTGCCTTTTCGTAAAAGGGGCACGGGTGGCCCAGTCGCCTAAGGCGCCGCGATTCGCTGTGCAGAGTTGCGTCCCTTGGGCACGCCAGAAACCTATGATTGTGGGTTCGAATCCCGGTTCGCCCCGATTATGTTTCTAGGTTTGTCAGCATCAAACCGAAGTGGTAAACGTCTGAGACCTGCATCACTTCGGGCTTTCCTCCCACATTAAGCTGACACGCGGCGATATAACTGGAATACTGTTAAAATCGGCGTTATACCCAACTCATTAACTCAACTTTTCATTGCAGGTCCCGTGTGTACTAATACCCACAACGGAAATAGACGTCTGGTTCCTTTTGCTTTTCAGTTAACAGTAATCTTGCTCCACATTCGCGTGTGAGGAGTCCTTCATGGATAACGTTGGTCGTGCCGTCACACACGGCAGCCAAGTAGTTCAAGTAGGAGTACCGCAGCAGTTGCATCCGACCTAAACAGTACTCCAGCCACCCTGGAAACATACGACACAATATGATCACAAACAGCAGTACTACTGGGGAACTGATATGAAATGTCTTCTGAGATCAATGTTTTGACCCGTGAAGATCCGGGGTAGAACAGGTCTTCAGCAACCCATGCTTGCTGTAAAAAGGCGACTATGCTTGTCGTAAGAGGCGACAAGGAAATCGGGTGTTCAGGCTCGCTGACATGGTTGACATGTCATTGTATTCCAATTGCATGGATCTATGCTCATGATTACGATCACTGGATTGTCTGGTCCAGACTCGATTATTTACAGACTGCCTTCATACAGCTGGAATTTTGCCGAATGTGGCGTAAAACAAGAAACAAACCAACTAATCACAGATTTGGGAAAATATGGGAATGTATCTGATTTTATAGTGAATAATATCATAATGTTATTTAGTCAAATTAAGTATATGGAAACGATATCATGTTTATGAAAAATGAATGAATGAACGAAATAATATTGCTTTCAATCGTATCATCAATTTAGACAGTTTGGGGGAGTGAGTTCGGTTTAACAGTACTCCAGTTATATCACATCGTGCCTCATCCGGGAGGAAAGTCCGAAGTGATGCAGGTCTCAGACGTTAACCAAGGGACACAACTCTATGCACATAAAGAACAATTATTAAAGTATTATACGACACATCAGTCCCACATGACAGAAAATCTATGTTTATTAAAATCTATATCTTGTCATTAAGATTTATTTCTTCAGGAATGCTATAATCGTACTGTTGTTGAAAGAATATACAGATTAAGCGTTTCTTTTCAATCTGTTTTACTGTCGGAAATTCCTCTAATGATTATTTTACGTCACAATGCGTTTTTTCATGTGCAGCAACGTGGAGTTTCACCATGTGCGTTCATCGTGTGCTCTGTGTTCATTACTGTGTCTTTTGTACGTATGTCTAATCGAGTTTGTATGCAAGGGGACAATCCATGACACCAAATCACACTGCATACCGCTAATGATCAACTGTCATTGGCGAACATTATTCCCAAACCCTGACAGAGTCAAGTCCAGTTTCTTGTCAGAGAAATAATGCATGAATTACACAACTCGTGTATAAGAGTCATGTTCTTCCAGCACACAAAAGTTAGTTGATGGTCTCAGAGACTCACCTTTTGGGATCTTGACATTGTCTGTCCATCACCACCAGCGAAAACATCACACACCCTTCCAACATCCCAGTGTGCCCGCGGTTGGTTGTTGACAACAATAAGAACAAGATCCCCTTCCGATATTGCTGGATTGTCACGGCTCCACCTATGTTGAACTCTTTAAGCCATTTTTGACTTTCGAGGTCAGCAATGTCTTGTGTCTCTCCTGCCTCCTACTATCTATTTTCTGATCTGTGCCCATGTCTTTGGGGAGAAAGGTATCAACTCCGCCAAGCTGAAAGGGGTAGGGTGTCAGCAGGGAATAGTCCTCAGGCGATGGCTGTTGTGAGTCAATGGGCGACTGTTCAAAACAGGCTCAACTTCAATCAGTGCAGAGCGAGGCACTGATTCAGTTACAAAGGTGTTACCAAGAGTCTGTGTAGACCAGTCTTTCCCATGCCCCACACACGTATGGACCTTGAGGTTGGTTAAAATACCAAAGGATGCCTTATGGAGCTAGAAAGTCATTGACATAATCTTTTTTGACATCACGAAGGCATTGCCCAAGTTAGCACCTTTGCAATTTGTCCTGTTGTCACTGTCTAAATGTTGCAGATGACGTCGTCTTTCAATGAGGCACCTGAAAGGAAGAGGTGAATGAAAGCTGTAGTAGATAAGCAGACGAACAAACATTCCCAGCACTTGACCGAGCTCCCTAACATGGGACCAAAGCGGTAAACTCCAGTTTACACAAAGGGCCAATAAAGTGCACCAAGACAACACGGAGGCAGATCAGCCATTCTGAGTACTCGTGGTTTGACCTTCATATTCCGACAACCAAGACAAGATTATCATAATTGAAAGATGTGAGATGCAGGCGCTTCACCGATGACAGAAATGATGTACAGCACGCGCTATCCAGGCAGTATAACGACATAATCTGTGCCAGCAGGAAAAGCTAGCAGGATTGAGCAAGTTTAATATTTTCAAGTCACAAAAGAAACGTTTCTCTGAGTACTGAGTTTCGCAAATGTTTGTTGATATGTGTCGTGCATACTCTCCCTTGACCTCAGGGTAAATTTCACAAAGTTGATTTTAAGAATCAAGTGTTTCCGAAGGCCCCGTGTTTGCTTCTCTTTTTATGAATTCAGGTGCTTGAAACCAAGAATGAGGAGCCATCAGGTGTTTACGTGATTATCCATGTGAACAGTGGTCAGTCGGGTTTCCAACAGACATTTTGTCGACTCTGTCCAGAGCTGTACCCTTTCAACAGGTATAGTCAGTTCATCCTTCAATGTGTTAGGGAGACAGACACACTGCCAAGACTGTTCCTTTTAGTTTAGAAATTTAGAAATAGTCAAGGATGGCTGCAATGAGGCAACATGCGTTTAAGACGCCACAAGAGAATAATCCCTTTTCCGGCGGAAAAGTCAGAGAACAACTTTCTAAGAGCCATTCTTCCCATTTCTTTGCCAAAATTTTAGGAAGCGGGTCGTCCAAAAATAACCTCGCCCTAAATATGAATCGAGTGAGAAATCCACAAGGGTCGAAGGCTGAACTGATTGTGCTCACAACTTCTATTTTCGTAGATAAGCCATCTTTGTGGATGGGGCCAAAGGCAAAGGTATCATCAGAGACATTCCATTTGAGACCTTGGGCTATTTGAATGAGTGGATTGTCTTAATTTAAGTTCACGACTTAGACTCTTGCTCAGAAGTTGTCTATCCAAGGTTACAACAATTGAGGTCTCCGTAAAGCTTTTTTAGCAATGTTTTATAAACAAATACGTCCGATACTATGCCCTATTTTGACTTGTACTATGTGTTCCCATGTTTTTTGCAGGTACACAATTGACTTGGCTTTGAATGCGTTTATGATGGATGCCACTGGTAAGGCTGGATACGCTGACCTTTTAGCGAATACCCGGAATAATATCACTATCGGATAGCGATTCATTAACACATGATTTAGTTTGAATCTTACACTCGACACGACAGGAAACTGTCGCCACTATGTTGCGAAACAAACATATTTCTTAAACGTTTTTCTTTACTAATAAGCAGCCTAATGTCTGCACTGTTGCAGAACAAACGTAATTCAAAATGTACATATAATTTTAATGATAATTATGTTTCAACAATATCAGTAACAGCACTATCGTGTTTCTGCATTTTCTGGTCCATCGATCACTTGACTGTCTGGTTTCATGACAAGCAATACTTATTCAAGTCGCGCGAAGGGCGGGTCCTACCAGTAGGGCAGGACATGCTTACGCTTTTAGCCAACATCTGATATTCAGTGATAATATATATAATTGTCACAGATATTTTGCCTTTTACACACAATGGACTCTGCTTGACGGATGACTTTTTTCTGGCGTTACATAGTTAAGTAGAGATTTCCTATGATTATGGGCATGCATTTGTCGGTTTTATTTGATTGCCTAAGTTAAAATGATTATTACAGTCCTTGTACCATATGGCGCAAGTCATTGCTCACAATTAAATTCTCGGTGACGCGTGACGAAAATACATGTGCATAACATTTACGTAGCGGTAGTACCTGGTCTGTGTGTAATGTAGACGTGGCTGATCATCTGTCCTACCTTTTGTAAGTGAAATACCTCCTGACAGGACTCTTGGTACAGGTAAGCTCACTTGTGTTAAAGTACTACTAGAAGTTTGAATGGGAAACCACTCTTTGTTTTTAATGCACCAGAAACTATATGAATAAGAATCAGAAACTTCATGTATTTTGTTTGACTTCAAAATTGTGAAAAATAATAAGGTTTAAACTTGGCTTCAAAGGTCACAATCCAACAATCATCAAGTGGGATATATATTATTGTAGATATGTGCGAGGATTAATTGTCATTGGTATCATCCATGTTGCTACATATAGTTCACTTTTAAAACACAAACAGATCAAGAATATACAATACAAACACTATGCTGAGTAGTTCATATGCCTGTTCCAGAATATCACGGGGGAGAGTGGCATTCGCTACAAATGCTATGGCTCACGTTGGCTCTGGTTTTCTAACGAATGGATGTGTACCCCGTAGTGGGATAGAGAAAAGATGATAATAGATACTGCACTGATAAGGGGACACGGTATTCGGTATCTCCGCAGCTGCTTATGGTCGAAGGGCCAGTCGTCGGCTTGGTCAATACCTTATCTTGACAAGGGTAGTTAGTTTTGAATCCATGCGATCCCTTTTACGTTCAATAAGTACACTCTTCAAAAACGAAACGCACAGGTAGTATGTAGTTCATTGAACGTGGCTACACAACAAATCCGGTAAATAAATTGGATATATTTCATTGGAAAATGTTCATGTCCTGATATTCGACAAACGGTGCGTCAAAATGCAGCCATTGTCGATTTGCAATGTCTTAAATCGCATTGTTTTGACACTTGTTCATAAATGTCATGGAGGAAAACGGTAAAGCAACATGCACGTGCAAGTTATGGCATTCGTAACTCGTGGTAGTCGCTATAAAAAGACAAACATAAGCCAATAATTTGTCATTCAATTGTCAACTTTTTTCAAGTTCGAAAATGCCGAGACTCAGCGCTGCCGATTGGAATATCGCCATAGGACGTGTTTATCGTCGTCGAAATGAGCGTTTCATCCCGAAATTGAGTCCGTGAATTCGACAAATTCTGTGGCGGTAGTGTCATGGTGTGGGGGGCCATATCCGACACCACGAGATCTGACTTGGTTGTGGTTCAGGGAAATTTGACGGCAAATCGCTACATGAATCAATTTCTTCAACCTCACCATCTTCCAATCATTGACCGCCAGAGGGAGTTTTTTTCAACAGGACAACGTTCCATCGCACACAGCTCGTGTCACGGTAGACTACCTTTATAATGCCAACATCAACGGCTTGCTCTTGCCGTCCAGATCTCCAGATCTCAACCCAATCGGACACCTATGGGATGAACTCGATCAACGTGTACGTCAACGTCAGAAAACGTCGCAGACAATCCCACAACTGGCCGACGCGTTACAAGCAGAATGGCGCAGAATTCTGTAGGACAGAATTTGAACACTTATCCAGTCAGTGCCTGGGAGATGCAGAGCCGTGATTGCTGCACGGGGAGTTCCGCGCAACCTTATGTGGCCTCATGTGACATGACAATGAACAGTTTTCAATGCCTTTGTGCAACGACATGTGACTATCGAGCACCAAAATGTCATCTATCTATACTCACACGCAAAAGAAACGCAAGTGGTTTTAAGCAAATAGGTAACAAACATAAATTGATACAAGTTTTAGCATGTAGTGAAGCCTGATGGTGTTATCAATATTTTGGGTTGCATTTTGGAAGCTCCGAGTAAAAACGCAACATAAAAAACGAATCGCCAAAACGCACCATTTATGAATGTGTGGGTATCACCACTCCTTGGTCAACAATGCCACGCCTAACTCAAAGGCTATCGGACGTTTGGAAGCTGGAGAGTCTGTCCAAGATGTTTCCCGTCATTTCAACGTTAACCATCTCCTGCATCGATACAATGCTACACAGACCACAGATGACCTTCCTCGGAGCGGTCGTCCTAGGGTCACCACACCTCGACAAGATCGGCAGATTACCCGTCAACACCAGCGACATCCGTTCCTAACTGCAGGTGAAAGTGCTCGACAGACCATAGGAACACATAATCGACACATTAGCCGGGACACTGTGATCCGACGTCTCCGTTCAAACAACCTCAGATGTCGCTGACCAGCACGGCATCGACAAGCACGACTTCAGTGGGCACATGGTCATCACAATTGGCGTCATCGTGAGTGGAGGCGTGTCATCTTCTCTGATGAAAGTCGCTTTTGTGTCTCCTATGCAGACGGAAGAGTCAGAATTTGGCGGTGTCGAGGTGATCGTTTCGCTGACAGAAGCGTTGTGGAAAGGGATCCATGGGGTTGACCTAGCGTCATGATATGGGCAGGGATTGGACTTGATGCGAGACTTGGACCCATGTGCTTTCTGAATGTTGGTCAAGGTCTGGGACACGTCGTCACTGCTCAGCGGTATGTCGACCAAGTGATCAGACCCCACGTTGTTCCATTTTTGGCACAACATCAACAACACATTTTCCAGCACGACAACGCTCGTCCCAATGTTGCCAGAGCTACCATGGCCTTTCTGCAACAACACAACATCCGTGTTCTACCGTGGCCAGCCCTCAGCCCTGATCTGAACCCCATCGAACACTTGTGGGATGATGTTCAATGGCGTCTGCACAATGTGCGCCCAGTCCCTACAACTGCCGATGAACTACGCACAGCTGCTCTGGATGTGTGCAGGAGGATCCCTAGGGCCTTCACAAATCGTTTGATCCACTCAACGTACAGGGGATGTGTGGCAGTGATCAATGCTAATGGTGGTCACACAAGGTATTAACTGACATTTCGGGTATTGATCCGAAACTGTGTAAGCCCTTAACATTTGAAAAAACCCAATTATGTCATCTGCCTTTTAATCCATTAAACTGTCTTCAGTCAATTTCAGTATGAGTATTTCTTGTCTTTACTGTTGAAAATAAATAACATGTATACTGCATACTCGACATGGGTTTCTTTTGCGTGTCGATATATTATACTAGTATTAGATTAAATATATCGACTTTATTAGGTACACAATAACACGTCCCATTTTAATTCTGGAAACCCAAAAGTCCAGTCTCCGTCAAAGGTATTTACAAAATTAAACATGCTGATTTCATGGGAACATACCAAGGAAGAAAAAATGAAAAAAAAATCTCAATATTTACACTATGTCGCGAGAATATGTTCCTTTACTTAAAACACCTGTTTTTGTTTCGCAAATACATATATGTATATCTTTCAAGTATCATGACACAAAATTTAACTCATTTTAACTTAATTCAACTATTTTATAGCGATATTGAAATATTTCGCCCATGGGCGAGAAAAAGGTTTGGCCCATGGGCGAGAATATTTTCCTTTGCTCAACAGTTTTAGTTTCGCAAATACATAAAAGTTTTATAAGCATGACACATGTTTCAACTTATTTTACCTTAATTCAACTATTAAAATATTTCGCCCATGTTTTCGTCAGTCCCTTTAAATAATTAACTAATTGTGTACAAAGTATATTGTATCATGTGAAATATACTTTATATTATGTCATTACATTACTATATAAAAAGGGACTTCTGTTTCCTTTACAGAAGTTGTACAAATTTCACCTTTTTCACATATTGCAACGATCTTTAATTAACCCGGCCTTACCTCTCAAAACGTTTTGACAGTTTATCATACGAATTCATGCGCTTGTACACCAATTCATTGGCGTTATTTTCCAACACATTAAAGTTTAGTCAGTTTCTTTTTCATTTCCCATTTTATGTCTCGTCGATACATCACACTGGGAAAGTAAGTGACACGAGGTATGCAAAATAAGGTACACGTGCGCGTATTTTAATGGAAACAAAATACGATTCGTCTTTCATTGCATAACGTTTGGTTGAATATCTCACATTCTAACGAAATCTCTAAATAATTATTTAATTATATGTGGTGTCGAACTGATCAATGGGAATTTTGTGTACAGGCAATTGAGGAAAACTTGAGTGAATATTGTGACACTAAAGCAACTTTTAAATGCATTGCCACTTTTGGTATGAAAATGGTAACAGTTGAGAAAAACGCAACAGCCTTCTTATGATAATTCCCATATTCTTATTGGTACTTGTGGATGTTACATATTATAACACAAAAGCAACTTTTAAATGCATAGTTACTTCTGGTATGAAAATGGTAACAGTTCAGAAAAAAACATCAGCCCTCTTATGATAATTCTGAAAATTCTCATTAGGTTGTTGTATCTAATTGCAGTGTCGGCCTTATTTACAGGTGATTCTAAATTTACAATACCTGCTCTCAGTCAATTACGATCTACCACACCACGCGTGAATAAACAGTTATGCGGGTGTAGCTGAAAATGTATATATATTTTTGTGGCTACATGTTTTACAAATGTTCGTTGATATGTGGATATATTAAGCACAAAGACAAAAAAAAAAGTTTATGAAAGATGAATTAGTGCCTTGATATATTCAACGAGATGTGTATCATCGTTTAATGGGGTCATTCAATAAAAGTACGTTTGGAGGAGATATCAAAGGAGCCGCCCAATATACACAGTGACGTCCGGTGAACTACCACCCCACCCTGTCCATAAGAGTTATGTAATAGGCACACAAATATATTTGATGCGGTGTCAGTGTGGAAGGAGTTTGAATTACGTCCGCCACTGGCCACAGAAATCCTCAAAGTATAGTAACAATCAACAAGGTCAATGCCGTACTAACTACCTAGTGACGAACGTAGCAACGACTGTCAATATGTCTGCTACAGCTACCATACCATCATCCCTGCCACAACTGGCATATTAACGGCTTATTCAAAATATTAATTGTAGAAACGTCGTTAACAGACTTACGTATGTCGTATACAGTCCTCATATTTGATTAAAAAAAGTAAGGACGTCAACTGGGAATTCAACTGGATGTTACCTTCCTTATATCAGCTAACAACCCTGTTTGTGAAAATATGTACTGGACATAAGATTTAAAGACTAATAAAATCAATTGTAAGGCCGCATAGACCATAAAACCGAATAAAATATGTCCTGGTATCATCTCTTGTGTATTAGATGATGGTAATGACCTAAAATGTTATAACGTTAGATTAGGACGGAAAAAACATTAAAGTGTTTTATAATACTTGGGAACATGAGCAATAAGATGTAGCAACATAAACATGCATGGAATAGGGAAAATGGTGAAAACAAATTGAAAGAGATTTTAATAAAACATTATTGTACTAAATAACTTGCAAAAGCGGTGCCCCAACTTGTTTGGCCGTGTTATGTGTGTTTGTGGACTGACGAATAGCAAGTAATTGTCATGGTTTACTCATGGTTCTATATACAAATTCAGATATTCAACCGGTATGAAACTGAGAACTGAGATGCCAAGTACAACCTACATTCACACACGGAAGCAATATACTTGTGTGTATGCCCTCTCCTCTGAAAAATGTATCACTAAAGTATTTGCATTGTAATAAATATAGTAATGATAAAACTTGGTAGGTCTCCGACAGATATGATTTTCAGTTTTTTTACACTTTTGATTGATACGGATTACGAACATGTAGTCTAGTCACTGTCTCTGCTTGTTAGAAATTTCAAATGTCCTGTTATAGTGCTGTTCCTAAAATAAGTCAGTTTCTTTTATCGGGTTGTATAAACAGTTGATTCGTCTTGTCACGCAGTCATTTTTACTTTTTTTGATCGAATGATTTCTGTATGAGTTTTGTATTTTATTATATACATGTATTGTTAATTGTAGAAGATGCTTACATCACTGTATCTCAGAACGCAAATCTGATAACATTCAAACATGTAATTAGTACACAGTTAATTGTTACATATAATTTCCTGCATATTCCTTTTTGAACAAAAAGCCTACATGTATACTGAAATCGGTGTCCACTGTTAAAAGGCTATTAGTGAATGAATGAATGACTTTATTTCGTAAGGGGCCACCGGCCCATTATACATTGTTCATTAATCGGTATCCATTGTAACGATGGAGCGTCAGATGATAACAGAGTATATAAAACTACCAATGGTAAAAAAAATAAAACAGATCATACTAAAAAGATCATTTCTTTTCCACAGGGGTTTGTCCCAAAAAATTACTTTATATGAAATTGTTTACAGTGCATAAATAAACAATGAAGCTTTGGAAAATATCAGTACGTATTTACAAAAGAGTTTGTCACAGTAGATAAGTACATAAATTTTGTTTACAATGTATATATGAGCAATAACGTTTGAAAAGTAGAGCAGAAAAGTAAATCCTACAAGAAGCATCAGTTCTTGTTTACAAAGCGTCTATTTCACTGGGGACTGAATTATTAAAATCCATTATTAAATATATAGTGAGTATCAAACCCAAATACATGTGGTTTCCTCTTATTACATGTTCAAATTAATCATTGGTTAAGAACTTTTCCCTTTTCTTAAATGCAAGAAAAATAAATTTTCCTATGCTGTTTAACATTGTGGTGTTAGAAGATACTAGTAAACTATGAAGCTTTTGCTCTGTAGGACAGCGGTGAAAATAACTAGGAATAAGTGACTGTCTCAAATCCGAATAGAAGTTACATTCAAGACAAAAATGAAACTCTGTTTCTACGGTGGGAATAACACAAAAAGGACAGAGACGTTTATGTCTCGCCAAACCCAGCTTTCTGCCTGCCTCAATCATCAACTGATGGCTGGAGCACCTAAGTGAACAAGTGCAATACGATAAGCTTTTATATTAACATTGTATAAATAATTAAAAGGCTATTAATGCAGTCAGCCATGGTAAATGGAAAGACAATAATTACATTTAGTACTAACTACTAAATGACTTTATCGAGCGTATCCAAACCATTGGCTAATTACGTCCGTAACCAAATCACCCCTTGTAACACAATCACCCCCGGGTCACCACTCTGCACTGTGCCCGGGCAATAATCCCGCACAAGCATCATCCCGCCTTTCTTATAGTCAATCATTCGCGCACTGTCTCTCTTTAAGTACACACGTGTTTCGCTGTATCTAAACGTGGGCGTGGTTCTTGTGGGCTACACTGCTAGTAACAAATAAACTTGCTTCCAAATTAATACTCGTGCTTAAGGTTACCTGCTTTTCAGTGGGAACCTTGTCTTTCCGGACTTTTCAGCCGTGGAATCGTAAAATAACATGCGTTGGGGCAAACAATTGCCACGTATATGGGCTCGGCCGCGGAAGTCGTCTTGTCAAGCGGTAGCTGACAGTTGGGTCCGCGGCGGTAGTCGCACAATGGTTTTGCTAATGGGGCCAGGCAGTGGGATCTGCTTTTGCCGGCTACCTGGGGCCCAGCAGCGGTAGTCTGACTTAGGCCGGCAGCGGTAGCTGCTTTTGGCAGCATGGTAACTGTATCACATATACTCATGATCAGCAATTATTTTCATTCCTAATTCGAATGAGCACATTCTGAGGCTAAATCTGCAAAAGGACAGACAAAATATTTCTTTGTACAATGCAAACGATACAAACGTAGCGGCTGATAATAGAGACAATGATTGAATAATCTGCAATATATCGTTTGTTCTCGTTCAATCTATTGTACATATTGAAGTGATTGTAAAGTTTCAAGGAGTACTAAAATGTTGTGGTATTATGAATGAATTTAGAATATGAATAGCGAAAAACAGTCACCATATGGGATGTACATGTATAACTTGTCTTCCAGCACCACGCTTGTGCCGAGGCCCGCGGTCATAAAACTAATCGGTCCCATAAAAGGAGCAAATAGTTTCGCAGATTCCCCCTGTACATGCTATGGTTCACACCCAATTGTCAGACGACCTAATCATCAGATAACACCAGTCAGTGTGACCAGTGTACCTGCCTGGTTTTACCTCCTAATTACTGAGCTGCCCAATACTGTCATACTGTGGGCAGAGAAAGCTACTCCAACTCGTTGAGGGATACAGATTAACCAGATTATAATTGTGTTTGTAAGTTGCGTTTAATCTGTGTCGGGTTGCAGTTGTTTTATTAGGCAAGACCAGGGATAGTTTTTTCAATGAAACCTTTTAGCCGTTGAGTTTGTTTTGCATTCATTTCATTAAATACATTGTTAGGTAGAATGATAACACGTTATATAGATTAAACATCTCCCTAACCTGAGTATAATCTCACATGTACTCTAAGTACCGTACTATATTACTTTGAGGAGACATTGAGTATAATTTTTGAGTTGGCATTGTATGCTGTCGGAATGACTTTACACAAATCCCTGCGTCAATGGACACGTGAAGATCCGGGGTAGAACAGATCTTCAACAAACCATTCTTGGCGTAAAAGGGGGACAGCGGTTGTTGTAAGAGGCTACTACCGTGATCGGGTGGTCAGGCACGCTGACTTGGTTGATGCATGTCATCGTATCCCAATTGCGTGGATCGATGCACATGATGTTAATCACTGGATTGTCTGGTCCAGACTCGATTATTTACAGACCGCTGTCATACAGCTGAAATATTGCTGAGTGCGGCGTTATACAACTAACAAACAAACAAACAAAACTTTGAGGAATTCACAACAATCACTATGACGAGGTATGCATATCTTGCAATCAACCTGAATCCAGTTACTGGAATGTCAAACCCGGGCTTGGTTAAAACAAGAATTGCAGTTAGATCCGCTATATGCTGTAGATCTCCTATAGTCAAGAGATGCAATAGCGAGGCAGAACTATGTCAATTTATGAGGGACAGACATATATATAAACAGAGCAGCCAAAGATAAATATGGAATGTGGAATTCTTTAGGAATGCCAGCTATGTGGAATGTAGTCGGGGTAGAATTCTTCAGATGTATACTAGAATGATCATCATCAAATGGAATGTCATCCCTTTTGTGAAGAAATTTGGAATTCTTTAGGAATGCCAGCTATGTTGAATGTAGTCGGGGTTGATATCTTCAGATGTATACTAGAATGAGCGTCATCAAACGGAATGTCACCCTATCGTGAAAGAATGAAACAGTCCTCGATCTCTTGATATAGCTACTCAATGAATAAGTAGAATGTCATCATCGAGACGAAGAGGAGAATGTACCAGTTCATTCACCATTTGATCATCACAGTCGACTGCGACGAAATATATTTATTTTTTTGTCTTACAAAATACACACGGACCTTTCATTTTTGGATTGAAAAAAGCTGATTTAACAAATACCATCAATCATAGCCACTAAAATAAATGAATAAAAAATAGTATAGTTTTATAAAATATGTATCTACTTTATTCATGCCGTGATATATTTCATCATAAAAAGTCAGTCTTATTCATATTTTCAATCTTAATTTTCAACTCTGTGATATATTTCGTCGTAAAAAGTCAGTCTTATTCATATTTTCAATCTTAATTTTCAACTCTGTGATATATTTCGTTGAAAAAAGTCAGTCTTATTCTTATTTTCAATCTTAATTTTCAACTCTGTGATATATTTCGTTATAAAAAGTCAGTTTTATTCTTATTTTCAATCTTCTTCTGTAATTATATCTGGTTCACATCATATTATTCACCGAACATATGATAAATGAATGTAAGTATGTTGTAAAAGCTAGGTTGAAATGAAACATCCCAAGTTCTTATTAAGGATACATGAACAGTTTTAGAATAGTCTTATCTCACCTATAGTGTTTTCCATGCTTTTTGAAATATGCGAAACACATATCTTCCGTGTATCGGCTTTCAGAATTTTACGCACCTCAACCCTACGCTGAGATATACCACCGTAAATGGTCTTATAGAAATAACCGTCCTCCCTTATGGTAACCCATGTTTAAGTTACAGTACCCTGTTTAGAGATAATACGTTAGTATGTACTCTGAAAATAATGTTTACCCCATCCGACATCAGGTTGTATGAATGGGCGGGACACGCGTTGTATTGATTGATCTAAATGGATACATTACCTCAGGCATTGCTAAACCGTGCGTGAATACAGGCTGCCGCTTTGGGAGACGATGTGGGTCACTCGTGTAGAACGAATGTTTTATCATTTGGAAAATGGTATTCATTGAATAAATTGGAATGTCGCCCTGAATAGTTTATCCAAATTCCAACTTTCTCTTTATGTTGAATGGCTGAGCGAAGTGGAATATCACTTTGAATAGTTTATCAGGAATTCTAAAATTCTCTCCAGACTGAAGTGGTGACCAGCCAACCATGCAGACTTGTCTCGTTGGTAGCAAATGCTCGTAAAGTTAACCCTTTTCATTCAACGATATTATAATGCATTTAAATGACATCTATCAAACGTTTCAAGGGTTAAAAGAGCGCGCGAACCATTAGTAGTTCACAAAATTCAGCTTTAAAAGCGAAATGATCTCGGCTCGTGACACATGCGCATGTAGGCACTGCTGCTGATAAGATCTATGAAAATAGACAGGAAAAACAAAGCTCTCACTTTACAATCAGATGTCAACAATACAGTAAGTCACGTCTATTTTTCTTAGTTTCTCTCAAATTTAAGAAACGTTGTCAAGGTATTAGTAATATGAAATTGTAATCAAAGAACATTTTGTAAATCGCGAAACACAGTCTACTGTTCAAGACGTTTTGTAACATACGTGTGTAGCGACCAGAACTTGGATAAACAGGGGGGGAACCATATTGAATATGATCTTTTGTATATTTCCATTCCAAATAAATAACCCACATTAAAATCTAAACTCTTCCCCAACGCATGTACTGTCACACAGATTGCACAACAAGGGTTATTGATATTTGTCAGATCCAATTTACCAAATTTTAATTCAGCTAATGCTACCATCCAAACACCTTCGAACCTAACACGATTTGACAATTTGACGCGGAAGCGATAGGGTGTGTTTTTAAAATAGACTTTGGAATCTGAACTGTTGAAGACCACATACTTGTCCATAATGACAACCAATGTTCATTGAATGTTTTGCACCTGACTTTCTTCTACCCACGAATCGAAACTGAATGGCCATCCAGTCCAACGCACCAAGTAATAGTCTTTTCCTTTCTTTCGCTTTTTCTTCAACACCTTTTCAATATTCCATACGTGGTCAAGTCTTTGTTTACCATTTGAAGCTCTTGCTGGTAAAACCGACCTTTTAAGGCCTCATCATGGAAATCATTCAATGTGTAGATAGGTATACCCTGTCGTCGCGTTCGCGAAGCAATTTGAGTCACAATCAGCTTTATGTTTTGATTAGTCACATACTTTCTAAACTCTCCAGAAAATTCCTTGCCCTTGTCAACGCGAATTTTTATCGGAAAACTACCCTCTTTTGAAGATTGTTCTCAACCCCTTCGTGACCGTCACCGTCTTTTTATTCAGTAATGGGACAACCCACAAATACCTAGAGAGGATATCAATAACGATTAGTAAATATCGTATTTCATCATTTTTTTAGCTTAACGACTCAAATCTGCCAAGTCAATATCCCACATTTCATCTCGGCTGTTCACCCGAACTCTTTCCCGAACGTGGAAACCTATATTTCACCGGCTTATGCAGCGAATAAGCATCTTTGTCAATCAAAAATTGTCTTATTTTCTTGACTTTATACTTGCTGTTTCTCTGTTTCTGCAATGCTTGTTTGAATTTTATCGGACCATAGAATGCACCCGGATTATGAGGGTTAAAATAATAATGTTCAAATGCCTTTTCCGTAGAGGAATGTGCTGTGTCTGTAGCCATGATTCAACTGCGAGAGAGCGATATTCGTCTCTCCATAAATACATGTGAAGATAAACTAACGATATCTAAGAACGATAAGCAATGAGGAAAAAACAACCAGAGAGTGATAAACAGCGTATTTTAGTCATGTAAACACTCGTGATGGATAGGGCTTACTTACTTACTTACTTACTTTGGAGATTTAACGTGCGCTTTCCGACTGATGCGTATTTCGCACACGGGCCCGGCCAGGCCATTTAATGTGTTTCCGAAAGGGGCGAGGGTGGTCTGTGCAACCCAAGAGGGGGCTTTAGGGGTTGCTTATATAGAATTTGGGAATTTTGAGATTTGGAATAGATGCCGATGGGGTTGGGGAGGAGAACTAAGGGAGCTGGGTATGGTGGATGATTGTTTGTTTATGTGATTTTGATTTGGTAGGTTATTATGGTTTTAGATGCGTTTTATTAGTTCCGTTTTTATTAAGAATACGCCTAAGGCCTTGAAGTTTTCTAGTTTATTTTGTGGGTTTAGTATTGCTTCTAGAGTGAGAGCCTTGTTTAGATTGAGGGTGGTTTGTAATGCGGTTCGATGTGTTAGGTAGTGTGTGCAGTGGATGAGTGCGTGTTCTGGGGTTTCTGGTTGTTTGCAGTGTGGGCAGTTACCTGTAGTGTGTTTTTTAATTTTTTTTAGGTGGTTATTTAGGTTGGTGTGTCCTGTTTGGAGTTTAGTGATTACTCTGTCGATTTTTTTTGATGGATGGAGAATTTTTGGTTTGGTTAGTGGTTTGCTGAGCACTCTTTTGATTTGGCTATTTGAGTTTAGATATAGGTTATGCCATTTTTTTGTGATTTTTTGTTTGTTTACACTTTTAATTTCTGATTTTGAGATGGGTAAGTTTAAGCTTATTTCTGGGATTTTGAGGGATAGTTTAGCTGCTTTATCGGCGTTTTCATTACCGTATATTCCTACGTGGGCGGGTATCCACAAGAAGGTTATTTGTTTGCCTGCTTTTGTTAGGTCGTTGGAGCTTTTAAGTATTTGATTTATTAATAATAGGGCTAAACAACATAGGTATATATACACTTATTGACATCTAAGTTGTTACAGTGACTAGTTGATGGACACAGAGAGGTGATTAAGCTAATTGGAAGCCAGTGGATGACTAATGAACACAGAGTATACAAGCAGAGTAAACAAGCAGACTGATGGAGATGATGGAAGCCACTGTATTAATTGGATGGACAAAGGGATTTAGCAATTAGGTGATGGTAAGCAGGCGGGATGTAATAGCCTTGGTCTCTGTTCATTGCTGGCTGGATCCTTTTGATGTAGATGGCTACTAGGAGTTTCCCGATTTTGTAGTCTGATTGGTTGTTGGCCAGGATCTTGATGTTGTTCCACTGGATGTTGTGATCGGGGTGGGTTTGGGTGTGGTCGGAGATGGCTGATTTTGAGTCATTTTTTTGTACTGAGGTCTTGTGTTCTTTTATTCTAATGGGTAGGGGCCTGGATGTTTCTCCTACATAGGAGTCGCCACAGTCACATTGTATGTGATATACGGCTCCAGCTGGGTCTTCTTTCTTAGATGTAGGGGGCTTGCCATTGGCGCTGAGGATGTTCTGGATTGTCCTGCCTCTCTGGAATACTGTATCGATGTTGGCGTGGTGTTTGAGCAGTCTGCGGATCTGGTGGCTGGCTGTTCCTATGTAGGGAAGACTGATGACAAACGGGGCTGTCTGTTGTGGTGGAGGCCGCTCTCTAGGGCTGAGGATGTTGTTGATTGTTTGTTTTACTAGGCTGGTAGGGTAATTGTTGAAGTTAGTGAATACATGGCGGAGGTGGTTGAGTTCACTTTTTAGCTGTTGTGGCGTGGAACAGATGTTGACAGCACGTCGGGCTAAGGTGGCGATGATTCCTCTCTTGATTTGTGGTGGGTGGTTAGAGGAATTGTGCAGATACTGTTCCGTATGGTTGGGTTTACGGGAGACACTGGTGTGTAGTTTGTTATCGGGATCTTTCTGTACTCTTACATCTAGGAATGGTAGTTGTCTCTCAGCATGCATAATGACGCCGTTCTCATTGTGACGTCATGCATGTCTATTAGCATAACAATGGGCTCATGAATATTCATAGGGCACCTTCCACGGAAGGTGCTGAAGGTATTACTTTTATACTACTTACAACACACGAATAACTGTCAAACAAGTTTGGATACCCCTTGTGTTCAGGCAAGTTATTTAGTTCAATAGTTTTGTATTAAAATCCTTTTCAATTTGTTTTCACCATTTTCCCTATTCCATGCATGTTTATGTTGCTACATCTTATTGCTCATGTTCCCAAGTATTATAAAACACTTTAATGTTTCTCCTTCCTAATCTAACGTTATAACATTTCAGATCATTACCATCATCTAATACACAAGAGATGCTACCAAGACATGTTTTATTCGGTTTTATGGCCTAAGCGGTCTTACAATTGATTTTATTAGTCTTTAAATCTTATGTCTAGTACATATTTTCACAAATTTTTAAACAGGGCTGTTAGCTGATATACGGAATGTAACATCCACAACGTACCAATAAGAATATGGGAATTATCATAAGAAGGCTGTTGCGTTTTTCTCAACTGTTACCATTTTCATACCAAAAGTGGCAATGCATTTAAAAGTTGCTTTAGTGTCACAATATTCACTCAAGTTTTCCCCAATCGCCTATGAACATAATTCCCATTGAATAGTTCGACACTGCATATAATTAAATAATTATTTAGAGATTTCGTAAGAATGTGAGATATTCAGCCAAACGTTATGCAATGAAAGACGAATCGGGTTTTTTCCCCATTAAAATGCGCGCTCGTGTATCTGTATATTGCATACCTCGTGTCACTTAATTTCCCAGTGTGATGTATCAACGAGACATAAAATGGAAAAATGAAAAAGAAACCAACTAAACTTTAATGTGTTGGAAAATAACGCCAATGAATTGGTGTACAAGCGCATGAATTAGTATGATATGCGTCAATGGACCCGTGAAGATCCGGGGTAGAACAGATCTTCTAACAAACAAACAAACAAACAAAACTTTGAGAAATAGTACATATTTTCACAAATTTTTAAACAGGGCTGTTAGCTGATATACGGAATGTAACATCCACAACGTACCAATAAGAATATGGGAATTATCATAAGAAGGCTGTTGCGTTTTTCTCAACTGTTACCATTTTCATACCAAAAGTGGCAATGCATTTAAAAGTTGCTTTAGTGTCACAATATTCACTCAAGTTTTCCCCAATCGCCTATAAACATAATTCCCATTGATCAGTTCGACACCGCATATAATTAGATAATTATTTAGAGATTTCGTAAGAATGTGAGATATTCAGCCAAACGTTATGCAATGAAAGACGAATCGGGTTTTTTTTCCATTAAAATGCGCGCACGTGTATCTGTATATTGCATACCTCGTGTCACTTAATTTCCCAGTGTGATGTATCAACGAGACATAAAATGGGAAATGAAAAAGAAACTAACTAAACTTTAATGTGTTGGAAAATAACGCCAATGAATTGGTGTACAAGCGCATGAATTAGTATGATAAACTGTCAAAACGTTTTGAGAGGTAAGGCCGGTTTCATTAAAGATCGTTGCAATATGTTAAAAAGGTGTAATTTGTACAACTTCTGTAAAGGAAACATCCTGCTTAGAACTGTCAGTGAACATGCCATTTTGTTCAAGAAGTCACCGGAAGTAAAGTCATGCGTAGCCATTGCTGTACATATTTGGTATGTTCAATTTGGCGAAGGTCCGGTAAATATAAGTGCACACACTCATTCTAACTTGTTATTTACAGTTTCATTCATGATGTAGTTTTTGCACATCATATAAATGTTTTGTATCAGAGTTCATACTTAACAATAATGATATATTACTATACTTTCTCATACCAAAAGCAACATATTATTTGAACCTTCTAATGTTTCTATGTACGTTGTTTACAGAATAGGAAAAAATACAATATCATCAGCAAAGAGAAGGAGCATTATGTCCATTATTTCTTGTGTTACAAATATCCAATGTTGACAACTATTTTGCAGCTCACTCATAAAGTTCAATTATGAAAAATATAAACAACAACGGACTAAAAATACAACCTTGTCGTACACCTCAGGCTGTTGTAAAGCAGTCCCTACGTTCATAATTGACCTTCATACATGCGCTGACAGATGCATACACTTTTTTTAAAAGTACAGACATTTTACCATGACATCCCTTAGTAATAAGTAAATACATCATCTTTTTCCTATTAACATAGTCAAAAGCTTTTTTAAAGTCAATAAATACACAATATAAACGTCCTCTGGTTTTGCACAAATATTTCGAACAAAGAGCTTGTAAAACAAACAAGTTATCAACAGTAGAGTAGTTGGTCGGAACCCTGCTTGAGACTCGCACAGTAAATCATTTACTTCCATCCATATTCTCAAACGTTTTTCTATGATTGACGTGAAGATTTTTCCCATAACATTTAGTAGTTAAATGCTTCTATAATTACTTGGTTCACCAACTGACCCAGATTTATATAATGAAATAATCACACTTATATTCCAAGATTCTGGAAATACACCCATGTCTAAAATCTTATTGTACAATAGCTTCAAGTATGGTGCAAAGAGATTCGATGGTAGTTTAAAGAATTCAGGGGGTATCCCATCTTCACCGTATTCAGGTTATTGATAGCGTCCGTGACCTCTCTTTCAGTGATCTCACCTGACAGGAGCTCATCCGAAATCATTTCAGTTATCACATGTATGAGAGAGCAGAAACTCCTCCACAACACAATCAAACTCATTATCATCAGTTCCTTGTTAGGGATTAAGAAGATCTCTAAAGTAAATCAGCCAGCCACTTGAAGATACTAACAAAAGTTCCTGTGACACCAATATTTTAGTGTTTTTTTTCAATATTGTAGTACATGTATGGAATCAAGTCACAAAATCGCAACTGCTACAGAAAAGCATCCATGCAAAACTTTTATGCACGCCCAATGCATTTCACTACCAAAGAATGGATATAAAAACATGTGCGTTAACGGATTCCATATGCATTGTTTAGCATCGTGCTGACAACAATCACTCAGAAAAACAGAAAAATTACGCAATTATTCAACATTACGAAATGCCACGCCTATCCGAAAATGAGCGTCTGCGAGCCATTGGTAAGCTTGAAGCAGGATCCAGTGAACGTGATGTTGCAAGACAGTTTAACGTCCACAGAAACAACATTTGGTGTTTATGGCAACGTAGGCAACAGACGAATGCAGTCAGAGACCATCCTCGGAGTGGCAGGCCACGCGTAACCAATAATCGACAAGACAACTGGATTCGATCAACACACCTACGAAATCAATTCCAGCCACTAACAGTGACTGCAAGAAGCACCCATGGCCTTCGACGAATATCTTCACAAACCGTACGTCGCCGCCTCAGATGTGCAGCTATTGTCGCCAGACGTCCCATTTTGGCAGGAAACCACCATGAAGCACGTCTACAGTGGTACAGACAGCGTCTACGCTGGACGTCCATGCAGTGGGGACACGTTCTATTCACTGACGAGTCTCGTTTTCACCTCAGCCACAGCGATGGACAGATTCGAGTGTACCGACGTCGAGGTGAACGTTACGTCAATCATTGTGTCATGGAAGAAGATCGGTTCGGGAGCGCCAGCGTTATGGTATAGGGTGGGATTTAAGCAAGACAAAGGACCCGTTTGGTAGTGGTAGAGAGAAATCTCAATGGACAGCGCTACCGCGACAAGATCATCGGCCCTGTTGTTCTACCGTTTTGGCGTCGTCATGGCCCAGGCATTACCTTTCAACATGACAACGCCCGGCCTCGACTTGTTCAGGATTCCCTTCAACAAAACAACGTGAATGTCATCCCCTGGCCGACTCGCTCCCCTGATCTCTCACCAATCGAGCACATGTGGGATGAGATGGATCGGTCCCTTCGACGTCAACCACGTGTTCCACAGACATTCCAGGAACTTCGAAACAGGCTCCAGCAGATATGGACAGATATCCCACAGGACTTTGTGCGACGCCTGGTCCATTCCATGAGACGAAGATGTGTTGCTTGCATCGCAACCAGAGGTGGACACACACGCTATTGATTTGTAATTTGACATTTTGGCATGTACATGTGTTTTATGAAATCACGCATTTTCTGAAGTCAGTATGGCAAATTAAACCATTCGAACACTGACAGAAGTCTTTTATCTGTTGCAAACCTAAATTGTTTCAGTTTTGGTAAAAAACATAACTTTGCATTAAATCTTATTCAATGTCACAGGAACTTTTGTTGTTCAGTATACATATATGGATATACATGCGTATAAACATGTGTAAAATTGAACCTGTATTTGATATGACACGGTAAAATAGAACCTATATTTGATATGGGCTCAGGTATTGATATTTTGGAAAACCATACAGTTTCAGTCCGAATGTAGCATTTTTATATGAATACTTTGTTCACAGCGCCAATGGAGTCTCACATGTTTGGAAAATGGGATTACACAGTGTTTGGTGTAATGGTGGCCGTCTCGGTGAGTACTGGCATATACCACGCCATAGTCGGCAGACATGATAGACTGGAGGAGTACTTCCTGGCTGGACGCGCTATGTCCTTCTTACCCATAGCGTTGTCCATGCTGGCTTCGTTCACGTCAATCATTTCCATGCTTGGAGCATCAGGAGAGGCGTATCGTAATGGCATCATGTGGGTTCTCAATGAAATAGCGCACTCTGTGGGAAAACTTATAGACATGTGCCTCCTACTGACCCTTCTGAAGAGACTGAACTTATCAAGCCCATTTCAGGTAGTGTTGGTTTCATTTTCTCCATGACCATGAACAGTCAGTTGACAGGGGGAAGCGTGGTGTGTTGTGCATGCATTTGTCTGGCAAAGGGGAGGTTATATTTCCATTTCATATCCCCCCCATATTGTTACTGTAACAGCAAAATTATGGGTGTTAGTTGCTCCTCTCAAAAATGTCTGAAATTATAATTAGTCATTAATCATTTCTATTTGTACTGGCATTTGACCATAACCTGTTCAAGATTACTTGTGTTGTGTTTGAATCTCTGCCAAAAGCCAAGCCCATTATACGCTTCCAACTGTATCACACATTTCAAAATTTGACGCATCAGTGACACAAATGATGTTCAGTACTATTCCTAATTTTGACTGGCACTATATGCCCCCTTGTTTGTTCACCGTTTTGTCGAATATGGATGTCTACCAGACACCTTTATATGATCCTAACTGCACAACTGACACAGCTTTTAGCAGATATTTTTTTAGAAATGATTTCTTCACTCTTATTTCATCTTCCCGAGGCAAGAGAGTTAACTGACTATAAAAGTCCAGTTTCTACCCTTGCCGAACAAGGCTGGTATTATGAAGTTACATTTTGGCTGGACTAACGAGTCTATGCAGAGGCCAATCAAAATCGCGCACCGAAATTGAAATCCGGTTCGTAAAGTATCATGCAGATTTCGGTCGACTGCAGGATTTGCAAAACATGTGCACCGCTAACACGTTGTCAACAGATATTTTCTAAATCTTTTCATGTTTTTAATCAAGGTGTTTGCGTGATTTGATGCACTTCGCGATGTAAGACTCGTTTTATCACAATGTATATCTTGATTATCGATCAGATCGTCTTGACTGGACGCCACCGTTTTCTTTGAAGCAAATGCAAGTGATACGAGAGGTTAAATCTGATTGGTCAATAGGAGAGGCATACAAGGGACATAACTCGTAATAGCCACTGGTGGCGCTTCGATCGAGCCCAGGAATTCCAGCCTAGTTCGGCAAGGGTGGAAACTGGACTTTTAAAGTCAGTTAACTCTCCTGCCTCGGGAAGATGCTTTTATTTTTGGTGAATGCACAAATGTTATATTCTGTCCATTAGATGTTATTTTAAAATAAAGACACGTCTGTATTATTTCAATGCATTTATTTCCCTGAGTTCGAGTAAACAATCAGTAAAAACATGTGTCAAAATACAAAAATTATGATAAAATGAGTAATACATTGTACATGTTGTCAAATGAAAGGATCCCACTTTCCATAAGTTTTTTTATTGTTAATAATTTCTTATTATGAAAACAAAACGCCCGACTAATACTCTATGTAAAATCTGTGGGTTTGCCAAACACCTGTATCGGGTGAATAATTATCACAAGTGTACCCTAGTACGCGTCATGTGTTACACAGGTGATGTTTTTTTGTCTCGAGAATAAACACTTTTAGACTAAAAATCTTAATCTTTTCAGTACTTAGAAGGATATTCAAATTATATTTTTGAAACAGATTTTCATTTTCTTGTCTTTTCCAGTATATCGAGGGTCGCTTCAAGTCCAGACTTCTCACCCTCATTGTGACGGTGGCGTCTTGTGTACAGACTGTAAGACACCTGTGGAAATCAACAGACAGTTTGTGAACACACATTGTCATTTAGAAAGTGGTCAAATGTAACAAATGATATATTTGGGATAACACTTTCTTAGTGAAGTTCAGATTCTCGTACTTTTTTGGGGTTGAGTCCCGACCGGGATTTGAACCCACACTTGCCAGAGGCAAGCTAATCGCCAGCACACAAAGTCAGCGATCTAACCACTTAGCCACCGAGGCTTCCACAAAAATGAAAGTCCGACAACTGGTAGTCTAGATCACGTACTTTGAGTACCCCTCTGACAAGTGAAAATCACTGGTCCCATGTCCCATTGTGAATACACAATGCCATTTAGAAAGTGGTCAAATGTAATAAATGTTATATTTGGGATAACACTTTCTTAGTAAAGTCGCTGATTTTGTGAGCCGGCCTAAGGTGCCCCACTCTGGTCAGTTACCGCCAGATTCAAACATTACTTCCCTGATTTCGGTAAAATACAGTTTAGGAAAAATGCTTGTTAGAAATGAAACCCCAAAATATGGAAGTTGAACCGAGGCGAGCGAGAAAAGAAAACAGGCGAGCGAGCCTGCGCCAATTAAGAGCCATTAGGGAGATGAATAAGGAACTAAGTTTTAGGTTATGCGAATGACAGGAACTTTGTAGATTATGGAACTGGGTGAAAGTTTTGTCAGGTAAATCGATGACAGTACATGAATAATTATCCTTTACAATCTGCAGAATACGTGATACTCTCTGTTTCCATGAGGAAATCAATTTTAAGGTTGTTTTTTTTCTGAAAGGTGCATCTGTCTGCAGTTTAATTTCAACATGACATTTTTGTGTACAGTTAATCAATGAGTTCTATTGGATGAAGTTTTGCTTTCCTATTTGCCAAATAGTGATACAAATGTTACCTTGATTCCAGTCCTTGGCCTTTATTTTGAATTGTAAGTGTTTCATCTCAGTGAATACTCTACATCCTCCGTGGTCCCTACTTAAATATTTTAACAATACCATTTTGTGTTGGTTTTGGGATTGTTGACTATTGTGATTATTTTGTGCCATTTAGTTTGTGTGAATAGCAATAACGCATTTGTTCCCCCAGGACTATCATACTTTCTTTCGGTTTTAATTGATGGTATTTTCTTCCTCCAGCAATTACATTTTTTTTATGAATATGCCTTGTTCAGAGGATATGAGCGACTGTCATCGTCAATAAGAGTGACATTTATGTGTGGCTTCTTCCACGCTCTCAACTGGCAAGACTCATGACCACCCAATAAAGAGAAGTGCAGGCTTCGCAGCATGTTTACATCACACATGTATCATATTAAAGAAATGATTTTTGTTTATAAATGTGGACAGGTAAAAAATGACATTTCATATTGTTTGTTATGTTTTACTTTTCAGTAAAGCAAACTTTTTTTTATCATCATTGCATTGTTTCAAAACATTCCATTTTACTCCCGAAAAGTCACACAGATAACGGTCGACTACGCCTTTGACTACGCGTATACATGCACGTGTAATAATGACAGTGCCATCCAGTGAAACTCAGATTTAGTGCTATTATACAGCAATGAAATATTCTGTAGTATTAAATTGTTAGGTTTACAGGTTGGAGAATCACTCCTCACTCTGAGTTTTACTCATCCAATCTCTCTTACTTCAGGGTTTACAAAACCAAGTCTTGTTATATCCTTACATATTTAATCTTACTCGTGATTGCTTATTTTTCAGATGTTCTACATGAGTGTAATCTTGTTTGGACAGGGAATGGCATTGCAGGCCGGTAAGACAAAAGGACGACATTGATTAAGACATCCTTTGTTGTATATTTACCGAACAACGAAGGTGTGCACAGTTGAAACGTTCTAGCCTAAACCCCATACTTGTACACCTACAGCTACGCTAGCTATCCTGCCACACAAACTGTACTCATAAACACTCAAGCGACATCCCATAATTGTGCTGACACCATCACCAACACCATCGCTACCACGTTTGTACACTGTACATAGTTTGTACTCCACTTGTATCAAACCTACATACAACATGTACCACTCACGTTTCACGTGACCACCACATTTCTACATTTAAGGGCCACAACCCTACCAGTTCATAACCTACCTGTAGTAAAGCATCTCCATCTATGATGGAAAGTATATATTCAGTGATGTCGTGAGTTGGTCCAATTTGTATGCATCTCTAATAGCGTTTTAATAGAGAGCAAGGGTAATCGGGATCGGGACACTGATGGCGACTTACAGCTGAAGACCGAAGTCTCTACAGACAGGTGAATGCATCCACCGATCAGATACTCAGTCTGGGAAAACATGAAACAAATTATGATAAACTCAAACAATCGTGCCAAGGTTTATTATATCTAGAGAGAAAACGTAATACAATGAAACTGGATTGGGTGCACATCTTGATCTATCTGCATAAATGTCTTGGAGACTTGTGCAAGAACAAAGGGTCCAAATTGATGAAGACCTTGGACGTCAGTCACAGAGATGTCTCGGTGGTATTGGTATGCGAAAACCATATCAAATTTTCCGAAACGTCCTTCTATAAGTGCAGCCAGAGTACTGTGTTTAGGTTAGATGCGTCTGGATCTTTGTGATCGTTGTAGTAGCGACTACGTAGTTGATTGCAGCCAAGGATGTAGCTAAAGTAGAACCTTAAGTCAAGAAACAACAAAACTCTTTCCATATCCAATAGAAATCTCTGCAGAAACCAGAACCGATTGTACAATTCCGACCATACCATGAGCATGTGTTTATGAATCACTATCAATTAGTAATAATACCCCCAGATGTTCAAAAAGGCCAGTGTATCTTGCTCCATGGTGGCACCCATTGCAAGCAGATGCAAGGGCAAGTCATTTGTCCACTTGCAAAAACACCGGATGTGTCCTCCACATGTCCAAAAAGCTATCGGAGATGCCATTGTCTTCGATCCATAAAATTGTAACAAAGAGGTTCGCTGAATCCACGTTCAGCAAATGTGCTGATAGTCTCACTGGTGTTCTTGGCTTTTTTACCGGAGTTTTTTTTTTTTTTTTTTTTCGTTTTGTCGGAAACTTTAGAGCCAATATTGCTCATGTAAATACTAAAGGATGCATCCAGCAAGTTAATGCATTGGGCACATCGCACCGAAGTTCTGCAACACCCACGACATAGTGCAGGTCTATGATGAAGAGGGGCGGTCGGGTAGTCTAGTGGTTAAAGCGTTTGCTCGTCACGCCGAAGACCCGGGTTCGATTTCCGACATGGGTACAATGTGTGAAGCCCATTTCTGGTGTCCCCCGCCGTGATATTGCTGGAATATTGCTACATGCGGCGCAAAATCAAACTCATTCACTCACTCTATGATGAAAACACCTGTCTGCAAGCCAGCCACACAGGACGGTGCGTTGACTGCTCGTCTATGATGGAAAACGACTAGTAGAAATGAAAACTGCCCAGTCAAAGAGGGAAAATGAACAAAAAAGTAAAAAATCAAATGAATCCTCTTGGTGTATTAACACATCACCACAAGGTGGCGATTAGAAAGAGAATGAGTTGGCTGGGGAAACCACGTCTTCAGCGCGTGTGGGTCAATGACAAGAAAGCATGACCATAGTGATCAGTGTTCGAGTGAATTTGTTTTTTTAAGAACCTGGAAGCCTTTGTTTCTACATAGTATCGAAAGAAGAAAGAGAAATGCATAGTGTGAGATAGGATAAGTTTAAAGATTATTTTTTTAATGCCCATTATTTCTTAATCCTTTTTAACTCCACTTTAGAAAATGCACTGATCATGACCCCCGTCATAAAAAAACCTCAATTGTTGAATGACGTCAACACTCTTCAGCTATTACGTTGTTTCTAGTGTGACATCATCTATAATTTATGAAACAGCAAGATTCGAACGACGTCAACAATGAAGCTCGGATGAAATAAACAATACACAAGTGATTTTGCCCTTATGGTGGTTATTTCTTACCAAATGGGTAATAAAGCACTCTATTTCCTTTTACAAGGAAATATATTTTGTGGTTAGGCGAATTTTTTTATCTACTATGCGAACTATTTTTGCAACACCAACCCCCAATTCACACCCAACATTGCAACAACCGCAAAGTTACGGCTGAAGACTCAAGTTGTTTTTCAGTTGTTTAACTGTTCTCTTAGCAACATTCCATATATATATGGCAGCAGTCTGCACATAATCGAGTCTACGTTATGTAACAATCAACCAAGTCACCAAGTCTGACTGACCATCACCAAGTCATTTAGTCACCTTTTACGACCGGCATAGGTTGATGTGGGGCAATATTATTATCCCAATTCCCACAACTGTGACGACTCAAGACAATTTACATCTTGTGTACATCTTCCAGTGACAGGGTTCTCCACACTGGCATCAATCTTAGTGACGTCAGCGGCAGCTGTTCTCTACACTTCTATTGTGAGTTATTCTTTGGCCATGGTTACCGATCATAAAGGGTATTTGTGATTATTTTAAAACTATTGTTTCTGAAATGAATTTATATTTTGAATCCTCTTTCCGAGGAAACCATTGTAAGTCTTCGAGCTCTGACTGGCAATCAGTTCAGTACCCCAGCCCCAGAATATCAAATTTGTTGTTTCCCGATTGGTCATTCATTGTTTATTACTTGAGCAATGCTGCTTAATTGATATATATATTTTGATTTAGTGAAATGTAACTTCGAAATGCACTATTTTCATTTATAAAAGAGCTCTCAATCTGACACTCAATTTCAAGCAATGTCACGTCAGTATAAAACTTTCAAGAGCAACGATCTATTCCATCAGGTCACATTTTATTAGCACCTCTTCCTCGTTTCTTTTCTGATAATGGCAGTGACCTGGAATTGGTGGAGTTTTTAAGCATCGCATATTCAGTAGTTTCATGTATCCCGAACACATTTCACTTACATTGTTATCTATAATAATATAATAATTACGTTCCCAGGGTGGCCTGAAAGCGGTGATATGGACAGATGTTCTCCAGTACACCCTAATGTGGGCTGGGTTACTAGCAGTCACAATAAAGGTGAGAAGTATTCACATATAAGTAGAAATTTCACAAGTAGCAAATGATAACATCAAATATTTCTAGAATCATATAAGGAATAACGGCACATCACGTCACGAAATACGGACGTAGTCGTCCACAAAGTCTTTCATTGTTAGATGTATGACAAATAAGTCCCTACAATATCCAAAATTCTCCTGTGATGTTGTTTAGGGTGATGGGATAGGTTCGTGGTTATTGTATTGGCGAGTGACACTAAAGGCGCGTGTGCCCCCCAAACCCAACCAAAGTCATAATATTGCTTTACTGGAATATTTCCTTTATTGATTTGAATTGTATTCAAATCTTAAATGAAATGAAACAGGGCACCATTGACGTAGGAGGAGTGCAGGAGATATGGAGCAGGATGAGGTCTGGAGGAAGACTTACTTTAAAGTGAGTACTGGTTTTGTCATAAGCGAAAAGGGATGGAGGGATCTGTTGCAGGGTTGTTGTTAGAGGGAGATAAGCCTTCTATTAGATGATCTGCTGTACATGTATTCAAGTCGCAGCATGTAATTGAAGTGCTAGTAAAATGTCGACTGCTGTCATGACTAGATTTTAATAACTGTCATTGGTGGCGAGTGATCATTCGATATATACTCTTCAAAAAAAGAAACTTGACACTAACTTTCAAAATGTAATATAATGCGATTGTTTCAAAATAGGACACAGAAACCATAATTGAAACACTGTTTGAAGATCAATGTACACAATGTTCAAAACATTAATCGTGTCACCTAGACAGACACACGTACACGGTACAGTTAATGTCACAGGGGTACAGAAAATGTCAGTATCGGTTGTGTCCACCACGTGCATCAATCACCGCTTGACACCGACGACCCATAGATGCAATCAAGTTGTCAATAACACGCTGTTGGATGTGCTGCCATTCATGCTGAAGTGCATCAAGAAGCGCCGGAAGTGTTTGGGGCGGTGGATTCCTTCTGCGAACGCCTCGATCCAACTCGTCCCACAGATGCTCAATCGGGGACAAATCTGGTGACTGGGCTGGCTAAAGTAATGTCTGGATGTTGTTGTGCTGTAAGAAGTCCTGACAAACACGAGCGTTGTCCTGCTGGAACTGTCCGCCATGAACGTTGACGTGATGAAGAACGTAAGGCTGTAGGATCAAGACTCTGTAACGCACACCTATCAATGCATCTGCCACATGCTCGAGAGGCGTCCTGCCACCGTGATGAATTCCGGCCCATACCATGACACTCCCGCCGCCAAATGGGACAACCTTCTGCACACAGTTGGCGGCGTAACGTTCACCCCGACGTCTGTAGACACATGCGCGCCCATCAGCACGTGTGAGTAGGAAACGGAACTCGTCAGTAAACAGTACATTTCTCCACCTTGCACGTGACAATCTAACCTTCTGTTGGCACCAAAACAGACGGTCCGCCAGATTACGTGGGGTCAATACATGACGTCGAACAGGTCTCGGAGGTGTCGCAGCCGGATGTATCGATCTTGTGCTTGGGTTGTCACCCTTGGTCTGTCGTCAACTCTGTTGGTGTTGTTGTATCGGGTCCACAGTGCGGAGATTGTCTGTCTGGATATGCCAAAGTGCCTGGCAACCTCTTGCTGAGTTGCTCCAGCTTGTAATCTCCCTATAGCGTTGTTCCGTTGAGCTGCATTGAGTCTTGGCATTCTGTCACCGCCTCTACTGCCGTTTTAAGGACTGCATGAAAGCCGTTGATGTGGATTTTTATACCCATTCAGCAGGGGGGCCTGCATGCCTAAATGCAGGATCCTGTGCTGCACGTTTTTTACAGGCGGTTGCGTTTGGATGAAGCTGTAAAATTGATCCCCAAACGCTACGTTTATGTGCTTTGCATGTTTTCGCGATTTATAGACACATCATCTTTCTGTTTGACTTATTTGGTTAATGTAATTATTTTAGATATTTGGCAAAAAGTGGTTTTACATCTATGTCAAGTTTCTTTTTTTTAAAGATTTTAAATCTGAACACGCCGTTTTCCTGCCAGCTTCCAACATTATCCTACATTCAAGAACGAAGACAAACCTTCATAGTCTGAACATTCATGGGTTTACTTTCATTGTTACTACGGCCTGTTATTAATTTTGCTGCTGACAATTATTTGACCCGTTGTCTTGCCTGTTTTGATTGTAAACTTACAGTGGTGTGTTTGAATATATCCTACGATTCATCATTGATCTTGTATGGTCATCTACTTTTTTTACAATTTTGTTCTGTGCCAACTGAACTATGGGTTAACCTGTGGGTTTCAATGTTGAAATCACCTTGTAACACTTCACATGAGTACAGGGCTTGAGGTTTGGGATGGATCTGCAGCAGGGTTATGGACAGAGGGAGATTATCCTTCATATGACCTCAGTGGCTAGAGGATAATAAATAAAAGCAACAAAACCCTTTCCATATTCATACGATTGTACGATTCCGACAATATCATGAGTGTGTGTAAATAGTGATGATATCAGGTGTACACGAAAATGTGAGAGTATCCTGCCCCTCCAGTGGCACCCATCACAAACCCAGGGTAAAGGTAAGTCAACTGTTAACCTGAAAAACATCCAAGGAAGGTCTGCAGGAGGGTATAGTGTTTTAAAGGTTTGAGTCATGTCACCATGTAACTCATCTCAACAAATATATATCGGCCGATTTGTCTGGTTAATTTACTCAGCATTATGATCATGGTTATTATACATACACACCATCCATCCTGTGTTGTGGTGTTACCGCCCAGTTACTAGTACCGCTCATACCATTGTTTGAACCTACTCGCACAGGAAATAATGAGTTAGCCTGCATATCAGGTGGGATTGTGATCCATAGCTATACCACTTACTGGTGGAAGATACATGGTTCATGTCCATCATGTAATGCCCACACATTTTGTTTGTGTTTTCAGATATGACTTTGACCCGACTATCCGCCACACCGTGTGGATCGTTGGATTTGCCGGAATATTTAATCCACTTGGTCTTCTTTTCCGACCTGCCTATCTTCAGCGTATTGCCGCCACGAAATCACTCACCGACGCAAGAAGGTATGGACACATGTTTCCAGTTTCTTTTGCTTTCATAATTTGATAATTGTATACTAACAGCATCATAACTGGAGTGGACGTCTGGTTACAGCCTTCAGACAGGAGCTACAGGCGCGTTAAAACATATCAACTCATAGCTTACAGTTTCATAATGTTTTTGCAATATTAAGTGCCATTAAAACAACAGTGGTGGTTCGAGGTTACATTTTCATTCATTCATTCATTCATGCAGGGGTATTATACAATTTATACATACATCCATACACCCTATATGGATTTATATCATGCTAGTATCCAGTTATATCAGGAATGAATATTACTTTGACTGATGGTCGTGTACGAAGACAGCCTCATGTTATGATCAGGTTGATTTGTCTACCTTCCTTCACGTTGATGAACGTGCCATAAAAACAGTACCGAATGTTTATGTTAAAGGGCGATGATACTTGGCCTCATCTGCAGTCCCTTATTCGGAATCCTTTGCGTCGTCAGTGGTCTTGTGGCATATGGTTACTATGACTACAAGAGATGCGACCCTGTAGCATCCAATCAGATCGACAAAAGTGATCAGGTATTGGTTAAAGCAAAGGATAAGCACCTTAGGGTTTAACATGAAATAGTAGTTACAAAAGCGTCAGTTCAGTGGGTCAGCACAATCGAATTTTTATTCAGTCCTACATGCGCTGTAAATACTGAAAAAACTTATATATATATATACACAAAGAAAAAAGTTAAGAACACCCCTATTTCTGAACCATGACAAATGGCAAAAATCATGTCATGGGATGACTGACCACAGAAGCTGGGCGATACCAATGTCATCTGATAGAACAAATATTTGACAACAAATAAAAAAGATACTGGTGAGTTGTGATTGAAATTTACTGACAAAACCATCATGGTAACACATGTACTGTTTTTGACCTTAGACAATATCTAAAAAATGTATGGAGCTGCAGGATTAAGTAAACGAGTTACGTTGGATGTTCCATGTGAAAATGTTCCTTAAAGTCTCTTCTTGACATGACACGTGAAACAGATCTGTAGCGAGTATAACCGCCACGTGCCCGGATGACGCATTCCACCCTATGTCTCATGCCTCCAGTCAGATTTGGATCCGTTCATGGGTCAACAACAACCACTTCTGATGCAATGCTGCTTCCAATTGGCGTAAATCTTGAACAGGAGGATCTCCCAAGCATGTTCAAGGGGGTTCAAATCTAGGCTCATTGCTGGCCATGGTAGAGTCGTTATTGCATTGGCCCTCATGTAATCCAAGACTGCATGCGAACGGTGAGGTCTGGCATTGTCATCCATGTACTGAGGTCGAGTAGCAAGAGGGTGGTTGTCAAAATGAGGAACGACGACTGGCCTCAAATCGTCGCGGATGTAGTGAGCTCCGGTTAAGATGCCCCTTATGGTGACCAAATCAAACCTGCAATCATGTGAGATACATAATAACTCGTCTAGGCCTCAGTCCTGCTGCTTTCAGTCGGTTGCTGATGGTTCTGGTGCTGAAACAACAATTGGGCAACCACATCTGTTTCAGACGAGTACTTGTTAAAAAGGGTTCTCGACATATGAGATGAAGAAGGTCCCTGTCTTTGCGATGTGTCGTCACAGGAGGTCTTCCGGATCTGGGACGGTCCTGTACATTACCGGTTTGAGCATGTTTCTCAACTAAACGGCTTACGACAGTGTGATGATACCCCAAATTCCGACCAAAGACATTCCTGCATTATACATGCTGATTATTTGCCATCTTGTAGCGTTTGGTAATTGCCTTCGTGCCATGAGCTTTCTTCATGCATGGATGATTCATCATCTCGAGGAAACACAATTCTTCACGCAATTATATATTTCATGACTGTTACACATATTGGGACCAAACAATAATGAAATATATGAGGGTGTGCTTAAACTTTTTCTTTTTGTTTATGTTGAATAAAGAAGAACAGCATCCACATAGTTCTTCCGCAAATATTTAAACATCTATGTTACTGTGTGACTCGAAAATTGTTGCCAATGTTCACCGAAACTGTGACAACATATTTAAAACTGAGAAAGTGCTGAGTGAGACACATTTGACTTGCCCTCTTTCTCTTCCATTCACTCTCTCTCTCTTCCCTAGGTATTACCTTTCATGACGATCGACATTTTCCAAAGCATGCCAGGGATGCCAGGACTGTTTCTTGCTGCACTCTACAGTGCGTCTCTCAGGTCAGTTTTGGATCATAGGGACGTGGATCATAGGGACGTGCTACACGGACACAAAGAGGGTATATGACGTCGTATTCACAGATGGATAACCTTACAAATATATTTTACCACCTTGCTTATCACTTTTCATAGTTTGAAAACAAATGGATATTGAGGTGCCAAAATGCCTGGGTATGTTATTTCCTTTATTTAAAATTCAAGTATTGCATATAAAGTAAGATAATAATAAATAAAAGCAGAGTCCATTGTATGATTCCTACTACATAGTCATGATACCCGATGTTCGCTGTAAGGTGAACGTATCCTGTAACGTGCAAATAGGTAACCACATCGACATAACCTGTATCTGTCTATCAGCGATATCTATGACTGTCGGAATGTGCATACGTTAAGTGTACAACCACATAGACGTTTACTTGACCTGGAATGAAAAAACTTCAATACTGTTATTTTTCAGCTCATTATCATCAGGACTATCGGCCCTTGCGAATATAACATGGGAGGATTTCGTAAAACCCCGTGTTTCTGCAATGTCGGAGTTCAAACAAATGGCTGTTGCCAAAGTCTCAGGTATAACAGATTTAAAAGAGTTATTGCTTCTGAATTATATTTTGCATTCAAGGACACACAGTCCGAGTTGGATGTTATGATCTGTTGTTGGAGATACATGTTGCCGGACATGTAAATGTTCATTGAAACACATATTGTCTCTTTTGAGACGTTATGTACAGCAGGGCATCATTCATGACTTGTCACGCCCGGTCGCCCACAGGTGGCATCATTTCAACAAGACAACCATATTCGGATGGTGCATCCACGGAATCGATAACAAGCTGCAACATTAACAGCTCGGACAATTTCTTGGTTGAGACCAATCAGTGGCAAGACCGTACTCAATTCATTGAGGGAGCACAACATCTGGCCTCTATGACCTGCGACACGCCCAATGTTTCCAGTGTCCTACTGTACTGCCGGATGAACACTCCCCCATAGAACATGTCTAAAATGAGATGGAACAACGCTTACAGCGGGACCAGAATTAGCTCATAACGCCATCTCATTTGTGTAGATCTTTGGTTGATATTTGGAGTAACATCCCCCAGGCTGTTTTCCGTCATCTTGTGTGTTTAGTGCGTGCCACTACCTCACTTTTATGAACGCAAATAGTGGTCACACTACCATGTTGGCATTGTTAATAGAGTGGTTTCAGTACCCATCTTTTAGGGCGTGTCGCTCTGTCTCCTGTTACCTAGTATGGGTTTGTCAATGAATTTGTTATGAGGAAACATTGTACAGACGAATAACCTAATATTTTATTGTTATTTTCAATAACATAGCATTTAAATCACTTTATATGAAGCACAGTTACTTTTTCCATTAGTACATTATTTATATTTATGAATCACTTCCATTAACTAAAGGTGAGTGTATCCTGCCCCATCGTTGGCAACCGTCGCAAAAACAAGTAAAGACAAGTCAAATGTTCACCTGCGAAACAACATGTTCCTTACGTTCGGGCAACTTAGAATATAGACGTTACCCACCTCTATTGTGCCACAATTGTAAATGTACAACTCAACGGTTGCTTCAGTCAAGTCATTATTTTCCGTATTTTTGTCGGTAGCATATTTTGATATACCTAAATGTTATGATCGCTCTTATGTCTGCTTCTCTTTTCAGTGGTGGCGTGGGGCATTGCTATTTGTTGCGTGGCGATATGTGTGTCATCCATAAAATCCATCCCCCTCCTTCAGGTGATAACAGGATAAAGCACATTATTTTTCTCTCAACGTATTGAAGTAATATTGTTGAATAGTGTATTGATAATTAGTCCGTCACTTTTTTCATCTTCCTACTCCAGGTGAAAAGGTTTCAGGGCCATTATCTGTCTGAGAGTGTTGAATTATATTTGATTTAATCATTTACATATTTTCATTTTTAAAGTTTGGCTTTGAATAAAGACAAGGAGGAACTTTGTTTCAGATCTATTACAGCGCCAACGCAATCCTTGCTGGGCCAATGTACGGCCTATTCTACCTCGGTGCCATATTCCCGTTTGTCAATACAAGAGTATGTATACATTGCTGATTTGCCCACATCAATGCACCGAAACTGTAAATATACGGTCAGCGTACAGGTTCTAGTAAAACATGATTATAACATTGCTAGTTTCTGATGCATAATTACATCTACAGAGTTTCTTGTTTCTTGTTTGTTGTTTATCAATATTCCAGCTATATGACTCTGAAGACCAATTTTAACTGGGATCTTCACGGGTGTCATCTACAGAGATAACAATTTATGTTTGCATGTATATTTACAAATCCTAAGATATATAATGTTGATGCCATGTTTATCAAAGGTCATTTTCACCTTTGAGACTATTGTGAAAGACGGGTGTATCTTTCATTGCCAGCTACTGTTTCACTAATACTTTGAAATCCTGATAATTGGCAATTGTTGGATCTTAAGGAATTGCCTTGATTAAGGTCAAGGCTGGACAAAATGATTTTGAACTGGAAGGTAATTGTAGTATTGCATGACTTTGCATGTTTTAGGATATGGTGGTGAAATGCTGGTTCTGTGTTTACAAGACCTAGTTTCTATATATCTAATGACATACTATTTCTCGTCTACTTCGCGGGTTTACATATTATGAAAGTATCCTAGACTGTGTCATCAATTAACACTTCATCCATCTCCAAATATCCCATGAACGTGGCACCGTGATTTTCTCCTAATTAGTCCTTTGTCGTCCTCTACTGTTTGGCAGTCTGGTATTACGATAACCCTTGTATGGCAGCCGCGAGAAGGACACCCTTCCTTGCTGGACTATCATAATTACTCCGATATGCGATTCCTCTCTTTGTGGTCACACATTCACAGAAGGTCGCGTTAAGTGAACAGTGAGCAAACTTTGACCACCCAAACAAATTGAAGGAAGCATCGGTTCCTCTTCATGTCTCAACTTCCTCGCTTCGGAATTTTCGATCTGAGCAAAACACAACATTCAATCCTGAGTAAACCCTGTGGGAGTAGATGTGGTGATGATCAGAAACTATTTGAACTTCCCAAATATATTCTTTTTTTGAGATGCAGATGTCAGATATGCTTGTCTGAAGGCTTTTCTCAATCGTACTGAGAATGTATAAGCATTGAGGCTAATTTGCTGATTAAAAAACGTCACCTGACTCAACCTCCTGGAGTTTGTAATGCAGAGGTATCGTATTTGGGTAAAGGATCTGATTTTCGTGAGATACTTTAATCAAGAGACACGAATGACATATAGATCTGGCTCATCACCACATTCGTTTAATACATGAACCCCATGTTCAAATTTTGTTTTCGAGCACCATGGTGTATTTCTACCTTTCAGGTTATCTCAGAGGTATGTAGCTCATGTGCAAACTTGGTATTGACGTTGTTTCTGTACCCTTTTGTGAAAATGAATACAACAAATATGTAAACATGGAACAGTATGGTGCGCTCTGTGTTCCTGGTGCAGATGAGATATATACACTTTGCTTTACTGTCCATGTATCGCATGTGTGGAGGACTAGAACGTAACCAAAATATTCCTGTGTTCCTGTTTCTGATGACGAATTGAGTGGGAGAGTTTGTCTTAGAAATCTCACAGAATGTGTCTATCCTCTCTTGGACTGTCTTTGCTGCACTGATGGCTTGGCAGAAGGCTGAAAGTAAATTGAACATAACGAACATAAACTATCTTCAATTGTAACAACTCGGCTAGCTTAGCTTGTATTAATAAATAATAATAGTATCCATCCTCTCTCCCTAGAGCTCTATTGTTGCACTGCTGGTTGGGCTCAGCTTTCTGACGTGGCTGGTGGTAGGTGCTAGTATTTCCCCAGGGGTGAGGAAGACGCCCCCTCTACCACCTGGCCCGACAGATCACTGCCCGAATGTCAACCAGTCTCTGCCATACCCTATGACGACACTGAACTCAACCAGTGATGATCTACACCAATATACGGGGTAACACATTTTGCTATGTTAAAAAAGAAACAAACAATGTATACTCTGCAAAAATGTCACCTATCATTGTCATTGACCCAGGTTCCAAATGGCACACATGGAACTGTAGATTTTCATGGTGAAGGTCATCTGTTCTCAATGTCTTGTTTTCCACCATTCGAGTCCAAAACTGATTAGCATCGTCTTCCCATGGGAGCAATCAGATCCAGACTTGTGGCCTGGGGAATGTTCACCCACCCTCCCTGTAGTGCTGCCAACTGCCAGAGGTTCTGTGGTTGTTTGCTGGCGTGCTCGCAGTAGTTGATCCAGTGCAAATATTCGATTGGGTTTAAATCTGGAGACGTGGAGGGTCATGGCAGGACATAACGCGAAAATGACGTTCGCTCGGAAGGACGTGTGGCCAAAGAATTTCACAGCTGAATATGATTCTCCTGTTTGCAGTCGGCCCATGGCGTTGTTGTGTTGGGCTTCCGTGAGTCGTGGCATGTTTCGCTGGTTACTTGCTTTAAGATTGTGATAGCATGCAAATGAAAACCCAACATTTTCATAGCCCAACAAGTGATGTTGAACGTGCATATCAGATTGGTGTGTTTCGGCGCCAGGCTGTCATGTGGTTGGGGTTTTGCGATTTGTCCATCGTTTCACCTCATTTTAGCAGTATCTCATTCTTTCAAAACAAATCAATCCATGTCCATGCAGAAATGTCCAATTCATTTTTGGTATTAATTTTGTATGGATGTCGGCACACTGACATATTTACGATTTTACAACCTGGATTTTTTTCTGCTGAGTATATATGATGGTTAATCCCTGAACTGAACTCAACCAGTGATGAATCTATGCCATTATACTGGGTAACACTCGCGATGCTTTGCTTTGTTAAACAAACAAACAAACAAACAAACAAACAAACAAACAAACAAACAAACAAACATACAATAAATATGAATGTTAATACCTTTCAAAATTTATACGTCAGCTGCTTATGAGTTACATCAAAAAGTATCTTGAATTGTTGATATTTGCTTTGAAAAGAGGAATTACGTTTGTTATGATAATAAGGAGGATGAAGTCAAATACGTCTCCACCCTGAGAGGTATCATCTCATGAAATTCGCCCCTAATGATTACATATTCAATGTTTTCTGACAGTCTGGTTATTAAGTTATCTATGATTTCCTTTCAGGTCTGGTCTCGACGCCTTCTACAGCCTCTCTTACGTTCTGTACCATGTGTTTGGATTCCTCATCGTGCAGGTGGTGGGCGTTGTTCTCAGTCTGGCCACAGGTAAATGCCAATATGACCAACTAATATACTATCTTCACCCTTCCAGGCTGAATATCATTCTAGTCCTATACTGAAATGTTTCATTTTATATACGTTCGTAGAAATTATTCAATTGAACACCATATATATTCGAAGGGAAAACGAATCTAAACATCGCTGTGAAACACACTTTTTGACTGAATACTGCAGGTGGAAACAAGGATGGAGTTAACCCTCTCTACGTCAGAAAATTCTTCTTCTGGAGGAGTGAGCCGGAAGAAGAACTTGTGATGGTCAGTATCATAAGCCAGAAGCCTTGGTCGCAGAATTATAACCTTGTAAAATGGGTACCTTGTGAAATTCACCTAATCTGATCCTTCAGAGATGAAAAGGAAACAACTGTGAAATCGTATTCAGCTTCTTATTTAGACCTGTGCAAAGAAATTCAACATACAAAGCTGGATAACGGGATGATTTTCATTTTCTAATCGAGAATTTCATCGTCATGCTATTTCTCATTTCTCAACTGTTTAGGTACTTTAAATCATGTAACATGTATTCAAATTTCATGGAAAGCCACATTTCGCTTATGACTAACCTTTCCAATTAAGACCTCATCATCTAGGGCCTTTTTAAGTCATTCCATATAAAGTCTATGGTAGACATCAATCAAACACCAAACGTAACGGATTGGATACTTTACTCAGGTTCTGCTACGTGTCATCGTATCCGAGGCTTCAGACGTTGTACATTCCGTCAGTAACTGGTTCGTCTGGTTATTCGAGTATTTCCAGGGATTTATTTTTAATATTGCCCACTGCAGCAACAACAAACAAATAAATGACTACCATGTGACCCATGCATCCTATCCCAGTACCAGGGACTTTATGTTGGCTCGGAGCTATGAACCTAGGCTTCAACATGTGCTTCTGCTTTTCTTGCAGACTTCAGGAAGGTTTGCTGACACATCAGATGCCCTGGTGAAAGGACCAAGTGGCTCAAACGATGAGGAACAAACAGAATCGTTCATCACGAACAGAGTTTTATGATTATTGGAATTAATTTTCATATTATTTACACATTCAGGACACGGGATCCGCATTCACTTTACTTTTCTCGGCATTTGTACACCATATTCAAGTAATTTAGACAATACTTAGTCGTTACTCTACTTTTCTAACATCCTCTTCCAAACACAATTATGTTTAATTCACCTCTATTCACAGGTTTCTCTGCGTATATTTGGCTTATAATAATTCCATCAACCAAATGTATTTTATATAGTATTATTAGTTGTAGTAGTATGTACAGATTAAAATAAAAATAAAAATGCAGCAAAGAGGGTTTGGTTGGTCCTGGCACAGTCAGGCTGGTTAGGCTCATCATCAGCTCAGGGCCCTTGCCCCTCTACACGCAGCCCAGACAGGGAATGGGACTTCTCCCAGGAAGCGCTGCCTAATCAAACCAACCCACAACTTTTCAGAGACTGTCAAGACTCCCCAACTCTGCAGCCTTCTGCATTACCCAGATTGTCAGAAGGGCTGTATTCCTTGTAGCAAACCCGGGTATTCTCCCAATGTCAGTCAACAGATTGGGGTACCAAACCTAAATCACCGACGACGTTGACTTGACAGAACGGAGACCCTGAGGCCTGGAGGAAATCGGGAAAAATCCAAAGTTTTAGAGCCAACGGGGTGGGAGGGTCCAGGCCGACCCACCTGTCGAGTTTCAAGACGTTATCACAATTTTTGATTTTCAGCTTCCATACGTATTTTTGCAAGTCTTGGCTTGACAGAACGGAGCCCCTAAGGCCCGGAGTAAATCGGGAACATTGATGTTAATAAGTATATATACCTATGTTGTTCAGCACCATCCATCAATTGCTTGATAAAGGTGTTAGGATCTACACCGAAACGTCGCACTAATTGTAATAAAGAAGTTGTTCATCCATAGAACTTGTCTTTCTTCATGAATATATCAGTTGAACAGCGGTGTAACCAGGGGCACTGTATTTTTATTATTCAACTATGATTTACATAAATTTGTATCTCCATCTGACAGAAAATTTTAGAAACGTAAATGATCTAAACAGACCATTTACAGAGGAAGAAAGTAATCTTGTTTAAAAGTGTTGAAATCAAAAAGGACTCCTGGACCTGATGGTCTTCAATGCGAATGGCTGCAAGTAACAAAGAACTATACACCGACACTAAGAAAACTGTTTAATAAACTGTTTGACCGTCGTAGATTCCCTCCCCAGTGGGGAAACAGTATTATTTGTCCACTGCACAAGGCTTCGCTCGTCACGCCGAAGACCCGGGTTTGATTCCCGACATGGGTACAATGTGTGAAGCCCATTTCTGGTGTCCCCCGCCGTGATATTGCTGGAATATTGCTAAAAGCGGCGTAAAACCAAACTCACTCACTCACTCACTCACCACTGCACATGGCAGGAAATATCAAAGAGCCTAATAAGAATAGAGGAGTATCCCTTATTGACTCATTTTGTACAATAATCTGTGTTGTATTCAAGAAAAGACGGGAGTTGTGGTGTGATAAAAAGAACATGCTATCTGAAATGCTAGCCGGTTTTTCGGCCAAAATATTGACCAGATCCAAAAATATTTATCTGAAAAAAGGGGAAGATTTTGTTAAGTTTTTATCGATTTTGCAAAAGCATTGGATCTTGTCAATGATAAAGTTTTATTCCAGAGGTTGATAAATATTGGTATGAGGAGGGCAAAATTTCTAAATTTTGTTGTATTAATCTATCTTCTTATGTTAGAACAGGCAATGGATTAACTGATTACATTGGGTGTAATATTGACATCCGTCAGGGTTGCACTTTACACCCACCAATAATAACCATTTTATGAAGCAGTTGTTTAATATGTTGGACATAAATGGTGTAAATGGTATCTTCGTCTCCTCCAACTACCCCAGTGTTTCAGCTCTTTGATGTGCAGTTGATGTACACTGTATCTAGAGCATCTGGCAATTCAAATAGAAAGGACAATTAATGTACTTGAAGATTTTTGTGTTAGTACTGGTAAGAGACTAAATCTGAGTAAGACAAAGAAGATATTGGTATTTCGGAAAGGTGGTCGACTCCGCTCTTATGAAAAGTGGTGTCATAAAGGACAAAACATTGCTCCTACACTCTCATGGTCTAAGGCACAAAGCTGTTTTACTCATGGAACTCATAAAACACGTTTAAACATTTCTTGGAACATATAGATGTTAAGGAGAATTTCAAGACTGTTCCCAGAAAAGAGAAAATAGTGCAAAGTTTCGCACAATACGGCATAGCGAATATAGACAGTTTGGGCAAATAACAGCCGCTGGATAATTCAAGCGACTGTTCCATACACCACTGACAGTCCAATAGTGGGGAACGATAATGTTATTTTTTAGGAACTAGTTTTTATCAACGACGGCCCAGGAATACATCACACCTCAGAGAATTCCTTTCACAACTGTTTTTACGACAAGGGAGAATTCCTTTCACAACTGTTGCTACGATAAGGGAGAATACCTTTCACAAATATTGTTACAAGGGAGAATTCCTTTCACAACTATTTTTACGACATGGGAGAATTCCTTTCACAACTGTTGTTACGACAAGGGAGAATTCCTTTCGCAACTGTTTTTTACGACAAGGGAGAATTCCTTTCACAACTGTTGTTACGACAAGGGAGAATTCCTTTCACAACTGTTTTTACGACTTTTACAAGGGAGAATTCCTTTCACAACTGTTTTACGACAACGGAGAATTCCTTTCACAACTGTTGTTACGATAAGGGAGAATTCCTTTCACAACTGTTTTTTATGACAAGGGAGAATTCCTTTCACAACTGTTTTAACGACAAGGGAGAATTCCTTTCACAACTGTTTTTTACAAGGGAGAATTCCTTTCACAACTGTTGCTACGATAAGGGAGAATTCCTTTCACAAATGTTGTTACAAGGGAGAATTCCTTTCACAAATGTTTTTACAAGGGAGAATTCCTTTCACAAAATTTCACAAAACCTTTGCTAGGTCACGTTGGTCTGTTTCATTGTCATTTTTCCTAATATATATTTATCTTTCTATTCAGGGGCCATCGTAACGCAGCCAACGTCCTATTGCGTTCATATCCTTTGAGAATTGTACGACTTTCATGCAGCTATTGCCACCTTGCGCCTGTCACTTAAAGTCGCCAATTGCTCATTATCCCAGAGAGGAATATGAAGAGTTGTTTTTACATTGTGTAGGTAAGTAATATTTAGGTTACATAGAGCACCACATGCAAAGGTAAATTGTCTTTGCAGCAACAGAAAATCCAATAATGCTCCCACACGAAAGAGCTTCAGTTTCTGTTCACTCTATCTGCCACGCCTAATTAAACAATGGTGTAGTCGGCATGTCACAAACATGTATTCACAATGTCGCCCACAGTGACTGAAAGAAGTCTACTGCATTGACACGTCATTACAAAGAGATCAAAAATAAATTAATATTTTACCATCAATAAGCAAAAATATTATTACTATTATTATTAAATATAAAAAATACCATTATGGAACCAACTACAGTCATTTGTCCTTGTGTTCAATGTAAGTGTCATATTATGCCTTCTTGTAAGATGCAATGATTTAAAGGAGGCAGCTCACCTGCGGGAATAGAGGGCCATTGTCGACTACGTATTGAAGAGAGGAAAAATTATGTATGTACCTTTCCTTCCCACAACAACAATAGGACAGGAATATAATTGCAAAAAGGAAAAAGTCAAATCTAAAAATAAACCTTGCTGCTTGCAGAGTGTTGTTTTCGAAATGACTGTCAAAGAGTTCCTGTATCATTCCTCTGTCGTACCTGTTATTATTCCCCGCCACGATATATAGGTATGGGTGCTGTCCATCCCTCTGTCCTTCCATCAGTTTGTCATGTTTTGTTTCCAAAACAGAACTCAAAATCCATGAGAGATATCTTAACCAAACTTGGCACAAGGATAGGTCTCATGGTGAACTGGTGTCTCTTGATAGTTTGGAAAAAAATATATTTATCCAGTTTCCATGGCAACAACTTTGACTTAGACAAAAATATGCGGTAGTGTTCCACACCTCCTGACATGTCATATTGGCAGCAAATATAAGTATTTCATGCTTGTTTACAATTTATCAGAAGAAAAAAGGACTTTCTTTAAATATAATAATTTCATTTTCAAATTTGTGTCAATGCGTTTTGGTCGGGAAGTAAATAAGTTTGCAAGTGATGACAAAGCCTGAGGTGATTTTGCCATATAATCAAGAGTATCACCTTCGGTATGGTGATTGTTGTTTCAGACGACTGCACCAACATCGCTGCCGCTGTGAAGGAGCTGATCAGAAGGAAGTATGTGTTCAAGCACACGAGCCAGCTGAAGTAGTGGGACTACAGTCACAAGCTGACACAAGATAACCAAACTGTGAAGAACTGCTTTCTGTGATACCAACATTCTTGTTTGGGGAGTATTGACAACTCGTTTGGATGAGTGAGAACCTATATTTTCCACTTCATGACTCAAGAGATGTTGCTGCCAGTCCACCTTAAGCAATATCAACGTGAATATGCGACAGCTATGACCTTATCTGCTTATGCTGAATCACTGAAGTAATGTGTGTCTTCCTATCATAAAGGTGCTGCAGTGCAATTACTGCTATGAACCAGTCTGTATCATCTAATCTTGCAGTGTGAGGGTAATGTGTTGGTCACATTGTTAAAGCTGTAGATCGGTAAACCCCTCTTGCTGCTTTGTACCTTAAGCAGAATAGTAACATTCAAACCCACAATCATAGGTTTCTGGTGTGCTCAGCGAAAGTAGTGCCTCAGACAACTGGGCCACCCATGGCCTGACAGGCCAATGAGATAGCTAGATTGAATGAGATATGGTCGCACATTGCAAGTGTCTGGCTTCAGCTACTTGCAAGTCATCTCGCATGCTTGGAGACTTTCTACTTTTGACTGTATTTATCATATTTGAATAAAACATTCATCCCCAGAATATACTGTCCTTATAATGTCAGAGGTATCCGACTCGCATACATGAACCGCCTCACATCCCCAGCTGTTTGTAAGTGGAATTTTTATTTATTTCAGCTGTGAAAAAGCAGCTGTATGGTATTATTTGCATGGAGATGTGTGTTTCAGAAGGCACAGTAGAGATGTGTGTTTCAGAAGGCACAATGGAGATGTGTGTTTCAGAATGCACAGTGGAGATGTGTGTTTCAGAAGGCACAGTGGAGATGTGTGTTTCAGAAGGCACAGTGGAGATGTGTGTTCAGGTGAACACAGGAGATATGTGTGTTTAGGACCAGACATTTATTATAAGCAGGGTATTTGGGGAGGGTCATGAAAAAATGGACACTTTATCATAAAATATAAAGTGCACATGCATGTTGTCTTTTCAGGGGGATCATGTAAATAATTTAAAAATAATCTAAAAATATGACTAGTGTTAGGGGAGGGTCATAAGTGACTAGCATTAGGGGAGGGTCATTATTTACAATACACTGGTGGCTCAGAAACCTCTGAACGCACACACACACAAAGTAATAAATGACCGGTCCCTTAGGTAATCAAAGTGGAAATGTGTCTTCACATAGACATGTTAGAAGACCAAGTAACGCATAACATCTGACATCATCAGATGCCGGTCGTCCATTCATGTTTTCAGCTTTGTCACATCTGTCATATTTGGTTGGTCACATCAAACCTTGCTCACAAACATTTAATGTTATGCATTGAAAATACTAATTCAACAATATTGGCAAACATCTCCCTGATAATACAGTAAATTGCCAAGTAAAATATTTCGTGAATATGTGCTTGCTTTAATCTTAGTTCCAGTTGATTACTTCCTGTAATGTGGCATAGATGAAGAGGTAATCTTGGTTTTATATTCTTGTTTATTCACTTCTAAATTTCTAATATCACAATGAAATAGGTCACATTATCATCATGATTAAGAAGAATAAAATAGCTTCTCAGAAAGTTTAATTGCTCAAGAGTCAATTATATGATCAATAAATTGGTCTACAGCAGATTCTTGTATATTTTCTAAGTGAAACTGTTTTACATCACATGTGGATCTTGTCAATGCTTTAGCTTGAGACTTGGTATAGGTTGGATCATAGTGATCTCGTAAGATACTCTCCACAAATTCTTCAAACCGATCATGTGCTAATAAATCATACCAGTCATACACCTTCTTCTTCCCAACAAATCTCGCTAAAGGTGCAAGTGTTGTTTTCAGTTTCTCCACATCAGATATCCAGTGGGGATAATCCTTAATGATGTGCCGAACACGTTCAGACATGGGTAAATTCACTTCGTATCTCTGTCCTTCACCCATTTTGTCAAACAGTGTTCCTGGGATGGTAACTCTGCCAATCCGCCTACTCTCGGACTCTACCCACACAGGCTTGCTGCTGTCCAGCTCAGATATCTTGTCCCGGAGGAGGGACTCCCACATCTTCTGAGAGGGCTGGGTGTGGTTGTGCCACAGACCGAGGGTGGACCCCTTGTGGCAAGCTAAACCTTCAAGGTCAAGGACTTGTTGGCCTCGTTCTGATAACTGGTGAAGGAGAAAAGTCTTGCCACTTCCTGTCAAACCTGAAATGGTTATGAAATGGTAATAGTTATCATAAGTCAGTGTGAATCATCCACTTCACTTTCATCCTCATAGGAGAACAAGAACCAGATGTTTATTTTGTTTAATGTTTGTTTTTTGACAAATGACAAGATGTCACACAGTGATGAAAGTTTGAGAATAAAGAAAGAAGCGTTTTCACAATATTCAAGCATAACACAGCAGGGACACCAGAAATTGTAAATTTTACATTAAACTGTATATTTATGATAATTATCCCATTTCACACCATGCATTTCTTCTTCTTTCGAACATTTTGAGGAAATGTGCTTGAATAAAGTTTCCAGCTTCTAAAAACATTTCACCTGAACACATCCCAGTATCACCATGGTCACCACCCAAACAAATGGGTCACGCATTGTTGTGACCTATCACGAACTAATCACCTGCATCATTCTCTTTCTCTTAGCCTCTTCAGGCTATAGGAACTGTGATGCAGGAATGGACTGGGGGGGGGGGGGGGGGGGAAGGGGGTTAATGTGAGATAGGATAAGTATTATAACTACATAAATTAATGTAAAATGTACAACTATTTAAACTTATCCCACCTCACACTACGCATTGATCCCATGCGCTGGACAGTGGGCCACAGATACAAGGAAGCTGTTGCTAAACAGTGATACAATCAATATCAGCTATAACACTGTCAAGTGTCGTGAAGACAAGAACTCGTGAATGGGTAAAAATATCATAACAGGCATCAGGACCCTTTACGCTAGTCACACAGAACATGATATGGGGTTTAACATGAGTCATGTGGCTTCACATAGGACATCGTTACAAGATGTAGCTTTCAAAAGAGATCTATTCAGCGTATGACTCATAACCGTCTCCAGCCAATCAGTTCTACAAGACAGACCACACAACTATCAATTGGGTGAGCTAGCTTAAATATAAAGTAATTATCTGAACGAACAGTACACTACACCATTTCATTAATTTACAGGACCCTCATATTGCCTGCATGGACCGTTAAAATTAATTATTGGGGGTCCCCTGAACCCCCACTTTTGTAAGTCAAGGTAAAACCCTGGCTTCAACAAAGCTATCAATCACGACTGCAGGGAATGATGCATGCTAAGACGAGAAGATCGGTAGTCAGCAGGTGTGGAACCTCTAATAAAGGCATCTTTCACAGACTTTGCGTGTGACACAGACACAGTGATGGATTCCATTGCCGACAGAATGGTTGAAATGAGTGCTGGCGTCCGTCAAATATCCATGTGGGCAAGGTCTCTATCATCCACAATAGAAGTAGTACAGGAACGATTGGCGCAGAGCGTAGCAACATCCCCATCCAACACCGGAGCAACAGCAGTTGACTGACCATGAGTGCCAGTATCATCGAGGTGGAATCAAGGAGTTTGCAGTCGATCTAAAAAATGTTGAAAAGAAGCAAAGGCCTTATTCAAATAGCGAACGACATCCGACAGGATAGGCCTGGGAGGCAGTATGATGGCAGAGTAACCGTTGTTGGGTAAGACGAAACACAATAGCTGGTCTTCCGCAGACACACTACGCCTTAACTCAAGTCTATCTGCAATCGAGTGAAGGATAAGAACCAGTGTCGATAGCAATCCCTAGATCGATAGCAGTCAGCACGAGATCTGTAGTCGGGATAAGGCGGGTAGTGGCCAGGCGATGCATAAGGGTAGCCATGTATATGACGATAGTGATTGATTGATGGATAAAACTGAGCCCAACCGTGGTGATCTCTGTATTCGTCATGCCGATGTTGATCCCTGGATGATGTCCAATAGTCATAGCACTGCGGGTCCTGACGATGGCACGATCTGAGTAGCTCATAGCTGAGTGTTGATCCTTTGATGAGCTGGGGAGGGTCAACAGTTGGGACAGTCGCAGCTGGTGAGGACAAACTGTCCTTTGAAATATTCATGTGTATGTCTAAGGCTAAAGGTTGCTCTGGTGTAGGTGTGGTAAAGGACGTACTAGGAACAGACGACTGGTTAGTTTTGCCGGGAATGTTGTCGGTGAGGAAACTGTCAGAGATGACGTCGTCTTCTACCGACAAGGATGGTATAGTGGACGCAGGAGCTGGTTTCACGGTTGTAATATTGGAAGAGACAGCCAACTTAGTGACTCAGAGAACAGTGAGCATAGGAAACATGTTCGGTCTTGAGAACAAATGCTGCAACAGTATCAACAATGATCATGAGGACCAGCTAAGGAAAACATATGCCTACAATCAACACAGCTGGGTGTTTAATTGGGTCTGTTCCCATCTTCTTCTTGATGTAAATTCGTAGATGTTAATACAAAGGAGGATTCAGGTCAGGCAAAAAAATGTATTCTTTGATACTCATCACCCGTCTCCACGGGTTGGGGGTGAGGAGAAGGATGTGGCAGGGGTAGTCAGGTGATTAGTTTGTGTTAGGTCACAACGTACAGGATTACAGTGCGTGACCTATGGTGATGCTGGGAAATGTTCAGGTGAAATGTTTTTAGAAGCTGGAAACTTTATTCTAGCACTTTTCAACATAAGAATCAAAAGAAGAGGAAGAAATGCATAGTGTGAGATAGGATAAATTTGAAAACTAGTAAAAAACAGCGCCATGTTCCAGACAGTGATCATAGAGCTATAGAGCTATCATGGCTATAGCAGTCGAAAATCTATGATAAAGTGTGAGGTACACTTAGCACTACAAAAGTATTATTGAAGGGGGCCCAGGTCTCCCTTCAAACACAGGGCTACAACAGATAAAGAATCATTTAATGACACTGAAATTAAATAATATAATTAAATAATAAAATATAGATTTAGAGCATCACATGTTTGTGCCATCAAAACTGTTGATTACAAAAAAGTAGAAAAAGCAATCTGAGGTCATAGAATTTCTCAGACAAAACTATTGTCAGCATAAATCCACAGGATTCACACAAATATTAGGAAAACCAACCTGTTATAACCCTGAAGTTCATCTCCCTTGGAAGGATGTCGAGATCCTTGGTGACAATGTGCCGGTATGACTTATAGCCCCCCTTCAACACAAACACACGAAATCCAATCTCGGCCAGAACTATCGCCAGACTGTTTGACCTCTGACCTCCACGCCAGCAGTACACAAGAGGTGAATAGTTTTCATCTTTATCCTGGAAATAGTTTTCAATATGTTTGCTGATGCAACTGGCGACATATCTGGCCCCCAGTTTCCTAGCTTGGAAGGCATTGTCTGTGTACTGAGTACCCACTTCAACGTGCTGGTCCTGTGTCAGCACTGGCAAATTCCTGGCACCTGGTATGTGGTCCAATGAAAACTCTCTCTCTGTGCGGACATCTATAACTTCTGATGCCTGGGGTTCAAAAGGATTGCAAGTCTGCTGAGGAGGAGATCTGCACAAACAGCTTGTGGAATGAAATGGAGCAGTCGGATGTATGGCGATTTTGACGTGTCTTCTCACACAGAGTCTCCCTATCTGCATCGTCAGGCGCATCACACACCATGGAAGATTGCCGTTCACTGATTGGACTTCTACAATGGACAAAGATGTGCTCAGAAACATGATAGTGATCATAGGAGTATTGTTTGTTTGTTGTTGAACAACATACTCGGCAATATTCCTGCTATATGATGGAAGGCCTGTAAATAATCCGAGTGAGTTGGATTTTAACGCCGCTTTTAACAGTATCCCAGTTATATCATGGCGTGTCAGCTTAATGAGGGAGGAAAGCCCCAAGTGATGCAGGTCTTAGACGTTTACCACTTCGGCGAAACCCACAAGCATGGGTCTGGTGCTGACAAACCTAGAAACATAAGAATGGCAAACCAGGATTCGAACCCACAATCATAGGTTTCTGGCGTGCCTAAGGGACTCAACTCTGCACAGTGAATCGCGGCGCCTTAGACGACTGGGCCACCCGTGCCCTCGTATATAATCCGAGCCTGGACCAGTGATTAATATTGTGAATAACGATCAATGCCATGGGGGTATGATGACACACTATGAACCATGTCTCTGAATCTGGCCACCTAATCTATTTGGTCGTCATGTAGGACCAGCATAAGAAGCTAGCGATCAATTCTAATCCGGAATACCCACTTTGAGTGATGAAAGACACAAATGTTTAGATCTGGATTACATGTGAATATGTGTACACCTGAATATCTTTTGGTTGTTTAATCAAATCTAACAAGAGACAAAGCTCAGCCTCGTTGCAGTTGACCTGGGTCTTGTTCCACAAAGCGATCTTATCTCTAGGAGTATTGTAAGCCTATGTTAAAGTGAGGGAGTTACCATCATCTTAGTGCCAGGAGTATCACAAGCTTATGTTAAATGGCGTTACCATCATCTTAGCGCTAGGAGTATCATAAACCTATGTTAAAGTAAGGGAGTTACCATCATCTTAGTGCTAGCTAGGAGTATTGTAAGCTTATGTTAAAGGGAGTTACTATCCTCATAGCGCTAAGACTGCTTTATCTTCTTCAGAAATACTGTGAAATAGATTTAGTTCCTGAGCAATACAATGGACGTCCATTCCTTCCATATAAATACTGAACAGACATCCAATTTAAACAGCATAGCCTAAACTTCAAAGTGATGCAAGGTTCAAGCCTTGGATTCAAAACAATATTTTCTTTCAACAACAATATTTAAAAAGAAATATCTATAGTAACAGTCGCAAACACTACAATGTGACATGCAAGTATCGGTAATTGTGTTCTGACCAGACAAACCAGAAGTTGACGGGACGGGCAATGATTCCTGCCATCAGCATACACTGGCACTGAATGAATCAGGTCCCACATGGTGACTAAAAACATCAAACAGTTGATGGCCTCCAGTACAGTAAACTACTGTTTCAACAAACTCAAAGGGACCACTAATTTTAGTTTGTTATATCCATAGTTCGTTATAAACATTTCGACTGTCACAACGTTCTAAAAACACCTTGGTTTCGTGGATTAACCAATCAATAAAAGTTTACTGAAAATACTGAATTTCCTCACTCGAGTCATCGTTTTTTATACACAGAACATATCCACTTCAAAGGCTATAGCCTAATCACTTTAAATCTTTAAACATAATATTCACAACAGATATATCATTGAAAGAAATATTTCTTATAGCAAAAGCAAACCTGCTAGGTTCGATACCAAGTGGATGTTTTACCATGCTAGCTAATGTAGAGGTGTCTACTTTCGGAGCTCAAAGATCTTGACTTATATGTACAATGGTTCTTAATTGTTTTGATGTCACTATATTAATTCTTATTATTTGTTAGTACAGAAGGTGAGTGGATGTGAGTGTGAATGTGTGTCTATATATATCAGTGTTCAGTTTAGATAAATATCTAAATCCATATTATCCATACCTTCAATATCAATCTTCCTATTAGTATCAACATGCAAAACAATAGCTTACTAATTATTGCTTGTGTTTTCAAAAGTTGTCTATATATTTTCTATAACTTGGTCCAGGTTCTAGCCTGCGTGTCAGGTCCCACCTGTAACAGCGACTCAGAAATGAAATATCAATTACAAAAAAGAATTATCCAATTAAAAAGACAGTTTCATAATTCATATCTGGGAATTCTATCTGGTCTATATATAATGTCATATTTTCATATCTCGAAATGATGAGCAGAAGTCAAATGACAGAAGTACTGCATGGGTGATATGTTGTGCTATCAGTCTGTCTAGATTTCCCCCATACACAGCGTAATAAATATTTTTCACTTTGTCATAATTCCATCGTGATAACAAAAATATAGACTGTCGACGTGTGTATTTAAAATTCAAAACAGAAAAAAATCACTGCGTACCTGGACCTATGGTACTTTTTTTCTAAATCAACTGTGCATCCAAAATACTACTGCAGAATTTGGAGGCACATTGGCCATGTCAAGTTCCTCGCAGCGATAGCCCGTTCGCGGAGCCGTAATCATTAATCGGGAAGGTAACGTAGGTGTCACACGCACTGGGGTGGAGCCTGTGGCCCATGCTTATAAGGGAGATAACTCCAATCGAATTTATTTGGTTTGTTAAAAAGCTTGTCTGAAATACGAAATACGAAATCGTGTAGACTTAATACAGAAATGCGATGGCACACTATGCCAAAGGCATCAACACTTGAAACAGAAATGTCTTTGTGTGTCAAATATATCTGATTTACAGACCGATTTGCACACACACTTGTTTCTAATTTGCAATATATTTGTTTGGTCCGTGTTATATATCCGGTCCAAAATTTCTGTGAGAGCGCCATCTGCGGACGGAGAAAGAAAAGTTCGTTTTCTATTTCTACCTCAGTTTATGCTGATAATAAATAAGTTTTGCGACATGATTACTTTTACTGCTATACCTTCCTTGTACAAGTCAATGAGCATGATAGCAAAAACAGATATAGTTAATATTTTATGAATTTACTCGTTTTGCCTAAAAAGTCAACAACCGGCTCACTGATTTTGACATGGGTCGTGCTGGTAGAACCCAGTCAGGCTAATGACAATTTTGGCGAACGTCCTTTCGCATTTCTGTATTGTGTGAATGAGGTTTTCAAAAACGTGACAGGTTTAACGCGAAGGCGGTTGACCCAAGAACGAATAAGCAGGAACTGCTTTGCTCTGCCTGAACTGGCTCAAGTCCGTTGAGTTACGGAATTTCCAGAATTATACGAGTCTATTTTTGGATGTTTAGGTCATAAGGTCTATAAAAGAGACATTGCATGAGGATAAGTGTTGATAATAGTGATTTGTGTCGGAGCAAGTGAGGTATTCATGATGCTGTTTTTGTTGTAGTCTGTCAATAACTGAATGTCATTTGTCATGTCTGTTTCATGTTTTGATATTGTCATATAATGACACATCTTGCTGTACATATTATCTCACTGTACACAGCATAAAAAGAGTGTTTAACAGACACTAATGACACTATTTATTCTGTGTGACATATTATTCTCATGATGAACTCAACACATCTGATATGAAATGTTAATGATATCTGGGATGATATGTAGGGATTCATCTCGGATTCCAAACTAACTGCCTTGGCAAGCAAGATGGGATGAAACTGTTCAAAATTTGATTGTTTTAGTGTTCTTATTTTTTGTAAATTCTGAGGAATTAGGAAATTTTAAATTCATATTGGGAATTTTAACTAACATTTGCTGCAGACTTGGGGCCGATACTGACCTGATCAAGATAAATCCCTGATATGTGTTCTTTAATCATTGTCAATACAACAGTACTCTTTTGTTATAAATGTTGTGCAGTACTTTTTAATCAATCTGAAGACATCTTCATGTTTCATTTTGTGTCACATTTATAATGAGAGTGGACATTTTGAATGAATGTTATTTAACACAAATAGTAGCTGTTACCACAGCAGCATGAACATTTATGACACCAATAACCACACTAGGGTACAATAACACACTTACCACTTAGCTCACACATTGTTCTACAACAGTCCTGGGCTGCTTGGGACCTATTCTGACCCTGAATCCCCACAAGTCTTGTACTTTTGAATACTCTAAATGTTTACAAACTAAACCAATATGGTGTTAGAAAACTATTTTAACAAATTGTCAAGTTTAATGTTACTTTGCAAACTAACTGATGCTTGTTGAAAGAATTGTCTAGAATCTGGATCAGGTTATGGTGAATAACCTGGCTCATGCTATCATTCACTGGTTGTCTAGGCCAGACTACATTAGTGAGTTTTATCCAGGCGGACATTATGTATAGCATATTTAATGAAATGGTAACATGTACAGTTGCTTCCTCCAATTAGATTGGTTTTGACATACTTTAATAATACTACCAATATCATTATCAAGTACAGTAAACTATGTTTATAACAAACACTCTCATAATGAACTGACCGAGATAATGAAGTTGTTTTTTAGTCCTGGTCATTTGTGGTATGTGTGCTGTATATGTGCTTATAATGAACTATGGTTATTACAAACTAAAATTAGTGGTCCCTTTGAGTTTGTTGTAACCATAGTTTACTGTAACTGAATGGATGGCAACCTAAACTTGAACAGATGATGATCCTTGGTTTGCGCATCTTCCCGATAAGTCCAGTTTCCACCCTTGCCGAACTAGGCTGGAATTCCTGGGCTCGATCGTAGCGCCACCAGTGGCTATTACGAGTTATGTCCTTTCTATGCCTCTACTATTGACCAATCAGATTCCACCTCTCGTATCACTTGCATTTGCTTCAAACAAAACGGTAGCACCCATTCAAGACGATCTGATCGATAATCAAGATCTATATTGTGATAAAACGAGTCTTACATCGTGAAGTGCATCAAATCACATGAGCACCCTGATTAAAAACATGAAAAGATTTAGAAAATATCTGTTAACAACGAGTTAGCGGTGCACATGCTTTGCAAATCCTGCAGTCGACCGAAATCTGCATGGCACTTTACGAACCAGACTTCGGTTTCGGTGCGCCATTTGATTGGACTATGCATAGACTTGTTAGTCCAGCCAAAATATAACTCCATAATACCAGCCTAGTTCGGCAAGGGTGGAAAATGGACTTTTATAGTCAGTTAACTCACCAGGAAGATGTGGTTTGTGAGGCTCTTATTGCACATCTAGCCCTCCACTGACATGTTTACCTTCAACTGATGCTGTGAAAATAAAAGTGTTTTTTTACTAATCCTACTCACTCTTGAATGCCATTCACAGACGTCATAGTGTAGTGTGTTTACCTTTGTTTTCAGTTATCTCTGGTGGGTTTGGAACACCATGAGTATATTTGGTGGCACATCACAATTCGGTCAGTCCAATATGTTCGGTTCATCCACAAACAACACAGCATACAATCCCATGAAGGACATTGAGGTAGGTGAAACCTTACTTATCAAGACAAGATAGAACCGCTAGTGTTAAAGAGAAACAGTAGTTATATATGAAAGTAGTTAGGACTTGTACTTGATTTGTAAGAAATGAAGTTGGTAGGGTCCTAGAGGTTTGCTCCCATACAATTTGAACTGAGGTACACCCAAACACGCCAAATCTTTGAGTTTTACCATAAGGTAAGGAAGCCTTTCATGCTTAATTTTGGAATTAAGCTAAGTCATTGGAAGGTATTCATACATGTGAACGAGTTTGAGTACTTTTTAATCATTTATTGTAAATTTTCTAATAAATTGTATATTTATATACTTATCGTATCTCACACATCCTAGAACAAAGTTTCCAACTTAAAAAAACACCACTCACCCAAACACATCCCATACATCACCAAATCACCACTGTGATCATGGTTCACACACCACTAAAATCCCGTGCGACACGACCCCAGCGATCTGATCACCTGACATATCCAGCACCCTCATTCTCAATTCTATCGCTATGGTGTTCGGACGTTATTCTTGAACAGAGAATTTTTGTTTGTTTGTTTTGTTGTTTTTGTTGTTTTTTTTGGTTGTTTTTTTTATATATAAAATTTGAATACACAACATCACTACCAAAGTTTCCACACCAAGATCGAAGAATAAGAAGAAATGCATAGTGTGAGATAGCATAAGTTTAAACATTTATGTTTGTTTGGAATGTCCATGTTGAGAACCATGTGTGTCTTGCAGGTTGCTTCTCCCCCTGATGACAGTGTAAGTTGCCTCAAGTTCAGCCCCGGTGCTCTCCCCTCCACATTCCTTGTAGCAGGCAGCTGGGACAACAACGTGAGTACTTAGTGATACACTGTTTATATATGTCATTGTTTATTATCAGTTGTCTAAGGTGCTGCAATTCACTTTGCTGAGTTGCGTCAATGGTTGTGGGTTCGAATCCCGGTTCGCCCCGATTATGTTTCTAGGTTTGTCAGCACCATACCCATCCTCGTGGGTTTCACCGAAGTGGTAAACGTCTGAGACCTGCATCATTTTGGGCTTTCCTCCCACATCAAGCTGACACACCGTGATATAACTGGAATACTGTTATGAGTGTCGTTAAACCAGACTCTCTCACTCATTGTTCATGTGAATAGCACAAACAAAAGGTCTTTGGGGACATTCATAAGAGAGCTTTAGTCTGAAAAACATCTTGTGTACCTACTGACTTGTAGACAATGTACTTCTTGTGGCAGGTGCGTTGTTGGGAAGTGCAGCAGAGTGGCCAGACGATCCCCAAGGCCCAGCAGACTCACACAGGACCAGTGCTGGATGTAGACTGGAGTGATGTAAGACCTTCTAGTTTTTTTGTTTTTTTTCTTCTTCTTTGTAAAGACCTTCTATGTATAATATAGTCAAGTCTCGTTAATCCAACACTCGTTAATCCGACAATCGGCTTTATCCGACACTAATGATGGGAACCGATTAAATCAGTGCTATTTTGATCCGTTAATCCGACAGTCTCGCACTCCGACTCCGACTCCCGACTCCGACACACCTAATTTGCAACGAATTACCGAAGTCACTCATTATTCATTCTAGTTAATCCGACACTGTCATCAGCGTACTCCGTGGTCATCTGCCCGCGAGAACACAGCCCGTGTTTTGATGCGAGACTAATTGGCTGGTAGCTGCGTATTACAATGGCTGTAGAGATAAACTTGCTTAACAATAAACAATTAATGCTTTGAATAAAGAAAACAGGATAAATCACTTGCTTAGATTACCTCAATCTTATTTATATTTATTTTATATTTTTTATTATTTGTTTGAATCCTTATCTATCACGTAGTGTCCAATTTTCAATCACGAATGTTGATACTACTACATTTCGTTTATCTGACATACTCGTTAATCCGACATAATCATATGCAACCATCAATGTCGGATTAACGGTACTTGACTGTACATGCTTTCGCATACTGTTTTTACAAAAAGCATCCTGAATTTCAGTGACTGAATCAAAAGTAAAAAGAAACATAAGATATATTTTATTATCCCAAGGGAATTTTTTTTGCAACGTAAGAATCTCATCAGCTGAATACACATGATTACACTATAAAGTAGATATGAATCACTGACTACTTGATTAGATTTTGTACAATACCTTTAGTTGATAGGCATTCTTTAAGGTGTACAGAACACTATGAAATCACTACCTCATATAGTCAGTGTGTTGAACAAACAATACAAGACCTTTTATGTGATTATTGAAGCCAACATTTTGGATCCAGTAAGCATAGGACACAGCATTAACAATCAATACAAACACACTCACTTTTATAACATTTACGTTATAGGCCTAGAAAATGGGCCTACGTCTGCAACACTAATATTTGTTTCTCCGGTGACAATGTTTCAGAGCTTGAGACATAACACAAACCCATTAGTAACAGGCATACAGTTTCATTGACAGTTTCCTCTGACGTCAAACTAGTAGCCATGTGCTTATCATAGGGGGGGCGGTTGGGTAGCCTAGTGGTTAAAGCGTTCGCTCGTCACGCCGAAGACCCGGGTTCGATTCCCGACATGGGTACAATGTGTGAAGCCCATTTCTGGTGACCCCCACCGTGATATTGCTGGAATATTGCTAAAAGCGGCGTAAAACCATACTCACTCACTCACTCACTCACTTATCATAGGACAGAAAGATTTCCTGCACTTTCAGTGAAATTAAACAATGTTAAACAGTACAACCTGAACAATTGTTCAGAATATGATAATTCATGTATGAATGGTATGACAGTACAGAACTTGATTCATCAATCATTACCCAGTCAACTTTATTTTGAGATGTGGGATAGTCCAGTGGTCGCTTGCCACACAGAGCCAGGTTCTCTGTCCCATCCGTGCACAGTGTGTGAGGGGTTTTCTTGGTACCCCAAACATGACATTACAGGAATCCTGCTTGAAGCAGCACAAGCTCACTTCCCTTTTAAGCCCTTTTGGGATTTCAGGCTGGAATAGGTCCCCAGCAAACCCGCTGCTGGTTGTAAAAGGTGACTACTGTATTCAACATAATAAGCGCCCCAGGCCCTCTGAAAATTAGAAATAGGGGTATCTTATTAGAATATTATTTTGGTGAAAAAAACAGAGTTGAAAGATCATAAATTTCTTGGTTTATGCTTACACCCTGAAATGTTTATATACGACAGATATATTTTTCCAGAATTTAATTTAAGGGTGCATACAACAGACAAGTGCATATTAAACATGAATAAATAAGACTTGTGTACATTGATCAATCGGAAGGGGTGCTATTTAGGATTGTTCACTAGCCAATATATTTTCAAATATTATCGTGGGCCCTTATTAGAGCGGGGCGCTTATTACGTTGAATACGGTAAGTGAATTTTACCGTCAGGCTCGATGACTTGGTGGATCATGTCATTGTACCCTAACGGCATGGATTGTTGCTTATAATAAATCACTGGATTCTCTGGTCCAAACTTGATTAATTTATTTACTTGTCATCGTCATATAGCTGGAATAGTCCTAAATGCAGCATTAAACAGCAAACAAATAAACAAATAAATCCCCTCCTACATGTCCTAACTGAAATATACAACCTTGGGTTGATTCTCCTGTGTCTGAAGCCCAGACCTGTCATGCCGTGGCTGGAACTTCAGTGTGTAGCTGACCCGTGAAGATGCCGGGGTAGAATAGGTCTTCAGCAACCCATACTTGGCGTAAAAAGCGACTATGCTTGTCGTAAAAGGCGACTAACGGGATCGGATGGTCTGGCTCTCTGACTTGGTTGATACATGTCATCGATCCCAATTGCGTGGATCGATGCTCATGATGTCAATCACTGGATTGTCTGGTCCAGACTCGATTATTTTACCGACCGCCGTCATATAGCTGGAATATTGCTGAGTGCGGCGTTAAACAACAAACTAACAAAACAGTGTTTCTCCAATATGGGTTGGGTTTAGCCACCTGACTGTTATGTACCAGTAGTGTGTGACAGTTGAAGGCTGTGTTTCCAGGATGGCACCAAGGTGTTCACTGCATCGTGTGACAAGACTGTGAAGATGTGGGACCTCAACAGCAATCAGGCCTTACAAGTAGCACAGGTGAGATACAGGCAGGCTTTACAAGTAGCACAGGTGAGATACAGGCAGGCTTTACAAGTAGCACAGGTGAGATACAGGCAGGCTTTAGAAGTAGCACAGGTGAGATACAGGCAGGCGCTACAACTAGCACAGGTGAGATACAATCAAGCCTTACAAGTAGCTCAGGTGAGATACAGGCAGGCTTTACAAGTAGCACAGGTGAGATACAAGCAGGCCTTACAGGTAGCACAGGTGAGATACAGGCAGGCTTTACAAGTAGCACAGGTGAGATACATGCAACTTTACAAGTAGCACAGATGAGATACAAGCAGGCTTTACAAGTAGCACAGGTGAGATACATGCAACTTTACAAGTAGCACAGGTGAGATACAAGCAGGCTTTACAAGTAGCACAGGTGAGATACATGCAGCTTTACAAGTAGCACAGGTGAGATACAAGCAGGCTTTACAAGTAGCACAGGTGAGATACATGCAACTTTACAAGTAGCACAGGTGAGATACAAGCAGGCTTTACAAGCAGCACAGGTGAGATACAGGCAGGCTTTACAAGTAGCACAGGTGAGATACAAGCAGGCCTTAAAAGCAGCACAGGTGAGATAATGCAATTTTACAAGTAGCACAGGTGAGATACATGCAACTTTACAAGTAGCACAGGTGAGATACATGCAACTTTACAAGTAGTACAGGTGAGATACAGGCAGGCTTTACAAGTAGCACAGGTGAGATACAAGCAGGCGTTACAAGTAGCACAGATGAGATACATGCAACTTTACAAGTAGCCCAGGTCAGATACAGGCAATTTTTCAAGTAGCACAGGTGAGATACATGCAACTTTACAAGCAGCACAGGTGAGATACAAGCAAGCTTTACAAGTAGCACAGTTTAAATACGTGCAGGGCAAATCAGAAACCTGTGATCGTGGGTTCAAATCCCCGTTTGCCCTGAATATGTTTCTAGGTTTGTCAGCACTGTACCGTGCTTGTGAGTTTCACTGAAGTTTTAAAAGGCTGAGACCTTCATCACTTCGGGCTTTCCTCCCATATTAAGCTGACACGCCAGATGTAACTGAAATATTGTTTAGAGTGGCGTTAAACCCAACTCACTCACTCACTCACTTACGATAAAACAGATTTCGTCATCTTGTCTGTTTGCATACTTACATGATCAGCAATGTAATGGTGCTAGGTTTAGGTTGTGTTCCACCATGGCTACAATGTTGTGTGGCTGTTACAGCATGATGCTCCTATCAAGACAGTGCACTGGGTGAAGGCCCCCAACTACAGCTGTGTGATGACAGGCAGCTGGGACAAGACTCTCAAGGTAAAGTCATACAGGGTTTCTGGTAGCTGAAGGTTTTCTTCAGAATAGGTCCTCAGTACCCCATGCTTGTCTCTGTAAGGATTTGTGGTCAGAATAGGTCCCTAGTACCCCATGAATGTCATCATATTCCAGTTGCATGGATCGATGCTCATGATGTCAATCACTGGATTGTCTGGTTCGGACTTGATTATTTACAGACCGCCATCATATAGCTGGAATATTGCTGAGTACGGCATGGTCCTTGTCAGAATAGGTCTCTTGTACCTCATGCTTGTCTCCCTTTAGGGATTCCTGGTCAGAATAGGTCTCCAGTACCCCATGCTTGTCTCCCTTTAGTTATTCCTGGTCAGAATAGGTCCCCAGTACCCCATGCTTGTCTCCCTGTAGAGATTCCTGGTCAGAATAGGTCCCCAGTACCCCATGCTTGTCTCCCTTTAGTTATTCCTGGTCAGAATAGGTCCCCAGTACCCCATGCTTGTCTCCCTTTAGTTATTCCTGGTCAGAATAGGTCCCCAGTACCCCATGCTTGTCTGCCTGTAGGAATTCCTGGTCAGAAGAGGACCCAAGTACCCCATGCTTGTCTCCCTTTAGTTATTCCTGGTCAGAATTGGTCCCCAGTACCCCATGCTTGTCTCCCTTTAGTTATTCCTGGTCAGAATAGGTCCCCAGTACCCCATGCTTGTCTCCCTTTAGTTATTCCTGGTCAGAATAGGTCCCCAGTACCCTATACTTGTCTCCCTGTAGGAATTCCTGGTCAGAAGAGGACCCAAGTACCCCATGCTTGTCTCCCTTTAGTTATTCCTGGTCAGAATAGGTCCCCAGTACCCTATGCTTGTCTCCCTGTAGGAATTCCTGTTCAGAAGAGGACCCAAGTACCCCATGCTTGTCTCCCTTTAGTTATTCCTGGTCAGAATAGGTCCCTAGTACCCATGCTTGTCTCCCTGTGAAGATTACAAGTCAGAAAAGGCACCCAATCAGAATATCACTGATGCTTGTCTCAAGAGACAACCAAACTACTTATACTAGTAGACTCAGTATCGTATCTGTTAAACAAACATGATGTGTATTATTATTGAGTGTATTATAGTATGTGATGCCATGTTTCTGAATAATGTTGAAGTATCTTTCTCCCCCAGTTCTGGGACACTCGGTCACCAAACCCCATCATGAACATCCAGCTCCCCGAGAGATGCTACTGTGCTGATGTGGTGAGTAATAGCCAACCACAGGTAACCATAGGTAACCACAGCCATACCACAGGCATATAACACCTATACCACAGGCATATAAGAGCCATACCACAGGCATATAACACCTATACCACAGGCATATAAGAGCCATACCACAGGCATATAACACCTATACCACAGGCAATAACAGCCATACCACAGGAATATAAGAGCCATACCACTGGCATTCAACAGCCATATCACAGTCATATAAGAGCAATACCACAGGCATATAACACCCACACCACAGGCACATAACAACCATACCACAGGCAACCACAGACACGTGACAGCCATACCACAGGCATATAACAGCGTTATCACATCAAAAGTACTCGTAGCTTTCTGTGTCCATACCGACCGTGAAGATCTGGGTTAGAATTTGTCTTCAGCAACCCATACTTGCCGTAAAAGGTGACTATGCTTGTCGTAAAAGGCGACTAACGGGATCAGGTGGTCAGGCTTGCTGACTTGGTTGATGCATGGCATCGATCCCAATTGCGTGGATCGATGCTCATGATATCTATCACTGGATTGTCTGGTCCAGACTCGATTATTTACAGACCGCCATCATATAGCTGGAATACTGCTGAGTGCGGCGTTAAACAACAAATCAACCAACCAAGCCGACTGTGAAGATCTGGGTTAGAATTTGTCTTCAGCAACCCTCTTTGAGCAGTTTGGGAAGTGTGCTTACATACTTTCATCAGTATCATATGATAATTATGAGGATAATATACCTGCAACATGCGTGTTCCTGTTGTAGAAATATCCCATGGCAGTTGTTGGCACAGCGGGTCGGGGTCTCATCATCTATCAACTGGAGAACCAGCCTCAAGAGTTCAAGAGGATGGAATCACCCCTCAAGTACCAGGTGACCAAAATGTTACTGTGTATTACTGGTTTTCTCTATGTGGTGTTTTAAGTAGGAAATACTTGAACTCCTATACACTCATGTGTCATACATACTCATGTAATTTCAAGAAGTTCAGTCATGTTATCAAAAGCAAGCCCTCAAACAGAATCTAAAATTTGCTGACACACCGTGATATGACTGGAATAATGTATAAAGCTGCGTTAACCCCAACTCACTCACTCCTATTGAAACTGAACTCTTGCTTATTAGAAACTGCAAATCAGACTGCAACTAGATCATGTCACCATGCTTACCCGATATTTATGAATATAATATTCAGTATGTATTTGAAGATCATTCACTTATGAACCATTATTCGACCAGGGGACTTTCAGACAGAATCCTCATAGTTGCAAGAAGTGAGAATCGTTCTCAAGTTTCTTCTGACATGCTTGTTAATCCCTTGTTTCTCTGTGCAGCATCGCTGTGTGAGCATCTTCCTGGACAAGAAGACGAATGCTCCGACCGGCTTTGCGCTGGGCAGCATTGAGGGCCGCGTGGCTATACACTACGTCAACCCCACCAACCCCAAGGACAACTTCACCTTCAAGTGCCACCGGTCTAACGGAGCGTCCAACGGCGTGCAGGACATATATGCGGTAAGTTCATCTGTGTGGTGGTCACCTTGGACTAATGGTTGTCAGGACACCTGTGGGGCTAATGGATAGAGCATAGCCTCGAAAGCAGGAGGTTGTGGTCAAATCCCCTGCCTGTGTCATGGTACTTATAAAAAAATGGTACTTATTGTTACCCTGCCTACTTTAAGGGGATAAAACAAGGACTGATTGTCTCTGAGGCATTATTCTGAGTGCGGTATCCATGTTAAACTAAGGGTAGCACTATGAAAATCCAGACTAGTACATGACAGCTTCACACACATACGTGCATGTTATTTGCTATGTAAGTACAATATTCATGAATGCGACATTACGTACCTTAAAGATTCCTGGTTAGAATTGGTTTTCAGAAACCATGCTTGTCATAAGAGGCAACTAACGGGATCGATTGGTCAGGCTCATTGACTTGGTTGATGCATGTCATCCTATCCCAGTTGCTCATGATGTCAGTCACTGGATTGTGCAGCGTTCAACAACAAACAGTTAGAATGAGACATTACACCCATTTGACCTCACCTCATCTAATTGTGGTGGGCATGGCAAAGCCAGCTGTCTCTCCATCATATTGATGAGCTGATGATGTTGGTCTGTTCAGGATTCTTTGTAACGTTTAAAGAAGGGCTTGAAGCAGTGGGGCGGTCGGGTAGTCTAGGGGTTAAAGCGTTCGCTCGTCACGCCGAAGACCCGGGTTCGATTCCCGACATGGATACCATGTGTGAAGCCCATTTCTGGGGTCCCCCGCCGTGATATTGTTGGAATATTGCTAAAAGCGGTGTAAAACCATACTCACTCACTCACTTGAAGCAGTGTCCCAAATAGCTGCCTGCCCCCCTGCCCGTGACTGGTAACTTCTGCATGAAATTTTGTTCCTCCCTTGCCCAACTGTCTGGCAGATAATTTTAAGACTACATATGTATTCAATTTTATCATAACTTCTCATGGATTCTCAAGTAAGTCTTTACATTATTTCAACTCAATCAAGACGCGATTTGTCTCATATTTTTGGCAATATTTCCATATTCATAATGTTTACAATGTGGGTAGGTAACTTTGAAGATGGGCAGCCAAACCTGCCTAACTGTCTTTTCGGGTTTCAAAATTATTTCAAACTTTGGCTTAAAGTAGGGTTGTGCAATATAACTGGTATACCAATATATCGCAATACAACCCTTGCATATTAATATTTTCCAATACAGTTACGGAGGAATTCTAAATATATAATTATAAAAATTATATCAACTATCTTGAGAGGTTTGGGTGGACAGGTTCCTATCTTAACCATGCAATCAGTCTCGTTTATCCATACTACCTATTTTGTAATCAGAAGGCTGGAATTTTGAATGAAGAAGTGCCATTTGAACAGTACAAATATATATATTTTGGGCTCTAACACGTATTGCAATATGCATCACAATACAGCTCTCTGTATTGCGAAGTATTGCAATACAATTAATTTTCCATTTTTCTGTATGTAAAGAAAGACATTGATCTTGTAATACGATTCATTGTTGAAAATGTGATTGACCACTGAACATGAGTCACAAGCGTAAAGGACCCTTGAAGATCTGGGGAGAATAGGTCCTCAGCAACCCATGCTTGCCGTAAAAAGTGACTGTGCTTGTTGTAAGAGGCGACTAACGTGATCGAGTGGTCAGGCTTGCTGACTTGGTTGATGCAGGTCATGGTATCCCAATTGTGTGGATCGATGCTCATGATGTCAATCACTGGATTGGCTGGTCCTGACTCGATTATTTACAGACCGCCGTCATATAGCAGGAATATTGCTGAGTGCGGTGTTAATCAACAAACAAACAAACTAACCTAAAGACAGTATATGATTGGACAATGAGGTGTCATGAGTTCTATTTACTTGATGAAAACACTGAATACAAGATGCCACTCTTCTGCAGGTGAATGACATCTCGTTCCATCCTGTCCACGGAACTCTGTCAACTGTGGGATCTGATGGCCGATTCAGCTTCTGGGACAAGGACGCCCGCACCAAGCTGAAGACCTCGGACCAGTTTGACCAGCCTATCACGACCTGTAACTTCAACGCTCAGGGCAACATTTTCGCCTATGCATCCAGCTACGATTGGTCCAAGGTGAGAACAAGCTAATATTATTGAGAGGTTCATTCTTTGCTGAGAGTACTGGGAGTTCTGTTCTTTAGTTCCCCACATGGGTACCATGAAGCCAATTCTTGGTGTCTCCTGTTGTAATATTGCCAAAAGAGGCATCAAGCCATGCTCACTCACTCACTCCGTCACAATTGACACCTAGTTGATGCATGTCAACGTATCCCAATGGCATGGGTCGATGCTCATGATGTCAATCACTGGATTGTCTTGATTATTTACAGACAGCAGTCACATAGCTGAAATATTGCTGAGTGTGGTGTTAAACAACAAACAAACAAACAAGCAAAAATCATTGTCTAGGCAATAAAAGATGTCAAAACATTGTCAGTAATTCTCTTTGTTGGACAATTATTGTTTTGGATAATTCAAGGGTGCATCAATCAGATTTTGTTAAAATAAGCACATTTTATTTCACATGAAGCTTTCCCAAGTGTTAAGATGACCTTGAAATGTGCCATTTTAATTCAAAATACATAAGCCTGTTTTGGGGCATATCTTGGCAAAGTCAAGTGTATGAGAAGTGTATGTAAAATAACTTTTGATGACGTCACTGCGGAGGTAAGAATGTTCTGTTCTCTGTTATTGTATCGTCTAAGGTGCCGCTGTGCAGAGTTACGTCCCTTGGGCACGCCAGAAACCTATGATTGTTTGTTCGAATCCCGGTTCACCCCGATTATGTTTCTAGGTTTGTCAGCACCATACCCATGCTCGTGGGTTTCACCAAAGTTGTAAACGTCTAACACCGGCATCACTTTAGGCTTTCCATTCACATTAAGCTGACACGCCGTGATGTAATTGGAATACTGTTAAAAGCGGCGTTAAAACCAACTCACTCACTATTGTATCCTGATGACATGGACTGTTGTTCATTTATATTCTCATTTTCAGGGTCATGAAGGCTACGATCCGCAGAAGATGAAGCCACATATCTTCCTCCGGTCCTGCTTTGACGAACTAAAGCCAAGCACCAAGAGGTCATAAACACATCCTGCCCTCCGCCTCACACAAGATGGACGACCGTTGCAGTCATGTCTCATGATGTGCAACAATTATCTTAATATGAACATTATTTTGACATACTTATTCACAATGGGTCACACCATTTGGTGATTTAATAACATGATCGGTTCAAAGTCATAAATCTTGTAAATATTCATGCTAATTGTCATTTTTTGTTTCATCCTGTAAGTTTTTGTCATATGTCAGTGCAAAGTCAAGCTGTCCAAGAATCTGGTCATTATGAGTAATACGAACAGAGCATGTGCTATTGACAAGGGTCCAATCACTGATGATCCACAGACTCGACTGGAGGGATCTGTTTTGGATAACAGAAGGGTGAATCTGATTTTGTTAAAATAAGCACATTTTGTTTCACATGAAGCTTTTTCAACAGTGAGGGTGACCTTGAAATGTGATATTTCAATTCCAAATAGATAACCCTGCTTTTGGGGCATATTTTGGCAAAGTCACCGAAATATATGTTTTGCCCAAAAGCGGCATCAGAAGAGGTCCTCCTGACTGCTGAAATGGTCCAGATCTTAGCATGTGTCTCACCTGGCTTTACTATGTCTCCTTCATGTTACCTGGTGGTCACCTTGAGCTCGTTGCCTTGTTGTAACGTATAGTTGATATTGATGTACATAAGCATGATAAGACAATAAACAATCTTCACCAGTTACATTATTTGTGTTGTCAATTATGTAAATTAGTATCAATATGCTATGATGTTTTTACCTCAAGACTGTCAGATTAGACTCGTACTGGGGCAGATAAAGTGCAAAATATACTAGGAACACTATTTGAGTGAATCGGCAAATTTATGTGAAGAAATCTTCAATATCAGGTCAGTGTCCCTTGAGCATTGATGCTGACACAACATCTGGGCATACTGGATATCAAATGCCACATTGTTTCCCGTTTTATCCTTCGCCATTCGTGTTGTGAGGCCTGGCCAAGCTGTTGCAAAGTCTGGGAACCCTGAGGTCGGTTGTGAACTCTTCTGTCCAGAACATCCCAAAGGCGTTCAATCGGTGACATAGCTGGAGATTTGGCTGGCCAGGGCAGTGTTGTGACACTTAAATGCCCCAGACACTTGTCTGCAACACAAGCTCTGTGAGGACGTGCGTTGTCATCTTGGAACTCAAATTTGGTCCACATAACGTAGACCAGTCCTCTTCCCTTGCAGAGCACAGATCCGATCTGTCCTATATGAATTCAGGAGAAAACATTGTGTATCTAGAACGCTGCTGTTGTGTGCCACAGTCAGATGCATTCCACTGAAAGGGCGTCTTGATTTCTGACTCGCAGTTTTCAACCTGTTTCCTAACGTTGACGTCGACAATCGGATTCCTGTGGCAGTTGTGAAGTTGTTCCTCAGTTTGGTGAAAATATGAATCTGTTCCTCATTGCAGTGGTATCGATCCTGCCTGGGAGTAGTATTTCGTGGCCTTCCCCTACCCAGCTTAATTTCAATCTTACAGATAAAATCACAAGGGTTCCCTTAAATATTGTTTATTGTATATAAGTTAATTGTTCAGATGAGGATACAAGCATGAACCTTTACATCAATATTCCTATTGGTATGTTTACTCTGCAAAAAATCGGAAATTGATTTTATGTATATATTTTTATATCACATAAATTAATCAACAGATGGTAATCGATTGTTCAAAATTGGCAAACATCATTGTCATTGACCCAGGTTCCATATGGCACACATGGAACAGTAGATTGTCAAGGTGAAGGTGATCTGTTCTCAGTATCTTGCATCGTCATCCCATGGAAGCAATCAGATCCCGAATTGTGACCTGGGGAATGTTCACCCACTCTGCCTGCAGTGCTTGTGCCAACTGTCGGAGGTTCTGTGGTTGGTGCTGACGTGCTCGCAGTCGTTGATCCAGTCCATCCCATAAATGTTCAATTGGGCTTAAATCTGGATAACTGGAGGGCCACGGCAGGACCTAATAATCACTTATATTACCTTACTATATGTGTAACTATATGCTGTGTAAAAGGACGTTTTGTGGAATAATAAGTTCGTTCAATGAAATGCCAAGATATCTTCTAATATTTGCAATGTTTCTGAAGCAGTGATATATATAGTTGGCAACATGAAAGACATGTTCATAAGTCATGGCTTGTGTTGGTGAATTAATGTAATTAGGGAGGCGTTTACAGATTTACAATTGCATCCTTTCAGTCCCCCCAAAAATGTAAAACTCGAACAGTATGGATATTTGTGGGCAACATATCCTTGTGTTCAGTTCAAATACTGTGTGACCATCAGGACATTGTTACTATTGCAAAATCTAAACCACACTTGGGAAACAGGCACCACTACTGCTGCGGTTTAACGAGGATCTTTACTGTATTTCCTTGCAGTGTTCGACAGGGTGACGCCACCAGGTTTTATCGTCCAACATTCAGCAGACAACTTGGGAAGTTGTTAGGGAGAACCCCTGGTTATAGTGTGGTATAAGCTTGTATATTCAAATGTACATCTTCAAACAAGGTGTATTTTGGATCAAAGGTAATTGGTATTCTTATGACCAACAATGTGTTCTTCATAACGCTACCTCCACAGTCCAACATCCGTCTCGACGTCAAAACAGACAGAACTTGACGCCAAGACGGTACGTGAATTCCACGTTCCGGATCGTCGGCCCTCCTTTTCCCAAGCATTTCAGAATCAACGACTGTCAGCTGGGAACAAGCAGCAAGCCCCGCGGGTCTTTGTATTGATGACAAGTCGACAAACCAGGATCATTTAGAGGCATGGTTATAATGACGTCATGTTATCATATGTTGAGTGTGTGTTTGTTCGTTTAACGCCGCACTCAGCAATATTACAGCAATATACACATACATCCTGCCTTCCTCAAGCTCAGGACACAAGCAGTGACGGACGCCGTGAAGAACACATTGCTTAAGAACAGTGCCTGGACAGTGGCCAACTGGTCAGTGGAGGACACATCAGGAGGAATGATGACGTAGAGAAACCTGACATGAGCCATCCGCTCAGACGGGCCGTACATGTCTATTCCACTATAGACTGACGTCCTACGATTTATTCCAGCTATGTGAGGGTTGTCTGGACCAGACCATGCGGGGATTGACGATGGATGCATCGATCGACACAATTGGGATACTGGTTGTTTCTTTACTGTGATGTGTTTGGTTGTGTATGTTGTATGATTGTATGTATGCGTTCGTAAATGTTATAGAGAATGACTAGTTGACTTTACGAATGTGCAATGATTGCGTGGTGTTAGGTTTGCTTTATAACATCTCATCAGCGTCTGTTTTGTTCGCCATCCCCTTGCGATGAATGGACTGCTCCACTGTGACGTCAAACCACTCATTATCGCCAGATAAATACCGAAAAACATGGCCGTCCGAAAACGTAACGTTTGGAAACGTTTATAACACAACACTCATATTTTCTTGTAAACGTATAGTTAGAAATACGAAAATTGGTTACGAAGTTTCTTTTTTTAAGGCTACGAATTTTCCAAGGGTATAAAATTTCGAGAAATAAGAATGCGTTTGGGTTATGAACCGCAACTCATACCAGTGTAACATGACGTCAAAGTCAGAAATGGACCAGACCAAATATTAAGGTGTGTTCCGGGCCGACAGGGTCCAATCGTCATCAACACTTGCTGTGCTATGACACCCACATTCATGTCATGACCATTGAATTCGGTTAATTCAGCCTTCATGGTATAGTTTGTTTGTTTGTTGTTTACGCCGCACTCCGCAATATTCCAGCTATATAACGGCGGTCTGTAAATAATCGAGTCTGGGACAGCCAATCCAGTGACTGACAGCATGAGCATCGACCCACGCAATTGGGGCACAATGAAATGCATCAACCAAGTCAGCGAGCCTGACCACCCGATCCCGTTAGTCGTCTTTTACAGCAAGCATGATGGGTTGTTGAAGACCTATTCTATCGGTGGATCTTTACGGTGGTAGAATGTCTGCCCTGAGAGCGGAAGGTTGGTGTTTCGATCCCCGCCTGCGTCATACCAAAACGACGTTGAAAGGTTGCACGTCTTGCCACCCTCCTGCTTATCGGCACGGAATATACTAGATTTTAGGTCTTCCTGTTAAACTGCGGAATGGTACCTCAGTGAGGGGTACTATAAAACCGACATGAGTCCGGACTAGTACAAGCAGCCGCACATGCACGTAAGTGTAACAATACTGTAAGCGGCGTAAACCTCATTTCACCACACTATTCATTTCATGGGATTGAGGCAGTGTGGTTTAAGCGTTTGCTCGTCACGCCGAAGACCCGGGTTCGATTACCGACATGGGTACAATATGTGAAGCCCATTTCTGGTGCCCCCGCAGATATTGCTGGAATATTTCTAAAAGCGGCGTAAAACCATACCTACCTATTTCATGTGATCAGTCATTATTCTCCGTCAGTATATATGAAGAATTACACATAACAACCCGTACAACGTTCTGTATTTATTCCACAATAAGCGTGATATCAAAACAACATCCCTGACCACCACATGGGCGTTAAAGCACATGTAACTGTTAAATATGAGCATCGAATGTATAAAGTACCCAAATGTGAACTGGAAGGCACTGTCTTCTCAAGGCTTTCTTGTGTATAAGAAATGGCAAGAATAAAACCTTACGACAAATACTCAATGGTATCGTGGCCCACAACGACCAAACCTGCCACAACTCCCCCCAGACACACACACACATATATATATGATACACATTCCTTCATCAACAAATAGGTTCCAAAGCGAACTCCAGGATTCAATTATAATGCAGGCAAACAGTTAGTCTTCATATAAAATACACAGTTGCTGCGATGCCTCATCCCTCGAACATGTTGGCTGGCGTTCCCTTGAAGCCGAGCCCAGTCACCCTGAACACTGACCCCGCCAGGTTGTCGCAGGTCTGGAACTGTTGGTCCGAGACTCCCTCCTTCCCGCAGGTGACGTACAGTTCGTCCAGGTTCTTGCCACCCCAGCAGCAGGACGTTGTCCTGGTGGCGCCCGGGAACCCGATCGTCAGCAGCTCCTTGCCTGGCAATACGAGCAGCGATCATTAATGCAGTATTCTTGAAAAGATCTGCACATTTAATAACATGTAGAAATTATTAACAAGCATCAGAAAACGGACAATGCAATCATAGAGCGATTATTAGAAGCTCTGCCCAATTGAATGCACATACTACGACCCGTGAGACCCGCCACGTGCTCCTGTAGAGTCAAGTGTAAAGTAGTGGTACCTAATGTGAAATATATGACATCGATGCCCCCCCCCCCCCCCCCCCCCCTCTCCCTCTTCCTAAAAAGGAGAAAAAAAATATTTAAAAAAAATATCATTAGGTGATAGTACAGCTTTTAATTAAAAGCGCTTTTAACGTTTGAAAGATGTTCTCATGCAGAATGAGAGAATGATTATTGCTAAACGCCATATCAGTAATGCTGCAGGTATACGCGGAGACTATATGGCATGCATCCTCCCGAGGCAAAGGCGTTAATTGACAACAAAAGTCCAGTTTCCACCCTTGGCTGGATTTTCCAGGCTCGGTCGTAGCGCCAACAGTGCCTATTGCGAGTTATGTCCCTTCTATGCCCCAATTGACCAATCAGATCCTTCAGTTGACCGAAATATGCACGTTGACACCCATTTTGTTTGCGAACCGGATGTCTAGTTTGTTACGCGATTTTGATTGAATTATGCATATACTCGTTAGTCGAGTCAAAATGGAACTCCGGAATTCCAGCCTAGTTCGACAAGGGTGGAAACTGGACTTTAATAGTCAGTTAATGCCCTTGCCTCGGGAAGATGTATAACATGACAAGAGAAACTATTCTGAGACTAGAGCGAAAAGTATTGAGCTCGTTTCAAATGTAAGTCTTAAAACTTGTGATTGAATTGTGTTTGAAAGTGTGTCTCAATGTCATTAGGGTAATAGAGTAATCGACACCATAACATTGTGATGGTTGGAATTACTAAGGTCACGTGTCTTAGGACTTCATCTTGACCAGCTCACCTCTTCCGCAATATCATATGAATTCATAAGTAAACAATATACTTATACGATGTTTTCCCTGCTAAACACTTGTACCTGTCTCGGGGTCGAATCGGACCACTTTGCCGACGCTGTAACATGCCAGCCAGAGCTTCCCCTCCGTGTCGATCGTCATGCCGTCCGGGAATCCGTATGTGAATCGTCGCTCAGGACCACAGTCCACTACTGACCTCTGATTGGCTGGAGCAGACAACAGTTGGGAGTAGTGGCAGGTAATAAATATAGTTTATTTTTTGTATTACCATTAAGTAGGCTGAAATAATACCGAATACAAGTGAGTGAGTGAGTGAGTTGGGTTTAACGCCGCTTTTAACAGTATTCCAGTTATATCGCGGTGTGTCTGGAAAGCCCGAAGTGATGCATACCCCACGAGCACGGGTATGGTGCTGACAAACCTAGAAACATAATTGGGGTGAACTGGGATTCGAACCCACAATCATAGGTTTCTGACGTGCCCAAGGGACGCAACCCTGCACAGCGAATCGCAGCGCCTTAGACGAATGGGCCACCCGTGCCCCCACCCCCGATTACGAGTTTCGTATCCCTATAAACATAACATTATTACCCCGGTCGGTGACGCTTACCAGTAATTGTATATTCTTGATTAAACATGATATTTGTCCAGACCCATGCCACAATAAGGACGCCGAGAGGCATTGTCGATCAAAACATACGCTCGTAATTGCAAGACTGCAAATCTGCTCTCCGAAATTCTAATACAGTAAACTACGGTTATAACGAACTCATAGGGACCACGAATTTTAGTTCGTAATATCCGTAGTTCGTTATATGCAAATATACAGCATATATACAACAAATGGCCTGGACGAAAAAAAGTTTGTTTTATCGTCAGTTCGTCATAAGAGTGTTTGTTATAAACGTAGTTTAATGTATATGCCAATTCCTGTAAAGACGTTTGTGGACAATCGAGACGGATTTTAAAAATTGTATTTCGGGATAAAGGGAGCGCTAGCATTGGAATTGGGTCGATAAGCACTCTCCCGGATATAACACTCATCATCTAAAACTATATATAGAGTAAACGGCGTGGATTCATTCGAGAAATCTGTAGAAACCATGACATCGTTCTAATACTTGGAGGCAAACTAACATGTGTTTCCCGTATTGATGTCGTAGTCGAAGGCGAATATGTTGCCGGGGATGGAGTCGACGTAGTATAAGATGCGGCTGTCGGCGCTCCAGGCCAAGCCGTTGGAAATGTTGATTTTGCTGACGTGTGTCTTGAGGTCTCCGTTGGTGTCGAGAGAATACAAAGTCCCCATCTCCATCTCTGGCTGAGCTGGTGCCACCTCTTTGCCCATGGTTCCTGGGGAACATGAAGTATGTATCTCTCTACAGTCTTCAGTTAACAAAGATACAGTTCATATAAAGGTGTCACTCTTTTGACAACGGTATACGGTTATATACTGAAACGTCGCGTCAAAGAACCAAGAAGAAATATTCTGTCTTTACTGAAAGGTACATTAGTTTCAAGGGTACAATATTATGATCACATATGCTTGTTTGTTAGTTTGTTTGTTGTTTAACGCCGCAGTATTCCAGCTATATGATGGTGGTCTGTAAATAATCGAGTCTGGACCAGACAACCCAGTGATTGACAACATGAGCATCGATCCACGCTATTGGGATCGATGACATGCTTCAACCAAGTCAGCGAGCCTGACCACCCGATCCCGTTAGTCGCCTCTTACGACAAGCATAGTCGCCTTTTACGGCAAGCATGGGTTGCTGAAGACCTTATCTACCCCGGATCTTCACGGGTCTGATCACATATGCATCGTAAATACTCAAACCTGATGATTAAAAACGTTACTGCCATATGCCCAATATCATACCTTGAAATGTCTGAAGCCATCACGGCCATTTTAGAAATAGGTTGCAAAGATAAAGAAGAGCATTATTCGTATCAGTTGAAATACAATGCAAGAAAAATACCGCCATCCAAACCACAACACCATTTCACATCAACTTTCTCATAACGAAGCATTATTAATCAAACCCTTATTTCACAGAAACGATAAATAGTATATTTAACATAAATGATAAAGGTAACAGAGCCAGTGGACATCATCTTCCCGAGGCAAGAGCGTTAACTGACTATAAAAGTCCAGTTTCCACCCTTGCCGAACTGGGATGGAATTCCTGGGCTCGATCGTAGTGGTTATTACGAGTTATGTCCCTTCTATGCCTCTCCTATGGACCAATCAGATGCCACCTCTCGTATCACTTGCAATTGCATTTGCTTCAAACAAAATGGCGGCGCCCAGTCAAGACGATCTGATCGATAATCAATATCTATATTGTGATAAAACGGGTCTTTCATCGCGAAGTGCATCAAATCACGCGAGCCTCTTGATTACAAACATGAAAAGATTTGGAAAATATCTGTTGACAACGAATTGGCGGTGCACGTGCTTTACAAATGCTGCAATCGACCGAAATCTGCATGACAGTTCACGAACCGGATTTCGATTTCGGAGCGCGATTTGGATTGGACTATGCATAGACTCGTTAGTCCAGCCAAAATGTTACTCCATAAAACCAGCCTAGTTGAAAACTGTTCTTTTGTAGTCAGTTAACGCCCTTGCCTCGGGAAGATGGTGGTCATCAGTTCACATCATGTTACTATTTATATCCATACGAACTAGTTACCATGCAGATGTAGTTTCTATACGTGTAACACAACTCCTTATTCGTAATGAAATGCACGACTTCACTGTTGGTTAATGTAGACATTATATTGACAAATATTATCGAGCATATCTGCGACTGATTAGTGGGTCGGCTCCTATACCAGAGAGTGAGAGGCAGTAATATATTTCTATGTCCAACTTGGCCAAGGGTAAGCTTTAACGTTGTGTCACGACTATACTGTGAGACAGACTGGTATTCCGACAATAGAGTCCGAGTAGAATGCGCCCTCACGCTGGACATTTCTCTCACCGTTCGTCTTATTCTGTGTCTGAGTTTGTACTAGTATTATTCGCCTACGATCAAAGCTGTCCCCATTAAACAGATCAACGTTGGTGACAAATGTCATTTCCGCCATTGATGCCCTAACTGCGCATGCTCACCAGCAAACAGTCTTCCTCTGGGGTCACACTTTCCGTCGTTGAACCTGTTGCTTGTGCCCTGATCCACCTCCACCAACGTCTCCAACGCCTGCGTGTCCCAGTCCACCGACACCAGCTTCCGGCCAAGTCCCACGACCACGCCCCCCTTCTTCCTTGGGATCACCAGAGTAGCGAACGGACCTAGTGGAAGACAATCGCACACATTTATAATGAAGAAACGTTATGTTTGCTTGTTGTTAAACGCCGCACTCCACAATATTCCGACTAATTGACGGCGGTCTTAAATAAATGAGTCTTGACCAAACAATTCAGTGATTGATATCATGAGCATCGATCTAAGCAATTGGGATACGATGACATGCACCAACCAAGTCAGCGAGCCTGAATCTTATGACAAGCACAGTTGCCTTTCACGGCAAACATGGATTGGTGAAGACCTATTCTTCACGGGTCAGAAACATTAGGTCTCACTGGAACCAACGTGAATGGCACGTGGTCATGTGCACAGCGCACAGATCACGAAGAAGGTAAAGTTAAGAAACGTCGGACTCGGAGAGTAGTTGGATGGGTGACCACGTTAAGCACCTTGACTCCTGAGAGTTTCTAGGGCTTCGGTCCTGCCCCACACTGTCTCCTTAGGCTAGTGTCTTTTTCGAAATGTACCTCTGTTCACCCAGCAGTGAGTGGGTACCCGGTAGGATGAGATGAGATGGTGGCTGTTAACCTTCTAGCGCCTCACAGGCAGCTTGGGTTGTATTCTCCCCAGGGAGATGAGAATGAAAATTGAGTGCTCACTGATCCATTGAGCAAGCGCTATGAGCATCCACTTGGTGAATGGAATCTGGCGCATTATAAATGCACATTCCCAACACATAACTCACCCATATTGATCTTACTGTCGACGCCGGTGTTGGAGTCCCAGCGGTGCACATCACCGTTGGTGATGTCCACGTAGTAGAGACTCTGCGAAGCGTCGTCCCAGTGAGGGCCCTCGCCAATGGTGGTGCAGGCATGCTTGATCACCGTCTCTACTTTGTAGGATCCAGACCCCGACATTGCTGGAACGAGTCATTACTTAAATTTACGATATGTAACAAACAGAGCAGAGAGGCTCAATCTGTCAATACTACTCATGCAAAGAAACAGTCATAATATTTATTTCAACCTGTTGCCATAGTTGCATGCGAAACTGCGAGACTCGGCTCCTATACCTGTAATTTTCCAATCTCATTTAAATCAGATCTTAGTTTTCGCTACCGCTAAACAACGATCTGAGGACATGCCATTACGGGTCACGCCAGGACGACCTTTCGCGAAGTTTGACCGACCAATGAAATGACTGACAAGAAATCGACATTAGCCAATCAGAAGGCAGCTTTCTCGAGCCTTACGACACTAGTTTCAAACTGGCGACTAGGCTTCGAAACATATTTTGACGTATTCTCGATTAAAAAAAAAATAAACTGAAAAGAAGAACACTCAGGAATTTCTTATAGATGGCCTAGATTATAAGGATATAATCATAAAACCCGTAACTGTCGTTCGGAATACCCCGTTTTAAATATTTCGTGGTTGCATGATTAGAAAACACATCCGACTGTCACTTTCATGATCTGGTAAGCGACGCTCTGATTGGTTGGATGAAAGGTCGTTCTGACGTGACCCTTAATGGGATGTCCTCAGATCTATCTTTAGCGATGGCGAGAACTAAGATCTGATTTTAATGAGATTCGTAATTTTCACGAGCAGAGCTGCAGATAAGCAGCATATTTGCGAAAAATAACAACCCCCGACCCCCTAGAAAAAAAAGAAAAAAAAAAGATAAAAAATATATAAATAAGCAATAAATAAAAAAATAAAATAAAATATTAATTATCAACTTACTTTCAATTAACTTTGGCACAGAAACGCATGCATTAAATGAAAAACTCAAATGTATAAAAAACAGCACGCGTAAATACCCAATGAAGATTTTTAAGCATGTGCACACAGGAGCTAATTTCCGAAACACAATGACGAGCTAATTTACCTTCCGAGTCAAGCCTATATATTTAGAACAGTTATCGTGGTTATATACATCTAAAACATTATTTCATTTGTTAAATCTTAAAATGTTCACTCTTTGGGGGAAACCAAATAGAGTTGAGTGAAAAATAATATTGGTTATCCGTTGAAAAATGTAATAACCAAATTAAAATAAAATCCCTAAAGTAAAAACTTGAGCTCTGCACGAGGAACCACAAAAAGGGAATATTTGTTCTTCGGATCAAACATTTGAGGAAAACGATGATGGAATTCCGAAAAAAGTAATAGTAATTAATGCATGTGACTCATGTTTCCTGCGTGGCCGTCACATCCCACATCAGTTCACAGTTTATATATGAACACGGACTAGTATGGTTATATAGGTCCGTGTAGTCCTGCACCATGACCGTGGAATATATAAATTTTATGAAAAAATAATAATCTAGAAATGCATACAAAAGCAAGTCTAACCAGCTCAAGCTAGCTCTATTTCACAGCATAGGGAAAATTATTGTAGAGTCAAGAAGGATATTGTGTAATATAAGATTTCAGAGACAAAATGTTAGTCCAAGGTCCGTGGTATGAAGAACAATGCAGCTCTATAGCCGTTGCCTTTAGACCTACTGTCGCCTCTTCCAGGAAATCAAGACCCGGGTACTCCTAGAAACAGGGATGATGGTGCTATATTTAGTAATTAGCTGTCACTGAACAATGAATATGTATTGGAACACTAGACGTAATGGGTAGACGCCCAATAGCCGTGCATCTCCTATTACCATGTCGTGAGCTCGTTACATACGTACTTTCAGCAAAGCTGCACGCTAGCGAGGTATTCAAGTCAATGGAGAGTATCCTTGTGCAGGGCGGTTACAGTTGACCTCTGGATTACAATGTATAGCTCCACAAAGCAAGGGGGCTGATTTGAAGGCAGGTCATACGCACATCATCTTGGCGTTCATACTCGTAGTGATATTCAGGAAGCCTATACTTTCTTACCTTGTGTACAGAAGAGTTGAAACAAAGCCCGATTGCAAGCTGTTGTATTGATTGCCAGATATACACACCATATGACACCTCTCGACAACATACCATTAATAAACACAATGCAGGACAATTTGCATCGGATGGACTATAACATGCGCACGTGTACCGATTGGGGCTTAACTCTAAAAGATAACGAAATTTGACACAGCAATAGAGGAGGGGATCAACTATTGAGAGGGGTGGGGGTAAAAAAAAGACACAGATCTAATTGTTCAAATAAATATATCATAAATATGAACATCATTTATGGACTGGTAATATATAATAGGGAGGGGGGAGTATGATAACTTTCCTCAGGCCAATTCCCCCAGACCCCAAATAATAAATTTCCAGTCCTATACTATCTATCATCTACTCATCGCTAGCCTTCGTGTGAAATTTTCCGAGTGTATTTTTTAGACAAGTTATGAGCCAAGCTTAGTCTGTCATACACACCCTGAAATAAATATATCCAATACAGCCATGCAAGTCTATAATGTTTGGCAAGTCTAGATTACTGCAATATTCTAAAATTTAAGAACTGTTTTTTTATGGACAATATGTTTGTCTGAGACACCCTGTAAGCACGGAGAGTTCGAGTTAGCAGACTCGGGCGCTGTGCCTAAAATGGAAACAGTGTAATAGGGAGTAAAACGTCCCCTTCGTGATTTTAGACTAATATATTCGCATCCAGGTTTAAATTTGTATAAAAGAGACGACGGCATGTCCATGATATACTGTATTTTGCTGTATCAGCGAGTATGTCTCATAATAAAAGCGGGGGAGAACCCAAGGGCGGTTCCAGCATCTTTAAAAGGGAGGGGTCTAAAATATCAAAATCCTCTCTCAGATAATTTTACTGCCTACAACATACTACATTTGGTTTTCAAAAGAGAAAGGGGGGGGGGGGGGGGGGGGGGACTGAGGACTATGCTGTGTGTGGACCACTATTTGGGGACCACAGCCCAACCACTCGCCCCGTAACACAACCCACCATTACCGCCTCAAAGAGTTCACACATTTGTAGGGGACGTCCTTTACCCAGTTCAGGCTCTGCATAACGCCCTGATAACGCCAGGTCGTCTATACAAGACATATCTATCCAACCTGTAACGTCTTCTGAGTTACACAGAAAACATAACAAGAACTCAATGTGCATCTAATAATATATGCAATAGCCTGAACACGTACCGATCTACTGCACAACCTTGCGACGCCCCCTTGGACAAAGTGTACTGCTTCCGTCACAACACGGGATCGTCTCAGTAATGGCGACCTTGTGGATGGAGGCCTTACAACCTGCGTCGGTCGTTACGTAACGCTCTATCATGTGATGCGGACGGACGGACGGACGGACTCGGCCACACAAAGCTTCTGACTTTATTGTGTATATAACTACTGGGATAAAGTTTACAACATATTATTTAGAGACTGGTCATTAAATTTAGTTGGGGGTAGGAGGTGCTGTTTGATTGGGGTTGGTCTTTAACCTGCATGATCTTTTTGCCGACCCTCGATTATCCCCGTGTTGTGGGTTTTCGGACGTTTAAGAAACATTCTTAGTTTTATCTCTGATCACATGAACAACTGTAAAACATCTCATTCACTTATAAATGACAAATTTCTCTTAAAAACAAGCCATCATCTGAGTACTTTCAATTTCTGTGTGATGCTACACCCCCCGTAATAGCGCGGATAATCGCGATAAACATGGCAGCGATAGCAGTTTTAGCCCACTAGTCCTTATAATTACAATGATAACATATAACGAAACCCTTAAAAAGGTCAAATTTCTACTAGTCCTTAGGATACCTTAACTATTGGGCTGTTTGGCAAGGACTATAGGACTGGTGCCAATTTCTAACGTTGCATGGCCGTCCGAAAACGCATGACGTCCTAAAACCTATGAACTGACGAAATATATGTAAAAACAAGTCATGCTCCCACAAATATATGTAACAATATTTCATGACTCACACCTCCCCATATGAAATTACCAATCCCTAAATAATGTTCATTGCTTACAATTGCTATATTTTGTAAAAGAATATGGAACTGACAATAACTTCCCCTATGATTGGTCAGTTAAATAGCCTCAGAAAGTTTGTTGAAAGTCGGCCATATTGAAATTCGCACTTTGGACTATTTATCCGCTATTTGAACAAGCGTCTGTTACAGTGTGGTATTTTAAGTTATTGTAAGAATGCCCTAGTTGTAAACATAGATTCTTCATGCATGACAGCTTCATGACAGCTTGATAACCTACATATCGATCCATTAAAACATGGCTGCAGATCGATAACCCATCAGAACGTCAAATCGGATGTTTTGGGCAACTAAACCGTCAACTCCAAATTAAAAATAAAAGGTATCGAATCTGCAGTGAGTCGACCTCAAATTTCAGAACACAGGAGGTGTACCGTATTTCCTCTATTAGACGCTGGACCTCTAATAGACGCCGGGTCAATTGATTAGTGCAAAAAATAGAAGCCGGGCCTCTAATAGACGCCGGGTCGATCAATTGATACAATTAATGATCCCTTTTTGGGACCTAAACTACATAATGATTCGGGACATTCGTGGTCATAGTGAAATGAGGGTATTAATAGAAGCCGGGCCTCCAATAGACGCCGGGCCTCTAATTGACGCCGGGTCAAAGGCTTGTCCGAAATAAATAGAAGCCCGGGCGTCTAATAGAGGAAATACGGTATCTCCTAATTATTGTTACTCCACATTTGGAAACAAATATCACATTAGGTGACACACCTCTCAAATATTAGTCAGAACATTTAAGTATTCGTGAATGAGTGAGTATGGTTTTACGCCGCTATCAGCACTATCCCAGCAATATCACGGCGGGGGACACTAAAAATGGGCTTCACTCATTATTCCCGTGAGGGAAATTGAACCCGGGCATTCGGTGTGACGAGCACTTAAGCATTTATGAAAGATAGTTCATTAGTCTCTTGTTTTTTTGTGTTGTGTTGGGTCCGTACCCCTGGACTAAAAGTTGTCACAGTAATAATATGGTGTACAGAGAACAGCAGCAAGTCTACATGGCAAGTCGGCTATAGCGGGGTCGTGACCTTTGTATCTCATTGTATTATTGAGACTAATTGCATGGGTAAAACACAAGCAGTCTATGTTAATATGCATGTATGTTTTGTAGTAGGCACTCATGTGCATCTCACTGCTAGCATCGTCATGAATATCAGCGCATATTAACGATGCACGATTGTTGTACATTCAATAAGGGGCTCGGTCACGCACAGCGGAATGTCGCTTGTGTGCAAACGAACATAATGGCATCTAAAAGCATCCAGTATCATTTGAAATACGAACTGACCTGGAAACACGCTGCTGTTGAGTTGCGCGGGAGATGGAGCGAAAAAAGGTTTTTGTGCTTGTTATCTCGTGTGTACTTCCGCCTCGACGTAGACTTGTCACAGTCTCCTAACGAACGTCTTCAAGCATTAAAGGGATAAATCAATGTGGATGTGGAAGTCGGAATGTGTTTTGTGTACTGTTGACATTAACCAGGTCACGCAGGTCAACATAGGTTATTAAATGTCTGTGATGAACCGGCTGAACTCGTTATTGGTCAGTAAATAAAAATATATAACCCTATATGTAAGTAGAGACTACTTACATATAGGGTGGTATATATTTTTATTTACTGACGCTACTTACATATAGGGGGTATATATTTTTATTTACTGACCAATAACGAGTTCCTGTGGATATGTTGCATTTGCGTGCAGACCTTTCACAAGGTATACGAACGTAACAATGTATTGACATTAACACACAATCCTATACGTCTCGACTTCGTGTCATGTTTCCGGCTTAACGTACACAAGGCAATCTTTAGATTATTCCGCAGACTTTAATCCAAGTATTGAGTGGGTACATGGTATTATACCGTTTACTCTAAAGGGAGCACAGTCATTATCAAATTCAGTACATGCAGCTGTAGGGGGCACGGGTGGCCCAGTCGTCTAAGGCGCCGCGATTCGCTGTGCAGAGTTGCGTCCCTTGGGCACGCCAGAAACCTATGATTGTGGGTTCGAATCCCGGTTCGCCCCGATTATGTTTCTAGGTTTGTCAGCACCATACCCGTGCTCGTGGGTTTCACCGAAGTGGTAAACGTCTGAGACCTGCATCACTTGGGGCTTTCCTCCCACATTAAGCTGACACGCCGTGATATAACTGGAATACTGTTAAAAGCGGCGTTAAACCCAACTCACACACACACACATGCAGCTGTATCTGGACCCGGACCTAACCGGCCCTTAATATATAGAAGCATGCAGTTTAGGTTCTTAATAAGACGAAATGGAATATTACACAGTAAGCTATTTAATTTGAATACTCTATATAAAGTAGATGCACCGTGACTCGAAGCCCTCAGTATCGAGCGGTTGTTTTCCACGTGTTTCTAACCAGGCACTATTATAATTATACTGTGCTTCTTTGCTTTTCGAATTTGTGTTTTTTTCCCCTTCAAGTTTAGTGTATTCAAGGTCAGAGGCCAAATGCACGTACAGGAAGTACCTCGTCATAATTAGTCCCAAAACAACCTGATATATGCGTGCTTACATTTGTCATAATCTGTTACACAGAACGTGATTTTCAAGTTATTATTACAACAGTTTTATAGTTTGTTTGTTTGTTGCTTAACGCCGCACTCAGCAATAGTCCACCTATATGACGGTGTCCTGTAAATAATCGAGTCTGGATCAGACAATACGGTGATCGATATTATGAGCAACGTGCCACGCCGCCTGGGTATATCAACCAAGTCACTGAACCTTGCCAACCGATCGCCATGAGTGGACTGCTTGACATGCTGCTATACAATTACATTTTTAAAAATATTGCCAAGTTGTATTTGTGATTCGTTGTAAGGAATTCCCGAACTCCGACACAGTGCATGTACTTTTGTTACACAACTTACCTTCCTTTACCAGAATGTCTTACTGTGACTTGAACCGAACACGACTGTCAACGGAATGCCTACAGTGTGCAGGCTCCCTGCCGCGACCACCTGACCGGGTACTATGCTCAGCCAGGCTGATTTTCAAGGTTGGACATAATTATGATTAGATAACCCACATCTTCGAAGTATGTCTATAGTTCATGCATTTGCCTATGGTGATTGGTTTAGGCTCTATCAGCAATTTTGCTGATAAAAACTAACAAGCCTGTCTTAAACAAGGAGATCCGTTAACACGATTAGACCCGGAAGCTGATGATTTGAACACAGCGGTGTAATACAAGTACCAGATGTTTGTACGTAAAATATTCAGTGAATGTTAACTATCAAGCCCGAATTAAATTAAAATATTAATATTAATAAAATATTAAATTATTGCACCCGACTTCAAGCTAAAAGTGAGTGCCTTGTTTAACGCCTCTTTGAAAAGTATTTCAGCCATATAAGGACGCATACGTTTCATGTGGGAAGGAAGCCCGAAGTGATGCAAGTCTAAGACGATTACCACTTCGGTGGAACCCACGAGTACGGGTATGGTGCTGGAACACACCAAGGACTAGTATCATGCACATTCAAACCCATCCTGGGACGCCAAAGGGACGCAACTCCTTAGACGACATGGCCACCCTGCCCCCAACAACCTGTTTTAACAGTTTTTGCTTCAGCATGTATTGTTTGGTTTCTGTATTTTATTACAATACATGTATATCTAAAAATTGTTTTATCGAAATAAATGTGTCAATTCGTGGGCTCCTAAATGGTCTAAATAGTGGTGGCCTCAGTCCACCCTTATACAGGCATCCCTGTCCACCCCTATACAATCATACCAATCCACCCCCTATACAATCATACCAATCCACCAAACACAATCATACCAATCCACCCTACACAATCATACCAATCCACCCATCACAATCATACCAATCCACCCATCACAATCATACCAATCCACCCTACACAATCATACCAATCCACATGATTGTAATAAATGAAACCTTTTCAGGACAATGTGGTTGTTTGAAATGGTACTGTGCGTTGTGTGCATTAAATCCTCTACAGGACAGCTTGTGTGGCACACACCGCCCGAGTCTTAAGGAAATAATGTGTACTAAATAGTAATGCTAAATGTACAGTAAACTACGGTTATAACGAACTCAAAGGGACCACTAATTGTAGTTCGTTATAACCGTAGTTCGTTATAAGCATATATACAACATACAACAATTATATTACAGCAATTGTTTGGGACAAAAAAGTAAGTTCGTTATATCCGTCAGTTCGTTATAAGCGTGATCGTTATAACCGTACTTTACTGTGTGTCTATTTCTATAGCGATGGCGCAACGTGGTGACAGATTTATCTATAACACGACTGAAAAATTTCAATATTCTGTGATAGTGCAACATGTGGTTATCGACAGGTATTTTCACAGATGTGTTTATGTATGTACATCTGTATCCAAGGGTTGCAGGAGTGCATCGATTACAGCGTCACGTGGTGCCTAACTGGTTTTCCCTTGACCAAGGGACAGCGTGGTTGAAGCGTTTGCTCGTCACACCAAAGGCTGGGTTTTTTGTTTCCCCACATAGGTACAGTGTGAAATCCCAGTTCTGGTGTGACCCTCCATGATCCTGATAGAATGTTGTTAAAAGCGGCGTAAAACATACATACTTACTCACTCACTCACTCCATCGATCCATCTACGGCAATATTCCAGCTATACCACGTATGTGATACACATAAGAGATGTGTGGATGTCAACTTCTTTTTATGAGGGTCGGTCGGGTAGCGTACGCTCGTCACGCCGAAGACCGGAGTTCGATTCCCGACATGGGTACAATATGTGAAGCCCATTTCTGTTGTCCCTAGCCGTGTCAACGACCGCGAGACTGACCACCCAGCCGTTCCCGCCTCTTATGACAAGCATAGTCGCCTTTTATGGCAAGCATGGGTTGCTGAAGACCTATACTACCCCGGATGGGGTTGTTGAAGACCTATTCTACCCCGAATGGGGTTGTAGAAGACCTATGCTACCCCGGATGGGGTTGCTGAAGACCTATTCTACCCCGGAATGGGTTGCTGAAGACCTATTCTACACTGCAGTCAGGGAGACACAAACCAGGGGTTAATGGAGGACATGGATCAATGACGGCGATGTATGATGAAACACGATCATGGATCCATGACGGCGATGTATGATGACACACGATCATGGATCAATGACGGCGATGTATGATGACACACGATCATGGATCCATGACGGCGATGTATGATGACACACGATCATGGATCCATGACGGCGGTGTATGATGACACACGATCATGGATCCATGATGGCAAATTAGGGTGACACACGAGCACGGATCCATTAGAGGTATGATGATACTTTAACATGGATCCTCAACGAGAGCGAGACACGATGATGACACATAAACATGGATCCATGATGGCGAGGTATATGTCGCCCCGACAGCGAGGTACAGTGTCACACGAGCATGGCTCCCCGACAGCGAGGTACAATGTCACACGAGCATGGCTCCCCGACAGCGAGGTACAAAGTCACAGGAGCATGGCTCCCCGACAGCGAGGTACAATGTCACACTACCATGGCTCCATGACAGAGAGGTACAATGTCACACGAGCATGGCTCCCCGACAGCGAGGTACAATGTCACACGAGTATGGCTCCATCACAGCGAGGTACAATGTCACACGAGCATGGCTCCCCGACAGAGAGGTACAATGTCACACGAGTATGGCTCCATCACAGCGAGGTACAATGTCACACGAGTATGGCTCCATCACAGCGAGGTACAATGTCACACGAGCATGGCTCCCCGACAGCGAGGTACAATGTCACACGAGCATGGCTCCCCGACAGCGAGGTACAATGTCACACGAGTATGGCTCCATCACAGCGAGGTACAATGTCCCACGAGCATGGCTCCCCGACAGCGAGGTACAATGTCCCACGAGCATGGCTCCCCGACAGCGAGGTACAATGTTACACGAGCATGGCTCCATCACAGCGAGGTAAAGTATCACACGGGCATGTCTCCATGACAACGATGTACACTGTCACACGAGCATGTCTCCATGACAGCGAGGTACAATGTCACACGAGCATGTCTCCATGACAGCGAGGTACAATGTCACACGAGTATGGCTCCCCAACAGCGAGGTACAATGTCACACGAGCATGGCTCCCCGACAGCGAGGTACAATGTCACACAAGCATGTCTCCATGACAGCGAGGTACAATGTCACACGAGCATGGCTCCCCGACAGCAAGGTACAATGTCACAAGAGGATGTCTCCATGACAACGAGGTACAATGTCACACGAGCATGGCTCCATGACAACGAGGTACAATGTCACACGAGCATGGCTCCCCGACAGCGAGGTACAATGTCACACAAGCATGTCTCCATGACAGCGAGGTACAATGTCACACGAGCATGGCTCCCCGACAGCAAGGTACAATGTCACAAGAGGATGTCTCCATGACAACGAGGTACAATGTCACACGAGCATGGCTCCATGACAACGAGGTACAATGTCACACGAGCATGTCTCCATGACAACGAGGTACAATGTCACACGAGCATGGCTCCATGACAACGAGGTACAATGTCACACGAGCATGGCTCCCCGACAGCGAGGTACAATGTCACACGAGCATGTCTCCATGACAACGAGGTACAATGTCACACGAGCATGTCTCCATGACAGCAAGGTACAATGTCACACGAGCATGTCTCCATGACAACGAGTTACAATGTCACACGAGCATGGCTCCATGACACAAACATGGATCTTTTCAGTACATTACCTTATTAGCAAATATTATTAATCATAATTTGAAACATTGTCTAATTATAAAGTTTATAGGTTTATTATGCATTCCAAACACACACACACACACACACACACACACACACGCAGTCTTTAATTTTCTCAGTGTGTGCATGCATGTAAAGCAAGCTTTAACCAGGTGTACAGTCCACATCAACATGCTGTTATGATTATTCTGAGATATGATTAATCTGTCATTCCAACGTTCCCTTCAGCGAGCATGTTGTCCGATGTCAACACTCAGTTCAGCGATAACCCACATGTAGTATATAGCCTTGGCTTATATTGTTATCTGCCTCACCGTTTCAGTATCTACTCTCACTCAGGAACCACTGTCACCAAGGACACAAAAGTACATGTACTCACTGGATAGAAACACAACACCAACTGGATAGAAACACAACATCAACTGGATAGAAACACAACACCAACTGGATAGAAACACAACACCAACTGGATAGAAACACAACACCAACTGGATAGAAACACAACACCAACTGGATAGAAACACAACACCAACTTGATAGAAACACAACACCAACTGGATAGAAACACCACGCCAACTGGATAGAAACACAACACCAACTGGATAGAAACACAACACCAACTGGATAGAAACACAACAACTGGATAGAAACACAACACCAACTTGCTAGAAACACAACACCAACTGGATAGAAACACAACACCAACTTGATAGAAACACAACACCAACTTGATAGAAACACCACGCCAACTGGATAGAAACACAACACCAACTGGATAGAAACACAACACCAACTGGATAGAAACACAACACCAACTGGATAGAAACAACATACCAACTGGATAGAAACACAACACCAACATGATAGAAACGCAGCACCAACTGGATAGAAACACAACACCAACTTTATAGAAACACAACACCAACTTGATAGAAACACAACACCAACTGGATAGAAACACAACACCAACTGGATAGAAACACAACACCAACTTGATAGAAACACCACGCCAACTGGATAGAAACACAACACCAACTGGATAGAAACACAACACCAACTGGATAGAAACACAACAACTGGATAGAAACACAACACCAACTTGCTAGAAACACAACACCAACTGGATAGAAACACAACACCAACTTGATAGAAACACAACACCAACTTGATAGAAACACCACGCCAACTGGATAGAAACACAACACCAACTGGATAGAAACACAACACCAACTGGATAGAAACACAACACCAACTTGATAGAAACAACATACCAACTGGATAGAAACACAACACCAACATGATAGAAACGCAGCACCAACTGGATAGAAACACAACACCAACTTTATAGAAACACAACACCAACTTGATTGAAACACAACACCAACTGGATAGAAACACAACACCAACTGGATAGAAACACAACACCAACTGGATAGAAACACAACACCAACTTGATAGAAACACAACACCAACTTGATAGAAACACAACACCAACATGATAGAAACGCAGCACCAATTGGATAGAAACACAACACCAACTTGATAGAAACACAACACCAACTTGATAGAAACACCACACCAACTGGATAGAAACACAACACCAACATGATAGAAACGCAGCACCAACTTGATAGAAACACCACACCAACTGGATAGAAACACAACACCAACTTGATAGAAACACCACGCCAACTGGATAGAAACACAACACCAACTGGATAGAAACACAACACCAACTGGATAGAAACACAACAACTGGATAGAAACACAACACCAACTTGCTAGAAACACAACACCAACTGGATAGAAACACAACACCAACTTGATAGAAACACAACACCAACTTGATAGAAACACCACGCCAACTGGATAGAAACACAACACCAACTGGATAGAAACACAACACCAACTGGATAGAAACACAACACCAACTTGATAGAAACACAACACCAACTGGATAGAAACACAACACCAACTTGATAGAAACGCAGCACCAACTTGATAGAAACACAACACCAACTTTATAGAAACACAACACCAACTTGATAGAAACACAACACCAACTGGATAGAAACACAACACCAACTGGATAGAAACACAACACCAACTGGATAGAAACACAACACCAACTTGATAGAAACACAACACCAACTTGATAGAAACACCACACCAACTGGATAGAAACACCACACCAACTGGATAGAAACACAACACCAACTTGATAGAAACACCACGCCAACTGGATAGAAACACAACACCAACTGGATAGAAACACAACACCAACTGGATAGAAACACAACAACTGGATAGAAACACAACACCAACTTGCTAGAAACACAACACCAACTGGATAGAAACACAACACCAACTTGATAGAAACACAACACCAACTTGATAGAAACACCACGCCAACTGGATAGAAACACAACACCAACTGGATAGAAACACAACACCAACTGGATAGAAACACAACACCAACTTGATAGAAACAACATACCAACTGGATAGAAACACAACACCAACATGATAGAAACGCAGCACCAACTGGATAGAAACACAACACCAACTTTATAGAAACACAACACCAACTTGATAGAAACACCACACCAACTTGATAGAAACACAACACCAACTGGATAGAAACACAACACCAACTGGATAGAAACACAACACCAACTTTATAGAAACACAACACCAACTTGATAGAAACACAACACCAACTGGATAGAAACACAACACCAACTTGATAGAAACACAACACCAACTGGATAGAAACACAACACCAACTTGATAGAAACACAACACCAACTTGATAGAAACACAACACCAACATGATAGAAACGCAGCACCAATTGGATAGAAACACAACACCAACTTGATAGAAACACAACACCAACTTGATAGAAACACCACACCAACTGGATAGAAACACAACACCAACATGATAGAAACGCAGCACCAACTTGATAGAAACACAACACCAACTTGATAGAAACACCACACCAACTGGATAGAAACACAACACCAACATGATAGAAACGCAGCACCAACTTGATAGAAACACCACACCAACTGGATAGAAACACAACACCAACTTGATAGAAACACAACACCAACTTGATAGAAACACCACACCAACTGGATAGAAACACAACACCAACTTGATAGAAACACAACACCAACTTGATAGAAACACCACACCAACTGGATAGAAACACAACACCAACTTGATAGAAACACCACACCAACTGGATAGAAACACAACACCAACTTGATAGAAACACAACACCAACTTGATAGAAACACCACACCAACTGGATAGAAACACAACACCAACTTGATAGAAACGCAGCACCAACTGGATAGAAACACAACACCACCCAGATAGAAACACAACACCAACTGGATAGAAACACAACACCAACTGGATAGAAACACAACACCAACTGGATAGAAACACCACACCAACTGGATAGAAACACAACACCAACTTGATAGAAATGCAGCACTAACTTGGTAGAAATACAACACCAACTGGATAGAAACGCAGCACAAACTTGATAGAAACTCAGCACCAACTTGGTAGAAATGCAGCACCAACTTGATAGAAACGCAGCACCAACTTGGTAGAAACACAACACCAACTTGATAGAAACGCAGCACCAACTTGATGGAAACGCAGCACCAACTTGATAGAAACACAACAACCAACTTGATAGAAACGCAACACAAACTTTGTAGAAACACAACACCAACTGGATAGAAACACAACACCAACTGGATAGAAACACAACACCAACTGGATAGAAACACAACACCAACTGGATAGAAACACCACGCCAACTGGATAGAAACACAACAACCAACTTGATAGAAACGCAACACAAACTTTGTAGAAACACAACACCAACTGGATAGAAACACAACACCAACTGGATAGAAACACAACACCAACTGGATAGAAACACAACACCAACTGGATAGAAACACAACACCAACTGGATAGAAACACAACACCAACTGGATAGAAATGCAGCACCAACTTGGCAGAAACGCAGCACCAACTGGATAGAAACACAACACCGACTTGTTACTTGTTACTAATTATCTCCTGTATACTAAAAACAGTACTTGTCATTAAATCTCTCCTGAAAACTTAAGACAGTACTTGTCATTAAATCTCTAATGTAAACTAAAGACAGTACAGTACTTGTCATTAAATCTCTAATGTAAACTAAAGACAGTACTTGTCATTAAATCTCTCCTGTAAACTGAAGACAGTACTTGTCATTAAATCTCTTCTATAAACTAAAGACAGTACTGGTCATTAAATCTCTCCTGTAAACTATAGACAGTACTTGTCATTAAATCTCTCCTGTAAACTATAGACAGTACTTGTCATTAAATCTCTCCTGTAAACTATAGACAGTACTTGTCATTAAATCTCTCCTGTAAACAAAAGATGTAGTACCTGTTATTAAATCTCATGTAAACTAAAGACAGTACTTGTCATTAAATCTCTCCTGTAAACTAAAGACAGTACTTGTCATTAAATCTCTCCTGTAATCTACAGACATCCAGCTAGTTAATAAATCTCTCCTGTATACTACAGACGTAGAACTTGTCATTATATCCAATGTGATGATTCCATGAATTTGTGTTTCCTTGTTTTTTGATGGAACAAGCAAGCCACAGAGTCTTCCTTTTGAATGAATGACAAGACAGTATGTTTGATGAACTGTTTTATAACAAAGATTTATTGTGGCCACATTGCTGCCGATTATAGCCCTGTCATCATTCTTGTGGGGAGTGGAGTGAGTGAGTGAGTGAGTGAGTTGGGTTTAACGCCGCTTTTAACAGTATTCCAGTTATATCGCGGCGTGTCAGCTTATTGTGGGAGGAAAGCCCCAAGTGATGCAGGTTTCAGACGTTTACCACTTCGGTGAAACCCACGAGCACGGGTATGGTGCTGACAAACCTAGAAACATAATTGGGGCAAACCATGATTCGAACCCACAATCATAGGCTTCTGGCGTGCCCAAGGGACTCTGTGTGAAGCCCATGTCTGGTGTCCCACGTACAATAGTAACATATCTTGATCTAAACAAATAAGGAACACACTGTAATAATTCAGAGGAAACGACTTGAAGTGAAATGTGTATATGTCAATACTTTTGGACACTTCAGCCAACATTTTAGGACATACATGTCACATCAAACTAACATTTATTGATATTGCTTCCCTTATTTCTTTTTATCAGCTTTTCAATATGGTGTATGACGTCATTAAGGTTACAGAGATAATTCCTTAGAGTGAATGAAGTCTTACCACATATTCCACACACACTTGTGTGTGGAATACTACATTATGAAAGCTCCTTGTTTGGTTGAGGATCTTACTTCACAACTGTGTGACACCCTACAACCCTGTTCAATGTCTGTTGTCAAGGTGACAAGAGAGGGACTGTAATAACTGTCATCATTATCATAAAAAACACAACAAGAGTCCTCAGGAGATGGCATTTCCCCTTGGTTCAATTCGGACACAAAGTTTGGCAACTTATACCCCAATTCTGAATCACTTGCATTGGATACCTTCAGTTCAGTGAAGAAAAAATAATGCTGTTCAGTATTTTTCAAAATCCCAAATCATCAAATGGCACCAGTTCACCACTAGACTGATCTGTATAGAAAGTTTGATCAAGAAATATTAACAGTTTGGTGTCCTGCTCCAGAAATGAGCACATCCCTCATTTTCAGTATAAGTCCAACTTGTTGCCATGAATAAAATTAAGATAAAAAACATAACAATCCCAAATCATCAAAAGGCACCAGTTTCCAACAAGACTGTTTTTTTAAGAAAGTTTCAACAAGAAATATTTAACAGTTTTGGAGTTCTGTTCCAGAAACGGAAATGGACGACTAATGGATGAACAGATCCTAGCAATGAGAGTGTTTTATCCTAGCAATAAGAGTGTTCTATTCTATCAATAAGAGTGTTCTATCCTAGCAATAAGAGTGTTCAATCCAAGCAATATAAGCGTTCTATCCTAGCAATGAGAGTGTTCTATCCTAGCAATAAGAGTGTTCAATCTAAGCAATAAGAGTGTTCAATCCTAGCAATAAGAGTGTTCAATCCTGGCAATAAGAGTGTTCAATCCTAGCAATAAGAGTGTTCTATCCTAGCAATAAGAGTGTTCTATCCTAACAATAACAGTGTTCAATCCTAGCAATAAGAGTGTTCAATCCTAGCAATAAGAGTGTTCAATCCTAGCAATAAGAGTGTTCAATCCTAGCAATAAAAGTGTTCTATCCTAGCAATGAGAGTGTTCTATCCTAGCAATGAGAGTGTTCAATCCTAGCAATAAGAGTGTTCTATTCTATCAATAAGAGTGTTCTATCCTAGCAATAAGAGTGTTCAATCCAAGCCATATAAGCGTTCTATCCTAGCAATGAGAGTGTTCTATCCTAGCAATAAGAGTGTTCAATCTAAGCAATAAGAGTGTTCTATCCTAGCAATAAGAGTGTTCTATCCTAGCAGTAATAGTGTTCAATCCTAGCAATAAGAGTGTTCAATCCTAGCAATATAAGTGTTCAATTCTAGCAATTAGAGTGTTCAATCTTAGAAATGAGAGTGTTCTATCCTAGCAATGAGAGTGTTCCATCCTAGCAATGCGAGTGTTCTATCCTAGCAATAAGAGTGTTCCATCCTAGCAATGCGAGTGGTCCCTCCTAGCAATAAGAGTGTTCTATCCTAGCAATAAGAGTGGTCCCTCCTAGCAATAAGAGTGTTCCATCCTAGAAATGAGAGCGTTCCGTCCTAGCAATAAGAGTGTTCTATCCTAGCAATAAGAGTGGTCCCTCCTAGCAATAAGAGTGTTCTATCCTAGCAATAAGAGTGTTCCATCCTAGCAATGAGAGTGTTCCATCCTAGCAATGAGAGTGTTCCATCCTCTGTGTCATCAGCCCTGGAACACAGAAGCAACTTTCCCCTTAGCGCCAAGTCCCGTAACCCTGAAGACAGATCCCGCCAGTGACTCTGTGGTGTTTAGCTGCTCCTCAGTGAAGCTGCCTACGAGGCTGGTGACGTAGAGCTGATCCAGGTCTGGTCCACCCCAACACGCTGACGTGATCATGGAGGCATTCGGCAGCTCCACCCGCTGCAGCAGTTGGCCTGGAGACAGTGATGGAACGTGAATGAGTTGTACTTTCAACACCACTGCAGCTATTTCACTTATCTTAAGGCCAGAGTTTTATGTTTTTTGGTTTACAGATTGTTGCGTATAATCCTGGTCGCTCAGAGGCCCACCATTTAATTTTGGTGACGTTTTTGTTCGAGCCCAATCTCAATGCAAACAGATCTTACAATCAGATGGCTGCTGCTTTGCTCAGCGACAGCGAGGACCAAGATCTGATTTTAATGAGATTGCTTAGCGCCAGGCTATTTTGTCAGTCATTAATAAAAACCTTCTGTGAAACATTCTGTGAAAGGAGGGGCTGGAAAGTGAACAAATAACCACAAGACATCCATCATGTCCAGCACACTTTTTGTATTTATATTTTTTTAAAACCTGAGGACAAATTATTTTGTTAGCTTTTTTGGTTGAATATCAAATGGTCTGTTTCTAGGTGAGAAAAACATCAATACTTCCAATTGGTACCTCAACACTACCTATTGGTACCTCGACACAACTAACTGGTACCTCAACACAAACCATCGGTACCTCAACACTACACATTGGTACCTCAACACTACACATTGGTACCTCAACACTACACATTGGTACCTCAACACTACCTATTGGTACCTCAACACTACCTATTGGTACCTCAACACTACACATTGGTACCTCAACACTACATATTGGCACCTCAACACTACACATTGGTACCTCAACACAACTAACTGGTACCTCAACACTACCTATTGGTACCTCAACACTACCTATTGTTACCTCAACACTACACATTGGTACCTCAACACTACACATTGGTACCTCAACACTACACATTGGTACCTCAACACTACACATTGGTACCTCAACACTACACATTGGTACCTCAACACAACTAACTGGTACCTCAACACTACACATCGGTACCTCAACACTACCTATTGGTACCTCAACACTATCAATTGGTACCTCAACACTACCTATTGCTACCTCAACACAACACATCAGTACCTCAACACTACACATTGGTACCTCAACACTACACATTGGTACCTCAACACTACACATTGGTACCTCAACGAAACTAACTGGTACCTCAACACTACACATTGGTACCTCAACACAACTAACTGGTACCTCAACACTACCTATTGGTACCTGAACACTACCTATTGGTACCTCAACACTACATATTGGTACCTCAACACTACACATTGGTACCTCAACACAACTAACTGGTACCTCAACACTACCTATTGGTACCTCAACACTACCTATTGGTACCTCAACACTAAAAATTGGTACCTCAACACTACCTATTCACATTTGGTTTTACTTGGTCATGGTTCTTAGACAGTTTATATTTGTGATCCAAGGTTTCTCAGTTGGTTTATTTGTTTTCCTCAGACAAACATGCTTTGAAGTATTTGTCATTACATCGGAAGTGGCAACACCTATTCAGAGGAGCATGAACTACAATAAGTATCAGGAAGTCTACATCAAGGATCTACAGCTGTATCGTCACCTGTTCTGGAGTCAAACTGTGACATGGACCCGATACTCAAGCAGGCAACCCACAGATTGTCATCCGTGTCGATCGTCATTCCATCTGGGCGCACCAAGGTGCCGTCAAATTCAGGAGTCTTCTGGAAGTCCACTGCGACCCTCTGATTGGCTGCAGGCAGACAGGAGTTAATCCCATGTACTAAACATGACTTCACTGTTTGACAGAGGTCAAATTGCTTGTTTGGGGTAACTGACAGTATAACTTCCATAAGTGACTGAATGGTTGCAAAATGGAAACGCAAATCCATTCATATCTTGAGCATTAAGATGAAGCATGATGTCTATCAGTGTTATCCATTTACCCTGCATTCTGTGGACCTGGTGTTGTCCTCAGGCTGAAATCATGTCAATCTCATTAAAATCAGATCTTAGTTCTCGCTATCGCTAAACAAAGATCTGAGGACATCCCATTACGGGTCACGTCAGGCCGACCTTGCGCAAACTTTGACCGACCAATGGAATGACCAATCAGAAGGCAGCTCTCTCGTGCTTTATGGCACAAATTTCAAATTGGCGACTACGCTTCGAAACATATTTTGACAAATTTTCGATTACAAATTTGAAACCTCAACCAAAAAACATTCTGGAATGGCTAATAGATGGTCTAGATTGTAAGGATTCAGTCGTTAAACCCGTAACTATTGTTCTGAATACCCCATGTTAAAGTTTTCGAGATTGCATGATTAGAAATCACATTCCGACATGCACTTTCATAATCTGGTAAGCGACGCACTGATTGGTCGGATGAAAGGTCGTTCTGACGTGACCCCTAATGGAATGTCTTCAGATCTTTGTTCAGTGGTAGCGAGAACTAAGGTCTGATTTTAATGAGATTGAAATCATGTATACAAACTTGGCCATATGTTAATCAATACTTTCTTTGAGTTCCTATGGCTAGGAAGTTCTGATTCTACACATACTACTAGCTGTAAGTTGCAAGCCATAAATATATCTTGTTTGAAAACCAACAACCCATCTTGATGTATTTCATAAATAGATCTGCCATAGAAATTGATCCTGTGAGCTGAATTGACAACTATCGCTGACTTCATGTCGTCACCTACCCAGGGTGCCTGTCTCAAGGTCGAAGTCATATGCCCATACTTGGCGAGTGGGTGTGTCGATATAGAACATGGTCTTGTTATCAGCTGACCAGGCCAGACCATTGGACACAGTGACCCCGTCCACATGGCGCTGCAGCTGTCCGTCTGTCCCAAGGGAGTACAGATTCCCCACCCCTTGTTCCCTGGGGCTCCCTGTGTTCATGGTTCCTGGTAACAGACAACAATACCACATTTCAAGAAGCCTTCTGGACCCGACCAGTTCCAGTTCATATTTTACATTTGAGAAAAAGGCGGAAATAAGTGAGATAACATTGACTGAAACATGTGTGTCTGTGTCTCTTGCTGTAAGTATATGGCTTGACATGTATTGTAACCTCAGAGTTCAATAAGTGTAAAATAAGTTTTTCCTGGTTTCATAAACCAGCTAGAATATAGGTTCAAAGTGATATCTTGGTGAGGTGAGGTATGGTGAAATGGGGTTTAACATTGCGTCTAAGATTATTTCACTTATATAGCGACGTGTATGTACGTGTGTGTGTTTGTGTGGCTGCTTGTACTAGTCCGGACTGATGCCGCTTTAATAGTGCTTGCCCACTGAGATACCATGCCGCAGTTTAACATGAATACCCCACTCAGACACAGTATACTGACTCCAAGCCGACCAGTCCCCTTAATCCCGAGTGCCAGACAGGGTAACAAAAAGTACCATCTTTTGGCGTCTTTTGGTTTGACGCAGCCGGGGATCGAACCCTGGACCTTCTGCTCTCTGGGCGGACTGTCTACCACTAGACCATGGAGACGGTCATGCGATATCTTGGACATAATTGACAGTTAAAGGAAATTCCTATAATTGTACAACAATTTACACTTATTTCTGTACATGAGGACGTCAGTGGAACAATACCTGCCCATAGCCTTCCTGAAGCATCACATTTGCCATCATTTAGTCGGTTGTCATGGCGTTCCTCCACTGTGGCCAGGGTGGTGGTGGTTCCGCTCTCCCAGTCCAAACACACAACACTCAGGTTCAAACCCGCCACAAGGCCACCACTGCTCCGAGGGATCACAAAGCCCACTGTGCCATCTGATAACACAGCATATAAGAATGCATGAACCCTTACCACAACAGATTCTTCTTCTTAAACTACTGAATATGCCTGTCCCATGATTGTCTCCATAAGGGCTTCATGGACACAATAGGGGCGGTCGGGTAGCCTAGTGGTTAAAGTGTTCGCTCGTCATGCCGACGACCCGGGTTCGATTCCAAACATGGGTACAATGTGTGAAGCCCATTTCTGGTGTCCCCCGCTGTGATATTGCTGGATTATTGCTAAAAGCGGCGTTAAACCATACTCACTCACTCACTCACTCACTCACTCACTCAAGGACACAATATGCCCCAGTCCAACATGCTTGTCCAAGAGCAACCACAGTGCGCTCTGGCAACTAGCCTGCTGAGGTTTGAGGAGGAACCACAGGGTGAGGTAAGAGGAAGGACCACAGGGTGAGGTTAGAGGAAGGACCATAGGATGAGGTTAGAGGAAGGACCACAGGGTGAGGTAAGAGGTAGGACCATAGGATGAGGTTAGAGGAAGGACCATAGGATGAGGTTAGAGGAAGGACCACATGGTGAGGTAAGAGGAAGGACCACAGGGTGAGGTTAGAGAAGGGACCACAGGGTGAGGTTAAATGGGGAGACTACAGGGTGAGGTTAGGGGAAGGGACCACAGGGTGAGGTTAGAGGAAGGACAACAGGGTGAGGTTAGGGGAAGGACAACAGGGTGAGGTTAGGGGAAGGACCACAGGATGGGGTGAGAGGAGGGACCACAGGGTGAGGTAAGAGGAGGGACCACAGGGTGAGGTTAGAGGAGGGACCACAGGGTGAGGTATGCAGAAGGACCACAGGGTGAGGTTAGGGGAAGGACCACAGGGTGAGGTTAGGGGAAGGACCACAGGGTGAGGTTAGAGGAAGGACCAGAGGATGAGGTTTGCGGAAGGACCACAGGGTGAGGTTAGGGGAAGGACCACAGGTTGAGGTTTGCGGAAGGACCACAGGATGAGGTTAGAGGAAGGACCAGAGGGTGAGGTTAGAGGAAGGACCAGAGGGTGAGGTTTGCGGAAGGACCACAGGGTGAGGTTAGGGGAAGGACCACAGGTTGAGGTTTGCGGAAGGACCACAGGGTGAGGTTAGAGGAAGGACCAGAGGGTGAGGTTAGAGGAAGGACCAGGGATGAGGTTAGAGGAAGGACCATTGGATGAGGTTAGAGGAAGGACCATAGGGTGAGGTTAGAGGAAGGACCAGGGATGAGGTTAGAGGAAGGACCAGAGGGTGAGGTTAGAGGAAGGACCACAGGGTGAGGTTAGAGGAAGGACCATAGGGTGAGGTTAGAGGAAGGACCAGGGATGAGGTTAGAGGAAGGACCATAGGGTGAGGTTAGAGGAAGGACCACAGGGTGAGGTTAGAGGAAGGACCAGAGGGTGAGGTTAGAGGAAGGACCAGGGATGAGGTTAGAGGAAGGACCACAGGGTGAGGTCAAAAGGACCACAGGATGAAGTTACGTCACTTTTCTGAAATCAAATACATCTTGAAATATTAAAATGAATACACAAAAACACAAAACTTAATTAACTTTAGCTGAAACCGAGCTGATTTACACACCATTTAATGCTCTCCTGTATTTTTGCTAAAACTATTATTTTGATTTGTATACAAAGATGACAAGGTCTGCTGAATAGTGTCAAACCATCCACTCCCAACACTAAGTTAAATGTCCCCAAGTTAAAACTGGTTTGTTTTCATTAATTCAAGCAAATTTTGAAGATAATAGTTTTGAAAGTATTTCTTAACCACATACATTGAATTCTGGGCCAAACATTTGGTACAGCCAAAAAAATATAATAGTCCTTACCCAGGTGTACTTTCTCATCCTTGGCTGTGACGGGGTCCCACCTGTGCACATCCCCCTTATTGATGTCTACATACAACAGCCTCTGGGTGGCCTCGTCCCAGTGTGGACCCTCCCCCACTGTCAACGCTGCATGCTTGATCACGGTCTCCACCTTGTATGGCATCCTCACCCGTTATCTGCATGGAAATATATGTTGTCAATAAAGGGACAATTATGTTTCATATTGTAGTGTTTGATGCCCAGGCATATATATGGATCAAGGTATATTTAATATCTGGGTATGTATGAAGTCAATGAAGGCCTACATATGATGTAAAGGCATATATGATATCATTGTTCATGTGTATCAATGTACCGTATTCGACGTAATAAGCGCCCAGGACGCACTCAAAATTAGTAATAGGGGGCTCTTATTAGGATATTACTTTGGTGAATAGGTAAAGATAAATTTGAAAGAGTTGAAAGATAAATTTCGTGGTTTATTCTGACAGCCTGAAATGTTTATATACGACAGATATATTTTTCCAGAATGTAATTGTCCATAATTAAGGGTGCATGTAAATAAGTCTTATGTACATTGAGCAATCGGAAGGAGTGCTAAATGAGATTGTTCACTAGCCAATATATCGCCGTGGGTGCTTATTAGAGCATGGCACTTATTACGTCGAATATGGTATATCTGATATCTGGGTAACTGATGTCAATGTATATCGGATGTAAGGGTATATATGACATCAGGGAAGCTTATAGATAGGGAATCTCACCCGAGTGTCTTTTGATATAAAATAAATCAAAACCCCTTGATAAAAGTGAAAAAAACCTTTCCACTTTTATTTTGTTGATATTTGATATCACAAGACACTCTGGTGAGATTCTCTATGTCTACAAATTGAAAAAGTTGAAAGAATGATGTTGGATGATAAATAAAATCTCACCCTCGTGTCTTTTGATATCAAATATATCAACAATCGTTGATAAAAGTGGCAACAATGCTCGGCAAGCCTCGGAATTTTTCCACTTTTATCAACTGGTGTTGATATATTTGATATCAAAAGACACTCGGGTGAGATTCTCTATGTAAAAAGTACTGCTAACAGCTACAGTAGCAGAGACATTAGTGATGCCATGGTAACCAATGACGTCACAATGGTCTGTAAAAACAATGTGATGCAATTTCATTGCAGCGATATCTACAATGTAGATCTCACCCAAGTGATATCTCCTGTGGGATAACGGTTTTGGATGATACATCAATGCAGTGTGAAATTCTGATGACATTGTCCTCAATATTGTACGTCTGGTGACAGCTTAAGTGTCTGTCAGGGTACATCTGATATCAGGGCATACCTGATATCTCTCGGTGTATAATTAACTTACCATAGCCGAGAGCCGCGATAGGATCCTACAATCAAGACACGTCCCTACATCACTGACTGTAGGACCCCATCGCGGCTCTCGGCTTAACTAACTATAACCTGACATTATGTCCACATACCTAATCTGAAGAACAGGTTGTAGTCGTAAAATTAGAACTTGTTCCATTCACTGTATCACAGAAGCATTGATATTACATACTAATCACGTATTGAAACGCACGGGAACATCTGGCGAAGGCGTATTGTTGACAGCTGCTGCGGGTAAAGATTTTAGAGTTACCTCCCTTAGTAAAGGGGAGTTCCCCTAATGATAGTTTAATAGTGGTTAGCACTAAACGTAATCATTTTGGAATGTAGAGGAGAGAAATTTGCCTCTGCATGCCATCTGCCAAAATATTCTCTTTAATAATGTTATCCTGCAACAAGATCTATATGACTATAAGAACCTAAAGTTTTCTAAAATTATTTCAATACATATTTATACAATAGTTCAATTTTTTTTAAAAATCACACATATCACACATTTAATGGAGAAATACTTGTGCCGGAACTGAGTGAGTGAGGGAGTGAGTATGGTTTTACGCCGCTTTTAGCAATATTCCAGCAATATCACGGCGGGCGACATCCAAAATGGGCTTCACACATTGTACCCATGTCGGGAATCGAACGCTGGTCTTCGGCGTGACGAGCGAACGCTTTAACCACTAGGCTGCCCGACCGCCCCGCTCCGGAACTGAGCACGTGTCGATCCTACAACAACGTTTAGGCAGAGACCATAAAAAAGATGGTCTCTGGTTTCCGTTTCTCAGGTTATTTTGGGTGGTTGCATTTGTAAATGATTCGATTTTTGTATTCGAATTCACTCAGTAAATAGTGAAACTAGTGAGATTTTAAATTGATCGTTATCGGTAAATAAATAATTAAATAGTTCGGTATACGGATGGGTGAGTGAGTTGGGTTTAACGCCGCTTTTAACAGTATTCCAGTTTTTTCGCGGCATGTCCGCTTAATGTGGGAGGAAAGCCCAAAGTGATGCAGGTCTTAGATGTTTACCACTTCGGTGAAACCCATGAGCACGGGTATGGTGCTGACAAACCTAGAAAGATAATCGGGGCGAACCGGGATTCGAACCAACAATCATAGGTTTCTGGCGTGCCCAAGGGACGCAACTCTGCACAGCGAATCGCGGAGCCTTAGACGACTGGGCCACCCGTGTCCCGGTACACGGATGAACTATTTCTGAAACATTTCATACTATTACAAAGCAACCCTCCTTATTGTCATACATATACCCGTGAAGATCCGTGGTAGAATAGGTCTTCAGCAACCCATGCTTGCCGTCAAAGGCGACTATGCTTGTCATAAGAGGCGACTAACGGGATCGGGCGGTCAGGCTCGCTGACTTGGTTGATGCATGTCATCGATCCCAATTGCGTGTATCGATGCTCATGATATTAATTACTGGATTTAGTCCAGACTCGATTATTTACAGACCGCCGTCATATAGCTGTAATACTGCTGAGTGCGGCGTTAAACAACAAACTAACCTAATTTTACTTTGTCATACATATAAGACTGGTCTTGTGGTAGTGCGCCTGCCCGGAGAGAGGAAGGTCCGGGGTTCAATCCCCGGTCGCGTCATACCAAAAGACGTCAAAAGATGGTACTTGTTGTTACCCTGTCTGGGGCTCGGCATTAAGGGGCTTAAACAAGGACTGGTCGGCCATGAGTCAGTATACTGTGTCTGAGTGGGGTATTCATGTGGCATGGTATCTCTATAAATCGGCATTTGTCCGTACAAATACAAACAGACAGACAGACAGACAGACAATCAGACAGACAGACAGACAGACACACGCACGCACGCACACACGCACACACACACACGCACACACACACGCACACACACACACACACGCACACGCACACACACGCTCACACACACACCGCTATATAAGTGCAATAATTTTGGACGCGACGTTAAACCCAATTTCACCTCTCCCCATACATAGAATTTCAGCTAGACTATTGTATTTCACTTTCCGTCAAAGATAAATGCCGCCATCTATTCAAAAGAATCCTTTTGTGTCATCATTTATGTCTGTATCTTCCGGTTCCTTCTCTTGCTGATACAGGGGCGGTCGGGTAGCCTAGTGGTTAAAGCGTTCCCTCGTCACGCTGAAGACCTGGGTTCGATTCCCGACATGGGTACAATGTGTGAACCCCATTTCTGGTGTCCCTCTCCGTGATGATGCTGGAATATTGCTAAAAGCGGCGTAAAACCATACTCACTCACTCACTCACACCTTGCTGATACATCACCCCACTCAAGTACCGTTACTGCTTGGCTCCCTTTATCAGGACCGACCAACAGGTTATCTGAACTTTGATAACAAAACCTACTTGTATTCTGTACAAAGGCAATCGAAATCAGATGATGGGGGCATGTACGTATAACTAAACCCACTGTTTTAGTCCACTTGTCCTTATAATGATAACATATAGCAACACATTTAATAATGTCAAATTTCTACTGGTCCTTATGATACCTTAACCATTGAGCAGTTTGGCAAGGACTTTTGGATTAGTACCAATTTCTAACGGTGCTATACTGGCCACAAAAAGAAACTGCGCACATATTAATCAAAACATGTATATGAACTACATGTGTACATGTGTACATAAATACAGATGTAAACACAGTAATTAGTGAACTGAATTGAACACAAATGTATGCGGGAGCTACGTTTCTTGACGTCAGTGGTTTCGGAATTGGCACGTGCACGTATGATCGTTCGAAAGATTAAGCGGCTAATGAACCGTGCATGATGGCACGACTCACGACTGCACAACGTCATGAGGCTAATGGGATGGTCCGTGCAGGAATGTCTCAACGTCATGAGGCTAATGTGATGGTCTGTGGGGGAATGTCTCAACGTCACGAAGCTAATGGGATGGTCCGTGGGGGAATGTCTCAACGTCACGAGGCTAATGGGATGGTCTGTGGGGGAATGTCTCAACGTCACGAGGCTAATGTGATGGTCTGTGGGGGAATGTCTCAACGTCACGAGGCTAATGTGATGGTCTGTGGGGGAATGTCTCAACGTCACGAGGCTAATGGGATGGTCCGTGGGGGAATGTCTCAACGTCACGAGGCTAATGTGATGGTCTGTGGGGGAATGTCTCAACGTCATGAGGCTAATGTGATGGTCTGTGGGGGAATGTCTCAACGTCATGAGGCTAATGTGATGGTCTGTGGGGGAATGTCTCAACGTCACGAGGCTAATGTGATGGTCTGTGGGGGAATGTATCAACGTCATGAGGCTATTGGGATTGTCAGTGGGGGAACGTCTGAACGTCAGGTGGCTGGGCATTTCTATTACCACCGGAACACCATTTCAGAAGTGTTGAGTCGTTATCAGAACAATAATGAAGTTGCCGATCGCCCATATGCCGAACGTCCACGACAGATGGTAACGGGTGACCCATCACTGGCACAGATTCCAGACTGCAGTAACCACTGCTGGTACCATCCAGGATTTCGGCGTGTCCACCCAAACACAGTCGGGAACCGCAGACGTCATTACGGTAACGACCACGTCGTCCCGCCATACGAACAACACCGTCAAAGGTAGTGACGAAATCACTTACGTTAGGCTCGGTTGTAGAGGACTGTTGTTTTTACAGACGAGTCCACATTTAACAATTCCCATAGAGATGGACGTCAACGTGTCCACATACGTCTTGTGGAGCGTTATGTTCCAACCTGTGTCATGGAAAGGAATCGCTTTGGTGGTGGTTCTGTGACGATCTGGGGTGGGATCAGTGCAAGTCAGAGATCCCCTTTAGTTGTTTCTTCAACGTCATGGCCCAGGATTGACATGCCAACAGGATAATGCCCGTCCTCACAAGGCTAGGGTTGCTATAGCTGTTCTTCAACAGTACGAAGTTCAAGTACTGTCTTGGCCTGCAAATTCACCGGATCTCTCTCCTACAGACCACGTGTGGGATGAAATAGAGCGACGTCTACACCGTGTACCAAATCCGTCAGATAACGTTCGTGAGTTACAGAGAATATGTCAAGCCATTCCACAAGCCTTCCATGGCCATTTGATAAACTATACGTCGACCATGCACTGCTGTTATCGTTGCCTACGGTGGGCATACCCGTTGTTGCCTGACCCTTGGGAACCTTTCATTGTCGTTATATTTACAAATTTAGAAAGAATTTTAACAATGCAGTTTCTTTTTATGGCTTGTAATGTGTTTTGTACAACTGGTCCCTCAAACGCTGGGTCAACGTGTTTTGTATAACTGGTCCAAGAGACTCTGTGTCAACGTGTTTTGTACAACTGATCTCTAAAGCACTGGGTCAACGTGTTTTGTATAGCTGATCTCTGAAGCACTGGGTCAACGTGTTTTGTATAGCTGATCTCTAAAGCACTGGGTCAACGTGTTTTGTATAGCTGATCTCTAAAGCACTGGGTCAACGTGTTTTGTATAGCTGATCTCTAAAGCACTGGGTCAACGTGTTTTGTATAGCTGATCTCTAAAGCACTGAGTCAACGTGTTTTGTATAGCTGATCTCTAAAGCACTGGGTCAACGTGTTTTGTATAGCTGATCTCTAAAGCACTGGGTCAACGTGTTTTTGTATAGCTGATCTCTAAAGCACTGGGTCAACGTGTTTTGTATAGCTGATCTCTAAAGCACTGGGTCAACGTGTTTTGTATAGCTGATCTCTAAAGCACTGGGTCAACGTGTTTTGTATAGCTGATCTCTAAAGCACTGGGTCAACGTGTTTTGTATAGCTGATCTCTAAAGCACTGGGTCAACGTGTTTTGTATAGCTGATCTCTAAAGCACTGGGTCAACGTGTTTTGTATAGCTGGTCTCTGAAGCACTGGGTCAACGTGTTTTGTACAACTGATCTCTAAAGCACTGGGTCAACGTGTTTTGTATAGCTGATCTCTGAAGCACTGGGTCAACGTGTTTTGTATAGCTGATCTCTAAAGCACTGGGTCAACGTGTTTTGTATAGCTGATCTCTAAAGCACTGGGTCAACGTGTTTTGTATAGCTGATCTCTAAAGCACTGGGTCAACGTGTTTTGTATAGCTGATCTCTAAAGCACTGGGTCAACGTGTTTTGTATAGCTGATCTCTAAAGCACTGGGTCAACGTGTTTTGTATAGCTGATCTCTAAAGCACTGGGTCAACGTGTTTTGTATAGCTGATCTCTAAAGCACTGGGTCAACGTGTTTTGTATAGCTGGTCTCTGAAGCACTGGGTCAACGTGTTTTGCATAGCTGATCTCTGAAGCACTGGGTCGATTGTTCGATCCCTTGGCCGCGTCATACCAAAAGACGATGGTACTTGCTGTTACCCTGCCTGGGTAAGGCGATAAGGCGATAAATCACGTATTGGTCAGCTTTGAGTAAGTTTTATGTATCTGAGGGTTGTAAACAGCGGCATGGTATCTCAGTAGGATAGCACTAGTTCGGACTAGTACAAGGAGCCACACACATGCATGCATGTCGCTTTTTCAATCTTACGACCGATATTAAACCCCTTTCACCTAACCTCCTGTTCACAAGGCTAAGTGGCACACTTCTATATGTCGTATGGATTCGTTGTTGCAAGCATTGCACTGACAAAGCCGAACTACAGTGTCTATATTTACAAGGTATATATGTGCATGTCATGCGAGGAATCCTTGGTAGAACAATGGCGGTATGTGCCCACTACCTGCATACGTATCATCTTAAAGTTTAGAATTTAAACTGAGTTTTGGGACCCACCATGTTATCTTAGAGTGGGCCGCAACTGTCCCAAACAAGTTCGCTCCTGCTTGGTATAAAGGTAACAAAATGCCTTTTGTCCTAAACAGAAGTTTGGTTTGGTTTGTTTGTAGGTTAACGCCGCACTCAGCGATATTACAGCTATATGGCGGCGGTCTGTAAATAATCGAGTCTGGACCAGACAATCCAGTGATTGATATCATGAGCATCAATCCACGCAATTGGGATTGATGACATACTTCAACCAAGTCTGACCACCCGATCCCGTTAGTCACATTTTACGGCAAGCATGGGTTGCTGAAGGCCTGTTCTACCCCGGATCTTCACGGGTCCCCACCTAAACCGCCATTGTCACCACCTCAATACACACCTTGAAGACAGGCACAGCTCAAACAAACACAACCATACAGTGACAATGACAGATTTTATATGAAACAGTTTACCAACATGTGTACAAAACATGTTCTCAAACTGTAGTGGATGAAGTCAAGGAGGCGTACAAAATGAGATGTACAATATAACGTGATGACGTCACTTCATTGAGATGTACAATATAACGTGATGACGTCACTTCAATGAGATGTACATTATAACGTGATGACGTCACTTCAATGAGATGTACATTATAACGTGATGACGCCACTTCAATGAGATGTACAATATAACGTGATGACGTCACTTCAATGAGATGTACAATATAACGTGATGACGTCACTTCAATGAGATGTACATTATAACGTGATGACGCCACTTCAATGAGATGTACATTATAACGTGATGACGTCACTTCAATGAGATGTACAATTTAACGTGATGACGTCACTTCAATGAGATGTACATTATAACGTGATGACGTCACTTCAATGAGATGTACATTATAACGTGATGACGTCACTTCAATGAGATGTACAATATAACGTGATGACGTCACTTCAATGAGATGTACAATATAACGTGATGACGTCACTTCAATGAGATGTACAATATAACGTGATGACGTCGCTTCGATGAGATGTACAATATAACGTGATGACGTCACTTCAATGAGATGTACAATATAACGTGATGACGTCACTTCAATGAGATGTACATTATAACGTGATGACGTCACTTCAATGAGATGTACAATTTAACGTGATGACGTCACTTCAATGAGATGTACATTATAACGTGATGACGTCACTTCAATGAGATGAACATTATAACGTGATGACGTCACTTCAATGAGATGTACAATATAACGTGATGACGTCGCTTCGATGAGATGTACAATATAACGTGATGACGTCACTTCAATGAGATGTACAATATAACGTGATGACGTCACTTCAATGAGATGTACATTATAACGTGATGACGTCACTTCAATGAGATGAACATTATAACGTGATGACGTCACTTCAATGAGATGTACAATATAACGTGATGACGTCACTTCAATGAGATGTACATTATAACGTGATGACGCCACTTCAATGAGATGTACATTATAACGTGATGACCACTTCAATGAGATGTACATTATAACGTGATGACGTCACTTCAATGAGATGTACAATTTAACGTGATGACGTCACTTCAATGAGATGTACATTATAACGTGATGACGCCACTTCAATGAGATGTACAATATAACGTGATGACGTCACTTCAATGAGATGTACATTTTAACGTGATGACGTCATTCAATGAGATGTACATTATAACGTGATGACGTCACTTCAATGAGATGTACATCATAACGTGATCACGTCACTTCAATGAGATGTACAATATATGTACAATATTTGAATATACAACTGCCGAATTATAAGTATCAGTTTTGTTTGTATCCCTCTCATTGGTGGAGTAGCCTAGTAACCATGGTTTCACCTTCTGTACGGTTGACGTTTGTCCAGCGTATGGATTACAGGACGGTTTCAAGCTTCTAGTGGACTGATCCGCTCTAGGTCAAGGTTTGATAGAATTAGTCATTCATTCAGAAGAGCTTATTACCTCCTATTTTCCTGGTCGTTATAAAAATAACCTTTAGTCCAGATAAGATAACACATCCAGTGTCAGATAACTATGGAACGCAAGACCATAATACTTCAGAAGGTATACATATATATATCACATTTGGCTGTACTTCTCTCCCATTTTATTTTATTAAATACAGTAACATCATTCGACTGTTTATGGTAAAATAGTAGATATAATACGATACAATAGTACATATACAAATACGAATGCGCGCGAAACCATGATATATCAGAATATATATGTTACTTAGTTTCATTTCTCGGATCAAACACTTCCTTCTCTTTAGATACACATTATCAACAAGTCAAATATTATTTCATTGTTCAGTTTGTCAGTTGCGAGATTACCTTGACATGATTCAGAGTGAGCTGTCTCTGATAAACCTGATTGTCCGTAGTGTTAATTCGCGATAAGCCAGTCACAGAGGTATACTCTATCAGGTGCCTGTGTTGACAAGGGAGGTACACTTATACTGGAAGCGCAGATAAATGAGTTCTGATTGTCTGAGCACAGAATAATATGTTGGTAACACATCTACTCAATGGCCAAACGAAACAGATTGGAATCGGATATAGTGAGGGCATGCTTGTCTCTCATTGATTTCTGTTCCTGTCGCTCGCTACCCTCATCCCTGGTAGATATTAGCTGGGCTGCCTTTTGCATTAAGTCCGGTAACTCTGAACAACGACCCTGCTAGCGATTCTGTTGTCTGGAACTCGCTGTCTGGGATTCCTGCTCTCAAGCTGGTCACGTACAACTCATCCAGGTTCTTCCCTCCCCACGCCACGGACGTGATCTTGGTAGCGTTAGGCAGGGAAACCTGTTGGAGCGCTGCCCCTAAAACAGAGTGTACACAGGACCAATTTACGGCAATAAAAATATATCATTTTCTGAAATGTTTAATACACTGTTACGCCCTAGGGGCGAAGTATGTCGCCATTATTCTACGATCTACGCACGATCGGACGGTTACAATGGTGGATCTTGCTAATCGTACGTCATGGTACCCAGACAACGTCGTTGTTCAATCCAAGCTACTGGTTTTCTGTTCTCAAATACCAACTAGCGTGACATAGCTGAAATATTGCTATTGAGCGTAAACCAACAATCACCTTCACTTTGTAGAATTGTAGACGTGTAGTGTCATAACCGAGATTTCAAGAACGAGTGTTAAGGTTTTGTAAGATTATGAAGAAAAGAAATAAGAAAATAATGCTGTTTAAATGATCTTACGTGTTGGGACTGTACAATGTCATGACGTTCTTTTGCAAATCTACCTCCTGTTAAAATTCTTTGCTCACCTGTTTTGGGATCAAATTTGGCCACCATTCCACCCCCGAAGCAGGCCACCCACAGATTGCCGTCCGTGTCAATAGTCATGCCATCAGGGCCAGGGACGTTTCCTTTAAACTCCGGCACGGCGTCAAAGTCTACAGCCACCCTCCGATTGGCTGAAATGAAACATTAGTTTCATCTTTACCCTGGATGGCATCCCAACCTTTGATCATCCTCTCAGACAACAGCATGGTCACACTTCCACGTACACATTTCCGGTGTAAAATAGGCTACGTCGTCATCACCACCAACAACAATAAGTTATTATCATGTACAGAATAAAATAAAAAATGGAGATATGGGTGATTCTGGCACAGTCAGGTTGGTTAGGCAGCTCAGGGACTTTGCCCCCTCTACACGCAGCCCAGACAGCGACTGGGACTCCCAGGAAGCGCTACCTAGTCGAATCCGTCCGGAACTTTTCGGAGAATGTGAAGACTCCCTTACGCTGCAGTCTTCTGCAATACCCAGAAGGGCTGTATTCCTGGCAGCAAACCCGGGTACTATCACAATGTCAGTCAACAGATTTGGAGGTACCAAACCTAAGGCGCCGAGCACAATGGAGAGTCGGACAACTTGGTATTTGGGATGTAAGCGTGACATTTAAAAAGCAAGGTCCGCATATTTGCCTTGTTTTTCCAGAATCTTGTCAACCACAGTGTCAATAGGGACAGAAAATTCTCTATGATATTAATGATTTCAATGGATTTATCAAAAAGGACAAAATCAGGTTTGTTGGCCTTGATAGATCTTAGGCTGTATACGGGCCTTTTCCAATGAATTTTGTATATATCTTTTTCCATGACGCCCTCTACATATTCCGGGTCATACCATGGATGGACCTCTGTGTCAAAACCACAAGCATGGCGAATACGGTCATAAAATGATCGATCTACACCATCATGTCGCTGAAAATACTGTGTTTGAGCCAAAGCTGGGCATCCACTGACAGTGTGTTGGACAGTCTCATTAAATTGATTGCATAATCTACATTTCATATTTACATTTTGATGTAAAATGACACATTGACGGTTTCGAGTGGGAAGTGACTGGTCCTGAGCAGCTTTTCAGGCCAGCCGACTTCATCCAAGCGGAGGACTCTGCAGGGTTGCCTACCTTCTCAACACACTGCACATTAACTCGATGCAGTGGTCGTTCAGATAACCTCTCCTTGTAAAACTGAGTCTGGGCCGATGTGATATGGCACTTCGCTTGATTGACACTCATTTCTGTACCGTCCAGCAGTACAGAACCATCAACAAAATCAACACTGACATTGCGAATATGTCCCACATCCTTGTCTTGCTCAAGAAAACTGTGGAATGCCTTGTTTTCATTATTATTATCATTATTATTGTAACAACAACCATCCCCGTCATCTGCTGTTGTAGACATGCTTGAATTTTGATCTTTTAATGCGATGCGTCTGTCCAGTTACTTGTAACATTATATCAGTAGTAATAGGGGTGGACGGGTCAAAGACTCACAGATATTTCCAGTGTTGATGTCGTAGTCGTATGCGTACACTTTATGTGGCGTCGTGTCGATGTAGTACATGGTGGTGTTGTCCGGAGACCACGCCAGGCCGTTGGAGATGGTCACGTGCTCAACCTTTTTGGTCAGCGTACCGTCGATGTCCAGACAGTACAGGTTGCCCTGGTCAGGTGCGAAAGTTTTGCTCATTGTACCTAAAACACACACAGTGAAATCACCTTATTTCGTAGACGGATAATGGTTTTAGGACACAAAACAGAAACACAAAGATTTTGTAGAAAAAACAAATCAACAATAAAGCTTTTAACAGTATTCCAGTTATATCACGGCGTGTCAGCTTAATGTGGGTGGAAAGCTCGAAGTGATGCAGGTCTCAGACGTTTACCACTTCGGTGAAACCAACGAGCACGGGTATGGTGCTGACAAACCTAGAAACATAATTTGTGCGAACCGGGATTCGAACCTACAATCATAGGTTTCGAGTGTGCCCAAGGGACACAATTCTGCACAGACAACTGGGCCACCCGTGCCCCCAATAAAACAGAAGCAAGTGAGTAAGTATATTTTGTTTTACTCTGCAGTGAGCAATAACCCAAGTATGTTACGTCGATTTAGGTCAGACAGTCACGTGATTGCTCCAGCATGAACAACACTGAACGCTGTCGGGAAACGATAGCGACCGGCTAGGACGCATACTGAATATAAAACGTCAGAGAAGAACTTGAGAAGTCTTGATTTTCTGCCGAAACAGATTTCATTGGGCTTTAATGGCAAAATCACCAAACTGACGTAAGACACCAGGTGTTTGGGAAAAGGTTCAGCATGATCAAACAGGTAAATTGCACAAACAGGTAAATTGCACAAACAGGTAAATTTATGTTGTTTGTAGCCTAACGCCACACAGCAGTACTCCTGCCCTGAGAAAAACGCCCTGAACTTAATTTGTCACAGCGGCCAGAGGGTTAGTAAACAGTGAATTTACTATCCTGCTTGGTAGATAGCACGAAGATGTTGAAGAAGTACATGTCACTTATTAAATTAGTATCATTCACTACTGAAACCAAGCTGTTTAAAAAAGAATGTAAACACAACCAAAACATTTGTACTAATATGTCTCAATTCTAAACGGTATGCACATTTGGTGTCTTCCATCGAAACACGTTTAGGGTCTAAACAAATGACGAGTGAGTTTGGTTAACGCCGCTTTTAGCAATATTCCAGCAATATCACGGCGGGTGACACTAGAAATGGGCTTCACACATTGTACCCATGTCGGGAATCGAACCCGGGTCTTCGACGTGACGAGCGAAGGCTTTAACCACTAGGCTACCCGACCGCCCCCTCTAAACAAATGAAATGAGTAAGGCTATTACATACCCCCGGCGTACCATCAACTCATCAAAGACCACAATCAGCCATAATCCCGTTGTTTACATTACTGGCTTTATCCTTTGTTTATGGCGCTGACTTCACCGATGATTGTCATCACTGCCCTTGTGTGTACATAACAGGCTTCTCTGCTCCAGTATAACAATATCTACTCTACTGTATAAACATTGCCTCCTACTTGTATATATATATATATATATATATATATATATATATATATATATACTTGCTTACTACACTGTAAATCACTTGCACCGTTATCAAGCAAGTGATTTACAGTGTAGTAATACAAGTAGGAGGTCATGTTTATACAGTAGAGTAGATATTGTTATACTGGAGTAGAGAAGCCTGTTATGTACACACAAGGGCAGTATATATACTTGCTTACTACACTGTAAATCACTTGCTTGATAACGGTGTTAGAACCAACACCGAAACGTCGCTCTTACTTGTAATAAAGAAGTTGTTCATCCATAAATTCTTATCCTTACTTAGTACTCCAACTTCTAAATGCCTCTCAAAGAAGTTAAATGAAATGAGCCTCATAGCCTAATCGCAAAATCCCCATAAACCAATCATGTTTAGAATATTAACGCCTTTAAAAATGTTTAGAATTTATATACCTTTTAATATGTTTAGTTTAGAATTGCATGTTATCAGGCTATGAGTCAAATATGGATGCGATGTACAATATATATTGAAATTAGATTTGTAAATTTCACGGGCACTTGCATAAGAGATATACCACCAGGACTACAACGAACACGATACAAACAATATTAAGATAAAAATGTAAAATATAAACCAAGCTTATGGTGACTTAGAAAATGGACACTTGGGACGTCACCAATTTCCGTAGCACAGGTAGTAGCGTGAAGGACTACAAATCAAGAGATTTCAGGTTTGAATCCCACCGAGGTATAAACATCTTTGTGTTCGTACAAGTGTTGTTGCTGTATGTCTTATAGTATTTTTTCTCGTACAGGAAGCTGACAATGAAAATATATCTGAATACTACTTAACCGTTTTGAGTCAGTCACGATAGGTGAGTGAGTGAGCGAGTTTTGTTTTACGCTGCTTTTAGTATTCCAGTATATTCCAGTAATACAACGGCGTGGGACACCAGAAATGGGCTTCACAGATTGTACCCATGTGGAAATTGAACCCGGGCCTTCGGCGTGATGAGCGCAACTTTAACCACTATGCTACCCCATAAAAAAATACTAACTGATTAGTAAAGTCTACTAACATGCTAGTGTCTAAGTGGAGATTGAAATTTATTAAGTTAGTAAACTTTACAAACTATTTTTGGCAGTGTGTCTGATCGTGTATTCAAATCTAATCCGCCCAGATTATGATCTTTCATCTATCAGAACCTTAACATCACCATCTGTTATAACATGCCCGACTTTGTCTACGCCGATGGTTTGCCTCACTGTAAGCTTTCCCACAACAAGGAGCTGACAGGCCTTAAATACTGTTCAAATTGACCTTAAACGCCAACTGACTCACCTCCCCACACGCGTCCTTTAGGATCACATTTCCCATCATTCATCCTGTTGTTGCTTCCGGGGTCCACTTCCGCCAGCTTGGTGACGGTCTTGGTGTTCCAGTCAACAGCTGATATGGTGAGATCCAGTCCCACCACCAGACCCCCTTTACTGCGGGGCACGACGAACCCTACAGCTCCATCTGCAACGTTGAAAACAACAACATTCATGCACACAACACGCACAAGAAGCAGGCCCAATGGCACCTCAGTACCCTTAAACTTGCCCTCCAGGAAGACGCATCGTAATCCGTCTGGACTTCAGCAAAACCTTCCCTCCATGACTTCAGCTGACCTCATTAATCTAGTCTTTAAACAGCATTTAGTGAGTGAGTGAGTTAGATTTAACGCCGCTTTTAACAGTATTCCAGTTACATCACGGCGTGTCAGCTTAATGTGGGAGGAAAGCCCAAAGTGATGCAGGTCTCAGACTTTTACCAATTCGGTGAAACCCACGAGCACGGGTATGGTGATGACAAACCTAGAAACTTAATCGGGGCGAACTGGGATTCTGACCCACAATCATAGGTTTCTGGCGTGCCCAAGGGACGCAACTCTGCACAGCGAATCGCGGCGCCTTGGACGACTGGGCCAACCGTGCACCCAAATAGCATTTAGAAGTAATACACATAAGAAAGAAACTTTATGAATGTTAACTTCTTTATCACGAGGAACACAACGTTTCGGAGTATATGCTTACTCTTTCAGTCCTAACAAAGAAGAAAATATATATTTCGAAGCGTTTTGTTCCTCATAACATAATAAAGAAGTTGACATCCATAAGGCCTCGCTCTCATAATCCATCTTTGATCCCTGGTGTTCTTTAATGCAGTTAAACAATCAAACAGAAAGTCACATGCTTCTTGCTTCTTGCTTCTTTAACCGGAAGTTCTATGTGAACTTCCGGTGCCGGTGTAACGGCAAACCACAGTCTCACAGTCCCCCCGCATCCCACAATACCATCCCTTCTGCTAAACATGCCTCACGCAATATAATTTTAAGAAATATCGTTACCTGTATTAGGCAGTCGAATGACCTTTATTTTAAATCTCAGTAATGACAGCTTCGCTCACAATGTTTTCAAATCTTTCGATCCATGATCGACCTTGACATTTTGCATGACCTTGACACGCAGCAGGTATTGAAGTAAAGTTTTTATATTGTATCCTTCAATCACTTAAAACTGGTTGAAACTCTTATGAATAATTACCCAAATTATCCGATGGATTACCTGAATAAGTATTCCCAAGTTCCGCACTATGTTTTACAAAATGATCTGCGCTGACTTGGTTGAATGGCAGCCAAATTCTAACCCACTCTTCATCACAGTCTATTGGTCAGGTTTGTAAAATTTGTTCAAATTCCTATCAAAATGACTCAAATCATGGTTTGACCTTGACATTCTGCAAACTTATTTCGGTTTACAAATATGAAGTAACCACTCTATACTTTCAATATTGCATTAATGAAATACCTTCATGTGACCTTGGTATATTAATAGCTGTTTAGTAGCTTTTTACAGATTATGAAATGTCTACTTTATATGAATTCATTTCAAGTCATAAAAACTAAAAATATCCTGTTCAGAATCCATTTGTTCACACAATGCGACCTTGACTTCAAGATCACGAAATCATTTCAGAATTCTCCATGGGCATATCTATTCAAAACATTTGCTTGAGAAAACTAATTGTGTCGACAGTAAAGTTTTAGCAATCACATTAAACAGTTTCCCTTAACACGAAGCTGTTCATATCAAGAACAGAGATACTGCTTCATTTGGTAAATAACCAACTTTTACTTAAAGGCAGATGGAAGTAAACAGCGTATGTTCAGCAAGATGCGCTGGTCGTAGAGTTCCGTCTTCCTGATAATTCTACAGGCGTCAGAAAACCATCTACACCGGAGCTTGCTTATATAGTTCACTAAATGTCAGGGTGATGACAAACTTACTGAGCTGGATCATGTCGTTGGTGCCGGTGGCGGGGTTGTATCTGAAGATCTTGCCGTTGTCGATGTCGATGAACAATAACGTCTGGGTAGCGTCGTCCCAGTGAGGCCCCTCCCCAACCGTGGTCGCCACATTCTTCAACACAGTCTCCACCTTGTACGACATCGTTGATCGGCTTCTGACGCTCAATATGTGATATTCCTTAAACCTGGCAGATAATTGAATGTTTTAGAGTAAAGCCCTAACCTTTGGGGGGAGATTCAGATGTAGGCTAGACGCTGGACCGCGTCCGTGGTCTAGTGGACAGAGCGCCTCCCAGGAGAGAGGACGGTCTGTGGTTCGATCCCCGGCCGCGTCATACCGAAATCGATAACATATGGTACTTGTTATTTCTCTACCTGGCGCTCGGAATTCAGGGGATAAAACAAGGACAGGTCGGTTCGAACTATGTGCTCAGTTTACTGTGTTTGAGTGGTGTCCGCACTAAAAGTACGAACGCGCGCGTGGGTTTGTGTGTAGGTGCGTGCGTGCGTTGCGAATGGCTCAGTGGTGTGAAGAGCCATGCTAACGTTCTGTACAGAGGTACGCCCCTTTTTCGTGACAGGATCTGCTGATTGTTGGTTTGAATGCCAGATTCACCCTAATATGATCCTAGCTTGTCATCACCAGATCCGTGCCCGTAGGCCAGCATCTGAGACCTGTGTTACTGTCGCCTTTCATCCCGCACAGAGGTGACACGTGGTGATATTACTGACATACTGTTTAGATCGTGATATAACTGACGTACTGTTTAGATCGTGATATATGTGACATACTGTTTAGATCGTGATATTACTGACGTACTGTTTAGATCGTGATATTACTGACATACTGTTTATATCGTGATATAACTGACGTACTGTTTAGATCGTGATATAACTGACATACTGTTTAGATCGTGATATAACTGACATACTGTTTAGATCGTGATATAACTGACGTACTGTTTAGATCGTGATATAACTATCATACCGTTTAGATCGTGATATAACTGAAATACTGTTTAAATCGTGATATAATTGACATACTGTTTAAGTCGTGATATAACTGACATACTGTTAAAGTCCTGATATAACTGACACACTGTTAAAGTCCTGATATAACTGACATACTGTTAAAGTCGTGATATAACTGACATACTGTTTAGATCGTGATATAACTGACATACTGTTTAAGTCCTGATATAACTGACATACTGTTTAGATCGTGATATAACTGACATACTGTTTAAGTCCTGATATAACTGACATACTGTTTAAGTCGTGATATAACTGACTTACTGTTTAAGTCGTGATATAACTGACATACTGTTTAGATCGTGATATAACTGACATAATGTTCAAGTCGTGATATAACTGACATACTGTTTAGATCGTGATATAACTGACATACTGTTTAAGTCCTGATATAACTGACATACTGTTTAGATCGTGATATAACTGACATACTGTTTAAGTCGTGATATAACTGACATACTGTTTAAGTCGTGATATAACTGACATACTGTTTAAGTCCTGATATAACTGACATACTGTTTAAGTCGTGATATAGCTGACTTACTGTTTAAGTCGTGATATAACTGACTTACTGTTTAGATCGTGATATAACTGACATACTGTTTAAGTCGTGATATAACTGACATACTGTTTAGATCGTGATATAACTGACATACTGTTTAAGTCCTGATATAACTGACATACTGTTTAAGTCGTGATATAACTGACATACTGTTTAGATCGTGATATAACTGACATACAGTTTAAGTCCTGATATAACTGACATACTGTTTAAGTCGTGATATAACTTACATACTGTTTAGATCGTGATATAACTGACATACAGTTTAAGTCCTGATATAACTGACATACTGTTTAAGTCCTGATATAACTGACATACTGTTTAAGTCGTGATATAACTGACATACTGTTTAGATCGTGATAAAACTGATATACTGTTAAAGTCGTGATATAACTGACATACTGTTTAAATTGGCGTTTAACCGAACTCATTCTCCCAACGCCAGATCTTACTGAAAATGAAAGAGTTTCATAAACTTCTTCCATACTCCTTGTTCTCAAGAAGATAGATGGCTCTATTTACTCTGACAAGCGATAGATCTTTGAAATATCAGATGATGACTGTGCGGTAACTACAGAAAGTGGCGATATGTTGTATGACTGCGCAAAAAAGTGGCAATGTACAATGAAGAAATTGTACCTACTTGAGACGATGCAGGTTGTGCGGTGAATGTCAGTTACCACCTATATCTGTAAAGATATCTATATATATATATCTATCCGGCATATCATTGAACCTGTCACACCACGAAGGCATGGACAGTACACATCAGCCATATAAACAGACGTATGCACGTATCGTTATCAGGCCAGTGTGACCCCTACTGAAGTCACGCGCAGTCGTTGTACTCAAGGCTACTGGCCTATCTAATGACTTTATTACATATAGATATATTCGTAAACATGTTATGTTTGGAACAGACGCGTTACGAAATTCAAGCAGTTTTTACTATCAACAATGATCCAACTTCATATCTTATTAACATGTTATGTTTGGAACAGACGCGTTACGAAATTCAAGCAGTTTTTATTTTCAACAATGATCCAACTTCATATCTTATTAACATATTGTCCATTTCGCCGAGCCAAATTGTCACGTATCCAAATTGCGTGGATCGATGTTCATGTCATGTCACTGGATTGTCTGATCCAGACTCGATTATTTACAGACCGCCGTCAAACAGCAGGACAATTGCTGAGAGCGGCGTTAAACAACAAACAAACAACAACATCTATTACAGACCTTTGAATGACAACGGGTCCAATTTTGCAGCAAGGGAAAATGATTTTGTCTTATGTTATCATAATGAGGACACTCACACAGGTAATGCTGAAGAGTGTCTGGTGCATTATCGCCACTGTGGTCAAACGGAGGGGATACTTCCTCATCAACAAAACCTTGTAGGCGTTATTGCACAGGGACCATTTTACAAGTTTGTTGAACGCAGAGGCAGCGTCGTATGTCGTCCAGGAGAACCAACATCCCGCAACGGTTGCCAATTAAAGGAGACCACCCACAATAGCTTCTTCGAAATGTCAAGCCCCCATGAGATGGAACCAACATAGCACAGCACAATCAGACCTGGCACCAAGGCACTCTGAAGGCACCCCTATCAAGTCCAACCTCAAGTTTCATTAACGGCATTTATATCAATCTAGCTGATAAAACAGTTAGGCAATGTCTCAACACAATGAGGGGGCACGGGTGGCTCAGTCGTCTAAGGCGCCGCGATTCGCTTTGCAGAGTTGCGCCCTTTGGGCACGCCAGAAACCTATGATTGTGGATTCGAATCCCTGTTCGCCCCAATTATGTTTCTAGGTTTGTCAGCACCATACCCGTGCTCGTGGGTTTCACAGAAGTGGTAAACGTCTGAGACCTGCATCACTTAGGGCTTTCCTCCCACATTAAGCTGACACGCCGCGATATAATGTTAAAAGCGGCGTTAAACCCAACTCACTCACTCACTCACTCAACACAGTGATCCCAAGATCGTGAAGAGCAGTGTCCCGGTAAGAATATCACCTGATATACCACTCAACTTTTGATAGAGATAATCTGTTATGCCACTCCATTTAAATATACACCTGAAATATTGTGAGAATCAGATTTATGTATCATATCCCTATCATTAGTGGAGTAGCATAGTGTACTATGGAAGGTTGCCCTGTGTGTGGCTTACGGATGGGACCGCCTCCGTGGTCTAGTGGTAGAGCGTCCGCCCGGAGAGCGGAAGGTCCGGGGTTCGATCCCCGGCCGCGTCATACCAAGAGACGTTAAAAGATGGTACTTGTTGTTACCCTGTCTGGCGCGCGGCATTAAGGGGCTAAAACAAGGACTGGTCGGCTCGGAGTCAGTATACTGTGTCTGAGTGGGGTATTCATGTTAAACTGCGGCATGGTATCTCAGTGAGCTAGCACTATAAATCGGCATCTGTCCGGACTAGTACAAGCAGCCACATACACACGTGCATGCACGTCGCTATATAAGTGCAATAATCTTGGACGCGACGTTAAACCCAATTTCACCTCATCTCACCTTACGGATGGCTTCTAGTTTCTAATAGACTGACGAGGTCACACTAATGTAGTGGCGCAGATTGACTGTTGACTGTCCCTATTTTCATGGTCGTTATTAATCTGACACCCCTCAACCTTTCGTCCAGATGAGATTATACAACCAAGGTCAAATAACAATGGAACGCAAGGCCATAATACTTGAGAGTTTATACTACATTTGGCGGCTTTTCTCGCCCAGTTTATGTTATTAATTAAGGTAATACCATTCGACTGTATATTAAAGAAATAAACGACGGGAGTTGTTTACCCTACAATAAAACACTGCAGGGAGAATAAACCGTATGCAAGAGTGGCGGATGTTTTATTGTACGATAAACAACGACCACATGATATCAACATTTTGTACAGTCTTTTAAAGGATGTCAATATATTGTACAAGCTTTACAAACATTAACGAGTATTTAAATAATGATGACTCCCTGAATACTATCTAAACCTCGGAAATGTCGGACAACTCCAGTTAATGTACAGAGGGGCAACGTTTGGTATTCTCACAATTTTCACGTCGATTATCTGCACCTTTCCTCCCAATACCTCCCTATTGTCATATCTCTCCCACTTTTGGGTGCGATCGTTCGGCCATTTATTTCATTTGCGTTGTCCAGCTACATCTATGGGAACATCTCACCCTAGACTCTCCCTCTTAATAATAACATCGTCATATTTACGACGTCATTAAGTTGCGAGGGCATGTTCGAATCTCCAGAAATGACGTCACAATAGGACGGAACATCCTATTTATAATAATACTTTTTGTGTAGTTATCTACTGGAAAAAGTAAATTATTTCATTACAAATGTAAAACCTTGAAACGTACACTCTCCCTACCTTACACACAGGGACGGTTCACACCCCTTGTATTTGCGACTTAAAAAGTAGTTTCGTGTTTGAAAAATCTTAAAAAATATAACCTAAAGTATCAAAAAATATTTAGGGTCAAGAAAATTATCATTCATTTCGATAAATTATATACAAAATCAACTTTAACAAAAAAAATATTCTTGAAAACTAGGAGACCGCTGTTGGAAGCGAAAGAATAGACGCTGGTCAAGTAACAAAAATGGCGCTTTGCGAAACGAACAGTCTCGATTGACGAGTTAAAAGGGTGAGTGAGTGAGTTTGGTTTAACGCCGCTTTTAACAGTACTACAGTTATATCACGGCGTGTCAGCTTAATGTGGGAGGAAAGCCCGAAGTTTTGCAGGTGTTAGACGTTTACCACTTCGGTGAAACCCACGAGCACGGGTATGGTGCTGACAAACCTAGAAACATAATGGAGGCAAACCGGGATGCGAATCCACAATCATAGGTTTCTGGCGTGCGCAACTCTGCACAGCAAATAGCGGCGCCTTAGAGGACCGGACCACCCGTGCCCCCACGAGTTAAAAGATAAATTTACAGTTTATAACAAAACATTTTCGAGAGAATAACAAATGGCAAAAAGTGATATCTACTCCATAAATAACCATATGTCATTATTTTGCCTTGTCAATGTGAAACTAACAGAACAAGGGCGTATACAGTTTGTGTACACTTGCTTGACACGAAAAAGGGAGACAATATAAGGGGTGGGTGGGTGGGGTGGTGTTAACTCTTATATATCACTGCAGTGGAAAGAATTAATTTTCCGTAGTGTTAATTCGCGATAAGCCAGCCACAGGGGGTAAACTCTATCAGGTGCCTGTGTTGACAAGGTAGGTACACGTATAGTGGAAGCGTAGATAATTGACTTCTTATAATGTCTGAACACAGTTTGAATAAATTACATAATGAAAGAAATTTTATTGTCTATAACAAATCTACCCAATGGTCAAAACGTAACAGATTGGAAACGGGTATATTGAGTTTTTTTTTTGTCTTTTATCATCTTCCAAAGGCAAGGGCGTTAACTGACTATAAAAATCCAGTTTTCACCCTTGCCAAATTAGGCTGGTGTTATGGAGTTATATTTTAGCTGGACTAACGAGTCTATGCATAGTCCAATCAAAATCTCGCTCCGAAATCGAAATCCGGTTCGTGAACTGTCATGCAGATTTCGGTCGATTGCAGGATTTGTAAAGCATGTGCACCGCTAACTGTCGTCAACAGTTATTTTCCAAATCTTTTCATGTTTTTTTATCAAGGTGCTCACGTGATTGGATGCACTTCGCGATGTAAGACCCGTATTATCACTCTTGATTATCGATCAGATCGTCTTGCCTGGGCGCCGCCATTTTGTTTGAAGCAAAGGCAAGTGATACCAGAGGTGGCATCTGATTGGTCCATAGGAGAGGCATAGAAGGGATATTACTCGTAATAGCCACTGGTGGTGTTACGATCGAGCCCAGGAATTCCAGCCTAGTTCGGCAAGGGTGGAAACTGGACTTTTATAGTCAGTTAACTCTCTTGCCTCGGGAAGATGGTGTTTCATCGATTTCTGTTCCTGTCGCTCGCTACCCTCATCCCTGGTAGATATTAGCTGGGCTGCCCTTTGCATCAAGTCCGGTAACTCTGAACAACGACCCTGCCAGCGATTCTGTTGTCTGGAACTCGCTGTCTGGGATTCCTGCTCTCAAGCTGGTCACGTACAACTCATCCAGGTTCTTCCCTCCCCACGCCACGGACGTGATCTTCGTAGCGTTAGGCAGGGTGCGGTGCCGCTGAAGCAGATTGTACACACGACTGTAATTTCTATAAGATCTGCGAAATCATTTTCTGAAATGCATGGTACATAGTTTCATCCTTGGTGACTCGCCATTGTTCTACACCCTTCCCAAGATCGGCTTGTTAGGGTTTTTGTATTTTTGGTTGTTTAACGCCGCACTTAGCAATATTCCAGGTATATAACTGCGGTCTGTAAAAAATCGAGTCAGGACAAGACAATCCAGTGACTGACATCATGAGCATCGACCACCCGATCCCGTTAGTCGTCTTTTACAGCAAGCATGATGGGTTGTTGAAGACCTATTCTATCGGTGGATCTTTACGGTGGTAGAATGTCTGCCCGAAGAGCATAACTGAGATTTCAAGCGTTAAGGTTTAGCAAACTCTTAAAAATAATGTTGTTTATGTTACCTTATTTATACGTGTTGGGACTGCACACTTGCATGACAGTCGTGTCTTTTTAGTAACAGTTATACAACAGAGACATTCCTTTGTCTCCAAGGAAAATAGGAAAAATACACGAGTAAAACTACTTCGTATTAAAAATTATTTGCCCACCTGTTTTAGGATCAAATTTGGCCACCATTCCACCTCTAAAGCAGGCCACCCACAGATTGCCGTCCGTGTCAATAGTCATGCCATCAGGGCCGGGGACGTTGCTTTTAAACTCCGGCACGGCGTCAAAGTCTACAGCCACCCTCTGATTGGCTGAAATGAAACATCAGTTTCAAATTTACCCTGGGTAACTGGAACCTATAGCCTTTGGTCATCCTCTAAAACATCAATATTTTCGACTGACCAATCAGCAAAACTCACAGGAATGTTGTTAATAAGACATAAATGAGATATCGCACTCTCTATTGGACAGTGTCGTAAGTCTGCCTCGATACATAACCCAACATCACTGCTTGAGCTCTTCCCTTAGACAAACCGAACCTAAGCAAAGAGAGCAATTAACATCGCAATCAATAACAATAATACTAACAATATATATTATATAAAGAAGAATAAGAACTCATCATCTGGTGCTTTCAATACGATGGTTCGGTCCAGTTACTTGTAAGATCCGAGTTATAATAGGTCTTCAGCAACCCATGGTGCCATAAAAGGCGACCATGCTTGTCGTAAGAGGCGACTAACGGGATCGGGTGGTCAGGCTTGCTGACTTGGTTTATGAATGTCATCGATCCCAATTGCGTTGATCGATGCTCATGTTGTCAAGCTCTGGACTGTCTGGTCCAGATTCGATTATTTACAGACCGCCATCATATACAGTCAAGTCGTTGGAAGTAGTTGGAATATTGCTGAGTGCGCCGTTGAACCAAAAAACCCAAACAAACAAGACTTGTACCATTTTATAAGTAGTGACAGTGGCATCCAACAATCATCATGTCTTCTTTGAACTGCTAGGCAAAATGTGGCATTGTTTGTAACTTTCAATTGCAGACACATCAAAGGCCCGCGATGTAGCATAACGAAACTTGCATTTCAGTAATTAAACTTCAAAGTCTGTGTAACTCACATATATTTCCAGTGTTGATGTCGTAGTCGAATGCGTACACTTTGTGTGGTCTCGAGTCGTTGTAGTACATGGTGGTGTTGTCCGGAGACCACGCCAGGCCGTTGGAGACTGTCACGTGCTCAACCTTCTTGGTCAGTGTACCGTCTATGTCCAAACAGTACAGGTTGCCCTGCTCAGCTTCTTTGCTCCATGTACCTGAAACAAACACACTCACACCGTACTTGTTTGTTTGTTGTTTAACGCCGCACTCAGCAATATTCCACGTATATGACGGGATAGAATAGGTCTTGAACAAACCATGCTTGTCGTAAGAGGCGACTTACAGGATCGGGCGGTCAGGCTCGCTGACTAGGTTGAAGCATGTCAACGTATCCCAATTGCGTGGATCGATGCTTAGGATGTCAATCACTGGGTGGTATGTCCAGACTCGATTATTTACAGACCGCCGCTGTATAGTTGGAATATTGCTGAGTGCGTCGGTAAACAAAAAAACAACAAAAATACACTTGTACACGGCAAAGGGGCACCAATGGGTAATTTAGAGTTCCGCCCCTTTGCTGACAGGATCTGCTGGTCGTGTGTTCGAATCCCATATCCGCCCAGATTATGATCCTTAATCTGTCAGAACCTGAATCTCACAATCTGCTATGACCTCAACAGCTGTCCTTGAAGTTTTACAGAAATGGCTCACTTTAAGTTTTCACACAATAAACTGCCTAAAATGCTGTTAAACACCAACTCACTCACCTCCCCACAGGCGTCCTTTAGGGTCACATTTCCCATCATTCATCCTGTTGTTGCTTTTTCCGGGGTCCACTTCAGCCAACTTGGTGACGGTCTTGGTGTTCCAGTCAACAGCTGAGAAGGTGCGATCCAGTCCCACCACCAGACCCCCTTTACTGCGGGGCACGACGAACCCTACAGTTCCATCTGTAACGTTGAAATAACAACATTCATGCACACAGCACGCACAAGAAGCAGACCCAATGGCACCTCGGTACCCTATTACATTCCTTCCAGGAAGACGCATCATAATCCGTCTGGACTTCAGCAAAACCTTCCCTCCATGACTTCAGCTGACCTCATTAATCTAATCTTTAAAAAGCCTTTAGAAGTGAAACACATAAGAGAGAAACTTTATGGATGTTAACTTCTTTATCATGAGGAACACAACTTTTCGGAGTATATGCTTACTGACAACTTACATGCACACAACACGCACCAGAAGCACATCCAATGGCACCTCGGTACTCAATTACATTCCCTTCAGGAAGTCGCATCATAATCCGTCTGGACTTCAGCAAATCTGACCTCATTAATCTCGCGTTCTCGCGATCTCCAAATCTCGAGACAATACGAGAAAATCTCAACCTTTGGAAACGAGTTAAATATGCCAAAAGTGCGAGAGTGCGAGAACGCGAGAATGTCCCTTACAGTTTTTCTGTAATGTACCCATCAATTCCTTAAAAATATTCGAAAATCTTATGAATTAAGTATTCCTGTTACACATAGATAAATGTTGGCTTTGACCTCTGGATGTCAGCCAAATTCTAATTCGCTCTTGATCTCACTCTTTTAATCAGGTTTGTTACATTTGTCAGTTTTAGTCCAATTTCTATTAAACAGTATTCAAGTCACGGATTGACCTTGTCATTCAATCTTACACAGACCCTTTTAATCCTTCAATGTGACCTTGCCATTTTCATAGCCTAGTTTTTGATGAATTCAATTCAAGGGTAGCGTCTCCTATTGCCTACGGTGCACTTTGCCTCGAGAGTCATTATAACGAATTCATGATTCAGCTTGTTCTTGTTTTCTAAATGTCAGGGTGATGACAAACTTACTGAGCTGGATCATGTCGTTGGTGCCGGTGGCGGGGTTGTATCTAAAGATTTGGCCGTTGCTGATGTCGACAAACAACAACGTCTGAGTAGCGTCGTCCCAGTGAGGTGCTTCCCCGACCTTGGACGCCACATTTTTCAACACAGTCTCCACCTTGTACGACATCCTTGGTCGCCTTCTGACACTCAATTTGTGATGCTCCTAAAACTCAATAGTACATCCATAGCCTTTGAGTGGAGTTTCAGATATGCGCCTGGCCGCTTCCGTGGTCTAGTGGATAAGGCGTCTACCCGCAGAGCGGAAGGTCTGGATTCGATCCCAGACCGCATCATACCAAAAACGTTAAAATATGATACTTGCTATTACCCTACCAGGCGCTGGGCAAAAAGGGAGTGAACAAGGCCTGGACAGTATACTGTATATGAGTGTGCTGTATTCATGTTAAATTGCGGAATGGTATCTCAGTGGGCTAGCACTATAAAACCGGATTTTGCCCGCTCTAGTACACGCACGCACGCTCGCACGCACCCACATACACACACATTCATCGCTAAACCCTTTTTCGCCTGACCACCTCAGCTATACGCAAGTTATTGTCACCCTTTTCATGTGATGGGGGCATAATGGCATCCAGCCGTATGCTAACTCGCTGATCTGATCAGGATCTGCTGATTGTTCGTTTGAATGCCAGATTCACCCTCATATGATCCTACGTTTGTCATCCGTGCCCGAAGGCCAACATCTATTACCCGTGTTACTGTCGCCTTTCATCCGCACAGAGGTTACACGTGGTGATATAAAATGAAATATTGTTTAAGTCGTGATATAACTGAAATGTTGCTTTTAGCTGTGATATAAACTGAAGTACAATTCAAATCGGCGTTTAAAACGCTAGATTTTACTGAAACTAACCAGTGTTCACAAACTCCTGGAAGGAAGAAATTGTATACCTACTGGAGGCGATCCTGGTTGTGTGGCGACTGACAGTCATTAGCTATGTTTGTATAGCTATCTATATCTATCAGACATATCATTGACCCTGTTAAAAAACATGACGTCGTGCCACACTTCAGGTAGTCATGAGTGAGTAAGTGAGTATGGTTTTACGCCGCATTTATCAATATTCCAGCAATATCACGGCGGGGGACACCGGAAATGGGCTTCACATATTCTACCCACGTGGGGAATCGAACCCGAGTCTTCCGCGTGACGAGCGAACGCTTTAACCTCTAGGCTACCCGACCACCCCCATGTAGCCCAATATTAACTATATACCGGCTGAGAATGTCCACATCAAGGTCAGTCTGACTCCTACTGAACCCCAGCTATATAGGTCACGTACACCCACTATACTGAAGGCAACCGTGTAAGGTGACAGTCATTAGCTATGTTTGTATAGCTATCTATATCTATCAGACATATCATTGACCCTGTTAAAAAACATGACGTCGTGCCACACTTCAGGTAGTCATGAGTGAGTAAGTGAGTATGGTTTTACGCCGCATTTATCAATATTCCAGCAATATCACGGCGGGGGACACCGGAAATGGGCTTCACATATTCTACCCACGTGGGGAATCGAACCCGAGTCTTCCGCGTGACGAGCGAACGCTTTAACCTCTAGGCTACCCGACCACCCCCATGTAGCCCAATATTAACTATATACCGGCTGAGAATGTCCACATCAAGGTCAGTCTGACTCCTACTGAACCCCAGCTATATAGGTCACGTACACCCACTATACTGAAGGCAACCGTGTAATATATATATGTACTATATATTTATACAAGCATATATATATATATGCTTGTGAACATGCTGACTTTGGAACAGACGATGTTACGAAGTGAAAAAATCTATCTTCCAGCAGCTGTTCTGATAAATAATTATACTTATCTAAGTAACGTGGTATACATTTTACCAAGCCGAGTGGCGCGTTTTTCAAATTTGGGATTGAGAAAATATTATTCATGCCATTCGTGCTATTCATCCAACAACAGCCTAATCATATCATTTTCCTGCACGATAATGCGAGGCCTCACACGGCAAGGCTGACCCAGAACTTCCTAGCAAACGCCAACATTCACGTTTTACCATGGCCGGCATGTTCACCGGACATGAACCCAATCGAACACATGTGGGACATTCTCGGCCGCAAAGTCAGGAATCGCCCTGTGCCTCCAGTTAACCTTCAGGAATTGGAACGATCGATGCCTCCTCCATGAATGGCAACGCATCCCCCCCCCCCCCCCCCCCCCCCCAACGCCATCACACGTCTGACGTCATCAGCCCGTAGACGTGTACTAGCGTGTATTGACGTTCACGGTGGACATACCCGGTACTAACGTGACTTTGAGACGTGTGTTGTGACATTTTCCACACTTGACTCATCAACTGTGTTCAAATGAAATTTTCATTTTGGACCCCCCGCGTCTTTACATGTCTGTCCTCATGATTGTAAAGGATTGATTACAATGATTTTTTGTACACATACTGTGAAAACATTACTCACAAGTCATATACCAATTTGAAATGTCTGTATCGTTTAGTTTTTTTTGTAATGTCCTTTCAAACACGTGGTATCGTTTCTTTTGGACATTAGTTTATATGTACATTATGCAATGACGTGTAATATTTCGTTCTGTTTCCATGTTCTGAGTTACAGATCTCCATCAGTTGTGAAGTTGGTAAGCGGCGACTAAAGGGATCGGGTGTCAGGCTCACTGACGTGGTTGATGCATGTCATCGTATCCCACCTGGACAGGTCAATGCTCATGATATCAAACACTGTATTGCCTAGTCTTGACTCGATTATTTACAGACCGCCGTTATATAGCTGGAATATGACTGAGTGGGGCGTTAATCAACAAACAAACATTTATGACCGAGATCTAAAGACGAGAGCTTCAGAGTTAGAGCATAACTCAACACGATGCCAACTGCATAGTGTCGGTCCGATCATGTGACTTCTTAACAGAGTGAGTGAGTGAGTGAATAAGGTTTTACGCCGCTTTTAGCAATATTCCAGCAATATCGAGGCGGGGGTCACCAGAAGACCTTGACTCTGTGGTGATTGCCGCACTCCTGACTACACATGCAACGGTCCACACTGCGACCACACATGTAGTAGCTCAGCCATAGTCGAGGAAGCAAAGGGACCAACTAGATCCTCCGCCGGTTCAAGTGAGGACTGATCCAGGTGGAGAGACAATGTGGACGCTACCAAGGTCACAGGGAAGGATCTCTTGGTGCAGCTACTGGAATGATTTACTGAGTTAAGATTTATGATATTATTAATTAAGTCGGGACGGAATTTTTAAATATTTGTTTTGATTTGTTGTGCAGAACCTAAAGAATCTGAAATGATAAGAACGTTTTTGTGGTTAAGACTCTAGGCTTGATGGAGGGCAGTGGATATAGCCAAGAGTTCTGCAGTATTAACGGAGTATAATTTTTATAATGAAAGTTAGTTTGGTGATGTATTTTGGTTGACTGACGTCAATTTCTAGTCATGTTGTTTTGTCTGAGTTTATTGATGCATGTGTGTATATACTCAATCGCAAAAGAAACGCAAGTCAAGTATTTTGTTTGTGAAATGCACAAAATAGTAATTTGTGAAAAGAAATATACACATTGAGACACATTGCAAAAAAAGTTTCACTATTTACATCATTCTGCGCATGTCGCATAACGCAGTCGTTTCGTCTCGTTTGACGATTTTTACACGTACAGCGCAAATCACATGCAAAATGCGTGCATTTATCCTCTTGTCCATCCTCTGTGAGCCAGCATATAAAAAACACCAAGCATTTCACACTCGACTCGAAACATTGTTCGATAAACTGAATTCGTTCCCATTGGGATGCTACAGGCCGGATCAACGTCAAATGCAGTGGCGTCTTGTGTCTACCATCACCAGATTGGTCGCAAGGCATCAACAGACAGGCCTCGTTCTGGACGGCCGATGGTAATTACTCAAGCACAGGACCGTGACATCCGGGTGACACTTATGCGTGACCGACAGCGACGAGCAACACAGACAGCTGCAGCCATTCAAGGTCCATGTCATCCCGTGTCAGCTGACACAGTTTGCCGTCGTCTAAGAGCGGCGGGAATCAGATGTCGTCGTCCTTACGTCGGGCCCGTACGGACTCAACGTCGCCAACAACGTCTGCAGTATGTTCAACAGCAAGTGCGTTGGCGACGTCAACAGTGGCAACAAGTTGTCATCTCAGACGAATTAAGGCTCAACCTTTCTCACGCCGATGACCGCATCAGAGTAATGAGCGACGTAATAAGAGTTACGCTGACTGCTGTGTCTTACAGACGGCTGGGGGAGGAAGATGCATCATGGCGTGGGGAACCTTCAGTTATCATCACAGGACCCCTCTACACGTGTTCCGTCAGCATGTGACTGCTGACAGGTACAGGGATGATGGTCTTCGTGATCACGTCAGCCCTCTTCTTCCTTGGTCAACCTCAACTCCAGGTCTTTCAGCACGGGTCTCTATCGATTCCTCCGAATAACATTCATGTTATGCCCTGGCCGTCTTTGTCATCAGACATGGCGTCAATTGAACATTTCTGGGACGAGATTGGGAGACGTCTTCAGGCTGCAAGGCAGTCACATTCACTTCAGGAACTGGAAGCCTTTTTGTTGCGGGAATGGAACGGGTTTCCTCAAGCCTTCTTCCAAAGTGAGTGAGTGAGTTGGGTTTAACGCCGCTTTTAACAGTATTACAGTTATACCACGGCGTGTCAGCTTAATGTGGGAGGAAAGCCCGAAGTGATGCAGGTCTCAGACGTTTACCACTTCGGTGAAACCCACGAGCACGGGTATGGTGCTGACAAACCTAGAAACATAATCGGGGCGAACCGGGATTCGAACCCACAATCATAGGTTTCTGGCGTGCCCAAAGGACGAAACTCTGCACAGCGAATCGCGGCGCCTTAGACGACTCGGCCACCCGTGCCCCCCTTCTTCAAAAGACTTATCGATTCATTGAGACTGCGATGTGCGGCCTCTATCGCAGCCAACGGAAGCCGCAAATTCTATTGATGGACACGACTAACACTTGTCGTGTGGGGATACCCTGTTTTCGGTGGGAGTTTCAATACGACAATCAACACCAATTTGTTATCAAATGTTATCTCTGTTATGATTTCTTAATATTATCTTCATATCTTTTAATGGTATTTACGTTATCCGCATTTTATGTACAGCTTCTGTTTCTTTTGCGGTTGAGTATATGTGTGTATGGCTGAGTGTGCTTGTTGATTTTTCTTTTGTGGTTAGTTTTGGGAGTGTTTGGAAGGCTTTGTTTGTTTTGTTCGTTTGTTTGTTGTTGCTTAACGCCGCACTCAGCAATATTCCAGCTATATGACGGCGGTCTGTAAATAATCGAGTCTGGACCAGACAATCCAGTGATTGACATCATGAGCATCGATCCACGCAATTGGGATAGGATGACATGTTTTGTAGGCAGTGTGGAGGGTTATGTCTGTTTCAGGTGATGGTTTATCTTGCATGTATTTTTCCGGTAGTGATGCAAAGGTTATGTATTCTAGGTTATATTTACGTATGAGTTTAAGGAGGTGGGTAAGGTACAGAGCTTGTGAGGGATTATGGTTGAATTGTCTGAGTGTGAGTTCATTAGTTTTGTGGTATTTTATTTGAAACGTTTGGAATATTGGTTGTGCTGGGCCCAAGCCCCGTATTTTAGACTTAATTTGTTGCGACGAAAGGACAGAAAGTTTACAGACAGATATATATTTTATTATAGTTTCACCTTATGTACAGCAATCTATACTCTTTAAAACCCAGATAACAGTACTCAAACCGTTCCCAGTGGAACGACTATCGACTATGTATATATATTGTAGCATAATATATTTACATGCTAAGGACCCGTGAAGATTCCGGGGTAGAATAGGTCTTCAGCAACCCATGCTTGCCGTAAAAGGTGACTATGCTTGTCGTAAAAGGCGACTAACGGGATCGGGTGGTCAGGCTCGCTGACTTGGTTGATGCATGTCATCGATCCCAATTGCCTGGATCGATGCTCATGATATTAATCAGACTCGATTATTTACAGACCGCCGTCATATAACAGGAATATTGCTGAGTGCGGCGTTAAACAACCAACCAACCAACCAACATGCTAAGGCATTAAGAATGTAACAATGCTTCCCGTCGAGCTAACATTTTATTAAGGGATTTGGCAGTATTATCCATGTTGCACATTAATAAACAGAAGTTGTTTACATCATATTAAAACGTATAGCTTAAACCTGAAGCAGTGGGTCAACGTGTCTTGTAGAAAGAAGACCTATTAAGCGCCTAACACATCAAATGATGTCAAGCAATCACACATTACAATATACACCTGGCATATATGGGAATCAGTCAGATGTATCAGATCCCTATCATGGGAGCGTGACTATAAACCATAACTCACTCACTCACTTACTCACTATCATGGGAGCTGTATAGTAAAAATGCTTTCACCCTCTGTAAGGCGGAGGTTTGGCACGTGTGTGCCTAACAGGATGGCTTCTTGTAGACAGACGAAACTCAAGATTTGACAGAATATTTAAAAACCTCTCGGTCTTTATTCGTGTGTGGCGCAGATTAACTGTCCCCATTGTTATGGTCGTTATAGAGCTGACACTGCACTACCAGTCCAGATAAGATAACACAACCAGGATCAGATAACAAAGGAACTCATTGCCGTTATACTAGAGAGTGTATATCACATTTGGCTGCACTTCTCGACACTTTTATATTATATACAGTAACATCATTCGTCTGTATATGGAAACATTATACAAAGAATATATCAGATATATCAGCTTATGTATGACACTTGGCTCAGATCTCTTATTTCCTTCTCTTTAGATACTCATCAACAAGTCAAACAGCATTTAACTGTTCAGGTTGTCAGAGAGTTTTCTGTGACTTGATTCAGACTTCGGATAATTGTCTCAGAAAAGAACTAATTGTCCGGGTTCCTCTGTTTCAAGGTTGGTATACATTTTCTGGAAACGCAGATAAATGAGTTCTTATAATGTCTGAGAACAGTTTATATAAATCTAATTTCATGAATGTAATATAATTGCTGAAATCATTGTTTATAACAAATCTACCCAAGACCTAAACAAAACAGATAGGAAATATCGAGAGTTTGCTTGTCTCTTATAATTGATTTCTGTCCCTGTCGCTGGCTACCCTCATCCCTGGTAGATGTTAGCTGGGCTGCCTTTTGCATCAAGTCCGGTAACTCTGAACAACGACCCTGCTAGCGATTCTGTTGTCTGGAACTCGCTGTCTGGGATTCCTTCTCTCAAGCTGGTCACGTACAACTCATCCAGGTTCTTCCCTCCCCACGCCACGGACGTGATCTTGGTAGCGTTAGGCAGGGAAACCTGTTTGAGTGGGGACCCTGGAACAGATTGTACACACGACTGTAATTTCTATAAGATCTGTGAAATCATTTTCTGAAATATACAGTACACAGTTACGTCCTTGGGGAATCGGGGCCGAGTATGTCGCCATTGTCATACGCCATTTAGTTTTGTTTGTTGTTTAACAACGCAGTCAGCATAGCAATATTCCAGGTATATAACGGCGGTCTGTAAATAATCGAGTCTGGACAGACAATCTAGTGATTGACATCATGAGCATCGATCCACGCTATTGGGATACGATGACATGCATCACCCACCCGATCCCGTTAGTCGCCTCTTACCACAAGCACAGTCGCCTTTTACGGCAAGCATGGGTTGCTGAAGACCCATTGTATCCTTGATCTTCAGTGATGGGTGGATCTAGCCACTTGGGTCGTTGTTCAATCCATGCTACTGAATACGCTGTCCTTGACTCAATAAACTACTACCGTGACATAGCCGACATACTGCTGAACCTAAACCAACATTTACCTTGTCACTCCCCTATTGACGTCAAAGAGTAATGTCATAACAGTTTTTCAAAAACTTCAAATTAAATTAAGGTTGTTTAAATGACCTTATTCATACGTGTTGGTGGGGGCGCTCGGGTAGCCTAGTGGTTAAAGAATTTACTCGTCACGCCGAAGACCCGGGTTCGATTCCCGACATGGGTATAATGTGTGAAGCCCATTTCTGGTGTCCCCCGCCGTGATATTGCTAAAAGCTGCGTAGAACCATACTCACTCACTCGTACGTGTTGGGACTGCACACTTGCATGACAATCGTGTCTCTTCAGTAAAAGTTATGCAAGAGGGACTTTTTTGTTTCCTAAGGAAAATAGAGAGTGAAGCTATCTTATATTGAAATTCTTTGCTCACCTGTTTTGGGATCAAATTTGGCCACCATTCCACCCCCAAAGCAGGCCACCCACAGATTGCCGTCCGTGTCAATAGTCATGCCATCAGGGCCGGGGACGTTGCCTTTAAACTCCGGCACGGCGTCAAAGTCTACAGCCACCCTCTGATTGGCTGAAATGAAACATTAGTTTCATCTTTACCCTGGATGGCATCCCAACCTTTGATCATCCTCTCAGACAACAGCATGGTAACACTTCCACGTACACATTTCCGGTGTAAAATAGGCTACGTCGTCATCCTCTCAAACATCAATATTTCCAACTGACCAATCAGCAAAACTCACAGGACTGTTGTTAATAAGACATAAATGAGATATCGCACTCTCCATTGGACAGTGTAGATAGGCTGCATCAATACAGACCCTAAAAGACAAACCGAACCATAGCAATGAGAGACGTGATCTACGAATAGAAGTTATATTCCGCTGTGCATATTAACTCAAAAAAAGTTAAGGACCACCTGAGTATTTTATGATATAATAGTTAATCTGCCATTCAATGACAGATAAATGTCACAAACAACAACAATAATACTACCACTATATAGAATGACAGAGGAAGAAGAAGAAGAAGAAGAAGAAGAAGGAGAAGAAGAAGAAGAGTGAGTAATCAGTAGCATTTCAGTAATCAGACACTTAAAGTCTATGTAACTCACATATATTTCCAGTGTTGATGTCGTAGTCGAATGCGTACACTTTATGTGGTTTCGAGTCGATGTAGTACATGGTGGTGTTGTCCGGAGACCACGCCAGGCCGTTAGAGACTGTCACGTGCTCAACCTTCTTGGTCAGTGTACCGTCGATGTCCAAACAGTACAGGTTGCCCTGCTCAGCGTCTTTGCTATATGTACCTGAAACAAACACACTCACACAGTATCTGTTTGTTTGTTTGTTGTTAAAGGCCGCACTCAGCATTATTCCACGTATGTGACGGGGTAGAATAGGTCTTGAACAAACCATGCTTGTCGTAAGAGGCGACTATGCTTGTCGTAAGAAGCGATTATGCTTGTCGTAAGAGGCGGCTATGCTTGTCGGAAGGGGCGACTAACGGAATCGGGTGGTCACGTTGACTGACTAGGTTGAAGCATGTCATCGTATCCAAATTTCGTGGATCGATGCTTATAATTTCAATCACTGGATTGTCTAGTTCAGACTCGATTATTTCCAGACTGCTTTAATATAGTTGGAATATTGCTGAGTGTGACGTCATCAATGGGTAATTTAAAGTTGCGCCCCTTTACTGACAGGATCTGCTGGTCGTGTGTTCGAATCCCAAATCCGCCCAGATTATGATCGTTATGACCTCAATACCCGTTCTTGTAGTTTTAAAGAAATGGTAAACGCCCATGATCTCTCTCACTTTAAGCTTTCACAAAAAATGCCTAAAATAGTGTTAAACACCAACTCACTCACCTCCCCAAAGACGTCCTTTTGCATCACACTTCCCATCATTCATCAGGTTGTTGCTTTTTCCGGGGTCCACTTCCGCCAGCTTGGTGACGGTCTTGGTGTTCCAGTCAACAGCTGAGAAGGTGCGATCCAGTCCCACCACCAGACCCCCTTTACTGCGGGGCACGACGAACCCTACAGTTCCATCTGTAACGTTGAAATAACAACATACATGCACACAGCACGCAGAAGAAACAGTACCCTATTAATTCCCTTCAGGAAGACGCATCGTAATCCGTCTAGACTGCAGCAGATCAGCTGACCTCATTACTCTATCTTTGATCCCTCTTATTCTTTAACGCATTGCAACGTGTCTCTACCTCAGCTTGTAGAAGGTTACAAGCAAACCCTTTTCGGCTTGGGAATTAACCTTTCTTTTGCAATATGGCTTTACATCAGAAAGTCACATGGCTCTTACTTCCAAACTTCTGGTGTAACAAAAAAAATATACTTCTGCTTTGGTAAATATATGCCCGGCGTAGTGTAACATACGAGAAATGTCCGTTAACATTCCTTCCTTTATTCCTTTAATGACATGCCTCCTGTATTCCTTTAAAGACATGTTTCCTGTTTTCCTTTAAAGACATGCTTCCTGTATTCCTTTAATGACATCCTTCCTGTATTCCTGTGATAACATCCTTCCTGTATTCCTGTGATGACACCCTTCCTGTATTCCTTTAAAGACATGCTTCCTGTATTCCTGTGATGACATCCTTCCTGTATTCCTTTAAAGACATGCTTCCTGTATTCCTGTGATGACATCCTTCCTGTATTCCTTTAATGACAACCTTCTTGTATTCCTGTGATGACATCCTTCCTGTATTCCTTTAATGACATCCTTCCTGTATTCCTGTGATGACATCCTTCCTGTACTCCTTTAATGACATCCTTCCTGTAAATTTGTCAGTTTTGATCAAATTCCTATTAAACAGTATCCAAGTAACCGATTGACCTTGACATTCAATCGTCGTCAGTCACCTTTCATCCTTTAATGTGACCTTGACATTGTTATAGCTACATTTTCCTGTTGCCTACAGTGACCTTTACCGACAGTGTTATCAAAACAAATTTATGGTTCAGGGCAATTAACAGCAATATCTTCACCCCTCTACCGTAATGATCATATCCATGCAATGTCATGATCATTGTCAACAAACAATGAATAATATACGTTTAATGTATTATATATTTCAACACAATTAAAAAATGATAGTAAATATTTCACATTTCTCACAATGTAAAATCCAATATTAAGACATTTGATCAAGTCATAAATACTCAAAATGTCCTGTGCAAATGCATTTTTCAGAGATATTGATCTTCAACGTCACACAATCATAGTAAGGAATTTTTCGCAGTATTACATAACTATTCAAAGCGTGTGCTTGAGAAAAATAATTGTGTCGACAGTACAGTTTTAGCAAACACACAAAACAGCTTCCCTTTACGAGGAGCTGTTCATGTCAAGAACAGACAGACTGCTTTATTTGGTAAAAGGCCAACTTTAAGAGGCAGATGGAAGGAAACAGGGAATGTACAGCAAGATACAAAAGAAGAATGTAAGGCATTCCTCGCTGTGATAAGAATGTTGGTAAAATGGATAATTATTTAACCCTTTATTTCGTGTGGCATTTACACCCATATATAAGCAGGACACGTTAATACATGTGAATCACTTGTAACACCATCCATGCTGATAACTGTTAGCACACTGTTGGAGTGAGTGAGTATGGTTTTACGCCGCTTTGAGATATATTCCAGCAATATCACGGCGGGGGACACCAGAAATGGGCTTCACACATTGTGCCCATGTCGGGAATCGAACCCGGGTCTTCGGCGTGACGAGCAAACGCTTTAACAACTAGGCTACTGTTATAAACTGGTCGCTGGAAACCATCTACACGGGTGTTATATAGTTTTCTAAATGTCAGGGTGATGACAAACTTACTGAGCTGGATCATGTCGTTGGTGCCGGTGACGGGGTTGTATCTGAAGATCTTGCCGTTGATGATGTCGACAAACAACAACGTCTGAGTAGCGTCGTCCCAGTGAGGTCCCTCCCCGACCCTAGCCACATTCGTCAACAAAGTCTCCACCTTGTACGACATCGTTGGTCGCCTTCTGACACCCAATTTGGGATGCTTCTAAAACTGAGAGTACATCCATAGCCTTTGAATGGAGTTTCAGGTATGCGCCTGGCCGCTTCCGTGGTCTAGTGGATAAGGCGTCTACCCCCAGAGCGGAAGGTCTGAGGTTCGATCCCAGACCGTGTCAAACCAATATCGTTTAATTTTGGCACTTGCTGTTACCCTGCCAGGCGCTGTACAATAAGGGGCTAAAACAAGGACTGGTCGGCTCGGAGTCAGTATGCTGTGTCTGAGTGGCGTAATAATGTTAAAATGCGGAATGGTATCTCAGTTGGCTTGCACTATAAAACCGGATTTTGCCTACACAAGTACAAACACACACACACGCACTTTCATTCACGTCGCTATAGAAGTGCAGAAATCGTGAATGCGACGACGCTAAACTCCATTTCACCTGACCACCTCAGCTATGCAGAGGTACGCCCCTTTGTCTTGACAGGATCTGCTGATTCACCCTGACATGATCCTAGTTGTTATCACCAGATCCGTGCCCGTAGGCCAGCATCTGAGAACTGTGTTACTGTCGCCTTTCATCCCGCACAGAGGTGACGCGTGGTGATATAATTGAAATACTTTGTGTAAGTCGTGATATAACTGAAATGCTGTTTAAATCGTGATATAACTGAAATGCTGTTTAAATCGTGATATAACTGAAATGCTGTTGAAGTCCCGATGTAACTGAAATGCCGTTTAAGTCGTGATATAACTGAAATACTGTTTCAGCTCCAAAGTAGACATGTAACCCAATTAACTCTGACAACTTATATCTATTTAAAACATGAGGTATGACTGTGCATAAACTACAGACAGACCCCTATTGCAATATGAAGTATAAAGTCCAAGGAAGAAATTGTATACCTACTGGAGACGATCCTGGTTGTGCGGTGACTGTCAGTTACCAGCTATATTTGTATAGCTATCTCTATCCATCGGGCATATAATTAGACCTGTTAAAAAACATCGAGTGGCGTCGTACCACACTTCAGGTAGGCATAAACAGCCCCACATTAACTATACACAGGGAGAGTGAGTGAGTGAGTGAGTGAGTGAGTGAGTTGGGTTTAACGCCGCTTTTAACAATATTCCAGTTTTATCGCGGCGTGTCAGCTTAATGTGGGAGGAAAGCCCGAAGTGATGCATGTCTCTGACGTTTACCACTTCGGTGAAACCCACGAGCACGGGTATGGTGCTGACAAACCTAGAAACATAATCGGGGCGAACCGGGATTCGAACCCACAATCATAGGTTTCTGGCGTGCCCAAGGGACGCAACTCTGCACAGCGAATCGCGGCGCCTTAGACGACTGGCCACCCGTGCCCCCTATATAGGGAGAGAATGTCGACATCAAGGTCAGGTTGACCGCCATTGAATCCCAACTATATAGGTCATGTATATTAACTATACTGAAGGCCACCGGCCTGTATGAAGACTTTGCTATATATAGATGATTTTGGAACAGACGGTGTTACGTAGTGAAAAACAAGTAACGTGGTATACATTTTACCCAGCCGCATGGCGCGTTTTGTTCAGATTTGGGATTGATAAAATATTTTTTATGCGAAGTGAATAGTCCAGGAGATATACGTGCTTCAAATCTCAATTAATTACGTTTTTTCCAACCAATCAGATTTCAACGCACACTCACATTCGTTGCTGCCATGAACACGCCTTCGGTGATTTATTGCCATGCTAGGGGCGGTCGGGTAGCCTAGTGGTTAAAGCGTTCGCTCGTCACGCCGAAGACCCGGGTTCGATTCCCGACATGGGTACAATGCGTGAAGCCCAGTTTTGGTGTCCCCCGCCGTGATATTGCTGGAATATTGCTAAAAGCGGCGTATAACCATACTCACTCACTATTGCCATGCTTACACCGAGTGTACACATATACGCATCTGTGACGGAATGTTTGATCAGCGACATCCAAAACTAGGTGATCGGTATAACATGTGGGTCAGTGTGATGTGATATGACATCAGACGTCTCGTGGTACGTATGTATAATGGACTCGATAGACACATTTTATGATAAAAACGATTTCTAACCGCGACTCGTTAAACAGTCTGACTTAATAAGATGAAGTAAAGATTCAAATCATCTTAATGCAAACACTCAAGATAGAACAGCTACATTTAACTTTACATAGTTCAGTGTTTTGTGTTATCCAAGTGAATCTTCCCAGGAAGCTTTTATGTGGTGAGCGTGTCGCTTCCTCAGATAACATTTCATCCCACATCCCCATCCCACTCCGCCCAGGCCCGCCCCACCCCACATCCCCATCCCACATCCCCATCCCATCCCACATCCCCATCCCACCCCACATCCCCATCCCTTCCCACATACCCATCCCACATCCCCATCCAAACCATTCCCAGAGAGACGGAAACTGATGGGAAGTTATACAGAAAACATAACCAAACAGTTGGACAGAATAAAGTTTATATAAAATGACATATTTACAAGATACACAAGCTGACCAATCAGAAATAACTGATACGACAACTTGGAATGAATCATTGCATAAATGAGAGATACACACACTGATACCAAGCAATACAGGAACTGTTATAAGGAGCTTAGTATTGTTTAACTTTGTCTGAATGGGCTATTGCTTGGACACTTGGGTAACATTGACGACAATAAAGGTTTTAATGCATCTTTGACCTATTACTGATTGCTGCCAGTGCTGACTAAGGGGGCGGTCGGGTAGCCTAGTGGTTAAAGCGTTCGCTCGTCACGCAGAACACCCGGGTTCGATTCCCGACATGGGTAGAATGTGTGAAGCCCATTTCTGGTGTCCCCCGCCGTGATATTGCTTGAATATTGCTAAAAGCGGCGTAAAACCATACTCGCTCGCTCTCTGACTAAACTAAGACCACGATGAGTTTGCTTACATTTTCTGAATAATTACTTTGGTCAAAGTATGCTGATTTTCGGAATCGTTTAAGTGTCCAAGCTAGGAAAACTTTACGTAACATTTGAACGAAATGAATGAATCAGATGTCACCGATAGTTTGTTATTTTCCCGAGGCAAAAGAGTTAACTGACTTTAAAAGTCCAGTTTCAACCCTTTCCGAACTAGCCTGGATTTTCTGGGCTCGATCATAGCCCAACCTATTACGAGTTATGTCCCTTCTATGCCTCACCTGTGGACCAACCAGATTCCACCTCTCGTATCACTTGCATATGCTTCAAACAAAATGGCGGCGCCCAGGGAAGTTTATCTGATCGACAATCAAGATTTATATTGTGATAAAACTAGTCTTACATCGCCAAGTGCACCCAATCACGTGAACACCTTGATTAAAAACATGAAAAGATTCAGAAAATATCTGCTGACAACGAGTTGGTTGTGCAAAGGTTTTCCAAATCCTGCAATCGACCGAAATCAACATGACAGTTTACAAACCGGATTTCGATTTCGTTGCGTTATTTTGATTGGACTATGTATAGACTCGTTAGTCCAGCCAAAATGTAACTCCATAATACCAGCCTAGTTCGGCAAGGGTGGAAACTGGACTTTTATAGTCACTTGACTCACTTGCCCCGGGAGGATGGTAGTTTGTATATCATCAAAGACTATTAAAGACAAAGGAATAAGTCTTCACGCCGAACACACTATCTACTTAGGACACAAACAACTATAGGGCAGTCAACCTTATATTTTATCTCAGCTTACATTAAAATACTAGCTTCTAATTGGTTAAGGAGCGAGAAATTATTTTCCATGTAGCCCGTTCATGTATCCCCAAGAGAAATCAATCGGAACACATCTGAGGTAACGTGTAAATCCGCATTGGTATCGTTGAGTTGAAATGAACCGATGTTCATCCGTGCATTCGGGAAAGGGAAGTAACTCGGAGCTGTCAAAATGGCTGAATCAAAGCGTTTTTTTGTTATATTTTAGCGCAAAGAGACTTCATAAAAAGGGTGGGGCAAATGGAAAAAAAATATAATTATGCATTAAAGTTTCTATTCAGATGATTTAATTGATAGAATTTGGGACAGGGGTCGAACTATGCGACCCATTAGGATCATGAACCATGTATTTGATTTACGTAGTTTCGGCCGATTTAACTCAATAGTGTTGATCAACTAAAACCCATCAAACGACGAGGCAGAAATTCATCAGCCTTGGTAGACATAAGCTGGGAGGCCTTTAACACCAAGGCCGGTAACTCTGAACAGCGACCCTGCCAGTGAGTTGGTGGTCAGGAGCTCGCTGTCTGGAATCTCCTTCCTCAAGCTGGTCACGTACAACTCATCCAGGTTCCTCCCTCCCCACGCCGCGGACGTGATCTGAGTAGCGTTAGGCAGGGAAACCCGTTGGAGCGCTGCTCCTAAAAATGAGATAATAGGATTTCATTTAGCGCGAAAGTTATGGAAATATTATATTATTATATTAAATATTCAAAAGCCGTAGGTATCCAGGTACTAGTATGTGCTCAAAAGCGGTTTTATTTGTTCCAAGGCCACTGGATCCGTTTGCATTCCGGTTATCATTCTCAACTCCCTAGGGAGAATACAAAGCAAGCTACCTCGGGGCGCTTGAAGGTTTTTACAACCACCTCACATATATCGGGTACCCAGTCCCTGCTGTGAACAGAGGCACATTTGAACTAAGTCACTTGCCGAGGGTGACACCAGAAGTTTTAACACTTGTGTTTCGGATGTATGTAGGTATTCGTGTGTCCACCATCTGGTCATCTACCATCGGACGAGTGGGTGTATGTACCCTACACTAGGGGTAGTGACAACTCTAGACCTGTAAACATTGTTGGTCCCAAGGCTGAATAACAACCCGGTATTTTGTGTCATTGTTTGTTTACCCACATATATCTACTGAAGTTGTTTTTTACACGGAAAAGAAGGAAGCACAACAACTAAAATGCAACGGTAAGTACGGTACGATAGATTGACAGTCTCATCCTATTCGTGAAAAGCTTTTCTAAATTATCAATCTGATTTTCCAATTTCCAATTAGGAAATTATTCAACGTCTAATTACGTTACACGTTATAAGTACATCGAGGATTACATTCGAGGTGTAACGAAATAGCGAATCCTTTGTGAATTGTGTCAACAGAAATACAACTCTGCTATAATTGTGTCACCCCAACCAAGCGCGCACCTGTTCTGGAATCGAACTTGGCCATGCAGCCCCCACCCAAGCATGCTACCCATATGTTGTCATCCGTGTCCACCGTCATTCCGTCAGGGCTGGGTACGTGCCCTTTAAATTCCGGGACTTTGTTAAAGTCTACAGCTACTCTCTTATTGGCTGGAAAGAAACATAAATCAGATTTACTTATCATCTGTGTGTCGACGTGACGGATATACACCATCTACATGGACAAGAACTATGCCGGACGTTTGTTTGACTTCATACAGTACTTTACAAAAGATAATCACCAACACCGTCTGACATTTGTCTCGCGATCTGTGCGTATATACCAATTCATTTGCCTTACTTATATATACATGTATATTTTTACATGTTTTTTGTACAAATGTGTCACAAAGCTTTCACATAACCTGCTGTTACACCGTCATTAATTGCCAAACTTAAATACAGGAAACTACGGTTATAACGAACACAAAGGGGTCACTAATTTTAGTTCGTTGTAACCGTTGTTCGTCATAGGTATGTATACAGAATATATACAGCAAATGGCCGCGACCAAAAAAGTTCGTTATATCCGTCAGTTCGTTGTAACCGTGTTCATTGTAAACATATTTTACTGTTTACTGTCAGTGCAGAAAAATGCAGATTGACAGCCATGGTAGCTCTTTTTGTCTCAAGTTCAAGCAGCCACTCTTGCAGTTAACGGCATCAGTATTCTATTGTCAGGGGTCCGTTTTCGGTGCTAGTTTTGAAATGAATAAATCTGTTGTAAATTCTAGTTAGGAAAAGGAAACAACTTTTAGCATTTAGTGTTTACAAAAACGACACAACACACTATGGTGTAATTTGTGAACAAACAATTCTGTCACAAAAAGTGTTCGCTTTGCCTGTGTCACTTTTTTAACTCACATATATTTCCAGTGTTGATGTCGTAGTTGTAAGCGTACACTTTACGTGGCGTCGTGTCGACGAAGTACATGGTGGTGTTGTCGACCGACCACGCCAGCCCGTTCGAGATGCACGTTCGCTCGACCTTCTTGGTCACTGAACCGTCCGTGTCCAGACAGTACAAGTTGCCCTGGTCGTCCTCCAGAGACTTGCTCATTGTACCTGAAACAGCAATCACATTGTACCGGAAGCAACACTCATCATGTACCGGAAACCACCACTACGCAAGCGCTGGATTTGAGGGACCTGTGCTACCCAAGACAACTGATGACGTATTACCGGCCAGATTCAGACCGGTGGTACATAAGCATTGATATATGTATTAAAATTTAATTTTATATATACAGTATTTCTTATATCTTATAACCTTTTGGGTGAAACATATTTTGCCACAAGTAGTATTTCGGGGGAATATACAGAATTTCATTGTTGGAGAAGATCTTCGCATCTGAAAAGATTGTGAAACTCATCTCCTCCTGAAAGTGAAATCACAGAGTTGACAAGTCTTCAATTTCTTAGTATATTCTGCCATCGGTCAGTCTCAATGGACAAGTTATGATTTGAAGTTCGAAATTTGAATATAGGCATGTACTTGCTTATACGGAGTAACGGATAATTTTCAACCTTTGGGTATTGCTTATAGTGTTTATAGTATATACCCTTTGGACTCGACTTCATACTTTGTATGTGTTCTACCGTTGAGACCAGCCAATTTGTGGAGCATATGTATGGTTTATTAAATACCTCACTTAGTCCAACAGTCGAGTTACGGCCCTTGTCAGGATGTGACATTCGATGCATTGTCATAGACACTTTCATTTTACACGGTAAGGGGACTATGGTAACCAACCTGCCCATAGTCGTCCTTTAGGGTCACATTTCCCATCATTCATCCTGTTGTTGCTTTTTCCGGGGTCCACTTCCGCCAACTTGGTGACTGTCTTGGTGTTCCAGTCGAGAGCTGAGAAGGTGCGATCCAGTCCCACCACCAGACCCCCTTTACTGCGGGGCACGACGAACCCTACATACCCATCTGTGATGTAGAAACAACAATGTAGACACAGTCAGACTCCATCAAGCACCACTTTGCAGGAGTGTATGTTGCATGTGTAAAATATAAAGTTGTGTGTGTGATATAGGAAGTTGCATGAGCAATATATGAACTATAAAAGAGCAGGTTTCATGTATGATATAAGAAGTTACATGCGTACAATAAGAGGATGCGTGTGTAATTGATGAAGTTGCATGTGTTAAGTGTGAGGTTGTATGCGTAATAAAATAATATGTATGTGTGATATAAGAAGTTGCACGTGTAATATTAAAAATTGCATGTGTAATATGCGAGGTTGCATGTGTATTATAAGAAGTTACATGTGTAATATTAGAGGTTGCATGTGTAATATAAGAAGTTGCATGTGTAATATATGAGGTTGTATATGTAATATAAGAAATTGCATTTGTAATATATGATGTTGTATGTGTAATATAAGAAGTTGCATGTGTGATATATGAGGCTGCATGTGTAATACATGTAAATGAGGTTGCATGTGTAATATTGGAGGTTGCATGTGTAATATAAGAAGTTGCATGTGCAATATATGAGGTTGCATGTGTAATATAAGAAGTTGCATGTGCAATATCAGAGGTTGCATGTGTAATATATGAGGTTGCATGTGTAATATAAGAAGTTGCATGTGTAATATATGAGGTTGCATGTGTAATATAAGAAGTTGAATGTGCAATATCAGAGGTTGCACGTGTAATATATGAGGTTGAATGTGTAATATAAGAAGTTGCATGTGTAATATATGAGGATGTATATGTAATATAAGAAGTTGCATGTGTAATATATGAGGATGTATATGTAATATAAGAAGTTGCATTTGTAATATATGATGTTGTATGTGTAATATAAGAAGTTACATGTGCAATATATGATGTTGTATGTGTAATATATGAGGTTGTATGTGTAATATATGAGGTTGAACGTGTAACATAAGAAGTTACATGTGTAATATATGAGGTATGTGTAATATAAGAAGTTGAACGTGTAATATATGAGGTTGTATGTGTCATATAAGAAGTTGCATGTGTAATATATGAGGTTGAATGTGTAATATAAGAAGTTGCATGTGTAATATAAGAAGTTGGATCTGTAATATAAGAAGTTGCATGTGTATTGTATAAAGTTGCATGTGTAATATATGAGGTTGAATGTGTAATATAAGAAGTTGCATGTGTAATATATGAGGATGTATGTGTAATATATGAGGTTGAATTTGTAATATAAGAAGTTGCATGTGTAATTTATGAGGTTGTATGTGTAATATATGAGGTTGTATGTGTAATATAAGAAGTTGCATGTGTAATATAAGAAGTTGCATGTGTAATATAAGAAGTTGCATGTGTAATGTGAGAAGTTGCATGTGTAATATATGAGGTTAAATGTGTAATATAAGAAGTAGCATGTGTAATATATGAGGTTGAATGTGTAATATAAGAAGTTGCATGTGTAATATATGAGGTTGAATGTGTAATATAAGAAGTTGCATGTCCGTCAGACGTACATTTCAATGCGATGATTCAAAGAAATTATCTTGTTAATGTAATATCATAGTGAGTGAATGTGGTTTTACGCCATTTGTAGTCATATTGCAGCAATATCACGTTGGGGGGCACCAGAAAGGGGCTTCACATGTAAGCATGTAGGAATTCGAACCCGAGTCTTTGGCGCGACGAGCGAACGCTTTAACCACGGGGCTGCCCCACCGCCCTCTATATCATGGGGATGATTAGTGACACTTACTGAGCTGGATCATGTCGTTGGTGCCGGTGACGGGGTTGTATCTGAAGATCTTGCCGTTGTCGAGATCGACAAACAACAACGTTTGGGTCGAGTCCTCCCAGTGAGGCCCCTCCCCACACTTTGTCGCCACATTCTTCAACACAGTCTCTACCTTGTACGACATCGCTGGTCTAATATTTACCGAAAATGGAAATAAGAATATCATAAGGTGAAATCCGCAATGGATGATGCATTTTTGAAGGCTTTTTAGCTGTTTGTTTCTTGTCAATTGTGAGTGATACGCTACATGCTTAAGTGAGCAGAATGGTGAGCTGAGGTGAAATGGGGTTCAACGTTGCGTTCAAGATTATTTCACTGCCTGCGACGTGTTACTTGTACAAGTACGGAGTTGAGCTGTTTTTTCGAAGTAGGACCACTGAGGCACTTGATACCCCACTCAAACACAGCATGCTGACTCTGAGCAGACAGGTCCTCGTTATATCCCTTTAATACCGAGCTCCAGGCAGTGTAACAGCAAGTATATCATCTTTAACGTCTTTTGGTATGGCACGGCCAGGGATCGAACCACCGACCTCCCGCTCTTCGCACAGATGTTCTATCCACTAGACCACGGAGGCGGTCTGACAATGGATTCAATGCACTTCCATGTCAATATTATTGTTAAGTCGATTATGACATGTGTATCAAATATTAGTTCTTGCTATTTTACAGGGTTGAAGATTTTGGATATATACACATATTCATATATACTTTATTTAAGATCGAGAGACACAACAATTGAAACATGGAACCAGCTGATTTCGTCAAACATCTCTCATCACAGTGATGATCATTAAGTCTATATAACATCGTGAGGCGTACATTTCATATCTCCGAGATAAACAACTATTAAGGACAGTGTATACATTATATATTCAATCATAATATCCTCTGATTTCTATTATTATGAAATCAAAATGAAATAATATATTGTAAGAAAAAAAAGCAGGAGAAGTATAAGTAACATATATTTGATATGGGTATACACGGTTGTATAGACGCATCTTATTATTAAAGAAAAAGTTTAACGGGCGATTGATGTAACATGTTAATTTAACAGAAATATACTCAACAACAAAAGTTCCTGTGACACCAATACTTTAGTGTATTTTTCAAACAAGTAAAGTTTGGTATTCAATATTGTATGTAGTACATGTATGGAATCAAGTCACAAAAAAGCAACTGCTACAGAAAAGCATCCATTCCATGCAAAAGTTGACTTTTATGCCAGCCCCGTACATTTCACAACCCAAGAATGGGTATAAAAACATGCGTTAAAGGAGATTCCACATGCATTGTTTAGAATCGTGCTGACAACCATTCAGAAATACAACAAAATTACGCAATTATTCATCATTATGAAATGCCACGCCTGTTCGAAAATGAGCGTCTGTGATCCATTGGTATGCTTGAAGCAGGATCGAGTCAACGTAATGTTGCAAGACAATTTAACGTCCACAGAAACACCATTTGGTGTTTATGGCAACGTTTGCAACAATGCGACGAATGCAGTCAGAGACCATCCTCGGAGTGGCAGGCCACGCGTAACCAATAATCGACAAGACAACTGGATTCGAACAACACATCTACGAAATCGATTCCAGCCAGCAACAGTGACTGCAAGAAGTACCCCTGGCCTTCGACGAATATCTTCACAAACCGTACGTCGTCGCCTCAGATGTGCAGGGATTGTCGCCAGAAGACCCGCCAGACGTCCCATTTTGACAGGAAACCACCGTCAAGCACGTCTACAATGGTGCAGACAGCGTCTACGCTGGACGGCCATGCAGTGGGAACAAGTTCTATTCACTGACAAGTCTAGTTTTCACCCCAGCCACAGCGATGGACGGATTTGAGTGTACCGACGTCGAGGTGTACGTTACGTAAATCATTGTGCCATGAAAGAAGATCGGTTCGGGGGCGGCAGCGTTATGGTATGGGTTTGGATTACAGCAAGATAGAGGACCCGTTTGATAGTGGTAGAGGGAAATATCAATAGACAGCGCTACCGCGAAGAGATCATCAGCCCTGTTCTTCTTCCGTTTTTGCGTCGTAATGGCCCAGACATTACCTTTCAACACGACAACGCCCGGCCTCATATTGCTCGACTTGTTCGGGATTCTCTTCAACAAAACAACGTGAATGCCATCCCCTAGCCGGCTCGCTCCCCTGATCGCTCACCAATCGAACACATGTGGGAAGAGACATGTCCACAGACATGTGTTCCACAGACATTCCAGGAACTTCGAAACATGCTCCAGACAGATATCCCGCAGGACCTTGTGCGACGCCTGGTCCATTCCATGAGACGAAGATGTGTTGCTTGCATCGCAACCAGAGGTGGACACACACGCTATTGAGTTGTAAATTGACATTTTGGCACGTTTTTTTTTTTGTTTTTTTTATGAAATCACGCATTTTCTGAAGTCAGTATGGCAAATTAAACCATTTGAACACTGACAAGCGTCTTTCATCTGTTGCAATCCGAAATTGTTTCAGATTTGGTAACAATCGTAACTTTGTATTAAATCTTGTTCAATGTCACAGGAACTTTTGTATATATAAAAAGATAGATTATTTTATGCCCACCTACCTACCGTCCACAAAACATAACGTCGACTATTGAACAATCAGTACTTCCTTTTCAGATGAGTAGCAAAAACACTTAAAAGTTTTAGTATTGTATGCTAAAGCTGAACAGGAGAAGTAGAATACTGTAAAAATGTAAGGGACTATTTTGAGACTCACGGGGAGTGATCTAAGCCTTAAATGGGTGTTTTGGGCCCGGTGGAGTGAGTGAGTGAGTGTGGTTTTAAGCTGTTTTTAGCAATATTCCAGCAGCATCACGGCGGGTGACACCAGAAATGGGCTTAACACATTGTACCCATGTCGGGAATCGAACCCAGGTTTTCAGCGTGACGAGCGAAAGCTTTAACCACTAGGCTACCCGACCGCCCCTTAGGCCCAGTGGAGGGGAGTGACCTGAGCCTTGACTGCAAACACTCTAAAGCGGTTGAACCTAGGCTCAACTGACTCTAGAGTGAATTTTTAAGGGATTGATTTGAGCCTGCTACAACGTTACACATTTACCAGTTCAGAGCACGGCTAAGGTGCTCACAAACCAAGATCACTATAATCAGTGCGAATCTGGGATTCGAACCAATGATCATAGGATTCGGACGTCTAAATCAAAATCGATTTGTACTATCAGAAGAAAACTCACGCTATGGTTGGTTGTCCGTTATATTCAATAGGTCCCTGTGGTGTACATACGACTATCTAGTTAAACGTCCAACAAAGATGTGTCTATGCCTTCTGGTGAAGGTGACGGTTTTCTGACGAGTGTCAGTCACAAGCTGTAACCGTCGGTTACTGTCGAATGGATCATGGCTCTGCCCAATACATCTAATGACGCAGAAACCACACACCTACCAAAGACAGCACCACCAATCACACACAGTCACCTGAAATGAATTATGTATTGAGGTAGACAGAGGGTACTTGATTTACTCGTAAACATGACGCAACAGGAATGAAGTCGCCATATAATACACTACAAATACAGGAGAAAGGGACCAAGGTGAGCTCTGTCGTTTGGCCATTTGATGTAACACGTGTTTCGTGTCATCTGTTATGGGAGGGGTGGGGGAGTAAGGGGAGGGTGGGGGCAGGCACGGGGTTGTGAAAACATGGAAGATCAGTTTACCGAAAAACCCTCGAGATCACTAGACACTAGACACACTCGGGATGCCCTATTCAACGAGAAAGGCTTCGGATAATGCTTAAGTGAGTGAGTTGGGTTTAACGCCAATTATAACAATATTTCAGTTACATCTGGCGTTTCAGCTTAATGTGGGAGGAAAGCCCGAAGTAATGCAGGTCTCAGACGTTTACCACTTCGGTGAAACCCACGAGCACGGGTATGGTACAAACCCAGAAACATAATCGGGGCGAACCGGTATTCGAACCCACAATCATAGGTTTCTGGCGTGCCTAAGGGACGCAACTCTGCACAGCGAATCGCGGCACCTTAGCCAACTGGACCACCCGTGCCCCCTCGATGCTTAAGTAGTTTGCTTGGCATATATACTGACAATACACAATTTTACGATTCTTAAAACCTCTGTATCAGTAACTTCTAAGCTATGTGCGGAAGCTATATGATATATAGGCCAATCGTCTGTTAATGCCATTGAGATTACATCTATGTATTGCAGGTCCAGCAAACCTGTGAATGCTGAGTACCATTATCTTCATATAGCGAATGCTGAGGGGTATTTACCGTTAGATTGTGCCAGGGTCACCCCTCAATGATATCGCGCTGAAAACACTCTTTGACTGCATATGTATCTGAAGTTTGGAACGTGGAACGTGACTGAACGTATCCTTGACCCGTGTCTGTAGTGCGGAACGTGGAACGTGGAACGTGACTGAACGTACCCTTGACCCGTGTCTGTAGTGTGGAACGTGGAACGTGACTGAACATATCCTTGACCCGTGTCTGTAGTGTGGAACGTGGAACGTGACTGAACAAATCCTTGACCCGTGTGTGTAGTGTGGAACGTGGAACGTGACTAGACGTATCCTTGACCCGTATCTGTAGTGTTGAACGTGGAACGTGGAACGTGACTGAACGTATCCTTGACCATGTCTGTACTGTGGAACGTGGAACGTGACTAGACGTATCCTTGACCCGTATCTGTAGTGTTGAACGTGGAATTGACTGAACATACCCTTGACCGTGTCTGTAGTGTGGAACGTGGAACGTGATTAAACGTATCCTTGACCCGTGTCAGTAGTGTGGAACGTGGAACGTGACTGAACATATCCTTGACCCATAGCAGTGCCAACTTTATCATCAATGATCTCAGTGATCTATGCTTATTGCCGAGGCAGCAATGTGAGCGCTTATCCCGAGTGTACACACAGAATACTACAAGTCTCAACTGAGTACCCAGACAATGTTGATTCAGTATCATGTCATGTAGGTTATGGTGATCCACGTAACACGGTCGATCTGAAATCCATAGTTACGTGAACACCTTGTGTCATTACTATAATACGTATAAAGACATTTCTCAATTTGTGACAAAAATGATGTCAGATGCTATTCCCTATTTTGACTATGTTTGTTTTCTTCAGATGAACAATTGAGTTGCCTTTGCGTGTGTTTGTGATGGGTGCCACCGGTGGGGCAGGATACGCACATCTTTCGCGAACACCTGGTATCATCACTATTTGTCAGTAATTCATAAACACATGCTTATAATATGGTCGGAATCATAAATCAATTTGCTATGATTTTGGAAATGGTTTTGTCACTTATATGTATGAACGTTAAAAGTTCACTTGGTTAAATAGAGAATTCTCTTCCACTGATTTACCAATCCAGCAGCTTCAATCCATGGTGTCTACAGTTCACAACGTTTGAAGGAAAATCTTATTCAAAAGTTGTTTCTTCAAGGTTAAAACATGCAATGCCTCAGTAAATCTTTCAAAACATTTTGAGATAGACTTTGGAGGACGCATCTTGTGTCCATCAGTGACGCATCAGTGACGCATATTGTGTCCATCAGTGACGCATATTGTGTCCATCAGTGACGCATCTTGTGTCCATCAGTGTCGCATCAGAGGCGCATATTGTGTCCATCAGTGACGCATATTGTGTCCATCAGTGACGCATATTGTGTCAATCAGTTACGCATATTGTGTCCATCAGTGACACATATTGTGTCAATCAGTTACGCATATTGTGTCCATCAGTGACGCATATTTTGTCCATCAGTGACGCATCAGTGACGCATCTTGTGTCCATCAGTGTCGCATCAGAGACGCATCTTGTGTCCATCAGTGACGCATATTGTGTCCATCAGTGACGCATCTTGTGTCCATCAGTGACGCATCTTGTGTCCATCAGTGACGCATATTGTGTCCATCAGTGACGCATCTTGTGTCCATCAGTGACGCATCTTGTGTCCATCACTGACACAAATTGTGTCCATCACTGACGCATATTGTGTCAATCAGTGACGCATCAGTGACGCATCAGTCATGCATCTTGTGTCCGATGCAATTCACTATTTCGACCATATGTTCCCAAGTTATTTTTTAGGTGAACAGTTGACATGTTGTTGCATTTGTTTGTGACGGTTGCTACCGGTGGAGCAGGGTACGTTCACCTTTTCTCGATCACCTTGTATCAATACTATTTGATTGTAATTCACAGACACATGTTCATGATATGGCCGCAATCGTAAATAGAGATGTCTGAATATAAATAGTGGTTTTATGTTATGAATATGGCGAGGGCTTTGTCGCTTTATTATTTTATTTACAGGCAAATTAGACAGCTGGATTCTCTAACGAATAATACTAAAGTCTGATAAAGGTTCCGTAGGTAAACGTACATTAATATCACGAAAACATAGCAGATTTAAAATTGATGTATTTCAATTCTCAAACTATTATTCTTAATTTTAACTTCCAAATACAAGAACGCGAGCAGTCTTTGTTACGACCCACTTAACTAACCGTCTTTGTCACGTCACACTTAAACTAACGCAGTCTTTGTCACGCCGCACTGCACTAACGCAGTCTTTGTCACGCCGCACTGCACTAACGCAGTCTTTGTCACGTCAAACTGCATTAACGCAGTCTTTGTCACGACGCACTGAACTAACGCAGTCTTTGTCACGTCACACTGCACTAACACAGTCTTTGTCACGCCGCACTGCATTAACGCAGTCTTTGTCACGCCGCACTGCACTAACGCAGTCTTTGTCACACCGCACTGCACTAACGCAGTCTTTGTCACGCCGCACTGCATTAACGCAGTCTTTGTCACGCCGCACTGCACTAACGCAGTCTTTGTCACGTCACACTGCACTAACGCAGTCTTTGTCACGCCGCACTGCACTAACGCAGTCTTTGTCACGTCACACTGCACTAACGCAGTCTTTGTCACGTCACACTGCACTAACGCAGTCTTTGTCACGCCGCACTGCACTAACGCAGTCTTTGTCACGTCACACTGCACTAACGCAGTCTTTGTCACACCGCACTGCACTAACGCAGTCTTTGTCACGTCACACTGCATTAACGCCGTCTTTGTCACACCGCACTGCACTAACGCAGTCTTTGTCACGCCGCACTGCACTAACACAGTCTTTGTCACGTCAAACTGCATTAACGCAGTCGTTGTCACGCCGTACTGCACTAACGCAGTCTTTGTCACGCCGCACTGAACTAACGCAGTCTTTGTCACGTCACACTGCACTAACGCCGTCTTTGTCACGTCACACTGCATTAACGCAGTCTTTGTCACGTCAAACTGCACTAACGCAGTCTTTGTCACGTCACACTGAACTAACGCAGTCTTTGTCACGTCACACTGCATTAACGCAGTCTTTGTCACGTCACACTGCATTAACGCAGTCTTTGTCACGCCACACTGAACTAACGCAGTCTTTGTCACGTCACACTGCACTAACGTAGTTATCCATTACCTGTTGCTTGTGGCAAGCAGGTATATACCATCTCACCACTTGGTTGTCGTCACCCCAGACTGATAACGTTGTAAGAATCTACATCGAAACGTCACTAAATGCAACAAACCAGAAGTTGTTATCCATGTCGTTGTTATCTTCTTATTTACTTTACAACTTCTAGAACGTCAATCAAAAAGTAATATTCGTCACTAAGCACTGAACAAATCTAGTCTTAGTCACGAGAGACCGCCTCCGTGTTCTAGTGGTAGAGCGTCCGCCTGGAGATCGGAAGGTCCGGGGTTCGATCCCCGACCGCGTCAAATCAAAAGACGTTAAACGATTGTACTTGTTGTTACCCTGTCTGGCGCTCGGCATTAAGGGGCTAAAAAGGACTGGTCGGCTCGGAGTCAGTATACCGTGTCTGAGTGGGGTATTCATGTTAAACTGCCGCATGGTATCTCAGTGAGCTAGCACTATAAATCGGCATCAGTACAAGCAGCCACACAAACACACACACGTACATGCACATCGCTATATAAGTGCAATAATCTTGGACGCGACGTTAAACCCCATTTCACCTCACCTGAGTCACGACGAACTGAACAATATGCGTTACTACTAATGACTGCTCCTACGCCATCTTCTTAATGATTCAACGAACACAGTACGATTGGACATGAGTGCGGACACTGTTCATGCGGCTATCCCAGCAGCCTGTCGTTGCAGTCACTCACCCACCTTCCATTATCTTAAGACAATGATACCTATCGTGTGTATAAGCAAACATAATGTCCTAAGACGTACCAATAATGTCCTACCTGCTGCTGGAGTGACAGGTGTCAGCCTCGTCGGTGTTGTGCAGACAGAAAGAATGTCTTCGTGTCAAGTTTTCATTTGCATATTGTTGTAGGTTGTTACGGTGTAACTTGCGCGTGCCCAGGAATGAATATACGACCACATGGACAACCCAACGTCACGTGAAAGGTGAAGGTCATTGCTTATTGTTAGGGAATGAGTGTAAGGATCCCTTTCAGTGAACATTTGATCTCAAGTGAGTTTATTTGTGTGTTTGTTGTTTAACGCCGCACTCAGCAATATTCCAGCTACATGACGGCGGTCTGTAATCTAGACAGGACAATCTAGTTATTGAACACGAATCGCTATTATCAACTAGACCTTGAATGGTGTAGCCTTGATCATACAACATGACGCTCTTTTAAATCTTTAAGAAAACAGACCGCCTCCGTGGTCTAGTGGTAGAGCGTCCGCCCGGAGAGCGCCCGGTTCGATCCCCGACCGCGTCATACCAAAAGACGTTAAAAGATGGTACTTGTTGTTTCCCTGTCTGGCGCTCGGCATTAAGGAGCTTAAACAAGGACTGGTCGGCTCGGAGTCAGTATACCGTGTCTGAGTGGGGTATTCATGTTAAACTGCGGCATGGTATCTCAGTGAGCTAGCACTATAAATCGGCATCAATCCGGACTAGTACAAGCAGCCACACACACACACACACACACACACGCGTGCATGCAACTGGGAACGGGTATTCTTTTCAGACGAAAGTCGATTGAGGCTCGTAAGTCCTGATCGTAAAGTTCGTATTCACCGTCGACGGGGAGTGTTGCTGCATTGAGGATGTCAGTGGCGTCATTGTTAGGGGCCGCAGTCTACTTCAAGTCATTCGACGTGTGGTGTACTCCGCTCGCCGTCGAGTTGGAGCCTGCATTCATGCCCGTGGTGGGAACGCTCGACATTAAACGGTTTACTAGATGTATTCTTGAATGATCGAATACTGGACAACTTACCCAACCTACAGGATTGTGCCCTAATAGGCTTCATTTAACTTACCATTGAATAATTTATGATCATGCAAAATGAGGAATTTGGCAATTGCAACTATCATGTCTCAACTGATCGTCATATCTTGCTTCGTGTAGTGTCTTTTGTTCGTGAGTGTATGTAGGTCGAAGTTCGTTAGAGGTATCTCTATTTGGAAATCAAATATGGCTGCCAGCAAGATACTGGAAGATACGGAACAAAAATGTTTATCTGTCGTAGACATCTCCTCAGACTAATGACGATGAAACTTCACATGCTTCTTCCCACAAATGAGGACAAGTCAAGTTTTATTCAAGATTTGTGGCCAGTACATTAATTAGTGCATGTTCAGTTAGATGTCGGACACAGCACATACGTTCCATTGCTTGTAAAAATAGTACGTTTTGATCTCTATTTGACCTTCGCGTTTGGACAGTGCTCTTCAATTCTCCCACAATGCATTTCTTTGTAAACATCCTCTCCCCGGAAACCACTAATGCAGTGAAGCTGATATTTCACAGGCTTGTTCCAACGACCCATGGCAACTCAATTCGTTTAAGATTTCAAGTATGCCTTTCATCATGGCCTCCTAGAAGCCTTAATGAAAAACCGACTTAAAGCCATTGCTCAGCGTAATAAAAAGGGTGTTGGCAATGCTCAGGAGAAATATTTACGTTGTGTTGCAAGTCAAAATAGTGTTAACGAAAATAGCACAATTACCAAGCAAGTGACTTATCAAAACTTCGTCACCATTACCGATGCTCCCCACAAAGATACCTACATTTCCTTATAATTTCCAAAACTGTATTTCATTTTGTTGATCAATGTGACCATACGCCCTTATATATACTGTCAATAAAAGTGACAAATGCGCTTACGAATTGCGCAGCACAGGTCGCGAACTGTACCCCTTTAAGTCAGTAGTGAGACTCAACTCACGTGTTCCATTTTTCGCATTATTTGTTATGTTACCTTGATTCGACCTTGCTCTTAAATTCTCTCAAAATGCATACTTGGCTCTGTAAACATCTTTCATTTGAAATTGCCAGTCTGAGGAGGCATAACTTTGCCTGCATGTTTCTCTTTATCGTGAAACTATTTGTTCAAATCATTAGGATTTTAGTATGTTTCCTTAGTCCTCAGTATGTATGTAGAAAACATGTGCATATCAATGCTGATAGCATATCTGTATACGTGACTCTCTTTGTTAGCTACATATCCAGGTGAGCTACAGCGCACCACATTTATATCTTTTCGGGTACTGTTGACTTCATGGTGTTTCAAATAGTCTGTTGTTAAAACGTCGTGTATATTCTGTGTACATGACCATGTGGTATGATATTCAGTTGTTAAACGTTGTGTATATGCTGTGTTCATGACCATGTGGTATGATAGTCAGTTGTTAAAACGTCGTGTATATTCTGTGTACATGACCATGTGGTATGATAGTCAGTTGTTACAATGTCGTGTATGTGCTGTGTACATAAATATAGTGTATGATAGTCTGTTGTTAAAACGTCGTGTATATTCTGTGTACATAAATATAGAGTTTGATAGGAATTCTGTTTGTACACGTGAATGTGTGTAAATACACCAACAACTGAGACTAGTCAGTATTGAACATCTGCGGAAACAAATGATGACAAGTATATAAATGGATCACTGAAAATCAGTGTTGAAACCAGATGTTCGCGAAAAGGGTAAGCATGTCCTGATCAGACAATTTTCGTGGAAACAAAATATGTCATTATTTATTAAAGAAGACATATATATCTTTATACGCTTACCATACCGCTATGGGCTTTGAAAGGTTCAGTTCAGTTCACTGAACCTGAGACAGCGTCCCTGGAGTTTGTTGTCAGGGCAACCAGTTATTGCTGGGTTTAACCACTTCATAGACGCCCATATAAGACAAATTCCGTGTTGTTTATATGCCCTTATTAAAACTTGCTGAAACTGCGGTTTGTCCTGACCTGTATCTATAAGCATTAACGTAAACACACCTCAGAGAGCATATCGCCCGCATTCCCGCCAGCTCATCCGGCTATTGCATTACACTGGTGTCAGTAACTTACAAGGGTTTTATCAAGGTCACTTGAGACAGGAAAACGTCCGTGCAAAAGCACACATAGAGCAACATTTTTTAAGAGTTGTTGTACGATCGTATAATATGAAATAGGCTTCACCATGCAGACAATTTTATATTTGCCATCTTCAGATAGTAGGACGATGTTTTTTCGTTACAGTTTTGAAATATATAAAATATGAACAGTCCTACCTTGTTTACACGACATCATCGGAAATTAAGCATATCATCTGGGCCGTAGTTAGAGTCGAGCAGAGTGTCGATATTAGTCTTAGTCTTAGTGTCGATATTAGTCTTAGAGTCCATGGTCCTAGTGTCGATATTAGTCTCTGTGTCGATAGGGATCTTTGTCATAGTGTCGATATTAGTCAAAGTGTCGATATTAGTCAAAGTGTCGATATTAGTCAAAGTGTCGATATCACTCAAAGTGTCGATATTACTAATAGTCAAAGTGTCGATATTAGTCAAAGGGTCGATATCAGTCAAAGTGTCAATATATGTCAAAGTGTCGATATTAGTCAAAGTGTCGATATTAGTCAAAGTGTCGATATTAGTCATAGTGTCTATATTAATCATAGTGTCTAACTTAATCTTATTGTCAATATTCGTCTTAGTGTCGATATAATTCACGTCGTCTTTACAACATATGTAGTTACAGGAGGCCGATTTTACGATATTTCACTGTATGCGTATATGAGTTGTTATTTCTTGGCCCATATGGGTCTCATAACATACATTCATATATATAATTCAAGCATTGTACAGTGTTAGGGTTAGGGTTAGGGCCAAGTCCCGTTAATCCGACATTTCTTGGTTACATATGATTATGGCGGATAAACGAGTATGTCGGATAAACGAAATTAGGTAGTATTAACGTTCATGATCGAAATTCGGACAACTACACGATAGATAACGATTCAAACACGTACTTGAAAAAGGAAATATTCCTATTGTTATGTTACATTGTTAGCGGAATATGTTTTCTAATCATCAACCTCTATAAAGTTTAACATTCAAATACATTTTAAAGCATAGTCTGGAATGGAACTCGCCAATTTGAAACTAGTGCAACAATGCTTAAGACTTCCTGTTAGTAATTTCATTGGTCGGGCAAAGTTCGCGAAAGGTCGTTCTGACGTAACCTGTAATAAGGTGTCCTCATCGGTAGCGAGAACTTGTATCCGATTTTAATGAGATTGTGGTAATCCAGGCATGTGATTAATACTGTTTTGTTTATTTAAAGCAGTAATTGTATATTGTTAAGCAAGTTTATCTCTGCAGCCGTTGAAAATATGCAGCTACCCGCCGATGATTAATAAGTGATTTCAGCAATTCGTAATGATAAGTATAATTCTTCCCAATGTGATTAAGGTTCAAGTATATTCTCACAATGACAATCCAAAGATGTCAAACAGAATTACTAAGAGGAATGTACATATGTGTGCAGAGCCCGATATGGGTGAATATATTTTTACAGCACACTACTGTATTGTCTTTGTATACTAAGGGAAAAAAGTAACAGTGCTTCATATGAAGAGGTGTAAATGTATTGTTATAGAAAATAAGATCATGATATTTGGTCAGTCGTCTGATCAATGTTTTATCATAACGAATTCTTTGACAAAGTCCATACCTGGTAACAGAAGGCAGAGGGACACGCCCTTAAAGGGAATGGCTAACAATGTCAATATCGGGTGTGGCCACTATTTGCGTTGATACAGACGAGGCACCTGAGTTAACTTAACCGACTGATTGTGATCCTGTCGTATGCGTGGGTCTATCTCATCCCAGACATGGTCTATGTGGAGAGGTCTGGAGAAGCGACCATCAGAGTCATCAAGATGAAACCTGGACTCACCTTTGAATAGTATACTGACCCATTCTTCTGAACCTAAGATCTAGTTCTCTGCACCAAGTTATACGTGCCTGATGGTGACGTGGAAGCGAAATTGGGCGTATCGGGGGACGCCGGCCCCGGATGTTGAGCTCTCTCAACTGGTTGTGTACGGTTCTGCCACTAATTGGTCTCAACCTAGGAATTATGAGAGCTGTTAACGTGGCAGTTTGGTATCGATTTCGTAGGTGCACCAACCGAATATGGTCCACTTGTTGACGTGACGTTCCATGTCGACGACAGACCCGTGGCAAGTCATAAGTGTTGCTCAGTTGTACATAACGTGTTCAAAGAGATTGTGTTTCGATGAACATAAAAATATCTGGCAACTTTGTTGTGCGCCATTCCTGTCTGCGGGACACCCACACCTCACAGACGTTGATTTTCAGCAAGCCGTGGCATTCCGTAAGCGTTATTCACGGTCTAACAAAACAGTTTTGTATGAACACTTGATAGCTAATGAGTGAGTGAGTTACTATGGTTTTACGCCGCTTTTAGCAATATTCCAGCAATATATCGGCGGGGGACACAAGAAATGGGCTCCTGATAGCCAAAAAACCGTGTGTCAGTATCATGCTTCAATTCTTAATTTTAACTTCCAAATACAAGAACGCGAGCAGTCTTTGTTACGACCCACTTAACTAACCGTCTTTGTCACGTCACACTTAACTAACGCAGTCTTTGTCACGCCGCACTGCACTAACGCAGTCTTTGTCACGCCGCACTGCACTAACGCAGTCTTTGTCACGTCAAACTGCATTAACGCAGTCTTTGTCACGACGCACTGAACTAACGCAGTCTTTGTCACGTCACACTGCACTAACACAGTCTTTGTCACGCCGCACTGCATTAACGCAGTCTTTGTCACGCCGCACTGCACTAACGCAGTCTTTGTCACACCGCACTGCACTAACGCAGTCTTTGTCACGCCGCACTGCATTAACGCAGTCTTTGTCACGCCGCACTGCACTAACGCAGTCTTTGTCACGTCACACTGCACTAACGCAGTCTTTGTCACGCCGCACTGCACTAACGCAGTCTTTGTCACGTCGCACTGCACTAACGCAGTCTTTGTCACGTCACACTGCACTAACGCAGTCTTTGTCACGCCGCACTGCACTAACGCAGTCTTTGTCACGTCACACTGCACTAACGCAGTCTTTGTCACACCGCACTGCACTAACGCAGTCTTTGTCACGTCACACTGCATTAACGCCGTCTTTGTCACACCGCACTGCACTAACGCAGTCTTTGTCACGCCGCACTGCACTAACACAGTCTTTGTCACGTCAAACTGCATTAACGCAGTCGTTGTCACGCCGTACTGCACTAACGCAGTCTTTGTCACGCCGCACTGAACTAACGCAGTCTTTGTCACGTCACACTGCACTAACGCCGTCTTTGTCACGTCACACTGCATTAACGCAGTCTTTGTCACGTCAAACTGCACTAACGCAGTCTTTGTCACGTCACACTGAACTAACGCAGTCTTTGTCACGTCACACTGCATTAACGCAGTCTTTGTCACGTCACACTGCATTAACGCAGTCTTTGTCACGCCACACTGAACTAACGCAGTCTTTGTCACGTCACACTGCACTAACGTAGTTATCCATTACCTGTTGCTTGTGGCAAGCAGGTATATACCATCTCACCACTTGGTTGTCGTCACCCCAGACTGATAACGTTGTAAGAATCTACATCGAAACGTCACTAAATGCAACAAACCAGAAGTTGTTATCCATGTCGTTGTTATCTTCTTATTTACTTTACAACTTCTAGAACGTCAATCAAAAAGTAATATTCGTCACTAAGCACTGAACAAATCTAGTCTTAGTCACGAGAGACCGCCTCCGTGTTCTAGTGGTAGAGCGTCCGCCTGGAGATCGGAAGGTCCGGGGTTCGATCCCCGACCGCGTCAAATCAAAAGACGTTAAACGATTGTACTTGTTGTTACCCTGTCTGGCGCTCGGCATTAAGGGGCTAAAAAGGACTGGTCGGCTCGGAGTCAGTATACCGTGTCTGAGTGGGGTATTCATGTTAAACTGCCGCATGGTATCTCAGTGAGCTAGCACTATAAATCGGCATCAGTACAAGCAGCCACACAAACACACACACGTACATGCACATCGCTATATAAGTGCAATAATCTTGGACGCGACGTTAAACCCCATTTCACCTCACCTGAGTCACGACGAACTGAACAATATGCGTTACTACTAATGACTGCTCCTACGCCATCTTCTTAATGATTCAACGAACACAGTACGATTGGACATGAGTGCGGACACTGTTCATGCGGCTATCCCAGCAGCCTGTCGTTGCAGTCACTCACCCACCTTCCATTATCTTAAGACAATGATACCTATCGTGTGTATAAGCAAACATAATGTCCTAAGACGTACCAATAATGTCCTACCTGCTGCTGGAGTGACAGGTGTCAGCCTCGTCGGTGTTGTGCAGACAGAAAGAATGTCTTCGTGTCAAGTTTTCATTTGCATATTGTTGTAGGTTGTTACGGTGTAACTTGCGCGTGCCCAGGAATGAATATACGACCACATGGACAACCCAACGTCACGTGAAAGGTGAAGGTCATTGCTTATTGTTAGGGAATGAGTGTAAGGATCCCTTTCAGTGAACATTTGATCTCAAGTGAGTTTATTTGTGTGTTTGTTGTTTAACGCCGCACTCAGCAATATTCCAGCTACATGACGGCGGTCTGTAATCTAGACAGGACAATCTAGTTATTGAACACGAATCGCTATTATCAACTAGACCTTGAATGGTGTAGCCTTGATCATACAACATGACGCTCTTTTAAATCTTTAAGAAAACAGACCGCCTCCGTGGTCTAGTGGTAGAGCGTCCGCCCGGAGAGCGCCCGGTTCGATCCCCGACCGCGTCATACCAAAAGACGTTAAAAGATGGTACTTGTTGTTTCCCTGTCTGGCGCTCGGCATTAAGGAGCTTAAACAAGGACTGGTCGGCTCGGAGTCAGTATACCGTGTCTGAGTGGGGTATTCATGTTAAACTGCGGCATGGTATCTCAGTGAGCTAGCACTATAAATCGGCATCAATCCGGACTAGTACAAGCAGCCACACACACACACACACACACACACGCGTGCATGCAACTGGGAACGGGTATTCTTTTCAGACGAAAGTCGATTGAGGCTCGTAAGTCCTGATCGTAAAGTTCGTATTCACCGTCGACGGGGAGTGTTGCTGCATTGAGGATGTCAGTGGCGTCATTGTTAGGGGCCGCAGTCTACTTCAAGTCATTCGACGTGTGGTGTACTCCGCTCGCCGTCGAGTTGGAGCCTGCATTCATGCCCGTGGTGGGAACGCTCGACATTAAACGGTTTACTAGATGTATTCTTGAATGATCGAATACTGGACAACTTACCCAACCTACAGGATTGTGCCCTAATAGGCTTCATTTAACTTACCATTGAATAATTTATGATCATGCAAAATGAGGAATTTGGCAATTGCAACTATCATGTCTCAACTGATCGTCATATCTTGCTTCGTGTAGTGTCTTTTGTTCGTGAGTGTATGTAGGTCGAAGTTCGTTAGAGGTATCTCTATTTGGAAATCAAATATGGCTGCCAGCAAGATACTGGAAGATACGGAACAAAAATGTTTATCTGTCGTAGACATCTCCTCAGACTAATGACGATGAAACTTCACATGCTTCTTCCCACAAATGAGGACAAGTCAAGTTTTATTCAAGATTTGTGGCCAGTACATTAATTAGTGCATGTTCAGTTAGATGTCGGACACAGCACATACGTTCCATTGCTTGTAAAAATAGTACGTTTTGATCTCTATTTGACCTTCGCGTTTGGACAGTGCTCTTCAATTCTCCCACAATGCATTTCTTTGTAAACATCCTCTCCCCGGAAACCACTAATGCAGTGAAGCTGACATTTCACAGGCTTGTTCCAACGACCCATGGCAACTCAATTCGTTTAAGATTTCAAGTATGCCTTTCATCATGGCCTCCTAGAAGCCTTAATGAAAAATCGACTTAAAGCCATTGCTCAGCGTAATAAAAAGGGTATTGGCAATGCTCAGGAGAAATATTTACGTTGTGTTGCAAGTCAAAATAGTGTTAACGAAAATAGCACAATTACCAAGCAAGTGACTTATCAAAACTTCGTCACCATTACCGATGCTCCCCACAAAGATACCTACATTTCCTTATAATTTCCAAAACTGTATTTCATTTTGTTGATCAATGTGACCATACGCCCTTATATATACTGTCAATAAAAGTGACAAATGCGCTTACGAATTGCGCAGCACAGGTCGCGAACTGTACCCCTTTAAGTCAGTAGTGAGACTCAACTCACGTGTTCCATTTTTCGCATTATTTGTTATGTTACCTTGATTCGACCTTGCTCTTAAATTCTCTCAAAATGCATACTTGGCTCTGTAAACATCTTTCATTTGAAATTGCCAGTCTGAGGAGGCATAACTTTGCCTGCATGTTTCTCTTTATCGTGAAACTATTTGTTCAAATCATTAGGATTTTAGTATGTTTCCTTAGTCCTCAGTATGTATGTAGAAAACATGTGCATATCAATGCTGATAGCATATCTGTATACGTGACTCTCTTTGTTAGCTACATATCCAGGTGAGCTACAGCGCACCACATTTATATCTTTTCGGGTACTGTTGACTTCATGGTGTTTCAAATAGTCTGTTGTTAAAACGTCGTGTATATTCTGTGTACATGACCATGTGGTATGATATTCAGTTGTTAAACGTTGTGTATATGCTGTGTTCATGACCATGTGGTATGATAGTCAGTTGTTAAAACGTCGTGTATATTCTGTGTACATGACCATGTGGTATGATAGTCAGTTGTTACAATGTCGTGTATGTGCTGTGTACATAAATATAGTGTATGATAGTCTGTTGTTAAAACGTCGTGTATATTCTGTGTACATAAATATAGAGTTTGATAGGAATTCTGTTTGTACACGTGAATGTGTGTAAATACACCAACAACTGAGACTAGTCAGTATTGAACATCTGCGGAAACAAATGATGACAAGTATATAAATGGATCACTGAAAATCAGTGTTGAAACCAGATGTTCGCGAAAAGGGTAAGCATGTCCTGATCAGACAATTTTCGTGGAAACAAAATATGTCATTATTTATTAAAGAAGACATATATATCTTTATACGCTTACCATACCGCTATGGGCTTTGAAAGGTTCAGTTCAGTTCACTGAACCTGAGACAGCGTCCCTGGAGTTTGTTGTCAGGGCAACCAGTTATTGCTGGGTTTAACCACTTCATAGACGCCCATATAAGACAAATTCCGTGTTGTTTATATGCCCTTATTAAAACTTGCTGAAACTGCGGTTTGTCCTGACCTGTATCTATAAGCATTAACGTAAACACACCTCAGAGAGCATATCGCCCGCATTCCCGCCAGCTCATCCGGCTATTGCATTACACTGGTGTCAGTAACTTACAAGGGTTTTATCAAGGTCACTTGAGACAGGAAAACGTCCGTGCAAAAGCACACATAGAGCAACATTTTTTAAGAGTTGTTGTACGATCGTATAATATGAAATAGGCTTCACCATGCAGACAATTTTATATTTGCCATCTTCAGATAGTAGGACGATGTTTTTTCGTTACAGTTTTGAAATATATAAAATATGAACAGTCCTACCTTGTTTACACGACATCATCGGAAATTAAGCATATCATCTGGGCCGTAGTTAGAGTCGAGCAGAGTGTCGATATTAGTCTTAGTCTTAGTGTCGATATTAGTCTTAGAGTCCATGGTCCTAGTGTCGATATTAGTCTCTGTGTCGATAGGGATCTTTGTCATAGTGTCGATATTAGTCAAAGTGTCGATATTAGTCAAAGTGTCGATATTAGTCAAAGTGTCGATATCACTCAAAGTGTCGATATTACTAATAGTCAAAGTGTCGATATTAGTCAAAGGGTCGATATCAGTCAAAGTGTCAATATATGTCAAAGTGTCGATATTAGTCAAAGTGTCGATATTAGTCAAAGTGTCGATATTAGTCATAGTGTCTATATTAATCATAGTGTCTAACTTAATCTTATTGTCAATATTCGTCTTAGTGTCGATATAATTCACGTCGTCTTTACAACATATGTAGTTACAGGAGGCCGATTTTACGATATTTCACTGTATGCGTATATGAGTTGTTATTTCTTGGCCCATATGGGTCTCATAACATACATTCATATATATAATTCAAGCATTGTACAGTGTTAGGGTTAGGGTTAGGGCCAAGTCCCGTTAATCCGACATTTCTTGGTTACATATGATTATGGCGGATAAACGAGTATGTCGGATAAACGAAATTAGGTAGTATTAACGTTCATGATCGAAATTCGGACAACTACACGATAGATAACGATTCAAACACGTACTTGAAAAAGGAAATATTCCTATTGTTATGTTACATTGTTAGCGGAATATGTTTTCTAATCATCAACCTCTATAAAGTTTAACATTCAAATACATTTTAAAGCATAGTCTGGAATGGAACTTGCCAATTTGAAACTAGTGCAACAATGCTTAAGACTTCCTGTTAGTAATTTCATTGGTCGGGCAAAGTTCGCGAAAGGTCGTTCTGACGTAACCTGTAATAAGGTGTCCTCATCGGTAGCGAGAACTTGTATCCGATTTTAATGAGATTGTGGTAATCCAGGCATGTTATTAATACTGTTTTGTTTATTTAAAGCAGTAATTGTATATTGTTAAGCAAGTTTATCTCTGCAGCCGTTGAAAATATGCAGCTACCCGCCGATGATTAATAAATGATTTCAGCAATTCGTAATGATAAGTATAATTCTTCCCAATGTGATTAAGGTTCAAGTATATTCTCACAATGACAATCCAAAGATGTCAAATGGCCAACAGAATTACTAAGAGGAATGTACATATGTGTGCAGAGCCCGATATGGGTGAATATATTTTTACAGCACACTACTGTATTGTCTTTGTATACTAAGGGAAAAAAGTAACAGTGCTTCATATGAAGAGGTGTAAATGTATTGTTATAGAAAATAAGATCATGATATTTGGTCAGTCGTCTGATCAATGTTTTATCATAACGAATTCTTTGACAAAGTCCATACCTGGTAACAGAAGGCAGAGGGACACGCCCTTAAAGGGAATGGCTAACAATGTCAATATCGGGTGTGGCCACTATTTGCGTTGATACAGACGAGGCACCTGAGTTAACTTAACCGACTGATTGTGATCCTGTCGTATGCGTGGGTCTATCTCATCCCAGACATGGTCTATGTGGAGAGGTCTGGAGAAGCGACCATCAGAGTCATCAAGATGAAACCTGGACTCACCTTTGAATAGTATACTGACCCATTCTTCTGAACCTAAGATCTAGTTCTCTGCACCAAGCTATACGTGCCTGATGGTGACGTGGAAGCGAAATTGGGCGTATCGGGGGACGCCGGCCCCGGATGTTGAGCTCTCTCAACTGGTTGTGTACGGTTCTGCCACTAATTGGTCTCAACCTAGGAATTATGAGAGCTGTTAACGTGGCAGTTTGGTATCGATTTCGTAGGTGCACCAACCGAATATGGTCCACTTGTTGACGTGACGTTCCATGTCGACGACAGACCCGTGGCAAGTCATAAGTGTTGCTCAGTTGTACATAACGTGTTCAAAGAGATTGTGTTTCGATGAACATAAAAATATCTGGCAACTTTGTTGTGCGCCATTCCTGTCTGCGGGACACCCACACCTCACAGACGTTGATTTTCAGCAAGCCGTGGCATTCCGTAAGCGTTATTCACGGTCTAACAAAACAGTTTTGTATGAACACTTGATAGCTAATGAGTGAGTGAGTTACTATGGTTTTACGCCGCTTTTAGCAATATTCCAGCAATATATCGGCGGGGGACACAAGAAATGGGCTCCTGATAGCCAAAAAACCGTGTGTGAGTATCATGCTTCAAACGAACACGCAAATATCCCAATTGTGCGCCGTGCAGAAACAGGGCACGTGAAAATTGTGAAGGACGACCTTAAAGTCGAAGAGATACATATATGTTTATTGAAATTTATATAAAGCACAGCTACTCCGTTATTGTATGATACTGTGTCTATGTTTCGTTTACATGCTATGAAAGTCAAAACATACAAATGAAGACTTGAGTCTATATCTATGTACCCACTGTAAAGGGAGGCAATTAGAGGATGAATTTCATGTTTTGTTTATATGTTCAAACTATTCTTCTGTCAGAAACCACTATTTGCCTTGGTTATCCAATGTCCATCATGATAATCACAGTTTATGTAATCTACTCAACTCCAAAAATAGCAACATTGTAAAGGCTTTGGCCTTATACTTAAACATGTATTTAATGTGAAATAAGACTACTTGTATTTATTTTCCAGATATCACGTGACGCAGCAATTATTGTAATTGTAATTGTACTCTAGGCCACATGGCTCAAAATACTGAATAAAGAATCTTGATCTTGATCTTGATCTATGTTTCGTTTATATATGTATTCCCAAAGGTTACCGAGAACTATCGCTAGATACTACTGCACCAGGTATAAGTACACAGATAGAACCTGATGACATATTTGACCCCAACGGAAGTATAGTATTGACTCTTGTCATCCAATGGTTATTTAACACATATTGCAGCTGCATCTGATTAACTCTGTATACGTAACACTACAGATCTACGGGAAATGGCTGGAAACTTTTACTGTTTATTTCACCATCTCGGAAGATTGGTGGACAGGCATCCTCTGAACGTTTCATCCGCGAAACACTTCAGCAGGTGCACCACGTGTTCCAAGGCCGGTAACTCTGAACAACGAACCATCCTGGGAGTCGATCAGTGGAAATCTGGCGCTTGTAGGATGCATTTTAAGGCTTGTGACATAGAGCTCGTCATGGTTCTTTCCGCCCCAGCACACAGAGGTGATTCTAGTTGCGTCGGGTATGTCCACTTTCTGCAACAGCTTTCCTGAAGAACAAATACCATTGTACAGCTTAAGTTCACCATAGGATAAAGAAATATGATTCTCCTCCTTACAAAACATATAAATAATAAATACTAAAGTATGTTTCGTTCCGATGATAATTTTTTCATCCTATCATGTTTTCAAAATACGAGGGTGGCTGAACAGTTGTGAGCCTAACTTTGAAAGAGGTATAGCATCACAGTACAGTTTGAGTGAGTGAGTGAGTGAGTGAGTGAGTATGGTTTTACGCTGCTTTTAACAATATTTCAGCAATATCACGGTTGGGGGACACCAGAAATGGGCTTCACACATTGTACCCATGTCGGTAATCGAACCCGGGTATTCGGCGTGACGAGCGAGCGCTTTAACCACTAGGGTACCCACTGCCCCCAGTACAGTTTGAATGTACAATACAATACTGTCCATTTGAACCAAATACACAACCAGGGACCATATGTCTGAAGGCATCAAAGTGACTAGGTATTCTGTGTTGATTAAAACAGACAAAACTTGCTGTCATCAAGTATCCAGAACTGAACTCCAAGTAACTCCAACATATATCAATGCAGAGAGGTGGCAACTTTAAGGGATGACGCTCCTTCCTTTGCCACTGTCAAGAGGTGGGCAGGGAGTTCACGCGGGGAAGAGAGAGCCTCGAAGATGATCCAAAATCAGGAAGACCTTGACCTCATACCACCGGGGAAAATGATGATAAAATACATGAAGGGAGTATGGGTGATCGACGACTCACCACACGCCACATAGCCAACACAATAGACATCTCACATGAGAGAGTTGAGAACATCCTACGGTTTCAGCACGCGGGTTCCAGGGCTTCTGATTCCAGGTTAATCATCTCTCGTGAGATTTTACGCCCGTCTTAAGCAGATTCTGCTCATTCCGTTGAGCGAGTTGTAACCATGGATATATCTTGGGTATACCACAATCAGCCTGAGAGTGAACAGCAGTCAAATCAGTGGAAACATCTAAGGTCTTACCCTCCAAAGCAGGCAAAGTCTGTCCCACCTGCTTACAAAGTGATGGTTTCGGTTTTCTGGGATCCTCAAAGACCTCTACCTGTCATCCCCCCTCCCTACCACCCCCACCCCCACCCCCCTTCGAAGGTCTGACAAGCATTAGGCAAATGATGACGTCATTTGGACTGTGGAGGACGTTTAACACCACCAGGCAGAAACCTCACATCAGTGGGATCTCTAGCATCGTTGGCCGTTGATCGTGTTGACCATGGAGGGGATTATGTTGAAATATAGCGCGTCCATCAACGCAGTCCATCATAGTAAGGCTCATAGCGTTTCAGCAAATTCGACACTATTATCTCCACAGGTGGCCTAGCCCCATTCGTAAAACAGAATGTATTCTATACGTACATATTTTGACATAATTGACTTGTGTAAAACTGAAATGGAAAGATACATGACGTAATTCCCTAATTCTTCCATTGTTACAAATATTTATTTGGGATTACACTTTGTCAGTAAAGTACAAGCCCCATCCGAGATTCGAACCCACACTCTCTGTGTGAGGCACCTACTTGCCAGCACACAAAGTCAGCGACCTTACCCACTCAGCCACCGAGGCTTCCGCGAAACGGAAGTCCGACAACTGGTAGTCAAGATCACGTACATTGTGTACCCCTCTGACATGTGTACATTGACAAGGCTCCCATGACCGTAGTTCTTTCAGAAAGTGGTCAAATGTAACAAATCTTATATTTTGGATGACACTTTCTTAGTAAAACACAAGTGCCAGTAACAATCCGGGATTCGAACCCACACCCCTAAGGCCTTAACCGTCAGCCCACAAAGTCAGCGATCTCAGCCACTCAGTCACCGAGTGTTTTTCAAAGTCAGTCGCTAATGTAGCTCACCTGAATTTGGCTCAATTTTAGCCACACATCCGCCATTTAGGCAGGCCACCCACAGGTTTCCGTCGGTGTCAGTCGTCATGCCGTCAGGGCCTATGACGTTCTCGCCGCTCAGTTCGGGGATGTCTTTGAAATTAACCACAACTCGACGACTGGCTGAAATACAGACCATGCATTGACTAAAACCACTGGTCTTAGTACATTACGAGTCATCGCCATTACCATACATGTATTTATCTTCATAATCATTGTATTTATTTAAAATATATTTGAGAGACCTCCAGAGTCTCGTTGTACTGATATTGACGTGTCACTGGCGTTTATTCGGATGTGTTGCCTATATTGCCCTGCGATGGTAGGATATTACCTACATTGCCCTATGACAGTAGGATATTTACTATATTGTCCTATGACAGTAGGATATTACCTACATTGCCCTATGACAGTAGGATATTACCTACATTGCCCTATGACAGTAGGATATTTACTATATTGTCCTATGACAGTAGGATATTTACTATATTGTCCTGTGACAGTAGGATGTTACCTATATTGCCTATGTCCGTATGATGTAACCTTTATTGCCTGTTTCCGTATGATGTTACCTATATTGCCTGTGTCAGTATGATGTTACCTATATTGCACTGTGACAGTAGGATGTTACCTATATTGCCTGTGTCAGTATGATGTAACCTGTATTGCCTGTGTCGGTATGATGTTACCTATATTGCCTGTGTCAGTATGATGTTACCTATATTGCCTGTGTCAGTATGATGTTACCTGTATTGCTTATGTCAGTATGATGTTACCTGTATTGCTTATGTCAGTATGATGTTACCTATATCGCCTGTGTCAGTAGGATGTTACCTGTATTGCTTATGTCAGTATGATGTTACCTATATTGCCTGTGTCAGTATGATGTTACCTATATTGCCTGTGTCAGTATGATGTTACCTGTATTGCTTGTGTCAGTATGATGTTACCTATATTGCCTGTGTCAGTATGATGTTACCTATATTGCTTGTGTCAGTATGATGTTACCTGTTTGCGTATGTCAGTATGATGTTACCTATATTGCCTGTGTCAGTATGATGTCACCTGTATTGCTTGTGTCAGTATGATGTCACCTATATTGCCTGTGTCAGTATGATGTTACCTTTATTGCCTGTGTCAGTATGATATTACTTATATTGCCTGTGTTAGTAGGATGTCACCTATATTGCCTGTGACATGATGTTACCTTTATTGCTTGTGTTAGTATGATATTACCTTTATTGCTTGTGTCAGTATGATGTTACCTTTAATGGCTGTGTCGGTATGATGTTAACTATATTGCTTGTGTCAGTATGATGTTACCTTTATTGCCTGTGTCAGTATGATGTTACCTATATTGCCTGTGTGAGTATGATGTTACCTCTATTGCTTGTGTGAGTATGATATTACCTTCATTGCTTGTGTCAGTAGGATGTTACCTTCATTGCATGTGTCAGTATGATGTTAACTATATTGCTTGTGTCAGTATGATGTTACCTTTATTGCCTGTGTCAGTATGATGTTACCTATATTGCCTGTGTGAGTATGATGTTACCTCTATTGCTTGTGTCAGTATGATATTACCTTTATTGCCTGTGTCAGTAGGATGTTACCTTCAATGGTTGTGTCAGTATGATGTTACCTTCATTGCATGTGTCAGTATGATGTTAACTATATTGCTTGTGTCAGTATGATGTTACCTTCATTGCTTGTGTCAGTATGATGTTACCTTTATTGCTTGTGTCAGTATGATGTTACCTTCATTGATTGTGTCAGTATGATGTTACCTATATTGCCTATGCCAGTATGATGTTACCTTTAATGCTTGTGTCAGTATGATGTTACCTTCATTGCTTGTGTCAGTATGATGTTACCTATATTGCCTGTGTCAGTATGATGTTACCTCTATTGCTTGTGTCAGTATGATATTACCTTCATTGCTTGTGTCAGTATGATGTTAACTATATTGCTTGTGTCAGTATGATGCTAACTATATTGCTTGTGTCAGTATGATGTTACCTTCATTGCTTGTGTTGGTATGATGTTACCTTTACTGCCTGTGTCAGTATGATGTTACCTTCATTGCTTGTGTCAGTATGATGTTACCTTCATTGCTTGTGTCAGTATGATGTTAACTATATTGCTTGTGTCAGTATGATGTTAACTATATTGCTTGTGTCAGTATGATGTTACCTTTATTGCCTGTGTCAGTATGATGTTACCTATATCGCCTGTGTGAGTATGATGTTACCTCTATTACTTGTGTCAGTATGATGTTACCTTTATTGCTTGTGTCAGTATGATGTTACCTATATTGCCTGTGTCAGTATGATGTTACCTGTATTGCTTGTGTCAGTATGATGTTACCTATATTGCTTGTGTCAGTATGATATTACCTATATTGCTTGTGACAGTATGATGTTACCTATATCGCCTGTGTGAGTATGATGTTACCTATATTGCCTGTGTCAGTATGATGTTACCTTTATTGCTTGTGTCAGTATGATGTTACCTATATTGCCTGTGACAGTAGGATGTTACCTTTATTGCCTGTGTCAGTAAGATGATCTTGTAACAAAGGACAGGCTAAGGAGCATTGTCAAGTGATCCTCATACCTATTTCAGCCAACAGTTACAAATGTCAAGGTGACATCTCGACGCTTATTGACAGAGAATGAGGGTCAAGTCGTGTACATCCTGGTTGCACGTTTTCTTGCCGTGCAGCGTGTCCTGTGTCACAGCGTGTAGCATGAGTTATGCAATGATGACGGTGTCAGGTGTTTTATACCGTGATCGATGTCCTGTGTGTGTGATGTGTCTGAAATGTGATATTTGTGCACATGTCTTAGTACCAATGCACGGAATGTATATGTGACACACGGTGACCATACATAGTAATAGACCACCTCCCTGGTCTGATGGATAGAGCGTCTGCCCGGAGATCGGAGGGTCGGGAGTTCGATCCCCTGCCCGCAAGATACCAATTGACGTTAAAAAACGTTATGGGGGGCGGTCGGGTAGCCTAGTGGTTAAAGCGTTCGCTCGTCATGCCGACGACCCGGGTTCGATTCCCGACATGGGTACAATGTTTGAAGCCCATTTCTGGTGTCCCCAGACGTGATATTGCTGGAATATTGCTAAAAGCGGCGTAAAACCATACTCACTCACTAAAAGACGGTATTATTGTCGTGTTAATGATGTATACCGTTTGTCCATATTTTGACTGCCCGTATATATATTTGGATTTCGCGATACTCACATATGTTTCCCGTGTCGATGTCGTAGTCGTAAGCGTATACTTCGCGAGGCGTTGTGTCGATGAAGTACATGGTCTTGTTGTCCGGGGACCACGCCATGCCGTTAGAAATGGTCAGGTTCTCGTCCTTCTTGGTGACACATCCGTCAGTGTCCATGCAGTACAGCTTACCCTTGCTGGGCGCCAGCTGTCTGTCGATTGTACCTGAAGCGATAGATACCACATTCATAAAACATCCTTTCCTCAGGATAGTAGAAACTCTATGGCCAATCTCGGGGACCCACTTTGACATTGAATAACTTAGTGTCAACCCATCTATTGAATCTAGGGGTGCCACCTAAAGTCATCAGTGAGTGAGTGAGTGAGTGAGTGAGTGAGTGAGTGAGTGAGTGAGTGAGTGAGTGAGTGAGTGAGTGAGTGAGTGAGTGAGTGAGTGAGTGAGTGAGTGAGTGAGTGAGTGAGTGAGTGAGTGAGTGAGTGAGTGAGTGAGTGAGTGAGTGAGTGAGTGAGTGAGTGAGTGAGTGAGTGAGTGAGTGAGTGAGTGAGTGAGTGAGTGAGTGAGTGAGTGAGTGAGTGAGTGAGTGAGTGAGTGAGTGAGTGAGTGAGTGAGTGAGTGAGTGAGTGAGTGAGTGAGTGAGTGAGTGAGTGAGTGAGTGAGTGAGTGAGTGAGTGAGTGAGTGAGTGAGTGAGTGAGTGAGTGAGTGAGTGAGTGAGTGAGTGAGTGAGTGAGTGAGTGAGTGAGTGAGTGAGTGAGTGAGTGAGTGAGTGAGTGAGTGAGTGAGTGAGTGAGTGAGTGAGTGAGTGAGTGAGTGAGTGAGTGAGTGAGTGAGTGAGTGAGTGAGTGAGTGAGTGAGTGAGTGAGTGAGTGAGTGAGTGAGTGAGTGAGTGAGTGAGTGAGTGAGTGAGTGAGTGAGTGAGTGAGTGAGTGAGTGAGTGAGTGAGTGAGTGAGTGAGTGAGTGAGTGAGTGAGTGAGTGAGTGAGTGAGTGAGTGAGTGAGTGAGTGAGTGAGTGAGTGAGTGAGTGAGTGAGTGAGTGAGTGAGTGAGTGAGTGAGTGAGTGAGTGAGTGAGTGAGTGAGTGAGTGAGTGAGTGAGTGAGTGAGTGAGTGAGTGAGTGAGTGAGTGAGTGAGTGAGTGAGTGAGTGAGTATGGTTTTACGCCGCTTTTAGCAATATTCCAGCAATATCACGGCGGGGGACACCAGAAATGGGCTTCACACATTGTACCCATGTCGGGAATCGAACCCGGGTCTTCTGCGTGACGAGCGAACGCTTTAACCACTAGGCTACCCGACCGCCCTAAAGTCATCAGTACTTCTGTACGTTCTTCACAGCATTATGAGGGCCCCGCCGGCGTGGCTGGGTGGGAGTGTTAATACTTAACATCAACAATAGTTCAGCCATATATGGATATGAGTGAGTGAGTGAGTGAGTTGAGTTTAACGCCGCTTTTAACAATATTCCAGTTATATCACGGCGTGTCAGCTTAATGTGGGAGGAAAGCCCGAAGTGGTGCAGGTCTCAGACGTTTACCACTTCGGTGAAACCCACGAGCAAGGGTATGGTGCTGACAAACCTAGAAACGTAATCGGGGCAAACCAGGATTTGAACCCACAATCATAGGTTTCTGGCGTGCCCAAGGGACGCAACTCTGCACAGCGAATCGCGGCGCCTTAGACGACTAGGCCACCCGTGCCCCCCATATATGGATATGAACACATTATACATCCATGAGGTGGGGTGAGGTTTAGTGACGTTTAACGTCGCGCTCAAGATAAGTGCACATTTATAGAGGCGTGTGTGTGTGTGTGTGTGTGTGTGTGCATGTGTGTCTGTCTGTCTGTCTGTCTATGTGTGTGTGCGTGTGTGTGTGCGCGCGCGGTCCTAATTTTCCTGACTAATGCCGGTTTTATACTGCTGGCCCACTGAGAAACCATTCCGCAGTTTAAACATGAATACCCGAATCAGACAAAATATACTGATTCCGAGCCGACCAGTCTTTGTTTTATCCCTTTAATGCCGAGAACCAGGCAGGGTAAAAACAAGTACCATGTGTTAACATCTTGCCGACCTTACCCCTGCGAGCTGACACAATATCCACGAGGGGACGGAGGCGGTACGTACATAAGAAGATACGGCCCCCATCAGACAGACAAAAACTATGCAGCCCATGTTTGAGGTCTGTGTATAACAATCGCGAGAGTAGGCCTGATCTACTCTACTGATCAGGATCCACTGACCTGCCCACAGCCTCCCTCTAGCGTCACACTTCCCGTCGTTCAGCTTGTTGTTTGTTCCAGGATCTACCTCCGCCAGTTTAGTCACCGCCTTCGTCTCCCAGTCCACTGATACAAACGCCTGGCCGAGCCCTGCAACTAGTCCCCCCTTGCCACGAGGAACAACGAACCCCACATTATCGCCGACTGAAACAAGAGGAATTCATACAAAACAGTTACTAAATATGTATTTAAGCCAAGAATTAATATTTTTGTATTTGAATCATTTCTAACGTTCGACAAGTACAGATATATACAGGCGTTGGAATAACAAGGGTTAATACTATGGGTAATGATGACGAGAAAGTGTGTGTGTGTGCGTGTGCGTGTGCGTGTGTGTGTGTGTGTGTGTGTGTGTGTGTGTGTGTGTGCGTGCGCGCGCGTGCGTGCGTGTGTGCGTGTGTGTGTGTGTGTGTGTGTGTGTGTGTGTGTGTGTGTGTTTTTAATATGTTGTACTTTCTCTCGTGGGGGTGTGGGGTGTGGGGGTGTGGGGGTGTGGGGTTGGGTGGTTGAGGGTCTATGTGTATGAGAGAGACAGGCAGACATTGTTTTGTATGTGTGGTTGGTAGTGTTGTAGTGCTGTGGCATTTTATGGCAATGTGATACTGTTCAATGTTGATACTCTGTTTATGTATGACGGATACTGTTTAATGTCGATATTGCTCTGTTAATGTATGACTGATACTGTTTTATGTCGACATTGCTCTGTTAATGTATGACTGATACGGTTTAATGTCGATATTGCTCTGTTAATGTATGTCTGATACGGTTTAATGTCGATATTGCTCTGTTAATGTATGGCTGATACGGTTTAATATCGATATTGCTCTGTTTATGTATGACTGATACTGTTTAATGTTGATATTCCTATGTTAATGTATAGATGTAGTTTTCGAGGCTTCTTGAGAATACGTGTGATGTATCTATCAGCTGTACCGCCTCACCTAGATGGATGAAGTCGACTTTGCCAGTGACGGGGTCGTATCTGTGAACGTCTCCCTTGAGAATATCAACGTAGAGCAACGTCTGCGTGGCGTCGTCCCAGTGGGGACTTTCGCCGATGGTGGACGCAGCGTCCTTTAGAACCGTTTCAACCTTGTAGGACATCCTGGGTCGGTCAGACGTACAGAAGCACTTCCTTGTTTACCTGCAAAGTGAACCACTGGTGATCTCATAACATAGGGCGTCAGATACTGATAGTAACATTATGGTGAACATACAAATGTATGTTTCTATGATCGATGCATAACAGCTTAAATTTGACATGGACAGATCATTCTACAAACCCTATGGATCTCCTGTGCGTGTGTTCGTTTGTTTGTTGAATTCCGTCTCATGCAGCAGTATTCCAGACACATTCAGTCAACGAGCCTGACTACCTGATCCTATAGTCGCTTCGGTCGACAAGCTACAGCGTGATATAATTACCGTGACCGAAATTTAACTGATTTTTATACTGTTCAAAGTGGCATTGAACCAAACTCACTCGTTCACGGATTCATAACAAAGGCAGGTTAAAATCAGTGTAAAATGTCTCTAAACTTGCACATTGAAGCTGTAACATGCAGCATACTCACCTAGCACGTCAAAATGTCGGATTTGTCCTTGACGCTGATGGCGTGCTCGGTGCTTTCACTTGTCAAACGCTACCCTGGTCTAAGCCCTTGGCCCTGAGAATGATAACACAGATCATACTATAAACGTATGTCATTTGCGTTTGTACCATGTGCCGTTATCATGTTGGAGTGAAGGCCACACAGTCATATATGGGACATGCTTGCAGTGTTATGCATGGCAACAGTTCTCTGCCCACCAGTGTGATTAGATAATCTCGAACAATGCTACGTTTGTTGAAACAGTATGTCATCCACGAGATGGGCACAGCTGCACTTATTTTACCGTATCTTATGATAATCTCATCGTTGTCTTCTATCACGAATGTGTTTGTGTGTTTGTTTGTTTGTTGGTTAACGCTTCACCCATCAATATTCCAGCCACATGATGGCGGTCTGTAAATAATAGATCCTGTGCAGGACAATCCAATGCTTAACATCATGAGCATCGATCTGCTCAATTGGAATACGACGACATGCATCCACCAAGTCAGCGAGCCCGACCACTCGATCCCGTCTGTCGCCTCTTGGGACAAGCATTGGTTGCTGAAAAAACAATTTTAACCCGGAACTTCAAAGGGGATCTGTCGGCTGATCGAAGAGCCCCCGTACATGGCCATCTCTTTACAAAAACACCATATACTGGTGCTGATAAGTACTTGGGGAGGCAAGGCCGTAGTTAACTTTGTGTTTTTGTGGGGGTGGGTGGGGTGTTGGGGGTGTGTGGGTGTGGAGTGTGTGTGTGTGTGTGTGTGTGTGTGTGGGATTTTGTATAAGTATCAAGTTCAAGTTAACAGTCTCAAGGAAAAAGGTTTTCTATGAAAAAATCAAAAAAATCAAAATCGACAAATCCCCCCCCCCCCCCCCCCCCCGGCTGGCTACGGCACTGGAAGGGGGAAGAGAAAGTGAATGAGTGAGTTGTACATATCGCCGTATTCAACAGTATTTCGGCTATACTACTGTATGTTCGCTGTGGGGAAGGAAATCCTAGTGTAGTCGGTTTGACAAATCCAGAGTGTTTTAGCTATAACATGGTACTTTTTATTATTACAAGATAGGACAGTAAAATAACCAGCAACAGTTATAATCAATTGGAGAACTCTAAACATATTCACATAACACCTTGATCACCCGGTGATTATTGTTAAGCACACAAAAGCTCGTGATTAATCTGAAGTAGATATGCGCATACTTTTACTGATGTGATCTCACATAACACCTTTGGGGGACAATGTTTGCTACGTCAGCCCCTTCGTTGGTACAGTCAGGGAGGTTGTGTAAGATAAACTCTTAGGAACAATCACTAATAATTTTAGTTATTTTAGTTATTTAGTTATTTTACTCTATCAAATTATAACCTGACCGGGGAGGTTGGGTGACTAGTAGTTGAAGCGTTCGCTCGCCACGGCGGGTTCTATATTCGGGTACGATTCCCCACATGGAAACAATGATTGTGTGAAACTCATTTTTTAGGCGCCCCGTCGTCATATACTGAATATTGTTAAAAAAAACACTCACTATAACTGACATTTTAAAATTGATATAAGAGTATCAACCAGAGTTAAGGTTATATATATATATATTGTTGTTGTTGTTGTTTAACGCTGCACTCCGCAAAATTCCAGCTATATGACGGCGGTCTGTAAAATAATCGAGTCTGGACCAGACAATCCAGTGATTAATATCATGAGCATCGGTCCACGCAATTGGAATCGATGACATGCTTCAACCAATTCAGCGAGCCTGACCATCCGATCCCGTTAGTAGCCTTTTACGACAAGCATAGTCACCTTTTACGGCAAGCATGGGTTGCTGAAGACCTATTCTACCCCGGAATCTTCACGGGTCAGTTAAGCTTATAGTTCATATTTTCAAAATAACCCACATATCTATTAAAATAGGATTATGGGATATATCAGATTTTGTTTTTGTTTGTTTGTTGTTTAACGCCGGACTCAGCAATATTCCAGCTGTATGACGGCGGTCTGTAAATAATCGAGTCTGGACCAGACAATCTAGTGATTGACATCATGGGCATCGATCTACGTAACTGGGATACGGTGACATGCATCAGCCAAGTCAGCAAGCCTTGACAACCCGATCAGTTAGTCGCCTCTTACGAGAAGAATGGGTTGCTGAAGATTAATTCTAAACTGGAATCGTCACGGGACTATTACGGTTATAAGCTAGGTTGACATGTGATAATCCGTAGCATGGCTGCAACACACCATCCACGTTTGTTTGTTGTTTAACGCCGCCTTCACCAAATTTCCAGCCATATGACGGCGGTCTGTACATCACCAGACAATTCAGTGATTAAAAGCATCAATCTACTCAATTGGGAAAATTCGATTTTTTTCTCGTAATTTCGATTTTATTCTCGTTATTTCAATTATTGTCGCGAAATTTCTTCATTTAATATTTGAGAAATATTCAAAATTACGAGAAAACAAGCGCTGTAACGAGAAAAAACTCGAAGCAATTAATTAATAACGAGTAGAAATTCGAAATTTCGTGTTACAAATAAATTAGAAATAACAAAAAATAATCGAAATTACCAGAGAAAAAAACTCGAATATTTAAGCAACGAGAAATATACAGGATTGCAACTGGCTTCACGTATATACATATGATTGCAACTGGCTTCACTTATATGTACATGATTACAACTGACTTCACGTATATGTACATGATTACAACTGACTTCACGTATATGTACATGATTACAACTGGCTTCACGTATATGTACATGATTACAACTGGCTTCACTTATATGTACATGATTACAACTGGCTTCACGTATATGTACATGATTGTAACTGACTTCACTTATATGTACATGATTACAACTGGCTTCACGTATATGTACATGATTGCAACTGGCTTCACTTATATGTACATGATTGCAACTGGCTTCACGTATATGTACATGATTACAACTGGCTTCACGTATATGTACATAATTACAACTGGCTTCACGTATGTGTACATGATTACAACTGGCTTCACTTATATGTGCATGATTACAACTGGCTTCACGTATATGTACATGATTACAACTGGCTTCACGTATATGTACATAATTACAACTGGCTTCACGTATATGTACATGATTACAACTGGCTTCACTTATATGTACATGATTACAACTGGCTTCACTTATATGTACATGATTACAACTGGCTTCACGTATATGTACATAATTACAACTGGCTTCACGTATATGTATATGATTACAACTGGCTTCACGTATATGTGCATGATTACAACTGGCTTCACTTATATGTACATGATTACAACTGGCTTCACGTATATGTACATGATTACAACTGACTTCACGTATATGTACATGATTACAACTGGCTTCACGTATATGTGCATGATTACAACTGGCTTCACTTATATGTACATGATTACAACTGGCTTCACGTATATATACATGATTACAACTGACTTCACGTATATGTACATGATTACAACTGGCTTCACGTATATGTGCATGATTACAACTGGCTTCACTTATATGTACATGATTACAACTGGCTTCACGTATATGTACATGATTACAACTGGCTTCACGTATATATACATGATTACAATTGTCTTCACGTATATGTACACGTTTACAACTGGCTTCACGTATATGTACATGATTACAACTGGCTTCACGTATATGTACATGATTACAACTGGCTTCACGTATATATACATGATTACAACTGCCTTTACGTATATGTACATGATTACAACTGGCTTCACGTATATGTACACGTTTACAACTGGCTTCACGTATATATATATCAATGAATCGGCGTTGAATTGAATTTCATCCTCAGGTCCATAACCCAAGCTGCATTATGATGCCCTAAAATGTTTACAGACAAAACACTGTCATCCTACCGGACCAATGCCAAGTAAAAGGGTTACTGTCTTCTCCATAGTCGTGTAAGTTTGATGTTTTTTAACAACTGATATTAATTAAATCGATTGTAAGAAAATAATATTCTTCTCAAAATTTTATGCCATGGAGTTTTACCTGGGTTGATCCGTAAATCAGGTACTTGAAAAAACCCTGCCTTCACGTAGAACCATCTTGCCATCACACAACACTTGTGTGTATTCACAGGTGATTCTGAGCGGATTCCAGCAGGGATTGTCGTTCCACTGGTAGCCATATGACTGGACCATCTCAACACAACACTCGGAGGTACTCCTTCCTTCCTTTGGCATCCAGTTTGTGTGGCTTGCCTGTGTCCCATCCGACCAGATGAATATGCCGTCCGCAATTGTCTTTTCACTCAGGCCGATCCAGTAATTGGTGGAGCTCCAGGCTACAACACAGGTCACATTATACACGCAAACATATTTAATAATCACATCATGTCATGTCAACTAGGACAGATACACGGACTTTGTTTTGCAAATATTTGAAAAATATACGATAATTTTTTGTATTTTCTGTATTTATAATGTGAGAGTCGCCCTTCTGGTTTTATTGTTGCGTGTGCAAGATTAGTGTGGCACATTGTCCATAACATTCATGAACGCAAATAATACCCGAAACACTTTGCGTTTAGCAGGGGTGGGAATGGGGGTGGTGGGTGGTGGGGGTTGGGGTGGGGGTTGGTGTGTGTGTGTGTGTGTGTGTGTTGGGGGGGGGGGGGGGGGGGGGGGGGTGCACATTCCCATACCCCTCCTCTAGATCGACATAGCACAAATACTACTAATTATCTAGCAAAATACCAAATTAATGCGGATGTTACAACATCAACACAAATGTCTTCTGTGGAACTACAGATCCTGTTGGCACCTGAGCAATCTGCTGAATTAGATAAATGTAAAATTAATGAATTGATAAATGAATTTTGGGTTGTTATTTTGAGCCTGACCTTTTGAGTAACTTTATTAACAAGTGCTGGAAGAAGTACTTTGTTTCCCCTGTTTTCAAATTTACAACATAATTTTTCGCTGGACACGCTAGTTGTTCTAAAACATAAGTACCTATCAGCGGCTAGATGAAAATTGTTTGGCTTCTATGTTCAGAGAGAACCTTCTGTAACTTTCATATTAAATATCCTATCCCAGTGAAGCTGTCGTGTGTTGTGTCCAGCCACTGGGCTGCTAGTTAAAACATAAGGCACTTCTTGGATGATGATGATGATGATGATGATGTCTATTCATGTGTATCAGATGATGGAAGGGAAGCTGAAAGAAGAGTCCTCCCCCCATAAAGAGTTCATGCAGAATAATAGATTTTAATTTAAACGAAAAGGAAAAAGACTATAATTTATATGGGTAAGTTGGGTAGCACATGGTTGAAGCACATGGTTGAAGACCATATGCTCAATAAATGTAACACAAAATGTGTGAACTGGCAAATATTTAGATATAACAAATTAAATAATAATGCAGTTAAATATAGTTTACAGCGTTCATGCAGAATGCATGAGGAGGGCAGGTGAGGTGGCAGCATCTGACAGGTATTAAAGGGAGTCAAGATGCTTCACTGGGGCACGGGGGCTCCAGTCGTCTAAGGCGCCGCGATTCGCTGTGCAGAGTTGCGTCCCTTAGGCACGCCAGAAACCTAAGATTGTGGGTTCGAATCCCGGTTCGCCCCGATTATGTTTCTAGGTTTGTCAGCACCATACCCGTGCTCGCGGGTTTCACCGAAGTGGTAAACGTCTGACACCTGCATCACTTCGGGCTTTCCTCCAACATTAAGCTGACACGCCGTGATATATCTGGAATAATGTTAAAAGCGGTGTTAAACCCAACTCACTCACTCACTCATACGTAGCCCACATGTTGGAGCACATTCCTGAAGAATATCCACTAATTATGTTTACAAGTTGCGACCCGACGTTTGCAGTCGTCAAATGAATAGTAAGAAAAAGCTCTGCTACCGGCTGACTCTAAGTGACATTTACCGAGTCTATCCATTTAAACCTAGGTATGGCGGTAGTCTTCTCCATGTCGTCGCCGCCCGGCATGTTGGTGGTGGTAGTCAGGGGACCGTTTCACAAAGCGATCGTAGCGCTACGACAACCGTAACTCCTATACTTTAACATAGACTTACAACCGTTTTAGCGCTACGATCTCTTTGTGAAACGGGCCCCAGGTGTTCAGCTGGCAATGACATAACTGTAGGGAAGTGATCTCATTCCCATCTTGTCTGTACACTGATGGGGGACTGTGCAGAGTTCCGTCCCCTGGACACGCCAGACACCTATGATCGTGGGTTCGCACCTGGAAGGTTTCTGTGTGTGTCAGCACCATACACATGCTCGTGGGTTTCACCAAAGTGGTAAATGTCTAAGACTTGCATCACTTCGGGATTTCTTCCCACATCAAGCCGACACACCGTGATACAGTTCGAATATTGTTGAAATTGGCATTGGGACACATTTTGGGGATTTTACGTGCGCTTTCCGACTTTATCAGTATTTCGCACATTTGAACCTAGGCATGTCGGTTGTCTTCTACATGTCGTCGCTGCCCGGCATGTTGGTGGTGGTGGTCAGGACATTTAGTGGTTTTGCCGAGGAGGGTTTGTCCGAAAAGAAAGGGCAACCTGGGGGACTTAAGTCTTTCTTATTTAATTTTAGGGGAATTTATAAGTTTGAAGAATGCCGTGGGAGAACTAAGGGAATTTGTGTGGTTGTGCGTTTATTTATTTTTTTTGGGATATTTTTAGGTGTGTTTCTTTAGGGTTTTAGATTGCTGATAGCAAGATTTTGTAGTATGTTACATGCGGCCTAGTAGGCCTGTTTTAATTAGGAAAATGCCTAATGCTTTGAAGTTTTGTAGGTCGTATAGTGGGTTGAGAAGTGTTGACAGAGACATTTGGTTGTTACAGTTTATTGTGGATTTGAGGGTTGTTCTGTGTTGGTGGTGGTGTGTGCATCAAAAGAAATGTGTGTGTGCGTTTAGAATTCCTTATATGATTATCTTATTTAGACGTTCAAAAGGGTGCACTTAGTGCATGTTAACAAAAAATTAAATTTGTGTCTGACTTTGAACACATTCAGTACTCCTAATCAGTATGTACCATACTACATCACTAATCCCTGTGCTATGTGTAATTTGTCGCCATTTGATGTGGTTGACGTCCTCAAACTGTGGGAACTTCAAGATTATGCGCACATTCTATTACGTTTTACAGCAATGTCTGTGTAAAGTCATGACACCGTCATCAGTCGCCCGGCAGGATCAAGGAACTGGAGCGGGCTCACTACACGATACCTTGCTCCTGTTCACGGTACATCTTCTGTCGTGTTGGGGGTCGGGCGCCATGGAGGTACTGAGTAAGCTTGTTTCTTCTGTTTTCTCCAGTCGTTGCAGGGACATGGTCAAGGGAAAGATATTGGGATGCTCACTTTGGACTCTGCTGTCACAGGCGGTTGTTAGTGCGGGGTCCGACGTTGTCATGGTGATTCAATATGCCATAGTCTACAATTAATGTAATGGAGTGCATTTTTCATAGTATAGGCAAAGTTCACTAAACATAGTTTTACTGAAGGCAATCGGCACTGTAGGCGGATAGAGATGGAACCGAGGAGAGGGCCCTCCAGGTTGCCTCTAAACATCCCCTTCCTTCTGAATTTGTTGAACCTGGGCGCCGCGATTCGCTGTGCAGAGTTGCGTCCCTTGGGCACGCCAGAAACCTATGATTGTGGGTTCGAATCCCGCTTCGCCACGATTATGTTTCTAGGTTTGTCAGCACCATACCCGTGCTCGTGGATTTCACCGAAGTGGTAAACGCCCGGTTCGCCCCGATTATGTTTCTAGGTTTGTCAGCACCATACCCGTGCCCGTGGGTTTCACCGAAGTGGTAAACGTCTGAGACCTGCATCACTGGCATAACTGGAAAACTGTTAAAAGCGGCGTTAAACTCAACTCACTCACTCAATTGTTAAAACTGACGAATTTGAAAACTAATTAGGATAACTAGCCACAACAATTTGTGTGTCTGTCTTAATCACCTGCCGGTCAAGTCACGTAATTACCGTATCATGAGTATGAAGCATGTATACAGAAAAAGTCACAAACCCTCCTCTTAAATGCTGGCAATAAAGTATTCTATCATGTCTTTCTGTATGGGGCCTCTTTTGTGTGTTGATGATCCAAATTATCTTTTATGTTTCTTAAAACTTTTTTTTTATACCCACTGGATCTTATGGAATGTAACATTATGGTTTTAAATTTACCTATAAAGAATGTTTCATTCATCTAGTTCACTAGGGGGCACGGGTGGCCCAGTAGTTTAAGGCGCCGCGATTCGCTGTGCAGAGTTGCGTCCCTTGGGTACGCAAAAACCTATGATTGTGGGTTCGAATCCCGGTTCGCCCCAATTATGTTTCTAGGTTTGTCAGCACCATACCCGTGCTCGTGGGTTTCACCGAAGTAAACGTCTGCATCACTTCGGTCTTTTCTCCCACATTAAGCTGACACGCCGCGATATAACTGGAACACTGTTGAAAGCGGCGTTAAACCCGACTCACTCACACCCTAATTCACTAAATTATCTCCCCTGTTTAGTAAAACGCCTTGTATCTGTCCGTCCCCTATAAACCCATACATTATTGGAGAGAATTACTCTGATAAGCTTGTATTGCCAAACATTGTTAATTGTGAATAGAAATAACAACTTCTGTGTCGGGATAACCTACAAATGTCCTAAAGTATATGACTTTTTTACTTTGTCTCCTTCAAACTGGCGAATAATTGAAATTGGCATGTATGGCAACCTACAAACATTCAACAGAAAGTATTTTATATAGATTTCCAGGGAGTATTTCAAGGTCTTAACCTAAATGAATCATTAAACTTAAGTGTAATTTTCTTTAATGTTGTGGTTTGAAAGCGTTTTCTTCCACTTGAGGGGTCACTTCCCTTCCTCGGCTGTGATAGATGGTATGGTTCACTGGTCAGTGTTTGAGATTGCTGGCCATATTCCACCCCATTACTTCCTACTTTCTGGAAAAGTTCATAACCTAGCCTAATATGTATGAGAACTTTAAAGCTGCTTCATGTGTCCATGGCCAATTTCTGGCCTGAAGTCCATGCCTTCTGTCCAACTTTGAAAAATGTTTCTGATTTCGTTCCATGTGTACTTATGTCACCAGCTTATAATCATAGGTGCTTATACATTTGATTTTGGAGGTAAAAGAAAGCACAAACATCAGTGTTAGCCCTTCCATAGATGATTTACCAAATGTGGACAGTCATCAGTGAGTTTGATAGTAGAAACAATGCAGGAATGTAAATTCCAGGAATCTCGAACAATCTCAATCACATCATGTCATGAGTGTCAAAACCATTGTCCATGAATGTTGAAGACTCTGCTATGATCTGATGATATCAGCACAGGGAGGAAAACCACCGACCATTAATGAATTTGAAATATTTATTGTTATATGGGTTTTGAGGTTTAAAGATTTGTTGTTGTTGTTTTATAGTTTTTTCGGGTGATATGATATAGGCAGCCTCAACCATGTATAAAATAGACCAATGACCCCCTTCTTTTATGAAACATGAATAAACTGCCATGGTCTGTGTATGATTGTAGAAACTTCGTTATGAATACAGAAATACCTTTTGTAAAACATTGGTGACATATATAACACTTAACTCTTACAGCTCTCTCCGCCTTTTTAATGTACATCAATCAAGGAATTAAAACTGTCCATATTTGTCTGTATTAAGTGCTGTCTTTTTTAACATGATGACTGATGCTGAATGTCACCACAGACATTTTTAAGCAAGTGCAGGACTGGGGGTAATATGTTCTGCTAACTGTACTCGGAAAAGGAACTGGCTAAGCTGGTCAACTTTTGGTTTTTATTGCTGCTTTAACGCCAGACTGTGCACACATGTGCATTTATTAAATGGCGGTTGAATGCTTGATTTATTTGTTCTTAGATTTATCTGCGCTTGCTGTGGATACGGACATGGCAGCCTTGTTCATTCGAGAAGTTACGTTTCTGACATATTCCGCACTTTCATGCGTGCACTCAGTTAAGGTCAAGGGCCTGGCCCCCATTTCACGAAAGTGGCTCAGCTACGACCTGATAGATCACGTCGTAAACCACCACTTAAATATTTGTAAGGTAAGGGGCACTTGTAACCAGCTTACCACGTCCTACACTAGGTCGTAGAGACAAAGAGGCGGTAGCTAAGAGGCTTTCGTGATAAGGCACTCTTGTAATTATTGCCGCTGCCACATATCTCCCACTGTATTGCCCTTTTTGTTTGGAGACTGGTTGTTGTGGGGAGTTGACGTTTGGCATTTCATCTGTATTATTGATGGTTCATTGATCTTGTGTGGTCATTTACCGATTTTACAATATAACTTTGTACGAACTAACTCTATTGGGAAATCACCTCCTAAGACTATACTGGTGAGATCTGTCAATTCAACTTATTTGTTTACGAACGGTCGCACATTTCTAATTATCCAATATCACCTGTTGCCTGATTGTTGTGCGCTGAATGTATCTGATATTGAAAAGAATGACGGAAAAGCAACTCGTTTCAAACATGTGTACATTTTTATTTTCTGCGCTTGAAATTGTACTGCTTGATGCCGACTTGATCTGGAACAGTGACCTACACGCCTGGTGCTCCTGTAACGAGAAAGATGGGGATATCATGATCTATATAGACGTACACGCCTGGTGCTCCTGTAACCAGAAAGATGGGGATATTATTATCCATATAGACGTACACGCCTGGTGCTCCTGTAACCAGAAAGATGGGGATATTATTATCCATATAGATCAACACGCCTGGTGCTCCTGTAACCAGAAAGATGAGGATATTATTATCCATATAGACCTACACGCCTGGTGCTCCTGTAACCAGAAAGATGGGGACATTATTATCCATATAGATCAACACGCCTGGTCCTCCTGTAACCAGAAAGATGGGGATATTATTATCCATATAGATCAACACGCCTGGTGCTCCTGTAACCAGAAAGATGGGGATATTATTATCCATATAGATCAACACGCCTGGTGCTCCTGTAACCAGAAAGATGGGGACATTATTATCCATATAGATCAACACGCCTGGTGCTCCTGTAACCAGAAAGATGGGGATATTATTATCCATATAGATCAACACGCCTGGTGCTCCTGTAACCAGAAAGATGGGGATATTATTATCCATATAGATCAACACGCCTGGTGCTCCTGTAACCAGAAAGATGGGGATATTATTATCCATATAGACCTACACGCCTGGTGCTCCTGTAACCAGAAAGATGGGGATACTATTATCCATATAGACCTACACGCCTGGTGCTCCTGTAACCAGAAAGATGGGGATACTATTATCCATATAGACCTACACGCCTTGTGCTCCTGTAACCAGAAAGATGGGGATACTATTATCCATATAGACCTACACGCCTTGTGCTCCTGTAACCAGAAAGATGGGGATACTATTATCCATATAGACCTACACGCCTGGTGCTCCTGTAACCAGAAAGATGGGGATACTATTATCCATATAGACCTACACGCCTTGTGCTCCTGTAACCAGAAAGATGGGGATACTATTATCCATATAGACCTACACGCCTTGTGCTCCTGTAACCAGAAAGATGGGGATACTATTATCCATATAGACCTACACGCCTGGTGCTCCTGTAACCAGAAAGATGGGGATACTATTATCCATATAGACCTACACGCCTGGTGCTCCTGTAACCAGAAAGATGGGGATACTATTATCCATATAGACCTACACGCCTGGTGCTCCTGTAACCAGAAAGATGGGGATATTATTATCCATATAGATCAACACGCCTGGTGCTCCTGTAACCAGAAAGATGGGGATATTATTATCCATATAGATCAACACGCCTGGTGCTCCTGTATCGAGAAAGATGGAGATATCATGTAAAGGGACAGATGGCGATAGCATGGTGTATTTAGACGTTCACGCCTAATTCCCTTCCAGGTTCCTGCAGGAAAAGCGAGAAGGGACGTGTATGAATAAAATTGCAAAAGTATATTTAAGTAAACTCCATCCACTGGCTTTGACGTTTTGAATTCTACTGTTCAAATACCAAACCGATCAAATGTCTCAAGGAGAAACAGCATTGCTGTATCCACAGGGAATGTTCCACTGAACGTGATGACCATAGATGGGGTTACATCCTCATCTTCAAAGGTTGAGGTCGATTTGTCAAATTTAAAGCAAATCTCATTTGAAGTTTACTACTTTTTGTATGTTGTTTGACTCGGCAATATTCCAGCTATGACGGCGGTCTGTAAATAACCGAGACTGGATCAGACAATCATGAAATGACATCATAAGCATTGATATATTCAAATGGTATGCGATTCATGCATCAACGAGAGCAAGTCTGACCACCCAATCCTGTTAGTCGCCTCTTTCCCACATGCATGGATTGTTGAAGACAACTTATAACCTGGATCTTCAAGAGTATAAAATGTTAAGAGAAAACAATATGTGAAATGCTTGAGTGATTGACGACCTCAATTTGTGGATAAGACATTTGCAAGAAGTAGGTTCCCCATGGGCACCAATTGTGCTTCCCTTCTTGTGGATCTGTTTCTTTCTGCACACGAGACAGAATTTCTGCTTGGATTGGCAAAATAAACTCAAAGCCCAGTGCATAAAGACTCTACACAAGAGGTGTGTTTACAACGTTCCAATACTCATCTTTATGTCGAGTAGTATTCAAGCAGCTACAGCTTTTGATGTCTTCTTTTCTCAATTTTTTAAAGTTAGAATCTATCATGACCTTACTTCGAGGATTTCAAAGAACGTCATACGACTTCTGCTCAAAAGTTCTTTGATCACGGTTATAGCATTCAAGGCCTTACCAAAGTTAAGCATTTAAACATGGTGACAATAAAGCTCATATCGTTGGACAAGTCAAGTACTGATAAGACGTATAATATATGTAAAAATATATTTTACATTCCAAAGTCAGGAAATATCCCATTCACAATCAAACGATGTTCCACTGTAAACAATAATTCAAATGTTAGTGCATAAGAACATATATTCTGATGTTAAAGTCGTATTGTCTGTTTTAAATATGAACACAGAAGTAGGATTTCGTCAAACGTTTCTGACAGTCAAACTGGCATCACAAAACTTCTAAACTCAATCTAAGGGTCACTTTTTGATTAAGAGCACCAATAAAGTAAAACATTAGCAAACGACATGCAAACTTGTCCCACAAAACTAGGCCATGGGCTCATTAATATTAATATTCATATTCAAGAATAAGGACAGATTCTGCAATTTATGTGGATTTATATCTGAATAAAGCTTTGTTCATTTTGAGGATTTCAGGAAGAGGTAAATAAACACTTAGTTACCCCAGAGTTAAGACCTCTATATCCTGAACATGATTTAGATCGATGTCTTGTGTTAACCCTAACCCTAACATTAACCCTAACCCTAACCCTAACCCTAACCCTAACCACGACAGAAGACGATCTTTAACAAAAGGAGCTATAAAAGAAATACTTTGAATGCAGTGTTTTCAATGAACAGTCTTACTTTGAAATTCTATATTCATCAGTATTCATTTCGGTATCCACCTAAGAATGCAATTGAATTTACTATCCGGGCTCTTTTAACCAAATACTTGTGTGGATTTCGTGAAAGGTATGGTGAACTTGGTGCTAGTATTTGTATCTGCTATTCATGATAAAAGTAATTATGTTGGTGTCAGTTCATTTAAATGAACTAAGGTGTGTGGCCGAGGATTTGCCTATCAAAGACGTAAGAATTAAACAGTCGCTAGTTTAGTGGTAAAGAAAAACCCAATCTTACAAAACCGAGATTGTCATATTTACCCACACTAATTTTGTAAATAGTCTTGCTTCAAATTCTTTAGAAGATGTTCCATTTCTTGATGACTCAGTCCAACGTATCTTTTGGGAACAGCTACACGATGTTCCAGTTGGCAAGTATTTCCCATGGAGGATTCAATATTCTACTCGTGAGAAGGTTTGATTGATTAACCTTGTTGGAAGATTGTTCTGGTAGGTTGGGTCACCTTTGTGCACTGTCGTTTACTTAAAGCAATACAGTTGTTGGTTAGCCTTGGAGCCATTCAAGTATGTCTCTGGACATTCTATTTGTTAAAACATCATTTAATTCAGATTGGTGAATTATATAATGACTTGGAAAAGACCTTTGATTTTATGACAGAAAACAATCTGATAGCCTCAACAATGAAGTTCATCAATGTGATATGTCCATGTCTTAGCTGGAAGAAATCAGAACCAGTCAGATGGTTATGTGTGGCATTGCACAAAATGTAGAACCTGTAAATGTATGAGATTTGGAAGTTTCTTGAAAGGCAAGAAAATCTTACTTGGCACACTGCAAATGATTTTGTATCTTTGTTTGCCATGACATTCCAGGTCACATCACTGTAAAAATGTTGAGCTAGTGTGGGAACACTGTTTGTAATTGGTATAATTTATACCGTGACTTAATATCAAGATCCCTTCTGGAGGTTCCTGGTATTCTTTGGGGTGTTGGTAATGAGGTGGAAATGGATGAAAGTAAACGGAAGAAGGAAGAGAAATTACAGAATGGATTCCAGTCAGAGCATCCTTGGCCTTGTTCTACTTATTAATATTCATGTCAAAAGAACAGACATCCCCCAGCCAACACTCATGCCCATGTTGAAGTACACAAAAATTACGGATTAATTTAAATCATATATTTGTCTACAAAAAGCAGAGTATGAACATGACACACGGATGGTAATGTGAATCCCGAAACTGGGTCTGATACAAATTCCATTGATGGATTTGAGGGGCAATGCTATGGCAAAGTTTAGGTAAATGCATGGTACCCCAAAAGAACAGCTAGTTGCTCATCTTGATGGGATTACCATGCGATGGAACAAAACAGATGCGTGTATATTAATCTCATTCTTTGCCTTCTTACCAAATAGTACACATGTGTGCGAACATCAACCTAATTTGATCATTTCTGATCTCTTGATGAGAACATAAGCTATTGACTATCTATGTAATCAATTTTCCAATTGTGCCTCAAACATGTTTTTAAAATGTAGAAATGTTTCGATCTCAGATTATTATGAAATTAGCATCAGTTTTCGTGACACTGTTACTCTTTAAAATGTTCATGGTGTACTTGACATTTCACAAATTTCATGGTGGGCATATACATGAATCATATAGTTCCTATCAACAGTTTGACAACACTACCCGTGATAGTGTTACAAAAACTTCATCATCTGTGCAGATAATTGAAATTGCCTAAATTGCGTTTCACAGATTCTGTGTGAAATATGATATATTTCCCATCAATATCATCAAACCCAGTTACAGTGATAATCATGACAGAGTGCAGACTCATAGTTAGTTTTGTTTTTAAACTGTTTCACTTGACATGACACAGTCACATGACGAAGCTGGTGTTGGACACATGTTATGCTGAAAATATATCAGATAGTTCCTGTTCAAATAGTTCTGGTGCTACTTACTGTGATAGAAATGACATGAATAAGTGAGTGTGTCATTAATATATTTTCATTACACTACAGCTCCCGATAACATACCCATACTAGGTGTTTTGTTTGTAATGAAGGCATTATTGAATTTGTTACTGTTTCTATATTTGTAAGATATTTGTGGAAGTTAACGGTCAATATGTAAAGATGATGCTTCACCTGTGAGTTCCTTATTTGTAAAGATAAAATGAAACAGATTTCCCATAAAAAATGGTATTGTGATCACTGGTGATATTGTGGCACGTTGTTGATTCAAAACAAAACTAGACATACTCAATGAACTAAATGTCATTGTTACATTGCCACTGATGGCACATGTATAGGTCGTAGCTCCAGACCATACAACTGTTGGATACAATAATATGATGAGTCTTTTTGCTTTGTTTTGAATGAATAAAATTTGTTAGTTTTATTTGCAGAATATGTTATTGCTTACTTACTGTGAAGATCTTTCATTCGTAGTTTGTGAGGGGAATGACAAGTAGATTTACAAGTTTTCAAAAGTGTGGCCCACCCACGCACATCTCTATGAAGAGATAAGAACATGTGGGTCCATATTTCTTTTTTTCACTTTATTGCATACAGTTTTGTCGGTGATGTCATTCGTCGTTCTGTTTAATAACTACAGTCAATAGATAAGTTTTAACATGGTAAGAGCTGTATAGATTTAGACATTGTTTGATTAAGATGTATGCCAACTCAGAATAATCCCAAGAGACATTTCTGTTTTCACTGTGATGCATACAGGTTTGTCGATGATATCGTTTCTTTTACTGATTTATATCTACAACCAATTAGCTAATTAGGATAATGAAATGGTCTCATTTTTCTGTCTCAGATATTTGCTTCTTCAGCATCACATTTTTTTCAGTATTTTAGTAATTTTCGCATCACTCACTCACTCCACCCTAAAGCCCAATCTCACTCACTCACTCACTCACTGAACAACTCACTCACTCACAAACAGTGATAAAACTCACAGCAATAGTGTGGAGCCTGTGCTGATGTTTTGAGGTAGAAGCGGCCATGGTGCGCCGGGGAGGCGTGATACCCCATGCGTTGGCAGCCGTTAGGGGCACACGTGTTGCAGTGACCTCTGTCGTATGTGTTCTGATTGACACATGGGTGGGAGGTGTACTGGCAGCGGTTGTTGATGGAGGAGATGAAGAAGGAGACTGCGCGGTTGTGGCTGCAGGCGGCGCCGTCAGTCAACTCTGAAATAAACATTGAGATTTGATTTAAATAATTTGTTGGTGAATGTCCTGTATCAGGAATATGAACTGTCATCAAAAACCATCCATTCACCACAGATAGTTTAAAACTAGGAAACAAATGTTGACAATGATATGGAGTTGTGTAGCTGTATGGCTTTTCTACATTGATCTGTTGCTAATATCGGTCAGCCCACTGGGATATTCATAACATATTGCTGACCGCACCTTAAAAACTCTTTCTATGCGTATCATCTTGAAAGTACGGTGCGATCAACCACGACGTGCTCCATGGGTTAAACACGTCAGATTCTAACATTGCCATCCGACCCCGGGAGTCCCAGTCTGCACCTGCTGGTTATCTCAATGTTCACCAGAGCACCATTTCCCGTCTTTGGGACAGATATCAGCAATATAATTTCAGGCAAGATAGGCCCCTGGATCGGCACGTCCGGACACATCATTGGCGTAACCGGATTGAGGTATAGTACAACTTGAACTCAGAGCCAGAAGACCCTATTTTGGCCCTGTACTGAGACGGCGATTATCCGGCACAAAAAGAGGCGGTCAGGTAGCCTAGTGGTTAAAGCGTTAGCTCGTCACGCCGAAGACCCGGGTTCGATTCCCGAAATGGGTACAATGTGTGAAGCCCATTTCTGTGATTCCCCGCCGTGATATTGCTGGAATATTGCTAAAAGCGGCGTAAAACCTACTCACTCACTCACTCACTCACTCACTCCGACACAAAGAGATCAAACCTTATGCACTTACGGGGGAATTCCACAGTTACACCTACAGGGGTGAAAGCTTACATCCTCAAATGTTCCGATTATTGATAGCCAGGTAGAATTGTTCCAGATAATGCCAGGCCACATACTTTATGTGTTATTGTTGACTGTCTACAGAATGAGAATATTACAGTTCTCCCATTGCCTTCGAAAATGCCATATCTTAAACCCAAAAGAACATGTGTAGTGAACTCAATAGACAGGTACGTCAACGTCAACCGCCACCTCAGCAACGTTACGCACGTTGCAGGACGAGTGGGATAGAATTCCACGTCTCGGATCCAAAGACTTCCTCCATGCCAAAAAGATGCAGAGCAATTTAAGAGTCATAAAGTGGTACGCCCACTGTCAATCACTGACTTATAATTTCTGATTACTGCGATTCCGACTTTCTTTTCGTGAAATTTAACTGCAAATGACGTTGAATTTAATGGGTGATCCCATTTTAAATATGTGAAAATTCATCTACTCAGGGTTTTTCTTGGAGAGTGAATGTGTATTATTACTTGGAAAACTGCCAGTGATGAGGTTGATGAAATGGTGGCCATGATGTCGTGGGCACCCAGGCTGGTCTACTCCGCCGTTAGGGTAGTAGTCGGCGTCACCGATTGCCTTCATCATTCCAAGACCTGCGACAGACAGACAGACAACTGAGCTCACGCGTGCTGTTTCAACCTCAACAATAACAAAAAGAAACCTAACACGATTTAACTGTTCAACCAAGAAATAATACGAATTGCATAATTGAGATAGTTATGCCGTAATGCATTAAATAATTAAGATTTATCAACGTCATGTAAGTTAGAATTGAAGATTAATGTAAAAGTCTGCTTCAGATTTCATAAGTGAGAATGCAGGATGATAAACTCAATAAGTACATGACAGGAAACTAGATACAGTATTTAGGGTATCAGACATACCATTTGGTAAATTCTACACTGATGATAGTCAACATGTACCTAGCTGCAGCAGTGACTCGGCGTCGGTGTGGATGACGTCCACGAAGTTGGCATCAGTTGGGTCAAGACGGACAACAGGATCAAAGTTCTCAAACAAAGGACCTGCTGGATCGAGGCCTGGGAAGGAAAGCTTGAGGTACAATATAGTAGAAAAACACATCTACGACTTGAGGTACTACATAGTAGAAACACACATCTACGACTTGAGGTTCTGCATAGTAGAAACACACATCTATGACTTAAGGTACTACACAGTAGAAACACACATCTACGACTTGGGGTACTACATAGTAGAAACACACATCTACGATTTGAGGTACTACATAGTAGAAACACACATCTACGACTTGAGGTACTACACAGTAGAAACACACATCTACGACTTGAGGTACTACACAGTAGAAACACACATCTACGACTTGAGGTACTACATAGAAGAAACACACATCTACGACTTGAGGTACTACATAGTATAAACACACATCTACCGCTTGAGGTTCTACATCGTAGAAACACACATCTACGACTTGAGGTACTTCATGCCTGACAATAAATAAATGCAGCAATGATGAATGCAATAGAAAATATGATATGGTCACATTATTACGTAGCTGTAAAAGTATTGAATGCATATCACCCTTTACTAGAAACATATCTGTAACATATGTATGGCGACGGTAGAGAGAATAGAAAGATACCGAGGAAGCAAAGAAAGGATTGAGAGGGGGTTAGCCTGAAACATACTTACCAATCCATATATAGCAGTGCAATAAGTGATAGACCTTTTCTTATCTGATTCTTTCTACTCACATTAAACTACAGCAAGTGGCAAGAGAGTAAGATCTCAAATTAAAACAAGAAAGAAACCGAGAACACTTCATACCAGTGATTCTGCCGAGTCCGTGAACAATCTCGCCGACGTAGCCGCTGATATGGGAGCCAAGGCTGTGACCGATGAGGTGGAAGTTGGAGTAGGCGGCGCCGACAGAGTGGAGGGTCTTGACCAGTTCAGCAGTAACGGCACCGACGACTCTGGTGTTAGCAGCGACGTGAAAATAATTGATCTTATCTGCTCCTTTCTCCCAGTTGACGGCGATGACGTTCATGTCCTCCTGCAACATTGTGACTGTCAATTTGACATGATAGCTTCACCATAAAGATGGCAATGACGTTCACAGCCCTCTACATCACAATGCTGGTCAGCGCATCATGCTCGTGATGGTGGTATACTATTATAATTTTGTCACTGTGATTTATGTGCCCCTATAACAGCGTGACGATCAACATGTTATAATCGCTGTTACAGTGACGATTGCAATAACTTTCCTCTCAACCTACACCAGCGTGACGATCAACATGTTATAATCGCTGTTACAGTGACCATTGCCATAACGTTCCTCTCAACCTACAACACTATAGTCAACATGTTATAATCGCATCAACATAACGATGACGTTCGTGTCATACCACCACGTTGCGATTTTCAACGTGTTTTAATCGGTCACCTTGACGATGGCTTTGGTACTGGCATTATGAAACATGAAACACATTCAAAACGTTCAAAGCAGAGAATAATCAATTTCGAATAACTGCCGAGTCCATAAGGCAATGTGATGATCATAATGTTAATGAATCACTAAAAATCAGTGATGACACCAATCGTCAAGACGTTCAAGACGTGAACTGGTGTTTCATTAGGATTTTAGACTATGAACTGAGCCGGAAAATCACATGTCATGTTAGTTATGTATCTTGGGCGTTATTCAACGTTCCTGACCAGTTATTGGTCACCATTTCTTCATGAGGTGGCGGCAAAAGCATAATTCATGTCGGTCCAGAAATGTAAAAGATATGGCGTTAAATTCGACAATGAAGCGGCAAAAATAACCTTTAAATTTTCCTCGATTTCGAGGTATCAGTTTGTATTGTTATCAGGACTGTTGGATACTTTTCACCCAAATAATATTTCTTCGGAAGTGTAGCGGAAATAGTTTAAACAAAGGTTTGCACATCATCAAAAAGCTGTAGTTTATTTAATGTACAATAAACTACGTTTATAACGAGCACGCTTATAACGAACTACGGTAATAACGAACTACGGTTATAACGAACTAAAATTAGAAGAAGTCCCTTTAAGTTCGTTATAACCGTAGTTTAATGTAATTACATTTTGCAGCAACTCATGTGTCATGTCGCGGACCCACTGATCGTGGGCACTTCCTGTGAAGCCATGGATAAGCATTCGGGTTTTGTGGTGCCGGTTGAAATGAGACTGTTGCACAGACTGCAACCGTTCTTCGTCCAGGATCTGGGCATGCGTGGGATTTCTACGCGTGTAGAGGAGGAACTGAATTCCCTGGTCTTCTGGTGATTCTGGGAGAAAGCCCTTTGCGTTGTTGAAAGGCTTGTGGTTTGTGAAACATCCATACTTGCCGTAACATCGCCTCGTGACCAACAAGAACCCTGTAACAATATGTGTGGAAAGAAGAAACGAGTTTTTAACACGGCATTGACGTTTATGTGATGCTTAGAAAACAATATAGACTAGTAATGTCGGCGCTAACTCTAAAACCCCATTGCCTAACCTGCTGAACACCCAATTGGCGCTTACATCATACACACTATTATATAATCTGACGAACACCCACCTCGGCGCTTACACCATACAAAACATGATCTAATCTGCCGAATTCAAGTAGTATAGGGAATGGGAGTTCTGGCTCACTGCCACCTAGACCAGATTCATACCCCAATAATGCTACCACAGTGATCAATTTTACGCAAATTATACAATGCAATCAAATGATCGTCAGGATTGCATTAAAGAAAGATCAATATTAATTAATAATGGATAAAATGTACTATAACTCGCGAGGATATTGGAAAGGTATAGCGGCAAAACAAAAACTAGTTGCAGTGGCTAAGGTAACATTGTTAAAGAAACAAGCAATATGGCAAATATACTTACCAGTCCTGCACTATATGGAAAAAGTTTGATATTTTCACAACGATTGAAGTTCATGAGACTGACCTCTTTTTTCTTCCACGTGATAAGGTAAGACGCAAAACATATGAATATGCTTTAACCGTAGAGGATGTAGTTAGTTGGTACAAGCAGGCTGAATCATTAACCTTAAAAGATTCATCAGAAGCAGCTAGTCCACTAGGCCGCATATATACTTAACCGCAAACGAAACGTCACCACGGATAGATATATGAGAAACCTTATTTGTCCAAACACTGTAAACACACTTTGAGACATATTAAAAAGATGAAACTTGGCAAAATTGATCATCAAGGTTGAAATTAAAGTGTCAAATGTTCTTAAAGTGAAACACAACACTAGTCTCGGAGAAAATGGCAGCACAAGTCAGTATCATGTGTGTCCGCCATGTGCATTGATGACTGCCGTGCAACGTCGATACATGGAATGGGTGAGGCAATTTATAAAGGCCATAGGCACTTGAGCCCACACTCTGCCTGACGCAGTTCAGCTGCAGTTGTCGGCCTTGGTCTGACCTCATTCAGCAGTCTTTGAATCTCGTCCCACAGATGCTCAATGTGATTTATATCGGGACTGAGGGCAGGCTACTGCATGGTTCTGATGCCATTCTGCTGGAGGAAGTCTCTTGTTGCTCTCGCAGTGTGGGCGCGGGCGTTATCATGCTAAAACTCGTGGTTATGGCGACGTGCTAAATAAGGTATGGCGTGTGGTCTCAAGACTTGATCAATGTACCGAACTGCTGTATCACCATTGCCTCTCCCTGGACCGATGTTCTGGAAGACCACAGGGACGACCAATTCAACCCACACCATGATGCTCGGACCACCCCACGAGTCTCTCTCAACAACACAAGCATCCGAATAACGTTCCCCACGGCGTCGCCAGACTCTCTCCCTATTATCTGCTGTTGAGATACAGTAACAGTTCTCGTGTGAAAAGAGGACTCTTCTCCACTGCTGGTGGCGCCAATGCTGGTGCTGTGTTGCCCACTGAAGACGGTTCCGGCGATGATGTGGTGTCAGAATGGGTCCTCGGTGTGGCCTGTGGCAGTGGAGGTGTCTGCTCGTCAATCGTCGACGCGCGGTGTCCACACTAATGTGTCGCTGGTGTGTCCCCATGGTCTGTCGAGCAGTTTCCCACCAGTAACAAGGCGATCTTGAAGATGCTGTCGCACAATCTGACGATCCTTACGTCTTCCACTACGTGGTCGGTCATCTTTAGTGTTGGTGGTCTGGTACCATGGCTGGAGCCTGTATATGGTCCTTACGTGGACTAGAAATTCATTGGCTACTTGCTGGGCGGTTTGTCCAGCTCACAAAGGGCTTGGTGTCGCTGATTTCTTGTCAATCTTGGCATGTGGTAGCAATTCAATAACGAATGAATGTTATCTTATCCTGGTGGATTTTTATAGGGCAGGAAATGGGGAAACGCATGTGAATTTCAAATACACTGAACTCACGTGCATCGGGTTACCATGGCCGTTGCCGTGATGCGTTTGGGTGATCGGTTTTATTTTCATCTGCTTTGGTATTTTTTATCATCAAATTTCATTTTTCCGGACAAGGTAATATTAAATTTTAGAAACTTTTAGAACTAAAATGGCATGAGTGTGGGATTGAAATGAAATCAGATTGATTAAGACCAATGGTATGGTTGTCACGGTTATCAGCTGTTGTATCAGCGCTAAATAAATGAAGAAACCATCCGATGTGGTGAAAATGAAATCTGTGACTTCCGAATCTTCAGCACCACGGACAGGCAAAGAACAAAAACTTATGGATAGAGTACTAGTATTTGCGTTGCTCATAGTTCCCAGCGATACAGTTTTACCTCCCTAAGTAACGATAAGCATAGGTGGTTACACTATCCTTATCATTCAATCTATTTGTATCTAAAGGGGATCATGATGACTTGTTCATTCTTAATCCATAAATTCTGTGATTGTCACTTCTTAAAGTATTCATCTCATGTTTGAATGTTCTGCCATTGAATAATGGTTCTTTATACTGTTCGTGTTTGATATGCTATTTCACCACATACTTCTTGCCGCCTATAGCTTTTCATAACTCCTCATTATCAGACTTCTTTATAGAATACATCTTAGGTCTTAATCCAACATACTCCGCTATAGGAGTTCCAGCACATTCATCCTTCATCTTACCTAAGACTTTTTCATTTGATGCGCTGTACAATGGATTATCTTTTGGTTAATCGCTCGTGTGGTACATATCTATTTTTCTTCCATATCTTTATACACATCCTCGGTTTGTATTTCCATTAACAAAGAATCTGTGTCTGTATATAACACCTCGCATCTATCGCCGTATTCCTTTTTTAGTTCATTGTAATACAAGTCATACATTAAGTGTTTTGATAAGTCAAGAATACTCATACCAACGTACACTGGTCTGTTGAATTTTATATTAAACTTCCGCATATGTAATGACGCTATGTGGTTATCAGATATCTTACTTCTGTAAAAAGCTGGACCAGCAATAAGTCTTTCTTCCTCATTAGATCTGACCAATTTAACATCAACACGCTTCCTTAGATTCTCCATAGTTTTCCTAAATACTGAGTTATTCATTAGCTTATATAGTTTCTTTTCGAAATCGCTAGAAGTCATCTTTCTTGAAATCTGTGTTCAGCCTTATATAGGGCTCCATCCAAGGGCTATGATCAAACTTAAGAGCTCTGTGTATTTTCTTTAGTTTCATGCCTAATGATAGATATAACTGAGGATTTCTATTGTGGACTATATATTTTGTCTTATTCATCAAATTTGGTACGAGTTTTTCTACATTAGCTTACCTAGTCTTTCCCATCAAGTTATGTTGATATTCTGACATCCAATCTCTTTTAAAAATTAATCATTCGGGAGCTAGCGGATAACTTGTATGGTCTTTGTGTAACTCTGTTGGATATTTCTAAATCAACTTCTAGTATGTTCCCTTTATCAGAATCTGTGGGAATATTATTCACATCAATATTGTTTACCCACTCAAAACTGCCCGTGGGTAAAGGTTGACTCTTAGCCTATCTGTACAAATTGTTGGCGTCGAGATATAATATGTGTGTAGTAGGTTTACTCAAATCATATTCTTCCACTAATTTATTATTGGCCTTGCAATACCTTTTCGCCGTCATTGATATACGGCCTCTTAATCCTTTCTCAACAAACAAGTGCATATCATAATCGGTGAGTAATTTTAGTTCTACACCGGTCTTCAACAATGCATCCCACAAGAGTCCAGGACTGGAATAGTACCATGCTAGATGTCTTTCTAAATATCACGAATATATTGGCAAGTAACAGTACATCTGTTTTTTAAGTACTGATCGTGATAATCACCTAAATTCTTACAGCCTAATTTATCCCACTCATTCAGAGCGTGTTTATTATCGACATCAGTTATTTTAGATTCTGTTAAGTTACTACAGAATGATTCAACGGGTGGTAATTTAGTTTCGTCGAATCTAGTTCAATCATCCATATATTCGTAGGGATAAAACCTTTTCTTAGCAACAAATGTCTTGTTGTATTGTGATTTGTTATATTATAATTCGAAGACGAAAGATCAGCCCGTTTGCAAGCAGCTTCCACTAATAGAGAAGCACTTCACTCACAAATCAGTCGAATCTGAAAAACTATTGATCAATTCCTCAATGATAATACTACACTGGCTGAAAAAATTAAAACCTTGTTCAGAGAACAGGGGAAAACCATTACTAGTATTTTAACCGCATCGGGATTTATTACATCAACTTTGGCGGTGACACATCTCCTAGTGATAAGGATGGTGTAAAAGAGTGGATAGAAAAGCATTTAATAGCATTAGGAGAAGCAATAGCAAAGCTCGCTTGGAAAGCCGCGTCTGCACTTCCTCGTATAATAGGGAGCATTGTATCCTAGTTCTTGAATTTATTAGCCCAGACCACCACCTGGCTTAGTCAATACGTGTGGGCAGTGATAGTGGCAATTGCTGGTCTGTTGTATGTGGCCACTAAAGACTATTTATCCAAATCATGAGTAAACCCGCTGTGACTCTACCTACTATAAGCACTGTTTTTCATTGATATGTTGTTGATTTCTGGCCATAAAATATGGCTTTACAACGTGTGGTTTTGAAGATGACTGTGGTTTTACTTTTCCTGTTTGCCTGTAACTTTTTGTGTTATAAATTCAGTGTTATATCTGAATTTATACCTGTTTTTTGGTTGATTGTAAGCAATAACAATTTTATGATTATGGCCTACAACATTACCAATTTCAAGTTCCATTTTACTCGGAGACATGTATAGTTCTGCCACCAAAACATAGTCTACTTTTGATTGAGCGTAGTGTAATACATCTTGATAACGCTTTATAGAAGATGGTATTTCAACTGGTGAAGCAATAGCATCCTCTACGTTTGCAACAAACTTTTTTTGTGCATCAAGCGACGTCCCAGAACCAATTATTCCTGTTTGTCTTTGTGACTGTGCACCAAGGATTGCCCATACATAAGTTTTTATGGATTCATAAACTCTTACAACTCCTGGGTTAGTAAAATTATTTTGAAAACTTGACAGGGACTTAGCAAATACACTTGGATTTATTAAAAGAAAAGTGGCAGCCATCACAACAGTGCATTGAGTTAAATTACCCGATATAGTTCCCTATCAAGATTTGTGCATCCGTCTTGAACAGATTAGTACAACAGACAATATTCAACTCAAAAGTCCTTCAACTCTGCTAAGAGCTATTTCAGTCAAAGATGAAAAATACAATAGTGGTAGAACAGAATCTTTCTCACCGTTGCAGTATAAGAAGTTAAGGTGGGATATTATTACAAAGCTCATCATTTCTGTTTTAGATGTAAAACATCAACCTGTACAATTAGGATATTTGAGTGTGTCACTCCATATTATGAATAATGGTTGATTCTTCAGGTCCTGGAAAACATAACCTCAGACAATGTAATACATTTGCACTTTCCGATCTTGGAGGCACAGAAGGATTTGATAAACCCGGTATCTAGGGCATATTATATGCTTTACACCTACAAGATAATGAATACAAGTGGAAAGAAGTTATATTCATAGCACGTTATGTCCCAGCGCCTAATTTGGGGGATTTAAATTATGTCTACGTTAGTAGACTCCATAAAAACACTTAACATAATGTTGTTCACGCCGAAAACAATAAATAGGTTACGCTCGAAACAAAATTGAATGGTTACTGAATATCATAACAAAAGCTGATTGCAAGATATCCGAGGAGGAGTTTCATTTAGTTTTGTCAGAACTCAACAAATACAACGCAATGAAGAAGGAGATTCAATCAAATGAATACATTGTTTCCTCGATATGCATCTTGATCCATGACGATCACTTGGTTGCATTGCATAATTTGCTTAAAAAATTACCTTTGTGGTAGTATTTTGGGGGTATGAATCTGGTCTTGGTGGCAGTGAACCCACATTCCCTGCACAACTATTCATGATTACACCAGGCATTTGTTGACCACTTCTGTGTATGTTGAGTAGAACTGTGTATATATATTCATGATTACACCTAGCGTATGTTGAACACTTTTGTACATGTTGAGTAGAACTGTGTATATATTCATGATTACACCAGGCATATGTTGACCACTTCTGTGTATGTTGAGTAGAACTGTGTATATATTCATGATTACACCTAGCGCTTGTGGAACACTTCTGTGTATGTTGAGTAGAACTGTGTATATATTCATGATTACACCAGGCATATGTTGACCACTTCTGTGTATGTTGAGTAGAACTGTGTATGTATTCATGATTACACCTAGCGCTTGTTGACCACTTCTGCGTATGTTGAGTAGAACTGTGTATATATTCATGATTACACCTAGCGCTTGTTGACCACTTCTGTGTATGTTGAGTAGAACTGTGTATATATTCATGATTACACCTAGCGCTTGTGGAACACTTCTGTGTATGTTGAGTAGAACTGTGTATGTATTCATGATTACACCTAGCGCTTGTGGACCACTTCTGTGTTTGTTGAGTAGAACTGTGTATATATTCATGATTCCACCTAGCGCTTGTTGACCACTTCTGTGTATGTTGAGTAGAACTGTGTATATATTCATGATTACACCTAGCGCTTGTTGACCACTTCTGTGTATGTTGAGTAGAACTGTGTATATATTCATGATTACACCTAGCGCTTGTTGACCACTTATGTGTATGTTGTGCAGAACTGTGTATATATTCATGATTACACCAGGCATATGTTGACCACTTCTGTGTATGTTGAGTAGAACTGTGTATATATTCATGATTACACCTAGCGCTTGTTGACCACTTATGTGTATGTTGTGCAGAACTGTGTATATATTCATGATTACACCTAGCGCTTGTGGACCACTTCTGTGTATGTTGAGTAGAACTGTGTATATATTCATGATTACACCTAGCGCTTGTTGACCACTTCTGTGTATGTTGAGTAGAACTGTTATATTCATGATTACACCTAGCGCTTGTGGAACACTTCTGTGTATGTTGAGTAGAACTGTGTATATATTCATGATTACACCAGGCATTTGTTGACCACTTCTGTGTATGTTGAGTAGAACTGTGTATATATTCATGATTACACCTAGCGCTTGTGGAACACTTCTGTGTATGTTGAGTAGAACTGTGTATATATTCATGATTACACCTAGCGCTTGTGGAACACTTCTGTGTATGTTGAGTAGAACTGTGTATGTATTCATGATTACACCTAGCGCTTGTGGACCACTTCTGTGTTTGTTGAGAAGAACTGTGTATATATTCATGATTACACCTAGCGCTTGTTGACCACTTCTGTGTATGTTGAGTAGAACTGTGTATATATTCATGATTACACCTAGCGCTTGTGGAACACTTCTGTGTTTGTTGAGAAGAACTGTGTATATATTCATGATTACACCTAGCGCTTGTTGACCACTTCTGTGTTTGTTGAGTAGAACTGTGTATATATTCATGATTTCACCTAGCGCTTGTTGACCACTTCTGTATATGTTGAGTAGAACTGTGTATATATTCATGATTACATAAGGCATATGTTGACCACTTCTGTGTATGTTGAGTAGAACTGTGTATGTATTCATGATTACACCTAGCGCTTGTGGACCACTTCTGTGTATGTTCAGTAGAACTGTGTATATATTCATGATTACACCTAGCGCTTGTTGAAAGACACACGTGGTTCATCTAGGACCTATCATCGACTGACCGAAGTGAGCTCACGTTTAATCCAGATACAAATACGAGGTCACACAAGTTCAGTATCTCACCACATGTGGGTAATATAAAACGTTTATCTGACGGGATTATGCTCTTATCAAGTATATATATTGGAAGATTGAAATGTGATCCTTATGTTATTAAACAATTCACCACCTTCACCACAGAACTGTTAGACGGACACACTTACACATGCACGCACACACATATCTACCCACGTTGCACGTACGTAGGTTTATTCTATTGAACGTTTCGATAGTCAATTCAAATTTCTCGACCTTGACCATCATTGCTGGTGATCCATCTACTGAGGTGCGGTATGTGGGTTATCTCCCCTGATGAGGGTGCGGCAACTGAAGTCCCATGTGGTGAATGTCACCTCACAATGGACGTTAGTGTCGAACACACCAAAGAGTAAATTTATATATATATATATGAAATCTACTATATTTGGTTGCTATTAGATCTCTGAGGTATTTACGTAAAGGATAGAATATAAGCGACAAAACCCTTTTTGATAAGAAATCTCTGCCCCAAAACAGAGTCAATTGTACGATTTCCACTCCATCATGAGCACAAACAAGAACCGTATAGGGATAGGGTGACAAACCAGAGTGACATTCTCTAGAATATGCGTGGGACAGCGACTTTCTACAGAATATGCGTGGTACAGAGGGACTTTCTCTAGAATATGCGTGGTACAGAGGGACTTTCTCTAGAATATGCGTGGGACAGAGGGACTTTCTCTAGAATATGCGTGGGACAGCGACTGTCTACAGAATATGCGTGGGACAGCGACTGTCTACAGAATATGCGTGGGACAGAGGGACTTTCTCTAGAATATGCATGGGACAGCGACTTTCTACAGAATATGCGTGGGACAGCGACTTTCTACAGAATATGCGTGGTACAGACTGACATTCTCTAGAATATGCGTGGGACAGGGACTTTCTACAGAATATGCGTGGGACAGAGGGACTTTCTACAGCATATGCGTGGGACAGCGACTTTCTACAGAATATGCGTGGGACAGCGACTTTCTACAGAATATGCGTGGGACAGCGACTTTCTACAGAATATGCGTGGGACAGCGACTTTCTACAGAATATGCGTGGGACAGCGACTTTCTACAGAATATGCGTGGGACAGCGACTTTCTACAGAATATGCGTGGTACAGCGACTTTCTACAGAATATGCGTGGGACAGCGACTTTCTACAGAATATGCGTGGGACAGCGACTTTCTACAGAATATGCGTGGGACAGCGACTTTCTACAGAATATGCGTGGGACAGCGACTTTCTACAGAATATGCGTGGGACAGCGACTTTCTACAGAATATGCGTGGGACAGAGGGACTTTCTCTAGAATATGCGTGGGACAGCGACTTTCTACAGAATATGCGTGGGACAGCGACTGTCTACAGAATATGCGTGGTACAGACTGACATTCTCTAGAATATGCGTGGGACAGCGACTTTCTACAGAATATGAGTGGTACATAGTGTCTTCTTCAGAATATGCGTGGGACAGAGGTACTTCTACAGAATATGCGTGGGACAGAGGTACTTCTACAGAATATGCGTGGGACAGAGGTACTTCTACAGAATATGCGTGGTACAGAGGGACTTCTACAGAATATGCGTGGTACAGATGGACGTCTACAGATTATGCGTGGGACAGAGGGACTTTCTATGGAATATGCGTGGGACAGAAGGCGCATTCTGTAGGATATCTCTGAGACAGAGGGACTTTCTATGGAATATGCCTGCTAATGGGGGGCTTTCTGTAGAATATATCTTAAACAGAGGGACTTCTGCAGAATATGTGTGCGACAGAGGGGCTGTCTATGGAATATCTCTGAGACAGAGGGGCTTTCTGTAGACTTTTCCCTGGGAAAGAGCGATTTCTACAGAATATGCCTGCGACAGAGGGGATTTCTGCAGAATATCTCTGAGACAGAGGGACTTTCTACAGAATATGCGTGCAAATGAGGGACTGTCTATGGAATATCTCTGAGACAGAGGGACTTTCTACAGAATATGCGTGGGACAGCGACTGTCTACAGAATATGCGTGGTACAGACTGACATTCTCTAGAATATGCGTGGGACAGCGACTTTCTACAGAATATGAGTGGTACATAGTGTCTTCTTCAGAATATGCGTGGGACAGAGGTACTTCTACAGAATATGCGTGGGACAGAGGTACTTCTACAGAATATGCGTGGGACAGAGGTACTTCTACAGAATATGCGTGGTACAGAGGGACTTCTACAGAATATGCGTGGTACAGATGGACGTCTACAGATTATGCGTGGGACAGAGGGACTTTCTATGGAATATGCGTGGGACAGAAGGGGCATTCTGTAGAATATCCCTGAGACAGAGGGACTTTCTATGGAATATGCCTGCTAATGAGGGGCTTTTTTTAGAATATATCATAAACAGAGGGACTTCTACAGAATATGTGTGCGACAGAGGGGCTGTCTATGGAATATCTCTGAGACAGAGGGGCTTCCTGTAGACTTTTCCCTGGGAAAGAGCGATTTTTTACAGAATATGCCTGCGACAGAGGGGATTTCTGTAGAATATCTCTGAGACAGAGGGACTCTCTATAGAATATGCGTGCGAATGAGGGACTGTCTATGGAATATCTCTGAGACAGAGGGACTTTCTACAGAATATGCGTGCAAATGAGGGACTGTCTATGGAATATCTCCGGGACAGAGGGACTCTCTATAGAATATGCGTGCGAATGAGGGACTGTCTATGGAATATCTCTGAGACAGAGGGACTTTCTACAGAATATGCGTGCAAATGAGGGACTGTCTATGGAATATCTCCGGGACAGAGGCACTTTCTACAGAATATGCGTGCGAATGAGGGACTGTCTATGGAATATCTCCGGGACAGAGGGACTTTCTACAGAATATGCGTGCAAATGAGGGACTGTCTATGGAATATCTCCGGGACAGAGGCACTTTCTACAGAATATGCGTGCGAATGAGGGACTGTCTATGGAATATCTCCGGGACAGAGGGACTTTCGACCCTCGGGTTTGCACCCCCCCATCGTGTTTTCAATCTCAACCAAACCCTCAGAGTCGTGTTTTATCCATAACGGAAAACTTTCAAAAAATGTCAAACCCACTATGCTGGTTTCCCTCTGGAAGACCCATGGACTTGTTGTAGAAGGTCAATGGTAGGAGGTTATTCTACGAAAAGGCCCAGTGAAATCAATAGGATGGGATATGTAATTACTCTACAATTATACCAAAAACCAAATATGTCAAGAAAACTGTTGGGTTTTGTATTAGCGAATATTCCCTGCATTGTAAATTAAAATCAGATCTGTTTTTTTATATTTATCTATTTCCAAAACGGTTGAAGAACAAATGACGGTGTAGAAAATGCAGAATAACAAACCTTACCAACTGTTTGTCGGTGAAAGTACAGATCTTACTGCCATGTAGATAAACAACGAGAGAAATAGCTCCATGGATAGATCCATGCGCATATGTGTGTTTTGAATATTGAACCAAATATCATTTACATACGTGTCAATATGAAGTAAATATCCTCTTACTCCAGTCACCAGAGATGTACTGGATCACTTCTTTACATAATTCACCTTAGTTATGCTAATCACGAAATAGAAAAATTTAACAGTAAAGAAATAAACCTAATAAATTTCTTTATCAATCCTCATATGTTTGTTGTGATATTTTGCTAAATGTACAGATTCGAGACTGACCTTGTGATCCAACACAAAGAGCGAGGAGCAGTGCCAGAAGCATGTCGACAGCTGACCGAGAAATGCAAGAGTTGGGTCGTCACGCCGGTTATATGACGGCGATCTTAAAGGCACACTGACATTCCCAGGCCAAGATCATATCTTGGTACAAATGTTCAATTTTAACGACATAAGAGACATTTCTTTCTGCCAGACAATAGGCGAGGCTGTCCTGAAAGTAAGCGAATTCGTCCTGGCAAGTGTGGCGTTTTTAATATCTCAGGTCAAATACATTATTCGTTAGATTAAATCAGCCATAGCTTGGAGTGAGTGTGTGAGTGAGGGTGTTGCGCCGAGGGGACACATCACAATGTGGCATCACTCATACACCATGCACTCACAGTAGCGGCAGCATTCACACATCATTCACTCACAGTAGCGGCAGCATTCACACATCATGCACTTACAGGAGTGGCAGCATTCACACACCATGCACTCACAGTAGTGGCAGCTTTCACACACCATGCACTCACAGTTGTGGCAGCATTCACACACCATGCACTCACAATAGTGGCAGCATTCACACATCATGCACTCACAGTTGTGGCAGCATTCACACACCATGCACTCACAGTAGTGGCAGCATTCACACATCATGCACTCGCAATGGTGGCAGCATTCACACACCATACATGCACTCGCAATTGTGGCAGCATTCACACACCATGCACTCACAATAGTGGCAGCATTCACACACCATGCACTCACAATGGTGGCAGCATTCACACACCATGCACTCACAATGGTGGCAGCATTCACACACCATGCACTCACAGTAGTGGCAGCATTCACACACCATGCACTCACAATAGTGGCAGCATTCACACACCATGCACTCACAATTGTGGCAGCATTCACACACCATGCACTCACAATGGTGGCAGCATTCACTTATGCCACGTACGTAGCCCAGGTATAACTAACACTGTAATGGCTTACAAGGTCACATACTGGCCATATGGGATCGAACATCAAACATAAGTCTTTCTGTAAGTAGAGCCTTTAATAAACGGACACTGGTAGGCTTCGACCAAGAGCCTGACTAATAACTCGACACGCTGTTAATATATACATGATAATAATTAAATCAACAGAAGAATGATACCATTGGCTGTCGTTTAACTGTAAAATGCTACCTTCTAATTGGACAACATATGAAATGAATATTATACTTGGCCATTTGAATGAACTATAATAATTGAACGCTACTTGACTGACATTTATGCTTATCTAATCTATACTGAACCGCAAAAGAAACGTCACCCAAGTGAAAATGAAAATTTGTCATTTAAACATCTAGGTAATTTTTGTCTAAGTTTCTAAAATTTAATATTGCCTTGTCCGGAAAATTGAAATTTGATGATAAAAAAACCCAGATCACAATAAAACCGATCGCCCAAACGCATCACGGCAACGGCCAGGGTAACCCGATGCACGTGAGTTCCGTGTAAATTGAAATGCACATGCGTTCCCCCATTTCTTGCCCTATAAAAATCCACCAAAATCGGATAACATTCATTCGTTATTGAATTGCTACCACATGCCAAGATTGACAAGAAATCAGCGACACCAAGTCCTTGGACGACTGCAAGTAGCCAATGCTCTTTATGTTCACGTAAGGACAATATATAGGCTCCAGCAACGGTACCAGACCACCAGCACTACAGATGACCGTCCATGTAGTGGAAGACCAAGGGTCATCACCCGACGTCAGGATCGTCAGATTGTACGACAGCATCTTCAAGATCCCTTTGTTACTGCTGCGGAAACTGCTCGACAGACCATGGAGACATACCAGCGACTCATTAGTGTGGACACCGCGCGTCGACGATTGACGAGCAGACACCTCCACTGCCACAGGCCACACCGAGGACCCATTCTGACACCACGTCATCGCCGGGACCGTCTTCAGGGGACAACACTACACCAACATTGGCGCCACCAGCAGTGGAGAAGAGTCCTCTTTTCAGACGAGAGTCGTTATTATATCTCAACAGAAGATGGCTGAGAGAGAGAGTATGGCGACGCCGTGGGGAACGTTATTCGGATGCTTGTGTTGTTGAGAGAGACTCGTGGGGTGGTCCGAGCATCATGGTGTGGGGTGGAATTGGTCATGCACAGAGTATCGGCCCTGTAGTCTTCCTGAACATCGGTCCAGGGAGAGGCAATGGTGTCACAGCAGCTCGGTACATTGATCAAATCTTGAGACCACACGCCATACTTCATTTGGCACGTCGCCGTAACCACGAGTTTTAGCATGATAACGCCCGTACCCACACTGCTAGAGACTTCCTCCAGCAGAATGGCATCAGAAACATGCAGTGGCCAGCCCTCAGGCCCGATTTAAATCCCATTGAGCACCTGTGGGACGAGATTCAAAGACAGCTGAATGACGTCCGACCAAGGCCAACAACTGCAGCTGAACTGCGTCAGGCGTTCCTCAGAGTGTGGGCCCAAGTGCCTATGGCCTTCATTAACCGCCTCATCCATTCCATGGACACGAGATACTGACTTGTGGTGCCATTTTCTCAGAGACTAGTAATGTGTTTCACTTTAAGAAATTTGACACTTTAATTTCAACCTTGATGATCAGTTTTGCCAAGTTTCATCTATCTAATATGTCTCAAAGTATGTTTACAGTGTTTGGACAAATAAGGTTTCTCAAATATCTATCCATGGTGACGTTTCTTTTGCGTTTCAGTATATAATGAAACGGAGACGCGACATGCATGACAGGTAGCATGTCGCTTGGGGTGTCATTCAAGAACCCTTATAACCAATGACGGATGTCGTCACCTTTAATTATCTAATAGAGTTTTTATTGTGTGACAACAGTGCGCTAACTGTGCCAGACGATAAGGTTGTACTTTAATGATTTAACTTTCAACTTTATACTTTTTCATGTTAATAAGTTATGTAAATATGTATGCACCTTTAATTTAATTTAATATACATAAAAATAGTTTATGACAATTATGACAGCACTCATACATCATACACTTACATCATCGTTAATGTAGAAATTAATAATAAAGCCATTTTCATTAAGAGGCGACTAACGGGATCAGGTGCTCCTGTTGATGCATGTGTTATAATGCAGTGTATTTTAATGTTCAACAGTGATTGTAACTGTGTTGCATTGTTTCTGTTGAGATTCGCTAGACGCTCATTGCATTTAGGTAGGACAGTGGTCAAGTTGCTATATTTAGATGCTAATGTGACGTGTAAACATCCGGTTCGGTATACCGCGGGTGGTAATAATGTGTTACCTAAATTTCTGTAATGTTCTATATGGTGAGGGCACGGTATAGAAATTTCCAGTAGCTTGTTAAGCTGTATATATAGTGGGACAAGAGCGTGTTAGGTATCTCTCACAAATGTCTCTTACGCACTATCATCACGTCAAGACCAGCTTTCATGTGAGGATCGCTCATCATCCCTGATTGCCTACCTTGCACATCTCAGAAGCTTGACCACTGTTCCCGCTGGGTGAATATATATTATCACTGGCGTTTGCTATCACCACTGTATTTGTGTATTTGATACTGATCACTGCCATCATAGTATAAATTGCCATTGAATATTGTACTACCACTCTATTGTGTACTGCCATTGTAATTGCTGTGCAGTAATGTGTGATGATTTGTAGACCAAGTTAATGCTGTAATACAATTGTTAATTGTATATCATTTGTTGGTTGTTGTTGGTTTGACACTGAGATGTTTATATATTTTTTTCTGTTTCGTGTGTGTGTGTGTGTGTGTGTGTGTGTGTGTGTGTGTGTGTGTCTGACTCACTGTCTGTGTATAAATATGGTAGACAATTACATAACTCACATCAGAACGCACATCTGATAGACAGACAGTTTATTCAGTAAGAAGGCCATAGGCCCATAATACAGACAATGGTTGATTGCATGAACTAGGCATGCCAGGGAAGTAATCGATTTAAGTTTCTCTTAGACTTTATATAGATATAAACATGTGTTATATACATCAAAGTTTTCTGATGAAATAATTTCAGTAAAAGATGTTACAATTTGAAACTTGATATACTGTTTAAGATACATATTTCTTAGGGCTGAATAACGCTCACATACAAGTAAAACATGAAATTCATCTTCAATAAAAGATATACCATTTTCTATACAATATTTACATAATCGTTCAGTGTATGGGACATTTGTGTATCTCCCCAAGTCAACTGCAAGTTTAAACTTGCTACATCTGAAACGAGTCATACATATTCTCAGATGTACTGGTATGGGGAGTGTAAGATATGTTTCTACATTTAACAGGGATTTAAAATGTTTATAATTAAAGGTATCAGATATACAATTGATAGAACTACACCATGATTGTTGAGGGGTAACAAATAATCTTTGCTTAAAAAGATGAATAAATATCATCACATTGCCAACATCGTGTTAACCATACATATCCAAATCCTAATTTAAACAAGATGTTCTTAATGTGAGTAAACTTGTGGTGCGACCAGAATGGTCCAGGGATTTGAGCATTAAATAGCATTGGCGAGGCAGTCTGTGCTTGTCCAAATGCAGTAGCCTGCACCAATACTTGATGGCCCTTGTGGTATATAATATTTACAACGCATTCCATTTCTGTTGTCAAAGGAATGAGGTTACAGGTTAATGACGATCTCCAAAGAAAGATATGTAATCGAGCAGTATTTTCTTAAGGGAAACATAACAGTGAGCGTGTATAACATTTGTTTGCATAATGTACATGTATCAATATAATAGTCGTTCCTAAATCGGACGAGCGCGTATTTGGCTTCAACTCCAAATCTGTTGACCTACAAAATAATTCTTTGGACAATGCAGACAGTGGCTGATAATACTGACAATTATTTGTCAATGTATAATCTATATGTAATTCATTATTGTTTCCAGCTCAATGTATCTTTCAAAGTTACAGTTTTAAGATTGAAGGAAATATGGGGCAGTATTATGAATAAAATGAAAATATGAATAGCGAAATACATTCACAAGTATCCCAGACTATGTTCAGATGGGCTGGAAGGCAAAAAACTCAAATCTCCCATAAAAGGGGCAGTTAAGTTTCGCAAATAATCCGCGGACTTTCTGTGGAGTTTGTAGCGAAATAACGTAAAAGTAGAAGACATTTCTCTTGTAGTGTATGTGAATCTTGCAAAGTTACTACAATACAAGGTGAGGTGAGGTGAAATTGGGTTTAACGTCGCGTCCAAGATTATTGCACTTATATAGCGACGTGAATGCACGTGTGTGTGTGTGGCTGCTTGTACAAGTCCGGACTGATGCCGATTTATAGTGCCATGCCGCAGTTTAACATGAATACCCCACTCAGACACAGTATACTGACTCCGAGCCGACCAGTCCTTGTTTTAGCCCCTTAATGCCGAGCGCCAGACAGGGTAACAAGTACCATCTTTTAACGTCTTTTAGTATGACACGGCCGGGGATCGAACGCCGGACCTTCCGCTCTCCGGGCGGACGCTCTACCACTAGACCACGGAGGCGGTCTACAATACAAGGAAATAAGCACATGCGTGTATACAAGCTAACCGAAAAAGTATTCTGTATCTATATCTGACATATTTATCTATGACAAAATGTTGAAAAATTCTAAGTATGAGACAAAATGTGGTGAGAATTGTAGAAATGGATCACTGAATATCAGCAAAAAACGTTTTAATGGACGGCATTATGGGAAATGTCGCTTTCTCGCTCTATGGCGTTCTGTCATGACTGATTACCCTTAGTCATGTGAAAGAGTCGGGTGTTCTTCTTTTGAATAGTATATATTTAGATTATTGCCTTAACCCGCAACGCTCTGACGGCGTGATAGTCCATGAAACTCCTAAATAGGTCCACAAATCAATCAATTTCTATCCATCCAGAAATCCGTGGTTTGTTTCAAAATTATCTACGTCTGTACATTTAAATTATGTTTTCGTACATAGTGAGCTCCATAGGTATAATTTTATCCCCCCTAACCCTGTCTAGAAGTGTCCACAATTCTTACAGCACAGCCGAGATGCCACAATGGCTCCAAAACATGCCAAAGCCATGCAACTACGGTTGGTTGTTGGTTGGTTTGTTGTTTAACGCCGCACTCAGCAATATTCCAGCTATATGACGGCGGTCTGTAAATAATCGAGTCTGGACCAGACAATCCAGTGATTAATATCATGAGCATCGACCCACGCAATTGGGACCGATGACATGTATCAACCAAGTCAGCGAGTCTGACCACCCGATCCCGTTAGTAGCCTTTTACGGCAAGCATAGTCGCCTTTTACGGCAAGCATGGGTTGCTGAAGACCTATTCTACCCCGGAATCTTCACGGGTCCAAGCAAATACGGGTCTTATGTAAATATGAATATGTTTCACAGTATTATTGAAGGATAACTAACTACTCGTAACTAGTCAGTGACTATGGTGAATGAGGTTATAACAATTGGCTTTCATTTGTAAGATATACATTGTTTGGTTGTGGCTTTGGCCATGTATGTTGGATGAAAGATGTCGGAGACTGTGATACTTTCCTTTATACATTAAATTTTAAGCAAAGAACAAGAGATTTGTTTACGTAAAAATCGTCACATGTATATCTAATTCACCAAGGGTAGATTTATATTGCACCTACAAATCCTTACAACCTGAAACATATCTATCATCGATTAAGACTGTAAATTTAAGAAGAGTTGTAACAAAATTTGGATGCTGTTCGAATGATTTTAAAATGCATAAGTTTAGAATGTCTAGTGACCATGACTTTTCTGACAGTCTATGCAATTTCTGTAAAGAAGACTTAGATGATGAACACCCTGGACTATTTATATGTCCAGCTTATACTAACTGAAGGTCAAGATATTTGCCGTTATATTATTATGAATATCTTTCCATGCACACGTTTGTATCGCTACCCACAACAAATGACATTTTATTTCAGCTAGCTCTTTAACGTGAAAAATAGTTAAACTTAGAAATTCCAAAACCATATAAATTGTAGCTCTCTGTCACAATGTGTCTAATATTATCCAATCACCTCCACTATAGGCCTCATGGCCAGACCATACGAAATAGATTCTGTTCTGTAACTAGCCTAGGAACTTGTGATACTAGCTAATACACGTGAGAGATCCATTCAGAATCACCCTAACATATATTGGCAAGATTTCCCACTATATTAGTAGATTACTAAAGCACCAAACAGGCATATTCTTCACTGGCTCCCCATCCCTGAGTATCATCCTCCACGCTAATGGCCGCAACCCTCCTCCAACAGCAACCACCAAGGAGTCATCTATAACATTAATTGTGACTGTGCTGACTCGTACATTGGTGAAACTCCCGCCCAGTAGATACCCGCGTCAAAGAACGTTAGACAACAGCCAAAGCAGACAGCAACTCGGCCCTCTCAGACCACCAGCAAAAACTTCCAAGCCATCAAATAGTCCAACTCGTCTTGTCCAAACATCAAGATTTCACTAATTGAAAACTCTCAGAAGCTATAGATATTTTTTTCACAGATTTAACATTTATTTAAGCTAGTATCTGTAATGGTTTTTTTCCCCTGATGCAACCACACAAACTCCCTGCAATGATGAATAATCAAACCTCTTATAAAGGGCATCACATCTCGTCTAATGAAGCAATAGACCTTTCTTGGTTAGCATCCAATCAGCTTATCGAAACTTTATAATCCTTTTAATAATGTACATCTAGCTTCAATACGTATGTACAATGAACACAATGCCTTTTAGAAAGTGGTGAAATGTAACAAATGTTTTATTTGGTATCACACTCAGTAAAGTACAAATTCTACTTTTTGTTTGGCGTTGAGTCCCATCCGTCATTTGAACACACACTCATAGTGAGGCACCTAATCGCAAGCACACAAATATCTCACCCACCGAAGCTTCCACATAAGAGGAAATCCCACAACTGGTAGTGCAGATCACGTACTTTATGGACACGTCTGAGAATTGTTATAAGGCACGGCCATGGGAGCCGTGCCAATTTCCACTTGTCAGAGGGGTACAGAAAGTACGTGATCTGGACTACAAGTTGTCGGATTTCCATTATTGTGGAAGCCTAAGTGGCTGTGTGGGTTAGGACGGGAACTTTGAGTGATGCTGCTCACTCTGCGAGAGTGGGTTCAAATCCCGGATGAGACTCAACCCCCAAAAAGTTCAAGAATTTGAACTTTACTGAGAAAATGTTTTACCAAGTACACACATCCGATTATCTGTGTGCTTCTTGTTAATATCTATTACCTGTTGTTCATGTCAATATGCTGCTTACAACTACATGCCACGCACATACACATCTCATCACTTATTTGTTGCCACCCCAGCTTGATAACAGTGTAAGAATCTATGTCGAAACGTCCCTATATGCAATAAGTTGTTGTCCATGAAGTTGTACGCCTCCTTATACAGAAAATAACTACCATATGTGCTAGAAAAACTAAAAAATGTTACGTTGCACCTTGCACGAGGAAAGTAGTGTGGTTCTCCCTCCTTATGTCCTTTAAGTTGGGGAGGCTTGTACAGATATGGAACACTAAAACTCAAGACCTTTTCGAGGATTGTTTCGCTGGTTCAGCCTTTATCTGCCAATATTTCTTTTTAAATCCAGTATGCAGTACGAACATCAGAAATTTTCCAACAAGATGTAGTTTCACAACCAACAAAAAAAATAAATTAAGTCATAAATATTAATACTTTCATAAACAAGTATATGTCATTTTGTACAAGTACAAAATCAAGTCTTTTCCAGAGGGACTTTATAAAATTCATGGCCTTTTCAACCCTGTACAAAAGTTTCTGATTATGAGTGAATGAGTTTGATTTTACGCTGCTTTTAGCAATATTCCAGCTATATCACGGCTGGGGCACACCAGAAATGGGCTTCACACATTGTACCCATGTCGGATTCGAACCCGGGTCTTCTGCGTGACGAGCAAATGCTTTAACCACTAGGCTACCCGACCGCCCCTTCTGATTATGAATAGTTCACAGTGGAGATGGCTTCTGATGAAGATCTGAACATTTTATTATATTCAAAAATACAGGATTCATGCCAATGATGTAATATCAGGCATGTGAGCATGTTTTCACCCAAAAGAGGAAAACTAGGGGGGTTTGGGGGCATGCCAAAACAGTCAAGTCAAATAAACAAAGATGGCGTGTTATGGGTTTTGGACCCTGAAGAAACATTCAGTTTCCTTCACATGAACAACTGTAAAATATCTCATATCTATATGCTAAAAGACAAATTTATCTTAAAAACAAGCTGTCTTCCGAGTATTTAAATACTTTAAATTTCTGTGTGATGCCACACCCCACGTTATAGTGCCAAGTATTCTTGTTACATAAACGTATGATGTCCGAAAACAATAATAAAGGCATATATGATGCTAAAAGCTCTGATCGAAAACAGGACAATCCGCGACGTTGGTCCGGCAAGGGAAACTTTACCCTAATGTTCAAAACAATAAAAACATGACAGATATGGTTATAAATATTTTATTCAATCACCATCACAGTAACCGATATGAAAGAAAAAAAAAACTCTGGCCATGGTGACAGTAGCAGGTGTCCCCTTTGTTTGTATACCCTTGATTCAGACTAGACCGCAGATGTGAGACTAGTGGATACATTAGACAGGTAACTAGTCACACTGTGTACTATAAGTAGAACTACAGTCGAAAATCACTAACTATGGACATAGTCATCACATGCTTACTGATCTCAGCAATGTTTTCTGTAAATTTGTTTATAAATGATATGAAAAATGAAATGAATAAAGAAGAAACAAAATCGCACATTCAGCCAATAAAATTTTGATGCCATTTATAAATACAAGGTGAACCTCAACCACTAATTTATAACTGTAAATACTAAACATTAATAACTGTGGCAAAAACAGCATTATATTATCAATAAATATCTGAACAAATTTACAGAAAACAATTGTAAAAATGGTTTCATCAATGCCCCGACATTGTGGTTTTGGATGTTTCAATGGAAATGGTAACAAAAATCAAATTTCATTTGGGCCACAATCAGCATACAGACAGGTCACATGTGAAACATTTCAAAATTGGCCCCTGATTTGTACCTAACCATTGGGGTCGTGACGGAGAGAGATGAAACGAGAACAAAGCAGCAAGTTCAACTGAGAGCGAATGTGGGAAAGAGAAACAAAATAAAAGTTACAGAATCAAAATGACAAACCACCTAATCTTGACTATATAGGTTTGGAGCTAACAATCCGATGACAATGCCAAGCAAAACTTCTCAGTTGAGAGGGTCAAGGTCGCATATCAGTTCAGGTCGCGGTGACCCAAAAACTTCCTCCACCTGATCGTGAGTTTCAAAGAGGTCATGGCCTGCCTTCATGAAGGGGATCACCTTGGAGATTGGCTGATCCATCTTCTTGGTCTGCTTTGAGTAGGTCTGCGCCCTGAAACAGGAAACAAAGCTCATAAATAAGAGGTCTGTAGCACTTTCTGAAAATATACTTTCATTAAGTAATTGAAGAACAAAGAATGTATCCAGATGCTAGGGTGGGATCAAAGTGCATCACTACATTAGTATCCGATAAACTGATTTTCGAACCAGCCTACAAATCCTGTTCAATGCACAAACATCAAACCTGGGAAGACACCCATCAAGAAGTGAGTATGGTCTCACAACTTACTGCAATATTACATCCCCATCACAGAATGGCATACCATATATTGCTGTGTATAAGGTGAGTTTTTCGTATGTAGAATGAGGGGGTTAAGAAGGGGGGGTCGTCTTAAACACAGAGTCGAAGATCTCACGTTTTTTCCAGTTGTTTTACTAGCTTCGATAGCCAGCCCAGCATTTGACAATAAAACTTCGCAATTTCGTCCTAAATAACTGTTCCAATAACTATTTCCATAAATAAACATGATTTGTATCTGTTTTCCTTGAATAAGGTTTAATAATTCCTGCAAATAAAGTTGAAATGACCCCCGCCTCAATCCAGCTGACACGGTAAAACAATCAACCGTGTCAGTAGAGAGCCGGAAGTACCAGTAAGCATTTGCATATTGCACATGTGACCTAACATGTGAATCTTAGTGATTGTGATTGTGGAATAAACACGCTGAATGTCTTACAACATAGTCAATTGGCGTTTAAATTACTCACCATTGTCTCTAATGTTATTACTTCAGAAATTGATTTTATTCTATGGGCGCTAATTTGGTGTTGTACCGTGTAAACACAAGATGGCAACATGTGCTGGAGTTACGTACGCGACCAATCATCGTAGAAAAAACGATGCAAGATAAACATATTTATATTGCAAATATAAAGTTTGTGTGCGCACTTGTGATGTGCTTTATTCCAGGTCACTTTATACACGGAGTATAGGATTTTGGGTTGATTTTGAAGGCGTGTACAGGGGGGGTCGTCTTATACGTGGGGGTCGCCTTATACACAGCGATATACAGTTATATCTCAAAGCCATATACAATGGAACACTAGGGCCATGGGCACTGAAGGCCACATCTATGTTGTGACTGATGGATGTATTTCCATACAAATACTATGCTAAATATGAGTATGGTTACCATAACAGCATCACATTAAAATGAAAAACAAAATTTGTCATAATTCATTTAGAGGTGAGTTTGATTCCTGCTACTCGACTACTCCTGATCCAGTCAGTGCTTTAGGCAACACGCCATCCTTTCATATATGTGAAACAATAGGGTCGGGTAAATGATGTACGGCAACAATGGCTTTGTGGATCAGGGCTCGACAGTTGTTCATGCTATGTTGTTCTCACCAGACAACATCGTGACAGAGATAGAAGACCCTGGGTCGGGGCATCCCGTTGAAGGTGGAGGCAGCACACATGGTGTAGGCCCCCATGTCCTCAAAGTAGATCCACTCCCCAATCTGCATCTCGGGCAGTCGACAGTCTTCCATGATGCAGTCCAGGCCGTCACAGGTTGGTCCCCACACACTTGACACAAAGGTCATATCGCTGCCATCCTGAACAAAAACAAAGACATTAGCACAATAAGGAGTTGTGTCCAGCGTTACAGAAACATCAATCGCTGCCATCCTCATCCAGTAGACGGACAACAGCCTAATTAATGACTTTACAGGCACTTGAAGTTGTGAACAAATCAAATCTGTAATTGTTTTGACCTGTTTATCAGTAACCCCCTTATACTTCAAGACCAATTTGAAAAGCCCCAACGGTTGGTTTGGTTTGTTGGTTTGTTGTTTAACGCCGCACTCAGCAATATTCCAGCTATATGACGGCGGTCTGTATAAATAATTTAGTCTGGACCAGACAATCCAGTGATTGATAACATGAGCATCGATCCACGCAATTGGGACCGATGACATGCATCAACCAAGTCAGCGAGTCTGACCACCCAATGCCGTTAGTCGCCTTTTACGACAAGCATAGTCGCCTTTTACGGCAAGTATGGGTTGCTGAAGACCTATTCTAGCCCGGAATCTTCACGGGTCGAAAAGCCCCAACGGGAAAGTATATGCAGAAAGAGCAGACCCTGGGCAGTGAGCTCAATAAAGAGAAGAGAGAAGAGAAGAAACATCTCCACATAGATATACTTAAGCTGGTCAAAGTGTGCATGAACGATTTCTAAAAATATCTGGCTCCATATAACCTCTGACTGCATACTGGAAATTAGTGTTTTGACCTATTTCAAGATATTCATGTGGGTATTTACTCCATGACCCTAAACATATCGACAAACCGTGGCTGTCGTAAGGATATTACTATTGAGGACACTGATCAAAAAAAGGTTATTCCTATACATTAAATTACCTAAACCTAATCTTATGCTACTGAACCAAACTAACAATAGTCAATGAGAAAAAACAAGTACCTGCAAAACAGATGGTGTGACAGTGGCATGATCAAACAGCAAACAGTTGAAGGAGCCATACACCCCATCATTGATATAGTACATGTAGGCTGGCTCATCGTCCCCGGTCACCACTTGGTCAGGGAGATGTTCTGAAACACACAAGCAGCGTGTTAGTCATAACTGGTTATCTGTATCACCAGATCATGCTCTTAACGTACAGACTGGCAAGGCAAAACACCAAAATCCCACATATTTCTCAGTTGGCTTCTTTACTCAAGTACTGGTTACGTGAACTACTGGCATTCAAATCACATCAATTTGCACCAAAGAATTTGTACTTGATGTTTGACTATTTGTTTGTTTCCACACTCAGCAATGTTTGTCCCATATGATGCTGGTTGCAAGTCTGGACCAGACAACCCAGTGACTGACAGTGAGAGCATGACCCACCTGATCAACTTGGTCGCCTGTTACGACAAACATCTGTTGCAGGGGAATGTGTGGCTAATTCAAAAAAAAAGGTTCCCCTCTTATTTGTTTAAAAATTACCCAATAGAGAGGACTCAAAGAAAACTATCAATACCCACAAGGTGAACGATAACATGCGAGTAAACACTCAATTGCTAAACACACACCTGGAACCCTCTGACAGTGTTCAATTTGTAAAGACACTTTGGGTTTCAAATGTTCACTTTTCAATGATTAAATCGAACTATAGTAAATTGTAAATGGATAGCATGGATGCATAGATTTCCCTAAGCTAACAAGGTGGTGTGTACCAAGGGACAACTCCTCACAAACTCACTGACCATGATTAGACTTGTCTCTAGCAACCATCCTCTTGGCAATGATGTTGGCAGTGAGAGTGAAGGCCGAGGCCACGAAGTAGCGACCTGGCTCAGCGATGATTTGCACACCGGAGGATGCTGGGAAGTAGTGGTCCAGGGCAGGACTGAGGACGTCAACAACCTGAAGCATCAACTTGTGCATAAACATACTGGTGGCGCGGAAAGCAAGTCCCTTAACAGTGTTCTGCCGAGGCGGCATTCCTGCAATAACTTATTGATGATGAACAATACTTAGTATCAGTGAACGTGTAGCTTAGCTTATATTCTATAACTAGTTGGATCAAAGACTGTTTGAGATGTATGTTACATCACTCAAACAGTTGCTTTATTATGGAAATTAAACTTCCGGTTAAATTTGCTTTTAGACATTTTTGCAATATTGCAGTGACAAAGATGATTTTCATTAACTGACAAAACATGGTCGAATAGGAAACTGAGAGCAGACAGTTGGAGATTTTGAGATACAGCAAAGTAAATTTCTTTTAATCATTTGATGCGGGAGTTTTTTTCTATTAATTTGCATCAAGTTTGCATGTGATCTATTTAAAACTAGTACTCTACTAAACCAAAATTTTCTTCTGAAAACTGATAAACAGTGAAATATACTGATAATACAGCCACAAATAGGGAGCTTCTAACTGAAGTCTCATGAGAAAAGTGTACCACGACTTCAGCCTGCAATGACTCACCTCTTCGAATGATATAGCGGCAGTAACTTGGCCTGGGAATCCCCCACCAATATCCAGCAGAGTGAAGGGGAATCCCATATCCAAGCCAGTCTGGAAGACGCCATGTGCCTGCTCCACTGCAACAGCAAAGGCAGCTGCCTCCTCGGCACCGCTACCAACGTGGAAGCTGCAATACACAAACGCCGGTCACTGTGTGCTCACATACACACTAATGTTTTACTTACCTCAATTTGTCTAGATGTATCAACAAAAGACTGCCTAGTTTACGTGAAATGGGGTCTTATGTCGCATTTAATATGATCATCGCCATGTGCATGTACTAGTCCAGACTGAAGCAGGTATTATATCCCACTTAGCTACCATGCTGCAGTTTAACATGGATACCCCACCAAGACACACAGTTCTTGTTATATCACCTTATTAATGTCAGACAAAACAACACAACTAGATGTGCTTGTTGCTCAATACCTTAATGTTTCTTTATGTTTTTATTCCTGTTAATATTGGTTCAATATACCATGTTCCATATCCAAGTTAAAGTTGGGAAGCATGAAATTCAAACAGATAACATTGTTGGGGCAAGAGACCTACCTGACTCCCACAACATTGAGTTCCAGTTCTTTGGCTGTCTCAAGCAGCTGTTTGGCCTTTGCTGGATGACAGCCAAACTTCATCCCCAGCTCACACTGCACCTTGAAGTTACTCGGAGGCAGGATACGAAGAACCAGTCTGTAGACCAGTCACACAAAGTTATTATTATGCTGCTTAGTAAGATACATCTTGGATTATCAGATATATGTAAGTACAACCTCGGCTACATATTGCCAAGAGCTACGAAAGATCAAATTTCAAATAAGTCTCAGTCTTTCAGTTACATCACTGCATGTTAGCTTAAATGTGGAGGAAAGAAAGCCCAAAGTTATAAAGATGGTTACCCAGGACTCTGTGAGCACCTACCCCGTGACTCTGCAAGCACCCACCCCAGGGTTTTGCTAGCACCCACCCCTGGGCTCGGCGGGCACCCAACCCAGGTCTCTGCGAGCACCAATCCCAGGGCTCTGCGAGCACCAATCCCAGGACTGCGAGCACCAACCCCAGGACTCTGCGGGCACCTACCCCAGGGAGCTGCAAGTACTCAAACTGACTCTGCAACCTCTAGCCTAGAATTGGAAGCACTCACCTTGCATCAGGGAAGACAGCTTTGACCTTGAGTAGTTCAGCTTCGTTGTCAAAGGTCATAAGGTCGACATTGCGTTTGGCAGCATGACGCACGTAGGAAGTCTGCTTGCAAGGATTTGCGTAGATGATGCGCGAGGGCGAGATGCCAAGGTTCAGCACCTTGTCGATTTCCATCTGAAAGTGGAGAACCACGTATTGATAGTGGTTACCAGCGTGACAGTCTATTATAAATTTATTCAGCAAGCTGACGAGAAAAGGAATTCCTGATAAAACAGAGTGAGTGACATTGGTTTAATGCCTAGAGAGAGTATGAGCTTCTTGTGGGAGGAAAGCCTGAAGTGGTCATTGATGTTTACCACTTCAGTTAAATTGACGAGCATGAGTACGGAGCTGATAAAATTAGAAAAAAATCAGGGCAAATCGTATTGGAAGCCAGGATCAAAGGTTTGACATGTTGCACAACAATGACAGACACAACCTGGCGACCAACAGATGGTTGCTATCATGGTCTGATTCTTGTCACCTCTCCGCTGCTCAAGCCTAGGAGCACTAGCAAGAAATGTCTTTCAGATCAGCTGATACCAAAAACTACTGAAAATAATGCCACTGAAGACAAGTTTGGTACAAGATTGGAATTTATGCAATAAAAACTGTCCGTAAGCTATATCGATCATATTTCCAACAGTAAGCATAAAAATAAAAACTACAATGCCAGTAAAAATCTATTTGAGAAAACATTGATTTCTCCGGTGAAATTTCACTGTATTGGTTGCGTGCCAGGAACTCACCTTGCTGGCACAGTCAAATGATGTTCCCAGATCTGCGAGAAGTTTCAGGACACCATAGTCATCATTGCACTTGACAGCTGAAAGACAAAAAACATCGTCCAACCAGATGAAACATACTGTGTCCTCTATGCATACAAATTGAGAACGGATGCAAATAATTTACATGCAAACAAGTATGGCCATTTGAAACAAGTAGATCAAAGCTGTCGATTGCAGGATACACAACTGACATTTGTATTTTGGAGTGAGTGAGGATGGTTTTATACCGCTTTTAGCAATATTCCAGCAATATCACAGCAGGAAACACCAGAAACAGGCTTAACACATTGCACCCATGTCAGGAATCGAACCTGGGTCTTCGCCGTGACGAGCGAATGTATTTTTGGAGAGAAGTACACTCAAAGGTCAGGGTATCAATAAACTTTCAACTGATGATTTTCTACAATCTAGTGATGAAATCCCCATTTACTGTAGGCTCAAGACTTCTGCAGATGTGAAACAAAATGCCCAAGTGCAGCATGGCACAGATGGCCAGACTGGGAGCACCATGGTGATGACATGGGACCCAAACAATTCATTGCTGCTTGTTGATTAGAGCACCACTCAGTTCTTTTCCAGCGATATGCATGATATGACACCTTTTCGTAAATAACCAAATCTGGACCAGACAATCCAGTGATTGATATGATGAGCAACAATTCATGTTTTAGGGTATGGAATCATGGAAGTCTGACCACCTAATTCATTACGTCGCCTCATACAACCAGTATTGGTGGGGACCAATTCCTTCCAGGAATTTTCACAGGGATAGAACTGATGGTCCCCTAGACTCTTAAACAGACATCAGGCAAATTGGAATTTTTGTCCAAAATTGGGATTTTTTAAAGTCCTTATTTAGTTAAATTCAGAGATTTTGAAATTGCGTTCATTGCAATAACACATAACTAAGCATAAAACCCTCTTCCTATCTGTTAATCCTGTTAGTGTAATACAGGTTATTTTTACAAAGCCATAAAAATTGGGGAATTTTAATGCAGACTTTTTTATCGGACCCTGAGCAAATCTTGATAAATCCCCAAGTCAGGCCCAAGTAAATCCCCGAGTCAGGCCCAAGTAGATCCCCCGAGTCAGGCCCATGTAGATCCCCCGAGTCGGGCCCAAGTAAATCCCCCGAGTCAGGCCCAAGTAGATCCCCCGAGTCAGGCCCAAGTAAATCCCCCGAGTCAGGCCCAAGTAGATCCCCCGAGTCAGGCCCATGTAGATCCCCCGAGTCAGGCCCAAGTAAATCCCCCGAGTCAGGCCCAAGTAGATCCCCGAGTCAGGCCCATGTAGATCCCCGAGTCAGACCCATGTAGATCCCCCGAGTCAGGCCCAAGTAAATCCCCCGAGTCAGGCCCAAGTAGATCCCCCGAGTCAGGCCCATGTAGATCCCCGAGTCAGGCCCAAGTAGATCCCCGAGTCAGGCCCAAGTAGATCCCCCGAGTCAGGCCCATGTAGATCCCCCGAGTCAGGCCCAAGTAAATCCCCCGAGTCAGGCCCAAGTAGATCCCCCGAGTCAGGCCCATGTAGATCCCCGAGTCAGGCCCAAGTAGATCCCCGAGTCAGGCCCAAGTCAATCCCCGAGGTCAGGCCCAAGGTAATCCCCGAGTCAGGCCCAAGTAACACAGAAACTAATGGTACTATGAGCGTATCATCTGATACGGTAGGACTGCACAGTATTACTGGCATACTGCAATACATTTTTCAAATGATACGTTTTACAATACTTTTCTCTGTGTTCTAGTATTTTGGGTAAAATCAATATAACAAGTTTCATTATTTTTTCTTTTTCTAAAATCTACACTGAAATTTATTCACAAATCATGTTTCCTTTGGAAATTGACAAAACGGTGGAAATGTGAAGTGAATTTTTTCTCACATGTCTTATCTCCCCTGTATCCATGACTACAACTAGCGGTGATTGACCATGATGACTTTGACATCGTAACATTAATTTAGTATGTAGAAAATAGGATTTGCATACAAACAGTATTCCAGATACATATCACTGCATGTCAACTTAATGTGGAAGGAAAGCCTGAAGCGCCAGACATTTATCACTTGGTGACACAACATAAGCATGGTGCTGACAAACATGGAAACAAAATTGGGGTGAACCGGAATTCGAAATCCATGATCATAGGTTTCTGGCGTGCCAAAGGGACACAACTCTGCGCAACAAATTGTGGATCCTACGACAACTGGGCCAACTGTGGCCCCACTAGGGAGATCAAGAACAAGTAGGATAAGTACTCACCGTAAAAAGGCTCCACCCTTGGCAGGAGCCTCCTCCATTTCTTATACTTGGCAACAATGTCACCGAGATCAGCAATGAAGAAGGCATCTTCACTCTGCTGAAAGACATACACAGATCACAGAGTTAGGTGAGATGATTACAATTTTAGTTAACCCCCCAATCAGTAGTACAGAGAAAGTAGCTGTGCTGGTACATATCAGATCTCCAGATAAGCTGCATATCTGCGTAAAATACGCATCAGAAATGCAGAAATACGCAGTAAAATAAAATCCTAGCGTATCAAATACGCAACGAAGATTACAGTTACGCTACAAAAATAAAACTTGTGCGTATCATCAAAATATTGATAAGTAACCCTACGTATTCGTTTAGCAAATCAGCAACTTATTTTGAAACATAAACGGGCATCAGTCAACCTTGCCAAACTCCATGATGACAGTTACACATGATCATTTGCCATCACACTTTCTTGTGGAAGTATCGTGGTATTTTTGAGTCCTATAAAGCTCCCTAACCCACACGACACCAGTTTGCAGGGACTAGATGAATATTGTGTATAAATACTTAACTTATGTAACTTGTGTAAAAACTAGTGGGTAACAGAAATTTGAATACCCAGATAGAATTACTGATACCCAATCATTTTAAAATGCATGGGTAAAATACCCACAACACCAAAAGCTTATCTGGAGCTCTGACATATCAATTGCAACGTTGCTACTGTCACAACACAAGCATCAGCTCATTCAGCTGTCAATGAACATCAAAATCTAGGATGTCCAGCAGCAAGGTTACATTTTTATGGGTACAAACAAAAGTAAACAAGTTAAACATTGTTGAAAGCAAAATAGAAAATGAAAACTGAAATTGTTGTTCTGTCTTATCCAGGTTTTGATTCTAACCCAGTAACTGGTGACATGGTCAAATGAGACCACTAGTGAGTTTGAGTTTGAGCATAACTCAATGTATTACCAACAAGAGTAAATTTCAATATGCTGAAATACTGAAGACTTCATGTCCACGAACTCAATTCTTATTTCAGTAAAACTGGATTCAACCACAAGCAGGGTTTTAGATCAGTTCACTTTCTAGGACATGAACTTATTGTCATCCAAACTGTTCTCAGTGAGTATGCTTTTGTGGCTACTTTCATATTCCAGTAATATCACAGCAGGAAACACCAGGTATGCATACTATTCCCAAGATTTTTTCAAATTTGATACAGAAGAATGTCCTATAAAAAAACCCTGAGTCATCAGAAGATGACAAATGCCTCCACAAATTCGAAAGATCAAATCATCAGACTGTTACTTTTGATGAAAGAATACCCATCTAATCTGTCTGTCCATATACAAGAATAGTTATAGAACTATGAAAACAATACCATGGAATTGGGATTTGGAACTTTGTATTTCTAGGTCAGGTATACACCAAAATGAACAGTCAAAGTAAATGTCATGGAAAATAAATAAATATAAATTCGAAAAGAAATAGAAAAAATTGTTTTCAAGGGAGGCCACTCTTGTGATAAAATAGGAAAAGGTTTATTACTTTCAATACTGACAACATGACTATGGTTGTTTCGCAACATTGTGGGTACGCAGTTCATAGTTATATCTATTTGAAAATGGTACCCAATATTCCCGTTACGACCCGTATAATTAGTTATTGGACAACCCTTGTTTAGTAGGTCAAGATAAAGCCCTGATTCACATGAGAATGCATTCACCAGGAGTCTGGGTGACTGTATGATTAATGTGTACATTGCAATGGCATGTATCACAAACATTACCCTTGACATAACAAAGTCTGGATAATTCTGATCCCTGAAAACAGAGGATGCCCATGTTAACCTTCAGGTAAATAATCCCCGAGGCAAATAAAAATGTAAACCTCTACCTGATCAAACTAAGACTAAAAATATGGCTTCAGTTACATTTATCACAAAAAAGGTCAGGTATGTTTTTAGTAAATCTACAACCCTGCAACCAAGCAGCTGTTGGGAACTATTATTTGGAGTCCTTTCTTGTTAACAATTCTAAAGTGTGCTACTTGTTTTCCCACCAACAGCACCAACTGTGAATACTACAGAGCTCCAGATAAGGTTTTGGTGGTGTGGGTATTTTACCCATGCACTTTAAAATGATTGGGTATCAGTAATTCTATCTGGGTATTCAAATTTCTGTTACCCACCAGTTTGTACACATGTGGGTATTTAAGTTAAATATTTAAAAACACTATTCAAACTAGTCCCAGCAAAGTGGTGTCGCATGGGTTTCGAGAGCTTTATAGGACGTTACCACGATACTTCCACAAGAAAGTGTGATGGCAAATGATCATGATGTAACTGTCATCGTGGAGTTTGGCAAGGTTGAAGGAATGCCCGTTTAAAATTTCAAAATAAGTTGCTGATTTGCTAATCGAATACGCAGGGTTACTTCACAATATTTTGATGATACGCACAAGTATTGTTTTTGTAGCGTAACTGTAATGTTTGTTGCGTATTTGATACGCTAGGATTTTATTTTACTGCGTATTTCTGCATTTCTGCTGCGTATTTTACGCAGATACGCAGTTTATCTGGAGTTCCGATACTATTAACAGCAACTAGACACAACATCTCCAATTAGGTGCAGTCAAGGTAATCAGTGTGTGAGTGAGTTGGGTTAAACGCCGCTTTTAACAGTATTACAATTATATCATGGTGTGTCAGCTTAATGTGGGAGGAAAGCCTGAAGTGATTTCCGTGAAACCCACGTGCACGGTATGATGATGACAAACCTAGAAACATCATTGGGGCGAACCGGGATTCGAACCCACAATCATAGGTTCCTGGGCCCACTTGCATCAAGCGATCTTAGCACTATGACTATAGTAAGCCTATGTTAAGGTATTGGAGTTACGATCATGTTAGCGCTAAGATTGCTTTGTGTAAGTGGGCCCAGACGTGCCCAAGGGACGCAACTCTGCACAGCGAATCACGGAGCCTTAGACGGCTGGGCCACCAGTGCCCCTCAACGGCTCAAGGTAATCAGAATAAGATCAGTTTTTGTAAGGCACAAACTCATCTCCAACTATTAAATATCCAGTCTAATTCTAGGTACAGGCAATGCCTACCTCGTTCTTTAGAAGTGCAGCCTTCTCTGCGACCAAGCAAGCCTTAGTCTTCTCATAGGACAGCGACTCCACAGCACAACCGTTTCCAATGTAATGTTTCATTTTCTAGCTCAAAAGTCCGCAAAGATAGTCTGAGTTCGAGGGTATACAAACAATCTAAAACAGAAGTGTTAAAAAGTCATTTTATTAACATGTTACCTAATCATGTTAAATGAAGCAAGGATCTCTTGATTTCCAAATAATCACTGGACCTTTGTGTAAATGGCCTAATTGCAGCACTAAATAAGGTTATTACTGGTGTTGTTTTGCCATCTGCAGTTTATGATAGAATATGTAACTGTATTTGTAATGAGTAAGGATGAGATATAGGGACGAAAACAACTTCTGTATTACAACTAGATTCTAACACCGTTATCAAGCAAGTAAAGTACAGAGTATGGTTGACAAGAATATATACAAGATAGGAGGCAGTGTTTATACAGTTGAGTAGGTTTAAGATGCAGTTACACTGTTGTATTTGTAACGAGTTGTGTTATTACTTAAACAATAATCAGAGAAGTAAGGGAGTTCTTAGGGAGACCTAACTATGTGCGAAGTTTGGTTAAGATATCTCTCATGGTTTTTGTGTTCTTCTCTGGAAACGAAATGTGACGGACTGTATATATCCTATATACCCCCTTCCACTTCGTGGCGGGGGATAATAAAAAAACATTGGAACAGAATTATTGCCAAAAAGCAAGTAGTCCTTGGTTGTCAAGCTGCTCATAATGAAGTGGCCATGAGCTCATATTTCAGTGAGAGTAAGTTGAGTTTGCCATACTAACCTGCTAACAGCCCCTTCACAATAAGGGACACAAGGAATGGTGTACATTATAGCCATGCTGGGATACAAACCACATGAACCAACAATCCCCAAATATGGACAAGTCTAGAAGGAACACTGATCTTAACTTTCTTGAGATGGAATGTATTGTACATCCTCTACCAAACATGTTTGTATGTACCAACTGTGCACCCTTGTTTTGTTTGTTTGTTGTTTAATGCCGCACTCAGCAATATTCCAGCTATATGATGGCGATCTGTAAATAATCGAGACTGGACCAGACAATCCGGTGATTGACATCATGAGCATCAATACACGCAGTTGAGTTATGATGACATGCATCAACAAGTCAGCAAGCCTGACCACCAGATCCTGTTATTTGCCTCTTACGACAAGCAGAGTCGCCTTTTACGGCAAGCATGGGTTGCTCAAGAGCTATTCTATCCCGGATCTTCACGGATCACACGCTTGAGTCTATCCTGACCGATCACTACTGTGCATAGCTCTGAATCTCACCTGGCCAGAGGGAACACCTGCTTTTAGCAAATACTAGCTGGGATCCCACGGTGGCTCTGCGTTGAAGTTAAATTTTTTCTTGGAACGGCAGAAGCCCTCTGGGCTTTCTGTGTAGAAGACAGTCAAGCCTCCCTGCAAGGTGAAAAATAATATTTGAGGTTAGCATGATTGGGTTTGACACTGCCTTTAACACTATTCCAGTTATATCACAGCATGTCAGCTTAATGTACTAAGAAAGCCTGAATTGACGCCAGTCCCAGATATTAACCACTTTGGCAAAAACCCAAGAGCATGGGTATGGCACTGACAAACCTTGAAACGTTGGGGCAAACCAGATTCATGCCAATTACAGGTATATGGCGTGCCAAGGGGACAACTCTGCAAGTCACAAGGATTATCCTTGAATTTTTTACCTCTGAGAGAAAATCCCCCTAGTCTAAAAGCAATGAGATGTTTTTGCATGTGATGAGGTTTTGCAAATTTTCAGAGATTTTTTGTCTTCCCACAGCGGAAACTGTATTTGATATTCAGTATTTGTGACTAGAATTATGTTACAATTAATGTTACAAGATTATATAGATACATCCTCCGATATTTAACATTAATTATTCCACTGTGAATATTAAAAATTATTAGCATTAGTATCAACAACAAAAATTGCATTAGTATTTATATTTCAGTTCATTGTCGACTTTAGGAGGAATCATTTGCGAGTACAATTATAGATAAGGCATGTTTACCACCATCAGCTGTTCATTTCATGGCATTCGGGGAACAAACAATTTCTAGGTCTTCGACAATGTTGAGATTGTAACTTAATATATTCAAAGCCCTGACATGGAATAGCAACAGTTGTAAATGGTGTTTGTTGGCAAAAAATATGTAATTTACATTCCAGTGCTCTCATCAATTTCGCTGTCAGTAGTGTGTACTGTATCAAAGACCGGGTATCCGGCCATATCAATTGAAATCTTATCAATATGGACTTTTTAAAATAATCAGAAGTGACAGTTCGAATTAAGATGACTATAGCTCCAGGTTCACCCTTTTGTTTAATTAGAAACAATTAAGTCATTAATTTTCTGCGGCAGGCGTCTGCCTGGTTTGCCATGTGCAGCATCCAAAAAATGTTTACGTGTAACCGGCAGTTGAAAAGATTGTTGACTTTCACAATGTTATGAGTTACTCGAATGATTAAGTCAGTTTTCAATAAATATGGACAAATCTGGAAGCAAACATGTTGTAGCATATTCTAAACAAATCTCCAACTTGCTGTTTGGCCACTAGAAATAGATCAAAATTCGTAATTCAAGCACATTGGCCATTTTTGCAAAAGGGCAGCGTTCATGAAAAACCAGTGCTGTCTTATCTAAAGTCTAGGGGAATCTCATCTAAAATATGATCGTTTGAGATCTGAAATTTGATCAGGGTTCAATCGAGGAATTTTCTGACATGGGCCCTTCATGTGAAAATTTCAAATAATCCTGAGGTACGCCCATACAGCACAATGTTAAAATGCCTCATTGTATTTGAAAATATAGGCCTAGAATTATCCCTGATACTAGTGATAGATAATTATAGTCAAGCAATACAACTTTTTCTATGTTTGTAGGTGTAAATGAGAGTGTCAATGCGGATAAAACTATTGAAAGATGTACACAATTTTCAACTGCGCTGAATTAATGTTGATGCGATATCTATGACAACTATGAGCATGATGAGAGAATATCGCAGAATCGCAGCCTAAGTCAATCTCCGAAGTCAATTACGGGGCCTTACATGACTGGACCACCTGTGCCCCTGACTACTTTTGAGAGACCTGCACTTCTGCAGACATAGACGAATAAGAAAAGACATTGTTACAGGTGACCAAACACCAAGCCTTCTGACAAGTGTAATCATCCTTTGTTGTATGTGGGGTACCAAGTAATCATTAGGGCTGGGACAGGTAACTCTGGTAGGTCAGGTACTGAGTGGAACCTGGGTACCAAGAGGACTACCCAGAACCATGGTTAGTCACGTGCTTATTGTCTAATGGTAAATATTCTCTAGAACTCTGTCTTCTTTGAGAGGCATTTAGAAGTTGGAGTACTAACTAAGGATAAGTTATAAGCTAGTGAGGATAATAGTGTTCGAACCTACCCTGAAACATCGCTCCTAATTATATTAAAGTAGTTATTAATCCTCATATCTTATACCAGAACTCTATGGTTACACTATAACTGACAAATGTTCACATTTCTTTGACTTAGTGACTATGCACACATTCCTTCTGACTTTATATGTTTGTATAACGATAAAACCTCAGTCAACTTCAGCGTTGACCAGATTGGTTATACATGTATCAAAATACATTTTCACAGGAGTACGGTCAAACCTTCCCCATTCAGACATTTTCTACCTATCTCTTGATACTTACAGCGGGTACCCTGGTAGGGTCGGTAATAGGCGGTGGGTATCCTGGTAGTAAATCTGGACTTGTCCCAGCCCTCGTATTAAGTAACCATTTTAAATTCTTCAGAAAAGTGAGCAACAACAAAAAAATACTCTGTCCAGTGTGGTTTGTCAATCTACCCAACATCACTCCCTCATCAGATTCATTGTGTCTTGTAAATCTAATAATTCTCTCGCACACACATGATAAGAAGCACTACATGTTAGGACTGCACTTTCGGTCGGAAACCAGATATCCATACACGGGGGTTTGGCAAATAAGTGACGGCACGATATGTGGTGGGTGTGAATGAACGATGAGGTAACACTACCACCCGTACTACCGTCCCCTCCCCCATCAAACATAAGTGAGTAACCTTATAAAAATGGTTAAGGCAAGATTCTTTCTGGCAAAATAACCCTGTTCAATTACCATGTTAATTTTCTATGCCAACATCGTGAGCCTAACGTTTATTACATTGTTAACTCATCAGGAGTAGTCCGATTGACACTTTTGGTAGGAGAGTCTGGCTTAGTCAGCTGTTATCGAGGTAACTACGAACAGGCATGGTTGTCACATGTCATAACGTGATGGCTTTGAATGAAGAACAAATAATTCGGAAATACTTCTCACCTGCACAGAAGCTTCACGACCGTTTGCTTCTTCTGTTACGGCCGTAATCTTGACGGCTTTATGTGATCAATCAGAAAAATAATAATGCATTAATGATGGAAAATGAAGAAAGGGTCAGTACAGCCGTGCAATGCTATCCCGTCGCCATGCGTCAGAGACTGTTGCAAATGGCGGACGTGTTATTTATATACCTTGCAAGGCGTAGGAATACACTAAGGATTGGTAGCACCCAATCATGCAAACGATTAGCGTTTATGAGGAAGGCAACATGTCGAGCATACAATGTTATTTCTGTCAGTTGTTAGAAAACGGGATGTTAACGTCTGGGATACTGTTAAATCGATGACAGATATAGGAACTATTTTGCATAGATATCTGTGTGGATGTTGCTCAATTTGAGTAAATATGGCGATAACACGACAATGCGTAATGCAATGTTCCATGTGGCCTCGGAAATTGCTTGTCTAAAAATACAGCGTGACGAAATATCTGGCGTAGAGTTTGCTTTTTCGCGTTTAACAATCCAACCGTTATAGATTCTACCTTATGTTATTAATGAAAAAGTCCTAGATTCTATTTTCTTTGTATTTTCGAAAAGAAATGGATCTATTTCTTCTAGTTTCTGTGTAAGCAAGCCTGGCTATCAATGTCACCGCGTTCGTGGACACCATCATAGTTAAAAATACAAATAGGTTATATGTTGTTGTTTTAACGAATTATTTTTGAAACTGACGTAACTTCAGGTGAGTCGTTTACTAAAATAAGCGCCCACAATATACTTGCACACGACGTTCCACTAATACAACTATAGGTTTAGGGACAGATCTAGTTATAATTTTGGAGGGGTTATGTAGTATTTTGTCTATTTTCCATTTGGGAAAGTTTCTTGATTTAAATCAGTAGACCAAAATTCCCGCTAACAACCACACAGACACTTCTCCCTTCTCATCTCACCGGAGGCGGTAGGGTAGCCTAGGCAGTGGTTAAAACGTTCGCTGTCACGCCGAAGACCCGGGTTCGATTCCCGACATGGGTACAATGTGTGAAGCCCATTTCTGGTGTCCCCCGCCGTGATATTGCTGTGATATTGTTAAAATCGGCGTAAAACCATCCTTACTCATTCACTCAACTCACCGATCCCACCCTTTCCTACCATATACCCTTTCCCACACATAGATCCATACACGTGTACAATCTACCGACCCGCTTCTTCAGAGGCCTAAATATTTGGTAGCACTAATGTAACCTAACTTTACTACCACCCTTTGAAGTCCCCTGAAGAACCGGGATAGAATGGGTCTTCAGCAACCCATGCTTGCCGTAAAAGGCGACTTTGTCGTAAGAGGCCACTATAAAAACGCGGGATCGGGTGGTCAGGCTGGCTGACTTGGTTGACGCATGTCATATCGTCCCAATTGCGTGGATCTATGCTCATGATGTCAATCACTGGATTGTCCGGTCCAGACTCGACTACAGACCACCGTCATATAGTTGGAATATTGCCGAAAGTGGCTTTTTTTAAAACAACAAACAAACAAACATACCACCTAGGCAACAAAGCACTTTCTGTTTAAATGTCTATAAACTAGGGCCATTCGCCGGTTTTAATTTTACATAACGCTCAAAAACTCTTATTCACCAGTCTTTATCATTTTTGTATGCACGCATTTGTCAATATATATAGCTTTTTACGAGGGCTGGGACGGGTAACTCGGGTACTCGGGTAAGTGGTTCCTTCCTGAGTACGACCCGGATACCCACAGGACTACCCGGACCCGTGGCTAGTCACGTGATATTGTTTAAGGACAAAATATATCTAGAACTTCCACGGTTACGCACTATAAGTGACTAATGTCAAAAATTCTCGTAAAGGAATATATATTCATTTCTAGGTATGACGTATATTTTGTAGGACGTCTTCATGCCCATACACTACGAGATAAGATATACAGACTTCACCTGGAATACATGTAATTAGCCCCCCCCCTGAGTTTAACTAAGAAATCAATTTCGAGTGATGACACATGTTTTGACGCACGTGGGGTGTGATGGCAGTATAAAGTTGATCAGGCTGCTTCCGTAGTTTGGATACATTAGTCTACCCGCTTGTATTTCACGATGTGTTGGTTTTTAAGCGTAAACACTTGTGTTTTATTGTACTTTCGAATTTGAAAACAGTTCATGAACATTTAAAATCAGGGCTTAATTGTGGATGAAATATTAGGTTCCAAACGTTAATCAAACCCGTTTATTGGCCCTGGGCTTAAATACGTACGTATGTGTCTGTCGTATACTCATTGTAAAAGTATTTACCGAAAAAGAGTGAGAGCGAAAAAACCATAAATTATCACACATAGACATGGCGTTATTTTATTGATACTCAATCAAATAACATCTATCTTAATAAATAGGATTTTTTTAAAAAAACTCGTTTTCATTTCATATCGAGTGTTGACCATCATGAAATACTTTTTCTCTGTAAATATTCAGGTACAACAATTCCCTTTCGAAATGGAAAGAGTTTAACACAGTGAAACCCTTCGAGTCCGGACCTCGATAATCAGGAAACAGCACCACTTCACGTGAAACGCCACTGTCCGCGTACTAACGAGGTTCCGTTGCATCCTTTTATTAATGGGGCGGTCGGGTAGCCTAGTGGTTAAAGCGTTCGCTCGTCACGCCGAAGACCCGGGTTCGATTCCCGACATGGGTACAATGTGTGAAGCCCATTTCTTGTGTCCCCCGCCGTGATATTGCTGGAATATTGCTAAAAACGGCGTAAAACCATACTCACTCACTCCTTTAATTAATAACTCGCTTCTACTAAACAATATGGACACCACCCGGCCAAACGTAGCCCCGGCCACACTCTACAATGGTCAGGTGGCTAGCAGTCCCCAAACGGCTTTTCGTTCGTTTTCAGCGTTATTATTTCTCTGTTGTGTTATTTTCCATGGAATGAAAACAAACCATTAAAAAATATGCATGCAAAGCATAAGCTTCCCACTAATGGCAATGTTTAGGAGCAAATTGTTATTTTGTTTAAGATGTATCCAGGTTTCGTGTAAGTTGGCATTTTGGGGATGGGTTAATTAACCCATACAACTCTTACTGTTATTATAAGTTCATTGTGCACTACCGACTATATCACTACAGTAAAGTACGGTTATAACGAACTCAAAGGGACTACTAATTTTAGTTCGTTATAACCGTAGTTCGTTATAAGCATATATACAGCATAACTACAGCAAATAGTCAGGGCCAAAAAAGTAAGTTCGTTATATCCGTCAGTTCGTTATAAGCGTGTTCGTTATAACCGTAGTTTACCGTATATATGTTTTGGCATCACTATAAAATAGTGGTGACACCAGGTGTTCACACAAAGGGTGTATCCTGCCCCACGGCTGACACCGTCACACACGCAAAAACAATTAAGTCAATTGTTCATTTAAAAAAACAACATTTGAAACATGTCAAAATAGGGAATTGCCTCAGGCACACCTTTTGTCACGGATGCGTTTAAAGTTGGATATGACCTCCGCGTGTCTGCCATAAAACTGAATGACTAAGGCATGAATTGTGTAGCCCTGATCAAACATCTTTTGAGCAAGAGTTAATGACGAAGAAAGAGCATACTTGATTTACCTAAAAGTTGTGAAATGTTGAAACCCAAGGCTGGAAGATTGTATAAACGTAACGTTGACTATTGGAACGTTGAAGTCATCTCTCTTGTCAAACAGTCTTATGGCTTGTCTAATGTCACGCTGAAACTTTATGCCGATGAAATATGTGACAGATAAGGAGGTCTCTTCTATTCCTGGTTCAGGTGGGTAAATCAGTGGTACAGATTTGGCTATTTCATCAGAAATGAACAATATCAGATCATGGATATACCTGAAGCTTAAGTTAAACTTCTTGGCCAAGTTCACTTGTGTTTTAGCAGACATTTTGACTCTTATACAGCAAGCAATAGGCCAGCAAGTAGCGGAACACAATCAGTGCACCTTGCGATGTCTGCTTCTTGTCCGACTGCCCCCTCTCCATACTTTACATAGATGTGTTATCTGCAGGAAGTCGAGCATTTCACAAATCCTTTTCCCAGGGAACGTCAAATGACATTTGCTCTCACTTTTAACAAACTGTCCCGAACCTTTGAATGCAGAGAAGTAACTAGATCCAAGGTCACCGCGTTTTGTTTCGAATTCCTCATGGACCAAGGAATGAAGCTTTCCCTTACGTTCCAAGTATGGAATAGAGATTTACAAAGTTGAAAATTCCCGATTTGACATAATTGAATTTGAGCCTATTCTTTTCTCTGAAACTGCAAAGAGAGCAAGAGGATTTCAAAAATATTATTTCGTATTTTTGAAAATCCACTTGGTATTATGTCACCTCAATTTCTATCTGTGAATATATATATATATATATATATATATATATATATATATATATATATATATATAATGGATAAATGGCTTAATGGGATGCATTCGCATCTGTTGAGCCGTTATAATGCGGCGACTGTCTGGCGAAGTAACTGTGTTCCGACTGTCGGGCCTGTCTCATGCTTATGTGCAACGGGATATACCCTCTGATAGGCAAGGCGGGACATGTTACTTTTTACACGAATACCGGGTGTCATCACTGATTTCTAATGATCCATTCATACAATTTTCATCACAATTTTACCTTTAACGTCAAATGGAATCTGTTTCGTCGGATAATCGAGACTGGTTTTCCTCTAGGCTTTGGCGTTTCATGTATGTATTGTCAAGCCATGAGTATATTTTTCTGTCGAGATTTTTCAGGCTGTAATGTGTATAGGTTAGAACACGTGATGTCTTATAATTGAAACGGGTTAGGGTAAACGCTTCTGTCTCTAACTAGCCATTTCAGCGATTAAACGCCATGGCATTCAGAACCTTAGCACATCAAATCTTTAAACAACGATGTTTTGATAACCGCATTTCAAAATTCAAAAAGTCTATGCTTAATTGTGAGAGTCGTGTGAGTCGCTCCTGCGTGATGGACGTGAAATAGTCCCACGCGTTCCCCTATATCCTACTACCTCCCGTCTCTCAGATGCATTACGGCACCAGGTGTTCCCTGGGTACATGCTGCGCTGGCGCTTGTGTAGAGCCAGCGCTGTCTACCCAGAGAACCAGGTTGCAGACAGTGTTACGTGCAATATACACGGCGATATGGTAAACTGTGTTATCTCTGCAGCCGTATTATATTTTCATGAATATTTCTGATTTCAATAAAGTATGGAAGCTTCTATCTGCCATAATTGAAACTGTAGTATCAGCGTTTCCCACTATACTGTGAACTTCTGTTAGTGTGGCAGAGCAATGGGTTAACAAGTTCTTTACAATTATAAATTCCATACTGATCACATCCCATTTCTACGGCAGCTTCTATCTGCCTTGGTAAACTATTTATATTTATATTGTTCAAGGACCGCCCTCGTGGTCTAATGGTAGAGCGTCCACCCGGAGAGCGGAAGGTCCGGGGTTCGATCCCCGACCGCGTCATACCTAAAGACGTTAAAAGATGGTATTTGTTGTTACCCTGTCTGGCGCTCGGCATTAAGGGTCTAAAACACTCATTCATTCATTCATTCAGTCAATCAATCAATCAATCACATTTTGTATGTTTTATTACTCAGAAAGGTCACAAGTCTAATTGCAACAATAACATATATGGTTGTCGATACTGTTGTAAACAGTCAGTAAACTTAGTCTTGTGTCGGTCCGGTCCATACTCGATACTCCAGGCTAATATTTGTCCATTCCTGGACCCATGTGCGCAATCGTAAAACAAGCCTAGCACATACTTTCTCCCTGTCATACCTGTTATTTGATTGGGCGGATATTTAATACATGACGGCCAATGGAACCACGGTATTTATCATAATATAATAACTATATAATACAATGAGTAATCTCAGATAAGCCGGGCCTGACTGTAGAAACCCCTGTTTGCAGCTAAATCTCAATATAATTCCATGACTTAAAGGATGGTGATAGGTGTGTGGGTAAGGATAGGTCGCTATAGCACAACTCTGATATTGATCTGTATACGTACATGTGCATGACCATTCGGTTCTACAGTAAACTACGGTTATAACGAACACGCTTATAACGAACTGACGGATATAACGAACTTACTTTTTTGGTCCCGACTATTTGCTGTAGTTATGCTGTATCCTTATAACGAACTACGGTTATAACGAACTCTAATTAGTAGTCCCCTTGAGTTCGTTATATCCGTACTTTACTGTACTTGTATCCTTAACTGTATACATTACCGACTTTCTTCACACGAGACTGCCTGTTTGTTGTTTGTTTGTTTGTTTGTTTGTTTGTTGTTTGACGCCGCACTCAGCAATATTCCAGCCACATGACGGCGGTCTGTAAATAATCGAGTCTGGACCAGATAATCCAGTGATTGACATCATGACGTCCACGCGATTGGGGTCGATGAAATGCATCAACCAAGTCAGCGAGCCTGACCACCCGATCCCGTTAGTCGCCTCGCACGACAAGCATAGTCGCCTTTTACGGCAAGAATGGGTTGCTGAAGATCTATTTTACTCCGGATCTTCACGGGTTTGTTGAACATACGGAGTCCGATTGATCATCTATAACATTTTCGAATTCATCTTTAAGATATTATAATCCCACAACATTTCTTCATTCTTCGCGCTGTATCAAATACAAAGGACACGATATTAACGTTGTTTGTTCACAAAATCGATTACATAAATTACAAAAAAAAAGATAAAGATAACTTGTTTGATAGAAACGTTGTGTCTATCTTGTCAAGATAAAGATAAGATAATATTATATTTGCGTGTCACGCAGTATAAAAAGATACATTCCAAGTACATCATGGTTACTTGACGGAATGTGGGTTTAGCACTCCCTACTTAATGCAGAGAATGCCCGTTGTCCATGCACCAGCGTGCGATATTTCGAAACTTGCAGATTAACTTACCCCGTGAATGAATTATGTAACTTCCACGACATCGGCCCACGAGGATTCATTCACACGGGTAGGATAATCCGCCATTCCGCGCGGCTTAGTCTCTAAATCTGCCCCCATGAATGGATGACGCGGTCCCGCTTACCCCATTCAATCACAGAGTGCTCGTTGGTTTGATCACGGGCTTGATGCGAAGGAGACTATTTCACGGCCATAATTATTGAAAGTGAGCTAAAGAATTTACCATGATTAGGACTTTCTTAACTTTATGATCATTGCTAATTATATATACAAGGATTTATATAATACATGCAGCTGTAAACGTTTTTAATTAATTAACCCATTTTGTCCTAGCCAGCTGTCAGCCAGGGTCAGGCTGCCCTACATTTAATTTGTGTCCTTGTTCCCACTGACAAGATCACAAATAACATAACAATTATGTGTACACATTGCAACCATACTTGCTGTTAAAGGCGACTATGCTTGTCGTCAGAGGCGACTAAGGGGAACTTGGGGGTAGGGGTGGGGGTGGGGGTGGGGGTGGGGGTGGGGTTGGGGTGGGGTTTGTCAGGCTCGCTGACTTGGTCGATGCATGTCATCGTATCCCAATTACGTGTATCGATGCTCATGGTGCCAGTCACTGGATTGTCTGGTCCACACTCGATTTATTTCGATCCTATTTCTGATCTGTTCTGTAATAATTCACATTTCTGACGTAATGTGACATATTTAATCTTTAATACTACATATCTGTTCTGTAATAATTCACATTTCTGCCGTAATGTGACATATTTATTCTTTAATTCTACATATCTGTTCTGTAATACTTGCTATTTCTGCCGTAATGTGACATATTTATTCTGTGATACTACATATTTGTTCTGTAATACTTCCTATTTCTGCCGTAATGTGACATATGTTTTCTGTGATACTACATATTTGTTCTGTAATACTTCCTATTTCTGACGTAATGTGACATATGTTTTCTGTAATACTACATATCTGTTCTTTACTACTTCTTAATTCTGACGTAATGTGACATATTTATTCTGTAATTCCACATATCTGTTCTGTAATTATTCATATTTCTGACGTAAAGTGACATATTAATTCTGTAATACTACATATCTGTTCTGTATATCAGCTGATATCACACATATCACAGCTGTTATTCGACACACACACATGTATGTTGTGACAGCAATTTACATCACGCATGCAATAAGAACCAGGGTGTCCTCCCATTAGTTAGACGTCCCAATAGTTAGACAGCTTATAACAACACTTTAAACGGTTGAGTGCACTCTAATCTTTATGCTTGTTACCTCAGACTTTAAAATGGAATAGTCCAGATAAGATCTGACAAACAAAGCAAAGTAGCTTTAAATAGATACTTTAATATTATACTTAACATTTAATGACACTTAACATTTGATAAATTTTATACAGTTTGTAACAACACTTTGTGACAGATTTTGGTAATGAACACTTTACATTTAATAACTGTTACAGTTTATTTATCACCGACAGTCGTACATTTCTCATTGCACGTCTTGACGACACATCTCCAATGTGTGCAGGTTTGCCTCTCGCGGTTTCTGTTGTAAATATATCCATCTAATATCAACTGCTTACTTCCACGCCGAGAGGTGATTTACTCTACTTTCCTTAAACCAGTCATATCGATACTGATAATGATACGTACCCCAATATCATATTTATGTGTTTGATAAGTAGATAATATAAACTCAACTCCTTCAACTGATCATACAGTAAGACAATCAAGCTACTCCATAGTTTACATAGGAAATCTGCCTATTGAACCTGTACTTAGAGTAAGGTAATTTAGGTTAATTAAACGAAATTGTAACATATATACTCCCTAAACTGTGAGTCCCCTATCCCTACGCAGTACTTTAATCTAATAAGGACTGATCCATTACACCTGTAGGTATATTCCCTCTTTGCCTAAATAAAAATGTCTAACTAATGGGACGTCTAACTAATGGGACGTCTAACTAATGGGATATAACCAGAACCAGTACATCCGTGAAAACAGTGAATCTACATAGAGACGTCGCTCTATGCTGTAAACTAGAAGCTGTTATCCATAAAGTTGTACGTTGTCTCGCGTTCTTGTTTCTCACCTTCAACTCGCAGAGCAACAAACCTCACTCACTCAACTTTTGTTATCGCATCCTGTCCACTCCGAAACTGTGGTGTGATATCTATGAATGGATTGACAAGGACTGGCCTGATCTAGATGACTCAGCCGAATCTAATCTTAATGTAAAAAAATAGTCCCGAGGAACAACTGTCGCTTCTCGACGAGATGCAATGGTGTGACCTAACCACCAAGATAAACCTCCGCACGTTGGGTGCCTTGACCCACAGCATGCTTGCGACCTGTGTATGAATATGATGTAACAGAGAGAGTTCACTCTGAAACCAACACAACCTGAACCAATCTGACATCACAGAAGCAATCACTGAGTTATATGGCTACACCCATTACTGGTTAATGACCGACTGCCCGCTGCATGACTGCCAGAACACACCTTTTTTCTGGTACTTAAAACTTACTTTTTGACATGAAGTTTATTAATGATATAAATATTTACCTTTACGGGGGGTTAAACCCTGTTACGTTGAATATTAATTTAACAGGGCCACAAACGTACCTCAAACGGTGTATGTTTCACATCGCCATTGTTTTTAACATGTCATTGTTAAAACGGGCGTCAAACAGCGACGTGGCCGTGTATGGGAACGTCACGACTACACTACCCCTGGACATAAACGTCACGACTACACTGCCCCTGTACATAAACGTCACGACTACACGTGACCCTGTACATAAACGTCACGACCACACTGCCCCTGTACATAAACGTCACGACTACACGTGCCCCTGTACATAAACGTCACGACTACACGTGCCCCTGGACATAAACGTCACGACTACACTGCCCCTGTACATAAACGTCACGACTACACGTGCCCCTGTACATAAACGTCACGACTACACGTGCCCCTGTACATAAACGTCACGACTACACTGCCCCTGTACATAAACGTCACGACCACACTGCCCCTGGACATAAACGTCACGACGACACCCACCTCTTTCATCCCACATTCCTGCTGAGTGAGATACGTCACCATGGCAACAGGAAGAAGTAAAGTGATGCAGTAAATTAACCACCCGTTTTTAATTAATTAGTAGTGTAATATTATTTTTCAAAATTATGTTATACATTTATATACCGCAGAAACCCAGGTACTAGTATCTGCTCAATGCGGTTTTATTTGTTCCCCGACCAGTGGATTCGTTTGCATTCAAAGTTATCATTCTTAGCTCCTTGGGGAGTATACAACCCAAACTGCCTAAGGGCGCTAAAAGGTTTTCACATCCACCTCGGGTACCCATTCACTGCTAGGTGAACAGAGGCACATGCGAACCACGTTTTGACACGTGTTTTCGGGTGTATGTACGTATTCGTGTTTCAACCATCTGGCCATCTACCATCGGATGAGTGGGTTCTTTTGAGTGCACAGGGTGTATGTACTTTACACTGGGGGTAGTGACAACACTGTAAAGACACTAGCGGGATACGATCTCAGCACCTGGCGCTTGCTTGCCTGGAGCTTTTGACCGCCGATGTTTTTTTCGTGACGATGTTTTTTTTTTAAACATAAAAACTGTTGATAAACACAGCAATTGGAGAGACTGAGTTGGGTTTAACGCAACTTTGAACAGTATTTCAGTTGTTGTATGCCGTATCGGCTGAATGTGGACTGAAAGCCACTTTGGCAAAACCATCGAGCACGGGTATGGTTCTGACAAACCAAGAAACATGATCGGGGCCGGCCGGGATTCGAATCCATGTCCAGAGACTCCTGTCAAGCTTAAGGGACGCAACTCTCCACACACAGAGAATTGCGGAGTCATCGAAGCTGGGTCACACGTGCCACCTTACATCGATAAGAGCATGTAGACTTCGAAGGTGCGAGTTGCTTGTGGTCGGTGCTGTCGCTCATCACGCTTCTGACTTCGTTGTGGCCGCTCCTCCCTCACGCGTTGAATCCAGACAACTATCTATCGTGACTATCACTGATCCCTGTACAACAAGCACCAGGCTGTTCACAGGATACAGGATTTTTTGTAACAATAATCTATATATGAAACTTTAATATCACGCTTTTCGCCTAACTGTAACGTACCTAACTGTAGCGTTGACACGCACACTCTCTCTCTCTCTCTCTCTCTCTCTCTCTCTCTCTCTCTCTCTCTCTCTCTCTCTCTCTCTCTCTCTCTCTCTCTATCATGACGCAGAAGGGTGTGTGTGTTAGGGAGGGTGTGTGTGTGTGTGGGGGGGGGAGTTTGTGTGTGATCGATTGCGGATGTTCGGCTCCACAAGCGAGTGCCTGTTACCCCGACGGCGTGGATTGTTCTCACAAAATCGATCACAGTATACATGTGTGCTGCTGTCTGACAGTGATAACACTGTGATACTATAACCATGGCGATGATGACATTAAGATACTGACTACTGCCATGACGATGATGACATTAAGATACTGATTGCTGTTATGACGATGATGACATTAAGATACTGACTACAGCTGTGACGATGATGACATTAAGATACTGACTACTGCTATGACGATGATGACATTAAGATACTGACTATTGCTATGGCGATGATGACATTAAGATACTGGCTACTGCTATGACGATGATGACATTAGGATACTAAGATACTGACTACAGCAGTTAAGATGATGACATTAAGATACTGGCTACTGCTATGACGATGATGACATTAAGATATTGACTACTGCTATGTCGATGATGACATTAAGATACTGACTACTGCTATGATGACATTAAGATATTGACTACTGCTATGTCGATGATGACATTAAGATACTGACTACGGCTATGTCGATAATGACATTAGGATACTAAGATACTGACTACAGCTGTGACGATGATGAAATTAAGATACTGACTACTGCTATGACGATGATGACATTAAGATATTGACTACTGCTATGTCGATGATGACATTAAGATACTGACTACGGCTATGTCGATGATGACATTAGGATGCTAAGATACTGACTACAGCTGTGACGATGATGAAATTAAGATACTGACTACTGCTATGACGATGATGACATTAAGATATTGACTACTGCTATGTCGATGATGACGTACTTTACAGAACTCGAACTGTTCACGAGTCGTCCTGTATATAACTGTTTCTAGGTATACGGACGGTGCTATGCCGTCAGTTTGTCATGTACATGCCTAGCTTCAGTTACATGTGATTAACAAAGCGGAAGTCTATAACTCGCGTGTGGCGACATGTGTTGTCGAGATGATGCACAGTCGTGAGTGCATCGTATCAGATTGCTTGACCTGTGCGTAACACATCGATTGACAAGCACGTGATTAGGTCATATTAACCCAATTATTATAAATAATAATAATAATAATAATAATGATGATGATGATGATGATGATGATGATGATAATAATAATAATATGTGTATTTATAATGAACATATTGTTTACTAAGTTGATGCTCATAGTGCTACACTATTATTACCCAATGTGCACTTAATTTACATTCTCAGCTCCCTGGGGAGTATACAATCCAAGCTTCTTGTGAGGCACTGGAAGGTTAAATCCGATATATCCTATGATTCTACCGGGTACCCATTCACTGCTGGGTAAACAGAGGCACATTTCGAACAAAGCTGGTGTTGGGCGGGGCCGAAGCCCTGGAAAATCTCATTAGCCAAGCTGCTGAACGCTGTCACCAACTACTCTACTCTCCGCGTCCGACGTTGCTTAGCTTCACCAGTTTTGTAACTTGTGCGCTGTGCACAGTACCAGGTGCCACAACAGCTAGTTGTTCTCAACTTGTTATTTAAACATCATTGTGCTATTTATTATGGTCAGCATCACGTGATGATACGGGTTAGACTTGGTCTTCAGCAATGTCACGGTGCTGTGCTGCTGAGACTAGGGTGAGACTAGGATGAGACTAGGGTGAGAATGGGGTGAGAGTAGGGTGAGACTAGGACGAGACTAGGGTGAGATTGGGTGAGACTGGTGAGACTAGGATGAGACTAGGGTGAGACTAGGATGAGACTGGGGTGAGACTAGGGTGAGACTAGGATGAGACTGGGGTGAGACTAGGATGAGACTAGGGTGAGACTAGGGTGAGACCAGGTTGAGACTAGGGTGAGACTAGGGTGAGACTAGGATGAGACTGGGGTGAGACTAGGATGAGACTAGGGTGAGACTAGGGTGAGACTAGGATGAGACTAGGGTGAGACTAGGATGAGACTAGGATGAGACTAGGATGAGACTGGGGTGAGACTAGGATGAGACTAGGGTGAGACTAGGATGAGACTGGGGTGAGACTAGGAGGAGACTAGGATGAGACTGGGGTGAGACTAGGAGGAGACTAGAGTGAGACTAGGATGAGACTAGGGTGAGACTAGAATGAGACTAGGGTGAGACCAGGTTGAGACTAGGGTGAGACTAGGATGAGACTGGGGTGAGACTAGGAGGAGACTAGGGTGAGGCTAGAGTGAGACTAGAGTGAGACTAGGGTGAGACTAGGATGAGACTGGGGTGAGACTAGGAGGAGACTAGGGTGAGACTAGGATGAGACTAGGGTGAGACTAGGATGAGACTGGGGTGAGACTAGGAGGAGACTAGGGTGAGACTAGGATGAGACTAGGGTGAGACTAGGATGAGACTGGGGTGAGACTAGGAGGAGACTAGGGTGAGACTAGGATGAGACTAGGGTGAGACTAGGATGAGACTGGGGTGAGACTAGGAGGAGACTAGGAGGAGACTAGGATGAGACTAGGAGGAGACTGGGGTGAGACTAGGATGAGACTGGGGTGAGACTAGGAGGAGACTAGGGTGAGACTAGGATGAGACTAGGAGGAGATTAGGGTGAGACTAGGATGAGACTAGGAGGAGACTAGGGTGAGACTAGGATGAGACTGGGGTGAGACTAGGGTGAGACTAGGATGAGACTAGGGTGAGACTGGGGTGAGACTAGAATGAGACTAGGGTGAGACTAGGATGAGACTAGGGTGAGACTAGGGTGAGACTAGGATGAGACTGGGGTGAGACTAGGAGGAGACTAGGGTGAGACTAGGATGAGACTAGGGTGAGACTAGGATGAGACTGGGGTGAGACTAGGAGGAGACTAGGATGAGACTAGGATGAGACTAGGGTGAGACTATTGTGAGACTAGGATGAGACTAGGGTGAGACTGGGGTGAGACTACGGTGAGACTAGGATGAGACTAGGGTGAGACTAGGATGAGACTAGGGTGAGACTAGGGTGAGACTAGAGTGTCATTAAATAAGAACAAAGTAATAAAAGAAAAACGTGTTAACATTTCGCAGATTGTTTTATTATCAGCTTAATTATAACTAAAGAGAGGCAATCTAAAGGATCAAGACCCCACCTGACACTGACAACGATCACTGATTGATAACCTATGACAAATATAGAAGCTGACATTAGCTCAGCAACTGTATACCAGCTGTAAATTTATAGATTTCTCCACGGCCTTCGATAACGTTTGGCCCTTTTTATTAAAAACAAATGTACAGGGTAAATGTTTCCAGATCATATTTAACATGTATCAAGTCATAAAGTGGTGTGTTGTTGCTAATGGTGAAAATTCATCGTTTTTCTCTATTGATATCGGAGTTTGACAGGGGGGAAGTCTATCGCCAATTCTCTTTGCCTTGTATCTAAATGACCTTGAAGAATATCTGCAACAGAAAATATGTAAAGGTATTGATGTTATATCGGAAGATGAAGTAGTTAGAATCTGTAAAAATATTATTGTTTTGCCATATGCAGATGATACTATATATGATACTTGCAGATAACGCATGTGACCTTCAAAATAATGTGAATGTTTTTTTTATGAATATTGTAAACAATGGAAGTTGAATATTAATATTGATAAAACTAAAGTGGTTATATTTGGATCAAGAAAGAACAATAATGTGTTTAGGATAGGCGATAATGTTGTTGAAGTAGTAGATCAATTCCAGTATTTGTGTCTGTTTTTTAAAAGAACTGGAAATTTCCTAGCAGCCAAGATGTCGTTAGTAGCTCAAGCTAGAAAAGCTATGCATTTACTATATATTAGAATACGTAATCTTGACTTACCAATAGACTGCCAGCTATTATTGTTTGATGAAACAATCGTGCCTATATTAACATATGGTTCCGAAATTTGGGGATTTGGTAAACTAGATATGATAGAAAAGGTTCACACATACTTCTTAAAATATATACTAAGGGTAAAAAAGGCACACCCCACTATTTTTTATACGGAGACCTGGGAAGAACCCCTCTTACTGATTTAATTAAACAAAGAATGTTGACATATTGGCCTAAGATAATTTATGATAAACCAACGAAATTGTGTACTGTTATGTATAATGTATTATTTGCAGACTCCTCTAACCATATATGTATATAGCTGACTCGAATGTGTTAAAGGACGAGGTGATGGATAACTAAGTTAGTTTTATATGGACCCAACAATTCATGCCAAATATAAACGTATTAAAATGTGTTATTAAACAACGTATCTTTGTTCAGTTTAGCCAGAATTGGACAAGTTGGATAAACAACTCTCGCAAGGCAGTATTTTACCGAATATTTAAACATAAAATCCAGTTAGAAAATCATCTGCTGTCGCTACCCTTAAGACTCAGTATCCCGATTACTAAAATAAGATCCACAAACCATAGATTACCAATAGAAAAAGGGCGAAGGGAAAATATACCACGAGAAGACAGAATTTGTAGTCAATTTTGTAATTAATATGACTTAGCTGACGAATATCACTGTCTACTAATATGTCCTTTTCTGCATAACTTGCTTAAGTTATATATTCAAAAGAAGTACTTCACAAAACCTAGTGCGATACTACTTGATATGTTACTAAAACTGAAGGTTTATAGGAACAAAGAAAACTAGCACAGTTTGTAAAAGAAACCTTTAAGATGTTTAATTAAATTTATGAGTCTGTTGCAGTTAAATGTATAGTTGACGCACGTCTGTCTCATGTCTCGTGTCACCGTAAATCTCCATTTGTACCTTCAATATGTCATAGCTATAACCTTGAAGCGAAATAAACGTTTGTTGTTGTTGTTGTTGTTGTTGTTGTTGTTGTTGTTGTTACAAAGATAGCTAAATCAACACTCTGACAAGGCAAGACAAGACACATAGACATTCAATTTAATCGGCCATGACCAATTAACACCCGTGAGTTAATAAACCCAACGCTCTAACTAATGAGAATAACCTTGGCTTGGTTAATGAGGGAGAAATGGGCATCGAGGGTTTATCCCTAAAATACGTCTCTTGGACACACAACATAGACGAAAACGCCTAAATAACAATAAAACCTGTCAGACTAAAGTCCTTTCACTTTGCAAGGAAATTCTAGACTTCCCGAAAATCGTAAGAAAACGTACAACTTCTGGTGTATTGCATATGGCTACGTTTCGATGTAGATCCTTACATCGTTATCAAGCTGGAGTGACAACAACCAAGTGATGAGAGGTATATTCATGTATGTTTAACTTGTTGTGATAACAGCAGGTAAGAGATAACAAGTAGGACACACATAATTGTTTGAAACCAAATGTACAGTAAGAATAACAAATAGCACACAGGTGATGAAGCACACAGGTGATGAAGCACACGGGTAATGAAGCACACAGGTGATGAAGTACACAGGTGATGAAGCACACAGGTGATGAAGCACACAGGTGATGAAGCACACAGGTGATGAAGCACACGGGTGATGAAGCACACGGGTAATGAAGCACACAGGTGATGAAGCACACAGGTGATGAAGCACACAGGTGATGAAGCACACGGGTAATGAAGCACACAGGTGATGAAGCACACAGGTGATGAAGCACACGGGTAATGAAGCACACAGGTGATGAAGTACACAGGTGATGAAGCACACAGGTGATGAAGCACACAGGTGATGAAGCACACAGGTGATGAAGCACACAGCTGAAGAAGCACACGGGTGATGAAGCACACGGGTAATGAAGCACACAGGTGATGAAGCACACAGGTGATGAAGCACACAGGTGATAAAGCACACGGGTAATGAAGCACACAGGTGATGAAGCACACAGGTGATGAAGCACACGGGTAATGAAGCATACAGGTAATGAAGCACACAGGTGATGAAGCACACAGGTGATGAAGCACACGGGTAATGAAGCACACAGGTGATGAAGCACACAGGTGATGAAGCACACAGGTGATGAAGCACACGGGTAATGAAGCACACAGGCGATGAAGCACACAGGTGATGAAGCACACAGGTGATGAAGCACACAGGTGATGAAGCATACAGGTGATGAAGCACGCAGGTGATGAAGCACACAGGTGATGAAGCACACGGGTAATGAAGCACACAGGTGATGAAGCACACAGGTAATGAAGCACACAGGTGATGAAGCACACGGGTAATGAAGGACATAGGTGATGAAGCACACAGGTGATGAAGCACACAGGTGATGAAGCACACGGGTAATGAAGCACACAGGTGATGAAGCACACAGGTGATGAAGCACACGGGTAATGAAGCACACAGGTGATGAAGCACACAGGTAATGAAGCACACGGGTGATGAAGCACACGGGTGATGAAGCACACGGGTGATGAAGCACACGGGTGATGAAGCACACAGGTGATGAAGCACACAGGTGATGAAGCACACAGGTGATGAAGCACACAGGTAATGAAGCACACAGGTGATGAAGCACACAGGTGATGAAGCACACAGGTAATGAAGCACACAGGTGATGAAGCACACAGGTAATGAAGCACACAGGTGATGAAGCACACAGGTGATGAAGCACACGGGTGATGAAGCACACGGGTGATGAAGCACACGGGTGATGAAGCACACGGGTGATGAAGCACACAGGTGATGAAGCACACAGGTGATGAAGCACACAGGTGATGAAGCACACAGGTAATGAAGCACACAGGTGATGAAGCACACAGGTAATGAAGCACACAGGTGATGAAGCACACAGGTGATGAAGCACACGGGTAATGAAGCCAGAGGTACAGTCAGGATAAGGATTAAACGGATTATATAGTTGTGGCAATCTGATTTGATCCTAATTATAACCTAGTATTGCTTGATTAGATCTTCAAAGGCAGGCGAGATTTTATACCCTTGATCTCTGTTGACCGAAGATACAGGAACTTCATCCACAGAGCACCTAGACTCACGACAATACAGTGAGTGAGTTGGGTTTAACGCCGCTTTTAACAGTATTCCGGTTTTACCGCGGCGTGTCATCTTAATGTGGTAGGAAAGCCTGAAGCGATGCAGGTCTTAGACGTTTACCACTTCTGTGAAACCCACCAGCACGGGTATGGTGCTGACAAACCTAGAAACATAATCGGGGGGAACCGGGATTCGAACCCACAATCATAGGTTTCTGGCGTGCCCATGGGACGCAACTCTGCATAGCGAATCGCGGCGCCTTAGACGACTGGGCTATCCGTGCCCCCATCATACATTCCAACAACAGAATCACCCAGAATGGGTTTTTTAGTGTGGAACCCTGCGAGACAAGCCACAGCTATCACAGTCGCTCACAGTCTACATCTGTATAGGCTAAACCCATACACCTGCTGTGTTGTCACGTTACGGGAATGTGTGGCCGATTGTGAAAAGGTGTGCCTCCCAAATATGAATAAAATGACACTAGTACGCTTTTATGGGCGCTTCATGCACTTATAACCCCGTATATTTGTATGAGCCGAGAGCAGATTTTACTTCTTCTTCATATATTCTGACAACGAAACGCATAAAATTATTACTTTTATTTATATTTTATGGCTACGACGAATAATAAAAACATGTGATTTTACAAATTCTACATATATATTATTTTGAAGATATATGACAAGGATCTGTTTAACTGGCTTTCTAGAAGTTGGTGAGTAAATAAGAACGTTTGGGATAACAACATGTTTAGCGACGTTTCGATGTAGATTGTAACGCTTTCTGATTAGAAGGATGTTACATTGGTATTGGCGACAGGCTGCTGTAACAAGCTGATCCTGGTCATGAATCATGGGCAGTTTACCAGCTGCAGGTTACTCATACTGTTTGTTTCTGTGTTTGATGTGTTACTCAACATTTAGCAGTATCGATCTGTGTGACGACAGTCTGTAAATGACTAAATCGGAACAAAACAAACAAGTGATTGATTTCATACGGTGACCCGCATTCGACCGAACCCCTTCCACCCAGCTACAGGATGTCACCCCACCTCTAACACACATATCAATCGTCATCACCCCATCACTACCACCGTATTGCTATTACCGTCCCCTCACCACCACCTCATCACCACTACACCACCACCACTACACCATCATCTCATCACCACCATCTCATCAACACTACACCATCACCATCACACCATCACCAATCATCACCACCACTTCATCACCTCTACACCACCATCACTAAACCATCACCTCAACTACAACAATTTGAAGTGTACTTCGGTACTTGTGTTACTGGGGCGGTCGGGTAGCCTAGTGGTTAAAGCGTTCGCTGTCACGCCGAAGACCCGGGTTCGATTCCCGACATGGGTACAATGTGTGAAGCCCATTTCTGGTGTCCCCCGCCGTGATATTGCTGGAATATTCTAAAAGCGGCGTAAAACTATACTCACTCACTCACTCACTCACTTGTGTTACTGAAATTTCTGTAATGTTCTATGTGGGGAGGGCATGATATAGAAAGTTCTAGTAGCTCTAGTAGGTGGTACATATGCATACATCGTTTGACAAGAGCGTGTTTACGCATCTCACACATTTCATCTCACAGGCATTTTCGTCGAGTCAAGACCAGCTGTCATATGAGGATCGTTCATCATCCCCTATTCCCTGCCTAGCCCATCACGGAAACCTGACCACTGTCGCTGCTGGGTGAATATATTTTATTATCACTGACTTTTGCTATCACCACTGTGTTTTGTATTTGATCACTGACCACTGCCATCATATTATATACTGCCATTGAATATTGTACTACCACTCTATTGTCATTGTAAATGCAGTGTAGTAACTTGTATTGATTTGTATACGTAGTGAATTTTATAATATATTTGTTAAATGTATACCATTTGTTGGTTGTTTGTTGGTTTCACACAAGTTTTTTTTTACGTATAGATTTCTCGGTTAACATATTGTTTCAATTTGGGAATCGACAGGTGACAATATCAGGACTATATGGGTGTATCAACAATGAACGCTGTCTGAATCACTCATGGTAGAGATACATTTACAGGCATGAATATAGTGGGCATCGCGTGATTGATAGTGATCCCAATGTGAAAGTTATGTGCGTTTGAAAGAATTTTTCCGCTGTGTTTGGTTTCTAATATAGTAGAACTCGGCTCAGGATATTAATAAACATTAAATATGCGTTATAAATATATAACGTCAACGCCGGAGACTAACCAGTCTCGATTATCTGACGAAACAGATTCCATTGGGCGTACAAGGCAAAATGGTAGTGAAAAATATATGAATGGATCACTGAAAATAAGAGATGACACGAAGTCTGAGCAAAAGAAGTTTAAATTTACTCTGCTCTACCGGTAGCGCCCGCGCCCAAAATTATTGACAAAATATGGACTTTTGAAAGGACACTTGACAGCCATCTTGTATTTGTGGTGGTGTAACATTGTTGTTATCTCATTTACCCCAAGGCGGCCGACAATGCGAATCTCTTGGTTTGTTGTATCATCAGATTCACTTTCGTGCTTCCCGATTTCTACAGTCAAGGGAGACAACTCCTGGAGTACGCGTTACCCACAGACGCATGCAATGTTATAATGACGATAAGCTCGCCAAATGTGGCATAGAATTCAAATCTGTTTCATCAACAGAAGGTGAGACGGTAAGCCTAGTTGTCTCAGGGATAAAATCTAACTGCGTATGTTCAGCAAGCATCTGTGATATCTGAGGCAGACATTTAGGCAACAAACACGACACCCCTGTTACGGAGCAGTAATCAATGACGACAATTCTGCTGCTATTCCGCAGTGTCGTCTCTGTCTCGTTGTAAACTCACCACCCACCACAATGTGCGAATGTGGCCCAAGAAACAACTCAGAGTAATAATAGGCATCGGGAGGCCCTGACCGGTATATTCTGCAACAAAATGGCCTATTATACAATAGGCATCAAGAGGCCCTGTGTGGTATATTCTGAAAGAGGCATCGAGAGGTCCTTTATGGTATATTCAGCAATAGGCATCGGAAGGCGACGGATAGTATATTCAGCAAGAGGCATCGAAAGGCCAGGGATAGTATATTCAGCAATAGGCATCGAAAGGCCAGGGATAGTATATTCAGCAATAGGCATCGAAAAGCCAGGGATAGTACTAGTATATTCAGCAATAGGCATCGAAAGGCCAGGGATAGTATATTCAGCAATAGGCATCGAAAGGCCAGGGATAGTATATTCAGCAATAGGCATCGAAATGCCACGGATAGTATATTCAGCAATAGGCATCGAAAGGCCACGGATATTATATTCAGCAATAGGCACCGAGAGGCGATGGATGGCATATTCTGCAAAATGCCATAAATGGTTTGTCTACAAATGAGAGAACATGAATGATTAGTCTACAATAGAGAGACATGATTGATTAGTCTACAATAGAGAGAACATGAATGATCAGCCTGCAATAGAGACAACATGAATGATTAGCCTGCAATAGAGAGAACACGAATGATTAGTCTACAATAGAGAGAACACGAATGATTAGTCTAAAATAGAGAGAACATGAATGATTAGTCTACAATAGAGAGAACACGAATGATTTGTCTACAATAGAGAGAACACGAATGATTAGTCTACAATAGAGAGAACACGAATGATTAGTCTACAATAGAGAGAACACGAATGATTAGTCTACAATAGTGAGAACACGAATGATTGGCCTACAACAAGAGAGAACAAGATTTTTTAGTCTACAATAGAGAGAACACGAATGATTAGTCTACAATAGAGAGAACACTAATGATTAGTCTACAATAGAGAGAACACGAATGATCAGTCTACAATAGAGAGAACACGAATGATTAGTCTACAATAGAGAGAACACGAATAATAAGTCTACAATAGAGAGAACACGAATGATTAGTCTACAATAGAGAGAACACGAATGATTGGCCTACAACAAGAGAGAACAAGATTTTTTAGTCTACAATAGAGAGAACACGAATGATTAGTCTACAATAGAGAGAACACGAATGCTTAGTCTACAATAGAGAACACGAATGATTTGTCTACAATAGAGAGGACACGAATGATTAGTCTACAATAGAGAGAACACGAATGATTAGTCTACAAGAGAGAGAACATGAATGATTAGTCTACAATAGAGAGAACACGAATGATTAGTCTACAATAGAGAGAACACGAATGATAAGTCTACAATTGAGAGAACACGAATGATTAGTCTACAATAGAGAGAACACGAATGATTGGCCTACAACAAGAGAGAACAAGATTTTTTAGTCTACAATAGAGAGAACATGAATGATTAGTGTACAATAGAGAGAACACGAATGATTAGTCTACAATAGAGAGAACATGAATGATTTGTCTACAATAGAGAGAACACGAATGATTAGTCTGCGATAGAGAGAACACGAATGCTATGTCTACAATAGAGAGAACACGAATGATTAGTCTACAATAGAGAACACGAATGATTTGTCTACAATAGAGAGGACACGAATGATTAGTCTACAATAGAGAGAACACGAATGATTAGTCTACAATAGAGAGAACACGAATGATAAGTCTACAATAGAGAGAACACGAATGATTAGTCTACAATAGAGAGAACACGAATGATTAGTCTACAACAAGAGAGAACAAGATTTTTTAGTCTACAATAGAGAGAACACGGATGATTAGTCTACAATAGAGAGAACACGAATGATTAGTCTACAATAGAGAGAACACGAATGATTGGCCTACAACAAGAGAGAACAAGATGTTTTAGTCTAAATTAGAGAGAACACGAATGATTAGTCTACAATAGAGAGGACATGAATGATTAGTCTACAATAGAGAGAACACGAATGATTAGTCTACAATAGAGAACATGAATGATTAGCCTGCAATACGCTTCTAAAGGCCATGGGTGGTTGGTCTGAAATGGGAATGGAGAGGCCATGGAGGTTGAGTCTGCGATCACATCTTAATGCCATGGGTCTGCGAATGGTCAGCAATAGGCAACAGGAGGCCATGGGTTGTCCGCAGTGGAATCACCTGTCCATAGCATAACGTCATAACAGCGACCTAGACCTCTCAGAAATTACGTATAAAACTGAACGGGTTATCATCGACTAGAGAGAATTAAGCCTCAAAGTCATGTGATGCACACGAAAACGAATTCCTGTCCATAATTCAGGTCGGCGGTATCACACGTATCCGCTGATAGCATTGCAACCTGTATCTCCCATGGAGAGAGTTATCCAGTTTGCGACCGACGCAGGCGCGGCGAGATGATCGATAAAACAGCCGTTATAACACAGGTCCTGATCACTGGGCCAAGGACGGATACAGACAACCTCCACTGTCTTGTGGCATGTGGTTCTGTGGCCGCTTCAACGCAGATGTCTGTAGCGGATAGCCCTGGGGATAGATCCTACCATGCAGACAGTGTGTCAGAGATCATACCATACAGGTAGTGTGTCAGAGATCATACAATGCAGACAGTGTGTCAGAGATCATACCATGCAGGTAGTGTGTCAGAGATCATACCATGCTAGCAGTGTGTCAGAGATCATACCATGCAGGTAGTGTGTCAGAGATCATACCATGCTAGCAGTGTGTCAGAGATCATACCATGCAAGTAGTGTGTCAGAGATCATGCCATGCTAGCAGTGTGTCAGAGATCATACCATGCAGGTATTGTGTCAGAGATCATACCATGCAGATAGTGTGTCAGAGATCATACCATGCAGGTAGTGTGTCAGAGATCATACCATGCAGATAGTGTGTCAGAGATCATATCATGCAGGTAGTGTGTCAGAGATCATACCATGCAGATTGTGTATCAGATATCATACCATGCAGGTATTGTGTCAGAGATCATACCATGCAGGTAGTGTGTCAGAGATCATACCATGCAGGTAGTGTGTCAGAGATCATACCATGCAGGTAGTGTGTCAGAGATCATACCATGCAGGTAGTGTGTCAGAGATCATACCATACAGGTAGTGTGTCAGAGATCATACCATACAGGTAGTGTGTCAGAGATTTTACCATGCAGATAGTATGTCAGATATAATACCATGCAGATAGTGTGTCAGAGATCATACCATGCAGATAGTGTGTCAGAGATCATACCATACAGGTAGTGTGTCAGAGATCATACCATACAGGCAGTGTGTCAGAGATCATACCATACAGGCAGTGTGTCAGAGATTAGCGATAGTAGTAGCAGTAGTAATAATAGTAGTAATAGTAATAGTAGTAGAAATGTAGTAGTAGTGGTAGTGGTTTAGTTGTATTAGTTGTAGTAGTAGTAGTAGTAGTAGTAGTAGTAGTAGTAGTAGTTGTTGTAGTAATAGTAGTGGTAGTAGTAGTTGTAGTAATCGTAGAGGTAGTCGTTGTTGTAGTTGTCGTAGCAATAGCAGTAGTAGTAGTTGTTGTAGTGGTTGTAGTTGTAGTAGTAGGAGTAGTAATTGTAATAATAATAGTAGTAATAGTAGTAATAGTAGTAGAAATGTAGTAGTAGTGGTTGTAGTTGTAGTTGTAGTTGAAGCTGAAGCGATAGTAGTAGTAGTAATCGTAGTAGTAGTCGTAGTTGTCGTAGCAATAGCAGTAGTACTAGTTGTTGTTGTAGTAGTTGTAGTTGAAAATGTAGCGAGCGATAGTAGTAGCAGTAGTAGTAGTAATTATTATAGTAGTAATAGTAATAGTAGTAGAAATGTAGTAGCAGTGGTAGTAGTTGTAGTTGTAGTAGTTGTTGTAGTAGTTGTAGTTGAAGTTGTAGCGATAGTAGTAGTAGTAGTGGTAGTTGTAGTTGAAGTTGTAGCGAGCGATAGTAGTAGCAGTAGTAGTAGTAGTAATAATAGTAGTAATAGTAGTAGAAATGTAGCAGTAGTGGTAGTAGTTGTAGTTGAAGTTGTAGCAATAGTAGTAGTAGTAGTAGTGGTAGTAGTAGTTGTAGTAATCGTAGTTGTAGTCGTAGTTGAAGTTGTAGCGATAGTAGTAGTAGTAGTAGTAGTAGTAGTAGTAGTAGTAGTAGTAGTAGTAGTAGTGGAAATGTAGTAGTAGTAGTAGTAGTGGTAGTAGCAGAAGCAGTTGTTGTTGTAGTAGTAGTTGTAGCGATAGTAGTAGTAGTAGTAGTAGTACTAGTAGTAGTAGTAGTAGTAATGGTAGTAGAAGTTGTTGTTGTTGTTGTTGAAATGTGGTTTTATCCGGTTGTAGATGCTCATGTCACAACAGTTCCTCCTCCAACATCTTTCATCGATACTTTATGTCCATCAAAAAACATAGATTCATGACACATGTGTTTGTTTGCTGTTGCCACGTGTAAAGAAAAACAACACCGCTTTCACTGTGCATCGGACTGGAACGACTTGGCCTGGCTTCACGTGACTTGATTGAAGCTGATCCTTGAACCAGTGGGCGTGAGTGCGTGTGTGCAGCGTGGACGTCGAGTGGGTGAACGTTACTACACAACTCAGCGACGCGAAGGATCACTTAATATCAACAGTCTACGGTGTAATCCTGATCCTTGTAATAGTGTGTTGACCTCTGTATAACGCACACCAGTTAACACGGACCCTTATATAACCGCAATAATACCGCCTACCTCTGGTTCAGCGTGACCCGTGTAGATCAACATAAATACCATTAGGAAATAACAGTCGCATACATTAGGTCAGGAACAGAGTCAAGGGTCACGTACGTATCCAGCCTCCCAGTGTATTTGTTGTGGTGGTGTGGATAGGTGGATAGAGGATATGATTGTTTATGATTGTGTGTGTTTGTGTGTGTTTGTGTGTGTGTGTGTGTGTGTGTGTGTGCGTGCGTGCGTGCGTGTGTGTGTCTGGAGGAGAGTAGGCTGAATGGGTGTGTCTGTTATCTGAGGGAGGTATGTGTGTAGTCGAAGGGTGAGTGTGTAGTTGAAGCATGTGTGTGTGTGTGTGTGTGTGTGTGTGTGTGTGTGTGTGTGTGTGTGTGTGTGTGTGTGTGTGTGTGTGTGTGTGGAGGAGAGTAGGCTGAATGGGTGTGTCTGTTATCTGAGGGAGGTATGTGTGTAGTCGAAGGGTGAGTGTGTAGTTGAAGCATGTGTGTCAATGTGTGTGTGTGTGTGTGTGTGTGTGGCCTAAGGGTGAATGTGGAAGGATAAAGGGGTAGTTTTGCAAGGGGTGGGTGTGTATGTTCTTGCGTGTGCGCGTGTGTGGTTTAAGGGCGCGTGTGTAGGCTTACATGCGTGCGTGTGTGGCTGCTTGTGTGTGTACGTGGCGTGGCAGGAAAGTTACAGCTCACGGTGCCTCTATTCTCTCGGTACACGTGGTGAGTGCGTGCACCGCCCACGCAGAGGTAAACGCGCATGCAGGGGAAGGGGTTATTGTCAGGCCATAAGGAAGTATGAAGGTCGCTACAATACTGCAAGTGTTGTGGATCCCTGAATTCATACATTCCGAGCAGTCCCGAGTCGGGCGAAGACACACGACACACATTGTGATCTCTCTGACTCTCTGACGTCAAGCACAGCGATAAGACTGACATGTCTAGTCTCTGAACTGAACATATCTTACAGAAAAAACAGTTGTTAAATTATCTTAATAGAAACAAGGAGCCCAGAGACTTTCTTCATTCTGATGCTGCAGTAATCTAGACTTGCCCACTAATATAGACTTGCATCGATTTTATAGGATATATTTGTTTCAGGGGATTTATAAGTACTATTAGTAAAATCATTACGATTTACGTGATTAGATGAACAGTGAGAGTGACAAGTGTAACAGTGTGTATTCTATAACATGTAGGAGACACGTGAAGCAGGGTGTATTCTATAACATGTAGGAGACACGTGAAGCAGGGTGTACACTTTAACACGTAGGAGACACTTGAAGCAGGGTGTACTCTATAACACGTAGGAGACACTTGAGCCAGGGTGTATTCTATAACATGTAGGAGACACGTGTAACAGGGTGTATTCTATAACATGTAGGACACACTTGAAGAAGGGTGTACTCTATAACATGTAGGAGACACGCGAAGCAGGGTGTACTCTATAACACGTAGGAGACACTTGAAGAAGGGTGTACTCTATAACATGTAGGAGACACTTGAAGCAGGGTGTACCCTACAACGTGTATGAGACACTTGAAGAAGGGTGTACTCTATAACATGTAGAAGACACGTGAAGCAGGGTGTATTCTATAACATGTAGGAGACACATGTAACAGTGTGTATTCTATAACAGGTAGGAGACACATGAAGAAGGGTGTACTCGATAACATGTAGGAGACACTTGAAGCAGGGTGTACTCTATAACATGTAGGAGACACTTGAAGAAGGGTGTACTCTATAACATGTAGGAGACACGTGTAGCAGGGTGTATTCTATAATATGTAGGAGACACGTGAAGCAGGGTGTATTCTATAACATGAAGGAGACACATGTAACAGTGTGTATTCTATAACATGTAGGAGACACATGTAACAGTGTGTATTCTATAACAGGTAGGAGACACATGAAGAAGGGTGTACTCGATAACATGTAGGAGACACTTGAAGCAGGGTGTACTCTATAACATGTAGGAGACACTTGAAGAAGGGTGTACTCTATAACATGTAGGAGACACGTGTAGCAGGGTGTATTCTATAATATGTAGGAGACACGTGAAGCAGGGTGTATTCTATAACATGAAGGAGACACGTGTAACAGTGTGTATTCTATAACATGTAGGAGACACTTGAAGCAGGGTGTACTCTATAACATGTAGGAGACACGTGTAGCAGGGTGTATTCTATAACATGAAGGACACACTTGAAGCAGGGTGTACCCTATTCCATGTAAGAGACATTTGAAGCAGGGTGTAGCCTATAACGTGTAGGAGACACTTGAAGCAGGGTGTACTCTATAACATGTAGGAGACACGTGAAGCAGGTTGTACTCTATAACATGTAGGAGACACTTGAAGCAGGGTGTACTCTATAACATGTAGGAGACACTTGAAGAAGGGTGTACTCTTTAACATGTAGGAGACACATGTAGCAGTGTGTATTCTATAACATGTAGGAGACACGTGACGCAGGGTGTACCCTATAACACGTAGGAGACACTTGAAGAAGGGTGTACTCTATAACATGTAGGAGACACGTGGAGCAGGGTGTATTCTATAACATGTAGGAGACACTTGAAGCAGGGTTTACTCTATAACATGTAGGAGACACTTGAAGCAGGGTTTACTCTATAACATGTAGGAGACACGTGGAGCAGGGTGTATTCTATACCATGTAGGAGACACGTGTAGCAGGGTGTATTCTATACCATGTAGGAGACACGTGTAGCAGTGTGTATTCTATAACATGTAGGAGACACGTGTAACAGTGTGTAGTCTATAACACGTAGGAGACATGTGAAGGAGGGTGTACTCTATAACATGTAGGAGGCACTTGAAGCAGGATGTATTCTATAACATGTAGGAGACACGTGTAGCAGTGTGTATTGTATAACATGTAGGAGACACATGTAGCAGGGTGTATTGTATAACATGTAGGAGACACGTGTAGCAGGGTGTATTGTATAACATGTGGGAGACACTTGTAGCAGGGTGTATTGTATAACATGTAGGAGACACGTGTAGTAGTATGTATTGTATAACATGTAGGAGACACGTGTAGCAGGGTGTATTGTATAACATGTAGGAGACACGTGTAGCAGTGTGTATTCTATAACATGTAGGAGACACGTGAAGCAGGGTGTACTCTATAACATGTAGGAGACACGTGAAGCAGGGTGTACTCTATAACATGTAGGAGACACGTGAAGCAGGATGTATTCTATAACATGAAGGAGACACTTGAAGTAGGATGTATTCTATAACATGTAGGAGACACTTGAAGCAGGGTGTATTCTATAACATGTAGGAGACACTTGAAGCAGGGTGTATTCTATAACATGTAGGAGACACTTGAAGCAGGGTGTATTCTATAACATGTAGGAGACACTTGAAGCAGGGTGTATTCTATAACATGTAGGAGACACTTGAATAGCATGAATAGCGAGGATTCGTCGACTCCCTGCCTCCTGCCAAGTTTGTCCTGACATTCGCAACTGCGTTCACCTTTGTCTGTACGTCTGACGTCGCGTGTACTTGCAGGTTGACAATCGGCCACGATGTCGTTCTTGGGCATACGCGGATTGGGTCGCAGTGGCTCTCTGAACAAATATAGTATTTATCAACATTGTTCTTTTTACTTTTATCAACATCTGAGAAAAACAATCATGTGATATTTGTGTAGGTATATATTTAATTGTTTTCGGCGTTTGTTGGGAAAAGCTTCGCTTCAGATAGCTCTCTGGTACTATTTACGTAATGGGGGAATCGGTGCTAAAAATAAGCTGTGGTATATATAATATACTTATTCGCGCGGCGGCTTTTCAATGTGGAGATTACAACGCGGAACTGAAACCCGGCCTCCGGGCAACAGGTGCGTGAACCTGTGACGACATAGGGGAATCCCTACACTCAGCCAATCGGCTTCCCGCTTCCAATCTGGGATTCGTAACCACTCGTCCATTTCCGTAACATGATCATCCCTGGGTAATGCCGAATGGCGAGCCCCAGCCAACGTTCATTCAACCCGGGAACAAGCTGAGAGGATTGAAGGAAAGGGACTGATTGACTGAGTGAGTGAATGATATTTTGCGCATCACTCTGCAATATTTTAGCAACATAACACGCGTGTGTAAAGATCACTTTAGTGGTGAAATAATTCCGACATGACTTTTAATATACATTTTCATTTTTAATAAATGTGATTGTGTAAAAAAATCAAGTTTGGAACCAAGGAACCAGATGTCGATAGTGTGAGCAGGATGAAGGTGCCAACCCACCTCCCACATCCTCAATGGTTCAGGCCCACCACGCCTATTGGTCTTGGCCTTCCCGTGTAAGAACCCGTATTGTTTGTTTGTTGTTTAACGCCGCAAATCCACAATATTCCAGCTATATGACGGCGGTCTGTAAATAATCGAGTCTGGACCAGACAATTCAGTGATTGATATCATGAGCATCGATACACGCAGTTGGGATACGATGACATGCATCAACCAAGTCAGCGAGCCTGACCACCCGATCCCGTTAGTCGCCTCTTGCGACAAGCGTAGTCGCCTTTTCGGGAAAGCATGTGTTGCTGAAGACCTATTCCAACCCGGACCTTCACGGGTTCGTGAGTCGTATCAGTATACACACCTGGTACAGGTATATTAGACTGGGGTTTTCACATAGAATGCATGGCCATGCCACTCATTGCCAGAAGTAACGACGAATCGCGGGGATATCTCAGGGTGATATTGGAATGGCCCCAATCAGCCACCATAGTTATTGAGTATTTCTTGGATGAGACTTTTGTGTGGAACTGGCGGTTTATGACGAAGGTTTCAATTTATATCGTAATACAAATATTATCGGTAAGTTTCTACAACAACCTCCCACGTGTCAGACACTTCGAAAACAATCAAACGACGGATGGCGCTGCATGCTGCCATGGCAACCGACCCACCATTTTAGTAGAATGAACAACGTTTTTGATAAAATCGTAATTGGAGACAAATATTCAACACATTTGCGCCTGAAACAAAATAAGAATATTTGAAACGGTTCTAGGTTATCAAGCAAACAATCAGTTAGCGGCACTCTGACAGTCCCTTTAGACTAACGTTTAGTCTCTGAAATCTTATATTACACAATATCCTTCTTGACTCTAAAAATAAAAACAATTCCCTATGTGGAATAGAGCTAGCTTGAGCTGGCTAAACTTGCTTTTGTATGCATTTCTAGGTTGTTTTTTTTCATAAAATAAATATATTCCACGGTTATGGTGCAGGACTAATATTGTCCCTTATAAACGTTTGTATTGGCACTACAGATATATAATGCTTCTGGCAAATCAAGCTACACACGTTCAAATTAAAACGATTCATTTCACCCTCATCGTTGCACAGGGGCGGTCGGGTAGCCTTATGGTTAAAGCGTTCGCACGTCACGCCGAAAGCCATGGTTCGATTCCCCACATGGGTACAAGTGTGATGCCCATTTCTAGTGTCCCGCGCCATGATATAGCTGTAATATTGCTAAAGGCGGCGTAAAACCATACTCACTCACTCATCGTAGTCCGAAAGACGATGATGAGTCAGACTGGTTCTATTCAGCATCACGCAACTGCTCACCTCGACAGTGGGCATGGCTGATTCAGATTACACCGAAACAATGTCAAGAATTTCATTAGCCTTGTTAAAAGACATGGTCGCTTGTTGTTTCTGGTCGTGTCCACTTTGAGTCCCATTTGTATTGACGCAGGGCGTCGATCTGAGCGTCACCAGCTACGCCAACACAGGACAGAATTCAGTTACAACTCGAGACGGGTTTTTTCCGGTAGGTTTATTATTTGTACAAATTCTCTATTGTTACATGTGTCATTAGAAGGCAATGCCTACATGTAGTTATCATTTTGACTTCACAACTTGAAACCATTTTGGGAACAGATTTCAGGGTTCGCGGTTCGATGAACGAACCATCCAGCGTTATATATTCTTTGTTGTTTAACGCTGCACTCAGCAATGTTACAGCTATATCACGACGGACAGTAAATACTCGAGTCTGGACCAGACAATCCAGTGCTTAACATCAAGAGCATTGATCAACGCAATTGGGATACGATGACATGTAGACTAACATCTAGTCTCTGACATGAACATATCGTACAGAAAAACCAGTTGTTCAGTTATCTTAATAAACATATGATAAAAGGGAGCCCAGTGACTCTCTTCATTTTCATATTCTAGACTTGCCAAACATTATAGACTTGCATGGACTGTATTTGATATATATTTGTATCAGGGTCTGTAAGACAGTCTAGATGACATCAACTAAAGTCAGCGAGTCTGACCACCCGATCCCGTTAGTCGCCTCTGACGACAAGCATAGTCGTCCCTCACAGCAAGCATGGCATGTACAGCGTATGTATGTCGGATTCGGAAAACAGAAACTCCAATTTTTTTATACAAACTGACATATGACCAGGTAGAATGTTGTAATATATTTTTAGTGTTTCCATCTGAAAGAGCCGTGGGCCTGACCTTGGTCATATGGACGGACAGAAAATACATTAGTTAAGTGGCGCATGTTAAATGTCCACAGATACACGCTGACTATGTGCAGAATATGATTAACACTCAGCCACAGTTCGGATTATGAAACACTGTTTGCTATAATTATCAAGACGCCACTGCGGCCTAAAACACAACCGCGTCATCCGTATCAAATACATCACCATCGAATTACCATTTCTTGTCTGTCTTAGCCACCATCCAACATAGGGGCATGCCTTCTTTTACCGGACGGTTTAAATACATGTATATGACAAAGACATAATATATATATATATACACACACAGAGAGAGAGAGAGAGAGAGAGAGAGAGAGAGAGAGAGAGAGAGAGAGAGAGAGAGAGAGAGAGAGAGAGAGATAATAAAATATAATATATAACGGTCACTTACATTTTATTCCTCCTAGAAATCAGAACTTCAGTTTGAATCGCATGTCCAAAATTATAATGTACTTAATTACAGAAAGGCCTGGTTAAAATATAGAAGTGGATATATAATACTGTTCTACTGGTGTTAAAAACGTACGTGAAGGTCAACGTAATGGCGCTGATGAAGACTCTCTCTGCTCGCACTGTAAATGTCTAGATGATGAAAAGCACGTTTGTTTTGTCTGTCCTCTGTACACCGATGCACGTACTCATTGTAAAATTTTAACAAAAAACCAAGCCCTCGCTTATTTGATGTCTATAATTAATTGTGAAATACTTGAGAATATATTTCAACTGTCAAAATATATGTATTGTATTTAAAATAAGAACGGAAATGAAATGTTATCCAATACCATGATACATGAGCAATGTAATATAACTGTAACATATACATGTATGTAATATGGGTCATATGGCCTTAATTTAAAACAAAAAACTGAATTTAATTTAATTGAAAATATAAACGTGTTGTGAGGTCGGAATTAAACTTCATTCAGCTACTTCGCACGAGCGTTAGCTACCTGAAATACACAATATTTCAATGCACAATATAGTAATGTCTAAAGCCAGGGCCTCTTCGTGTAAAAAACATCTTGAAAGCAATCATTATTTTGTGTAGATATGTAAATTATATTGGAGACGTTCGCAGTCGCGTCATTCAACATGATGTGGCTCTACATGGTCACAGAACGGACACAGTGGATGTTTGTTTATGATAAGATAAGGGCGTTGAGGGCGTTGCTATGGCCTGAATCAGTGTGAAGATGACCCGTCTTACGGAGCTGCAGATATCACTACCACTTAATGGTTTGTTCTTGGTTTTTTTAAATTGTCGTTCGCCATTGCACACTGAATCCTGTTGCAATATACTGACGGTTAAAAGATAAGAAACCCAACATCTAGATGGACCATGCTACTGTGGGTGGAGGGGGGTCGGGATGTGTGTGTGTGTGTGTGGATGTGTGTGTGTGTGGGGGGGGGGGGGGGAGGGGGGGGCTGATGTCACAGAGGAAATGAACAAGCTCGTTTGGTGAGTATAGTGAGTGAGTGAATATGGTTTTACGCCGCTTTAAGCAATATTCCAGCAATATCACGGGGGACACCAGAAATGGGCTTCACACAATGTACCCATGTCGGGAATCGAACCCGGGTCTTCGGCGTGATGAGCGAACGCTTTAACCACTAGGCTACCCGACCGCCCCTGGTGAGTATAGACAAGTCGTGTATTTTTTGTGGAACGCGCATAATGTGTGTGAGTTTATTTTGTTGTGAATAGACAACTCAACGACTCCAGCGTAGTCCAAAGTGTTTCAGGGTTATGTTTTTATCAAATACTGAACACCTGCTCCTACAGACCTGGATTTCGTCATGTACTTTTCATTTCTATATATGTGCATCTGCATGTTTAGATCGATCAAGTTGTTGGTGCACTTTCCAGCATGCAGGTGAAAGTGTATCCAATATTGATCACATTTGTATTAGCGTGAACAGGTTGACGTGTCGGGGATGGTGTACGTGCCTGCCTTGGAGGAGCGTGTTGTTGATAGCATACTGACCCAGTGCGCGGCGACGTACGTGCAGTTCATCGCGAAGGGGTGCATGCACACTTCCTTGCTCAAAACTTACGTAGGTCTTATCACAAACTATAACAATCCGACAAGATATAATTCCTTCAAAATGAGCGATTGTGAGTGAATGAATGTCGCTGTCTGAATGTTAATTGTCTAGTGTGTGTGTGTGTGTGTGTGTGAGTGTGTGTGGTGGTGGGTGGGGGTGTGTGTGTGGTGGGGTGTGGTGGGGTGGTGGGGTGTGGTGGGGGGGGTGGGGGGGGTGGGGGGGGTGGTGGTGTATGTTTAGCAAAAGCTACCTTGCCAATTGGCTCGTACTTACACTATAGCACTTGGATAGCATTTTTTAATGCGCGATCAATTGGTCTGTAATTCTCATTTACCGATTTTATATCATTCCACTTCAAATGTAGAGCGCCTATGCTGACAGCTATGTGACAGAGACATTCTTACATTCAGTAGATCTATATAAAAAGGTATAACTTGAAATTGACATGATCGACCTTGTTTGTCACATGAGCAGTCCACGCCCATTGATTACGTAGTGTCAAATATAGACAGCACATTGAACGAATTAAATAGCGCTGACGTCGTAACGTGTTTGATGTGACCTTTGAAGCAATTACACACTCCAGACAGATTATGTCAGTTAATTTATTCAAGCCGCGATCGAGTATCACGGCGCCCTGAATCACGTGCTCCGCGTGCTGTGAACAGCAGCGCAGCGCGGAGATCTGTTCACGTCAATGTCAGTTACCCAATACTGTCATGTCAATTTCACTTTCTGTTTACCACCGAATGATAACAGAATTACCTTGACATCAGATTTTCATAAAAGCACGACTTATTAATCTGACTTAAATTGTCGAATGTTTAAAAAAATATTAAATTCATACATTTTATGAGCATAAGGGTTGACACATTCAGTTAATTTCTTTCTCAGACACATCTATACATAGTTTAGAAGCACATTAACACTTGTGGTACCAGTCTTGTTGACCAGCGGCGTGCGAGTTCTGATGTAAACATTGGCGACGAGAACTGTGTGACATGCCATTGCCATCACAAGGCCACGTGCACATGGACAGCAAAGTCACTAGCTGATCACATGATAGATGAATGCTGATTGGCTGGCCGAACCGTGCCCCCATTTTTGATTGGTTTATTGTTCCCCGCCCTCGCCTTGAATGTGAGCGTAGTTCGTACAGTCATAGAAGATGCAAATTGGCCTTTGATCGGAGCCAGATAGAAATAAACGAAAATGCGAGAGGATATATGTTCATACCCACCATCACCACCAGTCACCCCACCGGCGTATATCACAGTAAGTATTATATTAGTCGTGTATTTCGTCATAAAAAACTCCAGTGTTACCCTTATTTCCTGACGACATCGATAAGCGACCTCGGCAGTGAGCTGTCCGAAATCTTGGGAGCTGGCTTGATCATTTTTTCTATTAAAAGGTATTGAAAGAAAACACATTTGGTAGTAAACCTAATCGAATGAACAATTTTTAGGACTTAAAATAATATGACCCACTTGTGAGTTACAAATCAGTTGTCGGCTGTTGCTGAGTCAAAACTGTAGGACCTATAAGCTTTGTTTGTAAACAAAGACAGCTTTACACTGTTCGGATCCGAAACACATTCAGTTTGAGTCCTGAGACAGAATTTTTGGTTTGTATTGGTTGTATGGAAGGTTCTGTGTCGGCGTGACTACAATTACCATCTCTCCTGATGTCAGCGTCTCTGCACCGACCGTACATGTGCATGCACTCACCGCGTGAGATGGTCGTGACTTGTTGATAGGTGTGGCCACTCAGCCGTAGCATCGACTCGACGCGATTTAGCTGCCTAGGATACTTTTTTTCATACTATCTCTTAACATTCTGGCCCATACTGTAACATAATAGACTGTTACCCTTATCCATGTTATTTAGAAATGTTTATCACAAATTTCCATATGTTTATGTTGATTATTTTGAAAGCACACGGAAACCGGAAGTAAACGCCTCTTTGTTATGAGCGCGACCTTGCGCACCATATTTGGAAGGTTTTACACACACTGAACACGTGCTCGCTCAAGTAGTAGCCTCAGTTGTCGAACTTTGAACGGGACTTGCGTCAGAAATATGACATTTGGGATATAAAAGCTTAACACGCGCATCTCACTTTGACGATATGGTAGATCGAGTAGGCATAAACAGGTGCATGGTTATTTTCGCGTTGAGATGTGTCTGTCACTCGTTTCACCAATGAAGGTAACCAACATGTGGGAATGTGTCGCACAAACGATAATGTTAATAAATTGTTATGTAATAATTAATATTTAAGAAAAAAGCCCTTGACTTTTCACATTGATAGTCCAATATGTTACGAAATTACTCAGACGAAGCTTTACGACCGTCTTCGTGCAATCCCATTCACCATAATCATGAAAACCATCAATGATCTCAAGTGAATGTTAATTATGTATTTCATAACGATTCATATTCGTTTCCTGAATATATTGAATGTGTTTTTTTTCAGGATAAAGACATGGTACTGCGAAGCCCTAGTCAGACATCATGCCAGGACCCCCTGGGGAGAGAGATGCTGTGGAAACACTCCTTGCAATGGGAGGCAAGAGGAAGAGGGAGTCTGATGATGACCCTTATCTTGGGGTCATGACCCCACCACATTCAGAAGGGTCAAGGTCGCCATGTCATGATGACCAGGAAATGAAGATTCTCAGCTACAGGAAGGAATCAAAATTAGCCAGGGTAATTTTACTTCTGTGTGTATATAAACAATTGAATTATTGAAAACTGAACATGTGTTATTCAGATTGTCGGTAAATTTTGATATAGCAGAGGAGAGAGAAAAAGACTTTTTTTTAAACATAAACACCATGGGGGGGGGGGGGGGACATGAGTGGCTTATAAAGGAAGCATATTGGTCTAGTGCATGGGCTATGAACTTTTGATATCCTCAATGTTACAGAAAAATGGCTATTTTAAGTTCTAGAGAGGAGATGCAGATTTTCTTTTCATGACAATTTTTCAAATGAAACTACTAACTGTTCCAACCTTAAATGTATACTGATCACTGAACCATTAATATATGTTTCATGTTGTTATTTCAGTTATTGCTTGGTGACAGTTCGATGAGGTTGGAATCTGTATCATCACAGGAAGTGCAGCCAGCTGCTGCCTCCCTAAGCCGACATGTGTCGGTCATCGTTCCACCAAGATCTCTCCACAGGAACCCATCTGCTGTGCATTGCACAGATCAGCCCATGAACCTGTCTCAGAAAAGAACAAACCCACCTAGTGACTCTACTACATGTGCTTACCCACCAAGAATGCCAACCCACGTCACACCATCGACCTCCTCCCCTCCAGAAGCTAGTCATAGACCAATGACCACAGTTGCTGCAAGTCCTCCGTGTTTGCCATGTGTCCTCCCAGCGATGGCCGAAACAAGTCCAGTGCTGTGTGACAGGAATCCCTTGATATCCAAAAGCTGCAAGCCGAATTGTCCCCCTGCAATCTGCTCAACTTGTCCCCCTGCAATCTGCACAGCTTGTCCCCCTGCGGTCTGTTCGTCCACCCCTTCAGGAGGGGCGAGGGTGCCGATTGTTCTGACAAGCGTTGACGGCAGGCTTGTTCCCACCATGCCTTCCATTGTACAGGTGTTTGTGTTGAACCAGCAAAGTGCAGGGCCCAGAAAGGAACAGACGACTAAAGTGGACAGTTTTTTGTCCAATTGCGCCTCATCCTGTGGTGATGCAGTCTGGAAACCGATTTGAGGAGGCAGGTCTTGGTGACGGCAAGAGACGGCGAACACACGAATGTATCTTCCGTGGCTGTGATAAGACCTATTTCAAGAGCTCTCATCTCAAGGCACACGTCAGAACACACACAGGTATGTACCCGAGTTGTACACCCATTAGCTGAATGAAGGGCAGCGGTTAAGGTATTCTCTAAGTTCTGGGCGAGCTGTGTGGTACAAGCTTAGGAAATCTTCTCAGTGGGAAAAGGATAACATGGAATTAACTGTTGATAAAAAGTTGATAGTGTACAACACTAGGGAAAAATGTCTGCTAAGTGAGTTGTTGCTCATGGTAACTGGTGACATGACATGTCCTGTCTGACCCTGCAGGTGTTTTATTTCCCTTGCTGACATGTCCTGTCTGACCCTGCAGGTGTTTTATTTCCCCTGCTGACATGTCCTGTCTGACCCTGCAGGTGTTTTATTTCCCCTGCTGACATGTCCTGTCTGACCCCGCATGTGTTTTATTTCACTCCTGGCATATCCTCTGACCCTGAAAATGTTTTATTTCCCCTACTGACATGTCCTGTGACCCTGCAGGTGTTTTATTTCCCCTCCTGACATGTCCTCTGACCCTGCAGGTGTTTTATTTCCCTTCCTGACATGTCCTCTGACCCTGCAGGTGTTTTATTTCCCCTCCTGGTATGTCCTGTCTGACCTTGCATATGTTTTATTTCCCTTCCTGGCATGTCCTGTGACCTTGCAGGTGTTTTATTTCCCCTCCTGCCATGTCCTCTGACCCTGCAGGTGTTTTATTTCCCCTCCTGACATGTCCTCTGACCCTGCAGGTGTTTTATTTCCCTCCTTGCATGTCCTGTGACCCTGCAGGTGTTTTATTACCCCTCCTGACATGTCCTCTGACCCTGCAGGTGTTTTATTTCCCTCCTGGCATGTCCTCTGACCCTGCAGGTGTTTTTATTTCCCTCCTGGCATGTCCTCTGACCCTGCAGGTGTTTTATTTCCCTCCTGACATGTCCTCTGACCCTGCAGGTGTTTTATTTCCCCTGCTGATATGTCCTTTTGTTCTTTCAGGTGAGAAGCCGTACGGTTGTGACTGGGACAGTTGTGGTCGGAAATTTGCAAGATCAGACGAGTTGTCTCGACACAAACGTACTCACACCGGAGAGAAACGCTTCGGCTGTGGACAATGTGACAGGAAGTTCATGAGAAGTGACCACCTTGCCAAACATCTACGGCGCCATTCCGCCAACAAGAAAGTTCCCAGCTGGCAGACAGAGTCGTCCAAGTCATCAGACTGTATCCCAAACACCCCGGCTTTGTCCAGCCCCTCAGATACTGATGGTGTCTGAGAGCTACACACAGGCCGTGAACTATGAACAAAGTTTGTGCTCCTTCAACCCTCAAGTCTTTCAATGTCTTTGTGCTTGTCTTGCCTGTCTCTGTGACTTTGGTGGAACATGTGTTTCCCCTAACAACATACAAGTACGACAAGCGTGTGAGGCTGGAACACAGGTCTATTTATTATTAAATGTTCTTATTCTTAACCCTGACATTTTCCAGGACGACATGGGTTAGTCAGCATGACATGGGTTAATCACAGGGTACATGAATATACTTCTGCTATTGTTTCCCCAGCCATGTGCACTGCATATACATCATGTATGAAGTGTTAATTAAAGTCGCAGGCTTTGTAGAAAAAATGGCTGTAGTTCTCATCATAAAGGTCAGAGGCTTACACTTAACTTTCAAAAGAAAATTCAATTCTAAGATTGTCATGGCTGTATTTTGAAATATAATTGCAAATAACTCCCCTTACATGTTCAAGTAAGATTTGAAATTTAATAAAATCTGCTGGGGATGTTAAGTATTTTTACTTTTTAAAACTTTCAAAAAAGGAGCTCTTCAACAATTCAGTCTATTCCAAATATGTGAATCCAGACTCAAGTGAGGATAAGAATTTATGGAAGAACAACTTCTTTATTACAATTAAGAGCAACGTTTCGGTGTTGGTTCTAATGTAGTAATACTGTTATCAACCGTTTGAACCTATACCGAAATGTTGCTCTTACTTGTAATAAAGAAGTTGTTCATCCATAAATTCTTATCCTTACTTAGTACTCCAACTTCTAAATGCCTATCAAATAAGTCAGACTCAAGTGGGTTTGACACCTAGCCTGATATAAGTCTGTTTGCCTCTACCCATCTGAATGTTCGAGATGTGGTCATAGCTCAACAACTAGAAGGGAACAGTTTATTACGTTATAATATCTACTGTTATGAACTGTTAATGTCTTTTCTGAAACTTTGTTAACTTGCATTTTGTTTGTTCAATGTAATGGTTGTTGTCTTTTTGGTGGCAATGTTGCAAGTGATCAGCTGTTTGTTGGTTAAGACACAAAACCACACACAATGCAGTCAGTCACACTGGGTGCAATATTGGACATAGTTCTTGGTACTTTCATAAGGATGTTGCATATGTGTCCAATGTCAGGCGAACATATGTAATGGCAGCAGGCTTCAAGTTTTCCATGTTTTGCTCTTTCAACCACATCATTTACCAGTTCACGAGAGAGAGAGAGAGAGAGAGAGAGAGAGAGAGAGAAAGAGAGAGAGAGAGAGAGAGAGAGAGAGAGAGAGGGGGGGGGGGGGGGGGGGGGGGGGTTGGGTCAGGTCAGGTCAGATAGAGTTCAGTGTGTTCTGGCTGTCACATTAAGGTCACCAATCAGATCCATGTCAGGTTACTCCACTGCAAGGGCTAAAGTCCAGTACAGAAACTCCCTACTGATAAGTATTAAGCAAACAATAATGGTGATCCAGTTTGTCAGCCATCACCACTGATGATTGAGAAATTCTGTACACATCTCCATACTTGCTCTGTCACAGTGTGGTTCTGAGTAGGCACAGGTATCTGTTCTGGATGCAGTTGTTGTACGCAACAAGTCCTCCATGGTATTTCACCTCCCCCCATTGTACATGCCTCATTTAATTTATTTACACTGATCTGTTTTGTACACATGTCAAAATAAACTATTTATTAAAATCTTATGACAAGTTTTCACTTTTTGAGTCAATATGCGGTTATGCTGGCAAGAGCTTTCCAACAGGTGTTGCAACAATTATGTTTATATTCAGTAATGGACAACCGCGATGTAGTATTAACACTTTTATCTACACCGTGGGACGGAGTATGACTCACTTATCACGTGTAATTACATTAGTCGGCCGTCTGTTGCAAGCGCAACTTGGACCTTGGTTTACGCAAGGAGATAGGTTCAATATTACATTGCTAATTACTGCATCCTCATCCGTCACTGGAGTTTCGCGATGGCCGTTCATGGAGGAATGCTGTGTATACAATTGTAAGCCTCCGCCGGCTCGAGAAAGCAGACATTTATTCTGTGGCCGAGAGATCTCTCTGGTATTGTGCGAGTCGCAGATGTACTCGTTTACCCAAGGTAACGAGACGACGGTGCACAAGAACGAGATGCGGCATAGGCCCGTACCTTTTCCTGCTATGAGAACTTCTCAAGCGAGGCCTTCAACCCCGACCCATATCACCATTGCAATCGTCAGTTTTTCCCCCATTAACCGACATTTGTGTGGGGCGTGTTTACAGCCATTCTGTGACGTCACCATTGAGTGGGCGTTTCATTCTATGAATAAAGCTGAGCACGCTCCCACAGCGTGAGATTTTATGTGAATGTACCTAGCGTGGCGGGCCCGAGCAATTGCTCTGGCGGTTGTGTGATCCGCGCTCAGTATGTTCTATATATAGAAACTGTCGCATGCTGCCCAAGTGCACGGCCAGTTGAAAGGTTGCCCCCAGCCTTGCTGAAGGAAGAGTCCGTGGATGGGTTGTAATTCTATCCCCCTAAGGGCAAGTCTAGATATGTAGACAGTACAAGGCTCCCGTCTCTTATAGGGTTGGTTTGTTGTTTAAGGCCGCACGCAGCAATATTCCAGCTATATGACGACTGTCTGTAAATAATCGAGTCTGGACCAGACATTTCAGTCTCTCTTATAGGGACAATTTGTTCTTTTTATTTACATAATCTAGAAATTATGATTTAAACTATTAATTACTGCCTTAGAGACTTGTGCAATTCTAGGTCGGGATACGATGACATGCATCAACAAAGTCAGCGAGCCTGACAACCCGTTTTTCGCCTCTTATAGCAAGCATGGTTTGCTGAAGACCTATCTTGTCTTCCCCAGATCTTCGCGGGTCATGGTCCCAAGTATATTTGGTAGGTGGAGGATTAACAGTAACAATTCCATACATGAGAGAGATTAACATGGGTAGGTTAGATAATAACAACAGAAGGATAATTCTGTAACAACATGATGGACAGAGAACACAGGATGAGGAAGCCAATTAAACAAGATAAGGTTTCATATGTGGGGTGATTATTGCTAAATGAGTTGATACTAGGCGGATGAGATGAGAGCCTTGATCTCTGTTGATTGATGGTTTTTGGCGGTGAGGTGTCTTCCCAATGAGCCGGCAGTCAAATCATGAAATGATACGGTCTGATGCTCGGAAAGTCATGCATGAGTGAACATGACTGTCCCCTGTTTCACCTGTGATAAGAGGGAGATAAACTTTGTGTTTGTGTGGCAGTGCTTCCCACGAACTGTGCAACGCCTGATCCGTTCAAATGTTTATCCCATGGAAGCGAGAGATAGACGATAATTTTGACGGAATCAGTCGTATGGCCGTAACTGTCGTTCGGAATACCCCCGTGTTAACGTTTTCGAGGTTGCATGATTAGAAAACACATTCCGACTGTCACTTTCATGATCTGGTAAGCGACGCTTTGATTGGTTGGATGAAAGGTCGTTCTGACGTGACCCGTAATGGGATGTCCTCAGATCTTTGTTTAGCGATAGCGAGAACTAAGATTTGATTTTAATGAGATTGGACATATCGCGACGAAAGCATTTTGATGTCTTTGCTTTTACAGCATTGAAAAGGTTTCGACATAAATGCTTAGAACTCGAGAAATACAGGAAAATGCTACACTGAAACGACGTTTGCAGACTTACGTCTGCACTTCCCGTGTGGAAAGTTTGCCTGCCGTACACAATCACAGGGGTGGAAACTTAAACTACCCTATTTAAGCACATACATACACACACGCGCCTTGTAAACACACTCACACACATGACCTGTGAACACACACACACATGCCCCGTCCACACACATATACACACACACATCGTCCACACACACACCATCCACACACACACACCCCGTCCACACACACATACACACACACCCCGTCCACATACATACACACACACCCCGTCCACACACACATCCCGTCCACATACCCTCCATCAACACAACTATACACACACACACGCCCCGTCCACACACACATACACACATTACCACGTCCAGACACACATACACACACACACCCCGTCCACACATACACACGCCCCGTCCGCACACACATACACACACACGCCCCGTCCACACACACATATACACACACGCCCCGTCCACACATACACACACACGCCCCGTCCACACACACACACGCCCCGTCCACACACACATACACACCGTCCACACATACACACACACTGTTCACACATACACACACACGCCCCGTCCACACACACATACCTCGTCCACACACACATACACACACACGCCCCGTCCACACATACACACACCCCCCCCCCCCCGTCCATACACACACGTTCCGTCCACACACACATACACACACACGCCCTGTCAACACGCACACACACATATGCCGTGTTAGCAACATGACTACTCACACTGTAGGTATCGAGTATAGCTGGATAGTATCTAAAGATACTAAAGACTGCGTGTATCGGGTATAGGGTAGTTATATCACAGGTTGACAGTATTTATCAAGCTGGAATATTGTTTGATATTGTTTTGAGTCAACGTTCCAAGAAATGCAATTCTTATTTTCTAAAAGGAGCCAAATATTGAGGTACCCAAAACATTATTTTTTAGAAGATCCCGCATCATGTCTAGTAGTAAGCGGCATGGGCAGATATAAGCCTATGCTCCTCATTTCCCAGGGCAGCTTTGAAACACGCCTGGCCTTCCATGATGGCCTTGTGACCAAACTGATTTACCGTCGGAATTCCGCTTCAAAACTGTATCGCTGTTATCTACTAGTCACACAACGACAAAGGGGTCAGTCAGACTGAATACCGCCTGTCTGGTGGACTTTGAACCTTTCACACAGGGTTTTTCCACAGAGTAAAGTCAATTTCACATTGTGTATAATATTGATATACCTTTCAAATAGCAGACAATGTTGGGTTCATCTCAGTTTGATTGAAGATTACGTGGCGGTACACTAAATACCCATGCCCGCAGATTTGCGTAACCGACGTTAAAATGCGTTCACGTTGTTTACGGTTAACGTACCTCAACACTATCTCCGAGTAACGCGCGTCACTGGGGAGACGAAGGTGGGTTCTACACAAATGTTAAGACCCGGGCATCAAGACTCATCTACGATGAAATCTTTGTGTGGCAATAAAGTCTATTTTATAACAGCCATTGAACTTTCCGCATGGTAACTCGAAGGGTTAATTATCACGTGACAAGGTAGGGTTACATCAACATTATAGCCTTGCCATAGTGGAAACATCTTTAATAGGTTTCTTTAAAACTTTATTTATCCCCAATACATAATTGTTTCAAAATGTTTCCAGAGCACCGAAATTCCAACTCCTGTGTCCCAAAAGCGCAAATTTCTGCTGCCAGGTCCATAAGGAGACCCAGGAAATCAGAACACATCGCGCCGGCTCTGAAGGATCTCTACTGGCTTAAAGTTGTGGAGGGGCGGTCGGATAGCTTAGTGGTTAAAGCGTTCGCTCGTCACGCCGAAGATCCGGGTTCGATTCCCGACATGGGTACAATGTGTGAAGCCCATTTCTGGTGTCCCCCGCCGTGATATTGCTGGAATATTGCTAAAAGCGGCGTAAAACCATACTCACTCACTCACTAAAGTTGTGGACAGCAACAAGATTAAAGTATACGGATTCTTACTTTCCGAGGACTCCTCTCAAACACCTGCATACATATCTTACCGCAATGCTTGCTGTAAAAGGCGACTATGCTTGTTGTAAGAGACGACTAACAGGATCGGTGGTCAGGCTTGCTGACTTGGTTGATGCATGTCATCGTATCCCAATTGCGTGGATCGATGCTCATGATGTCAATCACTGGATTGTCTGATCCAGACTCGATTATTTACAGACCGCCGTCATATAGCTGGAATATTGCTGAGTGCGGCGTTAAACAAACGAACAACATATCTCACCGAACCTGTCCAGGAATACAAGCCAACGAGAGCCTTGCGGTCTGCTCAGATCATCGACAGGAGCAGACGGAATGCGTGGCTAATCGTAGCGTCGGTTACGGCTACCGTATCCCCAACGGCACGTCGATTACCGTCGTCTTAAACCATCCTCACAGTTTTGTCTTCCATCTTCTGTCCGTGCTGTACGAGAAAACGCGAACAAGCCATTGGTACACGTAGGCCGGCTAAATAACTGAGCTCTGTCTCTTCATCACAATAACTATTGACTGCGCACATGTAGGAAGAACCAAGAACCAGTTGAACAGGTCAACCGATGTGTACAAGACTGCAATTAACCAATCAGATAGTTTGATAACATAACGAGTCATGCTGCTGTAGTTTCCACAGAGACCATACATCGATACATGGTCTGGGGTTTCCATTCTGAGCTAAAGCCAAATTATTTAATGCCATGTCAATGAACTACTCGCTCAATTATTTATTTTCAGAGCTGTAAAATAAAACTCAGAAACATGACTTGCTTCAATACACCCGTAAATATCTTCGTTGCTTCCATGTATTAGTGATTGAAGTTGTTTTACACCATGGCCAATATATATAATGAGTGAGAGAGTGAGTGAGTTGGGTTTAACGCCGCTTTTAACAGTATTCCAGTTATATCACGGCTTGTCAGCTTAATGTTGGAGGAAAGGAAAGTGATGCAGGTCTTAGACGTTTACCACTTCGGTGAAACCCATGAGCACGGGTATGGTGCTGACAAACCTAGAAACATTATCTGGGCGAACCGGGATTCGAACCCACGATCACAGGTTTCTGGCGTGCCCAAGGGACGCAACTCTGCACAGCGAATCGCGGCGCCTTAGATGACTGGGCCACCCGTGCCCCCTATATAATGAGACACACAATCAAATTATAGGAATAATAGGGCAACGTATGGAGTGAGTGAATGTTCCAATTATATAAAGACAGCCTACAGATGTAATGGTGTCACGGCAAGGACGGTCACTGGTTGATAGTATATGTCACAGGGAGGAATGTCACACAATCAACCAGACTACACCCTGTAAGCACCGATCCTTGGGGTTAGTCGGATCTTATGATAAGCATGGCACACTGCTGGCGACCTATTTCGCCCCGCAATCCTCAGGTGTTAAAACACATAATGAAATGCATGGCTTTTTAAAATCATCTTGAAGTCTGACGTGGATCAGTAAGGTGATACAGAAGAGCATCAACGGAAAAAATGATCTGTTTTAGTCATATCCCCCCTCTGCACGTCAAACCCGGGCTTAAACTTAATTTCCGGCCACAATGCACAAGGGGTTTTGTCACGGGACCCATTTTAGAAACTACACCATTTGTTATAGATATATTGAAATTGAGCTCGTGGAAATGGCCACCAACATAATGATTTTATAGCAATTTGAAGTTATGGAATAATCATATCTTAAGGTGATTTTAACTGTGTATCATTAACTCCTTAAACTTAAAGACCAATGTCGAAAACCACCAACAATATGGTACCTGCGGAAAGAGTAGACCCTGGTGAGGTGAGGTGAGGTGAGGTGAGGTGAGGTGAGGTGAGGTGAAATGGGGTTTAACGTCGCGTCCAGGAATATTGTGTGTGTGGCTGCTTGTACTAGTCCGGACTGATGCCGATTTATAGTGCTAGCACACTGAGATACCATGCCGCAGTTTAACATGAATACCCCACTCAGACACTGTATACTGACTCCGAGCCGACCAGTCCTTGTTTTAGCCCTTTAATGCCGAGCGCCAGACAGGGTAACAACAAGTACCATCTTTTAACGTCTTTTGATATGACGCGGCCGGGGATCGAACCCCGGACCTTCCGCTCTCCGGGCGGACGCTCTACCACTAGACCACGGAGGCGGTCGAGTAGACTCTGGGCAGTCTGGTACAGACAATGGAGGCACGGGGGGGAAACGGGACAAAGAAGTGTGCGTAGACAATTTCCCCAAATTCCAAATACGCTCTTGAGATCCTCAGGGTATTACCTTCTTTGGTTGTATACTAGAATCTAGTGTTTTGACCCATTTCAAGGGTTTCATCTGGGTATTTTAGAGACAAGAATGATTTTTAAAAAAGGTCGGCTGTGCCGAGGATATATAAATCCATTTGAATATTTATATTGTCAAAGCTATCTTTGCAGTCTGCGGTATAGAAAAAAAAACCTTGTCCATATCATTATTTTTCTGACTTTCTGACGTTTTAAATGTTAAGGGAAATAAACTTGAAGGTCTGATATATATATATATATATATATATATATATATATATATATATATATATATATATAGAGAGAGAGAGAGAGAGAGAGAGAGAGAGAGAGAGAGAGAGAGAGAGAGAGAGAGAGAGAGAGAGAGAGAGAGGGCGTCGGTTCCATGTTATCTTGGGAAATCGACAAGACGCGCTACACAAACTACCTGGCATTGATCGACACGACACACATTTTCTGTTTTCTACACAATAAGGAAAAGCTGTATCCACGCATATTCATCTCCTCTGTATATACTCAAAGGCAAAAAGTTCTTAGACTTGGATTCTTTTCACCTTTATATCTTTAATAGCGTGTTTAGAAACAAGGAGTGAAACTGGCTTCCGTCTTTATGGCGATAACTGACAACCAAACACCTAGCGAGTCACCCGACAGATGAACCTTCTCCAATACGTCAGTTGTTTTGTGGATGTTTCCCGGCTTTTACCTTACACCTGCCATTTGTGTCCTATATATATCATGTATCTAATGCCACCTTCTTGTATTACATTTCCCCGTCTCGATGACAAAACTCGTTGTTGTCAGAAGGCCCTTGTGACCGAAGGGCCATGGCAAGCAGACAGTGCTGATATTGTGGACTGAATGTTTCAGCTGCATGGCCTCAAAAGCTCAATAGTTTCTCGTATCGTGTTTTATCAACTGAGCGTCCACATTCTGGCTGAATGAATCACATTTAGCCGTAGGCACTCTCACTGGTATGTCTAGTCAACACCTCCCCCGGCATGGGCGTCACTGAGTAGAATGATGAGACGATTGCTATTTATTTTATTCATCGACATTTGACAAAAATGTACCAGTTAGCACGCACTAGGTTCACACGAACTTTTTTTCACAGAAAAAATAAGGCTTTCCTATGTTATTAACCTTTCACAGCGTCCAGCCTATTTCTACGTCTTCTTGTACAGCTAAGACAAAGAAACTGGCATAATATACACAAAGAAAAAAGTTAAGTACATCCTAATATATATCATTATTGTTTGGTCTCAATATTTGTAACAGTCATGAAAGATAAAATTACGGGAAGAATTATGTTTTCTCGAGATGATGTAATCAGTCATGCGTGACGAAATCTTACGTGCCATGCATGGTATGCCCGTGCAGCATGCTACACTCGAATATCTCTAAAAGCAGTATATCCACACGTTCAAATTGAAAATTTTATTATAAATTGTATATTTATATACTTATCCTATCTCACAGTATGCATCTCTCTTTCTTCTTTCGATTCTGAGTGGAAACGTATCTGAAATAAAAGTTTCCAGCTTCTAAAGGTAATTAACCCTGTCATACCTCACATCGTCACGGTCACCTCCCAGATCTGGGTCATGCGCGCTATGCATGCTGGTTGACCTTCTTGCACTGATCACGTGTCTATCCCAGTCAACTCATTCTCTTTCAAGAGCATATAGACTAAGGAATTGCGATGTGGGGATGGACGGGTGGGCATATAACGTGTGAGATAGGATAAGAATATAAATATTCAATTTATAATAAAATTTTCAAATTTTTAAACTTATCCTATCTCACACTATGCATTTTATCCCACGGTTGGATGGTGGGGCGCAACTCCCTTGTCTATAGATCACAACCGTAGGATATTTACGAGGAAGCTGGAACTTAACAGTGGTCCAATACTTAATACAGTAACACAGTTAAGTGTCGTAAGACAAAAAACAAAAAAAACAAAAAACAACACACAAAAACAACAACTCGTAGACAGGATAAGAAGAACACTCTCAAAGAATGTTGAGATCCTGATACGTGAACAACTGAAACACAATAAGTCGGGTACAACATGTGTAACATGTTCAAACGTAATCAAGCGTAATCGCATGTCTAAAACGAACGAGTACGACTTATATTCGAGAGAGTATACATCCAGTCGTCGAATCTACAAGACGGGGTATTCCTATCTCCAGAGGACGATAGGTTGGACCCGCTCGGCATCTCTTTTATCGCTTCGTCAAACCCTCAATCATGTGAGTGATTGAATCGATGGGTAAAAAACGAGAAGAGGAAACGATCAACAATATCCACAAAAGGATCATCGATCCGTTACTCAACACACATACCTAAAGTAGAGGTGTTTGAAATAAGGGATCGGGACACCGAAATCGGCCGCGTCTAATGACGACTTCAAGTTGAAGACCAAGGTCTCTACAGACGAGTGATACCCTCCAACCGGATACTCAGTCTGGGAAGCCCGAATGAATACAATAAACACCAATAATCATGACAAATGTTTATTATAGATAGAGATGGATGTAATGTAATGAAAATCTGGTTATACATCTCCCTATCTGCGCAGGTGTGTCTTGGAGATCTGTTGTGCGAGTACCAAGGGTCCAAACTGGTGAAGGCCTTGAACGTCCATCACTGAGATGTCTCGGAGGTAATGGGATGCGAACACGGTATCGGATTTCCAAAAACATCCCTCCATAATTGCGGTCAAGGAGCAATTACTGTGAAGTGCCATGGTGGAAGCGACAGCACGGGTTTCGTGAGGATTAGATGCGACTGGAGCAGGTAGGCCAGCGAAGGTGTAGGCTTGAAGGATCACTGAGCGTATCCAAAACGAGACTGTTGTACGGGATACCTCCGTAGTAGCTGCCGCAGAGAGCGGGATGAATAACCTCTTACGTAATCGACGAAGTGGTTTCGCCGCTTCCAGATAGATTTGAAGTGCACGTACCGGACACAACGATATGTCTTCGTCAGGGTTTAAGAGGGCAGTCAATGGTGGGATACTGAATAGTCGATCGGGTTGACCAGGGAGTTGATTTTTGGCGATGAAATCCCATCGTAGTCCCAAAAATACTTCCCCATGTGCAGTTCGTTCGAAACGCACTCTGTTGACGTCTAAAGTGTGAATTTCACTCACTCGAGCCGCCGTTGCAAGGGCCAGAAGGAAAACTGTCTTCAAAGAAATGTGTTCGAAATCTTTCTCGGCGAGAGGTTCGTACTCGGCCGACGTTAGATGGCGAAGTATTATGTTTAGATCCCAAGTTGGTGGTCGAAAACGTGATGTTTGGTCCGCCAACTTGTATGATCTGATCAATGATTGTAATTCGGCGATTGTTGAAATCTTAGTGCCCATTGTAGTTGCGATGACAGAATTGATCGCAGCTAAATAGGTAGCTGGAGTCGAACCTTTTAGTTTACGAGATGATCGAAGATAGTGAAGGTATTCAGCAATTTGTTGCGGGGATGCCTTGGCAGGTGTGGAAATGATTCAAATGCCTTCCATTTATGGTCATATAGTGCTTTAGTAGATGACCTGTGCGCCCCCGCAATGGTCTTGGCCACTCGTTCAGAATAACCCTTAGCTATCAATGATTTCTGTAAATGCGCCAAACGCATAGATTGAGGGTTGTTGGCGACGGATGACGGAGCTGAGAGTGTGGTTGATGCAGAAGATCGTCCCTTAGAGGTAGATGGTAAAACTTTCTGTCTGCGAGACGAATGAGCGTTATGAACCAACTGCGTGTTGGCCAGTAGGGCGCGACCAAAAGTAGAGTGAGGCGATTGGTCGTTGATATCTTCTGTAGAACCCGATGTAGAATGCCGGTTGGGGGAAAGGCGTAAGCATGTAGTCCTTCCCATGGGATTGCTAACGCATCGTGGTCCCAGGCTAGGGGGTCTGGGATAGGAGATACGAACCGGGATAGCTGAGTATTGAAGCGGGTTGCGAAGAGGTCGACGTCTGGGCACGGAAATAACTGGCAAATCCACTGAAAAATCACGGGATGTAGACGCCATTCCGTGGGAGATGGTTTGTCGGGTCGGGACAGGGAGTCGGCTATGACGTTGGCGATGCCGGGAATATGTCTCGCTCGAACTTGAATGTTGAGTGAGTCGATCAGTTTGAAGAAGTCGAGTGCTAGAGATAGAAGTGACGTTGACTTGGTGGATCCCATCTTGTTTATGTACCACACGACCGATAGGTTGTCTGACTGAATCATTAGTGTGGAGGACTGAAGGAGTGTTGACCAATGAGACACTGCCAGAATCACTGCTTTGAATTCTAGATTGTTGATGTGAAGCTGGCTTTCTTCTAATGACCACCGCCCTGCCACTTGTAGGTCTTGGCAATGAGCTCCCCATCCGACGATTGAGGCGTCGACGAACAGGTGGAGGGTCGGGCTGAATGGTTGCAAGGAGACTCCTTCGCAGACATTTGATGGAGTTAACCACCATTTGAGGTGTGGGTGTAGATGGTTTGGAAGAGATATTAGAACCTGACAATCGTCGTCCTGAAGGAAGGGCTTGAGGAAGCACTGGATTGGCCGTAAGTGAAGTTGACCTCTCTTGGTGAGGGCTTGTGCTGATGTTAGGAGACCGAGAAGTTGTTGCCATTGACGTAAGGAAATTGGCTGTTTGAGTGCCAATGGAACGAGGCGTTGGATTTTCTCCCAACGATCTTGGGGTACAAACATCTTGCCCAGACTCGTGTCGAAGAGGGCTTCGGTGAACTGGAGATGTTGTTTTGGAATAGTTTCGGACTTTATTCGGTTGATGATCCAACCTAGTTGATGAAGTAGGCGTTGAGAGAAATCGAGGTGATGAAGTAGAGTGTTCGAATCCTTGTTGGCTTGAATGCAGTCGTCGATGTACGTTTCGAAGACGATGCCTCGAGTGTGTAGGAACTTGACGATGGGTTTTGTGAGGCGAGTAAATAGCCACGGGGCCGAAGAAATTCCAAATGGGAGCACTCGCCATTGGTAGTGTTGGCCTAGGAACACAAACCGAAGAAAATGGCAGTGCTCTGGCAGGATAGGGACGTGTAAGTACGAGTCTTGTATGTCTAGGCTGATCATGAAGTCGCCGGGATGAATAATCGTTCGTAGTAGAGCGATTGATGTCATGCGAAAGTGTGGAGGAGTCTCTAGGTATAGTTTGTTGAAGGTTTTCATGTTGAAGATGAGACGTAGTTGAGGACTGTTTTTCTTGGGAACCAGAAAAATTGGAGAATAGAACCCTGGTGTCATTGGCCGAGTGCCCAGACACTCTATTGCGTTCTTTACAAGTAACGTGTTTATGGTGTCTATGAGAACTGGAAGTTGTTTGGCTGGATACAGATACCTGTTTGTAGGAGACGAGACACATATGGGTCGTCTAGGATGGTCCAGTTTAAAGCGAACGTGCCTAGTCTTCGGCCTACGGGAGACGAGAAAATCGGAATGGCTGGAGTCGGAAGGTCCCAGTCGTCCTGCTGTTGTAGTGAGTCATTTGTGGTTAGTGTCTCCTGGCTTAGGAGAGTTAGTGTTTGCTTTAGTCCCTGAAAAGGAGACGGTGCGTCCGCCTGATTTCCCTCCTCGATGATGTTGGCGTGCTCGGCCACGGCCATGGCCACGAAAAGAAGCAGACCTATTACTCAAAACTTCTCTAAGGTCTTGTTGAGAAGGAGTAAAGGTTGGTCGTCTTCGGTCTTTCCTTTGTTCTTCCAGTTGATTTTTCTGGAGACGAAGTAAGTCAACAGTGACTTGCAGGGAAGTGTCTCTTTGGACTTCATGGGCGACCTCCTGTATGCGCCCAGCAAAAAGGGAGGGTGTTGACCATGGCATTTGGTACAGCCTGTTCTTAAATTGATCATCCCATGAGCAATGTTGTAACACCCCCCGTCTACGAAGAGAAGTGATAGATCCCGCATGGTGAGCAAGGAGGTCTAGTATAGCTGTCGTTTTATCCTGGATGAGGGTCACAGCACCTCGAATACAGGATTCTTCCGAGGAAGATGCATGAGCTAGAGCCGACAAAAGTGCTTCAGTTGCTGATAAAATAGTGGAGACCAACGGGAGGGTCCTTCGAACAGTGGTGTCAGGTGAATGAGGTCCCTGTCATCCACTGAAGAAGCTGAGTACGGACGCTTAGGAGCTAATGTTGCAATGTCACCATCTAGTTCGGGAGAAATCGTAGACAAGCCATGAGTCCCTGCATCCGCCAATACAAAGCGTGGAGATTGAAGCCGATCATGAAGACGGCGAAAGGATCCAAATGCTTTGTCTAAATTGGTGGCCATATCCTATAGGACTGGTCTCGGAGGGAGTGTGATGTTCGGCGACGAGGCTGAAGGCACAACAAATGATGATAAAGTGTCCTCCGGTGAAGTGCTTTTTAACAATTGTAACTTATCTGCTATCCAGATAAGAACAGTGATCGGATCCGCTATGTCGAAGCTCCCAGAAGACGAAGCTGGGGAGGTATAGTGGTCTGATGACTCTGATTCTGGTGGTTGATCCACTGAAAGGGATGTAGTGGGTGTCGATGCAGATAGAGGTACCGTAGTTGGTACAGCAGGTGCCTGTTGGGGAAGACATACTGCTGTTACAGCCTGTAACAGAGAACGAATCTGTCCTGCTGGAATAGCAGAAAGTTCGCTAGGGATCCATGATGTAGGGATAGCTTGAGATGGAGCTTGTGATGTTGCAGGAGTCTGTGATTCAGAGGAAACAGGAGGGAGTCGAACCGGAGGTGGCGATGGGGAGCCGGTACGACGAGTAGGTGAAGTAGAACTCTGCCTATCTTTAGGTGAAGGACATCTACTAACGGTAGCTGATCTGAGTGGTCTATCTCTATGTCGCCGAGGAGAATCCTCATGACGAGAAGAGGAAATGTAGCTTGACCGATAAGGTCTGTAATCTGGATCATGAGGATACCCATGCCATGGAGGGTGGGGATCCCTGTAGTGTGGGTGTCGTTCCAACTCATGTGCGTAGGCACTATATGAAGTAGTGTTCCATGGGTAATCACCACGTTGATGAAAATCAAAAGTGTGAGGGTAATCTCTTAGTCGAAACTCCGGATAGGTGAGTGAAGGAGAAGATCGAGACATGTAGGATGAATGGCTAATAGACTCGTTGTAGCGTTCATCCTCCGAGCCTAGACATGATGGGTCTGAATAGTCTCTTCGTGAGACATGATAAGGGGATGAGCGATAATCCGCTCGCCTGTCATAAGACGAGTAACGATCTGTAGGTGAACGTCGCATATTCGAGTCTCTCGAATGTCTCCGTTCCTTGGAGGTGTTATGAACTCTCGTGTCCCGTTGAACCTCCTTTGAAGTGTGTCGATACTTAGGAGTCCGTATGTCCTTCGAAGTTCGGTTCGATGATGTTCGTTGAACCTCAGAGGTTCGGCGAGGCTCGAATCTCTTTTGTTTGTCCGAAGATGTACGATTCGAACGTGACTGTCGCACCTCAGGAGTACAGCGACGTTCGGAGGTTCGACGATGTTCGAATGTTCGACGAGGTTCGGATGTTTGACGAGGTTCGGAGGGTCGGTTATGTTCGGAGGTTCGATGAGGTTCGGAGGTTCGAGGTTCGGAGGTTCGGAGGTTCGGAGGTTCGAAGGTTCGAGGTTTGGAGGTTCGAAATTCGGAGGATCGAGGTTCGGAGGCCCGATGTTTGTAGGTTCGAGGTTCGGAGGTTTGGAGGTTCGGGGGTCCAAGTTCGGAGGTTCGGTGTTCGGAGGTTCGGTGTTCGGAGGTTCGGTGTTCGGAGGTTCAAGGTTCGGAAGTTCAAGGTTCGGGGGTTCAAGGTTCGGAGGTTCAAGGTTCGGAGGTTCAAGGTTCGGAAGTACGAGGAACCTTAGATGGTGGGATGTTCGGTGAATCATCTCGGTGTCGAGAGTGAGAAGTCCGTTGGTCCCAGTCTGAATGCCGATCCCCCGATGATTGCACTGAATAAAGTGCACTGACTGTCGATGCTAGTCGATCCCGAGACGCATGTCTATCGTCTTGTGAATCCTCTCGGGAATGGGAGGTTCGTGAACCTTGATCCGATGAGTCGTCATACGACTCCTGGTCTTGAGAGGATCGATCCTGCGAAGATCGTCGTATGGGAGATTTCGAACGACGGACCAAACTTATAGGGTCGACCGAGGTACTAGTACCATGTGTACCCTCCGAAGGTAAAACAGGAGCGAGCTCCATGTTAGCCGTAGAACACGACGAGTCGAAAGTACGAACCTCGGTCGGGTTGGATACGTTGGCTGACGTAAGCCGGTCATCCAAACTCGTGTCTAACGAGAGGACTCGTCGAATGTCCGAGTCTCGAGATGTGGAGGGTAGGTTCGGCTTTGAAGGTGGATTCGTGGATACCTTAGACATGTCGTCTGTGAGAAAAGAGTCAGAGACCCGCTCATCGTCTATCGAGATCATGGGACCAGTTTGATCCCTAGTATTGTGGCCCGCCTGTGAGGGTGATCGGGCCGATCTCGCTTTCTTGACCGGTGTTTTCGTGGCTTTCGTGGATTTTTCTGCAGTCTTAGAGAGACGATCTGACACCCGACGCCGACATTTATGCAGGTACAGTTTGAAGGATTCATCTGGTAGATCGGAGCAGAGCTCGCAACGCTCTAAAAAACTGCATAATCCACGACAATCCGAACATTGGGCATGAGGGTCAGACGGAGAGAAAACACGTCGGCACAAAGTGCAGACAGGTCTCCGTGTGGACTGCTCGTCCATTATGATGAATAACTTTCCCAACCAGGGATATAAGTAAAATTGCAGGCAATTAGACGACAAAAATATAAAGATCGCTTGCAAGCGAAAAAACAACAAAAACAAACCCAAAATGGATTCCTGTAATAACAACACGTCACCACTGCGTGGCGATTTGAAAGAGAATGAGTTGACTGGGATAGACACGTGATCAGTGCAAGAAGGTCAACCAGCATGCATAGCGCGCATGACCCAGATCTGGGAGGTGACCGTGACGATGTGAGGTATGACAGGGTTAATTACCTTTAGAAGCTGGAAACTTTTATTTCAGATACGTTTCCACTCAGAATCGAAAGAAGAAAGAGAGATGCATAGTGTGAGATAGGATAAGTTTAAAAATTTGCTTTCTTAAGCTAGGTTTTAAACAGTTATTCCATGACATTGTGTGACCATGGCACGAAGGCGATTAATAAACGCCACAAGACTGCAAATAATTGGCATGCATAACGCAGGAAGGTCTTGTACTTCCATGAGTCGGAATTTTGGATATCATCACACTGTCGTAAGCCGTTAAGTCGGAAACATGCTCAGACCGGTGATGTCCGGGACCGTCCCAGATCCAGAAGACCTCCTGTGACGACACATCACAAAGACAGGGACCTTCTTCGTCTTATACGCCGAGAACCCTTTTTAACAAGTACTCGTCTGAAACAGCTGTGGTTGCCCAATCGTCGTTTCAGCATCAGAACCGTCAGGAACCGGCTGAAAGCAGCAGGACTGAGGGCTAGACGAGTCATAAAGCGTCCCTTGTTGAGAGATCACCACAAAACTGCTCGTTTAGCATGGTGTATTGCGCTACAGAACTGGAATCTGAGAACTTGGAGACGGATCCATTGGTCAGATGAAAGTCGCTTTCTGCTCCACGTCACTGATGGAAGAAGAGAGTTTGGAGGCACTGGAACACGGCCCACACCCCCAGGAACATTAAACCGACGTTTTGAGGCCAGTCGTCGTTCCTCATTTTGACAACCACCCTCTTGCTACTCGACCTCAGTACATGGATGACAATGTCAGGACTCATCGTTCGCATGCAGTCATGGATTACATGAGGGCCAATGCAATAACGACCCTACCCTGGCCAGCAATGAGCCCAGATTTGAACCCCCTTGAACATGTTTGGGATATTCTGGGGCGGCGCATACAGGCACGAGATCCTCCTGTACAAGATGTACAGCCATTTGGAAGCAGCATTGTATCATCATATCCAACATATCCAACGTCTGACTGAAGGTATGACATAGGGTTTGAATGCGTCATCCGGGCACATGACGGTAATACCAGCTACTGGTCTATTTCACGCGTCAAGTAGAGACTTTAAGGACATTTTCACATGAAACATCAAACGTAACTCGTTTACTTAATCCAGCAGATCCATATTTTTTTTAGATATTGTCTGAGTTCAAAAACAGTACATGTGTTACCATGATGGTTTTGTCAGTAAATGTCAATCACAACTCACCAATATCTTCTTTATTTGTTGTCAAATGTTTGTTCTATCCGATGACATTGGTATCGCCCAGCTCCTGTGGTCAGTCATCCCATGCCATGATTTTTGCCATTTGTCATGATTCAGAAATAGGGGTATGCTTAACTTTTTTCTTTGTGAAAACATTGGATTTTTTATGTAAGAGGACGCGGTGGATATCTTTGTTTGTTGTTTAACGCCACAATCAGCAATAATCCAGCTATATGACGGCGGTCTGTACAAAATCGAATCTGGAATCCGGAGATTGACATCATGAGAATCGATCTACGCAATTGGGATACGATGTCACGCACCAACCAAGTCAGCGAGCCTGGCCACCCGATACCATTAGTCACCTCTTATGACAAACATGGGTTGCTGAAAACCTATTCTCTATACCCGGATCGTCACGGGTCCGGTCTATCTAAGTTTAGTTTACGTTTCGCTGTATTCAGCAGTATATGGACGGCCTGCGTCAGGGACATGTAAACCGGTGCCCGATAGAATGAGCAATGATCCGCTAGGTCGACGTGGTCGCCTCGCATGGCCTGCATATAAAGGTCCTGTCTCACCCGGTATTCCCTCGGGGGCGGTTAGCTGTACGTCTGCCATGTTTGTCTGATTTTGTATTAACACGTGAGCCGCTGTAATGTCAGAATGCTGTGTGAAATAACGATGGTAGGAGGGATATTACCTGCGCTTCGTTTGGTTTCACATAAGCTGGACTTGATGGTTGGTCGGTTTGTTGTTTTACGCCGCACTCAGCAATATTCCAGCTATATGACGGCGGTCTGTAAATAATCGAGTCTGGACTAGACAATCCAGTGATTGACAGCATGAGCATCGATCCACGCAATTGGGATCGATGACATGCTTCAACTAAGTCAGCGAGTCTGACCACCCGATACCGTTAGTCGCCTCTTACAAGCATAGTCGCCTTTTACCGCAAGCATGGTTAGACTTGTATTCTGGCGAGTTCTTCACACTGCCGAAGAAACTTTCTCCATCGGATGAATCCCTGTATTGAGTGGGCGAGTCGGGATTAACGCCGCTTTGAACAGTATTCAAGTTACATCACAGCGTGTCAGCTTAATGTGGGAAGAAAGCCCAGTCGTCTAAGGCGCCGCGATTCGCTGTGCAGAGTTACGTCCCTTGGGCACACCAGAAACCTATGATTGTGGGTTCGAATCCCGGTTCGCCCCGATTATGTTTCTAGGTTTGTCAGCACCATACCCGTGCTCGTGGGTTTCACCGAAGTGGTAAACGTCTAAGACCTGCATCTCTTCGAGCTTTCCTCCCACATTAAAGCTGACACTCCGTAATATGACTGGAATACTGTTAAAAGCGGCGTTAACCCCAACTCACTCATTCAGTAGCTAAATGGGTTCTGTGGAGTGAGTGAGGTGAGTTCATCACTGCATGTTGTACAGCGAGTGAATGCTGTTTCACACGGCAGTCAGCAACATTCAAGCTTCACCGTGGGGGCTTTAAGTAGTCGAGTCTAGACCAGACAAACCAGTAACCGATAGTATTAGCAATGTTCCACACTGTTGAGTTATTGCAACCAAATCTACCAAGTCAGATGGGGTCAATTCTGCCCTGGCTCACCTGGGTACATGTTAAACACTATTCCAGTTGTAAGGTGTGCCAGCTAATACCACAACAAAGACAACATCAGATTATCAGGCTTTTAGCGTAGGGTAAAGCTTCAGGTATGGCAGTCCAAGGATCCTAATCAGGGAGAATTTGGGATTCAACCAACGGGATTCGGAACCCATCTTCCCGAGGCAATGGAGTTAACTGATTCAGTTTCCACCCTTGCCGAACTAGGTCTGAATTTTTCGGATCGATCGGGGCGCCACCAGTGGCTATTACGAGTCCCATCTATGTCCATCCTATTGAACAAGGTAGATTCTACCTCTTGCAACACTTGCATTTGCTTCAAACAAAGACTTCAGTCAAGGGATTTGGAAAATATCTGTCGAAGCCGAGTTGGCGGTACACATGCTTTACAAATCCTAAAATCAACCGAAATCAGCACTGCGCTTTACGAACCGAATGTCGATTTGGTTAAGTGATTTTGATTGGACTATGCATAGACTCGTTTGTCCAGCCAAAATATAGTCAAATGTTTCCAGCCTAGTCAGTCAACTCCTTTGCCTCGGGAAGATGTCGGATCATGAGGAACTGCTTATGCTAACAAGGTTTAAGGAGGGAATTTGCTTCAACATGGCATCGACAAGGCTTACGGATGCCAATTGCTGGGTGAATATGAAGAACTGACTGTACTGACAAGGCTTAAGAATTAAGGATGCCAATTGCTGGATGAATGTGAGGAACTGACTGTACTGACAAGGCTTAAGAATTAAGGATGCCAATTGCTGGATGAATGTGAGGAACTGCCTGTACTGACAAGGCTTAAGGGTGCCAATTGCCGGATGAATATGAGGAACTGCCTGTACTGACAAGGCTTAAGGATGCAAATTGCCAGGTGAATATGAGGAACTGCCCATACTGACAAGGCTTAAGGATGCCAATTGCCAGGTGAATATGAGGAACTGCCTGTACCGACAAGGCCAAGGGATGCCAATTGCCGGAGGATTATGAGGAACTGCCTGTCCCGACAACCTGTTGACTATTTACTGTACACTGTCAGTTGACAGTGGCATCTGAAAGAGTCCATAAACCAAGTACTGATCCCATTCAATAACTGATCCACCCAAAAACATTCCAGTTGTAATACATATGGTTAGCTTTATAACTAATAACAATGCCAACGCAAGCAAAATACATCAACAGAAGATCACATAAAAGTATAACAGATATTCAACATTGCAGATGTACATCAGTGAGCACTTCAACATTTAACTAAAAGCTTGTCAGGGATTATGTAAAGACTACTGCATGTGTGCATGTGATTGTGTGAAGTGAGTGATTATTGCTTAATGCTGCAACAGCAAAGGGATATATGCAATTCTATTCAATTTCAATTCTGTGAAACAGCTGTTGTTATTAGTCATAATCACATAATCATAATAATGTGACATGGATGTGCAGGACTCATTATCCAGTAATAACTATGAGTGGTTCAAAACTACACCTCTCTCCAGGTGCATGTGTAATAGCTGAACTTAGAACTAACTACCAGGAAATCCCCGAGAGGTGAGAGGAAACCCTGTACCTGTATGTGTATCCGTGTCCCAGTCCACTAAATCCTTCCTTAAACAGTGTACTCTGATTGTGTTGCTACCGAAACATGCTGCATATATCTAAATATACTACTCAAAATAAGTTAAGGACCACCATTCAGGATTCTTTCATATGCAGTTACTTCCTCAACTTCTTTTGAGCAGTATAGATGGCCAATCAACCAGTGCTTATGAGAATTGATATAAACATGACTATTGCTCCTTGCAAGCACATACACAAGCACATCCTTACATTAGCTACCACTGACAAGATGACATTAGCTACCGCTGACAAGATGACATTGGCTACCACTGACAAGATGACATTGGCTACCACTGACAAGATGACATTGGCTACCACTGACAAGATGACATTAGCTACCACTGATAAGATGACATTAGCTACCACTGACAAGATGACATTAGCTACCACTGACAAGATGACATTAGCTACCACTGATAAGCTTACATTCGCTGCCACTGACAAGATGACATTTTGGATATTAAGAAATGTCAGTAGCATTATTTTATTATATTCGCTGCTTACATCAGCTATATATATATAAACTTATGATGTTGGTTTTCTTCTGAGACCAACATCAGTGGCCCATCATATCATGAGAACAGCTCAATAGTTAATTCAACAGAATGCCATGTACATAATTTCCAACAATTAAACGTAAAATTATCTCTGAAATTACATAAGCAATCTGAAAATACCGATAAGCATGTTTCTAAATCCTGATAATACAGTTATCATGAGGAGAGAAAACCACACTTCCTATGGGAAGCTCATCAGTTGGATTGCTTAATGATTGATTGTATAATCTGAAGAAGATCCCTTCAAAACGTCTTCAGGAATATTTTCATCGGCTGAGGAAGAGGTAGCTGCTCCACTTTGTCACAGAAGCGGATGCCACCTAGCGTCTGTCGAAGGCTGCTCCAACACAGTGTCTGCAGTGAAGGGAACGACTGCAGCAACAACCGATGCTCCTCTTCCATCGCCTCCACCAGCTTCCGCCAGTCGCTGTGCCCCACAAACCCTATCACATGCACGTTATACAGGAAGCACCCCAGCTTCCCAACAAGCAGGTCCAGCGCCCACCTCCAGCCATTCGGCTTCTCCAGGCACCATGCCTGTCCTGTGTGAAACGTATTGAAATAGGACAGCACAAGCATGGTGACCGGCGTTCGACCTTGGTTATCTCGGACACATGGGTCAGCCCCTGCGTCTAATAATGTCTTCACAATTGACCGCTCCAGCTCCCAGCCTGTGTTGAGGGCAAGGTGGAGTGGTGTCTGGCCATCGCTTGTCCGTGAGTCAATGTCTACTCCCTGACGCACAAGGGCAGCGATGGTCTTGTAAGTGCGTGCACCGACAGCTGTGTGGATTGGCTCCAAACCCTTGTTGTTCTTCTTGGTGAAGTCGACCCCTAAATCTGACAGCCATTGTACCAGCTCCTGTGAGGCAATGAAAAGATATTTTGGATTAGTTTTTAAGGGGCCAATGTGACTTATATCTTACATGAGTATGGGGGAAATCCAGATTCCAGTTAAAGTAACAGTTAAAAACACAACTGTGATGCTAAAGCAATAGTACTGAGCTGATGGTATGATAGACCATCCCCTTGTTTCATCAAAATTCTAGGTTATATTGAACATGTCTAGGCCTAACATGTCTGTGACTTTCGGTTGACTGCAAAGGAATTAAGTACTGGTTAAGGAAGGCTGCTTTGATCACGGTGAGACGTAAACCTATGAAACTGAATGGATAACCATGTCAACAAGTACATTCAGAATATAAAAAAAGAACTGTTTCATGAAAAAGTGAAGCAAAAATATAGTCTTTTTTCTTCAGGTATCATCATGATCATGGTTACATCAAAAATGGAATTATCAAAAATATGCTCTTGTGAAAAAAGCATCATGAAACAATAGTATGAGCAATGTTATCGCTTGCGCTAATGTTATCTTACTGCCTTTCACAAAACAAAGAACAAAATCAAAGTCTGTTGGATAATATTCTGTCATGTGATTGTGAATTAAACAAAGGTTGAGAGCAGCAACCTGCTATCACCTGAACCACATGCCTTGGGGGACATGGAAAATGTCATGCCGAAGTGATGTAAATTAAATGTCTTGTTTCAAGACTCAGGTCGCGATATGTACCGATACGTACGGTTGGTGTATCATCACATCCTAAGCAAGGTTAGCATGTGTATCAATTCAGTCCAGATAATTCTTGTTATTTAGGGGCGGTCGGGTAGCCTAGTGGTTAAAACATAAGTTGGACACAGGTTTTGATTCCCGAACCTGTGTACAATGCATGAAGCCCATTTCTGGTGTTCCACACCGGGATATTGCTGAATATTGCTAAAAGTGGCGTGAAACAATATTCACTCACTCTTGTTATTTACCGTCCTGTTCCCCAAAACACTTACTTGACCATGTGATTCATTGTTATTGTTCATCTAGCAAATACCTCTGACTAAATCCTTGTCATACATCATTACATATATCTGCCAATCACTGCCTACTCAAGCATGTCATGAGGTCTCTAGCAACATCCACCACTGTCCGATGCTATACTGGGGAGCTGTGTTCCAAATACATGTAGCTGCCTACCTGCCTGTCTGCTAGCCAAATGCCACTGATTTGTAAACTTGTAAACCTTTCTGTAAAGCTGGCCCAACAGTCTAGTTGAAAATTCTAGTCAATATTTATTGCTAGTACAGTATTTTCTATGGCATCAGTTAAGGTGTCATTTAACATGTTTAATGTCAAAATCTGTTGTCATGTTGTTTTCATCTTGTGGTTTATTAGAAACCAGGTTTATGCCGTACACTGATTGTGACTGATATGCACTGTACATGTGGTATTCGCGGTGCGTGTAAAGGTCTAAGAACCATCACAAATGTCAGAGAAACGATAGTAACAAGCAACTTATCAGATTCACTGTTGTTTAGTGTACCAATCTCAAGGATACTTTAACACATATTGCAAATGGCAGCGTCCACAAAGTATGGCTAGTGAAATATGATGAGGGCTTGCCACTTTGGAAACTACGTAATTAATTCACATCCTGGAAGTCTACTGCGATAATATAGTTTATTGCCAATGACAAACCTACATCTATTTCTGTACTTCTGCTACTCTGGACCACGTTGAAAGCTGCATTCTCTCCGGTTTGGTCGATGTACTTCACATCTATCAGTCCAACTTCATATAGGTCCTTCAGGATTGACAAGTTGACTCCATTTAGTGCAGAGTAGCAGATGTCCAACACCAAATCTTCGTCCTCTGTCCTAGGGAACTTCTCATGGAAGGCAAGCATTTCCTTAACAAACTTTGGAAAAACTCTTAATACACCAATGTACAGAGTCGTGTAATAGCTTGTGGAGTCTGTGAACATTTTTGGACCAAAATGTTCCAGAAGACGCAGTGGAATAACCTCATCTTTCCCAGAGTTTTGACGCAGAGCTATTCTGAGAATTTGCTGGTGATTCTGAGCTAAATGTGCATTATTGAGTTCACACTCAGTGTTGTATAAACGTACCAACAAAATGTCCAGACACTCTTTGTGTTCCATCTGACAACTCCACAGCAAGGCATAGTGCTTACAAAGAAATGTGATGTCACTCTCATAGGTATTGATCAACAGAACCAGTATCTCAAGCTGGTTGTTCTGACAAGCGAGTTCTATCAGGGATCCGTAGTACCTCAAGGCCACTGCACCTGGAATACGGTAGCTTCTCACATTTAAAGGAAGCTCTGTTATATAAGTTGCCCCATGATCTATCAAATACTTCACCATGTCATAATTTCCATTAACAACTGCATAATGAATGGGGGTGATGACTCCATCATCAGTGACAGAAATTTTGTCAAAGTTCACCTGAGCACCAGCTTCAATCAAAATCTCCACGATACTCTGACAGTCTAATTTGGCAGCAATAATCAATGGCGTTTGTTTCAAATACATACAATTTACATCTACCCTTCCCGAGTTAAGTAAAACCTTCACAATAGTCTCATTTTCAGCCGATACTGCTGCATGTAAAGGCGGGTATACGGTCACAGAAGCCAGAGTTGCCTCCCCTGACAGAGATTCATCAGCTTCGCTTGCACGTTGGAGTCCGGTGTCGTCCGTTGACAATTGTGCCCTGCTTCGTGTTTGAACGGAAGCATCACTTTCGCCGACAGCAGGATGGTTTAAATCACACCCAGCATCGATTAAGATGCTGACGATGTCATAATGCCCTTGTTCACATGCTACCGTGACAGGTGTACGCCTGTGTTCGTCCAAGGCATTGATATCATGTCCCGCCCTGATCAACTTCAACACCTCCTCCTTCTCGCCGAAGCTTGACGCGACGTGGAGTTCATGTGAGTCGTCCATGGCAATCAAAACTTACTGTTACAGCGGTGTCATAACTGTTTGTTTGTAGACTTGCGTCTTCCCGTGCTACCAGTAAATCGTTCCCCCAAGATAAAAGAGCGCTAAAGGGAGGTCACTCTATATTTCCCTTTTGCCTGAGGCATCTTTTATTATGTTTACTGGTTACTAAGGCTGTCAGTTTTCGATTTGAACTGATGAATATTGATCGTACTTTGTTGCATTACACAATGTGCAAAAGATTATATTTCCTGGTCTCGTTGTGCGCGTGTTAAGAAGGTGTCACAGCTAGGAAATGAAAACAGCCCCCAAATCCACAAACGCTTCTCGTGCATGATGCCGTGGGGCTGTTTACGCAGTGGTTCTATTTGTTCACGTATTCAGATTCTTCCTGTGTTAGGACGGATGCATCAGTCATACGACAACTGTTGTGGATTTGTGCAATAATTGAAGTATATATATCTTAGTGAGAGCTGATTGGTAGTAACATTGCCTACAAAAATATAAAAGTTGCACATTTTGTGTGTGTGTGTGTGTGTGTATCTCAGGTAGTGATGTATTTCAAAGTTTTCCTTTACTTCCAGCGATACCTGATAAATTCAAGTAAAGTATGTCGACAGGCCTGACCGAAGCGAGTTTTGATGTGCTTGCATAGTGTGTCTATGCATCGCTGGTGTTTTGTGAAGAGTTGTCGTGGCTATCGAGAGTAGATAACTTATCCGTCTGGTTGCAGATACGACGTTGGTTGTAGAGCACAATGCTTTAATAAGAGAACTATTGATGACGAATTGCATTTCTTAATTTCTTAACATGTTCTTTTTATGAAGATATAAGACAAGCACGTTTTAAATATGCATGTTATTAAATCTTACCTTTACAAATGTGACTGATTTAAACAAATCTACGTTTATATTCAAGTAAAAAATGTACAAGTCCTATTAGCAAGCACACTTAATTAAATGTATAAACGTAAACAATACTTTAATCCATGAACATTATGTTAACTATGAATATTACCATCTATAATAATGTTTTGTCCAGGATACGAACTGTTCCCTTCTTTTATGCAAAAGAAACGTCACCCCAAGTTACATTGCATGAAAAGTTGTCATTTAAATATCTGGGTAATTTTTGTCAAAGTTTCTAAAATTTGTGTTGTTCAGAGAGATTCGTGGAGTGGTCCCAGCATCATGGTGTGGGGTGGAACACTGCGAAAGCAACAAGAGACTTCCTCCAGCAGAATGGCATCAGAACCATGCAGTGGCCTGCCCTCAGGCCTGATTTTAATCCATTGAGCACCTGTGGGACGAGATTCAAAGACGGCTGAATGATGTCCGACCAAGGCCGACAACTGCAGCAGAACTGCTTCAGACGTTCCTCAGAGTATGGGCTCAAGTGCCTGTGGCCTTCATCAACCGCCTCATCCATTCCATGTATCGACGTTGCACGGCAGTCATCAATGCACATGGCGGACACACGAGATACTGACTTGTGATGCCATTTTCTCAGAGACTAGTGTTGTATTTCACTTTTAGAGTGAGTGAGTATGGTTTTACGCCGCTTTTTAGCAATATTCCAGCAATATCACGGCGGGGGACACCAGAAATGGGCTTCACACATTGTACCCATGTCGGGAATCGAACCCGGGTCTTCTGCGTGACGAGCGAACGCTTTAACCACTAGGCTACCCGACCGCTCCTCACTTTTAGAACATTTGATGACACTTTAATTTCAACCTTGATCATCAGTTTTGCCAAGTTTCATCTTGTGTCTCATAAGTGTACCGTGTGACACATAAATAAACTATTTCTCTCTTCTCTCGCTATCGTCGCCCCCATTCGAATGACCAACTGACCAAAAATAATCCTGTTCGCGCACGCGATGTTATTAAACACTAAAGAAGGTGTATTGTTATTTAACGGGTGATCTCTTCGCGGGCGAGTAATATATAACAATAGCAGAGTGCTACAAAGATTCGTGTGGGCTGGCCACTATTTTGTGATCAACTTGAGACGTTTCCCGGGTTGTGCGGTTTGATTCGTGCAAGAAACCAGGCAGTAAATAAACCCAGTAGTGCCACAAATGTTATATTTGTGATAACACTTCCTGAGTAAAGTACAAATTGCAGTTATTTTTTTGGCGGCAGCAGGCTAAAACGGCACCGATTTCTCAGGCGAAAACGGCACCGATTTCTCAGGCGAAAACGGCACCGCATTTGGCGAAAACGGCTACTATGTGACGGGCGAAAACGGCACCTCTATTTCTAATAACGATAAGAACGATATATGTAGTAGCATATCTGATTTATGTTATTTGTTACATATTATTTGATGTATTTACATGGTATTTCCTCTTTTCCGGTTGTTCACAGATAACTACATACATTCACATATATACAGTTCTTCACACTTTACAATATCGGCCCATGTACCACCGAACATTGTGATAGTAGCTGACTCAGGGGGCTAATTTCTAATGTAAACTTGTTTTAACTTTTCACAATTATTGGTGTTTGTAAGAGACGATGTGTGTTTATTTTAATTTATTTTACTTCGAAGCATATAAGACCGTTTCCGTGGTCTTGTGGTAGAGCGTCCGCCCGGATAATATTTATTTCATTTGACCACTTTCTAAATGGCATTGTGTACTCCAGTAGTGCCAGTCTTGGAATACCTTATTTACAACTTCCGACAAATTGGCAGTTCTACCTTCGATATAAAATTACTGTAAAATTATAGTACTGTTTTGGCATTCGTTGCTTTGGGTCTGTTTCTCGTGCTTGTTACGTGCGCGAAGTAAGAGATTTTACGTGAGCTTCAAATTGTGATTGTCACTTTGGAGGTGAAATGGGGTTCAGCGTCGCGTTCAAGATTATTGCACTTATATACGACACGTGTGTGTGTGTGTGTGCGTGCGTGCGTGCGTGCGTGCGTGCGTGTGTGCAAAATTTGCTTGTTTGCCAATCCCTCCACTTTATGGAATTAATATCACACACTCTCGGAGCAAGGATGCGACTGGCTTTGATGTAGCTATTGTACAAACCTGAATAAAGAGGGCGAGATTTATGATTGACGATTATATAAGCTAACCTTCAAGAATGAAAAGCTGAACGAAACAGACATAGTCGCGCGTGTATTGCGTCCTAATTCGATATTGCTAAACTTACATACGCTTGTTCACGTTCTGAATCTACCTCCACACCACACTTCCTCAATCACTGCGACCGATTAATCGTGATGCTGCTATACTAGTGTGATTATTACCGAAGCGTGTGACTGGCCAATACCACTGTTATACAGAACCTAGTGGGAACGCATCATTAACTCAGGCGGTGGATCTTGTTCTGTGGAGATATTAACGAATTTTGCAGCCAGTAGACTGTGTTGATAACTGTGCACTATTCGAGGTGCAAAGTGTGTGTGACTTAGTGGGTGAGTGAATGAATATGGTTTTACGCCGCTTGTAGCAATAATTCAGCAATACCACGATGGGGGACACCGGAAATGGGCTTCACGCATTGTAGCCATGTGGGAAATCCAACCCAGGTCTTCGGCGTGAAGAGCGAACGCTTTAACCACTAGGCTACCCGACCGCCCCTGTGTGGCGATGAGGACACCGAGCATGGACGTGTGTTATGAAGGGAACACCCTTGTTATTATACAAATAATTACTCTTGGCGAGGTCAGAATGCGAAAACAAGGACCCAAAGGACCCAAAGACCCGATCCCTGATGTGGTTGAGACCTGACCGACGAAGGCGTCGTGTCTTCGTCAAGAGTAATCATTCGTTTTGTTAAACCGAAATTCACTCAAAATATTAATGTATCTTTATTGTAAAATGTGTAAGTTATGACAGCTTCCAAAAATTAGAAATATTTCCTTAATATTTCCCTGTTGTATTTTTGATGGTTATATGACAGTGCACGAATTATATCACAATTATCCTGTAAACTGTAATTAGTTTTGCAGGTATATAGCAGTATATTTTTTACAACCTCGATTTCACGCAATTCAATGTTTTTTAATTTCGTTTTGGTAAGAAATCTGTCAGACGATCATAGCATGCTGTTACAGAGATTCATAGCACACTGTTATCTTGTAAAAATAATCATATGTCAATGCCATTATGTTACGCATATTGTTTAGGATATGTCAGTACCTCATTAGCATCGATGTCAACAAACTGCCTGTCAAAACGATCTTGTTTACTTTTTCAAGAGTTTTCCATTGACCGTAACTTTTGAAGAATTCATCGTTCCAAGCATAGTTACGCAAATTAACCATCAGATACAGATTAATCATACCTTCGTCCTTCAACAAGCAGGCAACAATCCCTTGGCAGTTCGATATTTATCCATATTTGTGTGAATTTGTAATCAGGGCAGAGCTACGCATTTCGCTAACGCCCGCCATTTTAACTTTGCGACAGCTACTTGGGTGGCATTGAAATTACTGAAATTGTCTAAAGCTTAGCATTTTGCATTATAAAGTTTATTTAATATAATGAATTACTTACAGAGGAACCCAGAATCGTATTTGATGATATGTCAAGAGGTGTATTAAAGTTGCTGTTGGTTCTGACATCAGGAACTATGTTATCTTCGCTGATGTATTCATGCGCAGTATTTCGCATCACTTTGAACATGTTACACATATATGACATCCAGTGCTTCCGTCAAAGCATATCAGTAGCCAATTCGTGTTTTTCAAGCGTCTTATGTATAAGATAAATTCCAATTGCCTTCTGACATTTGAAATCTTCTTCTTTGAATTGTCCATAGTAATTCCCAGTCGATGTTGTTTGTTGTTATTACGTCCTCTCGGCAGGCAGCAAGGACGTAGCAGGACGTAATTGTTTATCTTGTGTTAGAAGGCAATTAGTGAATCAATTAGACGTAATTAATTAATTGGTATAAATACCAAATTACCTCCTGAGATGATTCGCCTTTCTCTTTATTTCAGTGATTTTAGGTTGTGAAAGTAGATCCCTAAAAGGAATAAGGACGTAAAGAGACGTAACTTCTCGTAATTTGATTGGTCAAAAACAGGCACGTGACCATTTTCTCACACCTATAAAGACGATGAGGTCCATACGTGGTACGGATTAACCAATGGAATTGCAAGATTCTTAATTGAGGTATAACAAACAGTAATATTGCTGCGTTTGGCATGAAACCCAAACCACCGACTACCGCTAAGCACACGCAATGAGGCATATACCTAAGCATCGTTGGTGGCGTGTTGAAAATCAGTGGGTATCACTGACATCGTAACATCTTCAATGTCATGTCCTGCCTTAAAACAAGGTGCCATTAAACATTAGAGGGGCGGTAGGGTAGCCTTGTGGTTAAAGCGTTCACTCTTCACGCCGAAGACCTGGGTTGGATTTCCCACATGGCTACAATGAGTGAAGCCCATTTCCGGTGTCCCCATCGTGGTATTGCTGAATTATTGCTACAAGCGGCGTAAAACCATATTCATTTACTCACTAAACCTTTTGGCTGCACAAAGCCCACGCAATGAAAGAGAGAAGCGGGCGTAAAATGGCATAAGTCGCCCGAGTGTCATCGTGAATACTGATTGACCCACTGGACACAGAGAGTGAGTGAGTGAGTTGGGTTTAATGCCGCTTTTGACAGTATTCCAGTCATATCACGGAGTGTCAGCTTAATGTGGGAGGAAAGCCCGAAGTGATGCAGGTCTCAGACGTTAACCACTTCGATGAAACCCACGATGGTGCTGACAAACCTAGAAACACAATCTGGGCGATTCGAACCCACAATCATCGGTTTCTGGCGTGCCCAAGGGACACAGCTCTGCACAGCGAATCGCGGCGCCATAGACGACTGGGCCACCCGTGCCCCACTAAACTCTGTAATGTAAAGATCCCGGTTGTATAAACGACGAACACGACTGTACTGTAACGGCTTTTTATTATTTGATGAGTACAGTGGATAGTCACTGGGATATCTGATCAGTCGTGCCAGATAATGCACGGAGTAGCCCGCTCTGTGCTGGATTATACAACTAAACGAGAAATACTTGATCTTGATAAATATATACATCTCCAAACCTTTGTAATAACTAACTCCCGTGACGTTCCAAACATAATACTGACGCAGCGTCCTTAAGAGTAGCGAAAGTCATCACCAAAAGTCTGCAATCAAAGGCAATACACTGGGAATACTCCTGGAAAGGTAATACAGACAGTCACTATAGAAGCATCAGTCGATCCATAGACGGACCGGATGTAGACGGATTACTGCCCCTGGACCAAGGACACACGTGACGGTGAGAACTGTGTTGGTTGCGGGTGGCGCTGGTTGTGCTGAAACATGAGATATGAAGGGAGGTGTATTTCTGATGAACGGAATTGCAAACGTAAACAATGTCTTTGACACAACAGTTGTCTTCAATAGATTCAACAAAACAAACGCATTAACCAGGTTAGACACAATCCTTTTGAAATTTGTAAGAAGACGTCATAAATGTGTGGGTTACAGGGAACTGCCAACACAGTATTGTGATTTGATTTTAATTATATCTGAGATTACATATTGCATTTTAGGTCCAGGATTTATTAATATTGTACAGAGCTTCGTCTTGACTGTTGACAAACAGACCGTCAGATCCATGTTGATTCTGAGAAATTTCTGGCGTCAAAGTTCTGGCACGCATGCGCCTACACTAAAGGTCCATGCGCCCCAAGAGCATGCACTCATCCTCATGTGTCAAGTTATTATAGACAGTTGCTGTGACCTCTACATATGTGTCAAGCTATCATAGACAGTTGCTGTGACCTCTACATATGTGGCAAGTTAATAATTATTATAGACAGTGTCTGTGATCTCTACATATGTGGGAAACTATTAAAGACAATGGCTGTGACCTCCACGAATGTGTCAAGTTATTATAGACAGTGTCTGTGACCTATACGAATGTGTCAAGTTATTACGGACAGTGTCCGTGATCTCTACGAATGTGTCAAGTTATTATGGACAGTGTCTGTGACCTCTACGAATGTGTCAAGTTATTATAGACAGTGTCCGTGATCTCTACGAATGTGTCAAGTTATTATGGACAGTGTCCGTGATCTCTACGAATGTGTCAAGTTATTATGGACAGTGTCTTTGACCTCTGCGTATGTGTCAAGTTATTATAGACAGTGTCTGTGACCTCCACATGTGTGCCAACCTATTATAGACAGTGTCTGTAATCTCTACGAATGTGTAAAGCTATTAAAGACAGTGTATGGTATAAGGTGTCTGTAAACCAGTGGAAACACCTCACTATAAGATAAACCTCGTTACAAGGCGCCTTGTTTTACCGGCAGGTATTTCACGTAGATATCCCAGTAAATCCAGTGGTAAGCGGTAATTGCCACGTTAACACTAAGACCTTCAGCTAAAGCTTATCTCCTCGAATTCTCCTCACAGTACAGCTGTTGGCACGCCGTGAGTTAATTATATCCCTTTGTAGATTTATGACAGTGTTATCAGTCAGCGTGCTCGACTTGATGAAACCCACAAACATTCAACTCAACGATTGTCCGCACCATTGTTGTCTGAGTGTCCTTATGTGTGCACTATTTACCTCCTTCTTGAGGAAAAGCCAAATAAACTCATTTTGTGTGACAAATAAAGATCATTCCCCCTTTGTTGGCAAAATATGGCGTTATTAGAAGGACAAGAAGAGATACGATTACTGGAATGAAATATGGGTCTCGTTTTTGGAGGAAGGCTGACACTCGTTAATGGCTAGCGTACAATCTGTGACTATCTGTACAATTTGAAAACGAAAACTAATATTTATTAAAAACAAATTCGCCCTGTTCTCCACTCTTACAATTTTGCCCAATAAAAAGCTTATCCTTTAAATGGTGTTCATTTGGCAAGATGGAAGGCCAATATATGAAGTTCAAAACATATCATTTGGGTAAAAGACAAAACAATACACGAGCTGTCGCTTGTTTCAATCTTGATGTGAAGTGTTGCATTTTCGGGTCTAATATCTACACAGACACAAGCCAGAATATGGAGTCCAGGAGAGTCGAGCCACTTGAGGATTATTTCCCACTTCAGTCTGCACTCCACGATAAACACAAACCTCTCCACTATTCAAACCGAATGGGTTGTCTCAACAGAAGGGGTGTATCGGTGCACCCTTTGTAGACAAGCGATGGGGTGGACACACATACCACAAAGGGTAGCCCGTGCATATGTCATCAAGTGTTGTGGACATTATCAGTATGTCACAAACTGTAGTGGAGAGTGCCCGTATGCCACACATTGTAGTGGAGAGTACCCGTATGCCACACACTGTAGTGGAGAGTGCCCGTATGCCACACACTGTAGTGGAGAGTGCCCGTATGCCACACACTGTAGTGGAGAGTGCCCGTATGCCACAAACTGTAGTGGAGAGTACCCGTATGCCACACACTGTAGTGGAGAGTGTCCGTATGCCACACACTGTAGTGGAGAGTGCCCGTATGCCACACACTTAGCGGAGAGTGCCCGTATGCCACACACTTAGAGGAGAGTGTCCGTATGCCACACACTTAGTGGAGAGTGCCCGTATGTAACAAACTGTAGTGGAGAGTGCCCGTATGTAACAAACTGTAGTGGAGAGTGCCCGTATGCCACAAACTGTAGTGGAGAGTACCCGTATGCCACACACTGTAGTGGAGAGTGCCCGTATGCCACACACTGTAGTGGAGAGTGCCCGTATGCCACACACTGTAGTGGAGAGTGCCCGTATGCCACACACGATAGTGGAGAGTGCCCGTATGCCACAAACTGTAGTGGAGAGTGCCCGTATGCCACACATTGTAGTGGAGAGTACCCGTATGCCACACACTGTAGTGGAGAGTGCCCGCATGCCACACACTGTAGTGGAGAGTACCCGTATGCCACACACTGTAGTGGAGAGTGCCCGTATGCCACACACTGTAGTGGAGAGTGCCCGTATGCCACACACTGTAGTGGAGAGTGCCCGCATGCCACACACTGTAGTGGAGAGTACCCGTATGCCACACACGATAGTGGAGAGTGCCCGTATGCCACACACTGTAGTGGAGAGTGCCCGTATGCCACACACGATAGTGGAGAGTACCCGTATGCCACACACTGTAGTGGAGAGTACCCGTATGCCACACACTGTAGTGGAGAGTGCCCGTATGCCACACACTGTAGTGGAGAGTACCCGTATGCCACACAGGATAGTCGAGAGTGCTCGTATGTCACAAACTGTAGTGGAAAGTACCCGTATGCCACACACGATAGTGGAAAGTACCCGTATGTCACACACTGAAATGGAAAGTACCCGTATGCCACACACGATAGTGGAAAGTACCCGTATGTCACACACTGAAGTGGAAAGTACCCGTATGCCACACACGATAGTGGAGAGTACCCGTATGCCACACACTGTAGTGAAAAGTACCCGTATGCCACACACGATAGTGGAGAGTACCCGTATGCCACACACTGTAGTGGAAAGTACCCGTATGCCACACACGATAGTGGAGAGTACCCGTATGCCACACACTGTAGTGGAAAGTACCCGTATGCCAATCTTTATCACCTTATTATACAGTTATCAGCAAATATACCCCCCCCCCCCCACCCCCCACCCCCCCCACTCCTAGTCGCTATCACCTCACTATACAGTTACATCCGAATATATACCCCCATTCCAATGACCTCACTATACAATTATCTCCGAATAAACTCCCTATGCCGTCCCACTCCCACACTATACAGTTACATCTGAATGTACACACAGTCCTGTCGCCTCATTAGACAGTCCCACCTAACAAAATACCCTCTGGAAGTGGTCTTGTACTCATAATAATTTTTTTACGAGTCGAACAGACTACGTTTCGTCTTTCTATTTGACGTCGCCGATAAAGAGTTTCACCTGCACAATGTGCCATGCAGGAGGACATTGTGCCAGTGCTATATTTCCCTGTTGGCCATGCCAGCTAGGCAGGACACTCACTCCGATAGTCGCGATACGATACTTAACCACGACCGTCCCTAGTCAGATGGTGTGTGTAGAAACATATCAGTTAACTGGTTGTACCCGAAGTGAGAGATGTGAACGTGTTTCTGTGTCTCTGTCGTGAAGACCGGGGCGTGGCATTTAGAGATGTAGGTTCACAAACGACAAAGACGTTACCTCACAAACTATTGTTGACATATACGTCAAATTAATTATTTTCATTATTAAATATGAAACGTCCTGGATGAGTATATCCAGGTGTGACATTGTATGGTATGATATCTCCTGAGATAGTACACACAGGAATCATACAACACAGCCTGATTTACTTTAAGCTGGTTTAACACAGTCTGGTGTAATATAACCTGATTTAACACAATCTGGTTAAATATAACGTGGTTTAACACAGCCTGGTTTAATATAACCTCGTATAACACAGCTTGGTTTAAAATAACCTGGTTTAACACGGTCTGGTTTAATATAACCTCGAATAACTCAGCCTGGTTTAAAATAACCTGGCTTAACACAGCCTGGTTTAATATAATATGGTTTACCACAGTTGGTTTAATATAACCTCGAATAAGATAGCCTGGTTTAATATAACCTGTTTTAACACAGCCTGGTTTAATATAATTTAACACGGTCTGGTTTATCATAACCTGGTTTACCACAGCTTGATTTAATATAACCTCGTATAACACAGCCTGGTTTAATATAACCTGGTTTACCACAGCTCGGTTCAATAATATCCTGGTTTAACACAGCCTGATTTAATATAATCTGGTTTAACATAACTTGGTTTACCACAGTTTGGTTTAATATAACCAGCGTAACACAGTCTGGATTTATATAGCCCGGTGTGACATAATGACAATACTGTAAACTCACAGAACCACTAATTTTAATTCGTTATATACGTTGTTCGTTATAAGCATATGTACAGCATATGTACAGCAAATGGACGGAAACAAGAAATAGTTCGTTATATCCGTAAGTTCGTTATAAGCGTGTTCGTTATAAACGTAGTTTACTGTATCCATATGTTGAAATGATCTACCCAGGAAGTGGTGTCAGTCCAACAGCTGGATGTGTCGTGTCTTTTAGGTGAACAATTGACTTGCCTTTGCATGTGTTTGTGACGGGTGTCACCGATGGGCAGAATACGCCCACCTTTTCGCGAACACCCGGTATCATCACTATTTGATAGTGATTCATAAACACATGCTCATGATATAGTCGGAATCGTACTATCGAGTCTACTTGCAGCAGAGATTTCTGTACATATAATTGACGCATTATTCCCTGGTAACTCAGTGCTACCTTTTGTCGGTTTTTATTTCACCAAACAGTAACCAAGCTTCAGGCATGTTTGTTGTTTAGTCCTTAAGTGACACGCATGACTAGTCTCTCGGCGACTTTCAACGCCGTCTCGCTTCACTGCCCCCAGGCGATTTCAATAATCAACTATTAATCTCAGCCGATGTATCGCAGTCACCCGAACTCTTATAAACGTGTATACACAACAATGCGTGGACAATGGAACGTTTCATAGGGATTGCAATGCTATAGTTGTGGAGGTAATTCCCTAACAGGATCAGAGGAGGTCATGGGCAAGACTGGAGCGATGTAACTGATTGTTTGCTGGGACAAACAACAATCATTTGAAAACTGGCCGCTTTCACCTACAAGCTGTTTACACGTCTTGCGTGACACTGGCTTCACGTGACAATACTGACATGACGTGTCACAACTGATTGTTGGCCATAGCCTTAACAACAGAGAATACTTTCTGTCGGGTGTGACGCCCATCGTGTGATGACTTGGTGTCTGTGTGTTGACTGTGTTGACTGTGGTGCCTGTGTGTTGACTGTGGTGCCTGTGTGTTGACTTGGTGCCTGCGTGCTGACTTGGTGCCTGCGTGTTGACGGTGGTGCCTGTGTGTTGACTGTGGTACCTGTGTGTTGACGGTGGTGCCTGTGTGCTGACTTGGTGCCTGCGTGTTGACTGGTGCCTGTGTGTTGACTTGGTGCTTGTGTGTTGACGGTGGTGCCTGTGTGTTGACTGTGGGTTGATTGTGGTGCCTGCGTGTTGCCTGTGGTGACTGTGAGTTGACTTGATGCCTGTGTGTTGACTGTGTTGACTGTGTTGACTGTGGTGCCTGCGTGTTGCCTCTGGTGACTGTGAGTTGACTGTGTTGCCTGTGTGTTGACTGTGTTGACTGTGGTGCCTGCGTGTTGCCTGTGGTGACTGTGAGTTGACTATGGTGCCTGTGAGTTGATGGCATTAAATCATTCAAGTATACTGTGGCTGAAGGGGTCGGCACGGGTACTACAGATATGTACCCCAGGTACGTTTCTGTATACAGAAATGTACCCTAGCCAAAATCAGAATACAGAAGGATACCACTGGATAAGTCATTTCCGCCGCAGGCCGAATTGCGCAATACGCTGAACCGGTTTCTTGAACGCTTTCGTATACGACACGTCAGGGGTGCCAAAACGCGGCATAATTCAACATGGCAGTACGCGTTGTATCTTTTTGCCTCGGTACTTCCTTATCATAAATGGATCAGAACTGTCATACTGTTGTATGAGATGCATTCCAGTCTGATATATATTTTATAAAAGGAGCAAACACAGTGATATTACTGAACGTACATTACTGTAATACTCCACGATGCACAGCATTTTACTGCATGTGCTCGTCATCAGGGAAACCAGAAATACAAGATGAACCGGTTTCGGTTTCGGGTTGAGGAATATGGACTCGTCCGCCGTTTAGGGTACCAGGTACCCTTCTGTATTCTGATTTTGGCTGGGGTGCATATCTGTAGTACCCGGGTCGACAGCGACCACTTCAGCTTTACACGGCCCCCTGTACATGGCACGATCGAGTAGTGTGCAATAATTAAAATATTCTCCCTCAAGCGATTGAAGAAAAAACGCAATTATTCATATTGATTTTTACACTGCAATACACCCAATGCTCACCAGGAGCCGTTGACATTCAATGTTTACAGTGGCAGTAATGGCTGCCTAACCATCCTCTTATCGGGAGAATGGAGGTTGATTCTTCCTCTATAGAATATTGTAAAGATGGACCATTCACTGATGTTCTTGGACATAAATTGTTGTCCCTAGCAACGATTCATGTAGACAAAATTTAATGTCAACACTAAACACTTTCCCTCATCTCAACAATGAAGCCAAATATTGATCCTATTACAAACTACAGTAAACTACGGTTATAACGAACACGCTTATAACGAACTGACGGATATAACGAACTTACTTTGTGGTCCCGACTACTTGCTGTAGTCATGCTGTATATGTACTTATAACGAACTACGGTTATAACGAACTCAAATTAGTGGTCCCTTTGAGTTCGTTAAAACCGTAGTTTACTGTACTTTGTACTTACATAGCCGTAACAAGGACTCTGTGGGCGGGTTGTTACGAGCATCAGATTCATTTATGCTTAACTCTTTAAATAATGTTTAAAATAAACTCGACAACCCTTCAAAATACCATAAACGATATAGGTCACACCAAGCCATTGTTTTTTCAACTGCTTACGTTCACAAAATTTCAAATTGTTTACAGTAGACGACCGAGAGATTGATTTGATTACATTGTCGGTATCTATGTCAGATATATATGCGATCCTAGAATGGATATTGTCGCATTTTTCCGTAGTCGCTTTAACGGAACTAAGCAAACATTAACATTATTAACACACCTCGACAATGTGTCGCCTATTAAAGGATACGCACCTTGATTCATAGGATACATAGATTACAGATGTGGAGATCAGTAGCCGTTGATCCTGTCCCCGTCGCTCCTGTCTGTGTCGTTATTCCGGGACTTTCTTCCGGAGAGTGACGACATGTACCGATCTATAGCATCGGGGCCCATTCGGCATATCTCGATAGGAGGGTGGATGAGCGGGTTCCCATCCAGAGCGGACGAAGTGTATCGGAATCCCCAGTCCAGTTTCAGCAGCTTACCAAAGTCTCTCGGCAGTTGCCGGATTCTGTTGTTGCCGATCCAGAGACACCGTAGCTGCGTGAGCGTGCAGATGATGTCGGGCAGCTTTGTGAGGTCGTTGATGAAGAGGAGGAGAGTTTCCAGCTGCTTCATGTCTCGGATCTCCTCCGGCAGAGCGCTGATGTGGTTGTCACTGATGTCCAAGAACTCGAGATTCTCTAGTTTACACAGCTGCAGCGGGAATTCCTTGAAGTCGTTGTTGGCCATGTGAAGACTCTGGAGGTTCTTCAGGTTGGAGAAGTTGCTGGGGAGGGAGGAGAAGTGGTTGTTGCTGAGGGCAATCCTCTCCAGCTGCTGCAGCAGAGCGATCTCGGGGGGCAAGTCCTTCAGTTCGTTTGTGTCCAGCATCAGGACCTTTAGATTGACCAGTCTCCCAATCGTGGGTGGACATGCCGGGAGCTTGTAGTCCAGACACGCCTCTCGCTCCGGACTCAGGTCAAGGACCTCCAGCTCCAGAAGGTGGAACACAGAGTCGGATATATTAGCCAAGTCCTTCCCCCGCACTTTCAGTTTCTTCCATCCATAGTACAACGGGTCCTCCGTCTCAATTCGCATCCGATAACTTTTCACCGACATGTTTTCACTATCCCAACTCTCACCTGTAAACACCACAGCTTTGTTCAACCTCAGCAGATATCGTTCATGAATTAGAAATATTTGAAGAGAATATTATCTGTCGATAGGGGACACGCACAGATCCATGATGGCTGAAGGTGGCAGCAGGGACAGCGGTGTACGTGGGATGTGGGACGTTGTCGACTTCCTTGTCCTCCGTTACCTGGAAGTGTATGTAGATATTGTACTGACCTATCAACAGGACCGTGTCATCAAGTCACGGGCTACCCAGTGCCACAACATCATCTGTTATATTTAGTCGGGTTATTCTTCTAAATGTACATAGCAACTTTCCCATGAATCCAATATGTGCATCGATCTGTGTTATAAATAACGCCATCATTCAGGCGTGTCAGGGTGAATTATTTAATACCGCTGGCGCAATGTTGCCAGACAGGAAGCGCCGGAAGAAGACATAAATACGGGGACCCTGCACCAGTTGCCATGGGGATGGGCCACGTGACCGCATTGCCCACGGACACTTACACTGACGCCGGGGGACTATATGGTTAACATATAGGTGGAAAGTCGATACTGAATACAATACGGGGTTAACATATTGATGGACAGACAATGTTGAATACACAATATAGTTAACATATAGATGGGCTGGCGATATTGAATAAAATATAGGGTTAACATATTGATGGGTATGACGTACTGAATACAATATAGCTACAATATATACGGACAGGCCATACTGAATACCTTATAGGGTTAACATATAGATGGCCAGTCGTTACGGATTAAACTATAGTTTTATACATGGAAAGGCGATACTGAATACAATACAAGGTTAACATATAGATGGGCAGAATATACTGAATACAGCATATGATTAAAGAAGATGGGCAGTCTACACGGAATACAATATAGGGGTAACAGAGTTTATTTGACACTAATATTGAACGTTTGGGAGAGCAGCATTTACCGAATACAGGTGGGATGTTCACATAGACTGAATACAATATTATCTGGTCCTATATATGAGCAGAAGTAATGAATATAATATACAGTTGACATATCGCTGGACAGTAGGTATTTGATATAAGTGTTTAATGTATGTCTTACTGTGTCTTATAAACCAAATATTAGCTGGGCATTGTACTTTAAACACTTTTGTTATTACACATGATGTTAGATGTTTTATATGCGCATATGTCACATGAATGTACAGTTTCTATCTTTGTAATAAATCTTTACAAATACATTAGAAGTGATCAGTAGAGTTAACATACAGATTGGGCACAGACACTAATTACAATTCGGGCTTACATACAGGTTGTAGTAGGCTTTGGCAACCAGACCCGTGAAGATTCCGGGGTAGAATAGGTCTTCAGCAACCCATGCTTGCCGTTAAAGGTGACTATGCTTGTCGTAAAAGGCGACTAACGGGATCGCGTGGTCATGCCCGTTGACTTGGTTGATGCATGTCATCGATCCCAATTGCGTGGATCGATGCTCATATCAATCACTGGATTGTCTGGTCCAGACTCGATTATTCACAGACCGCCGTCATATAGCTGGAATATTGCTAAGTGAGGCTTTAAACAACAAACCAACCAACCAACTAATCTTGCCTACCAGATAAGGTATACTTACGGGTGTTCAGCGACAGGGTTATTCCCTGTTTAATGTGCAGGCCACAAACAGGTTTGCATGACATTCGCCAGGGAGACAAACATAGTTACCAGGTCTGCTGTTATTGTTTGCGAGATCAAGAATCTTCTATGTATGTAAACAACCACGAAATCAATAAAATCAATACGCGGGCACAGCATCCACCTGGTCATAAACGGGTGGGCCCTCAGTTTGGGTGGAGTACCCGCCTATTGGACAAGACAGGACCTTAACCCAACAGCGCAGGGTATTACTAGGGTATTACTAGCCATAAACCCCACAGTAATTACCGAGAACCTGACGTGTAAGCCCGTAACTTACCTATACCCCGGTCGTCTGATATCGATCAAGTCAACTCTCGTTTAACATGGCCATGTGTGATTAATGAGTCTAACACATTGTCGTCGTACTCACCAGATCTTAAAATCCCCGACGAGAGGCCGAGAGAATGTGTTACAAGTATCCTGTTGATGTAGCTGGGTTGGAACCCCTGAGTTGGTTGAAACAGTAGCCCTCGTCGTCCAGCTCAAGACAGTGAAGTCGCTCCCGGCAACCGTCGTCTCAACACGCTCACAACGGAAGGGGAGAGTATGAGAGTCGATACGTCGAGCAAACACTCTCAAGACCACCGTCAATGTCTGATTGACGGGCCGATACGTAAATCTCTACTCTATTCATTCAACAAAGCAAACAGTTGAATAGCCATGATCCTTGATAAGTAGTAAGTAATTTATTCACGTGGCGTTGAGGGGAAGTGTTGGCACCGACATTCATAGGGTCGTCCCTCCCATTTCATACCCGCGTATGAATTTAATACCATAATTGCGGGCAGTGTGTCGGAGTCATGTCTCAGCCGTAACACGAGCCTACGTTTAACTATACCTGCTCAGTAAGAAGACGCTACTTTGGGAGTGACGAGTAGACATGTTTGTAATGTTATACACAACAAGGGGATTACACACACGTGTCGTCATAAGACCTTAGACAATGCTATTTGGTTAACTGGATGAAAGTTGGAGATCTAGTGGCGCGGGGACAAGTCTTTACATGACACTGAATCGATAGTCAGTTCTCCTGGCTCGGTGAGTGAGTTAGTGTGGGCCACCTCCAGCAGTGTCACATGAAGTCGGTGTCGCAGGGCGGTCGGGAAGCCAAGTGGTTAAAGCGTTCACTCGAGACGTCGAAGACCCCGGTTCGAATCCCACATGGGTCCTAAGTGTGAAGACCATTTCTGGTGTACCCCGCTGTAATATTGCCGGAATTTTGCTAAAAGCAGCGTAAAACCACACTCAGTCACTCTACACGAAGATCTGCGAGGGAAGCACCACCAACAGGTCGCACACACTGCACCACGTGGGGAGCGAAGCTCGGTCTCTGGCGCGAAGGTCTCGGTTCCGCTGTTATTGTTTCGCGGGCTTCTCTTGTGTTAGAAGCAGCCATTGATTGGACACTAATTTCATTTTTCAACTGTTTTTATACAAGTGGGACCAACGTTCATGATTTTTACGACACAACTATAGAAAATAGTAAACTGTTGTAACGTGTTATTAGTCCAATGTAACTTCAGAAATTCCAAGGTCCCGTTTCCTAAAGCGCAAAGGTGATCGCAACTTCCATACTTTAATACAGGCTAATGCAGTCGAAACGCTATGGTGATCGCAACTCCCATACTTTAACACAGACTTAGGGCAGTCGTTACGCTATGATGCATTGCAACTTCAATACATTGACAAAGACTTACGGCAGTCGTAGCGCTAAGGTGATCGCAACTTCTATACTTTAACACAGGCTTACGGCAGTCGTAACCCTAAGGTGATCGTAACTCCCATACTTTAACACAGGCTTACGGCAGTCGTAACGCTAAGGTGATCGTAACTCCCATACTTATACATAGACTTACGGCAGTCGTAGCGCTAAGATGATCGCAACTCCTATACTTTAACACAGGCTTACGGCAGTCGTAACCCTAAGGTGATCGTAACTCCCATACTTTAACACAGACTTACGGCAGTCGTAATGCTAAGGTGATCGCAACTCCTATACTTTAACACAGACTTACGACGTGGTGTGGCGTTGTGTGAGTTGCGTGGTTTGGTGCAGTGAGGTGTGGTGTGTTGCGGTGCGGTGCGGTGCGGTACGGTGCGGTGTGCTCCGATGCGGTGTGCTGCGGTGTGGCGTGGTGTGCTGCGGTGTGGTGCGGTGCGGTGTGGTGTGGTTTGGTGGCGTTAAGCGCTTGTGGGTGTGGGGAAGATGAGTTGAGGTCATTTAGTGGTTCTGGCAGAAAGTACCCCTTTCACACAGCAACACTGTTCTCACAGCTCCTGCACTCCAACCCAGACGCCGTCCAGTGACTACAAACTTAGTGGCACGATCGTTATCATATCAGCTTGTGTTCAATGCATATATAAAACACCCATGCTTGGCCTCATGTTATTGTGCATGTTGGCCCGGCAATGGTGTTGACTGTCTCGGGCCTCGCGGCTATAGGAATCCAACTGAGCGCACTATGTTGTTTACCCCCAGTTGTACAGTGCACACATACCGGTTGTAACATGATGACCTTAAAATCGGAAAATAAAGAGTTATCGATTTCCGAAATATTCATGATTGTCGATCCAAAGAGCGCCGATTGAAAGTGTACCATGACATCGGTCGCCACAATGATCTGATTCCGGTCTCCTACACAGATTAGGTAATACAAGAAATGGCTCTAATAATTTCAGGGCATCTCAAATTAATTAAATCAATGGGAAGAATCTTGAAAAAGGTCATGATGTCCCGAGATGGCCGTCGTCTCAGGCGCCGCAATTCACTGTGCAGAGTTGCGTCCCTTGGGCACCCCAGAAACCTTTGATTGTTGGTTCGAATTCTGGTTCGCCCCGATTATGTTTCCAGGTTTGTCAGCACCGTATTCGTGTTCGTGGGTTTCGCCAAAGTGGTAAATGTCTGATACCTGCCTCATTTCAGGCTTTCCTCCCCCATTATACGGACACGCCATGATATAACCGATTTACTGTTTTAAACTAACTCACTCCGAATTGGCTGTTAACGTGACGTCATGACAACTGTACTTACACCTTGGCCTGTTTGATGGGGACAAACTAAACAGAGAAATGTCGTACGTCGGCGCAAAACACGTAGTTTATTTTCCTATAATAGAATTTCTGCAATATGGGACATCACAGCACTCTGGGAAGGGACCGTTCGGGTCTTTCTTCAGGTTGAACGCGCAGCTTGGAATGGGGTAATCCGGGCACCTGCAGCAACAACGTCAAACAACGTGACGTAATGTGACGTGTTTGGTGAAGAAAGAACATGAAACAATTCAAAACAACTTAGTAGTCACGAAAATGCAGGTTATTTTTCAGCACTTAATAATTTGACGATTACATTTAGACTATCTGTAACATTCCAGGCTCACCATGACTACACTTTGGTGGAACACGGCCCAAGTACGTTATAAGTCATCCAGTAGCCTCCAGTGACATATCAGGTACCGTATATATGCTAATGTGACTATTTTGAGCTTGTCACACAATCAATCCGCCATCAGTAAAACAGCATTCAGTCATCCTCACATCCACATACTTCACCGTCATCTACACACCCTTCGCCGTCATCGACACACCCTTCGCCGTCATCTACACACCCTTCGCCGTCATCTACACACCCTTCGCCGTCATCGACACACCCTTCGCCGTCATCTACACACCCTTCGCCGTCATCTACACAGCCTTCGCCGTCATCTACACACTCTTCGCCGTCATCTACACAGCCTTCGCCGTCATCGACACACCCTTCGCCGCCATCTACACACCCTCTGTAAACCGTCTGTCTCACGCCAACACTCTGTCGGCCATACAAACAAACAATCGAACTGCTCCTCATCCATATCTCTGTCACTTATCCTACCATCACCACATCAGCACTACACGTTGTCCTTTGACGTTACCGTTGTCCTTTTGACGGTATTTTTACGTCACTACATACCGTTTTGTTACGTTACTGTCGCGCTTCTGACGAGAGTTTTACGCCACTACCACTTTTGACAACACCTTCGTTACACGTGAATATTGTACCTTTGTCCCCCTGATGGGAATATTGGAACACAACAAACCGTCTTTCTACGTTATCCTATCTTCAGAGTGCCGGGTATATTTCATCACGACGTAGTCGTTGTTTGACGTTAATTCTTCCTAGATTATTGCATCAGACCGCCTCCCCGGCCGTACCATACAGAAAACCCCCATTAAATTCTATTGTACATGTTGTTACCCTGTCTGGCGCTCGGAGATAATACAAGCACTGGTCGACTCGGAGTCAGTATACTGTATCTGAGTAGGGCATCCATGTTGAAACTGCGGCATGGTATCATGCAATGCGGCTGCTTGTACTGGTCCGGACTAAAGCCGATTTTCTAGTGCTAGCCCATGCCGTAGCTTAAATAACTTGATAACCCCACTCAGACACAGTATAATGACTCCGAGCCGACCAGTCCTTCTTTTAGCCCTTTAATGCCGTGCGCCAGATAGGGTAACAACAAGTACCATCTTTTAACGCCTTTTGTTATGACGCGGCCGGGGATCGAACCCCAACCTTCCGCTCGCCGGGCAGACGCTCTACCATTGCGTCACTACATGCTGTCTTTTGTTCCCGTCGTCCCCAGGAGGGGGAGCCTCACGTTTCTTTGTACTGTATTCTTTCATCGTTCTTCACGAAGCAGCCATACTTGGCACACTCTCCTGCGTTGAACCACGTGGTGCCGGAGTCCATCTCATGGCCGACGTTGTTCACGCAGTTACCTAGGTTACAAGGTTACACAGGTGCACGTGACTGACATGTTGATGGTTGAATGATAACGGGGAATATCCTATATTATACAACAATATTCTGGTTGTATGAGAAAAGTCGGGTTGTAGTTGGAAAAAACCATAGCATATTTTCAAAATTTGTAAGAGCGGACGAAGGAATACATTAAACTACGGTTATAACGAACTCAAAGGGACCACTAATTTTAGTTCGTGATAACCGTCATTTTGTTGCCATTCAGATACAGTAAACAAAATGGCCCCATGGCCACTTGAAACTTTAAAGCAAACAGAAGCCAAAAGAAAAACAAGTACAGTAAACTACGTTTATAACGAACACGCTTATAACGAACTGACGGATATAACGAACCTACTTTTTTGTCCCGACTATTTGCTGTCGTTATGCTGTAATTATGCTTATAACGAACTACGGTTATAACGAACTAAAAATAGTGGTCCCACTGAGTTCGTTATAACCGTAGTTTACTGTAAATATGTTCTAGTGACGTGCGACGGTCGAAGTTATTTGGTGGAATCTTATATGGTTACAGGAATCACGAAAGAATGATGTCTTTTTAGATTATACTGCCACAAAGGAAACAATATTGTAGTGACACCATAATCACGCGCTGCACAAGCGCAATCTGTCACTTGACTTGTAAATGGATGAGTAGTGTGAAATTAACGAATATAAATCTTGTTATGAGAAAATAGAGACAGTGCAGCCCTCATCCTTACCTTCATGGAACGTTATAGGCGCGTATATTCCTATAACACACGAGACGAGGACGGCGACGAAGAGCAGACCCATGATTCCAACAGGTGTGAAAAAAGTGAACGACGGCAGGTGCTTGACGATCGGTAATCGTCGGTAGATTCCGCTTATGTATTAAGTGGGACAGGCTTGTGGGTGTCTCAAGCACTGGGAGAAATACGCCGTGTATCTCACCGAGCGGAAGGGGAGGAGGGGGGGGGGGGGGGGGGGGGGGGGGAGGAGGAGGAAGAGGACGGTTGGGTGGGAGGAGGGGTGGCTTGGTGTGTCATGCATGTATAGTACTGTGACAGTAAAAACTGCATATATTTTAGAATAATATTTTGAAATGAAACGTGGTACCAATGGTATGTTGTCTAGCCTTAGTTGTATTGCACCATTTGTAATAAGCGGTTGTGTGAAACAGTCTTCATCCGCTGACCCTTAAAATCAGAGTAGAAGGAAGGTGTTGTGTTATCTCAACATCGTGATTAGACAATGCCGGAACGGCGGGGTGAGCCTATTTTCTTTACGTGCGTCAGAACTTATTCGAATATCATAATCTTCTTCTCATTGCTTCATATTTCACCCTATAGACTCGTTGTCCACAACATCTCATTCTCGTAGATTCACGTTCCACAACATCTCATTCTCGTAGATTCACGTTCCACAACATCTCTTTCTCGTAGATTCACGTTCCACAACATCTCTTTCTCGTAGACTCACGTTCCACAACATCCCATTCTCGTAGACTCAGGCTCCGCAACATCCCATTCTCGTAGACTCACGTTCAATAACTTCCCATTCTCGTAGACTCACGCTTCACAGTAACACTGTCTTATTTTCAGGATCTCGCACACCCTAAAATATAATTCTCGTAGACTCACGTTTCCCTGTATCGGATTCTCACGTCATTCTTCACGAAGCAGCCATATTTAGCACACTCCCCCTTGTGAAACCACGAGGTGCCCGCGTCCATTTCATGGCCGACGTTGTTCGCGCAGCTTCCTGAAGCACACAGATTATATATGATTTGTTTGTTTGACCACCCGATCCCTTTAGTCGCCTCTTACGACAAGCATCGTCGCCTTTTACGGCATACATGGGTTGCTGAAGACCTATTCTACCCCGGGTCTTCACGGGTCTAATATTGTACGAATACAGGCACGGATAGAACCACTATCAGGGCCCACTTGCACAAAGCGATGTTAGCGATAAGATGATCGTAACTCCCATACTTTAACATTGGCTTACAATAGTCTTAGCACTAAGATCGCTTTGTGCAAATGGGCCCAGGACTACGTCTTGGACCTGTGACATACACTAAAAACTTACTGCGACCTTCAGTCAGTCAACAATGGGTTAAGATGTGAGTTTGTGGCTTATTTCTGATGCATGGTATTATCAGGAGGCCAAGGACATGCAGTTGCATTATAAATGTAAAAAAACAAAACCCGAAATATATTTTGAAGATTATTTGTCCTCGCGTGTTCTTTAAAACTTATGTTGTATGTAACATTCAGTAAAACACAACACAAATCATCCGAAAAAAATAGCATCAAAAGCAGATCGACAGACGAAACTCAATCAAAAACACCATATTACAGATCTTATGTTAAGATTAAAACGCGTGATGGTGATGGAGTTTCTACTGATACATATAACATACCTGAATTAAAGCTAATAGGGGCATATACGCCCAGAATCCCTGACAGCAGCAGCGCGGCACACAAGCAGTGCATGTTCCTTCTGGCGACAGTGGAAGACGGCAGGTGCCCGCTGATCACAATCTCTCACCCGCTTGCTGTCCTTAAAATGGTTAAACTTGACTCCAAGTACTCACCTTGAAATTAAGGATATGCAAAAACGTCCATGACCATACCGTGAATCAGACATTGGTTGAGCACTAGGGGATTCTGTTTGATCTTGTGAAGTTTAAGTTCTGGCATTGTGAAAATATTCAAGACGATAAGAAATAACATTTCGTTTTAAAAAATGAGGCAACAATTAAAGCTTGAATTCCTCTGACATTTGAAAAACAACTGACTTGCCGCGTGCGCTACTCAGGTGAACATAAAAGTGATGAAAGTCACAGGTACGCGTCCTAGTGTTGTATTGATTGAACAGTTGAAGTGGGAATACCAATCCTTTAACAGTTGTATTTGGTTATAGGATTGATTTACTGCTACGTTAGCTGGCATTATTGCTGAGATCGATACTACATCCACCGTCGTGTAGCAGAGTTAAGGATTCGCGTTGGACTGACATCCAGTCTCTGAAATGAAAATGTTTTACAGAAACATAATCGTTAAATTACCCTAATATAGTGTAATAAAAGGAGCCTATAGACTCTATGCAGTAAACTAGACTTGCCAACTATTACAGACTTGAATGGGCTGTATTGGATATGTTTGTTTCAGGGTCTGTATGACAGACTTGCATCAGGCAACAAAGACAGAGAATCTCACCCGAGTGTCTTTTGACACCAAAGACATCAACACTCGTCGATTAAAGTAGAAAACTCAAAGTCCAAAAACACTCGAATGAAATTGTATCCAACATCATTCTGAGAGTTTCTTGCATGAACATTGAGGTTTGACATCATCTTGAAATTAGTAACTCGCGACTCAAACTACACTGCAAAAGTAAGCACACTCTTGAAAATTGGATTTAACCAAAAAATTACAAACGTTATCAAAACGTTACTAGGCTGAAAACAGTCGCCGAAAGACTGTCAACCTAAGGTCCAAAACACAACTATGATACCCGTGTGCAAAACATCACCATAGAAAAAAACAGTCCTTGTTTGTTACTATTTTTCAATTTGCCAAGTAGACATCTTTTGATCTCACACAAGTGATACTTCCCATGGAAGCTAGAAATGGATGATACATAACAATGAATACATCCGTCATCGAGAAACACTGCTGAGCTGGAGGCAGTTGATACCAAACGGTTGAAGTATATATGGAGAGTGAGTTGGATTTAACGCCGCTTTTAACAGTATTCCAGTTATATCGCGGCGTGTCAGCTTAATGTTGGAGGAAAGCCCGGAGTGATGCAGGTCTCAGACGTTTACCACTTCGGTGAAACCCACGAGCATGGGTATGGTGCTGACAAACCTAGAAACATAATCGGGGCGAACCGGGATTCGAACCCACAATCATAGGTTTCTGGCGTGGGACGCAACTCTGCACAACGAATAGCGGCGCCTTAGACGACTGGGCCACCCGTGCACCCAGTATATATGTAGAGGGGAATGTCCGAGTAACTCTCTATTCCTTAACAATAATGTAGCAGAGGCCTAATATTTGTAAGGAATTGAGAGTTACGAGGGTATTCCCCTACTTAAAACACATCTCTACTTTTATACTTTAACAAAATGTTCTCTTGTGGAAAATATTTGAAAAATGAACCAGAACACTTTGCAGTCGGTATTTTTCTGTGAGTTGCCCTTGATGCAAGAGGAATACATTCTCTGCCGTTGTTGCACGTGCACCAAGCTACGTCGCGAGCTGACATTTACAATGCATGGTACATGACTCTTCATAATTTCGTGGGGTCCTGAACTAGTATTTTATTAATCGCTTGCACATTGTAAATACATGCTGACGGGGATTATAGGAAATATAGAGCCCAGAACTAGGATAAACATGTTTACCAGATTTGTCAAATTGGTTTATAAAATTGCTATAAATATGAATATGCTGTAGGTAACCTGCTATAACACAAAATTATATACGTATCATTTTTTTAGCTCATGTGTAGCCGTAGTTGAGGTGGACATTTACTCGTCTTCAAATCAAACGATGCGGGTTCGAAGTCCGCTTGCAACACATGTTTTCCGACAAAATTTGAAATTATTCTCTTGTCAAAATATTTAAAAATTAGTTTGTTTTTTCCAAGTGCAAATTAATTGAAATGTTGGTTCAAGATAATGTCTAATTAAACAACCCTCCATTCCTGGAACATAATGGAGCATATAAACAATATAATGTCACAGATGTGTTCTAATTGAGAGACTTGCATGTCGCAGTCACTCAGAACAAGGTGCGTCCAGTCACGAAGCGCATGGAGCATGGTAAAAAAATAAATTCACGTGATTCATAAGATAAAATTGAAAGTAAACATTACAGATACATACTGCAGAGTTGCACAGAGAGCATCTCAATAATAGCCCCATAAAACACATCTTCAAAACATTGAGGATTAATCGCGTCTGAATGTCGGCGTTGGGTCATTCTTTAAGTGTGTTAGTTATGCAATCATTGTGTGTCCACGGAGTCTCTGTGGCTTATGGGAAGGCATTTCTACCTTACATCAATTTGTTTGATTGTTTGTCTGTTTAACGCCGCACTCAGCAATATTCCAGCTATATGACGGCGGTCTGTATATAATCGAGTCTGGGTCAGACAATCTTGTGATCGATATCGACGCAATTGGAAAACGATAACATGCATCAACCAAGTCAGCGAGTCTGACCACCCGATCCCGTTAGTCGCCTCGTACGACAAGCATAGTCGTCTTTTACAGCAAGCATGGTTTGTTGAAGACCTATTCTACCCCGGATGGTCACGAGCTACCTCACTTCAGTACCAAAGTACTTTCCCTGTTACGCTTCGTGTATCGTCGGTACATGGCCTACTAGTCTGCAGTGATACTGTTGAACTTTGTTGTATATTCTCCACACTGCACTTACACCTGACAATCTGTCAGGTCAGTAACATTACTGATAGCTCGTGGCACTCGTTTTTTCTAAGTTTGGTGATTAAGTTCGTGCTATATTATTGGTCTCATAGCTAATAACATATTTCGGACCTCCATTCAAAGTCACTCAGCTTATGTGTTGATTACAGGTCATATAAACATCCAACCCTCTACTTGCTGTATGCGTTTTATTTCAAAGGCGGCTCGTGGGGACTCTAAGAGAGTGTTTATAGTGAGTGAGTATGGTTTTACGCCGCTTTTATCAATATTCCAGCAATATCACGGCGGGGGACACCAGAAATGGGCTTCACACATTGTACCCATGACGGGAATTGAACCCGGGTCTTCGGTGTGACGAGCGAACTCTTTCACCACTAGGCTACCCGACCGCCCCTGGGAGTGTTTATAAAACAGAGAACACGTATATCTCAAAACAATTTACATGATCTGAAAGTGTCTCCGATGTGGTAAGGCTACAAGCATGTAAAAAGTTAGGTTCGACTGAGTTGGCCGAGTGGAACACATCACTACAGAAGCATCAAGGCGGTTTTAGGTGAGTGGATCTATCACCAGGGTACTCCACTATAACTTTGCCATGGCATAGCTGGAAGTCAGAAGCGTCTTTTTTGCTTTAAACATGTTCGAATTCATTCCGTAAGGTCTGTTGGATCGTCCGAACAGATCACATGTGGATGTGCACCCACTCGCGCAACATATTTGAATTACAGAAACAACGCTGTGAAAGAACCATACCTTGGTATCAATATTGCGAATTCAGATAGTGTATGATATTTTAGTATTTTCAGAAAACTTTACTCGATTAACAAAACATCAACTAGATAGAACTATTCCAAGACTCCTTGACTGACAAACTACAACGCGAAACAAACTGAAGGTGTCGTTATATCGGCACGAGTTATTTGCCCTTGTTTAACGAGTCCGGTAAGATAACGGCACAATGCCAAAACAGCATCCAGCTTAAACAGTAACATATTTCGAAAACGGAATTAGATTTTGTTTGTGTATTGTATAACACCGCACTCAGCAATATTCCAACTATATGATGGGAGAACGGAATTAGAGCTTGGCTAAGACGAAATTGTTGCATTCGGCTAAAACCTTACGACATAATGATATTTTATATTGTGTGTTATTTAACTCAACTCATGATCAGTTTGATAAAGACAAAAGAACAGCAAGGTTATTAAAAGATATTTTTGATAAAAACAACTACCTTACCGGTGTTTAGGCCAACGACGAGTCATGAAACCCGACAATAATCTTTCCTCTTAAACAGTAACTAGGGTAATGATAATTTATCAAATCTGGTAGATCAGAAAGAATTTCCAAATTCGAAAAATAAGAATTACAAAAATTGTCTAAAATTGTAATGATAGATATCAGAAGCGTCAAATACCATGTATTTTGAGTTGTTTGCACCGCAGCAGCATGAAATGATATGTGAGAAAAGGGTTAATATTTAAATTTATATTCGTTTTAGGGAAGCGGTTTACCCATTTCATTAAGTGGGAATGTCTTTGACCTTAACTGATTGTGTTAGGAATGGAGGTGAAGACAAAGCAGATAACATCACTGGCTGCCTCCGCGGGCTTCTGTATATGTTGCAATGTGTTCAAAAGTTCTAAAACTCCAGAATGTTGTTGTCATTTAACCCCTCAATGGGACAATCATCATACCTTTCTATTGTTCAAACTATATGAATAAAGACTTACACAATTAAGAGTGAGTTGGGTTTAACGCTGCTTTTAACAGTATTCCAGTTACATCGCGGCGTGTCAGCTTAATGTGGGAGGACAGCCCGAATTAGTGCAAGTCTCTGACGTTTACCACTTCGGTAAAACCCACGAGCACGGGTATGGTGCTGACAAACCTAGAAACATAATCGGGGCGAACTGGGATTCGAACCCACGATCATAGGTTTCTGGCGTGCCCACCGAATCGCGGCGACTGGGCCACCCGTGCCTCTTCACAATAAAGACATACGCGTTGATATGTTCTCCAAACTTAACAATATTTGAAACAGCAGACGCTAGATAATGTCATTTAATAATCTGCTGTATCGTGTCAGTTTACTCAAATAAGATACATACGAAATGAACCATTTAAAAGTATTTCCTTGAAAACCGGTGATTAGTTTCTGTGATTTGAGTTAAATCGGCTGCAACACATTCATAAACACCAGACACCACTCAAGATTCACTGAAGCGGTGCCGTTTTAACCACATGCATATGGTGCCATTTTCTCAAGGTGATGTTTCCGCCAGAACACGACCAATGGGTGATCATTATTTGGATCAGTTAATTTGTTTGTTTTTGATCTTACAAACTTTTCAAGTCACTCAGCTTTAACCCAGTTGGGGTTCAACAAGTCTATTATATACTTTAAAGAAAACTGCATTCTATTATTCAAGAAGAATGCCAATTTCAAACCAGCTATATGTACCCCAATGACTTCCCCCCAGTTTACCGGAAGTTGATAACGCGCCACAGCACAGCAAGGCATGGTCTGAATTTTCAGAAATTATCCGTAAATGGCAAACAACAGAGTATTGGTATGTATGAAATAGTGTTGTGTTTCCTTTCGATGCACATGCACATGATGAAGGATATAGAACACTGCATTGTCTTATTTATACGATTCTAGATGGAACACTGACATCGTCAGCACAAAACACCAGTCCAAAGTCACTGTCAAAAGTGTCATGACCGATGACTGCAGCACTCCGTAAACACTTGTTATGATAGCCAGACCGGACAGTGTCGCAGTTGTAATATGCAACACATTCTAAACGAACAAAGTATGTTTCACCAGACATCCTGGACGAAACTGACGTAAAACTGCATGGCAGCAATATTTGTACCAGGTCATTTACGCTGAAGGGGTCGTTGTTGGCACGGGTAGTTGATATATATCGATATTTACAAAAGGAATGTTTCTGTATACATTTATCATGCAAGTGATCAACTAGATCGGGCATACTAGCATCTATATTGAAGAAAGAATGACGACATCGAAGTCCAGCCTTCATTGGTACTATTGCTTCTGAGGGGCGGTCGGGTAGCCAAGTGGTTAAAGCGTTCAATCGTCACGCCGAAGACATGGGTTCGATTCCCGTCATGGGTACAATGTGTGAAGCCCATTTCTGGTGTCCCCCGCCGTGATATTGCTGGAATATTGCTAAAAGCGGCGTAAAAGCATACTCACTCACTATTGCCTCTGAAATGTCACTTGAACGTAATGCTGAATATTGATGTCTATGTCAGTTCACCTTCTTGCCCACAGAGGATTTGTTTTAAAAGTAGATACATGATGTAATGGTCAAAATGTAGCAGACCATTTATTGCACTGTTAATAAGACATAATATTTATTATCACCCGCCATGAAAATTGGTGTCGTAAATTCACTTTTTTAACAGAGTTATGGGCCTTGATGGAAGACAGAGTAGACACAATTTATGGATAATAACTTCTTTAATTACTGTAAAGGCAACGTTTTGGTATAGGTCCTTAAACCGTTGTCAAGCAAGACTGAATTCGTCGCCTTTACAGTAAATAAAGAAGTTGTTATCCCTAAATTGTGTCTGCTTTGTTATGGCCCTTGCTCTGTGCTTTTCAACTTAGTGCTTATAGTGTGCAATGGGGACATGTTTTCTCATAAACTACTGAAGTTAGCTTATCACTGAGATACATATCAAGACTAAGTTATGTTGACCAGAGAAGGGGCCTTTTAGTGTGTATTAATTTCTAATTTAGTCATTTTTTTCTAATGACATATAACAGTGTTTACACTGTATTAAGCTGTCCAAAAGCCAATTTCTTCATAAGGCTGTATAGACTCTTTTGTTTATAGTTGATATTCACTACAGTACTATTGCTGACTATATGAACAAACAAAATACTGATGTGCTCCATGGCAGTGTATAAGTGATAATGCTGTTCTCTTGTTTTTTCTTCTGAAACCTTTTTCATTCTATGTATGCTTCTAAAGCCAACTGACATTTTAAGTTGAATGCATATTTTACTTTCAGCAATGGGCAACGTTTGCTCGCACATGGTGGATATATGATGCTAACTGCCAGTGCCCCCTCAAGTCAGCCAAAGTCCTGGTGCCCCATCTCCAGGGGAAGCACAAGCCGATATATCACCCACTGAGTAAGACCCCAATGTGCTTCATTGTACTTGGACGGTTGAACTGCTTGTTTGTCATGTGATCCAAAATACTACCTGTGAACTTGAAGAGTACTTGAATTTCTAAATATAGCACAGGGTGTGTATGATTTCCTTGACATCTTTGCGAACCCAAGATCACATTGAACATGTCAGGAGTTTCAGTGAAGTCATCTTCCTGAGTCAAGGGAGTTACCTGACTGTAAGTCCAGTTTCCACCCCCACTGAAGTAGGCTGGAATTATGTCTCTAGGTTGTGTCTATGCAGGGTCACATCTGTGACATGTAGAGGTAGATTCTGGATATGTTACACTTGTAAATAAAGGTGGAAGTCTGAGCCTTGATATACAATGTTGTTGGTTTCTTTGATAGGCATTTAGAAGTTGGAGTACTAAGTAAGGATAAGAATTTATGGATGAACAACTTCTTTATTACAATTAAGAGCGACGTTTCGGTGTAGGTTGCTTGATAACGGTGTTAGAACCTACACCGAAACTTCGCTCTTAATTGTAATAAAGAAGTTGTTCATCCATAAATTCTTATCCTTACTTAATGTTGTTGGTTGTTGGTTGGTTTGTTGATTAACCCCGCACTCAGCAATATTCCAGCTATATGACGGCGGTCTGTAAATAATTGAGTCTGGACCAGACAATCCAGTGATTGACATTATGGGCATCGATCCACGCAATTGGGATCGATGACATGCATCAACCAAGTCAGCGAGCTTGACCACCCGATCCCGTTAGTCGCCTTTTACGACAAGCATAGTCACCTTTTACGGCAAGCATGGGTTGCTGAAAACTTATTCTACCCCGGAATCTTCACAGATTTGATACAATGTAAGGGTATTTCTGTGTTACAGTGATATGCCATGCTGCTTACTTACAATCTGTTACCAGCTAGTGAGGACATGTTTCTGTCTCCAGGTGATATCGGTGACCATGTTGTTGTCATTAACACAAAGCACATTGCCATGAAGGGAGACTACTGGAGGAAGTGGCGGTATCATCATCACACAGGGTAGGTTGCCATGGTTACCATCAACACATTAACTAGGTTGCTGTTGTTACCATGGCTACATGGGATAGGTTGCCATGGCTGCTATCATATCAATGACATGTTGCAGTGACTACCATCACAACATTGGGTAGGTTACCATGACTACATCACACATGCTTGTTGCAATGGCTTCCATCACTACTCGTTTGGTTATTTTGAATCATTCATATGAATAGATAACTTCAGTAGGTTGTAATAAGGGCCATGCAATTCTCACTGTCTGTGATTTTTACAGCTTAAAGATTTACTTTGGTTTTTGTTTCCAAGAGGTAATAAGCATGATAAGAAGATTGGCAATTCTCTGTATCACTTCATCCCATAATTTAATGTATCAAATGTCAACACTCATACTTGCATGGCAAAAGGGTTTGAGTTGTGATAATTTACGTCCAGTCCTTGTCATGTGAATAGACCGCCTCCGTGGTCTAGTGGTAGAGCGTCCGCCCAGAGAGCTTCCGGGGTTCGATTCCCGGCCGTGTCATACAAAAAGACGTTAAAAGATGGTACTTGTTGTTACCCTGTCTGGCGCTCGGCATTTAGGGGCTAAAACAAGGACTGGTCGGCTCGGAGTCAGTATACTGTGTCTGTGTGGGGTATTCATGTTAAACTGTGGCATGGTACCTCAGTGAGCTAGCACTAAATAAATCGGCATCAGTCCGGACTAGTACAAGCAGCCACGTACACACACACACACACACACACACACACACACACACACACACACACACACACACACACACACACACACACACACACACACACACACACACACACACACACACACGTGCATGCATGTCGCTATGTAAGTGCAATAATCTTGGACACTGTTAGACGCTACGTTAAACCCAATTTCACCTCACCTCACCTCACCTTTCATGTGAATAAGCTATGTTAAAAGAAACCCAAGAAGACACCATCAAGTCAATACTTGCAATGACAGTGCACACCTCTTGTAGCTATGGTCATGCTAAAAGCTGAGAGTACTCTTCTGTAACTATGGTAACACAAGCTACACCTGACAGTACTCATTTCTTGTACTTTGGTAACGTTTCTCTACAATACTCATCACTAGTATCGCTGGTAGTGACTTAGTGGATGGGGGCACTGATTGTGTTCGTGATTGTTTCATCTCCTCGTCTCTGTGTTGCAGGCATGGGGGAGGCTACACTGCCACGTCGGCATGGAGACTACACCAGCTGGATGCCACAAAGGTAACATACTGTGCCCTCCACACATGGGGCTGAACCCTTTCACCAAAGTCACCCTGAATCATAAACACTTTACTTTTGTTCATATTTGCTACCATAACATTGAGGTAACACTGCATTGATATCATAGTCTCCTCCCCTCAAACAGACATGTTACAATTTCAAAGCCAGTTAACCATGACAGTCTTCTTACTTGAGTGAGTGTGTGAGTATGGTTTTACACCGCTTTTAGCAATATTACAGCAATATTACAGCAATATCACGGCGGGGGACACCAGAAATGGGCTTCACATATTCTACCCATGTTGGGAATCGAACCCGGGTGTTCGGCGTGACGAGCAAACGCTTTAACCACTAGGCTACCTGACTGCCCCTCTTCTTACTTGATCATGTGTTCATGGCTAAACATTTAACTCCCTAATACTTTCAGCCTTCTTTTGTGTTACTGGTGTCAAGAGTACCATGAGTACAAGGTTTTCCTCTTTTGGGGTGAAGTATACAAGAAATGAATCTTCTCTACATTTGAAGTTGAAGGGGTTATTTTATTTGATATATTAACCTACTTTGGTGTCATTTTGTTTCGCTGGTATTATTCAAAGGACCTCATCCTCAATTCCATAAACTGAACAATTAACAAACCATCCTGTGTACATGTTGTGTCCTCAGTTGTCAGACTGCTGGTTGTCATATTGCAGGTCGTGTACAAAGCTGTGTACAGCCGTCTCCCCGGCAACCTGCTCAGACACACCCTGATGAGGAGACTGCATCTTTTTGAAGAGGAGGTAGGAAAGTTCAGACCTGTAGCACGATTCATACAGACTTTAAAAGGTCTTGACTAGATGACTCAACATAAGAAGGACTTGTATATAACAGTACATTGAAAAGGCCTTGACTGTAGATGCCTTAACATAAGAAGGACTTGTATATAACAGTACATTGAAAAGGCCTTGACTGTAGATGCCTTAACATAAGAAGGACTTGTATATAACAGTACATTGAAAAGGCCTTGTCTGTAGATGCCTTAACATAAGAAGGCCCAGTATGTAACAGTACATTGCATCCTCCACCGTGTGGTTTAAAAGCTATGCAAGTGATCCTATTATTATTGCTTGTCCAGACTTGATTGTGTGCAGGCTGCAGTGACACAGCAGGAATGCTGCTGACGCTTTGAATTTTTGTAAATGGGTGCTAAATCTTTTGATGGAACTTCCATATGGAGTACTATGTATGACAAACATGGACACATATTTGAGTCTGCATACAGGGGTAATAAAAACTTTACATTTCTAGAAAGTCACACCTCAAATATTTGTATGTAACAGTCTAACACTGAAAATGTCCCTCTGACAACTGGGGTTGTAATCTCTCTCCTGCATCGGGTCAGCTGCCAACAGTGGTGACGTTTGATGTGTGTGGTGTATCTGGTCGTATCCTCTGTTCTATACTTTCCCTTTTATTCTGTACTACTTCATGTTCTACATTGTACCATGTTCTAAACTATATCCTGTGTCTTTTCCTCAGAACGTCCCCAAGGAGATCCTGGCAAATGTTACCGGTCAGATCCGTCAAGTGATGCCGGTGCCAAAACGATATGATGAATACACAGAGGAGGAAAGGAAAACATTCCCCAGACTCTTTGACTGGTCAGTATATGCCATCTATCCGCTTTTCTGGTCGGTATATAGAATGTACACCATTTGACTGGTCAGGATATATTCTACACTGACTAACTGGTCACAATATAATATGTGCACCACCTGACTGGCCAGTATGTAGCTGAGCACTTACACTTCGTGCAGGGAAACAGCCATCTACTGTATACGCTTTCTCCAAATCTACCGGTGATTCGGTTAAAATTTACACAATGATATAACTTCCAGAATTTTGATGCAATGATCAGAAGAATTGTATCTGAAACAATGATTTTATCAGGAATATTATATTTCAGTAGCATGTTATTTTAGTTGCATCTTTTATTATGAATATTTCAAAGAAGAATAACCATAAGCTTTGCACTTTGGTACAGCTGATCGCTGTTGCTGGATATTTCTTACGATGGAACAATTTGACCAGTCACGGCTCAGGCGCCCGCATTCACAATCTTGAAAACTTTATGGTGACATTATAGTCAAGCGACAACAAATATGACTTCAACCGAGTCAAAGTATGGCATTTATGATATATGTATCCATTCTCTATCAACTAAAGGTTGGTTCAAGGCACCAATAGTGGTAATCAGAATGTGGTTGCTGTAAATAACAGTGAGTTGTGTGATCTACCAATCACTTCACACACAATTCCCCAATAATATCGAATGAAATTTGAATAAAATGAATAAAATAGATTACAAACATAAGTCCAGATATACAATGAACACTTTTTAATAACCAGAGTAATTACAAGATAATTACTGTACTTTAGTACAGACTTACTGACATGGTATTTCTGGTGTTACGTGCTCACGGTAATGTCTTTGCATTGGGGAAAAAACCATCACAACTCATTTTATCATGCCTCCATGTCAGAATGATGAGATCTGAGTGGTCCATGTGATCTTTATGAAATACTGTGTAACCCGCCTTGGACTATAATAAATTTCTCAGCTGTGGAGTAAATCTCTTATACCCCGCCATGAGCAAGTCAGGCTGCACGTGGATTCTGGGAGGCAGAATAAATCCCTTATACCCCGCTTCAAAGTAAAGAGCCCCATGTTTTTTCCGAGTCTATGGAAGTCATATGACATAGGGCAAGTTAACCTCAGCTCAATCAAGGCCCTTATCAATTTTGAATTTGTGTTATTTCTTTTACAATGCCGTATTAAAACATGTTTGTAAGATGAATTCATTGTTGCAGGATCCCTCGGGGGTATGTGGGGTTTTATTCGTCCCTCGTTAGGTTTTATACAACTTGCCTCTGGCTTGTGGGATAAAAACTAACGAGGGACACATAAAACCCAATGTACCCCGAGGGGTCCTACTACAACTTAAAATGGTGTGTATAATGCGTAAAAAAAATGTGCACTATACTCAAGAAAATACAGTTAACATTATGTTGTACCAACAACTTGTTTTTGTATCATTTATGAGTTTCAATTCACACACTTGTGTTTTAAGATTGCTTCTGAATTCAAAAATTACAATTATACAATATATCGTGATACATGTCCCAATACAACTAGTGTATAGAAATACACTACATGACTGGTCAGTACATATTCAACACTGATTGACAGGTCAATAATTTTCTGTAGCACTCTCTCTCCTCAAGAACTCTCACCATTGTGTGGCAGACATGCAGACATTCTGGATGCCATGATGTCATGCTGAAATAGATTACATGTCTTTCTGTGATGACCAAACCAGCTTGGTCAGCAGAATGTGGAAAAAAGCAACTCGGTCAAAGTTGTTTGGATAACTATTGATCAAACTTAAGATCTAATTAGCAAAGAAGAATGGCATGTGTGTTTTAAATTTGAGATTTATGTAAAATAGTATGAAATGTATTCATGCATTGTTTTTGCATTGAAAAGTCCAATCCGATTAAGCAACTAGATGAAGCAGCCATATTGCAGCACACACTCCTGTTGAATGCATGTCAACATCACAAGGTAAAGGAACTCACAGTTCTAGACTTTGTGGGGACGGTCGGGTAGCCTAGTGGTTAAAGCGTTTGCTCGTCACGCCGAAGACCAGGGTTTGATTCCCGACATGGGTACAATGTGTGAAGCCCATTTCTGGTGTCCCCCGCTGCGATATTGCTTGAATATTGCTAAAAGCGGCGTAAAACCAAACTCACTCACTCACTCACTCACTCACTCACTCACTCACTCACTCACTCACTCACTCTAGACTTTGTGATCCCGCTTTATCGATGTACAGATTCAGAGTTTGTGTTTCCTGATTGCCATCTTGTTTTGCAGGCCTGAAGATCATGTACTAGACCTCGGCAAGAAGAAGAATGACCCAGTGTAGTGGGAGTTGTCATGTAGAATATAACTACGAGGAAATGTGGACACTTTGCGGCTGAAACATGGATACAGATCCCATTGGTCCATCTGAGTGTCTAGTCGAGTGTGGACGTATGCAGCATATATGACATATTGATTGTGACGGTGATAACCCCTCTGAAAACATGTGGACCTTGTGTGGAATGTTATATGTCATATTCATGTGCGTGTTTGTGTGTAGAAATAACCGAGAAACTGTATGTGTGTTATAGGAAATAAACAAACCAGATGTTGACATGTTACAAGAAACTGTGTGTGTGTTATAGGAAATAAACCAGATGTTGACATGTTACCAGAAGCTGTGTGTGTGTTATAGGAAATAAACAAACCAGCTGTTGACATGTTACCAGAAGCTGTGTGTGTGTTATAGGAAATAAACAAACCAGCTGTTGACAAGTTACAAGAAGCTGTGTGTGTGTTATAGAAAATATAACAATTGTTTACAAGGTGTCCTTGCAAGAAGCTGTATGGGTGTTCTAGGAAATGAACCAGCTGTTGACATGTTACAAGAAACTGTGTGTGTGTTATAGGAGGTGAGGTGAAATGGGGTTTAATGTCGCGTCCAAGATTATTGCACTTATATAGCGACGTGCATGCACGTGTATGTATGTCTGTGGCTGCTTGTACTAGTCCGGACTGATGCCGATTTATACTGATAGCTCAGAGAGATACCATGCCACAGTTTAACATGAATACCCCACTCAGACATACTGACTCTGAGCTGACCAGTCCTTGTTTTAGCCCCTTAATGCCGAGCGCCAGACAGCGTAACAACAAGTACCATCTTTTAACGTCTTTGGGTATGACGCGGTCGGGGATCGAACCCCGGACCTTCCGCTCTCCGGGCGGACACTCTACCATTAGACCACGGAGGCGGTCCGTGTGTTATAGGACATAAACCAGCTGTTGACATGTTGCAAGAAGCTGTATGTGTGTTATAGGAAATAAAACAGCTGTTTACAAGGCGTCCTTGCAAGAAGGAAATAAAACATGTTTCCAAGGCGTCTTTTTACCAGAATCATACACGGTAATGTAGCAGAATCTGTCGGTGTTGGTTAATGTTGTCCCACAGAAGTCACCTCGCTAGTAACCTGCCCTATGAGGATACTTGGTCAGAATAGATCCTCCGTACATGATCCGCATTTGCTGCTTGTCAGACCCAACAATAATATTTGTACAAGTCTGGACTGATGCCGATGTTATAGTGCCAGCCCACTGAGATACCATGCCGCAGATTACCATGAATTCCCCACTCAGACACAATATACTGACTCCGAGCCGACCAAACCTTATTTTGACCCCTTAGTGCGGAGCGCTGGGCAGGGTCACAAATACCATCTTTGAACGTCTTTTATGACGATTTGGTTTTGGGATTGAACCCCGGACCTTCCACTGTCTAGGCGGACGCTCTGTCACCAGACCACGGAGTTGGCCTCTGTCCAAGCAAAACACTGGACAAGATTTTGTCTTCGCGAACACTGGACAATTTCTGACTTAGCAAACAGTTGGCTGGCTGACAGTGTATAAGATGACAATCTCCCAGATGATGCAAGTTCTCCGAGCATTGGTCACTTCCAGTTCCACGTTCGGGTTTCGGAGGTTCGGAGAAAGGAAACGTTCCTGGCCATCGAACAGCTCTCCAAACTTGACTGGCAACAGCTGTGTGATCAATCTCTTCAAGTCATAGTGTATTGTATGCACATCTCTAGTCCGTGTATTGTACGCACATCTCAAGTCCCTGAATTGTGCGCACATCTCTAGTCAGTGTATTCTACACACATCTCTTGTCCGTGGATTGTAGGCACATCTCTAGTCCCTGCATTGAACGCACATCTCAAGTCCGTGTATTGTACGCACATCTCTAGTCCGTGTATTGTATGCACATCTCTAGTCCGTGTATTGTACACACATCTCTAGTCCATGTATTGTACGCACATCTCTAGTCCATGTATTGTACGCACATCTCTAGTCCGTGTATTGTACACACATCTCTAGTCAGTGTATTGTACAGACATCTCTAGTCCGTGTATTGTACGCACATCTCTAGTCAGTGTATTGTACAGACATCTCTAGTCCGTGTATTGTACGCACATCTCTAGTCCGTGTATTGTACACACATCTCTAGTCCGTGTATTGTACACACATCTCTAGTCCATGTATTGTACGCACATCTCTAGTCCGTGTATTGTACACACATCTCTAGTCAGTGTATTGTACAGACATCTCTCGTCCGTGTATTGTACACACATCTCTAGTCCATGTATTGTACGCACATCTCTAGTCCGTGTATTGTACGCACATCTCTAGTCAGTGTATTGTACACACATCTCTAGTCCGTGTATTGTACACACATCTCTAGTCCATGTATTGTACGCACATCTCTAGTCCGTGTATTGTATGCACATCTCTAGTCCGTGTATTGTACACACATCTCTAGTCCATGTATTGTACGCACATCTCTAGTCCGTGTATTGTACGCACATCTCTAGTCAGTGTATTGTACAGACATCTCTAGTCCGTGTATTGTAGGCACATCTCTCGTCCGTGTATTGTATGCACATCTCTAGTCCGTGTCTTGTAGGCACATCTCTCGTCCGTGTATTGTAGGCACATCTCTCGTCCGTGTATTGTACACACATCTCTACTCCGTGTATTGTACACACATCTCTAGTCCGTGTATTGTACACACATCTCTAGTCAGTGTATTGTAGGCACATCTCTCGTCCGTGTATTGTAGGCACATCTCTAGTCTGTGTATTGTACACACATCTCTAGTCTGTGTATTGTAGGCACATCTCTCGTCCGTGTATTGTAGGCACATCTCTAGTCCGTGTATTGTACACACATCTCTAGTCAGTGTATTGTACACACATCTCTAGTCCGTGTATTGTAGGCACATCTCTCGTCCGTGTATTGTAGGCACATCTCTCGTCCGTGTATTGTACACACATCTCTAGTCAGTGTATTGTACACACATCTCTAGTCCCTGCATTGAACGCACATCTCAAGTCCATGTATTGTACGTACGTCTCTAGTCTGTGTATTGTACACACATCTCTAGTCCCTGCATTGAACGCACATCTCAAGTCCATGTATTGTACTCACATCTCTAGTCCATGTATTGTACACACATCTCTAGTCCCTGCATTGAACGCACATCTCAAGTCCATGTATTGTACGCACGTCTCTAGTCCGTGTATTGTATGCACATCTCAAGTCCGTGTATTGTACGCACATCTCCAGTCCGTGTATTGTACGCACATCTCTAGTCCGTGAAAATTGTACACACATCTCTAGTCAGTGTATTGTACACACATCTCTAGTCCGTGTATTGTAGGCACATATCTAGTCCGTGAAAATTGTACACACATCTCTTGTCCGTGGATTGTAGGCACATCTCTAGTCCCTGCATTGTGCACACATCTCTAGTCCCTGCATTGTGCACACATTTCAAGTCTTGAGATGTGCCTACAATACACGGACTAGAGATGTGTGTACAATACACGGACTTGAGATGTGTGCACAATACTCGGGCTTGAGATGTGCCTACAAGACACGGACTTGAGATGTGCGTACAATACACGGACTAGACTTTTGCGTACAATACACGTACTAGAGATGTGTGTACAATACACAGACTTGAGATGTGCCTACAATACACAGACTTGAGATGTGCCTACAATACACAGACTTGAGATGTGCCTACAATACACAGACTTGAGATGTGCCTACAATACACAGACTTGAGATGTGCCTACAATACACAGACTTGAGATGTGCCTACAATACACAGACTTGAGATGTGCGTACAATACTCGGACTTGAGATGTGGCTACAATACACGGACTAGAGATGTGTGCACAATACTCGGACATGAGATGTGCCTACAAGACACGGACTTGAGATGTGCCTACAATACACGGACTAGAGATGTGTGCACAATACTCGGACTTGAGATGTGCCTACAATACACGGACTAGAGATGTGTGCACAATACTCGGACTTGAGATGTGCCTACAAGACACGGACTTGAGATGTGCGTACAATACACGGACTTGAGATGTGCATACAATACTCGGACTTGAGATGTGCCTACAGTACACAGACTTGAGATGTGCGTACAATACTCGGACTTGAGATGTGCCTACAATACACAGACTTGAGATGTGCGTACAATACTCGGACTTGAGATGTGCCTACAAGACACGGACTAGACTTTTGCGTACAATACACGTACTAGAGATGTGTGCACAATACTCGGACTTGAGATGTGCCTACAATACACGGACTAGAGATGTGTGCACAATACTCGGACTAGAGATGTGTGCACAATACTCGGACTTGAGATGTGCATACAATACACAGACTAGAGATGTGTGCACAATACACGGACTAGAGATGTGTGCACAATACTCGGACTTGAGATGTGCCTACAATACACGGACTTGAGATGTGTGTACAATACTCGGACTTGAGATGTGCCTACAAGACACGGACTTGAGATGTGCGTACAATACACGGACTTGAGATGTGCATACAATACTCGGACTTGAGATGTGCCTACAGTACACAGACTTGAGATGTGCGTACAATACTCGGACTTGAGATGTGCCTACAATACACAGACTTGAGATGTGCGTACAATACTCGGACTTGAGATGTGCCTACAAGACACGGACTAGACTTTTGCGTACAATACACGTACTAGAGATGTGTGCACAATACTCGGACTTGAGATGTGCCTACAATACACGGACTATAGATGTGTGCACAATACTCGGACTAGAGATGTGTGCACAATACTCGGACTTGAGATGTGCATACAATACACAGACTAGAGATGTGTGCACAATACACGGACTAGAGATGTGTGCACAATACTCGGGCTTGAGATGTGCCTACAAGACACGGACTTGAGATGTGCGTACAATACACGGACTAGACTTTTGCGTACAATACACGTACTAGAGATGTGTGTACAATACACAGACTTGAGATGTGCCTACAATACACAGACTTGAGATGTGCCTACAATACACAGACTTGAGATGTGCCTACAATACACAGACTTGAGATGTGCCTACAATACACAGACTTGAGATGTGCCTACAATACACAGACTTGAGATGTGCGTACAATACTCGGACTTGAGATGTGGCTACAATACACGGACTAGAGATGTGTGCACAATACTCGGACTTGAGATGTGCCTACAAGACACGGACTTGAGATGTGCCTACAATACACGGACTAGAGATGTGTGCACAATACTCGGACTTGAGATGTGCCTACAATACACGGACTAGAGATGTGTGCACAATACTCGGACTTGAGATGTGCCTACAAGACACGGACTTGGGATGTGCGTACAATACACGGACTTGAGATGTGCATACAATACTCGGACTTGAGATGTGCCTACAGTACACAGACTTGAGATGTGCGTACAATACTCGGACTTGAGATGTGCCTACAATACACAGACTTGAGATGTGCGTACAATACTCGGACTTGAGATGTGCCTACAAGACACGGACTAGACTTTTGCGTACAATACACGTACTAGAGATGTGTGCACAATACTCGGACTTGAGATGTGCCTACAATACACGGACTAGAGATGTGCATACAATACATGGACTAGAGATGTGCATACAATACACGGACTAGAGATGTGTGTACAATACACAGAGTACAGATGTGCATACAATACACAGACTAGAGATGTGTGTACAATACACAGACTAGAGATGTGCATACAATACACTGACTACAGATGTGCATACAATACATGGACTAGAGATGTGCATACAATACACGGACCAGAGATGTGTGTACAATACACGGACTAGAGATGTGAGTACAATACACGGACTAGAGATGTGTGTACAATACACGGACAAGAGATGTGCATACAATACACGGACTAGAGACGTACGTACAATACACGGACTTGAGATGTGCCTACAATCCAATGACTTGAGATGTGTGTACAATACACGGACTAGAGATGTGCGTACAATACACGGACTAGAGATGTGCCTACAATACACGGACTAGAGATGTACGTACAATACACGGACTAGAGATGTGTGTACAATACACGGACTAGAGATGTGCATACAATACACGGACTAAAGATGTGCGTACAATACACGGACTAGAGATGTGCATACAATACACGGACTAGAGATGTGCGTACAATACACGGACTAGAGATGTGTGTACAATCCAATGACTAGAGATGTGCGTACAATACACGGACTAGAGATGTGCGTACAATACACGGACTAGAGATGTGCGTACAATACACAGACTAGAGATGTGCATACAATACACGGACTAGAGATGTGCATACAATACACGGACTCGAGATGTGTGTACAATCCAATGACTTGAGATGTGCGTACAATACACGGACTAGAGATGTGCGGACAATACACGGACTCGAGATGTGTGTACAATCCAATGACTTGAGATGTGCGTACAATACACGGACTAGAGATGTGCATACAATACATGGACTAGAGATGTGCGTACAATACACGGACTAGAGATGTGTGTACAATACACAGAGTACAGATGTGCATACAATACACAGACTAGAGATGTGTGTACAATACACAGACTAGAGATGTGCATACAATACACTGACTACAGATGTGCATACAATACATGGACTAGAGATGTGCATACAATACACGGACCAGAGATGTGTGTACAATACACGGACTAGAGATGTGAGTACAATACACGGACTAGAGATGTGTGTACAATACACGGACAAGAGATGTGCATACAACACACGGACTAGAGACGTACGTACAATACACGGACTTGAGATGTGCCTACAATCCAATGACTTGAGATGTGTGTACAATACACGGACTAGAGATGTGCGTACAATACACGGACTAGAGATCTGCCTACAATACACGGACTAGAGATGTACGTACAATACACGGACTAGAGATGTGTGTACAATACACAGAGTACAGATGTGCATACAATACACAGACTAGAGATGTGTGTACAATACACGGACAAGAGATGTGCATACAATACACGGACTAGAGACGTACGTACAATACACGGACTTGAGATGTGCCTACAATCCAATGACTTGAGATGTGTGTACAATACACGGACTAGAGATGTGCGTACAATACACGGACTAGAGATCTGCCTACAATACACGGACTAGAGATGTACGTACAATACACGGACTTGAGATGTGTGTACAATACACAGACTAGAGATGTGTGTACAATACACGGACTAGAGATGTGAGTACAATACACAGACTTGAGATGTGTGTACAATACACAGACAAGAGATGTGTGTACAATACACGGACTAGAGATGTGTGTACAATACACGGACTAGAGATGTGTGTACAATACACGCACATCTCAGATTGAATACAGATAATAGTTTTTTGTAGCATACCATTCCTGTTGGATGTCCTCCTTCATTTAACCTTTGTTATTCATTGGTTTATATAAGATAACCTTTGTTATATATTGGTTGATACAAGATAACCTTTGTTATTCATTGGTTGATACAAGATAACCTTTGTTATTCATTGGTTGATATAAGATAACCTTAAGTTTTTTATTCATTGGTAAATACAAGATAACTTTTGTTATATATCGGTTGATACAAGATAACCTTTGTTATTCATTGGTTGATACAAGATAACCTTTGTTATTCATTGGTTGATACAAGATAACCTTTGTTATTCATTGGTTGATACAAGATAATCTTTGTTTTTCATTGGTTGATATAAGATAACCTTTGTTATTCATTGGTTGATATAAGATAACCTTTGTTTTTCATTGGTTGATACAAGATAACCTTTGTTATTCATTGGTTGATACAAGATAACCTTGTTATATATTTGTTGATACAAGCTAACCTTTCTTATTCATTGGTTGATATAAGATAATGTTTGTTATATATTGGTTGATAACAGATAACCTTTTTTATTCATTGGTTGATATAAGACAGTGGTGCAGTCAGTATCAGTGGTGTCCTGGAGTATTAGTATGTGGTATCTCAGTGTCATACTGCAACTCTATGTTACAGGGGCAGTCGGGTAGCCTAGTGGTTAAAGCGTTCGCTCGTCACGCCAAAGACCCGGGTTCGATTCCCGACATGGGTACAATGTGTGAAGCCCTTTTCTGGTGTCCCCCGCCGTGATATTGCTGGAATATTACTAAACGCGGCGTAAAACCATACTCACTCACTCTACGTTACTTGTCAATGGTTTCGATAGGTTGGCGAATTTATTGCATTTCTATAGTGACCTGCAATCACGTGTTTATGTAGGGCTGCTTGTGTTAATGCGGACTTGTGCTAATGAGGACTTGCACTAATGCGGACTTGTATTAATGCGTACCTGTGCTAATGCGGACTTGTGCTAATGAGGACTTGCACTAATGCGGACTTGTACTAATGCGTACTTGTACTAATACGTACTTGTGCTAATGCGGACTTGCACTAATGCGGACTTGTACTAATGCGGACTTGTGCTAATGAGGACTTGTACTAATGCGGACTTGCACTAATGCAGACTTGTGCTAATGCGGACTTGTACTAATGCGGACATGTGCTAACGGGACTTGCGCTAATGAGGACTTGTACTAATGCGGACTTGCACTAATGCGGACTTGTGCTAATGCGGACTTGTACTAATGCGGACTTGTACGAATGCGGACTTGTCCCGGTTTCATAGTGACCGCTCACTGAACTACATGGCCCCTAAGACTCCGAGGGGATCTGTCCTGGTTTCATGGATTTCAGGGTGGAGGTGGGAGCGGGGTGGAGGTGGGAGCGGGGTGTATACACGTGTAGATCCCAATACGTTTAGCTGGTAAACACAATCCTCAACATGCTAAGACGCCCGTGACACTGGACAGAGGATGAATGTATCTGTCCCCATAGGTTCTGGTGTAGCTGGCAGCGGACTCACTCACTCACTGAGGAAAATCATAAAAATGCTAAAACAACTATAAAATGTCCTCAGGTTTTACAGCCGGACATACTGGATGTTCTGGAAGATAGGGTGTTGTGGGGGAAACAAACATTATGTGGCTCTTCCATTCGTTCCTTCTCCATCCCACCCCCAACCACTCTCTCACTCACTCCATCATTCGCCACACTCAAATTGTTTGGCTCCTCTCTCTTTCTCCCCCCCCCCCCCCCCCCCACACCTTCTCTCATCAACTCTCTCTCACACATTCACACTCTCCCTCTTCCCTCTGTCTCGTTCACACACTCTCTCTCACACCCTCTCTCCCCCTCTTTCTCTCAACCACTCTCTCACTCATTCATTCACCCACCCACCCCGGTCTCTCACATTCACACACTCTCTATCTCTCTCATTCACACTCTCTCTCTCATTCACTCTCTTCCTTCTCACCCATTCACACTCTATCTCCCCTCTTGTCTCACACCCTCTCTCTCACACATTCACACTCTCCCTCTTCCCTCTGTCTCAACCACACTCTCTCCCACTCACTCCATTATTCACCACACTCAAATTGTCTGGCTCCTCCCTCTCCCTCTCCTTCTCTCTCTGGCCGGAAAGCCCGAAGTGCTGGAAATCACGGTGTTGGAGGTCAAGAGACGGGTTTGAAGCCTTGGTCGCGTCACCATCACAAACAACGCAACAGGCTGTACACGAAGTAAGTCATTTATTACCTAAAGAGATCTTATCTTCCAGTGGATGTAAATATACAAAACGAAAATCTAGAGCAGCTGTCACAAATACAATTTGCACTTACGACTATGTTTGAATACATACACTAAGATTAGCAGACTTTGAATATCTAAGGCCTGCTGTACACTAAGAAAGCGTGGCTAACATGACGAGGTGGCAATATGACGTAGTCTATAACAGTAGTTGTGTTTAAATTACACAATAAATGCTCTGAAATGTGCATACAAGTAGTAACGAGATTTAACACAACAAGAAACACGCAAAGAATTCAAGAAAGAAATTCTAAGAATAAATTCAATGTATACAACGAATTATGGATAATTTACCTCGTTTCAGAATTATGTGATGTACAATTCTTTGGCAGTGTTTCTTTGGAAGTTGACAGGTGTTCCGATGTTCATGAGTAGTTGTTATGTAGCTAGTTGAAACAATATCACCCATATGCAAGTTTGGAAAATGCAGTAGTGACGTCGTAAGGTGAGTGTCTTGAATACAATGTAACATGTGGAATTCTTCCAGAGCCTCGGCGGCCATGATGGACACGTGACCGGAAGACAGTAGTAGAACAACTCCCAGTCTGTTATTGCCTCTTGATAGCAGTACGGAGGTAAAATGGTTCTGTGTAAGTTTCAGATGGCCAAACTCGACCAATAGTTCAATAGCACCAAAGAAAACACATCGTCCAAAGCACGCACATAGTCTCAACTTGGCTTTCGCTCTCTAAATCTCCACACGAGTCATGAATGATAACTGTCATGTGGTTTACTGTACAAACAAACAACCAATCATATTGGACACGTGATATACGCTGAAACCAATCACGAGAGAGCTCTGTTCTGTACTATGACGTGTCTGTAATATATTGAATGAGGGCAGATGAAGATATCACATGATACGTCTGTAAGGCCTTCAGTGTAAGGCGGGACCCAAACATGTCATCCGATCGTCACCAAATCGTCACGTGACACTTGGCGGGATACTAAGATCCTGTCACTCTTTCAAGCTGATCCTCTAACACAGACACTTTGCTTGGATGGCATGAAGAAATGACATCATAAAAAGCTCCCAAAACATCTCAAACCTGCGTCAGCCTGTAGCGTAAATCGCAACAACTAAAGAAGGGGAGGTAACCCGTGTCGGGCTAACATGCAGGAGGACCGCAACGGTAAACTGCTCGCATACCCCGCAATGGCCGAAGCCTTATGCGGTAGAACATTGCAATGTCGGGATACGTGGCCAGTGGACCATCAGGTTTATATATAATCCAACAAAAGGGGGATCTATGCTACGATGATGACTAGTGCAGGTAGAAAGGTCAGAAATATAAAATTATGCTTCAAATACATGTTAGGAACACACTTGTTAGTGGAGAACAATTAACCCGAATACAAGTTCGGGTGATGGTAGTTTTGCATATGGATATGCGCAGGTAGTATCGTGGAGGGACAGACAAAGCAGGGAAATCTTCTGAGGAGGAGAAGAGTAAGAGAGGGAGTATCAAACGAAATAAAGATGGAGACAGTCTAAGATCAATGGCTACAGGTGACGGGCATTTAAACCATTTTATCAGGGGGTTTGAAAGTTTTAAGGCCCCTTGATGTCATTTCTCGGCAGTCGTATGTATTCGGGTCCTGGTAGGGCGTAGTTACAGTATTCACAGTACCCTGGGGGCCCGGGGGGACCCATGATACCACGGCGACCGTGTTGGCCTGACGTGCCCGGGGGCCCACGCTCGCCAGGCCGTCCCATGATGCCTTCGCCTGTCGGGCCAGTCGGACCTACGGAGCAAAAGCAATGGTTCAGTGATCGTACAGTGGTCGTACAGTGATCGTACAGTGATCGCAGGGGCGACACTACCATATTGGAGCAGAAAAGCAATTACTTACACCTAAGAAAAAAGCAAAATTTGTTTTATGAGTAAACCTCAATTTACCATCTATTCAGTAAATTATTAATTCAAACTCTTCGCGTTTGAACATGATACTTATTGTCTAACCTGAAACTCGGAACCTTCACGCATATTAGGATTTTAGTGGTAGATGTGTGTGACGTAACCAAACCGCGGTCTCACAATTATTTTCATTATAATGATATGTCGGCTCGCGTTAAATATGTGAATAAAAACAACCATCACATACTACGAATGAACATGTAAAAAACAGTATTATTATCAATTCGTCTTAATGTTGAAATTTTATTTGTCATAGATGTTTCTTGAATGAAAGGGGGGCACGGCGCCACAATTCGCTGTGCAGAGTTGCGTCCCTTGGGCACGCAGGAAACCTATGATTGTGGGTTCGAATCCCGGTTCGCCCCGATTATGTTTCTAGGTTTGTCAGCACCATACCCGTGCTCGTGTGTTTCATCGAAGTGGTAAACGTCTAAGACCTGCATCACTTGGGGTTTTCCTCCCACATCAAGCTGACACGCCGTGATATTACTGGAATACTGTTAAAAGCGGCGTTAACCCCAACTCACTCACTCACTTGAATGAAAGTCTTAAATGTGTTGGTGAAACACCTATATGTATACTACGAATTAAAAAAATATAATAAATAAATTCCTAATATTTGCTACAAATAAAATCTAACATTAACGGCCCCAATATGCAGGAAATACAGTATAAGAGCATCTAATTTTTAAACCCGGCCGTTTGGAGACCCCAAGGTCGCACAATTCCTACCAGTGATGACTGTATGCCAACTTGCCGAGCACTAGCTCAATCAATATGTTACCCACTAGTCCACCCCAGAGGACTCACCTTGTATTCCTGGGGGGCCTGGTTTTCCTTGGTTGCCGTGTCCGGTAGATCCTCGCTCGCCCTTCGGTCCCCTGTTGCCTGCAATATGTAGTACAAGAATGTAAGAGACCCTGCCGGCCAAGATGGATCAACACCGTCCAAAACGGTCGTCACACTTAAAAGTTTTGTTTTTACAAAATATTTTTGTTTGCAAACGTTCCCGAAAGTTTTAAAGGTTGTCTGCATATAGTTAAACTGCGAATATATTTTGGAAGTAGGACCAGATGTCGTTGATTGCAGCACAAACAATCACACGCACCCCAAATCTCGAGAATAACGTCGTCTTCAGCATTACGTTACTGGCCACACTTACCTAAGGATTCGGGGGAGAATTCCGTCGCCCGCAGCACTACACTACTGGTCTCACTCACCCATAGATCCGGGGGGACCTGAGGCCCCGGGAAGACCTGGCATCCCCATAAATCCACGTTCACCTGGAGGGCCCGGGGGACCGCGTTCTCCTGGAAGCAGGTGGATGATAAAATCGCGTTTATCGAAAGTTTCAAAGTCAACATGATTATCGAGGATATTTTACTTACATACTATTCTGTGCCTTTAAAGGCGACTGACATACCCTGTTGTCGCTTAGTAACCACTACCACGCCCTGTTGTTGCTTAGGGACCATTAACATGTCCTTCTGTTCCTAAATGACCACTAAAATACCATGTTATAAGGGTAACGGTATTGTTCACGGCATATCATTTGTTGAAGAATGAGGTCTTTCGTAAACTGCATGACGAAGGAGGGCAGTTGAACAGACTCAGTGGTCGGCAAATGATCATGCCCTCACAAATAACGTTAACGTTGTTGTTCCTTAGTGACCACTAACATACCCTGTCATTGCCTGTTGATCACTAACATATCCTGTTGATGCCTAGTGACCACTAACATACCATATCGTTGCTTAGTGACCACTAACATGCCTTGTTGTTCCTTAATGACCACTAACATACCCTGTTGTTGCTTAGTGACCACTAACATACCCTGTTGTCCGTAAGGTCCGGGTGGTCCTGGGCGCCCCTTCTTCCCGACTCCTGGTGGACCGGGCGGTCCTCTGAGGTCAGCGATCAGATCCTCTAGTTGGTCTACAACAGAACAGGTTGCAGTTGTCAGGAAACTAGTGTTGTGTTATTCTGTGAGCTACAGAATATGCCCTGAAGGGTTCTGTGTCCCAATGACTTTACATATTACTTTTCATAATTCTTCTAAAATCTTACAGTGCCATATACCCACGGTTGACTGGACTCGGCTGCTGGTTATATTGACTACATCAACACCCGTGCTATTACATACATACGCAAAACAAATATCAACACCTACAGATTGTGACCATGTCACTATTCCATGTTGATATATAGGATATACTCGCCTCTCAGTACCATGCTGCATAGTTCCCGCATCTCGGTCTCAGATATACTGCGTCCCTGCAGAATTGAAATATACACCTGCAACTTCACAGACAGCATCTTCCACCAGAGCGGAAAGGCAGTACATCGACGGTAGTCGTGATTATACGTTTACACATACCCTTAATTACGTCCTCTCCAAAACCTTGGCATATTTATTGATAATGTTGATGCACTGCTACGTTAAATTTATTGTTCGTGTATTTAGGCATGAAGTAACTTTGTTACATTACCGACACACATCTCCAAACAATGCTCAGTATAACGTAAACTCTACTGGGTACTGTATTATGCTTGTCACGAGGTTAAGTAAACGAGTGATCTCCCTTACCGGAAGTCCTGGCATTCCCGGCATTCCTGACTGTCCTCGAAGTCCTCTAGGCCCAGGGGGTCCCGGGGGTCCGGACAAGCCGGGGATCCCAGATTGCCCCTGTGATCCCTGGGGACCTCTGTCTCCTTGGGCCCCGCGTTCACCAGGCTGGGAGAATATAGCGAGTTAATTCCATTAATTAATTCAATTTGTGCTGTCAAATACGTATAGCTTTGCCGATAGTTACAGGTTTATATATCGACGGCCTATAGTCATGTTACAGATTGGTTTCGACGGTTTTATTGATTTAATCGGGCTTGTAACTGGTTGTCGCTGTTACCTCACATTTTTTAATGTAATAATGAGATTCAAAAAACACTTAAAATACTTTGTGTGCTGACTTCTTGACAGCGTGTCTTGCTCCACGGTGGCGAACCCACAGACGGGATCCGGTCGGGCGCCACACCTCAAGTGGGTCATGGCACTCATTCACAACGTTGATAGGAGCTGGCAGGTGGGACGCTCCCCCCTCGCGCACTCACAGTAAAAACAGGGAGCGGGGAGGGTTACCCCAGTCCAAGGAATATCAGCAACGGTACATTGATGCAAGAACGGTAAACTAACTACCCCTCTTGAAATCCCTTCCTTATCAAGGCATTCATGTAACATAGCGGGACCATCGTTTGATTTGTGATATATATAAACACAGTACCGTTAGCACTCCTAAGTCAAATTAGATAAATGGTTTTCGTTGGAACAGAAATCTGCAGCATAAGCGAGAATGAGTTCTCTGTAAGTTAGACGTCCCACAGGCTGGTGTTTTCATGCAGACCTCTACCAAAGGCTTAATTGTTACAGCAAATATCTGCACGTAGCTTCCAACTTGTGTCTGTCGCCGAAACTAAAAAAAAGGCTGAATTCCGTCGAAAACAATTAATGCAGTTCCCCATTCCCAGAGTCACGTGACATATATGTCTGCTGTGCATTTTCAAATTTCACATGATGCCATTGAAGGCAGGCTGCGAGAGTTGACCCCGGCCGCGAGGGTGATCTCACATCCACAGTTTGTGTAGACGCTAGCACTCGGTGCAAGTGTTTATACGATTATTCCTTCATTCATTTACAAATGTATATCTGGAGAATATTTTTTAGGTATCAGATTGCTCATGCATCTAATTTGGTTTCTTAATATCAATCTGGCTGTTTCACGACCTAGACCAACCTGCAAATACTTCGGCGCTTAGAATTTTACATCCGGGTATGTTCGCCGTGTACATCCGGGCACATTCGTGTCTAATCACCGTTTTACTGTATAGGTCTGTGAGATCAATGACGTATATAGATGTATCATCTTTGGTGAGGTTAATCTTTTCACTGTATACCGTACACCGTCCCATCACTCCGCATATAATACAGAAATGAGCTTTGTCATCGTTAATATAAACTAGGAAACGGGTCTTTACAACCAGATTGTGTTGCTAAGTAGTATAATCACGTGAATGAGTAAAACTAGTGTTTCCATCGATGTCTCACAAAGCGGGTCGAGATGACCTACTGGTCCTAATGACCTATATGCACCGGGCATCTCTATACTCACCATCCCGACGGAGCCAGGAGGTCCGGAAGGTCCCTGTCAGTAGAGAGGAAATGTTGAAATACATGTTTTTATACCACATCCCAAGAAACGTCTACTTTGGCTTTTTGACGATCGGTATTTGACCCTAATACATTAAAATGTTTATTTAATCTAACACCCGCCCATTTTACAGCGAGATAAACTACAATCCACATGACATAGGTCAAGTTTTCTTTTCTAGGCATGTCGTTCGTTGGCGTCGTTATGTGGAGTCCGCGACACGAGGGGTTCAACCACCTCCCCGCAATACAGAATATAGAATGTTTAACACAAGCAGCAAAAACTATCAAGCGCTAAAACGCAAAATATGTCCTAAATTGGATATGATAATTATAACATTGCAATCTCCGCCTGGCACGACAAAGGCGGGTATGCAAGTTTCCCAGAAATAATGTGTTGGAATTAGGATTGGTCTAAGGCCGCTTACAGAGCTCTCATGTTAAACCTCTGTAAAGACGATTACCACCAGAAAGTGCCAAGTCAGCAAACCAAGAGCTGGTTCAAAGAATGTTGTGGTGTACATTTCTTCCATTCACTGGGTCGGGTTCTCCATAAACCAACGACAGGTGCTACTTGCAGCACGGAAACACATGGCAATACTTGATATGTCTAGTGGATATTGCTATGTATAACTTTTAATGGTTCTAACACTTTTGAATTGCTGCCCTCTGGTGGTTTTTGTGTACGAACATTCTATTACGTGTCTCAGGTACACATATCAGTTATTAAAAACATATTAAAAACATATCAGTCTGAAGTATATCTCAATTAGGGTATTAGGTACCTGGTATGTAAAAGGGAATTGGTGTCATATTGATGTACCAAAGGGTTGATCGAGTGTTATATTGGTGTAAAGTAGGAGGAGCTAGTGTCATATTAACATAACAAAAGGAGGAACTGGTGTTTTATTGGTGTAAAGTAGGAGGAGCTAGTGTCATATTAACATAACAAAAGGAGGAACTGGTGTTTTATTGGTGTAAAGTAGGAGGAGCTAGTGTCATATTAACATAACAAAAGGAGGAACTGGTGTTTTATTGGTGTAAAGTAGGAGGAGCTAGTGTCATATTGATATAACAAAAGGATGAACTAGTGTTTTATAGGTGTAAAGTAGGAGGAACTAGTGTTATATTGATATAACAAAAGGATGAACTAGTGTTTTATAGGTGTAAAGAAGGAGGAGCTAGTGTCATATTGACATAACAAAAAGATGAACTAGTGTTTTATTGGTGTAAAGTAGGAGGAGCTAGACTCATATTGACATAACAAAAAGATGAACTAGTGTTTTTTAGGTGTAAAGTAGGAGGAGCTAGTGTCATATTGACATAACAAAAAGATGAACTAGTGTTTTTTAGGGGTAAAGTAGGAGGAGCTAGTGTCATATTGACATAACAAAAGGATGAACTGGTGTTTTATTGGTGTCAAGTAGGAGGAGCTAGTGTCATATTGGACCAAGGCTGTACTGATGCTACAGCATCTTGCTGATCACGTACACACATGCCACGCAATAAAAGTTGCCCCTGCTTTAAACTGTCTGGATGGACATTTTGTAACTTGATAATCACTCTATATTGACTGTGGTATACCTCGAAGGGTACATCCCCATTATAAGGCCATAATAACATTACCCCTTTATCTCAAACCTCACTCAAATTCGAGACAACCACAGTCGAGGTAACCAAGACGTGTGTATACTTACCGAGGGCCCCGGGGGGCCGGTCCCTCCCCCACCTGTGAATCCGTTGGCCACATAGCCCTGGGGGCGAGAAATAATGTCAAGGTAAATTTCAGATTGAAAAACATAAACATGTTTCTGTAAAGCTTTACTTCAAACATTCTTCTAAAACGTGGTTGACGCCGCTGTCAGTGATGTTGCAGCAGCACGGATGCTGGTAAATAAGACGAGTCGCGGGCAGTCAACCAGTGTCTGAATACATGAGCAACGATCCGCGCCACTGGGGTACGCTGACACGTCAATCATACAAGTCGCAAAGGTTGACCACTCGATACAACTGAAGTAGGTTCCCACGACAATCATGACATACAGAGGGCCTTGTCTTACCTGAAATCTCCACAGAGGTCAAAGTTTAGTACATTATAAGACATAATGAGTAACTGAACCCGTTTTAGTGAGGGTAGTATTCTTCAAACATAGTCGGATGATATTTAAGACTTATCTACCATAGTCGGATGACATTTAAGAGTTATCTACCCTAGTCGGATGATATATAAGAGTAATCTACCGTAATCGGATGATATATAAAAGTTATCTACCCTAGTCGGATGATATATGATAGTTATCAACCCTAGTCGGATAATATATAATAGTTATCAACCCTATTCGGATGATATGTATGAGTAATCTACCGTAGTCAAATTATATAAAGGAGTTATCTACCCTAGTCGGATTACATATAGGAGTTGTCGACCCCAGTCGCGGGTAAAATATATAATTTATCAAGTCAGGATTCACCATGTTAGGTAGACATTTACGATGGCAGGAAAAGGCCACATTAAAACATTTCTTTCTCAACTTTTCTTTTTTTGAACTGGGTAGATTATTACTTTTTTGTGATTTCCGAACCATTCCAACCTTATATAAAGTTGTACCAAAACGTAAAATAAAATAAATGTGGAAACGGAACAGAACCCAAATTTAAAAATAAATAAATAAAATGAAATAATAATAAAAAAATAATAATAGATAAACTCCCCAAACAATCAAGCTGTGATGCCTTTTTCAGAGTCGAGCAGTGATAAGAAACAACAACGTTTTTATGTGGCCTTAGGAAATGTGTGTTGCCAGGCGATCTCTGGTGACTTGTTTGTATGACCATAGGTAGCGCACGGCACGGCGTTTGGCCACGTTGTTAGAAGTAACACCACAACACATGCTCTCATGCTACGACACAGAGATGTCAGTTGATTCCTTTAATTAGCCTGAATACGTTCGGAGGTCACCTGCCCCACGTTCACGAGCTGAAGTTATCAGAAGGTGAATGATGGACCTTCTGAGGTTCACACCAAGAATGTAGTCGAGTTAAGTCTACGACACAACACGTTAGTTCAGGAAACACAGGTTCACCGCGAGAGAGTGGGTTAGGTGCGTGGAAAGAATAGTGACAAACCAATTTAACAGACTTCATTGTTACCTTGGTGGACTATCGGAAAAGTATCATTAGGATGTTAGGAAAAAGAAGAGTCGTTGAAAACAAATCAAAAGAAATTCAAAATGTCTTAACCATGCTTCCATTACATACCTGGAGTTCTTCGAGATCAATCTGGTCATTGAACAAAAGGTAGTCAGGTAAAGACCCACATCAACTTGAGTACACATATGGATGGTAAGATTTTCACGTTATGTCGTTAAGAAGGGTATGTCGTTAAGAAGGGAGGGGGGGGGGGGGGGGGGGGGGGGGGTTGTCAGGGCCTGTCCCTTCCAGATGTACTGGGCTCCTTTACCGGGGTACGTAGGGTGGGAGACAGTCCTGTCATGGAGGTACATATGGAGATAGGCCTTTACTGGGGTACATATGGTGAAAGACACACCAACAACTGGCTAATAAACCAAGCAGCCATGATGACACTATCATTTCGAGAAATATAAGTGTGTAACGTTATAAACTAAAAGTATTTGTCTTTGGCCACCTTTCACACACTGTAGGTCGATATGAGGAATTATGAAGTGAGTGAGGGTATGGAGTTTCTGGTCAGCAATATTACAGCCAGATCGATCGTTTCTGACGACAGCATATAGGTGCTAGGGACCTGTGTGGGGGTATAAAGTGAATGCATTTCATGGTATTGAGATTTCTTACCGGTGTCTGGATCCACCCCAGTCAAGCCTCAACTTACCGTGTTACCTTTCTCCCCAGGGGGGCCGGGATTACCCTGAAACAACGCACAACCATGTACAACCATGTAACATCGGACAAAACGTACAACCTAACAATCATGTTAGGCCTGTATCGTGACTGTACAATATCTGCATCTAAGTTTGTCGACATCATAAAAATAGTCATTGTACTACATTGTAACGGTACTGTAATACATTATAACGGTGCAATATATTAGTGTATTGCATTTTAACAGTGCAGAACAATAGAATTGCATTAAACGGTACAAGACGATTCAGAACACCAGTGTCCACACTCTTGTACCAATGCATGAAGTCGTGTGCCACTCTCTGACAGTATGGAAGCGCACTGTTTTACTTATGGCATCCTAAAATGTATACAGTAGTATGTAGCAAATACAACTGAAAAGCTCAATGCTACGTGGAAGATCAGAGTTAGGCTTCACAAGTTAGGCTTAACTAAGTGTGGATTTGGATCCCCAATGTCGCTGTGAGTGCAGGCCACCGAACCTACCTTGCAGTGAATGAACCGATATCTAATACGTGCACGTCTGTGTATGGTTAAATATTTATTTTGGGGAGAGAAAAGTTACACTTGCCTAAAATTGAAACGATATCGCAGAAGAAGAAAACGGCTTTGTTTGATTATTTAATTAGGCGGCAAGATACCGGCGTGCAAAAAGCTTGTGCGTCACCGTTTGATCTATACGGCGGCGTGTACCTCGTCCTCCGTTACCTCCGTATAGGATCGACGGAGGTTAATTTTGGCGATGTTGAAAAATCTACGAATTTAAGTTTCTCAAAGAGATTTGTGTTGCTGACGTCGCCATTGTACACGGCAGGTATATAAAGGATCAGTTCCTCGCCGTCTTTTGGGCCGACCATTACTTATAGGTTTAGAGGGTGACTGAGTGAGTATGGTTTTACGCCGCTTTTAGCAATATTCCAGTAATATCACGGCGGGGGACACCAGAAATGGGCCATTGTACCCATGTCGGGAATCGAACCTGGGTCGGTCATCTGCGTGACGAGCGAACGCTTTAACCAATAGGCTACCCGACCGCCCCACCTATAGGTTTAAATGTGAATGTAAGGTTGAGTAATGCATCTTGGATCCGAGTCCTACGACAAGGTTCTGTTGTGGGAAATCCCTACGATAAGATCCCAAAACGGGATTTCCTTAAGACAGAACCTGTAGCTGGAAATCCCCACACGATTCTGTATAGGGACACCCTTACAAGAATCTGTACTTGGAAATTCCTATAATAAGATCCCACAACGGGAAATCCCTAAGACAGAACATGTAGCTGGAAATCCCCACAAGATTTTGTACCGGGAAATCCTTACAAGAATCTGTACTTGGAAATTCCTCCAATAAGATCCCACAACGGGAAATCCCTAAGACAGAACCTGTAGCTGGAAATCCACAAGGGTCTGTATCGGGAAATCCGTACAAGAATCCGTACTCGGAAATCCCTACGATAAGATGCTGTAGTGGGAAATCCCTACAATATTTTGTGCCGGGAAATCCCTACGACAATATACTGTAGCGGGAAATCCATACGACGAGATCCACCATCGGGAAATCCTTTCGCTAAGATCCTGTAGTGGGGAATCCGACAAGTAATCAGTAAACATGCTAAAAGGTCATCAAGTGGCGGACTGAGTGTTGAGGACACGTGAATACCTCGGACATGTCGACGTGGAGGTTAAAACATCATATCGTGTTACAAGTACAACAGTTTATGATAAGAATAAATTAAAAAAAAACACCGAAATCCGCAACTTCCGGCTGCACTATGTTGCCAGATGGCTTTCCAAGTCTATTAAAAGCTGAGAGGAATTTCAACTACTTGACGATATAAACTTGCCAATCCTGCCAAAGACGCTTTCAGCATTACCTCGGTTGAGTCCGAATTTCAACTTTATAGCAATCATAACTCCCATGGCGAGGAACTGGAATCTGACAGCTATTTCGTCTAGTGTGCCACGCCCTCCATGTTCACTACCCCCCGGCCGGAGATCAGCAGGGGCACCCCTCAACATACCATCATTAAACAGATTACCTAACGTCAAGCGCCCCAGAGTCACGACACAGCAAGCCCGGCACTTCACCTGTTGCAGGCCTGGGTGTGCAGCTGGCTTACCAATTCCACAGAGGCATAGCGTGGGTACCAGTGTAGGGGAACGCTACAACAGATGCCCCCTGCGTCCCTGGGGGATACTTTCTTCACCTCCCATTTATAATCTCAATCTCGCACATTTCCAGACAGCACCGTTCTTAAATAATTTTGTTTGTTTGTAGACCTTCATTTATATATTTATCCATTATTAACCCGGCACTGTGAAGCTATTTCAGCTATTTTCTATTTTACAGTATTTAACCCTGCTTAAAAGTTATGTCGAACAAAGAATTTCAATTTCCACATGTTGCTATTTCTGTTTTTGTCTTTTCATTTTCGATTTCTTATAACTTTGTACATTGTGTGATTTCTTGCTTGGTGTAACTCGAACTCCTCGACGTAGATTTAATGCAATGTTCTCCTGCGCTGTTACGTCAAGAAGTGAACACTGGGCACTTACCGGGGGTCCCGGTGGCCCGGGGGGGCCTCCACCTCCTAGTCGTCCCGGGGGGCCGGGCGGTCCTTGGGGGCCCTGAAGTGATGAAGCACAAGAATTGACAAACATGGTTGACAACATATACAACTGCAGAGTGACATGCACGTGGGTTAGAAAACTGTATGGATAACAAAGGGGGCGCGTCTAAGGCGCCGCAATTTGCTGTGCAGAGTTGCGTCTCTTGGGCACGCCAGAAACCTCTGATTGTGGGTTCGAATCCCGGTTATCCCCGATTATGTTTCAAGGTTTGTCAGCACCATACCCGTGCTCGTTGGTTTCACCGAAGTGGTAAACGTCTAACCTGCATCGCTTCGGGCTTTCCACCCACATTAAGCTGACACGCCGTGATATAACTGGAATACTGTTAAAAGCGGCGTTAAACCAAATTAAGTCACTATAGATAACAACTTCTTGTTCATCGTATATAGCGACGTTTCGATGTAGATTCTTACACCGTTATAACACTGCATTCATCTGGGCCTGACTTTGTCAAGCAGTGTACTGTCACGATGCGACACTCGATGCAAAGCACGGAACAAATTAAGGCTTAAATACTCATGCACGGGCAGAAGATTGCATTTACAGTTCATTTTCAAACCCAAATACCTTTCCCTCATATTTAACGATGTGATCAAGGTGTGTTGCAATGATACAAGACTTAAACATACTAGTGTCGTGGCGATGCATCGGTGAATCGCTACAGTCCCAGATAGACATATTCAATGTTACAACAAACCAAAGACGTATATATATATATAGATTGTATATAAGTCTTTGAACAAAGATTAATCTAACATTCAAACTAAATGTAAAAAAGTAATACCAACAAGCCCCCAACAGTTTTTTATCCTAACAACGTATAACCCAATAACAATAATTTGGCAAACATTAAAATCACCTAAGAAGTTAAATTTGCCCTTGAAAGGTGTAACACAATACTATGTGTTGTTCTGTTATCCACCTGCTCCTTTGAAAAACGTATCTTATACCCCTGGATTAGCTATTCCTTCGCATACATCCCTCCTGTTGACCGCCAGGCCTGTCGCGGTGCATCAGGCAACAGGTCATCGTTGACCAGATTGTGGGTTGTCCAAGGACATGGACATTTGGTAAAAGCCGCTGATGGATAAAGTGAAGTGATTTAGCAATTGGGGCTAAGGCTAGTGAAATCAGTAGTTCCAGTCGTCGTTCTTTGTCAGGAGGGTTTGAATCCAGGACGGGACTCAACCCAAAAAAGTACGAGAATCTGTACTTTACTAAGAAAGTGTTACCCCAAATATAACATTTGTTACGAGGGCATCTTTGTTCGAGATGTTCTTCGTCTTCTATTTCGCTAGTTTTGCAACAAGTACATATTCTTCCACCCTCATTTGGAAGGCCGTGGATTTTAGTCTCAGTCTTGTAACCGTTTTGCGGAGTTCTAGATATGGTTTAATTCATCTCCAATTTTCTCAACATGTCTGAGCTTATGTGGTCTTTGAACTTTCATGTACAGTTGCCTTATATCGTCCAGAAGAGATATTATTGTGTTAGGTCAGGGAAAGAATAGTTGAGTAGAACGTTGATTGAAGAGACCCATGAGTTCATTTTTATCTTCAATGAAGGCTGCAGAGAGAATCTGTCATTCTACATATCTATCACCGAAGGTAATTATTGTACATAGAGAGACAAGGAGAGACAGGGGGTGAGAGAGAGGAAGAGAGGAAGAGAGAGAGAGAGAGAGAGAGAGAGAGAGAGAGAGAGAGAGAGAGATAGGGAGAGAGAGGGGGAAGAGAGGGGGAAGAGAGGGCGAAAGGGAGCGAGAGAAACAAAGAGAGGGAGAGAGACAAATGTGAAGAGGTTATAGTTAAACTCCTGTCAGGCAGTCGATGTACTTGTTATCCGAGGAACTCTGAAATACTCTTTGCAAGTTTGGTAGCTGATGAATACACTTGCCGTTTAGACCAGTTTGGAAGCACATCTCGATGTTTGACGAGTGAAGCACCCCGCACCTCCGAACCATGCGTTGCTGTTGGTTCTACAAGTGTGTCGTATTAGCTTTGAGACCACGCTCACATGGCTTTGGTTTCCACATTCTTTCAACTGGTTTAATCTTCGAGAGGAAGCGCCTCTTGAGATCAACATATTTATTGACCCCCAATCACTTTTGATATTGACATTCATTCTCCAGTTTAACACTAACAGAGGAGGGAACAGGTTGTCATGTCCATTTGGACGTTTGTATCAAAGATATGCGGGTTTTGTTGACTTAGCAAAGCAAAGCAAAACAAAGGTCTACGTTACAACGGACTTCAACAATGTATCAACGGCAAGATACACCATCTGATCAGTGATATGTACTCAAATATATTTGATGTAACAAAAGGAATTTCATATGTTTGATCAACACCATTTATCATCCAAAACTGGCTCCAACAGGACAAGACCGCCTCCGTGGTCTTGTGGTAGAGCGTCCGCCCGGAGAGCGGAAGGTCCAGGGTTCGATCCCGGGCCGCGTCATACAAAAAGACGTTAAAAGATTGTACTTGTTGTTACCCTGTCTGGCGCTCGGCATTAAGGGGCTAAAACAAGGACTGGTCGGCTCGGAGTCAGTATACTGTGTCTGAGTGGGGTATTCGTGTTAAACTGCGGCATGGTGAGCTAGCACTATAAATCGGCATCAATCCGGACTAGTACAAGCAGCCACACACACAGATACACGTGCATGCACGTCGCTATATAAGTGCAATAATCTTGGACGCGACGTTAAACCCAATTTCCCCTCACCTCACCTCCAACAGGACTACACTCGTTGATATATATGATATCAAAAGACACTCGGTGAGATTCTCTATTTCTTCCTGTTGAATTATTTACTAGTTTCCAATATTCATGTGGATTCTGTGTGGATGGTTCATCTTGTTTTCTAAGTTTGATTCTTGGCTGCCCATTTCAAGGTTCTTTCAACTTCTTGTCAGTCTCGTAAAGATTCAGGCGACTACTTTTTGTCAGTAGGACATTCAGTATGCCTCAGCCAGATTTTTCCATATGCTGTTTGAGTAATATGCAGATGGAGTAGACGAACAGTTAGCTCCAGAAACAAAGTTATGTTTATTCAAAATATATCTATACAAAATTGGAAATAAAATTCATACGGAGCCCAGAATGCTTAATGTCAGAGCTGAGGCAATAACTCGCTCTTGACTTAAGCTGGATTGGTTTTTGTATTTATTTTCTAGCGTCTGGGAACCAGACTACAGTTGTAGCTGAACCATTACTTTCCTCTGGATAGCTTAGACAGCACATTGGGAAGCACCCGTGAGCAGGTTTGATGCCTCGGCTGTCTCTGCATCTACTCCATCTTGTTCCAAATCAAGTGGTGTCGTTAGGAAAGTATTACCTTTGCGTCTCATGCTATTGCTGCAGAGATTTCCTAAGTATGCTGTTCACAATGTTCTTTCCAAACACGCTTCTACACAGTTCTCTTTGGTCTTTTATCGGTGGTATGTGATACTGCCTTGTTACAAGCTCGGCGATGTCTGGAAGTCTGGAATGTCTGCTGACCGCTGAGATTGCTTTGTGCACGTGGGCCCTGCTGACAGTTTTATTACAAAACAAGATCCGTCTAGATAGGAACATTTTCTGCGGATTGCACTGGAGTACACAACCCCTATATTATGAGTCAGCGAGGGAGTGTGGTTTTACGCCGCTTTTAGCAATATTTTTACACCAGAAATTGTCTTCACACTTTGTACCATGACGTGTGACGAGCGAACACTTTAACGACTAGGCTACCCCGCCCTCAAATATCACGTGGTGGGGTGAGGTGAAATTGGGTTTAATGTCGTGTCCACGATTATTTCACCTATAAAGCGACGTGTGTGTGTCTGGCTGCTTGTACTAGTCCGGACTAAACCGATATGTAGTGCTTGCCCACTGAGATGCCATGCCACAGTTTAAACATGAATACCCCACTCAGACACAGTATACTGACTCCGAGCCGAACAGTCCTTGTTTTAGCCCCTTAATGCCAAGCGCCAAACAGGGTAACAACAAGTACCATCCTTTAAAGCATTTTTTTATGACGCGGCCGGAGATCGAACCCCGGACCTTCCGCTCTCCGGGCGGACGCTCTATCACTGGACCACGGAGGCGGTCTCAAATACCATGACCGGACATTAGAGGACAATATGCAGACATCTGAATGAACCCTGCATGTAGCTGTTACAGACGTTGGTCTGATGAACTGTGAGGTGAGATCGTGAGTGTAGTCCCAGTCACATGTGACAGTGTTACGTCACTGCGTATCTGGGGGAATGCAACCCACAGTGATGCTGGTCACAGATTCTATTTGCGGAACGACACCAGTACGTGCGTGCTACTAGCAGGCCATGGATCAACATCGGAGCAAATCTGGGATTCGAATCCACGACCCAACTATGCCTCCGAATCTTCTCGAAACACCTTTTCCTGCGTCATGTGCTTCCACGCGTTATGCTTCTATGAAACGCGTGACGCCTGCAGTAGCACCCGCCTGGTCATTAGGGACAAGGGACCTGAAGGTAGGAGAAACCATGTCTCCGAGGGAGACGTTCCCTCATGTGAGGGTTTACAATCTCTAGTAATCTCGAGGAGACATGGTTGTCCAACTTATAAACCGACTCATCGCATAGACAACGTTTTTAATTAAATAACGCGCTATATGGCTGAAATATTGCCGATGCGATGTAAAATTTAACTCACTCACTAATTAAATAACTGTAATAAAAACTCTCAAATGTATAACCTGTATCGGAGACGAAATATCGCCTGCAGTCGTGAACTCGGTTCAATGAACCCGGTGACCTCAGCACGTGGGTTTCGCAATGGTGCGAAATCTGCACGTGCGTCTCGCAATGGCACGAAATCTGCACGTGCGTCTCGTAGGCTGTTCGTAGTTTTTGTTCTATCAAGGGTTTACAGTGATTGGAAGCCCTCCTGCGAGGTGTTTCAATTGTTGTAATACCTCCTACGAGGTGTTACCACAATTTCAAAAACTCCATATCGAGTTACACGAGTTGAGTTGTGACCTGACAGTTAACCCCGTGTGTGAGGTCCGCCCACTGGTGGGTACCATTGTGAACAAAGGGGTAGCGGGTGGACCGCGACAAAGAGTACGATGAATATGTGCGTGTCCTGTCACGGAAAACAACGAGTTCTAGTTGCGAGTTCAATAGCGCACTGGTCGAAATCGCCATTTGATCACTGGACGATTTCACGACTTATTTGGGCTAATGACCCGCATATCTCTGACTCCACTCAATCACAAACCTGTACACTATTGACCCCATTCAACAATAACGTCTGCAACATTTGTAAGGGCGGCGAACAGACCCCACTGTGACATCCTATCAAAATACCTTTGCATGCTATCTCTAGTTTAACAACCAAAAACATTGCATGATTAATTCAAGTCTCACACTAGGAAAGGCAAACTATAGTATTGCAACACCTGCTGTCAGTGTACAGGAAGATGAAGATGAGCAAGATAGGCCCCAACAGAAAATGTGCATATGATAAAATATACAGTCACCAAGAATTGTATGCGTCCTATTTGCAGGGCTAAAGACTCCCCACGATGTAACTGTCGAACACCATGTAACTCAGAGGCGCGATGTAGTCCAGATCTCTACAGCAGACGTAGATTTGTACACAGGCTACGCAATGTGCGGATACATAACATGTCTGTCTAGGTCGTGGCAGTCTTGACGAAGGTGTGTTGACTTCTTCGAGGACACATGGGCGTCACATCCACACCACCACCACAGACATACTCGTGTTATAGGTCATTGTCCTCACGGTAATTACAGCAACACTCAAGTATGATGAGATAAAACAACCCACAACAAATGCTAAAGGAAGTATCTGGACGTTCTGACACTGTGTGAGGTGTTGGGGAAAGGAAGTATCTGGACGTTCTGACACTATGGGTGGTGTTGGCTAAAGGAAGTATCTGGACGTTCTGACATTGTGGGATGTGTTGGCTCAAGGAAGTATCTGGACGTTCTGACATTGTGTGAGGTGTTGGGGAAAGGAAGTATCTGGACGTTCTGACACCGTGTGAGGTGTTGGGGAATGGAAGTATCTGGACGTTCTGATACTGTGGGAGGTGTTGGGGAAAGGAAGTATCTGGACGTTCTGACACTGTGTGAGGTGTTGGCTAAAGGACGTATCTGGACGTTCTGACACTATGGGTGGTGTTGGCTAAAGGAAGTATCTGGACGTTCCGACATTGTGGAAGGTGTTGGCTAAAGGAAGTATCTGGACGTTCTGACATTGTGTGATGTGTTGGCTAAAGGAAGTATCTGGACGTTCTGACATTGTGTGAGATGTTGGCTAAAGGAAGTATCTGGACGTTCTGACATTGTGTGATGTGTTGGCTAAAGGAAGTATCTGGACGTTCTGACATTGTGTGAGATGTTGGCTAAAGGAAGTATCTGGACGTTGTGACATTGCGTGAGGTGTTGGCTAAAGGGAGTGTCTGTTCGTTCTGACATTGTGTGAGATCTTGTTGGCTAAAGGAAGTATCTGGTCGTTCTGACATTGTGTGAGGTGTTGGCTAAAGGAAATATGTGGTCGTTTCGAAACTGGCTAGGATGAAGGCAGAAGAACGAATCGTTTCGTTCGTGAACTATGTGAAGTTTCATCTGAGCTTAGTTTTCTGTGTTCGTTGTTCATCGCCGCACCCAGCAATATCCCATCTGAAGTGAGCTGAACCATTCATTCCAACAATCCGTGTTTCACAGACATGTTTCCAGTTGTCACCGTTCTCACAGGAAAGTGGGTCAGTGCACTTTACGATACAAACGCGACAAGAACAGTGTCCCATATTCATGTTGCATCTGGCCGCCCAGTGTGCGCCCACTGAGACGGGGTTGAGCTGCTTATCTGGTATGTGGGCCAAGGCGTCCGACACAAAGTGCTTTGATAAACCTAATGCTTTGACTCCATATACAGTCCACACAGGCCGCACAGTTCACACAGGCTGCACAGTCCACACAGGCCGCACAGTTCACACAGGCCGCACAATCCATACAGGCTGCACAGTCCATACAGACCGCACAGTCCACACAGGCTGCACAGTCCACACAGGCTGCACAGTCCACACAGGCTGCACAGTCCACACAGGCTGCACAGTCCACACAGACCGCACAGTTCACACAGTCCACACAGGCTGCACAGTCCACACAGACCGCACAGTCCACACAGGCTGCAAAGTCCACACAGGCCGCACATTCCACACGGGCTGCACAGTCCACACAGGCCGCACAGTCCACACAGGCCGCACAGTCCACACAGGCTGCACATTCCACACAGACCGCACAGTTCACACAGGCCGCACAGTCCACACAGGCCGCATAGTCCACACAGTCCACACAGGCTGCACAGTCCACACAGGCCCCACAGTTCACACAGGCCGCACAGTCCACACAGGCCGCACAGTCCACGCAGGCCGCACAGCCCCCACAGGCCGCACAGTCTACACAGGCCGCACAGTCCACACAGGCCGCACAGACCGCACGGGTCAAAGCACACATACCAGGCCACAGGCAAATCGTAAATCAGATCCTGGCGGAAGTCATAATTCCATGTCACGGAGCAACAGGTATCTCATATACCGGACATCTCAAAACGTACACAAATGTCACTTTGAGATCATTACAGTCCTTTTCTGGCGCTGTGCCCCCTGTCGCGATATCACTGCGGGGCGGTCGTGTAGCCTTGCGGTTAAAGCTTTCGCTCGTCACACCGAAGACCTGGGTTCGATTCCCGACATTACACTATTTGAAGCCCATTTCTGGTGTCCTCCACCGTGATATTGCTGGAGTAAAAGCGGCGTAAAACCCTACTCACTCATTCACTGGTATTACTGCGGTACTGACAACATTCGTGACCTACTCGTGTTATTCCAGGACAAGCCGAATAGCGACTCGTGTCCCTCTCGTGGTCAATTTTTGCGACTGGGTTCCATCTAAGCGCAAACGGGCATAGTTAAAAATATTGTCAACTCGTTGCTAATGATTCACGTATATTTCTCCATGTCATATATGTTCCAGGTGCGATTTACAACACATTGGGATTTACGGTATTCATACAGTATGATTGAACATATTTAATTGTATCTATCTATTTTTGATGCAAGACGTATGTCAAAAGTTATTCCAGAGGGATTCTTTGACTGAAGTACTTGAAGTCGTACGCGCATTCTGATTGGTCTGTCGTATTTTCGCACATACCATTCATCGATAAGGGGACTAGTCTTCTTGCAGGTTACGGAAAGGGGCGAGTCGTGACGAATGTACTGACAATTGCAGCATGTTTCCAGAACAATGGAGTCACTGACCTTTCGCAAACTGAACTGACGCGACCGAGGCCGGAACGCGTGAAGCTTTACACGGTGTGATCTAAGCGCATCGAGGAATGTAGGAACCACGGCTTGACCAGTCACAGCCCAGTACGGACATTAAGGCTCGGCTATCTGAACATTACATCTTGGGAAAGTATCGACGTATGTCTACCTGTTGTACAGAATGACTCCAGCCCCGCGTGAACCCGTCAAGTACGCTGTATTCCACATACTAGCAGTGCCACCTGACAAAGTGGCTATATATATACAAAGGCATGAATGCATGTTTTAGTTAAGGCGTTGATTACTTTGACAAACCTTGGTGCTTGTAAAAAAACTGACAGGATATGACATTGACATGAAGATATTCCAATAGGTTTTATAGAGTGCTCGGTCTGTTTACAGAGTAAGACCAACACCTGGTGTCCCTGTAAGTTCACAGAGCTACACCAGTGTGTATATATACGTCACCCCAAGTAACATTGCATGAAAAGTTGTCATTTCAAAATCTGGGTAATTTTTGTCAAAAATTCTAAACTTTAACATTACCTTGTTTGGAAAAATGAAATTTGCCGTGATGATAAAAAAACAAAGCAAATGACAATAAAACCGATCGCCCAAACGCATCACGGCAACGGCCATGGTAACCCGATGCACATGCGTTCCCCCATTTCTTGCCCTATAAAAATCCACCCAGATCGAATAACAATCATTCGTTATTGAATTGCTACTACATGCCAAGATTGACAAGAAATCAGCGACACCAAGCCCTTTGAGGACTACAAGCTGGACAAACCGCCCGGCAAGTAGCCAATGCATTTCAAGTACACGTAAGGACCAATTACAGGCTCCAGCAGCGGTACCAGACCACCAACACTACAGATGACCGTCTACGTAGTGGAAGACCAAGGGTCACCACCCGACGTCAGGATCGTCAGATTGTGCGACAGCATCTTCAAGATCGCTTTGTTACTGCTGTGGAAACTGCTCGACAGACCATGGGGACACACCAGGACACCTCCACTGTCACAGGCCACACCGAGGACCCATTCTGACACCACGTCATCGCAGGGACCGTCTTCAGTCGGCAACACAGCACCAGGATTGGCGCCACCAGCAGTGGAGAAGAGTCCTTTTCTCAGACGAGAGCCGTTACTGAGAGAGAGAGTCTGGGGACGCCATGGGGAACGTTATTCAGATGCTTTTGTTGTTGTGAGAGAGACTCGTGGGGTGGTCCGAGCATCATAGTGTGGGATGGAATTAGTCTTCCACAGAGGGTCGACCCTGTGGTCTTCCAGAAAATCTGTCCAGGGAGAGGACATGGTGTTACAGCAGTTCGGTACATTGATCAAGTTTTGAAACTACAAGCCATACCTCATTTGGCACGTCGCCGCAACCACGAGTTTTAACATGATAATGCCCGCGCCCACACTGCGAGAGCAAAACGAGACTTCCTCCAGCAGAATGGCATCAGAACCATGCAGTGGCCTGCCCTCAGTCCCGATTTAAATCCCATTGAGCACCTGTGGGACGAGTTTCAAAGACAGCTGAATGACATCCGACCAAGGCCGACAACTGCATCTGAACTGCGTCAGGCGTTCCTCAGAGTGTGGGCTCAAGTTCCTATGGCCTTCATTAACCGCCTCATCCATTCCATGTATCGACGTTGCACGGCAGTCATCAATGCACATGGCGGACACACGAGACACTGACTTGTGATGCCATTTTCTCAGAGACTAGTGTTGTGTTTCACTTAAAGAACATTTGACCCTTTAATTTCAACCTTGATCTTTTTAATATGTCTCAAAGTATGTTTACAGTGTTTGGACAAATAAGGTTTCTCATATATCTATCCATGGTGACATTTCTTTTGCGGTTCAGTATATATTGAACACCTGTTTAGGGATGTAGCCTAGTGGTTAAAGCGTTCGCTCGTCACGCCGAAGGCCCGGGTTCGAATCCCGACATGGGTACAATGTGTGAAGCCCATTTCTGGTGTCCCCCGCCGTAACATTGCTTGGATATTGCTAAAAGCGGCGTTAAACCATACTCATTCACTCACTGAACACCTGTTTACATATATATCTTTGGCATCTGTTTACATATATATCTTGGGCATCTGTTTACTTATATATCTGGGGCATCTGTTTACCTATTTAACTTGGGCATCTATTTACATATAATTCTCGAACACCTGTTTACATAAATGTCTTGGGCATCTGTTTACATATATATCTTGGGCATATGTTTACCTATATATCTTGGGCATATGTTTACATATATATCTTTGGCATCTGTTTACCTATATATCTTGGGCATTTGTTTACATATATATCTTGAACACCTGTTTACATATATATCTTGGGTATCTGTTTACATATATATCTTGGGCATCTGTTTACATATATATCTTGGGCATCTGATTACATATATATCTTGGGCACCTGTTTACATATATATCTTGAACACCTGTTTACATATATATCTTGGGCACCTGTTTACATATATATCTTGGGCACCTGTTTACATATATATCTTGAACACATATATATCTTGAACACATATATATATATATATAGCGAGGTGCTCGACAACCCCAATCTCGACGTGACCCGCTAAGCCAGATCTCATTCACAGAAGCGTCTGCGAGTATATGTAGTTCACAGTTACTCCAACACTTGTTCCTACATAGGAGGCGATGAGGTATCTGGAGAACGGCTTTACGATGTCTCGCTATCGGACCTGAGCTATGGTACTCAACTCTGTGAACAAGTAATTGTTTACTACCTGTTAGTAGACACGTAATGATTACTTTGTGAAACATAGGACTGACATTAACACCTCTTTGGAACAGTTTAATCATTAAGCACCGGGGTGAGGCGCGTCACGTGTTCCTACTGCCATCTGTTTGAACAGCGAGGCACATAAACATATCATGGAGACACTTGCCGCCGACCCAGCAACGGAAGCGTCGCCACGGGCCATATAACTCAACCCCACTCCAAAATAACACATGACAAAGAATGTCATGTGCTACTGATCTACATTGTATGGTACAACCTTGTTACAGCTCTGTGTGGGACCGCTAGTTCATTAGTGATCTTCTTATTGATTCTATATTGCGGGAGTAACGATGATCGGAGTAAAACCCTACTCGCTCACTCACCCAACACATGATCACATTGATTTATGTCTATCATGGCAACAGTTAATAAATCTATATGTCGCATATCATCTGAACATAAATCTATATCTCACATACCATATAATCACATACCATCTGAATATAAATCTATATCTCACATACCATCTGAATATAAATCTATAACTTACATACCATATAATCACATACCATCTGAAAATATATCTATATCTCACATACCATATAATCACATACCATCGGAACATACATCTATATATCATGTCTATATACCATACCTTCTGTTCATACAGTCTCTATATCTGACACCTCTATCTGGGACTGGGCTTCACAATAATGTTCCGTATAAAAAGGGGGACCAGCGACCAGTCCCTCGGAACCTTCTGTTCATACAGTCTATATCTAACATCTCTATCTGGGACTGGGCTTCACAATAATGTTCCGTATAAAAAGGGGGACCAGCGACCAGTCCCTCAGAACCTTCTGTTTATACAGTCTATATCTAACACCTCTATATAGGACTTGGCTTCACAATAATGTTCCGTATAAAAAGGGGGGATCAGCGACCAGTCCCTCAGAACCTTCTGTTCATACAGTCTATATCTAACACCTCTATATAGGACTTGGCTTCACAATAATGTTCCGTATAAAAAGGGGGATCAGCGACCAGTCCCTCAGAACCTTCTCTTCATACAACTACATCTCACAGCATACTATTAAATCAATATCAATACATTCTCTAGCTAAGATACCATCAGTTCATGAGTCCATACCCATATTGCCCCGTCAAGATCCGGGTTAGAATTGGTGTTCAGCAACCATGCTTGTCAGGACTGTGTAAGGCATGCCTGTGTCAGTCGAGTTCAACTGATCAGGTGTAACGTATAAGTAGAAACTTGTACACTAACACCCTGAAGCATCAGTCTTGTGTTAAAATATCTGGGCATATCAACAGAAAACATTTCATTTACATGGGAACCAGACACGTCGGAAATTGATGTAGCATATCTGAGTGTTTTTACATATTTACAAATGCGATCTTAATGGGACATCGCGAACCCATATTGTTAGTACACGAAACTCTGATATCAACAAAGGCGTCGAGTGAAATTCGATACAGTTATCATCGGAAACACAACGGAGTAGAACTTAGATATGAGAAACGTTAATGTCACCTTTTCATCAAAAATACTTAACTTTAAATTTTCAATGTTTTCAATATACACAATGAGTACAGAATTTTACCGTCACCATGTGTCGAAATAGTTAGATTTGTTATGCGAAGCAGCTCACATATCTGAACTCTCACATTCATATAACGGATTTCGTCACACACTGACATGCATAGTAACACTTTCAGATGTCAGACAAGAAGCCCTGTAAGCTAACAACAGGAGGTACAGAAGACGGTAGTGAGATGGGAGGTACAGAAGACGCTAGACGAGGGTGAGAAGGGGGGTACAGAAGACGCTAGTGAGATGGGAGGTACATAAGACGCTAGTGAGATGGGAGGTACAGAAGACGCTAGTGAGGTGGGAGGTACAGAAGACGCTAGTGAGATGGGAGGTACAGAAGACGCTAGTGAGAAGGGAGGTACAGAAGACGTTAGTGAGAAGGGAGGTACAGAAGACGCTAGTGAGATGGGAGGTACAGAAGACGCTAGTGAGATGGGAGGTACAGAAGACGCTAGTGAGATGCGAGGTACAGAAGACGTTAGTGAGATGGGAGGTACAGAAGACGCTAGTGAGATGGGAGGTACAGAAGACGTTAGTGAGAAGGGAGGTACGGAAGACGCTAGTGAGATGGGAGGTACAGAAGACGCTAGTGAGAAGAGAGGTACAGAAGACGCTAGTGAGATGGGAGGTACAGAAGACGCTAGTGAGAAGGGAGGTACAGAAGACGCTAGTGAGATGGGAGGTACAGAAGACGCTAGTGAGAAGGGAGGTACAGAAGACGCTAGTGAGAAGGGAGGTACAGAAGACGCTAGTGAGATGGGAGGTCCAGAAGACGTTAGTGAGATGGGAGGTACAGAAGACGCTAGTGAGATGGGAGGTACAGAAGACGCTAGTGAGATGGGAGGTACAGAAGACGCTAGTGAGAAGGGAGGTACAGAAGACGCTAGACGAGGGTGAGAAGGGGGGTACAGAAGACGCTAGACGAGGGTGAGAAGGGAGGTACAGGAGACGCTAAACGAGGGTGAGAAGGGGGGTACAGAAGACGCCAGTGAAATGGGAGGTACAGAAGACGCTAGACGAGGGTGAGAAGGGGGGTACAGAGGACGCCAGTGAAATGGGAGGTACAGAAGACGCTAGACGAGGGTGAGAAGGGGGGTACAGAAGACGCTAGACGAGGGTGAGAAGGGAGGTACAGGAGACGCTGAACGAGGGTGAGAAGGGGGGTACAGAAGACGCTAGACGATGGTGAGAAGGGAGGTACAGGTGACGCTGGTGAGAAGGGAGGTACAGGGGACGCTGTTGAGAACGGGGTACACCATCAGAAGCTGGTGAGAAGGGAGGTACAGGAGACGCTAGTGAGAATGGGGTACACCATCAGACGCTGGTGGGAGGGTACAGACCACGCTAGTGAGAATGGTACGCACAACAGACATGATAACAGGTCAACAAACTCTCCCCTCCCACTCCTTCACAGCTTGCTCACAGAAAGCCCGTTGTAAAAAATCTGTCTGATGTAAGTGTGTAGCGCTTGTAATGTAATACACTCACACAACAACCTACATGCCTAGTTAAACCCATAACACAAACATGAATAGTGAAAAGGCTCTATAACAATCATCATGTGTGACTGACAGTTTATGTTGTGCCACAACACAAACCAAGCAGCATGGTTATTTACAAAATATACCCGAAAAAATGTTAAAAAACAGCGACCCTCGCATTCGTCATGGTCGAGCAAAAATCTTGTACGACGTGGCCTTGGAGAAATCTGGGTCTTGAACAAAATATACCACAACTAAAACGCTTACTTGCACATTTGCTACATTCCCATCATTATAACACAGGATTGAAGAATGCCGTACTCTCTAGGAGAGACGCGCTCTGGTGATCATTTCGGTGTGTGTCGGTTATTGGCCAAGTTAGGGAGCTCCTGGGGTAGCCAGGCACTGGCATAGAACAGCTCATGGGTCGTCAGGCACTGGCATAGAGCAGCTCATGGGTAGATGAGTAGCCAGGTACTGGCATAGAGCAGTTCATGTGTAGCAGGGCACTGGCATAGAGCAGCTCATGTGTAGCAAGGCACTGGCATAGAGCAGCTCATGTGTAGCAAGGCACTGGCATAGAGCAGCTCATGGGTAGTCAGGCACTGGCATAGAGCAGCTCCTGGGTAGTCAGGCACTGGCATAGAGCAGCTCCTGGGTAGTCAGGCACTGGCATAGAGCAGCTCACGGGTAGCCAGGTACTGGCATAGAGCAGCTCCTGGGTAGTCAGGCACTGGCATAGAGCAGCTCCTGGGTAGTCAGGCACTGGCATAGAGCAGCTCCTGGGTAGTCAGGCACTGACATAGAGCAGCTCACGGGTAGCCAGGTACTGGCATAGAGCAGCTCCTGGGTAGTCAGGCACTGGCATAGAGCAGCTCCTGGGTAGTCAGGCACTGGCATAGAGCAGCTCATGTGTAGCCAGGCACTGGCATAGAGCAGCTCATGGGTAGCCAGGCACTGGCATAGAGCAGCTCATGTGTAGCCAGGCACTGGCATAGAGCAGCTCATGGGTAGTCAGGCACTGGCATAGAGCAGCTCATGGGTAGCCAGGTACTGGCATAGAGCAGCCCATGTGTAGCAAGGCACTGGCATAGAGCAGCTCCTGGGTAGTCAGGCACTGGCATAGAGCAGCTCCTGGGTAGTCAGGCACTGGCATAGAGCAGCTCATGGTTAGCCAGGTACTGGCATAGAGCAGCTCATGAGTAGCAAGGCACTGGCATAGAGCAGCTCCTGGGTAGCCAGGTACTGGCATAGAGCAGCTCCTGGGTAGCCAGGTACTGGCATAGAGCAGCTCACGGGTAGCCATGTACTGGCATAGAGCAGCTCCTGGGTAGTCAGGCACTGGCATAGAGCAGCTCATAGGTAGCCAGGCACTGGCATAGAGCAGCCCATGGGTAGCCATGCACTGGCATAGAGCAGCTCATGGGTAGCCAGGTACTGGCATAGAGCAGCTCACGGTTACCAGGTACTGGCATAGAGCAGCTCATGGGTAGCCAGGCACCGGCATAGAGCAGCTCCTGGGTAGCCAGGCACTGGCATAGAGTAGCTCCTTGGTAGCCAGGTACTGGCATAGAGCAGCTCATGTGTAGCCAGGTACTGTCATACAACAGCTCATAGGTAGCCAGGTACGGGCATAGAGCAGCTCATGGGGTAGCCAGGTACTGGCATAGAGTAGCTCATGGGTAGCCAGGTACTGGCATAGAGCAGCTCATGGGTAGTTAGCGAATAGCATAGAGCAGCATCGTTCTCCAGAGCTCGAGGTTCAAACAATTTGATCTCTGTTACATGTTACTTACGTGACCCCATTGCTACAAACCTATACGTAAGTCGCTCTCCGATGGTGCCATCATAAGAAGGACATTTCAAACCCAAACAATTCCTTTGCTAAAAGGAACACACTAGTGAACGTGGATTAACAGATTTAAGTCTGGGTGACAGAAGACACCGTCCAGAGAATATACGGGCAATGATATTTCGTGTCATCTTGTGTTTTCCGCCATCCCCACAACATGAGCGTGTATAAGACACGTGTACACCCACTGCCGCTCATTGACAGAGGCGACCAAACTTGCTATCAAGCTATGTAGTTGCTGTATGTAGTCGCCGTTACTCCATCTTTACACCGTTACTATATCTGAGAACGTCAACCGAAAACGCTGCACAATCATATTTTTCAAAAATACAATTCTCTGTGAGACGCCCTCTCTCCCATACCGCTGTCACACTTGCACATAGTTGGCGCGCATCCACATACTTACAATGTCTCACCCCAGTATATGCATACGTGGGATATTTCACTGTTATATATGCATACTTCAGCATACCCGCCCTAACAGGATATATTCCAATATATGATAAATATACAATGTACTCACCGGTCGGCCGTCGGTCCCGGGGGGTCCCCTGCCTCCGTCTCTACCCCTCTCGCCTGGGTCCCCCTTAAAGTAGAGATAACGCACCCGTGAGGATTGTTGCAAGGAGGGGAGGGTAGCTATGTGCACTAGGAGTAGCAACCGGAACGTCAGTATCTCCTTCATATCGACCTCCCGTACACACGCTCCTCCCGTCTGTCAGTGTCCTGTAGCCACTACCGGCGAGGGAAAAAGAGCGACGGACAGACAGTCCTCGTGATATGTACCGCCGGCTTGTGGCGAGGGGAACGCTCCACCGGTCGCTCGTGCACGGGGGGGAGGGAGGAGAGGAGGGAGCGGTTCCTCCCTGTAAGCAATCTCAAGAATAAGTTACTTACGGAATAAACGCATGTACGTTACTGATTTGGGAGGTGTAAACAGGAGGGGGTTACGAGGATTTTGAAGTGAGTTGAAGAAGGAGTGGCGCTGCTTTATGAAACCGGGAACAAGGGTTATGTCTTGCTGGGGAGATGGATAGTGGGAAAGTGCATGAGTTGTTAGGATGTGTAAGAGAGCGATGCGTGAAGTGAGGATCCGTGACTTGTCGGTTGTAATTTTATCCTCTGTGGAACAATTGCAAGGGTGACGTGTGTGAGACAATGACCTCCTCACTCACTCGTGACAAGACGCACGTGAGCGTTAAGTACAGCTACAGCGGTACTGGGGACGAGTCAAGACAGGCGAACATTCGCTACTTCTCGTCTGTCCGCCATGGGTGATTGTTGTTGTGTGTATATATATGTGTGTATATACTTCAAACTCTTTGTTCAGTGTGTTGACACAGACACATTTGTGGTTAGACTTCTGAGCTCTACATCGTCAAGACTTTGCGTATTTCCGCCAGTGGCATTCCTTGACTTGATGCAAGAGAGCTGATGGTTACAGCAGAACTGTCAGACACTAACCTCGCCCCTGCATCTGTTCTGACAACTATAATAAGAGAGAGAAAGAGAGGGAGAGAGAGAGAGAAGGAGGAGTCAAACAATTTGAGTGTGTTGAATGATGGGGTGAGTGAGTGAGATAATAGAGAGTAGGTGAGTGAGTGAGAGTGAAAGAGTGTGTGAATGAGAGTGGGTGTGAGAGTGGGGAGAGAGAGATAGAGAGAGAGAAGGGAAAGAGAGAGAAGGGAAAGAGAGAGAGGGGAGAGAGAGGGAAAGAGTGTGAATGAGAGAGTGGGGTCAGAGAGAGTGGAGAGAGTGTGTGAATGAGTGAAAGAGAGAGTGGATGAGAGTGAGAGAAGAGAGTGTGTGAATGAGTGAAAGAGAGAGTGGATGAGAGTGAGAGAAGAGAGTGTGTGAATGAGTGAAAGAGAGTGGGAGGGAAGAGGTAGGAGAGAGAAGAGAGGGGAGAGAGAGAGTGAGGGGAGAGAGATGTGTGTGTGTGTGGGGGGGGGGGGGGGGGGGGGGGGGGTACGTCAGAGGGACGTTGACGTGGCTTCCTTTACCAAACACACAGTAGCATAGACACATGACCCTACACGATCCGCTCGTCCAGTAAGGAACTGACAACGTTGTTCTGACCAAGACTTGGAAGTATGCCAGATTTGGAGGGACTGACAAACGAGGAAAAATTTTCTGCACTACACAAGAACAACATCTATATATCTCGCAGCAGGATTGTGCTGAGATTGATTGAATGGCTATTCCTGTAGAGTATACTGAACGTACCTTTATTCCATCGGTTCCTGGCAGTCCCGGGTTCCCTGGTACTCCCGGAGCGCCCTGCAACAACCAACACGGGACACTTCAAAGGCGAACTGTGTGATTATGTAGGTATGCAAACACAGCCACATCAGACTACCTGGTCAAACATTATAACTAGGCGACTACTCCTGCCTGCCCTGAAGAAGGCGACGTTCGTGATGCCATAACCACGTCATCGCAGCGTACATCTCCGCCCCGCGACGGTAATTCAAGGTCAGACGCAGAGGTCAAGGCACCAGTCGGCGGGGAAATGTGGGCTTTGGAAAAATCGTCATTTCTTTAAAGGACAGACAGGTTGTTAACTTGTACCACTGTTTTAAGGTTAAATGTCAAACATGTTAAATTCCGTAACGTCAGTGTCTTTATTACAACAACAATGACGTTACACATTTAAGCACGTTCCTTTGCTTCATTGTACAACAAACACTCCTTTATCAATGTAGGTTTGCTACAGTATCACACAACATACATCAGCTTTAGAATGGCATAACAGTGCTGATGTCTGTCCAGGCGCTGGGTCACTGGGAACAGTTACAGTGTAGAATGCTGATGCCTGTCCAGCCACTCCACACTGGAAACAGTTTACAGTTAGAGTGTTTGATGTCCGTCTAATCTCTGGGTCACTGGAAACAGTTTACAGTTAGAATGCTGATGCCTATTCAGCCACTCCTCGGAGTCACTGGAAACAGTTTACAGTTAGAGTGTTTGATGTCCGTCTAATCTCTGGGTCACTGGAAACAGTTTACAGTTAGAATGCTGATGCCTATTCAGCCACTCCTCGGAGTCACTGGAAACAGTTTACAGTTAGAGTGCGGATGTCTGTCCAGCCACTCCTCGGAGCCATTGGAAACAGTTTACAGTTGGAGTGTTGACGTCCGTCTAGACGCTGGGTCACTGGAAACAGTTTACAGTTAGAATGCTGATGCCTGTTCAGCCACTCCTCGGAGTCACTGGAAACAGTTTACAGTTAGAGTGTTGATGTCCGTCTAGACACTGGGTCACTGGAAACAGTTTACAGTTGGAGTGCGGATGTCCATCTAGACGCTGGGTCACTGGAAACAGTTTACAGTTAGAGTGTTGACGTCCGTCTAGACGCTGGGTCACTGGAAACAGTTTACACTTAGAGTGTTGATGCCTGTCCAGCCGCTCCTCGGAGTCACTGGAAACAGTTTACAGTTAGAGTGTTGATGTCCGTCTAGAGTCTGGGTCACTGGAAACAGTTTACAGTTAGAATGCTGATGCCTGTTCAGCCACTCCTCGGAGTCACTGGAAACAGTTTACAGTTAGAGTGTGGATGGCTGTCCAGCCGCTCCTCGGAGTCACTGGAAACAGTTTACAGTTAGAGTGCGGATGTCCGTCTAGACGCTGGGTCACTGGAAAGAGTTTACAGTTAGAATGCTGATGCCTGTTCAGCCACTCCTCGGAGTCACTGGAAACAGTTTACAGTTAGAGTGCGGATGTTTGTCCAGCCACTCCTCGGAGTCACTGGAAACAGTTTACAGTTAGAGGGCGGATGCCTGTTCAGCCACTCCTCGGGGTCACTGGGAACAGTATACAGTTAGAGTGTTGATGTCCATCCAGACGCTGGGTCACTGGAAACAGTTTACAGTTAGAGTGTTGATGTCTGTCCAGCCACTCCTCGGGGTCACTGGGAGCAGTTTACAGTAAGAGTGCTGATGTCTGTTCAGCCACTCCTCGGGGTCACTGGGAACAGTTTACAGTTAGAGTGTTGATGTCCGTCTAGACTCTGGGTCACTGGAAAACAGTTTACAGTTAGAGTGCGGATGTCTGTTCAGCCGCTCCTCAGAGTCACTGGAAACAGTTTACAGTTAGAGTGCGGATGTCCGTCTAGACTCGGAGTCACTGGAAACAGTTTACAGTTAGAGTGCGGATGCCTGTCCAGCCGCTCCTCGGAGTCACTGGAAACAGTTTACAGTTAGAGTGTTGATGTCCGTCTAGACGCTGGGTCCCTTAAAAGTTTACAGTTGGAGTGTTGACGTCTGTCTAGACGCTGACTCCCTTAAAAGTTTACAGTTGGAGTGTTGATGTCCGTCTAGACGCTGTGTCACTAGAAACAGTTTACAGTTAGAGTGTTTGATGTCCGTCTAGACGCTGGGTCACTGGAAACAGTTTACAGTTAGAGTGTTTGATGTGCGTCTAGACGCTGGGTCACTGGAAACAGTTTACAGTTAGAGTGTTTGATGTCCGTCTTGACGCTGGGTCACTGGAAACAGTTTACAGTTAGAGTGTTGATGTCCGTCTAGACGCTGGGTCACTGGAAACAGTTAACAGTTAGAGCGTTGATGTCCGTCTAGACGCTGGGTCACTGGGAACAGTTTACAGTTAGAGTGTTGATGTCCGTCTAGACGCTGGGTCACTGGAAACAGTTTACACTTAGAGTGTTGACGTCCGTCTAGACGCCTGGTCACTGGGAACAGTTTACAGTTAGAGTGTTGATGTCCGTCTAGACTCTGGGTCACTGGGAACAGTTAACAGTTAGAGTGTTGACGTCCGTCTAGACGCTGGGTCACTGGAAACAGTTTACAGTTAGAGTGTTGACGTCCGTCTAGACGCTGGGTCACTGGAAACAGTATACAGTTAGATTGCGGATGTTGGTCCAGCCACTCCTCGGGGTCACTGGGAACAGTTTACAGTTAGAGTGCGGATGTCTGTCCAGCCACTCCTCGGAGTCACTGGAAACAGTTTACAGTTAGATTGTTGATGTCCGTCTAGACTCTGGGTCACTGGAAACAGTTTACAGTTAGAATGCTGATGCCTGTTCAGCCACTCCTCGGAGTCACTGGAAACAGTTTACAGTTAGAGTGCGGATGTCTGTTCAGCCGCTCCTCAGAGTCACTGGAAACAGTTTACAGTTAGAGTGCGGATGTCCGTCTAGACTCGGAGTCACTGGAAACAGTTTACAGTTAGAGTGCGGATGTCCGTCCAGCCGCTCCTCGGAGTCACTGGAAACAGTTTACAGTTAGAGTGTTGATGTCCGTCTAGACGCTGGGTCCCTTAAAAGTTTTGACGTCTGTCTAGACGCTAAATCCCTTAAATGTTTACAGTTGGTGTTGATGTCCGTTTAGACGCTGAGTCACTAGAAACAGTTTACAGTTAGAGTGTTGACGTCCGTCTAGACGCCGGGTCACTGGAAACAGTTTACAGTTAGAGTGTTGATTTCCGTCTAGACGCTTGGTCCCTTAAAAGTTTACAGTTAGAGTGCTGACGTCTGTCCAGACTCTTGGTCACTGTGAACATTTTACAGTTAGAGTGTTGATGTCTCCAGCCACTCCTTTGGGTCACTGGAAACACTTTACAGTTAGAGTGTTGACGAAAATTGTTTGAGATACCATGACCACCGCACCCCTTGACGTCCGTCTAGACGCTGGGTCACTGGAAACAGTTAACAGTTAGGGTGTTGACGTCCGTCTGCTGTGCGTCAGATTGGTGTGGGTGAAACCAAATAGGATTCAGATCGCAGATGATTACCACTAGAGGACGCTTCAGGGCCTGGTGCTGGCAAACCGATCAGCGGATCCTGACAGACAAAACTCCGCACAGCGAATCGCGGGTGATACACCACGTAGCCACCTGTGCTTGAGGATTCCACACACGTAAATTGTTTGAGATACCATGACCACCGCACCCCTTGACGTCCGTCTAGACGCTGGGTCACTGAAAACAGTTTACAGTTAGGGTGTTGACGTCCGTCTAGACGCTGGGTCCCTTAAAAGTTTACAGTTGGAGTGTTGATGTCCGTCCAGACGCTGGGTCACTTGGGACAAATTCACAGTTAGAGTGTTGATGTCTGTCTAGACGCTGGGTCACTGGAAACAGCTTACAGTCATATGATGCTGCTGTGCGTCAGATTGGTGTGGGTGAAACCAAATAAGATTCAGATCGCAGATGATTACCACTAGAGGACACTTCAGGGCCTGGTGCTGGCAAACCGATCAGCGGATCCTGACAGACAAAACTCCGCACAGCGAATCGAGGGTGATACACCACGTAGCCACCTGTACTTGTGGATTCCACACACGTAAATTGTTTGAGATACCATGAGCACCGCACCCCTTGATACACAAGTCCCCCCCCCCCCCCCCCCCAACACACACACCTTTCTACAGACCACCGTACCCCTTGATACACAAGCCGCCCCCTCCCCCCTTTCTACAGACCGCCGTACCCCTTGATACACAAGCCGCCCCCCCCCTTTCAACAGACCACCGTACCCCTTGATACACAAGCCGCCCCCCCACCCCCCTTTCTACAGACCACCGTACCCCTTGATACACAAGCCCCACCCCCTTTTTAGAGAGGTTAACAGTTAAAACACATACACATTATAAATACTCATTACTGAAACAGGCATGACATGAAAGTTGCGGTAACTGCCTCTCTTAAATGGGGTGTAATGCAATACGCTTGTGGTAAGGTCCCCGTGACGTTTAGTTCTTAGTTGCATTTTTCAAATATCATTGAAATAGGAGGTTGATGCCTAGTTAGCCTGCTTAATGAAATCCTGTCCCAGACTCCCCCTCCTATGCCGGCCCACCCCTCACCAAAGCATCACGCATCACGTGAAGAATCCCTGCATCAGCTGTTTCGGCGGAGACAGTGCGTGACTAGAACATGTGCTCAGCTGAACTCCTTGTCGGTATGTTGAACTGGTCGATTTGCTGAGTTGCGGTAGGCAGGGATATTTTAAACTGGGTTAATAGGTTAAGAACATATTCAGAAAAAGGCTGCAATGTGTATTGTTTTTAAGAACTGGGACGTCGACAATATGTGCCACATGGGAAAGGACATTAACTACCGGCCGTCACTGTGCACCAGGGCAAGGATGACATACTGTAGCACCGATAGCAACAAAACCGCCTCTTTCACCAATGGCATTGTTGACAGCTATACCACCGATGACAATGACGGCATAGTGTACCATCAATGACACTTACGGCATTGTGTACCACCAGTAACAATAATGACAGCGTGTACCACCAATGACAAACACAGCATTGTGTACCATTAATGACACTAACGGCATTGTGTACCACCAATGACAATAATGACACTGTGTACCACCAATGACAATAATGACACTGTGTACCACCAATGACAAACACGGCATAGTGTACCATCAATGACACTAACGGCATTGTGTACCACCAATGACAATAATGACACTGTGTACCACCAATGACAAACACGGCATAGTGTACCATCAATGACACTAACGGCATTGTGTACCACCAATGACAATAATGACACTGTGTACCACCAATGACAATAATGACACTGTGTACCACCAATGACAAACACGGCATTGTGTACCATCAATGTCACTAACGGCATAGTGTACCATCAATGACACTAACGGCATTGTGTACCACCAATGACAATAATGACACTGTGTACCACCAATGACAAACACGGCATAGTGTACCATCAATGACACTAACGGCATTGTGTACCACCAATGACAATAATGACACTGTGTACCACCAATGACAATAATGACAGTGTGTACCACCAATGACAAACACGTCATTGTGTACCATCAATGACACTAACGGCATTGTGTACCACCAATGACAATAATGACATTGTGTACCACGAATGACAATAATGACACTGTGTACCACCAATGACAAACACGGCATAGTGTACCATCAATGACACTAACGGCATTGTGTACCACCAATGACAATAATGACATTGTGTACCACGAATGACAATAATGACACTGTGTACCACCAATGACAAACACGGCATAGTGTACCATCAATGACACTAACGGCATTGTGTACCACCAATGACAATAATGACAGTGTGGACCACCAATGACAAAAACGGCATAGTGTACCATCAATGACACTAACGGCATTGTGTACCACCAATGACAATAATGACAGTGTGCTCCACCAATGACAAAAACGGCATTGTGTACCATCAATAACAGATGTGGTCAAACATTCAAGGTCGCTCTAGGTCACCAAGGTACAGATGTGGTCAAACATTCAAGGTCTGTATTAGGCGCCAAGGTACAGATGTTGTCAAACATTCAAGGTCTGTCCAGGACACCAAGCTACAGATGTTGTCAAACATTCCAGGTCCGTCTGGGACGCCAAGGTACAGATGGGGTCAAACATTCAAGGTCAGTCTGGGACGCCAAGATACAGATGTGGTCAAACATTCAAGGTCTGTCCAGGACACCAAGGTACAGATGTTGTCAAACAGTCAAGGTCTGTCTGGGACGCCAAGGTACAGATGTGGTCAAACATTCAAGGTCTGTCCGGGACACCAAGGTACAGATGTTGTCAAACATTCAAGGTCTGTCCGTGACGACAAGGTACAGATGTTGTCAAACATTCAAGGTCTGTATGGGACGCCAAGGTACAGATGTGGTCAAACATTCAAGGTCTGTCCGGGACGCCAAGGTACAGGTGTGGTCAAACATTCAAGGTCTGTCTGGGACACCAAGGTACAGATGTGGTCAAACATTCAAGGTCTGTATGGGACGCTAAGGTACAGACGTTGTCAAACATTCAGGAAGGCAAGTACAATGTATGGTTGGCCTTAGTACCGAACGATATGTACTTGTCTAAACAACCTACAGAGGTTCTAGAAATTGTGATATGATAATTCATTCTTTCCCCTGACTACAACAGGTCTATTTAGGCACTCTCAGGGTCGGCGTCGTGCGCGGATTCCACCCCCGTTGTTGACTATACGACCACTTTATGAGGTGAAGACGTCTATCCAGGCACTCACTCAGGGTCAACATCGTGCACGGCTAATCCCGACGTCCCGACTGTGAGTGTTTTTAGGATTAATAAGTGAACACGTAATGATGATGTGCGAGAGAAAACACGTCCAGCTGCTCAAATCTCTGTCGCCGTGGTCTTAACCAAACCAAGTCCTTAATTACCAATTAACGAAACACTTATGTGTTCACCAGCCCCAGCACTCATACTTGACGATCCTGAGAGGCGGAATGAGGAGGGTGGGGTTGCGGCAGCCGGAGCGCTGGGAACGCCTTGTGGACGGGAGGGTCATATACACGCTGGGTTCGCTCGAAGCTATTACCACGAGGTGGCGCTGCTACAGGAAAGGACTGGTTCCGCTGTCTGCTTGCGCAGCTGCCTTGGTACATATACGGTGCCAGTGGAAGACATAATGGTGTATTTATTTCTTATTTAAGAGGCTTTGGGTAATATGTATGATTATCATCATTGACTACAGATGGGTGGAACGGGTCCGGGAAACTTTCAGCAGTCGAGCCGCCTCTTGATCCCCCCATAAATCAGGGAACACGAACCATGATAGTGACACAGAGGAGTGCCTAGGCTGACCCACTGGAGTGCCTAGACTGATCCAGAGAAGTACCAAGACTGACCCACTGGAGTGCCTAGACTGATCCAGAGAAGTACCAACACTGACCCACTGGAGTGACTAGACTGATCCAGAGAAGTACCAAGACTGACCCACTGGAGTGACTAGACTGATCCAGAGAAGTACCAAGACTGACCCACTGGAGTGACTAGACTGATCCAGAGAAGTACCAAGACTGACCCACTGGAGTGCCTAGACTGATCCAGAGAAGTACCAAGACTGACCCACTGGAGTGCCTAGACTGATCCAGAGAAGTACCAACACTGACCCACTGGAGTGCCTAGACTGATCCAGAGAAGTACCAACACTGACCCACTGGAGTGCCTAGACTGATCCAGAGAAGTACCAACACTGACCCACTGGAGTGCCTAGACTGATCCAGAGAAGTACCAACACTGACCCACTGGAGTGCCTAGACTGATCCAGAGAAGTACCAACACTGACCCACTGGAGTGCCTAGACTGATCCAGAGAAGTACCAACACTGACCCACTGGAGTGCCTAGACTGATCCAGAGAAGTACCAACACTGACCCACTGGAGTGCCTAGACTGACCCACTGGAGTGCCTAGACTGACCCACTGGAGTGCCTAGACTGACCAACAGGAGTGCTTGGAATAATCCAGCGAAGTACTAAGACTGATCCCCATGAGACCCAGAGAAGCGCCGAGACATAATGGTTATACCATCAGGAAGCACCAGTCCAGATTCCGCTGACGTCACCCTGGCTACTCACCGGTCTGCCGTCCGTTCCCTGTGGTCCAGCATCTCCTCGCTCGCCTTCATCACCCTGCAACACACATCTGGTTCATCATACCAATACATCGTACACCTACCTTCCTATCCAGCACAGCATAATGTGTTCAATACTAGCGATGGTGGTGTACTGTGTTATCGAGTGATGTCATGCTAGTAGGTGAGGAACCTGTGTGATGGTATGTTCCGAATGTAGGTTGGTCTACCCATCTCATTGTCGCCCCAAGATGGCAATGCGTGTGTGTCACGCTAAGTCTAGAAAATACACTTAAGTCTTGACAGTGATGTGATAAGTGATACGTATCTAACAGAGTTGAGGTGAAATATTATTATTTCGTGTTCAATATTATTGCACTCACATAGCGTGTGTTTATTTTGTTTGTGTTTTGCTGTTTGTACTAGTTTGGACTAATGTCGGTTTTGTAGTACTAGCCCACTGAGATACATGCCGAAGTTTAAAATTCATATCCCACTCAGACATAGTATATTGACTGTATTATTTTATCCAGGTACCAAGTACCATATGTTAACGTCATTTGCTATGACGCAGCCGGGGATCAAACCTCCGACACTCTATCCAGTTGGGCACGGAGGCGGTCTATTAAACAGATCTAGAGGACTGCCGATTGTGAATTAATACCACTGTGCACACACAGTCTTCGCGTCACTACATACTTCCCATCAAGCGTGCTGTTACACGTTCATTGAACAGCGAGTGAGTGGATGAGTGAGTGAGCCTTTTAACCATATCACGGCGGGGGACACCAGACATTGTACCCATGTCGGGAATCGAACCCTGTCGTCGGTGTGACGAGACTACCCCACCACATCATGACGACTTATACGTGAACATCCGGTTAAAATAGGTCTTCAACAACCCATGCTTGTCGTAGGAGGCGACTAACGAAATCGTGTGTGGGACCACACTCGCTTTGATATGGCTGAAATATTGCCCCTTACACAACTGGAAATAATGACAGTGAAATGTTTTTGCCTGGTCTGATGTTGCGTTAATAAACGTTAGCATTGGGTTAACGCAGCTCTCAACAGATGTTCCGTTATATCAGGGGGCACGGGTGGCCACGTCGTCCAAGGCGCCGCGATTCGCTGTGCAGAGTTGCGTCTCTTGGGTACGCCAGAAACCTATGATTGTGGGTTTGAATCCCGGTTCGCCCCGATTATGTTTCTAGGTTTGTCAGCACCATACCCGTGTTCGTACACCATACCCTGGTAGGGAGCGCTTGTCTGGAACTGAGTTATATCAGCAACCATTCACCTAGCTCCGGGACGCTTGGTGATGTGAAAAGGTCACAAGAAGCTCAACAAAAGCGTTTCATCAGCTCGAGGTTCCAAAAATCTATTTGTCGCACAGTATGGAAATATCAGCTTCCTATCGCGAGTGAAGTGACAAAGAGAGCGTCCAATTTACTCGGATACAATATCATAGTAACAGCGATAATTAACACAAGTAACGGGAGGTACCAAGTGCGTACACTAGGAGGGTAAATACGGAATGCCTCAGGCTGTATCGAGTTGCCCCTTCAACACTTCCGACAGTTCAAACCGACCCAAGTGGTTGGTTACCTGTCTTCGTCTAACCCCTTGTAACTCCGTGCCCCTACACTGCCCGGTTAGCGTGTACACTATTGTCTGATCGTTACTTGCTCCTTGTTGATTGAGAAAACATTTCGAAATCACTTGACAGAAGTTGAAGAGATGTCTACTGAAGGCATTATGCCTATTACGTCATCACTGCAATACCTGCAAACTCCTTCACGGAAATAGACGGCTTGCGATGTAGAAATAGCACAGTCAGCAGCTTTGAAAGGACTAATTCACGGACTAAATGCCAACTTCTTTGAAAAGGGGGTTATTGTTGATATATTTACTTATTTTACGGTACTCCTTAAATGGGTTTCGACAGTCAAGGCAGCTCAGCTACTTCTATAGGAACTACATATTTCAGTGTAGAACACAGAGTTAATCAAATACCGTCTCAGTTACAGCAGGAGATTGCAGTCATAACATTACCAGTGGTTAACATTTCTTAGCTTTTGGCCCAATTTTCTTAACCCCTTAGAAAAATCACGAACCAAAGTTAGTGCGACCTAGTCAAACATGCGTGACATATATCGTTTCCACATCTCAGAATCATTACAGAAGTCGGTGATAGATCTCCGACATTCCTCTGTAAAGAGGGCCTAGTGTACTGGAACGAGCTGCCTAAAGAAGATGGGGCCGCAGCGATATCGCGGTGTTGGCTTACGATTCGGTTGTGGCACCCAAGGAACTACCCCACGGTGGGTGGGGGGTAGGTTTTTATTTATTTTTTTTTGGGGGGGGGGGGGGGAGCGAACTCATCGTGTGTGATACTACTACATGCAGTATCAGCCGGTTATTTACTTCCATGTTTTCTCGCGTTGTTGAATCATAACAGACACCCCGGGATGAAACGCCATTGATGGGCTGTGTAGGACATACGGAGACTTCTATTGGCTGGACGGATGGAAACCGACGTTGAAACCTTCTTCTGACCAGTATTGGCGATAACTTGCTTAAATGCTAACTATATTATCTTATTTATGATATAACAAAAAACAATGCTTTGTTTACACTAACATCGTTCCTGCTCCTGTTTAAGTATGCTGTTTTCCACCCACCGTAAAGAGAGCGATGGTCATCATGTCATCATGTATAATAGACCGCTTGCGTGGCATTGGGATTGTTGGTGTAGCTGTGTTAGTGAGTGAGGGTTGAGTTAGTGAGTGAGTTGGAATGTATGCCGCATTAAACAATATGCCAGGCTTCACGTAGTGTGTCATGATTATAATCGACCCTGTGAATTAGGTGTGACAAGCAAACACTTTAACTACTAGGCTACCCTCCTCTCCTGAGAGAGTTGAAGTGTGGTGGCCTCTTTATTATCTCATCTCATCTCTCCGTAACAGTATTCCAGTTATATCACGGCGTGTCAGCTTAATGTGGGAGGAAAGCCCGAAGTGATGCAGGTCTTAGACGTTTACCACTTCGGTAAACACCACGAGCACGGGTATGGTGCTGACAAACCTAGAAACATAATAGGGGCGAACCGAGATTCGAACCCACAATCAAAGGTTTCTGGCGTGCCCAAGAGACGCAACTCTGCACAGCGAATTGCGGCGCCTTAGACGACTGAGCTTCTCGTGAAGCCTTGCAGGTGCGTGATGTGGTAGTGGTAGATGCATGGTGATGTGTCGGATGCCGCTGGGCCTTACCTTGGGGCCGATGTACCCCTTGTCCCCCGGTTGTCCCGGATCTCCCTGAAGAAGAGAGGTGTACATTAGTGGCCAGGTCATTCAGAATCTTCCCAATGTCAGACGTAACACGATAATAATTTTAATTTTGTTTTTGCTGGCATCATATAAATAAATGCTGGGTGTACAACTATGTACAACGTTCCCCGCTATGACTCTTGTGTGTATATATATTGGGTCTTGTTCAGACAGAGTTTAATAATAATAATAATAATAATCATCATCATCATCATAACAATAGGTGTGATATGAATAAAGAAGTTGAAATACATCAGTCAACTCTGTCTTCATTGATACGACAGATTCTAAATGCGGCTTAAAGATATAATCCCCCCTAAACATTCCAGTAGAAGCATCACCACGGCATGCGACAACGCCGGTCGACCTCTTGTATTAGCGTATCATCAGTACCGGGTGATACGGCTGTGTCAGGGTAACTGTATCCCCCATTAACACGGCTCTGATTGTATCACAGCCATCAGAGGGCGGATGGAAGAACCCTTAAAATATACACAGATTACTTTTCAGTCCTACGTACAACCCCCTTAGCAGTGCTCGATCTGAGCACATCTAAGATCTCTGTTGCTGTCAACACCAATTTTCTGGTGGACAATTAATTAACACACTGGGGGGGTGGGGTGAGGTGCGGGAGACATTCTCCAGCATCTGGATGGTTTAGGATTTCTTGCTAACTTGAATAAAGATAAACAATCTAATTTTAGCTACAGTTAATATTCCATGGTTCTCCCACTACGATTTGTTTTACTCTCAACAAGCTGTGTACACACGTGGACATAGAAATATCTTGTGAGAGAATATATTTTATCAGTGAAGTTAATATATTCATCACGCACAGTGCTACATTTATGAGCCTGGATACATCATGAAGTTGGGTGAGTAATGTTTTAAGTTATTCCTTGTGACTTCTGTAAATATATATTTATTTAGAGATGTATATGTATTGAGAAATGATAACATACACACCAGTTACCATTTACTTTCGAGAAAAACAGTTGAAATGTAAATCCAAACAGAATTATCTAACCTAATTATAATTAATTGTATATTTGATAAACTAATTCCTTGATAATGTATACACTCTTTGAAACCATATTGAAACTTAATTTGGGTATGAAAAAACAGCATAATACCAGCAAGCAAACTTTTTTTTTTAGGCTTGCTTTACAAGGATGTTTGGGCTGAGCACAATACCGGTTTTAGTTGATAAGGAGAACAAATGGATCAACATTGAGGACTTCTGTAAATTTTTGAGAACTGAACACCATGAAGAAGACAGAATAAAGATAAAAAAAGAAAATATCCGAAGAGAAGTTGCTTCCTATCGCAATAATTATATCAAGACAGACGGAAATGCAATTTTTCTCAATACAGTTGCAATTGTAAAATACATTTGTCACCACAGTGATGACTTTAGAATATGCTCAAAGATAACACAGAGCATTCACAGCAGTATATTTGGAGGCCAACAGAAAACAAACTCAAGAACATTATTTGACTTATATAAACAGATTGCAACATCACAATTTACACATGATATCAATTACCTTATTGATTACACTGCCATTGAATCAGATGTTCCGAATTTGGAAATATTATACAAGAAGCATTTCACAGAGAAGGAGTGGTCTTACATTTGTTTGTTTGAGTTGCACTTTGCAAATGACATTGTAGCGACTGAGCGTGATAATACCACTGACAAAAAATGGGAATATTTTGGAACAGTTGCCAGTGCAAAACATCTTAGCAGTGCTATACTGAAAACTGCAAAATCCACAATCACAAGACGACTAGACAGATATAGTTCGCACATTGAAGCAGAAGGCATTGAGATATACGCAACATTTCGTCATCGCCCTCATATTGTAGAAAATCAAATATTGAATGATCTAACTAACATTTTCCCTGGAGAAATACTATCAGTCACCTGCGTGAGTTGCCATTGTGTTTCAACCAAAAATCATCAAGATCTTGTGGAGGTGTTTGTGGAATGTAACACAGCAATTGAGGAAAGAAATGCTGAACTTCTACAAAGGATCATTACCAGTAGGCTGAATCAAGAGCACTGCTTACAATGTCATCTCATTGTGTTGTTTCCACTTGGATCACTTGAACCATATTACCAAAAGAATGGCCAAATTGCAAGGTTAAGTCTTCATGATGACTTTCGCATGAAGAAACTTCAAAGTGAAAGCTTTCTGCAGCTCAATGCTCTTTCACAAAATGAAGTTACAGAGATTTCCCTCGATTCCCGTGAAAAATGTCGATCTTGTTTCACAGCAAATCTACCGAAACCACTCTCTGTCTCTAACTTTGAAATCCTTAAGGAATGGACTTTGGATGTACCACTGGTTGTGCAAATCGTCTTGGATACATTCATCAACAAAGATACCATTCACCAATCGAATAACACCCAAAAGACCATGAAGAAGAAATTGGAACGACTCTATACAGCTTATGACCTGCTATTGAATACTTACAACAAGAATTTTATCGGAGTTCTGCAGCAGGCAACGACTGATGAGCTTCTAATGAACTACCATAGCATAAGCAATGTCTTCTCAATAACAAGTGCTTCTGGAATAACAACATCTTTGTCCCTTGCTGAAAGAAATTTAACAAGCAAATCCATTGATGACACCTTGTACTTTGCAACCTATATCAAGGAACACCCTCTCACATATAATACCTTAGCAGGTGAAGTGAAGGGCATGGTGAGCATGAGAGGATGCCACATAGTGCTGATGCTTGACAATCTTGTCCGCCTGAAGTACCACAGTGACCCAAGCCCAGGAGAAAATCGTTCGAAACAGCTCTGCATGTTGCCAATAACACTGCAAGGCATGCCAAAGGATTCAGTTGAAACAGAATCTTGGCATGATGCAAACATATGCAACGGGACACTTGCATGCCAATGCAAACGACAAATATCACTGTCAAAACCTGAAGCTTTTGATGTCATTCTGAATCCTTCCACACAAGAAACAACCAGTATTGGAATATTTCACAAGATTTGCCGATGGGGAAGTACCCGATTGTGGAGACTACTAGATGGTAAGCATAGTTACTATTGTACTTGTAATAAGTCTTTCCCATTTTACATAAATACTTGAAAAACCTATACTCTGTAATGAGCAGAAAACCAAATACATTTGCCTATTTACAGTTACCTTCTTAGTTCTATTCAAAGTTAATAATGTTCCATCCACAGAATTAAAGGAAGATTGTTACACTTTTCAGATGGCTTGTGTACGAAAACAGCATGGCTACGGACATATTTCAAGGAAATGACACCTGAAAAAAATGAAGATCTTCAGGAAGGCTGTGATGTACAATCCCAGGACCAAATAGATGTTGTTGATTCTGTTGCTGCAGATGTCACAATGTATGATGTGGAATCTCCATTGCAGGTGAGTGTGAGTGCGTGTGCGAGTGTGTGTGTGTGTGTGTGTGCGAGTGTGTGTGTATGTGCGTGTGCGTGTGCGTGTGTGTGAGTGTGTGTGCATGTGCGTGTGAATGTGTGTGTGCATGTGAGTGCGTGTGTGGGTGTGTGTGTGTGCGTGCGAATGTGTGTGTGCGAGTGTATGTGAGTATGTGCATGTGAGTGTGTGCGTGTGTGTGTTCATGTGAGTGTGTGTGTGTGTGCGAGTGTTTTGTGTGAGTGTTTTGTGTGAGTTTGTGTGCATGTGAGTGTGTGTGTGTGCGTGTTAGTGTGTGTGTGTGTGTGCATGTGAGTATGTGCATGTTAGTGTGTGTGTGTGTGTGTGTGTGTGTGTGTGTGCGAGTGTGTGTGTGAGTGTGCGCGCGAGTGTTTGTGCGTGTGTGTGAGTGTGTGAATGTGTGTGTGCATGTGAGTGCGTGTATGGGGGTGAGTGTGAGTGTATGTGTGCGAGTGTGTGTGCTAGTGTATGTGAGTATGTGCATGTAAGTGTGTGTGTGCGAGAGCGTGTGTGTGCATCTGTGTTTGCATTTGTGTGTGTGTTCATGTGAGTGTATGTGCGTGTGTTAGTGTGTGTGTGTGCGAGTGTGTGTGTGAGAGTGTGCATGTGAGTGTGTGTTAGTGTGTGTGTGCGTGTGAATCTGTGTGTGTGCATGTCAGTGTGTGTGTATGTGAATGTGAGTGTGTGTGTGAGTGTGTGCGAGTGTATGTATGTTTGCATGTATGTATGTATGTATGTATGTATGTATGTATGTATGTATGTATGTATGTTAAAACAATTATATATGAAAAACACAACTAACACCAAAAAAAGGGTGGTCATAATTCAAAAATGTTTTTCTCCTTTAGATTGCCCCATGTGACCTACCAGATTGCATTGAAGGCCAGTCTGATAGTGAGGAAGAGGACTACCTTATTGATATAATGACAGCTGTTGATGTCCTAGAAAAAGAAGCAGCTGGTGATGCCAACAGTGCAGACACAACCATGGATGGGATTGCCACAGGTTTAGATGACTCCCTGCTAGAAACCTCAATAGATCAGTTGACTTTAGATGATGACACACCAAGAGATGAAAACATCATGACTGCATTTGGCTTCCAGAAGTATTCACCCCCTCCTTTGCTTACCAGACATCCACCTCCAGCTTCTGGCAGAGATGATGACATAAACAAGCTTAGGGAGATCTTGGATGATATTCTGATCAAGACTGAGCTGGATGATAATCTTGGATACGATGTTTGCCTTGACAGGATACTTTTAGGACCAGACAACAAAATTGGTATGAATTTGTTGTCCTTGATTAAGGAAAACAAAAAGTATGCAAAGTTTTTGCCAGAGTTTCCCCTCTTACATCTGAGAAAGTCCAAGGTGAATACTTTGTTTAGTGCATACAAACATGCTGGCCTTGTTGAGCTGCTCATGGTTATGAGAGATCAAGATGTCACAGAATGGTCAAAGCTACTAACAGCTGATCACATCGACACAGCCACAAGACATGTTAGAAGAATTGCTCAGGCATTGCAAATGGCATTCTTACTGAAATTTATACAGTCTTTGGATGATGATGATGCGAAGATAATCACATGGCAATTGATCACAGGAAAGTCAACTACTGCCTCTGAGACATGGGATGAACGAATGATGCAATTCATGGATAAAGGAAGGCAAATGAATGCTACTTTTGCCCTCCATTATGACATGATGACACACTGCAATGAAGTAGTTGCTATTTCAGTTTCAGAACGGCTCGGGGGCTCCAAAGGATACAGTCTCCTATTGGGAACTGTAAAGTCATCTTTGAAGTTTTCTTTCTTGAATGGTGCTACCTCGTATGCTCCCTATTGTGCAAGGCTACTGGCTCATCACTATACAGCAGGCATCTTCCACCAGAAGCTAAAGGAGACACTGTACTCAACACCTATTGGGAACAGTACGGTAAATTTTGCTTGTGATACCAAGAGGGAGATGGACCACAAAGATGCACTGAAGGGATTTAGATCGGGCTCATCTCTTGAATCTGCTTCAAGAAGGATGTCGCTTATTGATGCGTTCAATGATATCCATTCCACCAAGGAGAAGACCAAAGAAAATGACGGAGTACAGTGGTTATTTTCAAACGTAGATGCTGAGCACATTTTCAGGGTAGTGGAAGTAATTTTACGCCAGAATTCTTTGTCTTTGGAGGCCTGTACCACTCCATTCAACATGTATTCTGAAAAGAGGTCTTTACTGTCCAGAGAAATTCTTGATGATGACACCAGAGCAATTGGCGAATATCTGATACAAAAGTTCATTTGTCATGACCAACTGTTTGGTTTATCCTCTGCTGATGTTCCAAGCCTAATGACAGTGGAAGGTCCTAAACCACTGCTCAGCAGAGTGAAGAGATCCAAAGGTGTTACCATCAAGAGGACAATCAAAGCTTCTAGATACGTCCAACAGTCTGAACGAGATGAGAAAGAAGCTAAACGATCCAAGGCCATCAGACGGGAAGTTAAGCAAACGGATTGCCTTTCCTCAGAAATGAACATGTGCCAAGCACTCGTGAAACCAGACTGCAGCAAACCTAAGGTCCAGAAATCAACTTCTATGAAGAATGCTCTCATGAAATGCATTGAAGATTGTCAGGCAGGAAACAGACATGGTGTCATTGAGTCTGTTAAAGGACCCTTGCCAATATGGTTGACAGGTAATGTAAAGTTAGTTACCCTTGAATTTGCTGGAGTGAAATTTAAAAGTAAAGTTATCACAGGAAAGCAATATCTGCACTATGTACAAAATGCTATATTGCGTCCCCTACCGTCAAAAATGCCAAATTTGGAGAGAATAGTGCTCTGTGAAGAGAAGTATTCCTTCACTCCCGATCAGTTTAAGGCAGGCACAAGGCAACAGAGAAAAAAGGCCTGCAGTGTATCTTCTATTACCCATCTGAAACCAGCTGATGATGCCATTACACAGCAACGATTTCAACGAGATGTCATAACTGGAACAACATTTGGAAAATCTCTCATTAGCAAGTATGTTGCAGCTAACGCTAAAGACCTGCTATTGCCACCAGGCATTACACTTGACATCGACAGTGAACTTGAAATGCACACCTGTACGTGTGATGGAGCTTGCACATGCAAACATTATGCAACGCCAATCCGTTGTACATTTGACAAAGAAAGTCAAAAACCAACCATTACAGCTCTGGTGGATGTTCAACAACGTAAAGGTGAAGCAGAAATGTCACAGGTAGACTGGCTAATAGCCAGCAGATCTGATCTCAAAGCAGGCGAAAAGGTTGTCAGTTTGATTACATCAGGTGACATTGATGCTGTCTGCATTCATCTCTATGCCATATCCAAGCACTGGCCTCGTGATGACAATGGCTCTTTTATAAATGAAGTTTTTGTGGTTCTGCAGAAGCCACATATGCTTCATGATATCTACAACATCACAGCCATCATTCAACTTTTTGAGGACAAATACCAAGATCCAGACATAGGAGTGAAGCTGGCATTGGGTCTCTGCATTGGAGGGAATGACTTCATCCCCAAATTCAAAGGTATCTCACATACCCAAATTTTGAAGACATACCTCTCCAGCAGTCACTTCAGGCAAAATCTTTTCCAGATTTCGAAAGGAACACAACCCTCAATTGACAAAGATATTTATGAAGATTTCGTAAAACATCTCTACTGTCCAAAAAATGTATCTCCAAATTCTGTTACCGTAGAAGAAGTAAGAGCGGTGAGCATGAAACTGAAAAAGAAATCTGATGACAGCTTTATCTCCCAGCTTGAGCTCAGAAATGCCGAAACATGGATGCCACCTACCAGTGCTCTCCATCGCCTAGCTGACCTGATCCAACTCCAGGTAGAGTACCTGGAGACAGCAGGATACCATGATGCTGATCTGCCGGATTTCATGGCTTCCTCATGCCTCAAAATAACAAAAACAGGAGAGGTCGAATATGACTTTGGACCAGAGGTCCATATGAATGTACAGGACATCCAAACTAAAATTAAAGATGGCAAGAGAAAGCAAGAAGATACTCCACAGAAAGGACAAAGGAGGAAGAGACAACTTACATCCACACCCAGAAAGAAACCTTGAAAATATAGTCCGTACCTTCATTGACATCATCAGACTTCAGACGTCACTTAACTATTCAAAAGACAATGTTGATAAATATTTAGAGGAAGATGTTATACATACCAAAGTTGACAATGTGAACAACATAATTCAGCATTTTGTTAGTACTGCTTCCTTCAAAGAAGAATTCAACACATTTCACAAACAGTTTCTATCACACAATCAGGACATGACAGTTCATTTCTTGTGGATAGTGAAAATGAAAAGACATTTTATGCTCATATTATCACAGTGTATTTCAATAGTCAGTATTTTGTAGATATTTGTGCCTTGTATTTGTAACATCTACAATATGGATAGATATGTATCTTCTCATGACCAATTTGTATAAAGTAGAACATGTTTATCAAAATCATACTATCAGTTTGTACTAAGCAATGTACAGACATTTAAATCAGCATATGTTATGGCCAGACAACAGGCAGTACATGGACATGTTTTCACTATGTTGTGGAAAGTGATACAGATGATACTGTCATAAACACTTTGTACCACCACACAGTCGTGTGAATTACCATTATTTTATGTACTTATTTTATGAACACTTAACCCTGTAACAGTACATGAACATGCCATTTTTGTCGATGATTGAAAACGGCAGACACATGTATGTCATAGCGCATCAATGTGCACTACATGATTCACGGCTCGGGAAGATCCGGTGTACAGCAACCCATGCTTGCCGTAAAAGGTGACTATGCTTGCCGTAAAAGGTGACTATGCTTGCCGTAAAAGATGACTATGCTTGTCGTAAAAAGCGACTAACGGTCGGGTGGTTAGGGTTGATAACTTGGTTGATGCATGTCATCCCAATTGCGTGGATCGATGCTCATGATGTCAGTCACTGGATTGTCTGATCCGGACTCGATTATTCACAGACCACCGTCATATAGCTGGAATATTGCTGAGTGCGGCTTTCAACAAAAAAAACATAATTGACACATCATATCAATCCATGATCCAAATGGGTTCTTTCATTGACTGTATGAAGTGCCTTATAATTTTTTTCTTTTCCAAAATCATAATTCACAACGATGTGTATATGTGTAAGTATATGTAAATAGTTAACCGAATCTGTTTGCAATACGTTTAGCATAGTGTTCATACAATACTATTTGATGCTGAATAACTTTCAGAAAATACATGCCAGAGCAACGTCACTGATTCCCCACATGCAAATCGTAAATTTGCTAAGTATGTTTACATGTATTTGTTAACAATGTTCTGAAAATGTTATGAATTTGATGTTATTAAATGAATCTTATAAAATGTTATTAGTTGAATGCTATGAGGTGATCACTGCTAATACAAATCAATGCTGTAAATACGTGTATTGTCATTTGTGTGTCCAAGACGGCGGATACATATACAAACATATAAAACGAACAACGGATATAATGAACTGATTTCTCTGGTCCCTTGTAGTTCGTTATATCCATGTTCTACTGTACTCGGAAGTTCATGCTCAGCTGTGTGCGTTCTGTTTTAAATTCATTTGATTTTTCCTATTTAATACATATTTATTGAAAGAACAAACCCTACTCTTTGCCTGGAGGACGCACTTTAGGTTCTCCCCTATTCCATTTACATTACAGAATGTTCATGCAAAGAAAATTTGCATCTCCTATCTAGGCCTTTTTAATATTTTTATTCAATGGTGTATGTCAACTTTCCGTTATAAGTAGAAGTGTACACCCTGCTCCCTGTGTGGGTATTTTTGAACAATAAATCTTCTTCTAATGTATAAAATATTATTGAATAGTTGCAAATTTTGGTGTAACTGTAAATCACTCCAATTCAACATAAACCATCAGTTCAACATTATACTCATTAATTAATCAACCATGTAATAATAAATAATAAAACCACTCATTCAACTTGCTGAAAACACAGGCTACACAGAATAGTAAAGAATTCCTCAAATGACACATCTGGAAGCAAGGTCGTAGCGCTAATGAGAAAAGTCAAGGAATGGGGTCAAGAAAGGTCGTATGGTAAGGCCTGTTGGCTGAAATTTATTTTGACACTTTACAACAAATACAAGTGATAGCTTATCGGGGCAAAATGCTGAGGAGACTGGGTTATACGTAGGACTGTTTTATTGATGGTGCTATTTACTCATATTTCATTGATAATAAACTGAACGTTTGAAGGGGGAGTCAGGCGTGTTGGATGATGTATCTCTGACCGCATCTCGGGATGCTGTGTACGTAGTGAACTCATATCATCCGATCTAAATTTACACACATTCCTGCCCCGGAAACAGATTTCAAACGGGTGATGGAGCTAATAAAAAAGTGTCATGTATTCATGTTCTCCCAACCTCCAAATGCCTATCGAAGACTTGGTGATTGAGCGTTCGGCGCTACCATCTGTCATCCATCCCCTCCTCCACGTCATCAACTACATCACGCTCTCTTTGTCTCAGTCAGTCTCTCGCTCCATCACCCATGTCGTCACTTACTCCACCACTCTCTCTTTGTCTCACTCAACCCCTCCCTCCTTCACTCCTTTTTTCACGCCTTCTCTCACTCCATCTCTCGGCCCATCCCTCACTCCTTAACTCACTCCATCACACCCATAACTCATTCTGCCACTCCCTCCGTCTCACGCTGTCACTCATTCCACCACTCAATCTCTCACTGTCACTCTTTCATTTCTCACTTCTCTCACTCCGTCTCTCACTTCATCTTATTCTCAGTCTCTCGCTCCGCCATTCACAACATTCATCACTCCACCTCTCTCCACGTCTCTAACTCAACCTCTCACTCCATCCATCTATCGCTCCATCCATCTCTCAGTCCGTCAGTCACTTCATCTCTTTCTCATCCTCACACTCCATCTCTTTCTCATCTACTCACCCCGTCACTCACTCCATCCCTTTCTCATCATTTAACTCCGCCACTCGCTCCATCTCTTTCTCATCCACTCACTCCGTCACTCACTCCATTTCTTTGTCATCCACGCACTCCGTCACTCGCTCCATTTCTTTCTCATCCACTCACTCCGTCACTCACTCCATTTCTTTGTCATCCACGCACTCCGTCACTCACTCCATCTCTTTCTCATCCTCTCACTCCGTCACTCGCTCCATCTCTTTCTCATCCACTCACTCCGTCACTCACTCCATTTCTTTCTCATCCACTCACTCCGTCACTCACTCCATCTCTTTCTCATCAACTCACTCCGTCACTCACTCCATTTCTTTCTCATCCACGCACTCTGTCACTCACTCCATCTCTTTCTCATCCTCTCACTCCGTCACTCACTCCATCTCTTTCTCATCCTCTCACTCCGTCACTCACTCCATCTCTTTCTCATCAACTCACTCCGTCACTCACTCCATCTCTTTCTCATCCTCTCACTCCGTCACTCACTCCATCTCTTTCTCATCAACTCACTCCGTCACTCACTCCATCTCTTTCTCATCCTCTCACTCCGTCACTCGCTCCATCTCTTTCTCATCCACTCACTCCGTCACTCACTCCATTTCTTTCTCATCCACTCACTCCGTCACTCACTCCATTTCTTTCTCATCCACTCACTCCGTCACTCACTCCATTTCTCTCTCATCCACGCACTCCGTCACTCACTCCATCTCTTTCTCATCCTCTCACTCCGTCACTCACTCCATCTCTTTCTCATCCTCTCACTCCGTCACTCACTCCATCTCTTTCTCATCCTCTCACTCCGTCACTCACTCCATCTCTTTCTCATCCTCTCAATCCGTCACTCGCTCCATCTCTTTCTCATCCACTCACTCCGTCACTCACTCCATTTCTTTCTCATCCTCTCACTCCGTCACTCGCTCCATCTCTTTCTCATCCACTCACTCCGTCATTCACTCCATTTCTTTCTCATCCTCTCACTCCGTCACTCGCTCCATCTCTTTCTCATCCACTCACTCCGTCACTCACTCCATTTCTTTCTCATCCACTCACTCTGTCACTCACTCCAACTCTTTCTCATCCTCTCACTCCGTCACTCGCTCCATCTCTTTCTCATCCACTCACTCCGTCACTCACTCCATTTCTTTCTCATCCACTCACTCCGTCACTCACTCCAACTCTTTCTCATCCTTTCACTCCGTCACTCACTCCATTTCTTTCTCATCCACTCACTCCGTCACTCACTCCATTTCTTTCTCATCCACTCACTCCGTCACTCACTCCAACTCTTTCTCATCCACTCACTCCGTCACTCACTCCATTTCTTTCTCATCCTCTCACTCCGTCACTCACTCCATCTCTTTCTCATCCACTCACTCCGTCACTCGCTCCATTTCTTTCTCATTCACTCACACCGTCACTCGCTCCATCTCTTCCTCATCCACTCACTCCATCTCTTTCTCATCCACTCACTCCGTCACTCGCTCCATCTCATCCTCTCACTCCATTTCTTTCTCATCCACTCACTCTGTCACTCACTCCAACTCTTTCTCATCCTCTCACTCCGTCACTCGCTCCATCTCTTTCTCATCCACTCACTCCGTCACTCACTCCATCTCTTTCTCATCCTCTCACTCCGTCACTCGCTCCAACTCTTTCTCATCCTCTCACTCAATCCATCTATCACTCCATCTCTTTCTCATCCTCTCACTCCGTCACTCACTCCATCTCTTTCTCATCCTCTCACTCAATCAATCTATCACTCCATCTCTTTCTCATCCACTCACTCCGTCACTCACTCCATTTCTTTCTCATCCACTCACTCCGTCACTCGCTCCATCTCATCCTCTCACTCCATCTCTTTCTCATCCTCTCACTCCGTCACTCACTCCATCTCTTTCTCAACCTCTTACTCCATCTCTTTCTCATCCACTCACTCCATCTCTTTCTCATCCACTCACTCCATCTCTTTCTCATCCACTCACTCCGTCACTCGCTCCATCTCATCCTCTCACTCCGTCATTCGCTCCATCTCTTTTTCATCCTTTCACTCCGTCACTCATTCCATCGCTTCCTCATCCTTTCACTCCGTCACTCACTCCATCTCTTTGTCATCCACTCACTCCGTCACTCACTCCATCTCTTTTACATCCCTTCACTCCGTCACTCGCTCCATATCTTTCTCAACCTCTCACTCCATCACACACTTTCTCTTCGTCGTGCACTCAGGGGCGGTCGGGTAGCCTCGTGGTTCAAGCGTTCGCTCGTCACGCCGAAAGCCCGGGTTCAATTCCCGATGTGGGTACAATGTGTGAAGCCAATTTCTGGTGTCCCCCGCCGTGATATTGCTGGAATATTGCTAAAAGCGGCGTAAAACCATACTCACTCACTCACTCATCGTGCACTCATTCTCTCATCCCTCTTCTACAGTCGAGCAGTGTGTCAACGCGAGGACGCTGTCAGCCATTTCTTATGGAATATAGATAAAATATTGGGTCTTTTTCTGGAAACGTGCAGAATGTACTTACAGGTATCCCAGCCTCGCCCTTTACTCCGAGTGCTCCCGCCGAGCCGCGAGGCCCCTGGAACAAGAACATTCTTTGTGTAAAAACACACAACATGCATGGAGCGCCCCTAGTACCTGTGTCACCACCTGCGTGAGGTATAACAGCCTCTGTATTACCCCAGGGTTAAGATTGTACCTGCGTGTGGTATAACAGCCTCTGTATTACCCCAGGGTTAAGATTGTACCTGCGTGTGGTATAACAGCCTCTGTATTACCCCAGGGTTAAGATTGTACCTGCGTGAGGTATAACAGCCTCTGTATTACCCCAGGGTTAAGATTGTACCTGCGTGTGGTATAACAGCCTCTGTATTACCCCAGGGTTAAGATTGTACCCGCGTGTGGTATAACAACCTCTATATTACCCCAGGGTTCAGATTGTACCTGCGTGTGGTATAACAACCTCTATATTACCCCAGGGTTCAGATTGTACCTGCGTGTGGTATAACAACCTCTATATTACCCCAGGGTTAAGATTGTACCCGCGTGTGGTATAACAACCTCTATATTACCCCAGGGTTCAGATTGTACCCGCGTGTGGTATAACAACCTCTGTATTATCCCAGGGTTAAGATTGTACCCGCGTGTGGTATAACAACCTCTATATTACCCCAGGGTTCAGATTGTACCCGCGTGTGGTATAACAACCTCTATATTACCCCAGGGTTAAGATTGTACCCGCGTGTGGTATAACAACCTCTATATTACCCTAGGGTTCAGATTGTACCTGCGTGTGGTATAACAACCTCTATATTACCCCAGGGTTAAGATTGTACCTGCGTGTGGTATAACAACCTCTATATTACCCCAGGGTTAAGATTGTACCCGCGTGTGGTATAACAACCTCTATATTATCCCAGGGTTAAGATTGTACCCGCGTGTGGTATAGCAACCTCTGTATTATCCCAGGGTTAAGATTGCATCTGCGTGTGGTATAACAACCTCTATATTACCCCAGGGTTAAGATTGTACCCGCGTGTGGTAAAACAACCTCTATATTACCCCAGGGTTAAGATTGCACCTGCGTGTGGTATAACAACCTCTATATTACCCCAGTGTTAAGATTGTACCCGCGTGTGATATAACAACCTCTATATTACCCCAGGGTTAAGATTGTACCCGCGTGTGGTATAACCACCTCTATATTACCCCAGTGTTAAGATTGTACCTGCGTGTGGTATAACAACCTCTATATTACCCCAGGGTTAAGATTGTACCCGCGTGTGGTATAACAACCTCTATATTACCCCAGGGTTAAGATTGTACCCGCGTGTGGTATAACAGCCTCTATATTACCCCAGGGTTAAGATTGTACCCGCGTGTGGTATAACAACCTCTATATTACCCCAGGGTTAAGATTGTACCTGCGTGTGGTATAGCAACCTCTGTATTATCCCAGGGTTAAGATTGTATCTGCGTGTGGTATAACAACCTCTATATTACCCCAGGGTTAAGATTGTACCCGCGTGTGGTATAACAACCTCTATATTACCCTAGGGTTAAGATTGTACCTGCGTGTGGTAAAACAACCTCTATATTACCCCAGGGTTAAGATTGCACCTGCGTGTGGTATACCCACCTCTATAATACCCCAGGGTTAAGATTGTACCCGCGTGTGGTATAACAACCTCTATATTATCCCAAGGTTAAGATTGTATCTGCGTATGGTACAACAACCTCTATGTTACCCTAGGGTTAAGGTTGCACCTGCGTGTGGTATAACAACCTCTATATTACCCCAGGGTTAAGGTTGTACCTGCGAGTGGTATAACATCCTCCATATTACCCCAGGGTTAAGATTGTACCTGCGTGTGGTATAACAATGTCTACATTATCATTTATCAATTGATACATGAAAACACCGATCCCACCCGTTATAACACGACGCGGGGAAGCTGCTCGTCTGTCATACAGACCCTGAAACATATATATCCAATACAGCCCATGCAAGTCAATAATGTTTTGCAAGTCCAGATAATGCAGTATCTGAAAATGAGTATAGTCTCTGGGCTCCTTTTTATTATAATTTAGAGAGATAATTTAACAGCTGTTTTTTTCTGTAAGGTATGCTCATTTCAGTGACTAGATGTAAGTCTAGGTAAGATATGTTCATTTTAGTGAATCAGATAAGAGACTAGATGTAAGTCTATGAGGTTGCATCTGTTGAAATTAAATCTGCTGCCTCAGCGATGAAGTCAACCCAGCCAGCATGTAGAGTCATTACCTCCGACGTGAGGTGCACCCCCCCCCCCTCCCCCATCCCCCGCCGTGTTGGCCCAGGGGAAGCCATGTATGTACTTGTGGTCGGACAAGTTACGTTCTTGATGGGGGAGGCCATAGCCTTGAATATCTTCACACGATCGCCCGAGTGAGTGAGTAGATAATTCAGCTTCAAGCGGCTTGTGCTTGCTGGCCACATGCAAGTTTTGTAAGTGCACCTTTCGCGATAATGTGTGACACCTCTACTTGTTGCTAGGTAAGATGCGCGACACAAAGGGACATCCCTATACAACCCGGACCGCATAAATGACATCCCATGACACAACCGGTCGAAAGAAAGTATACACTTTTTGATTTGACAATATAAATACAACCGTCATAAAAACGCCCCTAGGCTGAAAACAGTCACCGAAACACTGCAAACTATATGCAAAAATTAGGGTAGCTTTTTTCTTTTAAAGCACAACTATGATACTATCATCAAATACAGTACCATCGCTTAAGCATTTGTTGTTGGTTTCATATCAGCCATCAAACATGGGTGAACGTATACTTTCTTTTGCCCGGCATTATGTTTTTAAACCAACTGCGTCGGTACCCACGATATCATATACCTGATATCAATGATATCGCTAACATTGACACTGCCTGACAATGTAAAGAGAATCCTTTATTATTCTTGTAAAAAAATGTTTTATTGAAAGGACGAAGTTTGGCATCATAGCCCATATAATCGTGTTCTGTCCTTGATACTCACCCTTGGTCCTTTATCTCCCGGCACCCCTCGAGCTCCCGGAAGCCCTGCTGGACCCTGTCAATATTCAATTGGTAGGAGAATGAGTGTGTGCATCAGCGTCCGAGGGAGGCGGACATGCAAAGCGGTACTTACCGCGCGCTAAGTTTGCGCAGCCATGCGTTAAGACGGGTTTTTTATGTTTGGACTGTGCTTGGTTTATGGGTTGATCCGCTGGGACGGACGGTGGGGGAGGTAGCAGGTGCTCCGCCCGTGGGGTAGACGGCATGAGGACAGGGTGGGGCAGATGGGAGGGAGGGTGGGGCAGGTGGGAGCGAGGGTGGGGGCAGCGCTCTAGGACATCACAGGTGGGAATTTGATCAAACGTTTCAGAATCCAGTAACAATTATGTTGGTCAATGGAGACATTACTGTGATTTAAAAAAGAGGAGACATTCTATCAAATTCCGGTTTTATTTTTCTTAGCTTGGAGAAAACATTTTTTCAGTGGACAAACACTGATTTATATATTCCTCATTATTTGGACTAGAAGAAAGGATAGAATTATTGAATAATATATTTATTTATATTTGGATGGGATTTGAAGTAATATCATTCATGATAAACAAAACTACAAACAGTACATTCGTAGTCCGATATTACACCTGATAACTCAAGAGGTTGAAGCACGTGTTAATTACAGATGTCTTGCCTTGCAACGCTCGCTGTGCAGCAGTACCCGGATGTGCGTCAACTCACCTGCGCACAGAGACTGAGCGCCGCCACTGAGCTTCAGTGATCAGACTCGCTCTGGAATACTGGGGACAACAGGCAACAAAATGGGTCATCAATATACGTGTATAGCATGAACAACCGGTAGAGGCGTCTTGACGCGATGTGCGCTTGCTAGAGGTAGGCTCCATTTTTGAAACTAAAGAAATGACTGAGGTCAGATCAAGAATAATTCCATAAACAGAGCCAAGCAATTTGTCTAACTCTTTGCAACGCATGCGCATTCAGAACGCTTCCGCCGGAAACAAGTACTACTCCTCTGATTTCTGTGCGTTAAAAGTCAATCATCTGAGAGACTCAAAATCAATATGCGCTTGGAAAATAAGGATGTCGCGAGCGCAAAATATATGAAGGATATTACTTATAGATATACGACCAGTACACAGGCGAGTCTAATATGTCTAAAAGCGACTGGACGATAGTAAATGGAAAGGCGTGTTGAGGGAAAATATGAGTGACCCTCTCCCATATAGGTGTATGACTCTCATACTTCATTATTGTTGGGAAAGTATGGAATTTGAAAAAAAGGATTTGACGAAAGGAGAGTGCATGTCTAGACTATGGCGTGTGAGGAAGAGCATCCCCCGGGTCGACAGCATACATGCAAAAAAACCAATGGAGTAGTACTTGAAACTTCTTGATAAGATCCTCCCATACCGCTTTGCCCTCCTGCGGCTCCGACAGCAGACCTGGAATCCCAGGCGGACCTGGGGGCCCCTGAAACATGACATATCACACAGTTACCTCCCCTGAAACAGAATGTCAAAAGTTATCTCCCTTAGACTGTTGCGGTTTTTCAAGCGCTTGCTTTGCACGACTACGTCTGGAGCCTTATCGTCAGCAGCATGTGGCGTAAGTAACTCATATAACGCTGCTGAATGTTGCATTTAAATAATGATAAAGGGGAGCTTACCTCAAGGATGACGTAAAGAAAAGAAAATACATGCATTTAAACTGACTTCCTCATTGCAAACTGACGTTGGTGTTTTCAATGCGCTGATGCTCGTATGGTTCGTTTCTATACATTTAACTCATTTATTTCATTATCTTCAACATAACACTGTCAACAGTTCTACTACTGCCAGTCAAAAAATTTGTAAGGGGATGTTAGTGTATCATACAACAGATAATGTTAGTTCCCCTTGCCCATCGGCACATGTGGATATGTTAAGTGTTACGATCTGATGTGAAGTGGTGTTTCATGCAGCAAGGGGTTATGCCAGTTATACTGTATGCGTCTTGCAGCGGAGTCGTCCTTGGATGTCCATCGGGTGCACATTGAGAAGCTCATGCATCTATATACAGATACTATATACACATAGATACAGGACACTGGCAGAGGTCAGGGGTTGTCATATTCCCCGCACTCCACGTGTTGGGCTGAGGTTCCCTGCTACATGGTCACCTCTGTTCGTCGGACTCAAGAGTCGCCATGAACTCGAGAACTATGTCGCCACAAAACGTGAAGTTGAAGCCGAAGAGCCAGGACAGGTGAGCCAGGTGTTTGTGTGACACGTCGTACAGCGTGACGTATAAAAAAATATGGTATAGTGTGACGTATAAACAAGGTATAGTAAAGTGTGACGAACCAGTGTACGCGTGTCTTAATATATATTATAGTGTGACGTATAAACAATGTATAGTAAAGTGTGACGAACTAGCGTACGCGTGTCTTAATACATATCATGGTGTGACGTATAAACAATGTATAGTAAAGTGTGACGAACCAGTGTACTCGTGTCTTAATATAAATTATAGTGTGACGTATAAACAATGTATAGTAAAGTGTGACGAGCCAGTATACGCGTGTCTTAATATATATCATAGTGTGACGTATAAACAATGTATAGTAAAGTGTGACGAACCAGTGTACGCATGTCTTAATATATATCATGGTGTGACGTATTAACAATATATAGTAACAGTATATGGTATAGAGTGATATATAAACAATATATGATATAGATTTATAATGTGATATATAAACAACATATGGTATGGTGTGACGTATTTACAATATATGATATAGCGTGATATACCAGTCGACATGTGTGTAAACAATATATTACATAGTGGTGCGTCCTAATCTTCACGAGTATTAACAATAATTAGTATGGTGTGACGTAACAGTCTACGCATGTATAAACAATATATACCGTATTTCATCTATTAAACGCCGGAATTCTAATCGGTGTGAACTAATACGGGTGTATTTACATAGATTTAGCCAGACGTCCTGTCTACGTATGTATTAACTGTATATATAGAGAGAGCGACGTACAAGCCGTGTATATGTTAACAGTATATAGTTAGCGTAGTGTATATGTAGATGGACTGTTTATAGCATTAGATGTTGTATTTCATGTGTGGGAACGATATAGCATAGAGTCACGTACACCAAAATGTTATTGACTTCATACAGAGCAAAGCATGACGTGCAGGTGTATTGATTATATTTAGCATAGCGTGACCTGTCAGTAACCACGTGCAGGTGTTTTTACGATATATAGAATAGCGTGACGTATCCATATATATTCCAACGTGACATTGTGTATAACAGTACCGAGTTCAGACAATACGAAGCAACGTGACAACCAGTGCTGGTGTTTTGACTATATACAGCATAGCGTCACGTACCACTGTGCGCATGATGACCATATATAGTAATGCGTGACATGGTTGCCTCCCAGCAGATAGTGGTATTCAACCATCACCTAACTCGTTCTTTACGTTAGAAACAGAGGGGCGTGAGGAGATGGACCATTTGGGATGGTTTCCATTTTTTAAAAGAAAATGTGTTTTTCAGGTTAGAGACATTTCGATGAAGTGTCTGGAACGTGATCTATTTGCTGAGCGGCTGATGGTTATATCTTCCAGGGAAGGAGGGATAGTGAGGAACTCGTGAGCCGCGGTATAAGGAGCACTGTGAGGAGCTGTATGTAGAAGCGGTGTGAGGAGCTGCGTGTGGAGCGGTGTGAGGAGCTGCATGAGGAGCGGTAGGAGGAGCTGTATGAGGAGCTGCGTTAGGGGTGGTGTGAGGAGCGATGTGAGGTGTTGTATATAGTAGCGGTGTGAGCAGCTGTATGCAGAAGCGGTGTGAGGAGCTGTATGTAGAAGCGGTGTGAGGAGAGATGTGAGGTGTTGTATGTATAAGAGGTGTGAGGAGCGATGTGAAGAGTTGTATGTAGAAGCGGTGTGAGGAGCTGTATGTAGAAGCGGTGTGAGGAGTTGTATGTAGAAGCGGTGTGAGGAGCTGTATGAGAAGCGGTGTGAGGAGCTGTATGCAGAAGCGGTGTGAGGAGCTGTATGTAGAAGCGGTGTGAGGAGCTGTATGTAGAAGCGGTGTGAGGAGCTGTATGCAGAAGCGGTGTGAGGAGCTGTATGTAGAAGCGGTGTGAGGAACAATGTGAGGAGCGGTATGAGACGTGGCACGACGTGCAGCTACGGCTGAGATATGCGGCCCCGCCATGCGCCGTGGAGCGGTTGGTACTCGTCGACAGACGGACATACCGGGTCGCCACGGTTGCCTTTCTGTCCCAGTTGACCCTGGTCTCCCTGCGGGCCCTGTAGCGAATAAGAAATATTAGCCGAAAGGAAACACATGTTTTCAAACACATCTAATTAATGTGCTGTACATGCACGTGGAAGTATGTTGCAGGCCATGCGTAGAGAACTTCAGTATGACAAGTAAAACATCAACAAATTATATAACATCAACATTGTTTGAAGCTTTACGTCTTCATTCAGCAATCTCTTCCGTCAGTAAAACAGAATGAAATGTCAAATCAGCAGTAACTATACAGATATTACCATTTTAACATTTCAAAGGAAACCAGTAATATACTACTACAAAAAGTTAAGGATCACCCGATTCTTTCATATTACGATAGTTACACAGAAGACAAATGGCAGATTAACTATAGTAATATGAAAGAATCGTATGATCCTTAATTGTTTTAGTAGAATACAGCCTGCTTCAAGCTGAAACGGGGTGTTTTCGGATTTATAACTTTATGTTCACGGCATGAAAAACAAATGGCATGCGGTCTTGTTAGTTGGACCAAATAAATGCAAATCAAATAAAAAGAAGATTCTTAAAACCTAGTTTGTCTACAAGCATTAGATATCTAGTGTTCTAAATCGCTTTCAAATGCTCCACTGAATTAAATGTATTAGCAACACATTATTCCCGTAAAAGTAACACGTTCAGAAAAAATGATGACTTGTTAGCACGGAAAGAAGCAGTTCTACCTGGTCAGTTCCTGACTACCTAGACTTGTCAAACAGACTGAGCCCAACTTGTAGGATGAATCACGAACCAGAGCCCTTCGTCTGTGAACCCCCTACTTCTGCAGCTAAACTTTTTTTAAAAATAATATCCCAATGGGATTCTGGATATGCCTTATTCTCAACCTGCCTATTACCGATATGCCTTATTCTCAACCTGCCTATTCCTGATATGCCTTATTCCCAACCTGCCTATTCCCGATATGCCTTATTCCCATCCTGCCTATTCTCAATATGCCTTATTCCCAACCTGTCTATTCCCGATATGCCTTATTCCCAACCTGCCTATTCCCGAAATGCCTTATTCCCAACCTGCCTATTCTCAATATGCCTTATCTCCAACGTCCCTATTCCCTATATACCTTATTCCCAACGTCCCTATTCCCGATATCCCTCATTCCCAACGTCCCTATTCCCGATATGCCTTATTCCCAACCTGCCTATTCTCGATATGCCTTATCTCCAACGTCCCTATTCCCTATATGCCTTATTCCCAACGTCCCTATTCCCTATATGCATTATTCCCAACCTGCCTATTCCCGATATGCCTTATTCCCAACCTGCCTATTCCCGATATGCCTTATTCCCAACCTGCCTATTCTCGATATGCCTTATTCCAAACGTCCCTATTCCCGATATGCCTTATTCCCAACCTGCCTATTCCCGATATGCCTTATTCCCAACCTGCCTATTCCCGATATGCCTTATTCCCAACCTGCCTATTCTCAATATGCCTTATCTCCAACGTCCCTATTCCCTATATGCCTTATTCCCAACGTCCCTATTCGCTATATGCCTTATTCCCAACGTCCCTATTCCCGATATCCCTTATTCCTCACGTCCCTATTCCCTATATGCCTTATTCCCAACGTCCCTATTCCCAATATCCCTTATTCCCAACGCCCCTATTCCCGATATGTTCATTTTCAATATGCGTTATTCCCTATATGCCTTATTCCTCACAGATATATAGTGACGCGGCCACAGGATATCGGCTAGTATCGGTGTAACGGTACACCCTGGCAAAAGATAGATTGTGAAGTCGCCTGCAGTCAGAGACCACTCAAGCCTTTAGTAACGTCGTTTCAAACTTTACGCTTCCTGAGAATTGGGCCTACCGAAAGGCATGACGGGTAAAAGTGAAACATTAGTGGCATCACGTGTCAGTCATTAGTAAAACTACTGACATTCAATTATTTCAACAATAATTACTCATCTTACCATCGGGTCGACCTAAAACATAAACGAGATTGTCACCGACTCAGTTTGAACTTGGCAATAAACTCTTGAAGAAAGTCTAAACGGTTCACCGTTGAACATCCTGGCTTGTATACTGTTAAACTCATTCCCTTACCGTCGGCCCTGGCGGTCCCCGCAAACCATTGCGCCCTCTGTTGCCTGGCGTTCCCTGCGAGGGGAGATAATTTAAAAACGGTGTTAAAAATATTCGTCATACGAACTAATACAATAGCAAAGTGACACATCAAACTACATTTAAAATGAAGCCATTGATATATTCTTTGTTACATGTTTGTTCCGAGTGGATATTTGATCTTCTTATTGACTTCATTATTATACCAGGTATATGCATATGTAATGTTTATTCATGGACTGATTAATTGATCATCTGAATCGTCTAGAGAGTGAAACAAGGGCAATAACTCGCACTCGCACATACATTAGGCAAACAGCTGCATTGGTTGTTAAAGGGCATGCTGTTATTCAGTATTATTCAGAGACAGATGTTAAACTATCTAAACAGAGATGAGAGTTTCTTGTGGCCTCGCTGATCCTCTCACTGGAGCCCGTGAGGGATAAAACTTTTCCCACCCGCTCTCCCTTCGGTCCCAGAATTCCTTGTTTTCCAGTGCGTCCTTGTTCGCCCTGAAAAGAAGCGGACGTAAAAGTATAGCACGAGCACATGCGGACGACTGCTGCAGGCGATGGGTGTCGACCAACAGCTCTCTGGTCGGTAATATTGTAACGTCACAGCAGTCTGTTGTCAGCAATGTCAAAATTACAGACATAACGCTGCAACCTGTTTGTTTGTTTTTAACGCCGCACTCAGCAATATTCTAACTATATGACGGCGGTCTGTAAATAATCTAGTCTGGACCAGACAATCGAGTGATTTACATCATGAGCATCGACCAACGCAATTGGGCTCGATGACATGCATCAACAAAGTCAGCGAGCCTGACCACCCGATCCCGTTAGTCGCCTCTTACGACAAGCATAATCGCCTTTTACGGCAAGCATGGGTTGCTGAAGACCTATCCTCCCCCTAATCTTCACGGGTCCGCTGCGACCTGTACTCACTTTTATTATAACTATTATTTAGTGAGTGAGTGAGTATGGTTTTACGCCGCTTTTAGCAATATTCCAGCAATATCACGGCGGGGAACACCAGAAATGGGCTTCACACATTGTACCCATGTCGGGAATCGAACCCGGGTCTTCGGCGTGACGAGCGAACGCTTTAACCACTAGGCTACCCGACCGCCCCCTATTATTAAGTGACCTTTAGTGAGCAATCTTATCTATGTCACAATATTCTGTATGTAATATTGTGTTATTATATTCTGTAGCACTCAATGGTACTTTAAGGGTGTCAGCGTGCGTGTGTAAGTAGTACAGTGGATATCTCGAACGAGGACAGGTTAAACCTTTACCATCAAGCCATCAGCACCATCCTTTCCCGTAGGACCGCGATCACCCCGCTCACCCTGTTGACATAGCAACACAAACAGTTGGGATAGCAACACAAACAGTAGATATAGCAACACACAAGGGTGTACATACAGATATATTTCCAGGTAATGGGGAAAGACTTTGCAGTGGACTATTGTAGATGAAACGAGTTTATAATATTTGATTGAATAATGACTTGTTCAGTTGCATGCACATATTGTTCAGGTATTATTATTATTATTATTATAATTATTAAAATAATAATAATTATAATTATTATAATTATTATTATTATCATTATTGTTATTATTATTATTAACCATTATGAATACCTTGAATACATATAGATTTTTTTTATGAACGGTGATATGTTAGAAAAAAGTGCAACGGAGTGAACTTTCACGTGGTCTGCATGACGACAAATTGTAACAGTACCTTCTGTTTAGTCACAATGACCGCTTTATACACGTTCCTCGGCCACTGTCATTACAGACATAACTCGGCCATAACGGTAACAGGAATACCTTACCCTGTACCGTCCTGTACTTGTTTAACGGGATTATTATTGCTGCACGTTTATTTGGTTCTTTATGATTTCAAGTATAACGGTGTCATAATTACGATGTATAACGGTGTCATAATTACGATGTATAACGGTGTCATAATTACGATGCATAACGGGGTCATAATTACGATGCATAACGGGGTCATTATTACGATGCATAACGGGGTCATAATTACGATGTATAACGGGATCATTACTACGATGTATAACGGGGTCATAATTACGATGTATAACCATGATAATGGGGTCATAATTACGATGTATAATGGGGTCATAATTACGATGTATAACGGGGTCATAATTACGATGTGTAACGGGGTCATAATTACTATGTATAACGGGGTCATAATTACGATGTATAACGGGGTCATGATGATCATTATGATGTACATAACGATATGTATAAATGGGGTAATAATTACGATATTTAAAGTGACTGAGTGAGAACGGTTTTACGCCGCTTTTAGCAATATTCCAGCAATATCACGGCGGGGGACACCAGAAATGGGCTATTTAACAACTAGGATATTTATAACTGAGTCATCATTACGATGTATATCATTATCATTATTAAACTATGTGGCATTACTAGGATATGTACAGCAAGGCCCCTGTTATTACTGGTATGTAAGGGAACATGATGAACACACCAAACGAACGTTGCGGAGTGAAGTACTATCCTTACCTTCGTCCCTTTCGATCCATCAGTGCCGTATTCACCTTTAGACCCCTGTAATGGTCAGGTCACAGATATCGGTAGTGTCATCATAGTCAAGGAACATCACAGAAATACAGTGTACGTACATTTCAATTCTGGGCACTCAAAACTTATACAAACACAGCTATTTTTAACCAAACTATACAATTTAATACTACCCGCTTTCTACCTAGTGTACCAACCGATTTCTATCAATTATACTACCTATTTTCATTGTTGTGTACTACCCATCTTCTACTCATTATTCTACCCTCTTTCTATACAGTATACTACCTGCCCACTACCCAAGTAATATTACTTGTAATTGACATAACATTAATAGTACTTGTGCACACATACCTTAAGGCCTCTCTCCCCTCTCGCTCCGGGAACACCTTGCGGACCGACTGGACCCTGAAATTAGACGTGATAACCATGTGATAATCATGTGATAACAATCTGATAACCTACACACCATGTTCTCACATACACCGCACCATTAGACATCACTGATATGTTCTCATAGACATCTAGACACATTACTGATATGTCCTCATAGACACTACATCATTACACATCACTGATATGTTCTCATAGACACCGCATCATGACATATCACTGATATGTTCTCATATACACCGCATCATTACACATCACTGATATGTTCTCATAGACACCGCATCATTACACATCACTGATATGTTCTCATAGACACTACATCATTACACATCACTGATATGTTCTCATATACACCGCATCATGACACATCACTGATATGTTCTCATAGACACTACATCATTACACATCACTGATATGTTCTCATATACACCGCATCATGACACATCACTGATATGTTCTCATATACATCAATACACATCACTGATATATTCTCATATACACCGCATCATGACACATCACTGATATGTTTTCATATACATCATTACACGTCACTGATATCTTTTCATACACATTACACATCACTGATATCTTTTCATATACATCAATACACATTACTGATATGTTACATATACACCGCATCATGACACATCACTGATATGTTCTCATATACACCGCATCATGACACATCACTGATATGTTCTCATATACACCGCATCATGACACATCACTGATATGTTCTCATATACACCGCATCATGACACATCACTGATATGTTCTCATAGACACCGCATTCATGACACATCACTGATATGTTCTCATATACACCGCATTCATGACACATCACTGATATGTTTTCACGCACACCGCATCATTACACATCAAAGAACAGTGAGCGTCATGACATTTAAATCACGGCGTGCGATGAAGACCCTCGACATCTACTACTTTGGTTCTACCCACAAAAAACGTGGTGACAGACCAACATGGCGTTATGCTGAGCTGACCAGATCCATTGTTTCGCGAATAGCATCTGACACAAAGGGGAGATAACTCACGGGCACTGGTTTGATGTCGTTGGATGTGATTTCCCCCGGAGTGCCCTGTAACGAAACGGAAAATGAGGATCAACTGTAACAGCAATGAAGATTTTATGTTCGCTTCATTTTGTTTATACATATTTCTATATCATCACATACATTTAGAATTAAATGGGGATTGGTAAACAAGTAACAATGCTTATAAAAATACCGCTCCCGAGGATTATATGGCATTGCGATAAATGACTTAGTAAAAGATTACTTTTAAACACTTCCGCTTCATTTATCACGAATCCCTTAAAATACGTGAACTGGGTGTATTCGTCAGCATATTAGGTGAGGTGAGGTGAAATGGGGTTTAACGTCGCGTCCAAGATTATTGCACTTATATAGCGACGTGCATGCACGTGTGTGTGTTTGTGTGGCTGCTTGTACTAGTCCGGACTGATGCCGATTTATAGTGCTAGCTCACTGAGATACCATGCCGCAGTTTAACATGAATACCCCACTCAGACACAGTATACTAACTCCGAGCAGACCAGTCCTTGTTTTAGCCCCTTAATGCCGAGCGCCAGACATGGTAACAACAAGTACCATCTTTTAACGTCTTTTGGTATGACGCGGTCGGGGATCGAACCCCGGACCTTCCGCTCTCCGGGCGGACGCTCTACCACTAGACCACAGAGGCGGTCCTCAGCATATTAGGGCTGTTTCCGTCGTTCGGAGTGTGACACGGGCAGAAATCTCAGGGTCAGGTTGAGATCAGGCGCGTTTTGCTTTGTGTCATTGTTCTACTCTTGTTGACACATCGAATGCTGATTGCGCTTTTCCTGAGATCCCTGATTCTGATACTGTTGGACAGCGAGAAGATATCTCACAATAAACTGCGCCAGCCGTCTGATCAGGGCCACAACAATAAACACTTCCTTGAAGTCAGTACAACAAATATATTGTCCTTTGATTTTTTGTTCAAACAGAAGCTCCCTCTGGTAGTGGTGGTACTGCAGCTAGTTGTCTGGAAAACATTATCACACCAAATGGCAAGAATTAAACGATTTTAAAGCGCTCCTACTGTTGTAGGTTTAAACACCTCTGTGTGTATGTGTGATGGCAGGATCGTTTGAAGACAACTGGTTTAGATGTGAGGGTGGTTGCGTTTAGCTGTGTTAACAGATGAAGGATGCCACGAGGGTGGCTGCGAATGAAACTGGTTGGGACATGAAAGAAGTGTGCTGCAAATTAGTGTTGCAGGCCTAGTTATCAAGCGCAGTGCATCATGGGAAGTATCTCGCGACTCAGATTGAACATGAATGAGTGACACGGGGTTCTGGTGACCTGATCTAAAACCGAATGAGAGACATGGGGCACTGGTGACCTAATCTGATCTGAATAAGAATGAGAGACATGGGGCACTGGTGACCTTATCTGATCTGAACCCGAATGAGTGACATGGGGCACTGGTGACCTAATCTGATCTGAACCCGAATGAGAGACATGGGGTACTGGTGACGTAATCTGATCTGAACCCGAATGAGAGACATGGGGTTCTGATGACCTTATCTGATCTGAACCCGAATGAGAGATATGGGGTACTGGTGACCTTATCTGATCTGAACCCGAATGAGTGACATGGGGTTCTGGTGACCTAATCTGATCTGAATAGGAATGAGAGACACGGGGTACTGGTGACCTAATCTGATCTGAACCCGAATGAGAGACATGGGGTACTGGTGACCTAATCTGATCTGAACCCGAATGAGAGACATGGGGTACTGGTGACCTTATCTGATCTGAACCCGAATGAGAGACATGGGGTACTGGTGACCTTATCTGATCTGAACCCGAATGAGAGACATGGGGTACTGGTGACGTAATCTGATCTGAACCCGAATGAGAGACATTGGGTTCTGATGACCTTATCTGATCTGAACCCGAATGAGAGATATGGGGTACTGGTGACCTTATCTGATCTGAACCCGAATGAGTGACATGGGGTTCTAGTGACCTAATCTGATCTGAATAGGAATGAGAGACATGGGGTACTGGTGACCTTATCTGATCTGAATAGGAATGAGAGACATGGGGTTCTGGTGACCTTATCTGATCTGAATAGGAATGAGAGACATGGGGTACTGGTGACCTTATCTGATCTGAATAGGAATGAGAGACATGGGGTACTGGTGACCTTATCTGATTTGAACCCGAATGAGAGACATGGGGTACTGCTGACCTAATCTGATCTGAACCCGAATGAGAGACATGGGGTTCTGATGACCTTATCTGATCTGAACCCGAATGAGAGATATGGGGTACTGGTGACCTTATCTGATCTGAACCCGAATGAGTGACATGGGGTTCTGGTGACCTAATCTGATCTGAATAGGAATGAGAGACATGGGGTACTGGTGACCTTATCTGATCTGAATAGGAATGAGAGACATGGGGTACTGGTGACCTTATCTGATCTGAACCCGAATGAGAGACATGGGGTTCTGATGACCTTATCTGATCTGAACCCAATTGAGAGATATGGGGTACTGGTGACCTTATCTGATCTGAACCCGAATGAGTGACATGGGGTTCTGGTGACCTAATCTGATCTGAATAGGAATGAGAGACACGGGGTACTGGTGACCTAATCTGATCTGAACCCGAATGAGAGACATGGGGTACTGGTGACCTAATCTGATCTGAACCCGAATGAGAGACATGGGGTACTGGTGACCTTATCTGATCTGAACCCGAATGAGAGACATGGGGTACTGGTGACCTTATCTGATCTGAACCCGAATGAGAGACATGGGGTACTGGTGACCTAATCTGATCTGAACCCGAATGAGAGACATGGGGTTCTGATGACCTTATCTGATCTGAACCCGAATGAGAGACATGGGGTACTGGTGACCTAATCTGATCTGAACCCGAATGAGAGACATGGGGTTCTGATGACCTTATCTGATCTGAACCCGAATGAGAGATATGGGGTACTGGTGACCTTATCTGATCTGAACCCGAATGAGTGACATGGGGTTCTGGTGACCTAATCTGATCTGAATAGGAATGAGAGACATGGGGTACTGGTGACCTTATCTGATCTGAATAGGAATGAGAGACATGGGGTACTGGTGACCTTATCTGATTTGAACCCGAATGAGAGACATGGGGTACTGGTGACCTTATCTGATCTGAACCCGAATGAGAGACATGGGGTTCTGATGACCTTATCTGATCTGAACCCGAATGAGAGATATGGGGTACTGGTGACCTTATCTGATCTGAACCCGAATGAGTGACATGGGGTTCTGGTGACCTAATCTGATCTGAATAGGAATGAGAGACATGGGGTACTGGTGACCTTATCTGATCTGAATAGGAATGAGAGACATGGGGCACTGGTGACCTTATCTGATCTGAACACGAATGAGAGACATGGGGTTCTGGTGGCCTGATCTGATCTGAACACGAATGAGAGACTTTTGGTACTGGCGCCTACTCTGATATCAACACTGGAGGACAAGCATGAAGTACTGGCGACCTACTCTTATATTTACGGCAAGACAAACATTGAGTGCTGGCGACCTACTCTGATATTTACGACAAGACAAACATTGAGTGTTGGCGACCTACTCTGATATTTACGACAAGACAAACATTGAGTGCTGGCGACCTATTTAATCATGATCCCCATGGGGAGACAACATGGGTATTCAGAACCTTTTTCTCTAAATTGTCACTGAGAGACAAGCATGCATATTGGTACTCACCGGTTGCCCTGGCAACCCAGGGGGGCCGGGGGGTCCTGGAACTCCCGGATCACCGGCCGCACCCTGGTGCAGAATACAATGAACAATGAATAAGTCACACGACACATCTACACAGAAACATCTCTACATCTCTCCGTGCGAAATACACTCAACCAGAAGCGCTCGTAAAAGATCCACACTCTCATGAGCAACAACATCGCTTAGTTAAATGTATCTCCGTAGTTCATGGCACATTATCAGATATTATTATTGAAAACTATTTTCGTATTGGTATTTATTAGCTACCAGGCAGGTGTGGCCATGGCCGTTAACTAGAGATGCAGTTTATGGCAGCTGTTCTCACCGGATATCCCCTGGCTCCTTGCTCTCCATCAGTCCCCGCCTTCCCTGGCTCGCCCTGCAAACACAGAAGTGTGACATTATACAACACCTCGACTGTTTGTCGACACATTAAGCCAGATCTAACGACGTTTTTTACACATTAGAGAATGCACAGTGCTTTATGTCTAAACACGCTGGTGAATATCAAGCTTGAAGAACACCTATAAGGAGCTAATTAGTACGTATTTTTTAGATCACTACGATAAATCGAGCTAATCAGTAGATTCTAGATCTCGAGGTTTATTTAAATTTCAAATAATTCTTCCACTTGAAACAAACTCAAACTGAGGCTGCTGAAAGACGTATTTCATTCCACACTTGAATTGTTTATTTTCTCGAGGTGTAAGTTGTCGTGATAGGGCCGGTGTCACGCGGGCGTCCACTGCAATTGTTCCTCTCAAGTGCTGCACGGAGCTTGGCGATAAACCGACCACTTCAAAATTCTCGAGGTATCGAAGGGAGATAACTCTGTACATCTCGCGCGACATCAAAGCACATAGCCATTTTGAAGTTATCAAGGTTAAGCTACACAAGGACAAAACTGAGTATTGTAAAAGGCCACACCATCCTCAGAGAGTGGGCGGCTTAACACAATACATGGGGATATAATTGTATCAAAACGTTTCTCAACACTGTGGCGGTGAATCAGACATAGCCTCTGTGCATTCTTCATATTGCCAGTATGATAGAGAACCATTTCGCCTACGATTGCAAAGTATTTTAATTTAACTAATTTAACTGACCACACCCTAAGCACCTATCGGCGCTCCACTAAATTTGACATCAATTTTTCACAAGACGGTCCCATCTTTTTCTGATTCGGAAAACCTTTTGAACGTGTAATGTGATGGAATTGCGACCTTTTCGTCAAAAGATTTCGAGGGGTGGATTTTCAGATTTTGTTTGTTTGTTGTTTAACGCTGCACTATATACCAGCCACATGACAGCGGTCTGTAAATAATCGAGTCTGGACCAGACAATCCAGTGATTGACATCACGAACATCGATCCATGCAATTAGGATACGAAGACATGCATCAACCAAGTCAGCGAGCCTGACCATCCGATCCCGTTAGTCGCCTCTTACGACAAGTTGGGTTGCTGAAGACCTATTCTATCCCGGGTCTTCACGAGGTCTCATGGTCTCAATATCCTGTCGAGTAATTGGGACTCGTGGTCTGAATATAGCCGAGCCAAAGGTCGCGACACAAGGCCTAACTATTGCCATGCGGGAATCTGAAACCCCACACCTACTCCAGGTAACTGAATGAAAGACATTTATAACAACTGGCAGCCTGCGTTAGCCTAGTTCTGTATTAACCAGACATTCGGCCCAGATCCTTCTGCGTACGCCATGTCCTAAACATGAGCAGGTGCCGCGTAATGAATGACGCGGTGGTAGCCCTACATCCCACCGTTGGTCACCACATGACAGTGGCAGGATATCAACAAGTTCTGCAATTCATATCCCATACAAGATGGCCGCCATGGCACGTGCAGCCAACAGCACGTGAAGGTGATGTGAATATACACAAAGACAAAAGCACGTGTTGCGGCGAACCCCGCCCAGTACACGGGTGTTTAAGGTACGCCAGTATGCGAACCACCGCTGACAGAGGAGGTATAGATATCTCGATGACTGAGGAACGGTTCATGTTCGCTGTGTCCACGCGAACCATGTGAACCCGCACAGCGGTGAACCCGCAATTGCACATGTAACGCTGTTATCAGCACGTCTGGGCTATTCTGAGGCAGATCTGTCAAGAATTATCTGAACATTATTTCATGTGTTGGCAATTTAAAGTTTGCAAAATAACAAGTGGATCGGCATATTCCAAATTTCCGCAACCGCATAAAATTACAATAATTCGTACTTTTTCCACTGTTGTTGTTTCATATGCTGAAATGCTTTGATGTAAAAAGTCATAAATTATCCTGATAAAATTCATTACACAATAAGGCGCCGGGGAATTCGAATCTAAAACAGTAATGTAATGTATATAGCGATGATAATTCATTCCATATCGAGACGGAATTGCTCCGCGAGAATGTGTACACGTTCTCTATATATAGAGCAGAGAAACTGGGACTACTTGCGTTAAATGGAAGACCGGCTTCACCGACGGATTAACTCCACATTTTCACGTCTCCGTGTGAAATTGATTCTATTGTATTGATAATTCCAAAGAGATTTTGGGGATTTTCAAAATTCGGGTCAAGTAAGATCAGGTCATAGGGTCAGCGTGCAGCGCGCTGGCAAATAGCAGGAAGGTAGAGGGTTGACGGGCTGGTTCCAGGTGGTGGGGGTGGATTTTGTGGGGGTTGGGGGGAGGGGATGGTTGACCGGAATGGTTCCAGGTGTTGGGGGTGGAGGAGGGAGCATGGAATCTCGTAACTGCTGAACAATTGCAATTGTAGGCTGTAGATTGTTAACACATGATGTGCCCACGGCTGCCAAATGGTGGGACAACGTTTGGTGGCAGCAATTGACACGTTTGTTTGTTTGTTGTTTAACGCCGCACTCAGCAATATTCCAGCTACATGACGGCGGTTTGTAAATAATAGAGTCTGGACCAGACAATCCACTTATTCATACTGTGAACAATGATCTCCCCTCCTCCGCCCCCCCCCCCCCCCCCCCCCCCGGTCCACGACAAGCATACATTGCCGAGGAGCTATTCTGACCCGGAATCCCCGCAGTTTGACCAGCGTGGGTTGCTGAGGAGCTATTCTAACCCGGAATCCCCCCAATCTGACCAGCTTGGGTTTCTGAGGACCTATTCTAACCCGGAATCCCCGCAGTACGGCCAGCGTTGGTTTTTGAGGAGCTATTCTAACCCGGAATCCCCGAAATCCCCGCAATCTGACCAGCGTGGGTTTCTGAGGAGCTATTCTAACCCGCAATCCCCGCAGTACGGCCAGCGTGGGTTCCTGAGGAGCTATTCTAACCCGGAATCCCCGCAATCCGACCAGCATGGGCTTCTGAGGAGCAGTTCTAACCCGGAATCCCCACAGTTTGACCAGCGCGGGTTGCTGTGGACCTATTCTAACCCGGAAATCAAGGACTGGCACAAGGATGCATGTGGACACAACGCATGAGCTGTGAATTGATGTGAATTCAGCCTTGTCGTTACATCATATCTAAAAGCAAACGCCATATAAAGACTCTGTATATCCCGATGTATAACTGCTAAAGACATCGGGTGTCCCGTCTGAGGCCAAGACAAATAGGGAAGAACCCGTGTGGCTATATTATGTTTTGTTGTTAAATTTTATTAAAGATCCAGTTGAGAGTTTTGACAGTCTTATGCAAACCTGTGTTTCTGATTGGTCAGTATTGGGCAGTAAAGCATCATGGACTGACCACCGGGCGTCGCCACCAGTTGAACCAGCACCAGTTATAATACAGTTTCACGAGTACAGTTGACTGAATGCTTGGACCATGTGGATATTGGTACTCTTAAAATAATGCTGTACTTCAAGTCTGTGCTCCAAAACATTTAGCAAATCATTTCTGATTTGACATCTTTGAGTTTAAGAAGACATATTTACCTACTTTCACTAACACATACATGTATGACCTCTCAATACCATACCTTCTTTCCCCCCGGTCCACCTCGACCACGTGGCCCCGGCCGACCTCGGGGTCCCTGAAACAGACACGTGTCAGTGGAGTACTTAACTCAGTGTTCCTGCAGCATGTTACCATGGTGACATTAAGCTTATGAACGTGTTAACACCTTTCAGAGCTCCAGATAAGCTGCGTATCTGCGTAAAATACGCATCAGAAATGCAGAAATATGCAGTAAAATAAAATCCTAGCGTATCAAATACGCAACGAACATTACAGTTACGCTACAAAAATAATACTTGTGTGTATCATCAAAATATTGTGAAGTAACCCTGCGTATTCGATTAGCAAATCAGCAACTTATTTTGAAATTTTAAACGGGCATTCCTTCAACCTTGCCAAACTCCACGATGACAGTTACATCATGATCATTTGCCATCACACTTTCTGGTGGAAGTATCGTGGTAACGTCCTATAAAGCTCTCGAAACCCATACGACACCACTTTACAGAGACTAGTTGAATAGTGTCTTTAAATATTTAACTTAAATACCCACATGTGTACAAACTAGTGGGTAACAGAAATTTGAATACCCAAATAGAATTACTGATACCCAATGATTTTAAAATGCATGGGTAAAATACCCACAACACCAAAACCTTATCTGGAGCTCTTGCCTATACATCAGGGATGTACCAAACCTCGTGAAAAACTATAGTTTGGACGTGTATACATTCATTTCTACCCAGTGATTTACGTATAACTATTGATTTATGTGGAACCTTTAAAATACTAGTGCACAGACATGGAATCATTTATATATAAATATACATTTTTGACGTAGGTCATTTGTAGCAAGTGACGTAATAATATGCATTTGATAGTTTCCCTTAAAATAAATCACACACAATGTGCCCATATTCTTATCTCTGTCAATATACAATATCGATATAAGGGGTATAGATTGACGTCATGTGACGCTGACCCCGGAAGTCCCCAGTCAGGCCTACCTCAGGGCCCTGTAGTCCTTGTTCTCCTTGCCCCCCGCGTGCACCTTTCTCACCCTCGATCTACAAGAATGACGTCATAAACAATCAAATGACGTCATCATTCATCAACCAATCCACACCACAAAAAATATCTTTGCAATGAGTAATAATCTGACAGAAAAGTTTATTTTTCAAAAGATATTTTCCTTTTAAAACATATGTAAGATGGTAAGGATTACATATTGAATAATGCCACTGTCATGTTTCAAAACTGGTAAATCTGAATGGCTGATTCTCAGAAAACATCCGTAAAGTCGCATGGGATCTGACCGCAGCCAAGTACTAGTTGATTCATAAACTTCAACTCAAATTTCGTTCTAACTGTAAACTGAAGCACGTGTAATAGTATTATATATCAGTACGACAACGATATTGTGAAACGGGTTATTCCTACTTGTATCCATTATCCTTGTGAAGAAGACAGATCACTCACCGACTTGCCCGCGGGGCCCACTGGTCCCTGACTTCCGGTCTTCCCCGGACTTCCGGCCGAGCCCTACAGGAAACACGGGACAGTGTACGGGACATTGCAAACACACCTAACCTCCTCGGATTAGTAACCCGGGAATGCTGGTATTTGTCAAGGCACTCATTACCCACTTCAGGTGTTCTGGACCGGCAGTGTCAGAAGTACTACCCCAGCTAAGTTGTTGTTATTTGTTGTTTAAAGCCGCACTCAGCAATATTTCAACTATTTGACGACGGTCTGTAAATATTGAGTCTGGAACAGACAATCCAGTGATTGACTCCATGAGCATCGATCTGCGCAAATAGAACACGACGACATGCAACAACCCATTCAGCGAAACTGACAAACCGATCCCGTTAGTCGCCTCTTATGACAAGTCTGGGTTGCTAAAGTCCAGTTTTTATGCCGGATCTTCAGCAGCGTGGTATGACATCGATAGACAGAGTGACAAACCAATGTCCTACACAGAGCAGGCAGAAGTCGAATAAAAAAAGGTAAGGTATTTAGCAATACAGAATAAGTTTGAATTTATGGGAGTCATACAGGTCCAGGTACAACGACTTACCTTCATCCCCTGCGGCCCTTCATCTCCTATTGCTCCCCTCGGACCCTGCAAGACACGGACTCATTGACACACACCATCTTGGTAAACGATGTTGAATGATACAAGGTCCCCTAGGACCCTGCAAGACACGGACTCATTCACACACACCATCCTGATAAACGATGTTGAATGATACAAGGTCCCCTCGGACCCTGCAATACACTGACTCATTGACACACACCATCCTGGTAAACGATGTTGAATGATACAAGGTCCCCTCGGACCCTGCAAGACACGGACTCATTCACACACACCATCCTGGTAAACGATGTTGAATGATACAAGGTCCCCTCGGACCCTGCAAGACACGGACTCATTCACACACACCATCCTGGTAAACGATGTTGAATGATACAAGGTCCCCTCGGACCCTGCAATACACGGACTCATTGACACACATCAACTTGGTAAACGATGTTGAATGATACAAGGTCCCCTCGGACCATGTAATATAGGGACTCATTGAGACACACCAACTTGGTAAACGATGTAGAATCGCACAAGGTGTGTGTGTGTGTGATTGTACTAGTCCGGACTAATGCCAATTTTATAGTACAAGCCCACTGAGATATCATGCTGCAGTTTAACATGACTACCCCACTCAGACACAGAATACTGACTCCAAACCGACCAGTCCTTGTTTTAGCCCCTTAATGCCGAGCGCCAGACAGGGTAACAACAACTACCATCTTTTAACGTCTTTTTATTTGACGCCGGGGATCGAACCCCCGACTGTCTGTTCTCCGGGCGGACGCTCTACCACTAGACCACGGAGGCGGTTACCCCAACAACATATCAAAGCATTGAATATAGCGTTTAATCGTCAGCTCCGGATGTAGATCAGATACTTTCTGCCATTATTACAAATAGTGTTCACCCAGTTAAGAACACGTGTTGTTATATCCCCCTCTGTGTTATACGCTGACTATTAGTGTCTTTTTACAGGTAAATAACATGGATATCAACTGCACGAGAAGTTTTTAATCCCGATCGCGTCATGGCCCTGAAGACAGTGTACAAAATAGACTTACCGTGCGGCCCGTGGTTCCTCGGGGTCCTGTCGGGCCTGTCCTGCCAATCTGTCCCTGTTTGGAGACACATGAGGTTTACCTCTATCACCGCAACAAGCACCTGCCCTCACTTACCGAGGTGCCTGAGATTAGAGCGGGTTTTACATGCACAATTTCAGTCATCTATACTATCGAATTACTGCACTCATCTACGTTAAATTGTTAACATCAAACGTTAAACAGGCAGATCTAGTCTATATGTCAAATAATGTTATTGTCGTTAGGATCAGGCTCAGAAATAAAGTAGAAAAATCACTCAGATGTAAGCTGAAAATCTTAACAGATGTCCTGTGACATTACAAGGGCTGTATTGAGGTGTGTTTGGCAGTGCTGTATACATCCCGTGTGTTTATGTTCAACCATGACTCACTCACGTCTTTGCCTGGCTTGCCGGGGTTTCCTGGCCGTCCGGGATTTCCCTGGCAACATATGACGTCACAATGTTTCCATGGTTACCTTACCAAATCACATACCATATATTTTTGCACGTTAGATATCTGGTGGCCGATTTGCCATGATTTGTCAAGATATTGTCAGCTGGTCTGTTATTGTGTTACGTCTATGTACATGCAGAGTGGCGTTAGGTCAATCAGTTAGTTCACTTCACAAAAAAGAAACTGAAGAATGAGTCTGAGATTTCAAGACAAGAGGACAGAAACAATGAACAGTGGACAGTACCGTTATCATTACAATAACCCGTGTAAACCACCGTATTGCGCTCTTAAGTTCCTTCTCATACACAGGTAGTTAGTAAGAAGACATACGGAGTATTTTATGTTTTATTTTAGTTTTAATTCTAGTGCTATGCACGGCAGCTGTGACAACAACATTTGTGTCCATGTTCATTGTTCATGATTCTGTTACTGAGAAAGTAAGTTCTCCGATCCACTGCATCACCATGGCAACCGGCTACTCACGTCCTGGCCTGACTCCCCTTTCTGCCCCATCTTCCCGTCCTGCCCATCCTTGCCGTCGGCGCCTGCAGGCCCAATAGGACCCGCTGGACCCGGAGGCCCGGGGGGACCCTACAACACACAGGTCAAACGTCAGTCTTTGTGTCATGACAACCTTCCAAGCCATGTTATCCAACTTTACTCTCCTCCTCTTTTCCCAACCCCCGATGTCGAAATCCTATTCCCTGATTTGATGAACCACCCGACCATACAACAACATCGTTATTGCCTCGATCAACTTGTAAGAATTCCATGTGTTTCGGGCTTCTGTCCCACCAGTAACAAACCACCGAAGGGTAAATTATCATTCCAGCCAGATACACTGACATTTTCCTTGACACAAATCAGTTGTTACTCATTCTAACGGCGTTGACATCTTCACTGTTACACAGTACTATAGTAATACGATAGCGGAGGATGCCAGAAATGGGCCTCACACATTTACCCAACTGGGGAGTGAGTGAGTGAGTGAGTATGATTTACGCCGCTTTTAGCAATATTCCAGCAATAGCACGGCGGGGGACACCAGAAATGAGCTCCACACGTTGTACCAATGTCGGGAATCGAACTCGGGTCTTCGGCTTTAGTAGCGAACGCTTTAACCACTAGGCTACCCGACCGCCCCTCCCAAATGGGGAATCGAACCCGGACCTTCAGCGTGATGGCGAACGATACCAATCCTCCCCTCGTTAAACACTAATGCTTATACATTGCAGTACGTACACGTGGTTTAGCATGGCAGGTCCCGTGTACAGTCTTTATACATCGTCTCATGTTGCACGTCCTTGGAGATTACACCACACGAAGGAGGCCGGGAATATATTCGGGGTACATCGGGTAGGGATCGGGAGGGACATTAATCTTCGTCATGCTTATACTTGTGTATTCCATGGTGGGGTAGTTTACGTGGGGTGCGGGTATGATGGTGGGGGTATAACGTGGTTATGATACACTCCTTACCCGGCGGTACGGCTTCTCCCAGTCGCCACTAACTGAATACCTAACACTGCAGAGGGCAACTTTAACACAGTTGCAGATAGTATTGTGAATAACGGTTGCATCAGAAGTACACAGGGAAACACTTTTGTATGACATATTTTAGAAAGGCATGTGGTAGTTATCAAAGGTAAGAAAGACGTTCAAATATTATGTTTTTTTTATTAAATTAACTGATATTTCTTTCACAAAATCATCATTAAAAAATAAGGATTAATTGTTAGTGCACGGCACAGACCATCAAACAAGGAACTGAAACCCAAACAGCAAATGAAATCAACACCAGTCAGCGTTATTCCAGGTCACGTGATCCTGTAAATAAACTGAGTATACTACAGTTACCGACTCAGTTTCAAACTTGTACAAAACCAACCTGTGTCCCATTCAAACCAGGCGGTCCGCGTGGGCAGGGCTCGTCACAGCTAGCCTTCCTCTGCAAGACATACACACATGCAGTCATTTGGGCTTATTTGAAGTTTACGCGCGGAAAGGGGAGACAACAAACTGCAACTGACAAAACACACCACTATACACACGCACAACAGATGTTTCAAATGTCGTTTCAATTATTCAAGTTGTAATTATGGTTTATAGAAAGACTGTGTGAACGTTTTACTTCATATATTGGAGACTTGTATAACTTGGAAGAAGCGCACGGTCAGCCGGGACACGAATATAGGCTAACATAGGCTGATCGCACCTTCCAGCAGGGGCTACAAATGTCCAACTATGCAAGTAACGTTTACACATTTCTGAAGAAGGAGAGAGATTCGTCAGTTCCATGTATAAATCGCCAAATATAACAAAACATTCACAAACAACAGGAACAGGCCATTTGCTAGCCAGAAGTAAACACCAGAGCTGAATATACGCCAGCGGTGACAGCAGCGACGTCAGTGTTCACTTGTGCCTAGCGACATCAACAACAGCGACATGCAAATGCAATGGGAAATATAAGGCCAGCTTTCTGCGCCTCTGTCTGGCGTGGCACTCTACCTGTTTCGGCGGTGGCGGAGGTTTTATCTTCTTTTTGGGGGGCTGAGAAAGAGAAAGTAAAAGTCAAGCACGTGACCAAATCTCTAGAGATTCCACGTGAGGTCCCGTCACCACACGGAATATGACAGAATATACAACATCGACCCTTCACCATGAGATAAAGAAAGCTACATTGATCCATGGAAACAAACAACATGACAGAAAGCTATAAATTCGGAATACTTTAAGTGGGTCTATTTGTATATAACATTTACGAAAGTGGGGAGTCGCTTGCATAATAGCACGTGGTACACCATATTACATTAAGTCAAATGACTGCAGTAAATAAACAAACACATGTTTTATAAGTGTTTGTTTCTTATGAAAATAACTATTACATAACCAACTGTGCATTCATGTACGTTCAGCTTCATTTTAGGCTATCAAAATAGTCCCGGTAATGCAAATCAGACAATGAGAGCAAGAGTACCGCAAAACATGATTAGTCAGCAATCTTTCAGTATTGTTATGATAGTTAGTCTTTAAAGTGCATCTTGACGTTCATTCTTCAAATTGAATAGTATGAATCTGATTCACATTAATGCCTAGTTCGGGCATAATCCATGTGACTGTCACTCTCATATATAGATATGGTCCTATGGGAACCCTCCGTTCAATCCTTACTACACCGAGGAAGCTTGCGTGGAGTATGCTGTGTAAGTTCCGTTGCTTAAGTATGTTATTCTGAATGGAATCAATGCGTCCAAGTATTGTGAACGACACGAGCAGCAGAGATACACATGTTGAAGCAGAATACAGCGTATCGGCAGCTCAGAAGCACCACCTGCGCTGGAAGGAGTATGTCCGTCCCAAGCTGGGTACGACAGGGTTGCCTTTTCTATCCTATCTTATTATTGCGAAAAGGGCATGATGCTCTCAGTGCTAAGTCCCTTTAATTCCGTGTGCTGTTGTTTCAATTAATGTGTTAAACGCTATTCCATTAGCAGGCAGCTGATTGGCGAGTTACAAGGCGCTGCAAGCGACGAGCATAACGTGTTTCAGGTTATATTTTAGCTGAAAGTGAAAATTTTGATTAAACAAAATTAAAAAACCTTCTTAAATATATAAACATCCTGTTAAAGATATTCATCTTAAAATAAGACTTATACTCACAACAAATAATTCTACATGGAATTTCCATAGCAACAAATAAATAATTATTAGGATAAAGAGCAAACAGATTTGTAATGTCGGCATGTCTGGATGTCTACTTTGCCATTTCCTGGCTAATTACTGATACCGATATGCACTGGATATGAAATATCGACACAAACACATAGCATTCAGTTGCCATAATGTAACCACTGGGCTTAACACATTGTTTGGTCAACCGAAAACAGACTGAGACATATTCCTGCAGATCAGACACAATTATAAAATTCAATATACATTTACAGAAAGACACCTTAATGTATTTTTGCAATTTAACCTTTCTGAAACACGGTACTGGTGCAAGGGCTTATCAAGCATTTTTAAAAGGGAGCACCCCCTCCCTCTTCTCCCTCTGGATTCGCCTATATCAGTGTCAGTCATGCATGCTTATGGTATTATATACACTTACAGGGAGTTCATCGCACTGTTCTCTTTCCGGCTTGGAGGGGTCGCAATGCAGGTTGATCCACTGCAGCTCAAACTGCGGGGAAGAGAAACACGGAGTTATTGACACATCCAGTGGCACAGCTACCATGGAGCACAACAAGCACGTCCTTACACCTTGCAATCGTCACAAAAATAAAATATAATAACTTTTAATAAAGTGCTTTTTTGTGTTCTTCTTTCCGTCGTTTGTTACCCGGCTGGGTACGACAGGGTTGCCTCTTCTATCCTATCTTATTATTGCGAAAAGGGCATGATGCTCTCAGTGTGAGGTCCCTTTAATTCCGTGTGCTGTTGTTTCAATTAATGTGTTAACAGCCAGTGGCACAGCTACCATGGAGCAGAACAAGCAAGTCTTTACACCTTGCAATCGTCACAAAAATAAAATAAAATATATGATAACTTTTAATAAAATGCTTTTGTGTCTTCTTCTTTCAGTCGTCTGTTATATTGACATGATTTTATTAATTGATAGGTTGACCCGCCCACCGGTGTCAAAATTGTCGTTAATGAGTTGGTTCGATGTTGTTTGCTTGTTATATTTCCTTTACCCTTTTCGCGAACACCAGAGCATACTTCAAAGCGATCTTAGCGCTAAGATGGTCTTAACTCCCATACATTAACATAGGCTTACACTAGTCTTAGCGCTAAGATCGTTTTGTGCAAGTGGGCCCCGGTGTCAACTGATTTTCAGTGGTCCATTCATTTAATTTTCACAGCTATTTGCTCTTGACGCCATATTGAATCTGTTTCGGTGGATAATCTAGAGTGGTTATTCTCTTGCATTGACAATCTATATTTTATAAGGATATCTGGGTTTGATCATAATAATACTGAAAACGTGTCATGTAAAGAACGTGGTAAGAATATTCGTGATATATCTGTTTTAGATATGTTACACGGTAGGTTGGTTGGTTTGTTGTTTAACGCCGCACTCAGCAATATTCCAGCTATATGACGGCGGTCTGTAAATAATCGAGTCTGGACCAGACAATCCAGTGATTGATATCATGAGCATCAATCCACGCATTTGGGATCGATGACATGCATCAACCAAGTCAGCGAGCCTGACCACCCGATCCCGTTAGTCGCCTTTTACGACAAGCAAAGTCATCTTTTACGGCAAGCATGGGTTGCTGAAGACCTATTCTACCCCAGAATCTTCACGGGTCATATGTTACACGGATCAGCTTCTGTTTGTGTTAAATATTCGTTATGAGTGTTCAAGACAAAAGTACTGCAATGTGATTACTTACATTTTAATTAAAAAATTTAAAATGTAAGAAATTTAAAAATCTTGATTTCCCCCATCTACGCTCCTGACACAGTCATCTCGTCATATACGGATGACTTGATGTTACATCAGTGGAAGGGGATAGGATGTCGAGTTTGGTTTCATGCCCTATCTTCATACAAATGCTGTTCATGCGATGATTATACTTCCTTCAGATCATACCACAATGATGAACATGGTGATTATTCATAGTAGCATTTAATTTGGTTTATTATGTTTGTTTGTTTATTATTTAACGCCAAACTCGGCAATATTCCAGCAATATGACGGCGGTCTGTCAATAATCGAGTCAGGACCAGACAATCTAGTGATTGACATTATAAGCATCGATCCACGCAATTGGTATATTATGGAGAATATTGACACGGTCCTGTGCCTTTATTATACATGCGTGTACAGAAAACTTCATCTCCAGAGAATGATTAATCTCGAATATACGACAAAAAGATTCCACTGGATTCCACTGGGCGTACAATGGCTGTGGACATTATGTGAAAGGATCACTGAAAATCAATAAGTGGAAAGCAAGTCGCTCCTAACAATATTCCAGTCATAAAACAGAGGAGAACACCAACAAAGGGTTTACACAGTGTACAAATACAAGCAATCGAACCCGTGTCTTCGGCGTTACGAGCGAACACGTTCCCCATTGCGCTACCCAGCTTCTGTTTATGCAGCTGTGTGTGCTATCTTGGTATTCAGCTATAGGAAACACAACGATAAGCCTGTTTGCCTCTATCGCATTAGATATACATTGTAGAATTATTCATGCAGTGTCTTTGACACTCACCGGTACCGTCCCGCCATCCGGCTCCCTCGTCCCCAGCACGATCTCCCCATTCACGTCGATCTGTCTGGCGGGTATCAGAGGCTGTGAGGTGATCGGCTTGCAGTCCAGGTAAAATTCCACATATTCCCGACCTACGCTAAAATGGATTTTATGCCAGTCTTTGCTAAATAGCTGAAACAAAGTGGGACAAAGTAAATAGAGGCCAGCATTGTATAGATACAAGTTCTCAAACACAACAAGATTTTTTTATTACATCAAGTAAAAAATACCATATGTTTTGATATACAGAGCCATACAGAGCCAGAGTCACAGGTCGACATGCGTGCTTGGCTACAAATTAATTTTAAACATTACGATCGTAATTATTACACACGTTCCAAAGTAACCGAACCAAAGTATATACGTACCTGTTTTGCTTTGCTATTAAACTTTAATGTTGTCAGTTTCCCTTCAACATTGATATAATAATATTCTATTGTTTTCTGTTTTCCATCCAGTCGTATTCCAAACTGCGGATTTCCTTGAATATCCCTTATTTGAAATAAATTCCATCTTTCTCGCCGAGTCTTGCCACTCATGCGAAACGTACTAACAAACGAAAACTGGTCGGGCAGACCCTGGGGAAACAGATCCCTGCAAGCAACACGAACATGTTGATTGTAGAAGAATATCGATATATCGAAGCTAAATGTAAAAAGAAAACTACAGCCACGGATCTGTAGTTAGTGCTACAGGGAAATGCCTTCATGGATGTCTTGGATGTATAACACGGAAACCTGTGTTCAGCAATATTACAGTTATAACACGGAGACCTGTTGTCAGAAATATTACAGCTATAACACTTAAAACTGTTGTCAGCAATATTACAGCTATAACACGGAGACCTGTTGTCAGCAATATTACAGCTATAACACGGAAACCTGTTGTCAGCAATATTACAGCTATAACACGGAAACCTGTTGTCAGCAATATTACAGCTATAACACGGAGACGTGTTGTCAGTAATATTACAGCTATAACACGGAGACCTGTTGTCAGAAATATTACAGCTATAACACTTAAAACTGTTGTCAGCAATATTACAGCTATAACACGGAGACCTGTTGTTAGCAATATTACAGCTATAACACGGAGACCTGTTGTCAGCAATATTACAGCTATAACACGGATTTCTGTTGTCAGCAATATTACAGCCATAACACGGAGACCTGTTGTCAGAAATATTACAGCTATAACACGGAAACCTGTTGTCAGCAATAATACAGCTTTAACACGGAGGCCTGTTGTCAGCAATCGTACAGCTATAACACGGAGACCTGTTGTCAGCAATCGTACAGCTATAACACGGAGACCTGTTGTCAGCAATATTACAGCTATAACACGGAAACCTGTTGTCAGCAATATTACAGCTATAACATGGAAACCTCTTGTCAGCAATATTACAGCTATAACAGGGAAACCTCTTGTCAGCAATATTACAGCTATAAAAGAGCAACATGTTGTCAGCAATATGTCGCTGAGGCCATAATTCGTTAAAATTACAACATTAGTGATCATTCACAAAAGTGTGGTCTTCAATGCCCTCTGGCAGGCCTGGGGCAATGACACCGGTTACATCGTCATCATAATCGGCACACGACGACATCCACGGTTTGAGACAGGTATGGGATGTAAACACGCCGCCATACCACCAAACACAATGTGAACTGACCCTACTATATACGATGATGTCAGTAATGGTTGCCATCTCGTGTCAGCTTGCATTAGTATGGTGAAGGTAATTTGTTCACTTACGTGGTTCGTTTCCGTAATTTTGCTCTTCTACCGATTTTATATGCTACTTGGAAGTCATTTGACCCCTTGACCCTCTTGACGCCCGGTACCCGTATATCATCATTATCTAATGAAAACTTAGATATAAAATCAAAACCTGAAAGAAAAGAAAACATTGTATGAAGTCACTTCAAACGCAATACATGTATGTACGCTACACATGAAGGAAATCAATAAGAAAACATATATAAGCAACGATCTGTGATGACATCCACTTGTTAGTGGCACAGCAGATGTTGTCACGTGTTCTCTAGTGTTGAGTTGATGTTTATGGTGCAGTGGTGTCATATATGCCCTTTTTTTTATTGCCATCAGCATATGCTATGATTTTCGACCTACACACTTCACACGCTCAAACCCCAGCAAAGATGACCTTGAACTGATCACAAATCTCGCACAGTACACACATCTTACACATCTTGAACATTTTACGAAGAAAATATTAAAAAGAGAAGTCGCCCCCCCTTGTCCAACCAACCCTCCCACCCACAAACTCGAATGGTCAACCCCTACATTATGTATCTCAGCACTGCTATGTTCAGTCCGTCCGATGTTGCATCACATTGTAGATGCTCTTTAACAACATCGCTGAAGTGTCACCGTACGTGCTGTTGGTGCCATATTCCTAGTTCCTGCTCTTCAACTGAGCTATTCTGAGTTGGTACAGATTTCCCTAGATTCCTGCAGGCCCAGTATGGCGGCGTTAGCTCGCTTCTTTCCTTCGCTTCTTTCCCGCTGATTCAGCAGTCATGTCATCACGGTCTTTATTTGTTTTCAAAATCTGACGGGAATCTGGTTATATTTTACTTCCGACCTGCCAGCAGAATGATGCTTTCAATGTCATCCACATCTAGCGCTGTTATCTCAAGGCAATCATATCTTGGCTGGCATCTAATATCTAACGGTCGGTCGTTGGATTCCTCCAGTACACCTAAAGCTGTTTAAAGATGACCGGTGGGGAAGGTCAGGGGTTCGACCCCCGGCGTTATATAAAAAGTCGTTAAAAGTATGGTACTTGTTGTTACCTTGCCTGGCGCTCGGTATTATGGAGATAAAACAGTCAATGTCCTGTGTTTGAGTTTGGATTTCATGCGGCATTGTATCTCGTGGGCTAGCGCTATAAAGTCAGCATCAGTATTATCAAGTACAGGCAATCATGTAAACATGGATGTAAGTCGTTATAAGTGCAATAATTTTGAACGCGACGTTACACCCCTTTTCACCTCTCTTAGATACTCAACTCTTTCACAATAGGACACACATTCATACACGTTGATGAAATGAATTATCCATTTAATAGTTTCCTCTTGGAATTTCTGTGAAGTCAACATAGCAATTCAATGTATACTACTGGTCATTCAAATATAACCAAGTATCTTAAATCCCTTCCCAACGAGTTCGAGATGTCACATTTCCGTCATAACACACCTCCTCCCTTGACTATATCAAAGAAATACCTCCTCCAATTCTAGAACAATATCGTGTTCAACTCTCTCGTGAGGAGCACGTGCAAACACAACTTCCCCTCTACTCCGCGTTCTGTTTGCATATCTCGTTATACACGAGGGAATGCGAGAAAGACCAGCATACATTGTACACGTGACATGCTGGACCGTGACGTCCCTCGCAACACTCCAACACTCGTCTTCCTCTCTATGCCAAATGCTTCACTTTAATCAATATTTGTATAAAGTGACAGGCATTTGTAAACAAACAGCAAGTCCAACGTGATGTAATACACGTGTATGTGTATTCCTGTATATGTATGTGCTATAACTGTAAGTATGGGTCTGTAGATGATGGCGATGGGTGGATCAGTTGTCCAGCCGGTTGCAGTGATCTCCCTTCCACAGTCCTGAACCAAGGATGAGACCCATGAAGATCCGGGGTAGAATAGGTCTTCAGCAACCCATGCTTGTCGTTTATGGCGACTCTGCTTGTCGTAAGAAGCGACTAACGGGACCGGGTGGTCTGCCTCGCTGACTTGGTTGATGCATGTCACCTTATCCCAATTGCATGGGTCGATGCTCATGATGTCAATCACTGGATTGTCTTTTCCAGACTCGATTATTTACAGAACGCCATCATATAGCTGTAATATGGCTGAGTGCGGTGTTAAACAACAAACAAACAAACAAACAAACAAACAAACAGACAAACAAACCCACCAAGGAGGACTTTGCGCGCAGCAGAAGCCACGTGTTTGAGACATGGTGATATGGGAGAGCCGTGTGATATACCGATATGGGAGGGTGGTGTGATATGGCAACTTATGCTACCATTACCTGACCTACAGGTTAATATTGGTTCGCATCCTAGAAGCTCCCAGAACAGCTGGTAGCGGGATCCCGTGGCCATATGGAGAAGTGGATTACCACTATTTGAGAACATGCCAGGCGATGTTAGTCTGTGATATAGGGATATGGTTGCAATTCCGCATGGTGTGGAAGTTCGTTAACAGCCGTTTACACATTTAGGTGTAGCCAGGGCATGTATATGTGTATGTGTGAGGCAGCAAATGGTAAGCTTGGGTCTGGAGAAGCCTGAACAACGCTCAGATAGATTCACAGCGAGCATGGACACCTGTGTGTACAGAGAGCTTCAAGAACGTCATCAGCGCAGAAGTCGCTCAACCTCTGTATCTAGTGTACCCATATGCTACAGCCCGGGGAAGTCTTTTTTCTATCACTTATTGTCCAACTGAATATCACTATCACCATCATGTCTTTATTCTTTTCTCATGAATGTGTATTTTGGAAATTTCACCCTTTTTCAGACGAGTGCTATCTTAACGTAAAAGTTCAATGATATCGTTAGGGCACCAGTGCGTGTCTTGACACTATTGATGTTGTGTATCTCAATAACATTGAGAAAGTCTCCATTTCTATGAATGGAAGATGCTCACTTCATTAGCTGTAGTCGAATTGAAGTGTAAAGGGAAAGCATCAGAACAATACCGCCCACAATGGACTAAGGTAAGTATGTGAAAGAACAATAGTTAATACCGCAGCACTAGCTACACTAGTCTACAAAGGCACATGAACATGAATAACCACGACGGTTCTCTCTCTGCCCTTCCTTGCTACAAGCAGCAGCGGGGACACGGGTGGCCCAGTCGTCTAAGGCAAAGGGATTCGCTGTGCAGAGTTGCGTCCCTTGGGCACACCAGAAGCCTATGATCCCGGTTCGCCCCGATTATGTTTCTAGGTTTGTCAGCACCATACCCGTGCTCGCGGGTTTTACCGAACTTGTAAACGTCTGAGACCTGCATCACTTTCCTCTCACATTAAGCTGACACGCCGCGATGTGACGTGAATACTGCTAAAAGCGGCGTTAAACCCAACTCACTCACTAACTACAAGCAGCAGTAGTGACAGCCAGTCCGGCTACCTAGTTCAAGAACGCCAACGCTTCCTCTGCATTAACATAGGCTTATGTGGATAAAATTCTTTAAGACTTAAATGCTTCAAAAGATTTTAATGTCAATTCACCATTGTCGTGTGGACAATATAATTGCTAGACTGACCACGGTCAACTTTGCAATAACCAGTCATGGTATGGTCAGTGTATGGACATTATTGTAAATAGGCAGTGCGTGAAAATATATTTGCATGTTATTTTGTGTAGCTGGCAAATCTTCATTTTTGTATTTGCCACATGTCAAATGTGGGCTCTAAACAAGTTCACTGGAACAGTGGTCCACGCAGGGGGCGCGAGATGGCTACCAAATGTCTTCTATTGTTTACAACGCCATATTGAAACTATCACCATGTCCTGTCCACGTCGAGCATGGCAGCTGCATGTTTAACATAGCTAAGTATGTGAAACGATTGTTTGTGCAATTTACTGAATGTTTGTACATGTATTGGCATAGACACGTGGCATGGACCGGAAGTGAGACATTCTTGGCTTGACGCATGCGCAACTCACCCGGAAGGTCATCCTCGCCCGGTCTAATCTCAGGACATACTGCTGATGGCTGTAGTAATTCTGAAATGAGAACATGCCATTTGTAATATAAATGTAACAACAGAATAACATTTATCAGTAGTCAACATTTATCAACAATCATTCGGCCGGGAAGGGGAAATACCTCTGATCCGTCCGCATGAATTATAAAGAAACTATTCATATCTTCATGGCTTATAGAAATACAAAATGTCAATCAAAGACATTTTACTGATACAGTCTATCATGCTGGCAATTCTGGAGGGTCGAAACTGCCTTTATCAATCTGCGATCAAGATGTATATTCTTTGATATTTAATATTTTATTGAAAACCTCTGAATGAGAGTCACTCCTTTTTCCACTGAAGTAGTGCCATCTCACATTCGTTTTGTATATGTTTTTAAAAGGGAAAGATCAACAACGCAATCTGCTATCTGGCAGTTTCGTCTTCCCTACATATTTTCAACTGCCCCACAACCCGTGCAGATCCGGGGTAGAATAGGTCTTCAGCAACCCATGCTTGTTGTAAGAGGCGACAAACGGGATCGGGTGGTCAGGCTCGCTGACTTGGTTGATGCATGTAATCGGATCCCAATTGCGTAAATCGATGCCCATGATGTCAATCATTGGATTGTCTTGTCCGGAATCGATTACATACAGACCGCCGTCATATAGCTGGAATATTGCTGAGTGCGGCGTTAAACAACAAACAAATCTAAACTGACCCTGCTGGACACAGCGCAACACGCCTCATGCGAGGCACCAATTGTCAACAATGCTCTTTACTGTGACGTCACAATCAAATTCCTGTAACTAAATAGAGACACGTGTCCTTTCTATTATTGTTTGCTTTTATGGGTTGGAGGGACACCAGGATTGCCTACTACTGAGGACAAGGGGCGTCTGCGGCTTGGGTAACTCTTAGCTTAGGACTCTATATAAAACACGTGCAACAGGTAGAACGACATATAACCTTTAATTCAGACATATTTATGCCCCCATATACATTCATTAGAGTGCAGGCTTCCTATTTCTGATTCATTCAGCTTGAACAAGATGCCAGTCTCACTATTAAGTCATAGAAAAAGCGCAGTGGTCGAGGGCGGGATTGCAGTCTGGTGTGTTTTGGGCTCTGACGTATAAGGTCACTCAGACACCCTATGAACTGCTGATACAGCAAAACACGTTCTCTGGTCGTTATAACAGTCGATTCCAGTACAACATTAGCCATCTGTGGTCATTTTAATTTTTTTCATAGAACGACTGTTTATTCCTCCTTGTGCGATAAAATTATACTGTCGTTGATAATCTGTGACTGTGCAAGAATGAACAGTTATTGACAGTTCTCTATACAAAACGTATTGTTAAATATTAATAGGTAACATTTACCTACGTTGGTAATAATAATGAATAATGTTCACAGCCAACTATACACCTGGAAATTAATTAAGCACCACCAGAATCAACATTTTGAAAATTAGTAAGTTGTATCCGCATACTTGCTATTATGGCCCTTTTTCTACACCATACCATTGCCGATACCAGTGCACATACGGCACGTGAAGCACAATATCCATGAAATGTCTAAAAACACATTTTGGTCGCTAACATTGCAGGTGCACATTTCTCAAAACAGACTGTATGCTCATTACAAAGCATTATCATGACCCGTCGTAGATTGTCTGAAGCGTTAAGATGGCAGATTATAGAGAATAGAAAATTGCAGGAATGTCTTGAAGGGAAATTGGACGCAGACTTGGAAGTCACTATACTGTAATTTCGAGACTAGTGCAGAAATACCGAACAACAAATGAATTTAAGAGCATGACACGCCAAGGTCAGCCTCGCTAGACACACAGGAGAGAAGATGCAGAATTATTAAAGCTCGTTAGACGACAGTACTGTTTTAAAGGCACAGTCGCTACCAGGCAGAGCGATTTCGGAACTACCAGAAATAGCCGGGAAACAGCTGGATACAGTTACAGAAGGCCATTCAAACTCAGGTACAAAAAGATGCTCGTTTGGTATGGTCTAATCAACGTGCTAAACTGGAAAACCGGAAGAGAGTCCATTTTTCTGATGACAAATTACAAGTACAAAGTACAAATCATTCAGGAAAATATGGGTGGTGCTTGATTAATGTTCTGGTGTATGTATTGACAGAAGGCCACACTTGTAGTACTTTATATTGACATCCCCTAAAGTCTGCCCAGCACTGCTGAACGATGACATCTAAAGACTGCCCAGCACTGCTGAAAGATGACACCTAAAGTCTGCCCAGCACTGCTGTAGGATGACACCTAAAGTCTGCCCAGCATTGTTGAAAGATGACACCTAAAGTCTGCCCAGCACTGCTGTAGGATGACACCTAAAGTCTGCCCCGCATTGTTGAAAGATGACACCTAAAGTCTGCCCAGCACTGCTGTAGGATGACACCTAAAGTCTGCCCAGCATTGTTGAAAGATGACACCTAAAGTCTGCCCAGCACTGCTGTAGGATGACACCTAAAGTCTGCCCAGCATTGCTGAACGATGACACCTAAAGTCTGCCCAGCACTGCTGTAGGATGACACCTCAAGTCTGCCCAGCACTGATGAAAGTTGACACCTAAAGTCTGCCCAGCACTGCTGAACGATGACACCTAAAGTCTGCCCAGCACTGCTGTAGGATGACACCTCAAGTCTGCCCAGCACTGATGAAAGTTGACACAGTTCAGAACCTGCATCAGGTTGCTTCAACAATCGTGATACGTTTCCATCCACTAGCTGGGGACTGACCACAGTACCCTCACCTCACCACAAAGCGATGGAGGGGCCAACGAGCCGCAGACTTCTGTTTGGTATAGGCTGCATCGCCTATCACCCGCCTGTCTGTCCACATAGAGATGCTATCTACACAACTACTACCACAATATGGTTTTATTACAGGGTGTATACCCCCTGGTCGTGTCACTTTCGGCGTCTTTCCTTAAACCGACAAAGTGACACTTGCGGTCCAGTCGAGGCACGTGACCAGGCCATTGTAAGTGGGGGAGCTTCCCCCCTCCCGCCTCTCTCTACAGTGGAGTAACACCAGCATAGATACATACGGGCTGGCGGGACGGATATGTAACGGAAACGTTTAAACTAATAAATGTGATGTTCGTTTCGTCAAATATAGATTATAACACGTATTCATGTGGTTGTTTGTCGTAATATTCACGCAAGAAAAGTGAACATTCTTGAAATTCCTTCAAATAAAGGTAAAGTGTTACACGTGTTCCTGTGCAAGTTCCACCGTGTCGTTATAAATTAATCAATAACCGCATGCGTCATTGAGGCCCTTGTTATACTGTTCAGTGTTTGATAGGGAGACTGGCATTCTCTTTTCAGTCTGTAGGGTTTCATAGTTGGGAAGATCACGAAAAGATCATAGTCTTTAAGTAATCCCATAGGCCCCTGTTACAAACTGTCATGAGACTAATTGGGATCGAGAAACCAAGACGTAAGTTTTCATGTAAGTTTTCACACAGGTTGACGAGCAGACCCATGCCCAAATCTATCCGTAAAAATGCATGTTAACACGGAGGTTCACGTATTCACACACCTGTCCGTCAAAATGCATGTTAACAAGGGGATTAACGTATACCCACACCTGTCCGTCAAAATGCATGTTAACAAGGGGATTCACGTATACCCACACCCGTCCGTCAAAATGCATGTTAACAAGGGGATTCACGTATACCCACACCTGTCCGTCAAAATGCATGTTAACAAGGGGATTCACGTATACCCACACCTGTCCGTCAAAATGCATGTTAACAAGGGGATTCACGTATACCCACACCTGTCCGTCAAAATGCATGTTAACAAGGGGATTCACGTATACCCACACCTGTCCGTCAAAATGCATGTTAACAAGGGGATTCACGTATACCCACACCTGTCCGTCAAAATGCATGTTAACAAGGGGATTCACGTATACCCACACCTGTCCGTCAAAATGCATGTTAACAAGGGGATTCACGTATACCCACACCTGTCCGTCAAAATGCATGTTAACAAGGGGATTCACGTATACCCACACCTGTCCGTCAAAATGCATGTTAACAAGGGGATTCACGTATACCCACACCTGTCCGTCAAAATGCATGTTAACAAGGGGATTCACGTATACCCACACCTGTCCGTCAAAATGCATGTTAACAAGGGGATTCACATATACCCACACCTGTCCGTCAAAATGCATGTTAACAAGGGGATTCACGTATTCACTTATACCCACACCTGTCCGTCATTTTCCACGTAAACAAGGGGATTCAGGTAAACCAACCCTATTTGATACACTGCATGTGAACAAGGGGGTTGAGGTATACCGACAGATGCCCGTCCCACTGAAGGTTGACAAGGGTTTTTAGATATACCTACAGATGCCCGTCACACTGAAGGTTAACAAGAGGTTTCAGATATACCTACAGATGCCCGTCACACTGAAGGTTAACAAGGGGTTTCAGATATACCTACAGATGCCCGTCCCACTGAAGGTTAACAAGGGGTCTCGGGCATAAAGTTGATTCTAGGCACTACAGTCTCCGTGCAAAGAAAGGCAACAATGTACGGTATGCATTATTCTTGTGTCACGCATTACCATGTCCAGTAATAGAGCAGCGTTTAAAGCTATCATCGGCTCTTATCTCCCCTCACCGCGAGAGGTTTTCTCTCTACCAGACACATCCAATTCTTTTGTCAATATTCAAATTTTTCAGATCCGCGAAGAAAGAAGAGGAAGGAGTGTGTGTGGTGGTTGGGATATAGGTGGTGAGGTCGGGGAATGGACTGAGGGGGTGGGGGACGATGCACGTCATGAGATGTTTGCTTGATTCCCCCTGGGTTGCTGCGAGAGGCTGTATCAACAACCTTTTTGGTTTTTTAACGGAACTTTTATTGGTATTAAGATTTCCTGCTATTTCTACTCAAACCTACAAAAAATAAGGTTTGTTGAAAAATATACAGCTGAGGTTGAGAATCGGGTTTCTCGTAAAATTAGATTGTTTATAAGATGTGTTGATATAGCTAGCTTCGTTTTCGTGATTTATATTTGTGTAACTGACGTGTATTTATCCAACAAGACTAAAATGAAAAGCACGTGTGGTTGGTGGATGTTACGGCAGTGTACATGGAAGGTAATTAGGAAAGGAACAAAGGCATGGTCACATGACTGAAACTCTCCTACAACCTCACACCCGTTGTTGACATTTAACTGTTGTTCGTGCTCTGATATGGCTATAACATATACCCCTGCGTTTACACGCGCAGTTTTTAAAAGAAAACAGTGTCACTGAAACAGGTTCTATGTGCTTATTTGGGTTCTTCTGCAATGTTTGTGATAAAATAAAACTAAATATTATTGTGATATTATAACCGAATTTACGGGAGGACTTTGTAAAAACAAACATTACAATGTGGGAAATTGTCTGAAAAGTGCTAAGATTGTACATCCATTGCGAAGTCGATGTGTCGGTAAACATACATGGTCATACGGTAACTGCACCCAATGACCCCCGCGTCTGGTATTGGACGGTACCACAGAAACGTATGGAATCCGGTCCAGTGCAAGTCTGACAGCTGTATGATCTTTTAACTCACGGCTTTTCAAAGCGTGGATGAAAGTGTCGACACACAGACAATTGTTTTGATAGGTAAAGCGCGCAATGTTTTCCCCTGAGATAGGAAGGGAGGGGGAGGGGTAGAGGGATGGAGTGAGGGGAAGGGGTAGAGGGATGGAGTTAGGGGAAGGGGTAGAGGGATGGAGGGAGGGGAAGGGGTAGAGGGATAGAGTGAGGGGAAGGGTTAAAATGGTGTGAGGGGAAGGGGTAGAGGGATGGAGGGAGGGGAAGGTAGAAGGATGGAGTGAGGGGAAGGGGTAGAGGGATGGAGTGAGGAGAAGGTAGAGGGATGGAGTGAGGGGAAGGTAGAAGGATGGAGTGAGGGGAAGGGGTAGAGGGATGGAGTGAGGAGAAGGTAGAGGGATGGAGTGAGGGGAAGGTAGAAGGATGGAGTGAGGGGAAGGTAGAAGGATGGAGTGAGGAGAAGGTAGAGGGATGGAGTGAGGGGAAGGGGTAGAGGGATGGAGTGAGGGGAAGGGGTAGAGGGATAGAGTGAGGAGAAGGTAGAGGGATGGAGTTAGGGGAAGGGTTAGAGGGATGGAGGGAGGGGAAGGGGTAGAGAGGCAGATTGAGGGGAAGGGTTAGAGATGGTGTGAGGGGAAGGGGTAGAGGGATGGAGTGAGGGGAAGGTAGAGGGATGGAATGAGGGGAAGGTAGAAGGATGGAGTGAGGGGAAGGTAGAGGGATGGAGTGAGGGGAAGGGGTAGAGGGATGGAGTGAGGGGAAGGTAGAAGGATGGAGTAAGGGGAAGGTAGAGGGATGGAGTGAGGGGAAGGGGTAGAGGGATAGAGCGAGGGGAGGTAGAGGGATGGAGTGAGGGGAAGGTAGAGGGATGGAGTGAGGGGAAGGTAGAGGGATGGAATGAGGGGAAGGTAGAGGGATGGAGCGAGGGGAAGGGGTAGAGGGATAGAGCGAGGGGAGGTAGAGGGATGGAATGAGGGGAAGGTAGAGGGATGGAGCGAGGGGAAGGTAGAGGGATGGAGTGAGGGGAAGGGGTAGAGGGATGGAGTGAGGGGAAGGTAGAGGGATGGAGTGAGGGGAAGGTAGAAGGATGGAGTGAGGGGAAGGTAGAAGGATGGAGTGAGGGGAAGGGGTAGAGGGATGGAGTGAGGGGAAGGTAGAAGGATGGAGTAAGGGGAAGGTAGAGGGATGGAGTGAGGGGAAGGGGTAGAGGGATAGAGCGAGGGGAGGTAGAGGGATGGAGTGAGGGGAAGGTAGAGGGATGGAGTGAGGGGAAGGGGTAGAGGGATGGAGCGAGGGGAAGGTAGAGGGATGGAGTGAGGGGAAGGGGTAGAGGGATGGAGCGAGGGGAAGGTAGAGGGATGGAGTGAGGGGAAGGTAGAGTGATGGAGTGAGGGGAAGGTGTAGAGGGGTGGAGTGAGGGGAAGGGGTAGAGATGGTGTAAGAGGAAGGTAGCGGGATTGAGTAAGGGGAAGGTGGCGGGATGGTGGGATGGGAAGGGGTAGAGGGATGGAACTAGGGCAGGGAGTCGCGGGATGGACGTCTCTGGTAACAGTATCATCATGATGAGTTTGCTTTTGAGACAAACTGATTAAGCTTTGATACTGGTGATACAGATCCTCTCCCAGGTGGTTCCAGGGTAGTCCCATCTACCAACATGATTCAGTGCTGGAGCAAGAACTACACATAATAACTGATTATACTTTGCCATAGGGCTGAATTCGTCCATTGTGTAGTTACTGGGAGGCGCCAATTGTGCTACAAGGAGATTGTGCGTGGATTATCGCCAATTGAATCAATTTTCACTTGAGGAGAGATGTCTGTCCAATTCCAACAAGACAAAATATGTTTGATTCTTTGGCTAGAGGCAAAGTCTCCAGCACTTTGGAAATGTTGTCGGGGTCTTTGAAAGTGATAATGAGCCCAGGCGATAATGAGAAGGCGGCATTTACAACACGAGTTTGATTATTCCATTTCAATGTAATGCCTTTTGGATTAACAGGAGCACTTAGTACATTACAGAGACTCAGAGAATCAGTGTTAGCTGGACTACAATGAGAGACGTGCGTGGTTAAAACTGGATGCTGTGGCCATGTTCAGTGGTAGTGTAGATGAACACACTTCTCGCCTCGGAACAGTTTTGAGCCGATTTCGTGAGTCATGTGAAAATCAGAAAAAAATCATGCCTTATTTAAAATACAGTGTATGTCGTTTAGAGCAGGTTATATCCAGAGAGGGCGAGGTGTGTGTGTAATTGGGCTGGAATGGGTAACTCGGGTACTCGGATCGAGTGGTTCCTTAGTAGGACCCAAATACCCACAGGACTACCCGGACCTGTGGTTAGTCACGTGATATATTGTTAAATGGCAAAAATTGTTCGCATTTCTTTCTGATTTTATCAATTTGAATGGAGATTCAAAGTTTATGCAAGACCTGATAGTTTTAGACGAGTATCTGCAGACATATTGGTAGGGCTACCGTCAAACTATTCTCAGTCGGACATTTGTACCTATCTCTTGAGACCTACAGCAGGTAGTCCTAGTGTGTAAGTGTGTGTGTGAGGTGTGTGTGTGTGTGTGGGGGGGGGGGGGGGGGGGGGGTGATGGGTGTGTATGATGGGTGTGTCGGATAAGGGGTATGAGTGGGAGGTAGACAGATAGACAGGGGTCCACCCAAAAGTAAAGCTGTGAGAGGCTGCTTGATACCTACTATTGTCAATGAAATGAGACAATCCTTTTTCATCTGCTTTATAATACAGATGGTTTGTCAAAAAGTTTGTTAATTTTGCTACACAATTTCACAAGGTAACCGATTGGGGAGTTATTGTACATGTAGGATTATCTGCAGCCATGCTTTCAAACCACTGAAAGAGAAACTAGTGTGTGCATTAATTTATGCATAGCCACACGTTGAGTATATACTGATACAGATGTCTTAGGTATTAACATAGGAGGGAACTACCCCAGATTCATGATACTATTTCAGCAGATCACTTTCAAAATCTCAAAAGAACTACTGTGTCACCCGAAGAGAATGTTTGGCGGTTGCCGATTCCATCCAATACTTTGGACAAGTCTCAGAAAGTACATTTAAATGAGGACTAATTATGAAGCTTTGCAATTACTTTACAATTTCAAGGAATTCATTATCTCATTCGTTCACTCGTTTTTCAGAGTATCAGTTTAAAATTGAGTACAGACCAGGACATAGACATTCAAAGCTAATGGATTATCATGAACTCCATGCAAGCAATGTGGACATGGTGACATTGAATCATCTGCTGTAGAAGTTGGCTCTAGTAGACTTGGTGACACCGAACCAGCTTCTATAGAAGTGGACTCTAGTGGACTTGGTGACACTGAATCATCTGCTATAGAAGTGGACTCTAGAGGACTTGGTGACACCGAACCAGCTTCTATAGAAGTGGACTCTAGTGGACTTGGTGACACTGAATCATCTACTGTAGAAGTGGACTGTAGTGGACTTGGTGACACCGAACCAGCTTCTATAGAAGTGGACTCTAGTGGACTTGGTGACACTGAATCATCTACTGTAGAAGTGGACTGTAGTGGACTTGGTGACACCGAACCAGCTTCTATAGAAGTGGACTCTAGTGGACTTGGTGACACCGAATCAGCTTCTATAGAAGTGGACTCTAGTGGACTTGGTGACACCGAATCCTCTGCTATAGAATTGGACTCTAGTGGACTTGGTGACACCGAACAAGCTTCTATAGAAGTGGACTGTAGTGGACTTGGTGACACCGAATCAGCTGCTGTAGAAATGGACGCTAGTGTAGTTGCAGGAGTCCCATCAAAATCAACAAATATACATTTTGATAAAGACGCAATTATGTTAGTAAGAAAAGTAAAACTGAATCACAAAAAATCTTCGTAAGGCCGAGGAAGAAGAAGATAAGTGAGTGAGTGAGTGCGTAAGTATGGTTTTACGCCGCTTTTAGCAATATTCCAGAAACATCACGGTAGGGCTTCAGAAATGGCTTCACACATTGTACCCATGTCGGCGTGACGAGCGAACCACTAGGCTACCCCTGGCCCATGGTGGAACATATACCTATGTACAAAGCAAGGTGACAGGGTGACACTGGGGTGTAAACGCTGGAAAAGTTCAAACCCCTACATGTCTGGCCATTCACAAGCAATGATGTCCTGGTGCAATCTGGAAAACGGAAAATTCAAAAGAAGAAGAATCGTGCTCCACAAATTCTCGTGCTTCTCGATTAGATTGAGTCACAAGTGTGTTCCAACTCTCGTTAATGTCCACATCAAGGGTATCAGGGTGTCCACAGTTCACAAGAAACAGTGGAGAATATCACAGAACTATTGCTAATCTGAGCATGGAGTACATTGTGAAAAGTTTTCAAAACATTAATTTTTCGCTGAATGCAGACATTAGCACACAGGCCTCTTTATGCTAAATTACTATAATCTCAAATATGAGACTGACAAAAACGCTTGAAAGAGGAACAGATTACACCATGAGCCTGTGTGGAGTACACGGTATGAGTGTCATGGTGTTTTAGCATTACCGACAACACATGTTCTATCCTGAAGAAACAGCCGCACCGTTGCACGTATCGGTATTGGAAGCGCTCTTTGATGTCGTCACCGCATCCTTCAGCTCCGACAGTATCATAAGCAAAGGTTGTATATTGCATCTTTTCGTGATTGATTGGTGAGTTGATACACCAATAATGTCATGTTTATTATCAACCACGAGTAACAGGTTACATCTGTGTTGCTCAGTCAACGGCCGCAATTCTCCGACAATGAGCCACATCATCCAATGTTTGCCCAGAATTTGTAAAGCTTACAATACTTCTAAGACGATGCAGGTATGTACAGTCGCTATCTTCTTTCCCTGTTACCATATTGTCAAGCCTAAAAGTCCACCCAGGAGACTCCAGTAGCTGTAGCTGTTCATTTAACGTGTAGTCAAGGTTACCCACACAACCAGCCATCAGTAACCACTGTCCTCAGTTACCAGCTATTAGCAAACTGATACGATGCAATATTTCAGTAGCCATTACCTTTAGTTTAAAGTCAAAGTGACCTCAACATTCAGTTGCCATCGACAGCCATGGCCTCCATCTCTACATCTGTAAGTAGCCATCTTCATTCATTCTCATAAATACGTGATTACCTCACGGGATCTCCCAGGAACCCTTAAAATTTGATCTCAGTACACACACATATAATGTGCAACTACCTGTCGTCATCTTTTGACCAGATGACCTCTAAGATGTTTCATGAGCAGCTCTCAGTCTTCATCATACATCCACAAAATGTAAATTCAAACACTGAAGAAATACAAGTGTCCCTGGAGCGAGCAGGGGCGGAGATGCCATGGCGTATGCGTTGAGGAAACGGAATAACTTCAGCTGGCACCCCCTTCGTGCATTATCTCTGAGATAGCAGCTGGCCTGTTCAGGGATCCACCCTCAACCGTCACGTCACCCACTGTTGGTAAGACCGGTAATCGCTTCCCACCGCAGGGGCCGGCTTCAAACATCCACAACCAACGTTCCCACCCCCGAGTGTGGTTATGGCAGGGACGTCACTCAGGATCAAATGTACCTGGGACTTATAGAATCCAAAAGCAAACCTGTTCCATTGCAGATATGTGTTCAATGTAACTATATTTCAGGAGTGCATGTACATGTCAGTCGCAGTAGGATTAATATTAATACTTGTATGAATGGATATCAGCTCATCGTCGGCATCACGTGTATGTTGATGCCAACTTAAATCAGTAAAGCAAGTAACAAACTGCCATAGGTCATCTGGACGACGGAACAATACGTCTCCTCACATCTCTACACCCTACCCACAACTCCAGTCTATATCTACTCATACCTCTACACCTGCCCACAACCCCAGTCTATACCTACTCATGTCTCTACACCTGCCCACAACCCCAGTCTATACCTATTCATGTCTCTACACCTGCCCACAACTCCAGTATATATCTACTCATGTCTCTACACCTGCCCACAACTCCAGTCTATATCTACTCATGTCTCTACACCTGCCCACAACTCCAGTATATATCTAATTATGTCTCTACACCTGCCCACAACTCCAGTCTATATCTACTCATGTCTCTACACCTGCCCACAACCCTAGTCTATATCTAATCATGTCGCTACACCTGCCCACAACTCCAGTATATATCTAATCATGTCTCTACACCTGCCCACAACTCCAGTCTATATCTACTCATGTCTCTACACCTGCCCACAACTCCAGTCTATATCTACTCATGTCTCTACACCTGCCCACAACTCCAGTCTATATCTACTCATGTCTCTACACCTGCCCACAACTCCAGTATATATCTAATCATGTCTCTACACCTGCCCAAAACTCCAGTATATATCTAATCATGTCTCTACACCTGCCCACAACTCCAGTCTATATCTACTCATGTCTCTACACCTGCCCACAACCCCAGTCTATATCTACTCATGTCTCTACACCTGCCCACAACTCCAGTCTATATCTACTCATGTCTCTACACCTGCCCATAACTCCAGTATATATCTACTCATGTCTCTACACCTGCCCACAACTCCAGTCTATATCTACTCACGTCTCTACACCTGCCCACAACTCCAGTCTATATCTACTAATGTCTCTACACCTGCCCACAACTCCAGTATATATCTACTCATGTCTCTACACCTGCCCACAACTCCAGTCTATATCTACTAATGTCTCTACACCTGCCCACAACTCCAGTCTATATCTACTCATGTCTCTACATCTGCCCACAACTCCAGTATATATCTACTCATATCTCTACACCTGCCCACAACCCCAATATATATCTACTCATACCTCTACACCTGCCCACAACCCCAGTATATATCTACTCATACCTCTACACCTGCCCACAACTCCACTCTATATCTACTCGTACCTCTACACCTGCCCACAACTCCAGTCTATATCTACTCGTACCTCTACACCTGCCCACAACTCCAGTATATATCTACTCATGTCTCTACACCTGCCCACAACTCCAGTCTATATCTACTAATGTCTCTACACCTGCCCACAACTCCAGTCTATATCTACTCATGTCTCTACATCTGCCCACAACTCCAGTATATATCTACTCATATCTCTACACCTGCCCACAACCCCAATATATATCTACTCATACCTCTACACCTGCCCACAACCCCAGTATATATCTACTCATGTCTCTACATCTGCCCACAACTCCAGTATATATCTACTCATATCTCTACACCTGCCCACAACCCCAATATATATCTACTCATACCTCTACACCTGCCAACAACTCCAGTCTATATCTACTCATGTCTCTACACCTGCCCACAACTCCAGTCTATATCTACTCATGTCTCTACACCTGCCCACAATCCCAGTCTATATCTACTCATACCTCTACACCTGCCCACAACCCCACTCTATATACTCACACCTCTACACCCTGACAACGTACAACCTCTTGTGTTATAAATGTGTACACTAATGCCAAATCAGGAGAAGTTGTATAACTCAAGCAGAATGTAGGAAATTGTAAATGATGTGTCATGTGTGATGTGTGTTGTGTAATGTGTGATGTGTGGTGTGTGATGTGTGATGTGTGATGTGTGTGAATTGTGTTGTGTGTTGTGTGATGTGTAATGTGTGGTGTGTGAAGGGCGTTGTGTGTTGTGTGATGTATAATGTGTGTTGTGTAGTGTTTGGTGTGTGATGCGTGATGTGTGTGAATTGTGTTGTGTGTTGTGTGAAGTGCGTTGTGTGTTGTGTGAGGTGCGTTGTGTGTTGTGTGATGTGTGATGTGTGTTGTGTAAATCACGGAGTGACATTTTACGCTGATGCAACGTTTTTCAATACCCTTCACTTAAACAAGAAATAGCTTTGCCCTGATAAGCCACACATCTTTTTAATAAAACATTATCTGAATTTCAATCCCTCAACATAGCGGTGGCATCTTGGTCCATCACACGGATCTTGCTTCTCCCCTGACAGATGTAGAGATGAGATAGGCTTATCTCCGATCACGTGACTGTACGAGGTGGACCCCGTACTAAGGCTTGGTCACCCTAGATAAAGGTATCCTCACAACACATCGTATTTGTGTTATGTGGTTGTGGGTCTTCTGTCGGCCAGGAATGTGCAGTTTGTTTACAGAAGTGCAGCTGCATGTGGTGCATATTCCCTAGCCGCCCAGCACAAGCCGACCAAGCTGAGGATTCCCCGGGTGTCAAATGTAGATGACCTGAGCCAGGAGGAAGAATTTCACAGACTTCGTAAATGATGCTACCTGATTTACATGGAGGTTACATTCATAGATTTAAACAGGTATCTCAATATCACACATTACCAAGCCCATTGATGTATATGTTCTGCGTATCTCGAGAAAAAAAGGCATAAACAAATCTTTAGATGTATACCCTCCGCGTATCTCGACATCAACACGTCCAAGTGCGTGGTGGTATGCTTCAAAACCTCAGCTCCAACGAAGCCTATCTCGTTATCAGTAAAGATTTATCCTGATTCCATAGTAATGCCAAAATACAGAAATTTACAATGCAAAGCGCCAAAGGCCTATCAAAGAACGTGCACTGTACGAGTGTTCAAGCTCGGGTCTGGGAACGTATTGTACTCTACTGTGATAAGCCTTTAAACGTGTATCGACAACAGATCCAACCTTATGTCGAGTCTCTGAACAAGTACACGCTGAGTATATGTTGGAGGTTCTACTACACTAAATCAGAACCAGTTGTGACAGTGCGGTTTTTCGTAGCCTTCAGTGCAGATCGAGAGATATCTGCAGGCTGTGATTGGATGATAATGTGTAGGGTTTTTATGTCTTTTAAATGTACATCCATACAGATATTAAAACTGACCATGTTTAGTCTTTTTCAACATGATGACATGCTGAATGTGACCACAGGTATTTTCAAGTAGGTGACATTTGGTGCGGAACTTGGGTTGTTGTGTTATGCTTCCTGTACTCGGAAAAGGAGCTGGCTAAGGTAGTCATATCTTTTGTTTATGTTGCTGTGCTAAGGCCAAGCCCTCCACACACGTACAGGTCATAGCTGTTGAATGTTTAATTACCATTTTTTTTAAATATGACGTTACGATAGAAGTCATGGGAAAACATTTGGTTGTGTGTAACCTGGATGGGTCTTGATGTCCACAAACACCGCAACACGAAGTCACGTGACACGTACGTCACACGCTATCCTTTGGAGGCGGCAGATGTAACTTACACGGACATGACGTGTCTTCACGTGTGTTTTCAGGCAAGATTAAAAAATGCAACACACGTACAATGACACAAAATATGAACCTCGTGAGCTGTGCACTGGGGCAACTGTACTTCTGTCACAAGACTGTAATTCACTGGTTTGTCTGGTCCGATTATTTACATGCTGCTGGATAGAGCTTAAATATTGCGGCGGCGTGAGAAAACATGCACTCATTCCCCGGTAATATCGTCACCACGTTCCTAGACCACGTTCACCACGTCCACCACGTCCACCACGTCACCAGCTCGTAATTAGAGTAATTTGTAGTGGCATTCCTTTTTCAGCAAATTTCTGGACGTCAATGAAAGTTGTCGTTCGTGGAGAGTGATCTGATGTCGACATCTACCAGATACACACACGCATGCTGTGCCGGTAATACCTGCATGGTGGGCTGCTATAGGCCCATATCCGTCTGCTGGATACACACTCACGTGTGCATCCAGATCTCCTCCAAACAATGTGTGATACTTGACCGTCTTCCTCCCTCTAGATAAACTCACCTGGCTTACCTGGAAGGCGGGGCACAGGTAAATATAGAAACCTGTGGGTGATGTCACGGGAAGAAGGCTTTTATGTTTAATTGACTCATCCTTTTTAGACGGTGTCCAATGCTTGTAGTTACACCTTAACACATGCAAAGCCCACATTGCGACTGCCACAAGCCTACTTGTCGTTCAAGCGTTAGTTCACCCACATTCCGGTTATCACGACTGTTTCTACTTTCCCGAAAGGTAATAACATGTTGAGAGATAGATATATTTTGATAAATAGAAGAAATTCTTGCTTCCTGATCCTGATATCGCAGGTTCGCTTCAGCTTTATACAGACTCACGTACTGGAATGTGGTTCCGGTGTGTTGCGGGCGGTAGGCGGGTGTTAGGCGGTTGCACTTCGGGTGTTAGGCGGTTGTACTACGGATGTTAGGCGGTTGTTAGGCGATCGTACAGCGGACGTTAGGCGGTCGTACTGCGGGCGCTAGGCGGGTACGTTGGGGGCGTTAGGCGGGTTTCAGGTGGTTGTACTGTGGGTATTACGCGGGTGTGCTGTGGGCTTTACGCGGGTGTGCTGCGGGCGTTAGGCAGGTGCGTGGTGGGTGTTCAGCAGGTGTTTGGATATGTATTAGTACTGATGCGTGAGTGTGTGTGTGTGCGTGCGTGCGTGCGTGCGTGCGTGCGTGAGTGAGTGAGTGAGTGCGTGCGTGCGTGAGTGAGTGAGTGAGTGCATGCGTGCGTGCGTGCGTGCGTGCGTGCGTGCGTGCGTGTGTGTGGTGAGTATTTAGCGGGTGTATGCGGTGCTTGTCGATGCATATATAACTGTTCCGTTGTAAGAGTAGCTATTACACGGAGGAGGCTGTCATGTTATCCCCATTCAGCGGAAGTGACTTCAAACACTGTGAACGTCAACGTGCTTTTTCAGTCTGACCTTTCGTGAGAGGACATGGATTGTGAATGAAATATTTGGGTGTGGCTCCATTGCCTGAGTCACAACGGAATATTCGGAATAGTTCAGGAACTATGATAAATTATATCTCCGCCTGTCGTATTCATAGTTTGAAACATATACATGTGTGTTGTGGGTGGGGAGGATGAAACATGCCCTTAATGAGGTGCCTGTTTCACGTCGTCCACCCACACAAACACCTCGGCTTCAGCCGGCCACTGATAGCCAGTCCTGTTGTAACGTAAGCATATGCCAGATAACGGCCATTACATGGAGTTCTACTACTTGTATGTCTTAAACGTTCGCCAACAACCGGAAGATACTCGCACCTTCTCATTCGAGCCATTGTGCACCAGGTGTCTGGTTATGAGCTGATCTACCGCGAGCACCAGGTGTCCTTGAAATAGTGAAGCTTGTCGTTGTCCACAAGTAGCATGAGGTTAATAAGGGAGAACATCATTAGTATTTGAAACTATTTCTGTAAATTGCAGTTTATCCAGAAAGGTGGGGACATTTAGAATATATAGCAGAATATAACTGGAAAATGTACGGCCGCTGACATCTGGTGAGTTGCAAAGGAGTGAATAGCCTGGTTTTCTCCCAGAGGAGACGGTTCAGTCTGCAGGCTTCCTGTAGTGCTAACAAGACTAATTCCGTATCATACTGTCAATCTAACAAGAACAAACTGTGCACAACACAGCTCTGTTATTTTACAAACAATTCTCATTTTTTCTCTCGATAACATTTGCATCGTTGTAATCCTGTACTGATGTTGCGATTTCGACAGACCTATGCGGAACATCTCGTCGACACCCCTCCCTCCCCCTCTCTTTCCTACTGCATCTAATAAAACATTAAAAGCTGGAAGTCACTCAAATCTCACGGAGGAGATCTACGGGGAACATTCCTCCTCATCGGCTTCAGTACCCACGGAAAAACGCCACATGTTAGGCTTGCCAACTACGGGGAACGTACCCCACCTCCGCGATTGCAACATCTCGCTAAAACCTTCCCCTTTCTGATTGACCAGTTTTGTTTTGATAACATGCATACATTAATGCTTACTTTTCACAACTTGGACCAGAGTCTTACATTTGCCGGATTCCATATGTTTCTGCTCCAATGCCGTAAAATTACGTCAGCGTCTGGTCGAACGACATACCGGAAACCGTTCGAATCCAAGGGCGCAAATGCCCTTTGCATATGATCCATATGCGGACCCCATGGGCCTGTGCTGTGCGTGCAGCAGCTCCAGGGTGCACTGTGTCGCTCCACCTGTACCTTAGGTCTATTACTTACATCAAACGGCGAACACAGGTTATCTTAATGTTTTGATGGCGTTGTTTATTAGACTAAGGTGCAAACGGGCAGAGGCAAAGGTAAGCGGAGATAACTAAAGTATTCTGGGTGGGTCTGGCGGGGGATGCAGACCAGATTGGCTGTCTCTGACCCCTGGTAGGGAGTCAAACTGGGGTATGGTGTATTATACACACCAGTCGTATGCTTCAATAATCAAGCCTTGCATCTGCAAACACGTCCTTTCGCGTAGGTGACGACCTTCAACGTGTTCTCACCCCTCCCTGTAGGCTGCTAATGCCTGACACATCTAACAGAACAGACAGAACAGGAACCTTGGCCATTCCTCCCAGAAAAAAGATTGCATAAGCCTGTTGAAGGGAGATAACTACTGATAACTTGACAGGTTTGTTATTTTTTCTCATTATGAACGTTTATTTTGCAATTTTCAAATCAGATTCCCATACCTAACATATCAAGGTGGAGCTTTTATAAATTGCCGGGCAAAAGAAAGTAATTGGGTGTGACCAAAAAGTTACAAACGCTATCAAAAAGTTACCAAGCAACCGCCGAAACACGGCAAAACACAACTATGATACCCGTATTAAATACGTCACCATCGAAAACTATTTCTTGTTGTTTCATATTAATCCAGCGTCAAACATGGGTATATACTTTCTTTTGCCTAGCAATTTACAACATGCCACCGTTGACTATCAAAGGTCTTTGGCAGCTTTGGGTGAGTGACAAGGGTGAATGACTTTGGTTTAACGCGGCAATAAGGACAACCCCAGCACTGACACAACATTAAATAAGCCAGTTTGGGCCAGACGAACCAGTGATTGATATCATGACCCACGCCCAGCGTCCAAGGGGTACCATGACAACGTCACCGAGCCTGACCACATCTTTGTTCGATTCAGGTGACAAGCACGTTCATGCCCGGAAATGAATGATGAATAAGTAACCGATTGCAGTGTCTGTGTTTACTCTTCAAGCATGTCACCGGTGTTACTGTCAATGTAACGGTAGTTATAGTAACTGAATGTTGAGTAGGAGTGAAATTAAGTGTAACCTAGTCTATGCTCCACTCCCAGAAAGGTTTCCTTTGATAACGAACCATCACCGAGATAGTGGGCGAGACGGAGGACACTGAGGACAAGCCTTTGGATGTGATAGTCAACCCAGATGTTATCGTGTTGCCAACATACACGACCTTTACCTGGCTGCGAGGACGCCAGAACCATGTGTATGTGGATACTGTTAGATTCAGGGATAAACTCCAACTTCTGATGTATCTCACATGGTACAGACTGGGACAGCAGGGTCATCTGTCTTGGGGCTGTTGTGCGACCAACACAAAGCACATGACACTGACGAGTCGTGCCATGTCTGAAGTAAATACACACTGGTCTTATGGCCTATACAAGGCACCATACCGCCAGTAGCAACACACTGGTCTTATTGCCTATACAAGGTACCATACCGCCAGTAACTACACACTGGTCACATGGCCTATACAAGGCACCATACCACCAGTAACAACACACTGGTCTCATGGCCTATATAAGGTACCATACCGCCAGTAACAACACACTGGTCTTATGGCCTATACAAGGTACCATACCGCCAGTAACAACACACTGGTCTTATGGCCTATACAAGGTACCATACCGCCAGTAACAACACACTGGTCTCATGGCCTATACAAGGCACCATACCGCCAGTAACAACACACTGGTCCCATGGCCTATACAAGGTACCATACCGCCTGTAACAACACACTGGTCTTATGGCCTATACAAGGTACCATACCGCCAGTAACAACACACTGGTCTTATGGCCTAAGCAAGGCACCATACCGCCAGTAACAACACACTGGTCTTATGGCCTATACAAGGTACCATACCACCAGTAACAACACACAGGTCTTATGGCCTATACAAGGTTCCATACCACCAGTAACAACACACTGGTCTTATGGCCTATACAAGGTTCAATACCGCAAGTAACAACACACTGGTCTCATGGCCTATACAAGGTTCCATACCACCAGTAACAACACACTGGTCTTATGGCCTATATAAGGTTCTATACCGCCAGTAACAACGCACTGGTCTTATGGCCTATACAAGGTACCATACCGCCAGTAACAACACACTGGTCTCATGGCCTATACAAGGTACCATACCGCCTGTAACAACACACTAGTCTCATGGCCTATACAAGGTACCATACCACCAGTAACAACACACTGGTCTCATGGCCTATACAAGGTACCATACCACCAGTAACTACACACTGGTCTCATGGCCTATACAAGGTACCTGCATCACTTAGGGCTTTTCTCCAACATTAAGCTGACATGCCGTGATATAACTGGAATACTGTTAAAAGCGGTGTTAAACTTACTCACTCATGACATACAAGGTCCCCATACCGCCAATAACAACGCACTAATCTCATGAAATACTAGTATACAATGTACCACACCATACACGTTAGTCTCACGATAGGGACACGAGTTGGGACGTGTCTCAACCCAAGACAATCACATCATCAATATGACCAGTACAATAATCAGTCAAATCATGTCAGATTCAAACAGTGTCACAGTTACAATGCAGGAGATGGATCAAGGATACATAACAAATACCACTCACAGTTGCAAAGGAAACCAGCAAAAACCAGTTGTGAGTGGAAACGATGAAGACAGGGACTCAGAAACTACAAGCGGTGATGGCGGACGTGATTCCAGACCGAAGGATGCAAATATTGACATGGAGAAACCAACCATAACGGTGGCATTCGACAGAAAATAAAAAATTGGTTGCTGCGAAAGAAAATTAAACAAAAAATTATTAACGAAGTATGCGTGGCTTATGTATGTTCTAAGACAAATGCTATGGCTTCTAAATATTATAATGTGAATTTTGATCTAAAAGGAATTTGATTAAAATTTCATTTATAATAATAATTTCAAATATTTGGGTTACCTACAATATTGGCTTGACTTCTTGGTTTTTAAAAGTGGCAAAAAGTATTTGTAGCCATATGGCTACTTGGTAAAAAAATATACTTGAGGATGGGAGCCCTTGACCATCCAGTCCCATTAAACCATCATGTTTTTCTTAGTCCATTATGCAACATTTAAGTCAATGTGCCAAATATTCTGCGTAATATTTCAGTCAGTTTGAGAAATTTTACATTTTGACTGTAACATATGTATAGTATATTGATGTTTTTTAATAATATGGACTTGGGTAAAATACAGTTTGTGTGTATTGTTTTTGAGAATTACACCGTGGCATTACGGTAATCTGTATTTGTCGGTACTAAGCGCTGTGTGGGGATGCCTGTCCACTCAAGTTTCAATACCGAGCTTCCATTCGCAAAGTGGGGAGGGTTCGGGAATCTGTCACGTCATGAAATGTTAAAACACGATTGAAATACAACCCTGCTTAAACTGCCGATGTACTCCGATGGCCTAAAGGTCATACGGTATAATGCCATTAGAAGCACATGGAACGTTGGCGATCGGTTGTATAACGGTGTCACCATGACCTTTATATAACACAGTTTACAGTTTCTAGTTGTGGCCACTTCTCACCAATTCCAATATTCCTGTAAGTCTGTTTAACCACTGTTGACGCTGGCGTTATGAAGCCTGCATGGTGCCGTGCTGGTACAATTAGTTGGCTGTTACCTCTAACGTTAGTCGCGTCTTGGAGAGCGACACCATCTGCGTCTGCATTAGGATTGAAGAGATGTGTAGGTTAGGTCCCTGGTAGATGTGTAGGTTAGGTCCCTGGTAGATGTGTAGGTCCCTGGGAAATGTGTAGGTTAGGTCCCTGGTTGATGTGTGGGTCATTGGTAGATGTGTAGGTCCCTGGTAGATTTGTAGGTCATTGGTAGATGTGTAGGTCCCTGGGAGATGTGTAGGGTAGGTCCCTGGTTGATGCGTAGGTCATGGGTAGATGTGTAGGTCCCTGGTAGATTTGTAGGTCATTGGTAGATGTGTAGGTCCCTGGGAGATGTGTAGGTTAGGTCCATGGTTGATGTTTAGGTCATTGGTAGATGTGTAGGTCCCTGGGAGATGTGTAGGTTAGGTCCCTGATAGATGTGTAGGTTAGGTCCATGGTTGATGTTTAGGTCATTGGTTGATGTGTAGGTCCCTGGTATATGTGTAGGTTAGGTCCCTGATAGATGTGTAGGTTATTGGTAGATGTGTAGGTCCCTGGGAGATGTGTAGGTCATTGGTAGATGTGTAGGTTTCTGGAAGATGTGTAGGTTAGGTCCCTGGTTGATGTGTAGGTCATTGGTAGGTGTGTAGGTCCCTGGGAGATGTGTAGGTCATTGGTAGATGTGTAGGTTTCTGGAAGATGTGTAGGTTAGGTCCCTGGTAGATTTGTAGGTCATTGGTAGATGTGTAGGTCCCTGGTAGATGTGTAGGTTAGGTCCCTGGTTGATGTTTAGGTCATTGGTAGATGTGTAGGTCCCTGGAAGGTGTTTAGGTAAGGTCCCTGGTTAATGTGTAGGTCCCTGGGAAATGTGTAGGCTAGGCCCCTGGTAGATGTGTAGGCTAGGTCCCTGGTAAATGTGTAGGCTAGGTCCCTGGTAAATGTGTAGGTAGCTGGTAGATGTGTTGGCGAGGTGCCTGTGTATTAGAGACTGAAGGGCAACTCCCAAACTGGTGTATCACGTGTCGCTCTGTAAACTGACATGTGGAGCCTGCACAGTTTCAGTGTCATACCTGGCCTAGGGGTGACACACTGTACCGGCTTTTGTGGTCTAAGTATGACAGTGTACCGGGTGGTGTTGCCTAAGTATGACGGTGTACCAGGCATTGTGGCCTAAGTATGACAGTGTACCAGGTATTGTGGTCTAAGTATGACAGTGTACTGGGTATTGTGGTCTAAGTATGACACTGTACCAGGTATTGTGGTTTAAGTATGACAGTGTACCAGGTATTGTGGTCTACGTATGACAGTGTACCAGGTATTGTGGCCTAAGTATGACAGTGTTCTGGGCATTGTGGTCTGAGTATGACAGTGTACCATGTACTGCGGTTTACACCTGGATATGTTTAATATATACCTGGGTTATTTTGACATCAAAACAACAATGTAAAGAACCATTAAAAACCGAGACTGCTTTTGCACATCTCATGTCTTGTATTAAGAATCCTCGATCACTTTGCAAAAGAGATTGTAGTGCACCTCGGAGTTGCTTAAACCAAGGCGTTAATAATACAGATGCTTTTTCAGCCTCAATTTAAGCTTTAATTAACCTCATCAGTGCTATCAATAGTCGTGTTACGTCAGATAACCTCCACCCAAGAACATAGCGGTACGCCACTTTTCGCTGGCAAATGGAGAGACATTTGCTCGACATACGAGGCCGCCATTAGGAGGGAGTTCGGGGAGCTCGGGGTTGGGGTTGGGGTTGGGGTTGGGGTTGGGGGTGGGGGTTGGGGCGGGGTGCTATTTCCACGTCATAGTATAGGTAATCAAAAGAAACTGAAAGCAGTTCAGTATTCTTTCATTGAATCCAAAGTCAGCTTTCTTGTTTAACTATCCAAACAAAGAGTTTTTTTTAAGGCGCATATACTTAGGCACGGCATGAATGACAGCTAGTAAGACTATTACTGAGACATTGCAGTCAGGGCAGTGGTGTTTCTGTGACGAAACCTTAACACAAAGCATCTAATGCTTCAATATGCCCACGTCAGGGGAACACACGTGGTACCATGGGCGACGTCTTCAGCCGTGTACAAGCAATATGTACAGTTTAAACAACCTACTGTTTTTTATCTGATTTCCAATCCTTCTGTAAATTCAAGAAACAATATATTACAGCCACTTTTTCAAAAGTATTACATGGTATAGTTTATGGGTTTCAAGTCAGATAACGGAGGCTATTGACATAGTTTATTTTTTGCCCCCAAACCCGTATTTTTATAAAGGCTGGTGTGAAACCAAGTGATTTACTTTTAACACCCTTGGTGTTTATGAAGAATAAATACCCGCCTTTGATCGTGTTTTATATCACGGATTAGAAAATATACACAAACGTGTCAGCGTTCATGTGCATATGCACACACAGTGCAGTTGTTCATCAGAGAGTTTTGCTGATTCAACTAAACCTCATATCTGTGAGCGGGCTGGCTCTGACACCAATGTGGATCCCATTCCTTTGGGAATGTACTGGTACATGGCTATGTGAATATGTCATTTCTTACATGAAATAGAACGTTTATATAATAACAAATTGAAGCATGCGTGTGGTCCCCCACTTGTACACACAGTCCCCACTCTGCCCTCAGTAACCCAGAGTCTGTGTGTCTGTGATAGTATGATAGAAATGTACCCAGCCACTGATACCTCCAAAATCCTTCACATCAGCCAAGGCCACATGACATTAAATAGGTTTTCATCAGAATTACAGCTTTTTCGTTTGTTGCTTTTTCATTTAAATCGTATGATGTTGAAAAATCAATTTCATCCAAAACATAGGTCTTGCTACGATTAAACTTGAAAAATTCAGTAATATCTAAGTAGCTATGCACTGGTAACGTATTACTAGGACAAGAAACAAAAAAACATATATGACACCTGGAGAACTAATAAAAGAACCCAATTCGTATTATCGCCAGTTCTTCATTTTAAACAAAATAATACAAATAGTTAATATAATTTGTTTTGCCTTAAACAGAATTGTGGCAACGTGGATGAAGTGATGAGGAGCAGTGATGAGGACGGCGAGAAGACAACGGTGATATTGAGTGAGTGAGTGAGTTGGGTCATACGACACTTCTCGGATATCATTCCCAATATTGAGCTTCACAGAAAATTCGTATGATAGACTGTGGAAATTACACTGGGAAATTAGAATCTGTGTCGACAACACGCTTACACTTTTAAACAATGACGCCTTACACCAGGGCTAAGGCATGTCGCTACACACTGCACACCTTCACTTAAGGAGGTGCAGACTTCACACTGACAGTCTTCATGGATGTGTTGGAAATTCGTACTACTGAAAAGAAGTCAAGGAACACCTGATTCTTTGGCAGGACAACTGTAGTAATATGAAAGAATCGGGTGTTCCTGAACTTCTTTTGAGTAGTATATGACGGCTAAACCGTCCATATTGTTCTCAACACACAACTGGTGCATGAACAAGTCAATGAGTTCCCGCGCCCCGTTCTACTGAACTGAACTGCCCTGAACTGGATTACACAGTCTGTGTCAAAAGAGGTACAATCATCTTCCCGAGGCAAGGGAGTTAACTAACTATAACTAATCCTGTTCCCAGCCTCGACGAGGCTGGAATTTCGAGGCTCGATCGAATCGTCACCAATATCTATTACGAGTTATGTCGTTTCTATGTCCCTCCTGCTGACTAATCAGATTCCATCACTCATATCACTGCATTTGCTGGACTTAAATAGTCAGTTAGAACCATTGCCTCGCAAGGATGAGGTAATACAGTGCTTTCCTAACATACAATTCATTTTCGAAATGTAGCTCTGATTTTATTGCAAAATTTAAACAATTTTATTGGGGTTTCGAATTATGAGCTATGAAAGAGATAACTCACTTTGTATAATTTTGGTTTAACATAAAATTATTTATGGACAAAACATTTCCTTTTTCAAATGCTTGACGAACACAAAGGTAGTGAAATTCAAATCCGACGTCATCGAGATTGCATAGGCTAAATTTCTGATTAATTATGGGGATATTTGTCAATCTTTGTCAATATAGTGATTTGACGTCCTGAATTTTAATAAGAATCTCCAGTTGGATTCTTGTAAATAACAAAGTACTGCTCACATTATAAATCTCGAGATTTCACAATATTATATTTTACCCCTGTTGAAGAATGTTCTATGTTAGCTGTCCATGTTTGCTTATAGATATATTTCAATTTAGAAATGACAAACATTCTTAACAGATAAATAGTTTGAAAATTCTGTGACGTCCGTATTACTCAATCCTACTTGGTCAAAATGCCTTTAATGCAAGTTATCAATTTGTGATAACATTTTCCCCAAATACTGTCATTATAAATAAACTTGTACACTTAAACAGATAATTTGGAGGCTTTTCGAGTTAAGAGATTACACCAAAAACATATAATTCTGCTTTTAACTAGGTTGGCAAGTGAGTATCTACCAAGATCTCAATACATCATAAAATGAGAAGTACTTTTCCAAAATGAACATAACTATTTAAGAACTCACAAATGTATATTTTCAACACGCGATAAGTTTTCAAGACCCCATACTTCGCAACCATAAAAAAGAACGGAGTAATTAAAGTATCACACAGTTTTAAAATACAGTCAACAGACAGATATAGTTTTTAAATTGGCTTACAACGAAAACCGTAACTTTGGTTTCTTTTCATATAGAATATGTTTAGTCTTTGTCTGCGAAGTGACCAACGTACTACAGCTGTCATCAGTGAATGGTTGATGGTGATGCTGCTTCGTGAAGCTGGTGCAGGTTCGCCTCCCATCCAAAGCTGCGTACACACATTGGGAACTGGAACCCTACCAGGGATGAAAAGGATGCATGTTGATAGGTGTGTAAGGAAGATGTCGTACTTACGGCTAGATACACTGCTTAAGATAAAGAACACTCCTGTAGGGAATGTAGTCATCAGTGGCCACATGTCTCCTGGAACAAGACAAAACATAGTTGTACAAGCACGTTCACTATACACGGGACACATGGCGACATGCAGTGTGAGATAAGCATGATGAGATACGATGTATGGTGGGGAAAGTGAATATCTAATTTACATATAGAAGGATACCATGGCGCATCGGATTAGGAGTGAGTGAGTATGGTTTAACGCCGCTTTTTGCAATATTCCAGCAATATCACGGTGGGGGACACCAGAAATGGGCTTCAAACATTGTACCGATGTCGGGAATCGAACCCGGGTCCTCGGCGTGACGAGTGAACGCTTTAACCACTAGGCTACCCGACCGCCCCCATCGGATTAGGAGAGTAATGAAACCACGACATCGACACCATGACACCGACACCACGACACACATACACGTGAGATATGTCCAACGGCAATAGTACCACTGATAGTCTCAATATGTTCCTATTGGTAGCATGGTGGGTATCGATGTGTACCACTGGTGGGGACGGTGGGTAGCCTGATGATTCCCGATCTGGTCCTAATTATGTGGGTGGTCGTATGTAACGCGAAAAACACTGATGTGATTCCCTTGTGTTTTCAAACGTGAGGAGACGACTATTGGAAAAGCGGTCGTTATATGGCCGGAATACTGATAGGACGTCTTAAACTAGGTAGCCCTCGTGGCTGGAGTGCAGCACCCGACTGTCAGTTTCCGGTCCGGGTACCGCTGACACCCTGGGCTGCCCTACCCTTTATAACACCCAGTGTCATGATATGTTTTACATGTAAAAATTAGTGTCACAACAAACACGTCTCAGAAAAAGATACGCTTTGTACAACTTGTGGCAGTAAAGACCTTTATTATCTCGACATTTGCTCTGGCTTATGTGTGGCAGGCGGTAATGCCAAGTATCTTACACTGATTTAAGAGTGATCTTGGCAGCGTTACCCCCAAACACGATCCATGAATTATGACAAATTTACCCCAACTAGCTCTCTAGTCAGCTTCATTTTACTGTCAAGATGAGACAGGTGATTATGTCATCCCTTCAGATTCAGATCACGAACAGCGGTTTCACCATCAGCAGTCGGATCTACAGGGCGACATAACCTAGAGTTAACAATGCGGGTGTTCAGATAACAGTAAACGATAAAGTCAGTGTCTGTCTGACAGTTCAGACCGCACATCATGGCACTATTGGCTTACAGCCTCCAAGGCCGCTGTGTTTTCATCAGTTGGTTGGAACCAGGTCCAACCTCTGGAATTATGCAACTGACAAACCACAAAAGTTACCTGCAACCTGCTGAATTAGAAGCAGATGGTGTTACAATAGACACAAACACTGGCTGTTACACCTCGAACCCACTCACTGCCTTAAGACAAGATTTCCTCACAATCTCATTGTAAGAACATGCCATGAACACGTTCAGTACGGTTCACATTGAACCCATGACATCATGACTAAATGACGCTACAACAGGCTCGAAGCTAAGACTTGGATTGGCTACAACTCGAACCAGATACTTTAGGTCTAAATGACGCTACAACAGGCTCGAACGCAAAACCTGGATTGGCTACACCTCGAACCAGATACTTTAGGTATAAATGACTCTACAACAGGCTCAAAGCCAAAACTTGCGTTGTGATACCTCGAACCAGATACTTTAGGTCTAAATGACGCTACAACAGGCTCGAAGCCAAGACTTGGATTGGCTACACCTCGAACCAGATACATTACGACTAAATGACGCTACAACAGGCTCGAACCCAAAACCTGGATTGGCTACACCTTGAACCAGATACGTTATGTCTAAATGACGCTACAACACGCTCTAAGCCAAAACCTGGATTGGCTACACCTTGAACCAGATACTTTAGGTCTAAATGACGCTACAACAGGCTCTAAGCCAAAACTTGGATTGCCTACACCTCGAACCTGCTACAGTTCCAATGACCATGCAGCCGTAAAGCCCACCCATGCGTTATTGCCACACGCCCAGGCTCTCTGTTTCCACATGTAATGTCCTATCTGAACACACGCCGTCATCCTGGTATGGTACAGAGCGTGACTTCCCCGAACCAGCCATCAGTTGTGATCGGCCAACTTCTACCTGACCAGCTGGAGACCTACAGCCCGACACAGCGAGTATTTTGTTCCGCCAGCCAAGTTTATTTTCTTGTTATTGTCATCACCAGTTCCCATGTAAATGTTTGCCTGGTATAGTTCCCTCATCTTAGATGTATCCATCAGCAGGAGGTAATCGGCTGGCCCACTATCAACCACACCGACAGATGGGACTACCAGGGGTAAGACAATCATCCTTGTACATTACACCAATATTATCAAACAATACACACTGAAGATGGATCTGTCATGCTTACATTCAGCTGGATGCTAATGATCCTGGATGAACAAATATATGTTTCAAGTAAAGTATGTTGCAGATAATAAACAAATCTTAGCAATCCCTGTGTATTTTTCAAGCAACCTCCAAACATCTCCAAGTAATAAAAGTATTTCTGTTATTCCAAGTGTCTGTATTTGTATGTCTTCCCCAACCCGGAAGTGTTGAACGTTGCCGGTGTTTATTGCGGTGATGTAACTGGCAGAAGCTGAATGCATCTCCCACCTACACTGTAGACACTTGTCTCCCGAGGAGGCACCTAGCCCTATATATAGTGAATATATGCGCCACCTCGCCTTGCCAACCCTAATCCGTGGGTGTGTTATCAAAGATGTTGTTGGTGAGAGATAATAATGTTATGACTGGGTCTCAGAGAACTGTGCTGCTGCAGGATTCCGTGCTGTGAATCACACCCTCAACTGCTTACTCAGACAGATCCCATCGCTGCAACTGGTGCACATGTGCAGCTGTCTTCCACCACCTTGATACTGACCCCTTGTCCAAGATGGAGACGAATCATCTGGCTACTAGAATTCAGTAGCAACGTCAGTAGGCGGTCAGTCACTAGTAGGTTAATTGTCAGTGACCAGTCAGTAATGAATCAGTGGACAGGCAGTAGTTTGTAAGAGCCAGTAAACAGCCAGTCGGAAGTTTGTAGCCTATTACTAGCCTATCGCAAGCAAAGGTTTCTGGGTACCTATATGTTCTATAAGAGGCTACTCTGTGGCCTGTCAGTAGCTATTCGGTAGCCAGTCAGTAAATGGCAGTACCAAGTAGGTAGCCAGTTATTTATTTGTCAGTCGTTGTTGGTAGTTTCTTAGTAGTCAGTAGCGCACAGCAGCAAGTTAGTTGGTATGTCATACTATCTGCTGTTTGCCTTAACACGGGTGTGTCATACTATCTGTTGTTTGTCTTAACACGGAGGGGCGGTCGGGTAGCCTAGTGGTTAAAGCGTTCGCTCGTCACGCCGAAGACCCGGGTTCGAATCCCGACATGAGTACAATGTGTGAAGCCCATTTCTGGTGGCCCCCACCGTGATATTGCTGGAATATTGCTAAAAGCGGCGTAAAACCAAACTCACTCACTCAACACGTGTATGTCATACCATTTGTTGTTTGCGTTAACACGAGTATGTCCTATTATCTGCTGTTTGCCTTATCACGGGCGTGTCCTACTATCTGCTGTTTGCCTTATCACGGGTAATTATATAAGTCCTACTATCTGCTGTTTGCCTTATCACGGGTGTGTTACACTATATGTCGTTTGCCTTAACACGGGTATGTCATACTAACTGCTGTTTGCCTTAACACGGGTATGTCATACTATCTGCTGTTTGCCTTAACACGAGTATGTCATACACTCTGTTGTTTGCCTTAACCTGGGTGTGTCATACTATCTGCTGTTTGCCTTATCACGGGTATGTCATACTATCTGCTGTTTGCCTTAACACGAGTATGTCCTACTATCTGCTGTTTGCCTTAACATGGGTGTGTCATACTATCTGCTGTTTGCCTTAACACGGGTATGTCATACTATCTGCTGTTTGCCTTAACACGGGTATGTCATACTATCTGCTGTTTGCCTTAACACGGGTATGTCATACTATCTGCTGTTTGCCTTAACACGGGTGTGTCATACTGTGTGCTGTTTGCCTTAACACGAGTGTGTCATACTATGTGTTGTTTGCCTTAACACGGGTATGTCATACACTCAGTTGTTTGCCTTAACACGGGTGTGTCATACTGTGTGCTGTTTGCCTTAACACGGGTATGTCATACACTCAGTTGTTTGCCTTAACACGGGTGTGTCATACTATGTGTTGTTTGCCTTAACACGGGTATGTAATTCTATCTGTTGTTTGCCTTAACACGGGTATGTCATTCTATCTGTTGTTTGCCTTAACACGGGTATGTCATACTACTTGTTTGGTTTAACACGTGCATGTCATACTACGCTTGCCTCTTGGTAAATTATACAGTCTCCAGTTGGCTTTCATGTTGTAGTTGGCAGTAACATTGGTTGGTTGGCGCTATGAGATATATTGTATGGTAAATGTATATATTGTGGCAAAATACATTACATTGGAGATGTGGAAATGGTAAGTCGACGGGTATATGCATTGCAGCGACATTATCATATGCCGGTGAATAAAACCGCTTAGATTGATACATCAATCGATGAATTACATGCATTGTGAGGTGAGGTGAGGTGAAATTGGGTTTAACGTCGCGTCAAAGATTATTGCACTTATATAGCGACGTGCATGTACGTGTGTGTGTTTGTGTGGCTGCTTGTACAAGTCAGGACTGATGCCGATTTATAGTGCTAGCTCACTGAGATACCATGCCGCAGTTTAACATGAATACCCAACTCAGTATACTGACTCAGAGCTGACCAGTCATTGTTTTAGCCCCTTAATGCCGAGCGCCAGACAGGGTAACAACAAGTACCATCTTTTAACGTCGTTTGGTATGACGTGGCCGGGGATCGAACCCCGAACCTTCCGCTCTCCGGGCGGAGGCCCTACCACTAGACCACGGAGGCGGTCAACATGCATTGTGAAGTAGTCAGCAACATTCTTCTGTTCAAATACAGACTCTGGAAACACGAGGGCAAGGATGCGTTGTTCTGAATTGCGATTATTTTAATCTCTGATTCTGAATGAGAGAGCGTTGGCTGTAATTGCCTCACTATCTTTCTCTTTATACAAATCTATTTTTGCAGGGCCTAAGGAGAGTTCCCGACTTAACAGGTGCAAAGGTGATAAGAGAAAGACAGTCAATGATTCGGCACCCAGCAGCGTATCCTAAAGAGAAATACATGTAGATGCATTTGTAAGTATAGAATACTCCCACTTTCCACATAACCAGGGTATAATGCACTATAACACACGAGAGTGACTGGAAGGTTCTGAGCCTGACAATGAAAGCTTGATGGACACACTACACATGTTTACAGGCATCATCTGAACTAAATACACAACCAGGCAGCATATGTCTGCAGGCATCAAGGTGACTAGATTTATCCATTGAGGACAAACATTTGGTGGCTACAGCGCTGTCATCAAGGATCTCCAACTTTAAAGGCTACAACTCCAGTAGACATCCATGCGGACATGGTGTCACCCAGAGGGGTTGAAGCGTCTTGTTTTGCCACTGTTAAGAGGTGTGTTGGTTTAAAAGGGGAAGACAGAGCCAGGAAGATGATCCAAGCTCAGTGAGACATTCAACTGCTACTACTTAAGGAAATGTTGATAAATACATGATCTGATTAATGAAGATCGGCGAGTCACCACACGCCACAAAGCCAAAACAGTGGTATCTGTCATGAGAGAGTTAAGAACATTCTGAGCTCGGAATGACAGCGTCTGGGATCCAAGGCTTCGTATTTCTGATCAGAAACGCGCCAGGTTCGTAACCTCTCGTGAGTATTCACGTCGTTTTGAAGCAGACCCAACAGATTTCAAGGAGCGATTTGTAACCATGAATGAGTCTTGGTTTCAACACCATCAGCCAGAGAGTAAACAACATTCAAAGCAGTGGAAACATCTAACGTCTCCTCCTCCAAAGATGTCAAAGTCTGCTCCATTAGCTGGCAAGGTAATGACTTCGGTTTTCTGGGATTCCAAAAGAATCCTTCTAATGAACCGAAAGGTCAAATCACCAAGGGCCTGTTATGCTCAACTATTAAGGTAACTACCTAGCGTGACTCGCCGGTGCCCGGTATAAACTCTCACCCGTACAAATTCTCCCCCCGGAGATTTTATAACGGAACAGATTCTCCCCCGGAGAATCTGTTCTGAAATAAAATCTCCCCCGGGCGGATATATTTCGCGCCCCCCTCAGTATAAAGTCTCCCCCCTGATTATTCGGTTTGTTGCAATGTCTTTAAGTACGTGACTCGCCGGCTTAGGGTGATGTGACCTGGCGTGACTCGCCGGCTTGGGGCGAGGTGACCTGGCGTGACTCGCCGGCTTGGGGCGAGGTGACCTGGCGTGACTCGCCGGCTTGGGGCGAGGTGACCTGACGTGACTCGCCGGCTTGGGGCGATATGACCTGACGTGACTCGCCGGCTTGGGGCGATATGACCTGACGTGACTCGGCGGCTTGGGGCGAGGTGACCTTACACATGGCCAAGGTATAATACATTATTATATAAACCCACCTTTCACATTACCTGGGTTTAATAAATGTGATATACACATGGCCTAGATATAATACAGGATTATATACACCCACCCTACACAATTCCTGGGTTTACTAAAGTATTAGATACAACCGCCTTACACATTGCCTGGGTATAATAGATTATTATATAAACCCACCTTACACAGTTCCTGGGTATAATACAATATTATATAAGCCCACCTTACACATTGCCTGGGTTTAATAAAGTATGAGATACACCCGCCTTACACATTGCCTGGGTATAATACATTATTAGATACACCCGCCTTACACATTGCCTGGGTATAATACATTATTAGATACACCCGCCTTACACATAGCCTGGGTATAATACATTATTAGATACACCCACCTTACACATTGCCTGGGTATAATACATTATTAGATACACCCGCCTTACACATTGCCTGGGTTTAATACATTATTAGATACACCCGCCTTACACATAGCCTGGGTATAATACATTATTAGATACACCCGCCTTACACATAGCCTGGGTATAATACATTATTAGATACACCCGCCTTACACATTGCCTGGGTATAATACATTATTAGATACATCCGCCTTACACATTGCCTGGGTATAATACATTATTAGATACACCCACCTTACACATAGCCTGGGTATAATACATTATTAGATACACCCACCTTACACATTGCCTGGGTATAATACATTATTAGATACACCCGCCTTACACATTGCCTGGGTTTAATACATTATTAGATACAACCGCCTTACACATAGCCTGGGTATAATACATTATTAGATACACCCGCCTTACACATTGCCTGGGTATAATACATTATTAGATACACCCGCCTTACACATTGCCTGGGTATAATACATTATTAGATACACCCGCCTTACACATAGCCTGGGTATAATACATTATTAGATACACCCGCCTTACACATAGCCTGGGTATAATACATTATTAGATACACCCGCCTTACACATTGCCTGGTTATAATACATTATTAGATACACCCGCCTTACACATAGCCTGGGTATAATACATTATTAGATACACCCGCCTTACACATTGCCTGGGTATAATACATTATTAGATACACCCACCTTACACATTGCCTGGGTATAATACATTATTAGATACACCCACCTTACACATTGCCTGGGTATAATACATTATTAGATACACCCACCTTACACATTGCCTGGGTATAATACATTATTAGATACATCCACCTTACACATTGCCTGGGTTTAATACATTATTAGATACACCCACCTTACACATTGCCTGGGTATAATACATTATTAGATACACCCACCTTACACATTGCCTGGGTTTAATACATTATTAGATACATCCACCTTACACATTGCCTGGGTATAATACATTATTAGATACACCCGCCTTACACATAGCCTGGGTATAATACATTATTAGATACATCCACCTTACACATTGCCTGGGTATAATACATTATTAGATACACCCGCCTTACACATTGCCTGGGTATAATACGTTATTAGATACACCCGCCTTACACATTGCCTGTGTATAATACATTATTAGATACATCCACCTTACACATTGCCTGGGTATAATACATTATTAGATACACCCGCCTTACACATTGCCTGGGTATAATACATTATTAGATACACCCGCCTTACACATTGCCTGGGTATAATACATTATTAGATACATCCACCTTACACATTGCCTGGGTATAATACATTATTAGATACACCCGCCTTACACATTGCCTGGGTATAATACATTATTAGATACACCCACCTTACACTTTGCCTGGGTATAATACATTATTAGATACACCCGCCTTACACATTGCCTGAGTATAATACATTATTAGATACACCCACCTTACACATTGCCTGGGTATAATACATTATTAGATACATCCGCCTTACACATTGCCTGGGTATAATACATTATTAGATACACCAAACTTACACATTGCCTGGGTATAATATATTATTAGATACATCCACCTTACACAGTTCCTGGGTATAATACATTATTAGATACATCCACCTTACACAGTTCCTGGGTATAATACAATATTATATAAACCCACCTTACACAGTTCCTGGGTATAATACATTATTAGATACATCCACCTTACACATTGTCCGGGAATAAAGCAGTCTAAAATACAACCACACTTCCAATGTACTTACTGACCAATACAATACCTAAAAATACTCAGCTCAAACCAACCATTACACTTTGTGTACAGGATCGAAGACTTTTTCACTGCTTTGAAATGCACTCACCTGACACAATGACTAGGCCCAATACCGTAGAATAGACACAGCATTTCAATACACCTCAACCCGAACACAACAACATCGGGGACATGTCCACCGTATCATACACATCCACCTTATATATTGCCTTGGTTCAGGATTGTAGACGTATTCTGTTCACTACACGCCCATGAACAAGAAATCTGTGAAATTAATAGGCTTGATTACACTTTCAGGCCATATGTCGAGAATCAAACTTTCATTTGTTTGTAGAAAACGGAAATGCCTTCAAATGCTTAAAGTGTAACAAGCATCTGATTCCCCAGAAGGAAACATCCCCAGTACTGTGGTGAGATGGACTGGAAATGTCACACGTCGGCTTAATAACGGACGTAACAGATGACAAACATGTGACATGGACACATGGGGCTGTTGGTCAGTGTGGACATGGAGGTATACAGCTGTTGGGCAGTGTGGACATGGGGGTATACAGTTGTTGGTCAGTGTGGACATGGGGGTATACAGTTGTTGGTCAAAGTGGACATGGAGGTATACAGCTGTTGGTCAGTGTGGACATGGGGGTATACAGCTGTTGGTCAGTGTGGACATGGGGGTATAGATCTGTTGGTCAGTGTGGACATGGGGGTATACAGCTGTTGGTCAGTGTGGACATGGAGGTATGGAGGTGTTGGTCAGTGTGGACATTGGAGTATACAGCTGTTGGTCAGTGTGGACATGGAGGTATACAGCTGTTGGTCAATTGTGGACATGGAGGTATACAGCTGTTGGTCATTGTGGACATGGGGGTATACTGTTGATGGTTAGTGTGGCAAGTATTGGACAACACATACATGATAAACTACCCGTGTTGGCAAGCATTGGACAAGAACATACATGATATAATCTACCTCTTGTTCAAACTACCTGTATAGGAAAGCATTGGACAGGAACATACATGTTATTCTCTACTCTACCTTTTGTATAAACTACCTGTACAGGCAAGCATTGGAGACAAGGATAAAGTTGTTAAGTTGCCTGTATGTATGTGCACTTGGGCTGTGTGCGCCTCTGTATACGTGTGTGTGTGTGACTCCCTCTCTCTTTCTCCCTCTCTCCCCTCTATCTCTCCTTCTCCCTCTCTCTCCCCCCCCTCTCTCTCCCCTCTATCTCTCCCTCTCCCCCTCTCTCTCCCCTCTCTCTCCCATCTGTATCTCTCCCTCTCTCTCCCCTCTCTATCTCCCCCTCTCTCTCTTTCTCTCTCCCCTCTCTCCCTCTATCTCCTCTCTCTCCCGCCTCTCTCTTTCTCTCTCCCCTCTCTCTTCCTCACTCTCTCTCTCCCTCTATCTCCCCCCTCTCTCTCTCTCTCTCTCTCTCTCTCTCTCTCTCTGTCTCTGTCTCCAGGTGCTCAGATAATGACGCCAGCAGGTCACTGACCCGCACCCTGGGCACCACGTGGTCATCAGAAGCCACGTGGTTATGCCGAGTACCAAGCAGCTATGTCTGAATAATGTAGACATGAAGTATTGGTGAGTTGGCATTCAGGGTGTCAGGTGTTGCTGACGTGATGGTGTGAGGAAGGTGTGCGCTGCACGTGGCACATCGGGAGTACTATGTACTACATATAGTTCTCAGATGGGATATGTAAAACACGACCGACCGGAAATAGCTGTGATGACATGGGTGATTGTGCCCTCTAGAAACAGGTTATCACAACAACAAGAATGGCTTTCTCTTCCTTTAATTGGTGACCTGTGTTTCTGGAACGTTCTTGAGTAAAGTGTAATGGCTGGGGGGACTAGAGTCCTCCATGACTGACATGCGCCTTCTTATTCTGAACAGTTATTGTCAAAGTCTATCTGGATTTTAAACCTAAGAAACTCCACGGTCTGGCTGCGAGAGACAGTCTGGCCACACCCAGCGACACAGGCTCAGCTATACATGTACCGTGTGACTACAAGCTGGAGTAGTTAATCAACGGTGTTTGGCTTATATGTGCACGTTTTTTAATTATTGTGACCTAGATTTGATGATGTTATTACAAGTGTAACACACAAGTCGTATTTTTTGTGCAGATTAAAAAGCTCTTTGTATGCCAGAACGTGTATGTCCTGTCTCAGTACCTCCTCTACATCAGGCCACCTATATCATATTCTGAATTCTCTCAACATACCATGCCCTCAGGCTATGTCATACTCCCAATGATATACTGAAAGGTATGTTTTCACTGTCATACTCCTAATGACATACCTTCAGTATATCATTGGGAGTATGTCATTGAAAACATATCTTTCAGTACCACATTGGGAGTATGTCATTGAAAACATATCTTTTAGTATATCATTGGGAGTATGTCATTGAAAACATATCTTTCAGTATATCATTTGGAGTATGTCATTGAAAACATACCATCAGTATATCATTGGGAGTATGTCATTGAAAACATACCTTCAGTATATCATTTGGAGTATGTCATTGAAAACAAACCATCAGTATATCATTGGGAATATGTCATTGAAAACATACCTTCAGTATATCATTGGGAGTATGTCATAGAAAACACACCTTCAGCATATCATTGGGAGTATGTCTTTAAAAAACATTCATATCATTGGGCGAATGTCATTGAAAACATTCCTTCAGTATATCACTGGGAGAATGTCATTGAAATCATTCCTTCAATATATCACTGGGAGTATGTCATTGAAAACACACCCTCAGGATATCATTTGGAGTGTGTCATTGAAAACATACCCTAAAGTATGTGATTGGGAGGATGTCATTGAAAACACACCCTTAAGTATATCAATGGGAATATATCATTGAAAACATGCCCTTAAGATGTCATTGGGAGGATGTCATTGAAAAAATACCCTTCAGTATATCATTGAGAATATGTCATAGAAAACATACCTTCAGTATATTATTGGAAGTATGCCATTGAAAACATACATATCATTTGGAGTATATCATTGAAAACATACCTTCGGTATATCATTGGGAGTATGTCATTGAAGACATATCCTTCAGTATACCACTTGGGGTGTGCCATTGAAAACATACCATTCAGTATTTCATTAGGAGTATGTCATAGAAAACATACATATCATTGGGAGTATGTCATAGACAACATACATATCATTGGGAGTATGTCTTTGAAAACATACATATCATTAGGGGTATGTCATTGAAAACATACCTTTCGGTATCTCATTGGGAGTTTGTCCTTGAACATATACCCTGACATACATCATGTGCAGTATGCTATTCACACAATTTCTCCTACCAAAATAAGGTGCAGTATTTCATTTATTGATCTCCATATGGGGTCAGCAATATTCCCACAACATCCTTCAGTATATCATTGGCAGTATGTCATAGAAAACATACCTTCAGTATATCATGCACAACGTCATTAAAAAGCACAGCTTCCAGTTTATCACTGAATCACGCTTTTACATTCGCACACACCCTTGTCAAATATGTCCCCTATAGTATATCGTTTAGACAACATCATTGTATGTTTAACAAGTGAAGTATGTCCTTTCACTGAGTCGCAGATGGAGACGCAGACACCAAAGATGTTGACGTGGCCTATATGCCGTGGGAGATGTTGCAACAACCCCTGCAGCCCATGTTGTGTAGTCATGCACGTCTGTGTTTACTAAGACTGTGAACACTTCTGCTATGGCAATTATATAAATTAATAAATGTCCTTCCGAAATGGGTATAGACCAGATGGTCACACTGCAATCGCTCTGTTCCTGATGTCTGTATGCCTGCTAGTGTCCACGTGGCGGTGGTTCACAGCAGTCGACCAGTTCATATCATGTCGCAGTCCATTGCAAGTCGCAGGGAAACATTCACCCTGCATACAGACATCGTGGCGAATAAATCGGGGCAACAGTACCCTTGCTAAATAGCTAATGGCCGACAAACAGACGGACAACAGACACCTTGGCTGTAGCAAGTTGACGGGAACAGTGTCTTACCGTATAGCCTGGGAACTGAAACAATTTTACGTTCAAATAAACGATACCAGAGGCTTGGGGAATGTACATTAAGTATGTGGCATTACATTACACATGACTTGACGTTTCTGCATTAATGCCTGCACCTGCATATCTTATGTTTACTTCGTCGATTCAAAACATGTTTTTCCTATTGGCTATGCTGTAAATTTCGAGCTATACTTGGATCATTATTTAATGAAATCGCAAGAAATTGAAATTTGAACAAGTCAGCACGATGTACGTTACGTGAAAACAAACACGGTAGCCGTGCGTGTATGTCCTTGAACAGATCACCTGGCTGCTGCGAATACGATGAGCGCATGTGTGTGTGATGTGCGATCTGGAAGGATGATAAACACACGTGCAGGTACTAGTATGTGCGATGACACTATCACGTCAGATCAGCTGGCTGCTGCAAATAGGATGAGTGCATGTAGGATGTTGGACCTCATGGCTCTGAAGTCTGGGGTATCATTAGCAGAATGTACTGTATTAATGAGGTGACGGTTATGTTTTGTTGTTTGTTTGTTGATTAACGCCGCACTCAGCAATATTCCAGCTATATGACGGCGGTCTGTAAATAATCGAGGCTGGACCAGACAATCCGCTCATCAATCCATGCAATTGGGACACGATGGCATGCATCAACCAAGTCAGCGAGCCTGACCACCCGATCCCGTCAGTCGCCTCTTTCGACAAGCATAGTCGCCAGACAGTTATGACTGCATGGTGTGTCATGCAATGTGTGCCATAAAAAGTCAAGAAGTATTTTTAATGTCACTATGACAAACTATTGTTAATATGTACATCCACAGTGGACGTCTACAAATTAATATCATCTACTGAAGGTTATTTGATGGCTGTGTACCTGAGAAAGTTTTCAACATCACTATCACATGTAGTTAACATAGACTGAATACTGAAATTTGGAGGCACAATAATATATCACGATATAAGATATTGTGTACGCAATACAATTTAAATTCTTTGTTGATGAATATCACGTGTTATGGTATGTACTAAATACAAACGTGAGTGTGTGTGTGTGTGTGTGTGTGTGTGTGTGTGTGTCTGAAGGGAGATCTGTAAAGACGATGTAAGTGTGTGTGTGTGTGTGTGTGTGTGTGTGTGTGCGTGCGTGTGTGTGTGCGTGTGTGTGTAAAGATTTTTCTCGAGCTGATCTAAGGGGGATACGCACGCGCTACAGTCAAAGAATCAATTAGATGTATATCTTGTATCTCAAACCAAGGTTTGCTTAATATGCCGTGTGCCAAAAACAAACAAACCCGGCAACATAGCACCGGACGTATTTCCAGCGTGTAAAATTGTACTATTTCAGAGGAATAAAAATAGTGAAATAGTCTGGAAAAATATCTTCTCTGAAGACGGATTGAAGTTTGCCACCGGCAGAGTAATCAGCTTTCTTCGGTGTGTTGAGGCGTGGTGAACCTAAATTAACGGTCAATTGGAACGTGAGGAGTACACGCCCACCATTAGTGCTTGTTCTTGGCAGGGGGTGGGGGGGTGGGGGAGGGGGGCACCTGTCGCCTCGTGCCTCTCTCCCTGCTGGCTGGGGAAGAAGGATAGGGGTCTGTTTAGAGTCGGCACAGTCTAAAGTCTTGTGAAGGAGAGAGGTGTGTTTAGAGTCGGCACAGTCTAAAGTCTTGTGAAGGAGAGAGGTCTGTTTAGAGTCGGCACAGTCTAAAGTCTTGTGAAGGAGAGAGGTTTGTTTAGAGTCGACATCAGTCTAAAGTCTTGTGAACGAGAGAGGTTTGTTTAGAGTCGACATCAGTCTACTGTCTAGTGAAGGAAAGAGGTCTGTTTAGAGTCGGCATCAGTCTACTGTCCACTGAAGGAGAGAGGTCTATTTAGAGTCGACATCAGTCTACTGTCTAGTGAAGGAGAGGGCTCTGTTTACAGACGGCATAAGTCTACTGTCTAGTAAAAGAAAGAGGTCTGTTTAGAGTCGGCATCAGTCTACTGTCCACTGAAGGAGAGAGGTCTATTTAGAGATGGCATCAGTCTACTGTCCAGTGAAGGAGAAGAGAGGGGTCTGTTTAGAGTCGACACAGTCTAAAGTCTTGTGAAGGAGAGAGGTCTGTTTAGAGTCGGCACAGTCTAAAGTCTTGTGAAGGAGAGAGGTCTGTTTAGAGTCGGCACAGTCTAAAGTCTTGTGATGGAGAGAGGTCTGTTTCGAGTCGACATCAGTCTACTGTCTAGTGAAGGAGAGAGGTCTGTTTAGAGTCGACATCAGTCTAAAGTCTTGTGAACGAGAGAGGTCTGGTTAGAGTCGACATCAGTCTACTGTCTAGTGAAGGAAAGAGGTTTGTTTAGAATCGGCATCAGTCTACTGTCTAGTAAAGGAGACGGGTCTGTCTAGAGTCGACATCAGTCTACTGTCCACTGAAGGAGAGGTCTGTTTAGAGACGACATCAGTCTACTGTCCACTGAAGGAGAGGTCTATTTAGAGCCGACATCAGTCTACTGTCTAGTAAAGAAGAGAGGTCTGTTTAGAATCGGCATCAGTCCCCTGTCTATTGCTGATGAAGGAATAACACTATTTGGCAGATCCATTTGGTTTGGTTTTGTAAGCTCAAAAGATCTGTTTGATGCAATGCGTATTTTACAAACCTAAAGCTGGCTTGAAAAACGCTTCCAAATATATAAATGTCCTTATGTATGTTTACTCAATGTTTCGCTTTGATAAAACCAGATACAGTAATCGACTCGAGTATCTTAAATTGTAAATATATAATGCTGGGCCCACTTTCACAAAGCGATCTTAGTGCTATGACTATTGTAAGCCTGTGTTAAAGTATGGGAGTTACGAACATCTTAGCACTAAGATCGCTTTGTGCAAGTGGGCCCTGGTCTCTTACAGCTGGTGTCTACTAAAATTAGAACTCCACCTTGTCCCCACGTATACACTCCATCTTGTGCATCAGTGTATTAAATGGAGTCATTAACTCACTAATGTCGTACAGCCATCACGGTGACACCCAGATTCCGCCGTCATTGTCTATACATATATGCGTTATCTGCCTTCCGTCTAACACGCTATGTACAAACCTTACAAAGAAGCTTCCATTAAAAAACACTACAAACAGACTCATTTAAGCTATCGAGAAATCCAAACAGTCAATTTAAACAAGCTACGTTTAGCGGAATCAAGAGTTATTTTAAGAGCTTCTACACCGCAAGCTTTTTTCTCTATTTTAGCCCCTGTGCACTTTGCACTGAAATGAAGAACAAAGTGCTAACTCCCATTTGCCAGTTTGCCGTGTGTCGGTAGTGTCACTGTTGACCCAGACACCATGTAAACACACATCAGATTAACACTCCACGAATACAGTCGACAACAGGCAGTAATATAGGGCAATAGTCTTCCCTCATTTGTACTTCGTAAGCAATTTGTACACAGAGAGGTGTAGTGGTGGTAGAATTACACAGGAATCACTCGCAGTGTGAAAAATACCTCTAACAACGTTGTATTTCTTTGTATTTTACCTTTTCTCGAACACCTGGGCCCATTTGCACAAAGCGATCTTAGCGCTAAGATTATCTTAACTCCCTTACTTTATCATAGGCTTACAACAGTCGTAGCGCTAAGATCGCTTTGTGCCAGCGGGTCCTGGTATCGTCACTATTTGATAGTGATTCATAAACACATGCTCATGATATAGTCTAACTCGTACAATGGACTTTGCTTTTGGCAGATATCTATTATGAATATGGCAACGTCTTGTCGCTCTTATTTGCAATTGATAGTTCTCTTGTGCAATATACATATCTTGTCTTGTTATAGTCATAGAATCCACGTGGTATATGGTTAATGTTGAATCTCCTGTACATACTTCCGTCGAATCCCGGTTCACCCCAATTATGTTTCTAGGTTTGTCAGCACCATACCCGTGCTCTTGGGTTTCACCGAAGTGGTACACGTCTGAGACCTGCATCACTTTCGGCTTTCCTCCCACATTAAGCTGACACGCCGTGATATGACTGGAATACTGTTAAAAGCGGCGTTAAACACAACTCACTCACTCAACCACTGACAGGAGTTAATGATTGCTAGTGTAATTACCCGAGCAAGTATTACACACTGAAGCGTCGTTCACGTTTTACAAAAAAAATAATCTGCTTCATTTGACCCTCCAAAGACCTTTTGTCTACAATGTGAAAATATCCAAAGGTTTGGTATTCTTTTCATTAGGAGGGTCTATGTGTGCCAGGTACGTTGGCTGTGATATCGGGTAAGGTGTTACTCGTCTGGATATTGACATACCTTACTTTAAGGGTGTGTGCTAATCTGTATCAGGGTGTTCAGAGTTTCGTCGATGAAAGTAATGTTTAAGATCCAGGTTGTTTAATCCAGCTGTTCCATTGACAAGTAAGTAGGTCGACATGCACTCACTTACGTCAGCCCCGATTACTCACCGGCGGAGGTACACTTTACCTCGGACGTCTATGCGGACGCTACTCTGTACCACCCTTACAGGGTATCAGGAAAACTATTTAACATTTTTAAAGTTTTTCGGGGACATGTCGATGACACGTTCCTCTTTAAGAAAACGCCAGAGTATGTCGGTATGTAGCTTACTCTACGGACAAATGGGTAGCTTCATGCACGGGGAGCTTCAGTTCCTTCATTTTGATCTGCGTCATTCCATTGACATAATAGTACCATGACGTCATACACAGTGTTCACAGAGACGTCATCGGAAGTAGTACACAACCTGTCACTTGTATGACGTGAGTGAGTGAGTGTGTTAGTGAGTATGGTTTTACGCCACTTTTAGCAATATCCCAGCAATGTCACAGCGAAGTGCGAGGCTGTTAGGTGCTGTCTGTAACACGACAGACTAATCTCCCACATCAAGATGTCGAGTATTACAATATGAAGTGCGAGACTGTAACGTGCTGTCTGTAACACGACAGACTAATCTCCCACATCAAGATGTAGAGTATTACAATATGAAGTGCGAGACTGTAATGTGCTGTCTGCAACACGACAGACTAATCTCCCACATCAAGATGTAGAGTATTACAATATGAAGTGCGAGACTGTAAGCTGCTGTCTGTAACACGACAGACTAATCTCCCACATCAAGATGTAGAGTATTACAATATGAAGTGCGAAACTGTAAGGTGCTGTCTGTAACACGACAGACGACTGTCTCCATCCTTCATCCGTGTGTGGTGACATACAAGGGGAGACAATAAGCTCACTTCTCTTCATGGAAACTTTGATCTTGTTAGAGGATCCTCGTATGTTCGGTAACGTCTGCTGACGGCATGGTGTTAAAATCAGCTGCTCTACAGATCAAGTAGGCGTCGACTCGCTTCTGTGGGGAAGGAAGATGATCAACGTGGGACTTAAGAGTTCTGTGTTGTATCGCAATGGTTCTAAACATCGCATGGACATAGACTGGACAGATAAGGATAACCTTGTTAAACAGTTTTAGTTTTGACATTTGCTGCAATATATGACTTCCGTGTCCATGTTTAATAGACTTAAATTGCAGGTCTCCCACTTGCTCACTGTGTCTGACGTAACGGGCTATGTAAGTGGTGGGACACATACAGTGGACAAATAGCACAGCAGGTAAATTCCTTGCCCTGTCATAGAGGTATTCCTTGCCTTGTCATAGAGGTATTCCTTGCCCTATCATAGAGGTATTCCTTGCCCTGTCATAGAGGTATTTTCCTTGCCCTGTCATAGAGGTATTCCTTGCCCTGTCATAGAGGTATTCCTTGCCCTGTCATAGAGATAGTTCTTGTCTTGTCATAGAGGTATCCCTTGCCCTGTCACAGAGGCATGCCTTGCCCTGTCATAGAGATAGTTCTTATCTTGTCATAAATACATCCCTTGCCCTGTCATAGAGATAGTCCTTGTCTGGTCATAGGGGTATTCCTTGCCCTGTCATAGAGATAGTCCTTGTCTGGTCATAGGGGTATTCCTTGCCCTGTCATAGAGATAGTCCTTGTCTGGTCATAGGGGTATTCCTTGCCCTGTCACAGATGCATTGCTTTGCCCTGTCATAGAGGCATTCCTTGCCATCATAGATGCATTCCTTGCCCTGTCAAAGAGGTAATCCTTGCCCTGTCGGATTTGTATTCCTTGCCCTGTCAAATAGGTAATCCTTGCCCTGTCATATAAATACCCCTTGCCCTGTCAAAGAGGTATTCCTATCCCTGTCATATAAATATTCCTTGCCCTGTCAAAGAAGAATTCCTTGCCCTCTCAAAAAGGTATTCCTTGCCTTGTTTTATAAATATGCCTTGCCCTGCCATATAATTATTCCTTGCCCTGCCATAGAGGCATTCCTTGCATTGCCATATACATATTCCTTGCATTGTCATATATACATACATATTCCTTACCCTCTCAAAAAGGTATTCCTTTTCCTGTCATAGAGGTATTCCTTGTCTTATCATAGCGGTATTCCTTGCCTTGTTATATAAATATTCCCTGCCCTGTCATATAATTATTCCTTGCCCTGCCATAGAGGCATTCCTTGCATTGTCAAATACATATTTCTTGCATTGTTATATATACATATATACATATTCTTTACCCTCTCAAAAAGGTATTCCTTTTCCTGTCATAGAGGTATTCCTTGTCTTGTCATAGAGGTATTCCTTGCCCTTTCATATAGATATTTCTTGTCTTGTTCTGTCAAAGGGGTATTTCTTGTTTTGTGATAAATATATTCCTTGTCCTGTGATAAATGTATTCCTTGACCTGTCATAGAGGTATTCCTTTTCCTCTCATAGAAGTATTCCTTTTCCTTTCATAGAGGAATTCCTTACGCTGTCACAAACGTATTCCACGTTATTCCTCTAAGGCTTCTAAGGATTACATCTATGACATAACAAGGTATGTATGTATGACGAAACAAGGAATAGTCATCTTATTAGTGCCCAAACCTTTGCCACAGACATAAGACACCAATTGCCAAATAGTGTTGATACCGGGTGTTTGCCAAAAGGTGGGCGTATCCTGCCCCACCGGTGGCACCCATCACAAACACATGCAAAGGTAAGTCAACTGTTCACCTCAGAAACCATGGTACTCTATGGCACAAATCACTAAAGGGAATTGCATCTGTCATCATTTTGTTTATTGGTACGTCAAATTTGGAATTTGAAGCACAACTGAGACTTTGAATGTTGTTACCTTGGTCTAACTTTTGAGCATGAAGTCTTGGTAGAAAGATCATGGTCGATTTTTCATCAAAAGTTGTGAAATGTAAACACAAAAGACCTGCTGGAATATTGTTCGACATGAAGAGAAAGTTGAGTTTTGGAAGTTGAAATCATCCCCCTTGTCATACAGATCAGCAAGAGTGCAAGAACAATTTGTTGATGCCTACGCCTTGCCTCAATGCCCTTTCCCCATATTTAACATTGATGTTATCTTAGAGGACGTCCAACATTTCACATATTGCATTCTCAGTAAACTTCAGATAGCATTTGTTGAACCTTCGAAGAAGGTGATGCAACTGTGTCTATGGTCACAGCGTTGAGAGCCACATGTCTCATAGATCAAGGCATGAAGCTTTTCTTTGCCGTGTGGCAAAGTTTTGACATAATTGCATTTGTTCTTTTCTGAAATTGCAAAAGGTCAAGCAAATCCTTTGAGTTTTTGAGATTCCACATTGTATTAATTTCATCCGTCTTAAATACTTTTTGTGAATATAAAGAAAGTCTTTCTTGGTTGTATTTAGGAGTATCGTTAATCTTTGTGACAAGGATTTGGAGGATTAGCAGAACAACAGAAGGTTGTGGATTCGATACCCACAACGTCATTATACGTCATTATACGTCATTATAAATCCGGGGGTAAAAAGGTCAAGGTTATACGAGTAACGATTCTCTCATCTTTGATTGGCTCAAGTTTCAAGTTTGTCATTAAAAGTACCGGGATATGAACTTATAACTCAAGTTATGTAGGTGTCATCATGTACAGTTGATATAGACCATATATGAAGGACAGTAGAATGATAATAAGCTTTATTCAACAAGGTGTTTTGGCCATGTGCCCATTTTACATTATTGTACATAGGGTACAAATAGAATGTATCTCAAATGGTGATGACGACACTTTATTACAACTATGTTCATTTTTGTACTAGACAGACTCACATCACATAGTGCACGTGTGTATCCTACACAGACTAAACTGACTCACATCACATAGTGCACGTGTGTATCCTACACAGACTAAACTGACTCACATCACATAGTGCACGTGTGTATCCTACACAGACTAAAAAGACTCACATCAAATAGTACACGTCTGTATCCTACACAGACTAAACTGACTCACATCACCAAGTGCACGTGTGTATCCTACACAGACTAAACTGACTCACATCACATAGTGCACGGATGTATCCTAAACAGACTAAACTGACTCGCATAAAATTATGCACGTGTGTATCCGACACAGACTAAACTGACCCACATCAAATAATGCACGTGAGCACCCCACACAGACCCAATTCATAATGTCCTAACTGACATTAAAATCAGGAAATCCTGCAAATTATCAAATCTCCATGGTGACAACCACAACATATAGACAGAGTGGACATCATAACGGAATACATCAGCTGACGGCATCGCGGTGCAGATGATCCTGCACTTGATAGGGAGTTAGTTGAATGTGGTTCTAACGCCTCCCCAAAGCTTGAGCAGTGCTTCAGTGCTCGCCAGTCAGGCTGTTCTAGCTGATGTAGATGTGTGAAGTGTGGAGGTATTCAGGGGCTGTGACACCAGGTCGCCACTGCGGTTTTCCCAAGCTATGACCTCACAGGAATGAAGTGTAAATGACAAATGTTAAGTCATAGGCCTCAACTTTGAAAGACAAATTCTCACATCCGTTACATCAAGGGTCCACAAAGTTCTCACACAACTATATGCGCGCGCAGCGGATCGACATGACGAGGATAACATCATCCGACGGAACACGCTTGGGTACAAGATCAACAGTAATAAGTGCATTACACAATATACGGTCATGATAAATCGGGTGTGTTGAAGCGAGTGCAAACAGGAGCTGTGGCATGTGTAGGAGAGTGAGGTGTTCTGTATGACGTGAGGCCCATAGACTAAGGAACGTGGCGATGTATAGGCCAGGTTTCAACAGCTCACAGTTGATCCCGTTGCCTGCTGTAAGTGTTCACAAAGCTGATTTGATTTGCGGTTAATGGACTAGTGTATATGATATATAAGTGGCAGAGTACAAGGAGATACACTCAAGTGAGTGAGTGGGTTTGGTTTAAAACCGCATTCAGTTACATCATGGGGTGTCAGCTTGATGTGGAAGGAAAGCCAGAAGTGATGCAGGTCTTAGACGTTTACGACTTTGGTGAAACCCACGAGTATGGCTATGGTGCTGACAAACCTAAAGAAAACATCAACGCGAATCGGGGATTCGAACACGATGATAGGTTTGTGGCAAGGCTAGGGGACTCTGAACGGCGGATTGTGACGACATAGACGATAGGGTCACTCTGTCAGTGAGGTAATGGGTGAGTGAGTGAGATAGTGACGTAGAAAGTGAGTGAAAACGTCAGTAGGTGACCAGGTGAGGTAGTGAAGACGTGTGGTAGTGGATGGGTGAGGTAGTGAAGACGTGTGGAAGTGGATGGGTGAGGTAGTGAAGACGTGTGGAAGTAGATGGGTGAGGTAGTGAAGACGTGTGGAAGTGGATGGGTGAGGTAGTGAAGACTTGTGGAAGTGGAAGGGTGAGGTAGGGAAGACGTGTGGAAGTGGATGGGTGAGGTAGTGAAGACGTGTGGAAGTGGATGAGTGGGATAGTGAAGACGTGTGAAAGTGGATGAGTGGGGTAGTGAAGACGTGTGGAAGTGGATGAGTGGGGTAGTGAAGACGTGTGGAAGTGGATGGGTGAGGTAGTGAAGACGTGTGGAAGTGGAAGGGTGAGGTAGGGAAGACGTGTGGAAGTGGATGGGTGAGGTAGGGAAGACGTGTGGAAGTGGATGAGTGGGGTAGTGAAGACGTGTGGAAGTGGATGAGTGGGGTAGTGAAGACGTGTGGAAGTGGATGGGTGAGGTTGTGAAGACGTGTGGAAGTGGATGGGTGAGGTAGGGAAGACTTGCTGATGTGGATGGGTGAGGTTGTGAAGACGCGTAGAAGTTGGTGAGTGACTTAGTAAAGGCATGTGGAAGTGCCTGAGTAAGTGAAGTAGTCAGTAAGTCAAAAGTATTTTTAAGGGGTGGGTGAGTTAGTATGTTAGTTCGTGACTGACTGAGTTGGTGAGTAAGTCAACAACTTGGATGGTGGCTGCGTCTGTGAGACAGTTAGGTTTAGGATATTTTCGGTTAAGGAAACATGCTTAACAGGAACAATAAGGTATATGTTAATTCTACACATGCACAGAATCGAGCCCGGACACTCTTTAAGACGAGCGGACACACATGTCTCCTCATCATTGATACAATATTTCAGGGCGGGTGGGAAACACGACGTCATGAATATCTGCTTCCAGACTCAAACTCCAGTCAGACCCGTGAAGATACGGGGTAGAATACGTCTTCAGCAACCCATGCTTGCCGTAAAAGGCGACTATGCTTGTCGTACGAGGCGACTAACGGGATCGGGTTGTCGCTGACTAGGTTGATGCATGTATCCCAATTGCGGGGATTGATGCTCATGATGTCAGTCACTGGGTTGTCTGGTCCAGACTCGATTATTTACAGACCGCCGTCATATAGCTGGAATATTGCTGAGTGCGGCTTTAAACAACAAACAAACAAACAAATCGGCAGATACAGCCATACCTTCCATCACTGGCAGGTGTAGTAGTAAAATCAACGTACACTACACGGACAATAAATTCAGTACAATTCTTCCTCATCTGCAGACTATTCTTGTCGCAGGTTGTATTTGTGTGCACACATTTACATGCAGCCTAGCTAAACATGCCCAGTGCTGACTCGCTAGTCCTGTGCAGGTTGCATCATTGCGCCTCTGTGTGCGGAACCCGTGCTGCAATCAGCGATGTTGCTTTGTGGTCGGTCTGTCTATCATCGTTACTCACGGATTCAAAATACCAAAGTGGAGATGCATTGGTTTTGGCATATGTTTAATGTACACAGCAAACACACTACCGGGCGATGTAGAACGGTGAACCTCCTCTCTGCTGAGGGCACTACATGCCTGAATAAACCACCACTGGAATGTCGTATTTTGTCATGTTCCATTCTCAACACGAATTTATGATAATTCTGCTATTATTCTGTTCAGAACAGAGGTTTTAGAAAACTGCAACGACTATAAAAATATTTTCTTTCCTGCAGTTTTCAGTCAGAAATATACCGGTATGACGTAGACGCGACGGTTGTTACTGCCGTGCCCACGTATTGCCGGCGTTCCTATTTCTCATGTGGCTGGTGGCTTATTACTTATATGCATGTCTCTCATGCCCCAATAACTGACATGCCTTTTACACAAGGCTCAAACAGCGACATGATCGGCATCAGCCAAGACGCAGTAATGGGACGACGACGGTGGAAAAGTACAGTATTCAAAAACACTAGCAGAAAACTAAGAAGCTGTGATTCTTGGCATCGGTCTTGAAGCAAGATGTTATCTAACTGTGTTGTTCTATCGAGTTTTAGAGTGAAATAAAAGCTTAAAACGTGGCCACAAAAATGGGAAACAGTCTCGACCCGCGCCGGTGCCAACAGCAACAACAAGTACGGCAACATCATTATCATTTACTCAATGAAGAGCGCGCTTGTCAACGCATGCTCCGTATACTTGAAATCCCATACAGAATATGACCAGACAAGCGATGTATTCTTATAACAATTGTGAGATACATTAACAGGTTGTAGAGGTGCGTTAGTGTTGTGTTGAAACCAATGAGTCGGGACAAAGCTACCTAAGTGTTGTAATGTGATCTTCAAGATTGATGTGGAGAGTTGTCAGAGGGCCTGAACGGCCTGGCCACGTTCACACCCGGGTGTGGCCATTGGGGAGGAGAACACGCTACAACCCTGCAAGGAGTTGCCATAGCGAGCAAGGTTCCTACATCTACTCTGAAGTCCATTTGGTCTTTGTATTCGTCTATCCAGTGAATGACGTTCGCCTATCGCTTGAACTTGAACTTGAACACTGCGTGTGAACTTGAACCGGTCCCATTATATCAAATGTCATAATACCTTTTGACTTTCAATGAATTGTATATATAAACACTCCAAATGTTGATTAGGTTATTTAAAAGAGGAAATGTTACAACTTACTCTGCTCCGGACAGTGGTGTTACGAACAATCTGCGAATCCTCTTCAGTCGCAAACATCAGTAAACTCCCAACACTGCTACAGTAAACTCCACCTGCACAGCATAATCCAGGTCAGAACTCCACACACCGCTGGTACAATCTGCATCGCAAAGAGAACGAGAGTATAAATACATAAGACGACACGAGAGGACCGCTACTCGAATGTAACACGCCCTGCTTCAAAGCAACACTCATAGAAACACCATCAGAAAACTGTCGAAGAAGATACTACAGAGTGCCAAAATCTTTACATGTCGCACGAGAACATCTAGATATCATATCTGATGACAGTCAGCAATAACCAGGTTCCGTATATAATATACACCTATATCTACCCGCTCTGGACAGGTACCTCGAACGTCTTGACTGGGCCACAAACATATATATACTGCCACAGTGCGGATATTTCAGGTTAACTTAGCGTAGGTATGAATGTATACAGCACGGCAACACCCATCTGGTGCTTATTCTCCCATAGATCCATCCTACTCGGGGTCAAATGTTCATTACAATACTTCCGGTAAGTCCAAAATTAACTCGCAGCTCCCCTCCCCCTCCCCCTGCCTCATAAAACCCCAGCCATACCAACTTAATGAAGCGAACCAATCTAAAGTTTCACGATCGCGATCTTTAATCACACGCAAATAACCCTCTCGCTAATTTCCAGAATTTAAAACAAGGCTTTATTATCCGTCCAGCGCATTCCCATCCACGCCCAGATATACACAGTCGTGTTCATTTTGAAGTTAAACACAGTATCACGTGACGCTGTTCTATAAGTCTGTCATCAAATAAAGTACGTCAATTAAATCACAGCTCCACACCCAGATTTGCATCAATAAAACGCTAGAGGTGCTTCTCACTCGTGGCCAAAAGTTTTTTGTTCAATTTTCTCTCTCACGATGATGTAACATTCAACCTTTGCTAAAACACTTAAAAAAACAATATGATGATGCTGGTCGTAGTTATTTAGGAGCGCGTTTCATGCCAGTACAAATAGAAATTACATTCCGTTACGAACGTCAGAATGATGTGTGCTCGGACACCGCTAATGTGCTGAGGCTGCACAGAAGATAACTCAACACGCACAGGAGGAGGGGGAGTTTGCGACATATTTATCAAACTCTAACATAAAACTCCCTACATTCAAACCCGTCAAGCTAAATACTAAATAAAATAGTTACAAAGACATTACATAATAGGAAAATAAAATTAACATATGATATAAGTATTATTTACTTATTTTCAAAAGAAGAGAAAAGTTCCGATGAATTGCATCACCTACCTGATAAACCATACGCTGACCGCCTTGATTAAAGTTAACCCATCAAGTAAAAATCCCAAGATAAGCAACAAGTCAAGCAGATTTCTCCCTACAAATTCAACATTATCCTTCTGTGTCCAACACTACAGTAGCCGTAATGAGAGGCGCTTGCCTAACCCGAGTACCGCTAGTGGATCCCTAAAGTGCAGAAAATCCCTCGACTTGAGGTAAGTCTCTCCAGGGTTATATGACGTCTGCCATTGTTGCATGCGCGAATCTCACTGTTTGCCACGAGACCGCCACATTTCCCCGGTAGGGGGCGTGGTAGAACTCTTCAGCAGAGAAGGTAGGCAGACGAATAACCATGGTGACTGTACACTACCCGTCCAGTCCCGAGTACGGACTGTGCGTACCGGCCATGGCAGTTTGGTCGTGCGCTACCATGAACTAGGGGTCCGCCAACAGTTAGTATTGGGGATATCTTGTATGCATTTATCAGCAGTAAGGTAGAATGTGTTTTAAAGGGGCATATGACTGCAAACAAGCCGTCGAGCTGCGACGGGTTTAGAATGCGCCACAGAGAAGGCCGATTAGGTCCGAGGGTGACATATGAACAACCTCTTGCGTGACACTGGGTTCACAATCTGACCTGCCAACACACTTGGAACGTTTGTGTGTTTCAGTTCAAAACGTTCCAGAGTATTGCTTGCCTCTGGTTTCCCAGCAACCCTCATTTTCGGAGTTGTGATATATTTACTTATATTTTATTAATGACTGAGTTCTTACTGAACAATACAAAATATACATGTCACCCCCAAGAATGTGCATGCCTAATGCAGTGCGCCTGCACAGCCGCACGTGTGGATTGAGACACATCAGGGTACAAGTCTGTGGAACGTTGCGAGTCATTCATCTGAAACTCGGATATTTATCATACATATCCGGCCAGAAATTCAAATTACAGTGCCTTTGGGATTATTGTATTCAGGGTTAAAACAAAACTACAGCGGCTAAGTCACCTGTCACACAGTGATAAATATGTCTAGATCCTAAACACAAACCTAAATACGTTCCTTATCCCATAAATTTGACATGTTTAAGACATCTAAATTTCAAACATGTTCAAACACTAATTAAGTTTGTTTAAATTAAAAACATGTTAAAATTCTAAACGTTAAGATAATGGGGATGTTGTGTTTGGGTGGTGTTTAAGCTGTGAGACGATAGCAAATTTCATGTATTTAGACACTAACGTGTTCAGATAAAACCAAATGTGTATGCCGTTTAAACAAGTTTAGTACATGTCTTGTTTGTGTTTATATTCCAAACTCATGTATTACAGTGCAACGTCGACACCAGGTGTTAGCGGAATAGTCAACGAGATAATAATCCTGGAACAAGTTCTTCAAGTGCCTTGACACCCCTTCTCTGTATCAAAAGAATCTCTGACGTAACGTGTTAGAACCCTGAATTCTGATTGGTCCTCAAGCGGTATCATATCTACGTTAGACCACGATTTTGCTGATGACCGCATCACCGCGAAATAAAATATTTATTCAGTAAAACTCTTTTCGCAAACCCGCCCGGTCAGCAGTTTCAAACACTCATAGACTGAATAACATGTTCTTTCATTGTGGAAAGCAATGTGGCAATTTATTGTAGGCGGAAAACTTGACGACCAGCGACCTAGAGAACGAAATGTGAAATTCAGTAACATAAACACAGCTTGACTATTGTCGTTACTCTTTCACGTACTTTGACGTCATGTCTAACGCGTCACAATTCTTGGACCTCCCGTCTGTAGGACTTTATGATGTCATAATAACGGTGTGGCAGTTTGAATACGTCGCCTTGAAGTGGTTCCAGCACAATGCTGAAAGTTGGATATATGAGAGCCAAAACCTTATGCGTTCAGTGATAACTGAATTCGTCCTTTCAATGCAACTGATTATACTAAAAATAAAAAATGAGATATTAAACTCAACAGATGCCATACCAGTAATCATTTTCACGGTCACGGTGACATGGAGGAGTGGAGATAAAGCAACGGTCTTTCAGTTGACGAAAGGAAAGAAATTCGAAACCTCACGCTATCGCGTTCGGGTTTAATATTAAAATAAATACGTATCAAATCTCATAGGTTTGTCTTCTTTAATGATATGCAGTGACCGTACACAATGATTGATGTATATAGTGGCCATGCACAACTTACTCAAGGACTCCAGACATGTCACAATGGTGAGATAGTGGTCTTACACAACTTACTCGAGGACACCAGCCATATCACAATGGTGAGATAGTGGTCTTACACAACTTACTCGAGGACACCAGCCATATCACAATGGAGAGATAGTGGTCTTACACAACTTACTCGAGGACACCAGCCATATCACAATGGTGAGATAGTGGTCTTACACAACTTACTCGAGGACACCAGCCATATCACAATGGCGAGATAGTGGTCTTACACAACTCACTCAAGGACTCCAGCCATGTCACAATGGCGAGAAAGTGGTCTTACACAACTTACTTAAGGACTCCAACTAAGTCACAATGACGGGATAGTGGTCTTACACAACTTACTCAAGGACTCCAGCCATGTCACAATGGCGAGACAGTGGTCTTACACTGAATCGAACACAGGCGATGTGTACAACGAGCGAAGGCGCCCATAAATCGGTGATTGTTCTGCCCTGAAACGTGAACATGCCTTACAGTGGTAATCTGACGTCAGGTACTAACCAAAGAAAGAAGGTTGACCTTGAAGATGTCATTCGCAGCCTTTGTCACAGCCACAAGGAGACATACCTTATGCCCAAAGAATATTTGTACAATTTATATGATAATCATGTACGTGTTTATTTACATATATGTATGTACACGGCTGCACCGGTCCTCACCAGAACGGGAAGGATATTCAACTCAGTTGTCTTCAACATGAGTGAGAGTGTTGAAAGCAAAAACCAGTTGTTCCGCAATGTAACATTGTCCGTGAACACTGATGGGTCATGACATGGACAACCTGTAGTTGGTCATGTGAACATCATGCTGTTTCTTTGGGACATCAAACTGATTGTAAATGCACGCAGAAGAAAAGAAACTCTCACCACCAACTGTAGCATAATCATAAAGAACCATCGTTTTTTGTTGTTGTTGTTGTTGTTGTTGTTTGTTTGGGTTGTTGTTTTTGTTTGTTTGGGGTTTTTTGTTGTTGTTTTTCTTTTTTTTTCTTTTTTTTTTTGGGGGGGGGGGGGGGGGGGGTTCAGAAAGAAACCTGCACTGAAATTACAAGAACCATCTAACGACAAATGTCCGTCAGATTTAGTAAATGTATAAATAACCTACGGGTATATTTTGTGATCTTGAGCACGTGGAGAAGAAACTAAAATTTAGAGTCTCCAAGAAGAAACTGCAAGGTGCGCGTTGAGAAACATCATCTGGCAGGCTGTTCTTGAAGGAAACTGATTCTATCAAATTCAGGAAGGGCTTGGCGAGCAACGCCACGAATGAATTATCTTGAGTATCACCAGAAGCAGTTGTAGGAATCAGCCAAGTGAACACTTAGGAAAACTACATTTAATTTATATGTTCAGGATATTTCATACTTATGCTGTGGGGTCTTGGATTTGAATGCTGTAATCTCAACTGATTTAGGTATAGACGCCACGAAACGTGCGTATTCATTGGAGGGATGTCAAAGTGGGTTTGCAACATTTCATTACAGTTACAGCAGGTCTCATTTCTCCTTGTTCACGAAGATGGTCTGTCAAGTTGTCAAGTGTCTCCTTGTGCGGTGTTCAAGCATGGTCTGACAAAAGGTCAGATGTTTCCTTATGAGGTGTTCACGAACATGGTCTACCAAATGGTCAAATGTCTCCTTGTGAGGTGTTCAGGTACATTGTCTGCCACAAGGTCAAATGTCTCCTTGTGAGGTGTTCATGAACATGGTCTGCCAAATGGTCAAATGTCTCCTTGTGAGGTGTTCACGTACATGGTCTGCCAAATGGTCAAATGTCTCCTTGTGAGGTGTTCATGAACATGGTCTGCCAAATGGTCAAATGTCTCCTTGTGAGGTGTTCACGAACATGGTCTGCTAAATGGTCAAATATCTCCTTGTGAGGTGTTCACGTACATGGTCTGCCTAATGGTCAAATGTCTCCTTGTGAGGTGTTCATGAACATGGTCTGCCAAAAGGTCAGATGTCTCCTTGTGAGGTGTTCACGTACATGGTCTGCCAAATGGTCATATGTCTCCTTGTGATGTGTTCACGAACATGGTCTACCAAATGGTCCAATGGTCCAATAGTTGTTTTTGTGTCGTGTGGACAGACAAGACATCTGTCCCGGTACACAACTATCACACTTGATAACCACATGACAATCTCCATGTTGACAACTGTATGACGCTCTATATATGGACGACCGTATGACACACTCTATCTTAATAACCAGATGGCAATAACTGTGTTTGACAACCACATGGCACACTATGCATGTATTTTGATAACTGTATGACGCTCTCTATATCCACAACCAGATGATAATCTCTAGTTTGACAACCATAGGACACATTTTCACAACTGTTTGACGCTCTCTATATCAACAGTATCTACGGTTGCAAATACATGATATACACTATGTTGACAACCAGATGACGATATCTAGGTGAGCAACCAGATGTCAATATCAATGTTGACATCCATACAACAAACTTTATGTTGACAACAATATGACAAGTTCTAGGTTGACAACCAGATAACAATATCAATGTTGACATCCACATAACACACGTTATGTTGACAAGAATATGACAATATGTATGTTTTCAAACAGATGACACGTTCTATGTTGACAACCAAAGACATATTTTCACAACTGTTTGAGGCTCTCCGTATTGACAACCATATGACGATCTATGTTGACAACCAGATGGCAATGTCTGTGTCGACAACCATATAACGTACTTCAGGTTGACAACCCAAATAACAGTCTATGTTAACAACTCTAATGACAGTCTATGTTAACAACCATATGACATACTTCAGGTTGGCAATCCTACAGACAGTCTATGTTAACAACCATATGACATACTTCAGGTTGGCAATCCTAATGACAGTCTATGTTAACAACCCTAATGACAGTCTATGTTAACAACCATATGACATACTTCAGGTTGGCAATCCTAATGACAGTCTATGTTAACAACCCTAATGACAGTCTATGTTAACAACCATATGACATACTTCAGGTTGGCAATCCTAAAGACAGTCTATGTTAACAACCATATGACAATCTTTATGTTGACAATCAGATGACAAACATTGTTTTGGTTCAGCACATATTGATATGTTTATGCTTAAAAACAAACATGATCAAGAAATCGGAGCAACATATGTCAAGTCGTCTCTATGTTTCAATTTTAATTATTTACATACATATGTTTCATTCAATCCTTTCTCTTTCCCAAACACAATGTCTCGAATGTCTGTTTATTTCATGAAGCGCTATGACCCCTCAAAATATCCCCTATGCCACACTGTGTCGCCTTTTATCTGTTTTGCCAGTCATTGCAGTCACGCCAACTGCATTGTCGAAAATAGTTCCTCATGCACAGAGAAACACTAGGACTTCCTACTTAGACCTACTTAGACCTGTGAAGATCCGGGGTAGAATAGGTCTTCAGCAACCCATGCTTGCCGTAAAAGGTGACTATGCTTGTCTAAGAGGCGACTAACGAGATCGGGTGGTCAGGCTCGCTGACTTGCTTGATGCAAGTCATCGATCCCAATTGCATGGATCGATGCTCATAATGTCAATCACTGGATTGTCTGGTCCAGACTCGATTATTTACAGACCGCCTTCATGTAGCTGGAATATTGCTGAGTGCGGCTTTAAACAACAAACCAACCAGATGATTCCGCGAGGTGTAATCCGACGCATTCCATTTTACAGCATGGTTTATTTTTATTCCTCCGCGGTATGTGAAATTAACCAAGCTCCACCCAGTGCCTTCCCATTACGACGAGGGAGCTGCTTGGGTTCCGTGTAAACTAAACATTGTCGTGCAAGTGATAAGCGTGCTCGTCCTATTGTTCACTGTGGCTACACTTGTCCTCATCCATCTGGACCTGTTCTCACTTAACGAGAGAAACAAATCCTGCGGCGAATCACTACGCTGCCTAATCACACCTGCTACCTGCATCTATAGGAAACGTTGTTTTGAACACAGGGAACCATTCCGATCAGTTGCTGTAAAGTACCGTTGAAAACGAATTGGTCGCAGTGTTGTGTAGTTATTTCCTTAAGGACCTACTTTTTCTATGTATATATTAGTACTTTAATCCTCAGTGGCCGATGTTGTATGCATATATATACCTGTAAGGATGGTTATGTTTACTGTCATAATGCCTACACGTTATTATAGGTTTGGAAAAGGTTTTATGGTGAAGGATATTTCGAAATTTGACGAATAAAACATAATGGCTGATGCAAACCCCATTTTGACTTGTACCTGTTCCTGTGCTTTTAAAGGTGAACAATTGGCAATGGAACACTTGGCTAGCCTTTGCGTGGATTTGTGACGGGTACAAATGTACTACTACCACTACTACTACAACTACTACTACTACCACTACTACTACAACTATAACTATTAGTCTTAATACTACTACAGATTGTACTCTACTTCATGGAGGCATGTCTAGGTACATTGTACTCCGCGCCACGACAACCAGTCAAGAGCCACCTTACCAAAGAGCTTATAAAGTGATAAAAGTATTGCGATTTTGTTGCGAATATCAATTTTCTTAGATACATTGAGTCAATTTTCGGTAGAGAAAAATATGTAATTCATAATAAGTATATAAAAGTGATATATCCAAGTGAAAGTGTTGAAATCACACCCTCAGTAATGGGCTTCCGAAAAAACCTATTTGGGGGCATGGCCTAAAGCTACCGGCGCAGCGGAGACAACTGTCTTCATTGGCTCATGTATTTGCTGTGTTTATCTATCTTGAGATTCTTAACCGTTATACATATACTGTTTCTGCTAAATCTGTTAATACCTCAAAGAATAACATTGTATACATTGTTGAATATGTGAAACGAACCTTGATCTGTACACTGTGAATAATTACAATAACAGTTAACCATCGGTAACTACTGTTTTATTACTCACATCCTGTTTGGGTCATAAAACACCAGCTACCCTCGGTCCTATTCCACACAATAAATGTCAGGGATTAATCCCCTAATAGTGTTGTTACTTTAAGTTGTGGACACGGTAATCAAATGGATGAGCAGACAGACGTAAGACGTAATGTATGTTTAAAAATTGGAGGCAGGAGCAGGCAGGTTGAAATTGCGCAACGCGTCAAACACCGGGAACCCGTTTTAACCCCAGTAAGGGGAATCCCCTCAGTGGCGGAATTTTTCGATTGGGGGACGATTTCGCCGGGGTTTTTTATCGTCTGTTTCCCTTTTTCAAATTTAATGTTGGTCAAGCATTTCTGATTGATTGCCCTTTAACCAATATAAAAACTATTTATATTGAATGAGATGTTTAATGTGTTTGATCTTCCATCTGTCACTGCAGTACAAATAGTAGGAAACCATATTACTAAGTGTATAGACATAATATGTCATATCGAGACATTCTCATGGCATTAATACGGACAAAGACCCTGCTAATATCGTCAAGATGGACAGAGTCTATATGCTGGCAACAATAGGTTGAGGTTAAAGAAAAAGGAGGTTGATGAGTTTGGCTAAGCCACATTAGGTTATGTCAATAGCCGTCCTCCTGGCGGGCCAGACCCAGGACACACGTTGTACAATACACCAACTTCGTTACACCTTCTCGTGCCTTATAATAACACTCTGGCTCATGCCTAGTTGAAAGAAAAATACCACATTCCTTGAATATTTGGGTTTTTTAATGATTTGACTCCGCTAAAGAGCAAACCATGGCGAACATATTAAGTCATGAATCAAATTATTTAGCTGGAGATCAGTTACATCAAACACTAGCCAGTCGCGAGGACGGCTGTCACTGGAAATAGCGTTCTGACGCCGCAGCATCCAAAACTGGTGTTGTTGTGTGAGCGCCAGGCATGTGCAGGCGTGAAGTCTTCATATAAGACGTTAGCGAGCCTTGACCCGTGGGACCACCATCAGAAGATTCGAGGACACGGGAGTAGTGCTTACATAATGATTTGGCAACATGGTTTTGACATAAATGCCATGGTACCTGATATACAAGTGTGTCATGATGTTGAACATCGAAATTTGAAGATTAATATAGAACATACAAACTTTTGTTTTGTGTGTTTGTTGTTTAACACCGCACCCAGCAATATTCCAGCTATATGACGGCGGCTTGTAAATAATCCAGTCTGGGCCCGACTATCCAGTGATTGGTATTGTGAACAACGACCCACGTCATCGTGGTATTCGGTCCATTAAGTCGCCTCTTACGACCAGCAGAGGTTTCCGGGGACCAGAGCATCGTCAATAGAAGATGCTATTTTGACAAAAGACTATGGATCGATGATATTATTTTGAAACAGATAAGGTATTGAAGATGTTATCGACAAAGATTGTGTATCGAAGATGTTATTTCGAGAAAGATTATGTATCGAAGATGTATATTTTGACAAATATTATGTTCCAAAGATGTTATTTTGACAAAGACTATATGTAGCAGATGTTTGTTTTACAAAGAGTATGCATTGAAGGTGTTATTTTGACAAAGATTATGTACCAAAGATGTTATTTTGACAAAGACTCTGTATAGAAGTTATCATTTTGACAAAGACTATATATAGAAGTTGTTATGTTTACAAAGATTATGTATCGAAGATGTATATTTTGATAAATATTATGTTCCAAAGATTTCATTTTGACAAAGACTATTTATAGAAGATGTTATTTTTACAATGAGTATGCATCGAAGATGTGATTTCGACAAAGATTATATATAGAAGTTGTTATGTTTACAAAGATTATGTGTCGAAGATGTATATTTTGACATAGATTATGTACCCAAGATGTTATTTTGACAAAGACTTTGTATGGAAGTTATCAATTGACAAACGACTATGGATCGAAGATATTATTTTGACAAATATGAAGTATCGAAATGATATTTTGACAAAGAGAAGATGTTACTTTGACAAAGACTATGTATGGCATGTGTTATTTTGACAAAATCATTTGCCAAAGATGTTAAATTGACAAAGACTTTGTATAGAAGTTATTATTTTGACGAAGACTTTGTATAGACGTTATCATTTTGACAAAAGGTTATTTATCGAAGATGTTATTTTGACAAAAGATTATATATAGAAGATATTATTTTGACGAAAAATTATGTATAGAATATGTTAATTTAACAAAAGATTATGCATTGAAGATGTTATGTTTGACAAAGATTGTGTATTGAGGATGTTATTTTATAAGTCAATGTGTATTAGATGTCATTTTAACAAAAACTTTCAAAGCAGATGTTATTTTGACATAGACTGGGTTCTGTTGGTGTTATTTGTACAAAGGCTGTGTTGTGAAGATGTTATTTTGACAAAGAATATGCACCGCAGATAGTATTTTGACAAAGAACAAGTATCGAAGATGTTATTTTGACACAGGCTATGTATAAAAGATATCATTTTGATAAAGACTCTGTACAGAACATGCTATTGTGACAAAGACTATGTATCGAAGATGATATTGTGACATAGACTGTGTATAGAACACCGAAGGATGACCAGACATTGATAATAGAAGTGTGGCGTAGACTAAAGATTGAATAAATATGGTTGATCAAAACTAAGTGTTTGACAAAGACTCCTTAAGTCATGAGTTGGACTTATAATCGATATTGAATACTAGTATATAGGTTTGTCCACCTAAACTCCGTAACACATGTAAGAGAAAGGCATTTCCCGTGGGGGAAACTGGTGTACGCCATTGACACTGTGTTGACAGAGGCGACACCAGGCGTCCCTCAACTTATTAAACATGCCAAGTTATCCCGTCTTAGAACTGATCTCCAGCAACCTAAGGCGAATTAATTGATGGTGTTGTCGACTTCATTGATGATGGTTGTGGCTCGGTTAGTTACGTGGGATGTTGATCATAATATCAATCACTGGATTTTCTGATCCAGACTCGACTATTTACAGGCCGCCGTCAAATAGCCGTAATAATGAGTGTGGAATTAAACAGCAAACGAAAGGAATCAACAAAACATAATAGTAAATCTTTTTGTTCATTTTAATATGAATAAATGTTCATAAACACAACTTAAATATTCTGTGAAATTTCAGGTCAGTATTTAGAACATAAACAGGTTCTACCAGTCATTGTTATTTTGTGCCCAAAGAAACAATGAATAGATACCATGAGTTGGACGTGTACACACATGATGTAAAGGAAAGAAACAGTGAATAGATTCCATGAGTTGGACGTGTACACACATGACACGGCCATCAATAGACGTAATGGACAGAAACAAGCAGTGAAAGAACACATCCAATGTTTTCATTAAGAGGAGACAAATAAACAATACATTAATTACTTCTCTCTGAAGTTCTTCAAAACTATGTAGTATCCCGGGTCATGTATAGAACGCAATCGTAAGAGTGGGCAGAGGTTTATCAGTGGCCCAGCCACGCACAGTTATATGCAGTTGATAGGTCTGCGTCGCTATGTTCAGACACAACTCAGACAATAGTCATTCTGGCAAGTGTTAAAATTCCGAAGTCTTTCGTCAAGCTATAGAAGGGAAGCTGGACGGGTGGCTGGCCCGACTATCAGCTGTCTGGCTGTGATTAGCCCATATTTTCCCAATAATTAGAAGCACAATGTTGTTATTTTAGCTATTGTGGGCCGAATTGGGAGTGGTTTCTTATTGAATACCTCTGGTTCGCTGACGACAAAATCTAGCTCAGCTCGTCAACTTTATATCGCGTATCGCAAACACGGACGCTTTTTAAACGCACTTGTAAAACGGCGGAATTTGACATAAAAACTCCACTGCAAATATCTGGTCGCTCAATCCCTGACGTTTAGGTACACAAGCTGCTGGCCCGTTTGTATTCCGCCGACTCAGCAGTTAAACGTCTCAGCTGGCAATAAGTGAAACACGGTGTAGAAGGTTGAAAACAGACTGTAATTACATTCCAAACAAATGTTTTCATACGGTCTATATGTAGCAATCCTCGGTGTAATGACAACCGTGTGTAAACAGTCCTTGATAACACACCATGAACTGATGGGCCATTTGATGAAATGCTGTCCATCTTGCACCAGGAAGTGTCTTCTTCTGTCCCCCACAGAAGCAAGGCTAAATACACGTCCACAAGATTATACTCATGCCAGTTCCAGCCTCGAGTACCAGACTTCTCACAAAGGCAAACATATATCAACTTCCGGACACCCGACCGAGCCATCGGTTATTTGATCTTGACATGTTATCCTATTTGTAACTGGTCAATAAGATTCATCAAAACTTTGATTGAAGTTTTGAAGAATATTTAGACATGAAACTTTTCAATTTTTAAGTTGTTTGGGACCGACCATTTGATATTCTGGGGGCCTGGGATTTTATTGAAAAGAATAAATTGTTCCAGACAATGCTAGAAAACTATAATTATGCGTCAGACTGTTGACAAAAAGAGATATTGTCTGCAACAAGAAATACATTGTTGCAAGATGTATATAGCTTAAACTGAAGATCTAGCTGAAAATGATCAAATCTCCATATACCCGTCCCAAATCCCCAAACCTCCAAACACCCCAAACAAGCACACAGCCACACAACCCACCGTTCCCAACCTCCATAGCCCCGAACCCACGGAACATAAAATGAGTGGATGGTTCCTTATCCACAAAAAATCCTTTGCACGACCTTTAATTTTTGAGGGCATGTAACCTACATAAAAAATATTGTATTTCTCAAACTAATCCAAACTCTATTTTGTGTTGAAAAGCTTCTCCAACCTTTAACAACCCCAGTGTATGGAATTGGCGCCCGCTGAAGCCTGGTATTGGCAGCCCATGGTGTCTGGCACTGAGCGGATGGGTGGACCAGCTCCCCATCTGAGGGTCCAGGTGAGGCAGGTGGAGATGCAGTCTGTCTCTGTCTACACAGCTGGAGGGGGTCGGACACTCACAGATACATGGCGGTGTTCAAATGTTACATCATAGGGTTAAATGCTAGGGCTGGTTTTCTCTTCAGCAAATTTGAAGCACTTTGTGTAAAGAGGCAGCACGTGTATGATGCCGGGAGCAAATGTCTTCGCTCATCGCACCAGCAGCGGCGGGGTCCGAGGAAACATCCCTGGGAGGGGTTGGAGAGAGAGGATGTCAAGAATGTAATTAATGCATTCCAGAACGGGGTGACGTAATATGGAATATGGGGAATAAATTCACCCACGCTTTTGAAACTGTGATAGATGTGCCCTTCAACGTTGAATAATAAATAAAAGCGACAAACTCCTTTCCATATTCAATAGAAATCTCTGCTGAGAGCAGAGTCGACTGTACGATTCCGACTTTATCATGAGCACGTGTTTATGAATCACTATTAAATAGTGATGATACCAGGTGTTCGCGAATAGGTGAGCGTACCTTGCCCCAACACACCATCCGTCACAAACACATGCAAAGGCAAGTCAAGTGTTGACATAAAAAAACACGGGATCATGTGGTACAAGTCAAAAAAGTGAATTTTTGTCTCTGATGCGTAAAATTTTGAAATGTCATCTGTTTCTATAAAACGTTTTGAAAACGTTACAGGGGGCCCGAATGTTGTAACATTGATCCAACAACTTCTGAGCAAGAGTCGTATGACGCACTTTGAAATCTTGGTGGAAAGAGCATGTTCGATTGTACCTCAAAAGTTGTGAAATGTAAACACCAAAGACTGGAGCTGCTGGAATATTTCTCGACATGAAGGGAAAGTTGACAATAGGAAAGTTTTGTGATTGTTGAAATTGTGTATAGATTGTTCTTTGTTCAGTTCTACGAGTAGGTTTAAGCTAAAAACGTAGCTGCATAAATGAGTCCTTGAAAGTGTAGGATTAAGACTCCGAGTATAGTAATGTTGTAAAGATGTTACGGTGGAGACACTACGCGCACGTTTCAAGGTTTGAACACACATGGGGAATCACCATACCGTCCGAGCCATCTAGCGTTATCAATTTGAAATGACGGGTTCCACTTGGAACTGAAGTGTTGAGTTCCTTGTCGTTAGAAGATGGTTCTGTGTTGCCGTAAAGTGAATTAATGTGTTGGCGTTAAAATATTTGTCTGTGTTGACATTTAGAGGTGTTTTTTGTTGGCGACTTAGTGATGGTTCAGTGTTGACGTTAAGTGATGGTTCTGTGTCGTCGTTAAGTGATGGTTCTCTGTTGACGTTAAGTGATGGTTCTCTGTTGACGTTAAGTGATGGTTCTGTGTTGACGTTAAGTGATAGTTCTGTGTTGACGTTAAGTGATGCTTCTGTGTTGACGTTAAGTGATGCTTCTGTGTTGACGTTAAGGGCTGCTTCTGTGTTGACGTTAAGTGATGGTTCTGTGTTGACGTTAAGTGATGCTTCTGTGTTGACGTTAAGGGCTGCTTCTGTGTTGACGTTAAGGGCTGCTTCTGTGTTGACGTTAAGTGATGCTCCTGCGTTGACATTTGGCGTTTTTTATGTTGACGTTGTGTGATGGTTGCATATACATATACATGCAGCATATACAGAAGCCGTAAGTACTTAAGAATTGACTTTCACTTTGTGTTCATACTTTGAGTTCACACAAAGTGACAGTCAATTCTTATACATTTTTATGTCACTATTTTCTACAATGAAGGATGTAGCGCTAGATCTATACATGTGACTTCAAGTTTACACTGACAGCCACACAACAACTAGCTGTATCATGGAAAAAAATAGTTCCAAAAAAAGAGAGGTGACATGAGTGTATGTATGCTCAACTTTGCTGTTCAGGAACATCTATTTTAGTTTGTTTATAAGAAATGTAATCAAATATATCATCATTGGGTGAGAAAGGTCTCTTAAGAACTACATCAGTAAGTCAGTCACAATGACAGCGCGTCTTAATACATTTACATCAAGTACAAGACGTCAAAATGGCCGACACGATTAACGTGACGTGAGAGATTTCCGAAGTTATTAATGAATCTGTGGCGGTAATACATGTTCGTCATCATTGATCAGTTGGCCGTTCAGTGAAAGGTGGTTATAGAAATAAATACTCAGGTAAATTCACAGATTGCTGTGGAATGTAACTTTCAGCCTAGACACGGATCGAGTCGATACTACAATAGGCCTAGTGGATGTATATTTCTACGTTTTGTTTACCAGGATAAGACGTAGCGAGGATATTCGTGAACGACCGTGCAGTCAAACACTCTGACGTTTCTCACTGTATGCTGAAACGCTGTGTTCAATATAAAAATGTCTAAACGATCAGAAACAACGCTTTTGTATGTACTCGTGCAAGGGAATTCCCGGGGGTTTCCCCATGAATGTGGAAGTAGTCCGTCAGTGTCTACGTCATTTTAAGAATAGTCTCGTGAAAAACTATGAACGTCAAATTGTGTCGTTCAAACGCTTATGTGAAATGTGACCGGCCTTCCGATGGAAAAGCCGTATTTCGTGTACACTTCAAACTAAAAAATGATAAGAATGTACTCCTTAACATATTTGACTGTGTATAAGTTACTGAAAGTGACATTTTCACTTCTCACCCATCACCAACCCCACAAACCCCAAACCCCATAATGCAGGCAGCAGGTGTATAAGCCACAATGCACACTGGTGGTAGATCTGGGTGTCAACCAGGAGATAAACATGTACGTGCGTTGATAAATGTGCCAAGTGACAAGAGACTGTGGCATAGCTATTGACAGAACGTGACAAGGAGCAACCACAGCACACTTTGCATAGCTCGATACACTCGTCGCCATAGACGTATGCCAGGAAACACACTGCACTGAAACTTGTCATTCTTATGGGGATGTTTGGGAATTAAAGGGGCTCATTGCGTGCTTACGTTGCTGGGAATGCCCACAGCACTACAAAGTGTGATAATATTGCTCGGAAAACTGAAATGAGCTGCCCCGCAATGCTTGGCCTGGCCATAAAATAACAGAACTGTATCTTTAAGTTGCATGTTTTAATCTGCCGTTTCAGTGAACACTGAGATGACATGGATTTCAGCTAATTCTTTTAATACGACGTCCGCTGCAGATGCAAGTACCTTTATCAAACAAGTTATACAGCTATCACATTGCTTGATTAAGACTGAAGCATCAGTACCCAAACAGTGCATTGAAATCATTTCCCGATGGTACAATGATTGAACTCTTGCCGATGGTACAATGATTGAACTCTTGCCGATGGTACAATTGTTGAGCTCTTGCCGATGGCTCATTGGTTGTTCTCTTGCAGATGGTACAATGATTGACCTCTTGCCGATGGTACAGTGACTGAACTCTTGCAGATGGTACAATGGTTGAACTCTTGTCGATGGTACAATGGTTGAGCTCTTGCAGATGGTACAATGATTGGAATCTTGCCGATGGTACAATGACTGAACTCTTGCCGATGGTACGAGGATTGGAATCTTGCCGATGGTACAATGGTTGAGCTCTTACCGATGATACAGTGATTGAACTCTTGCCGATGGTAAAATGAATTAACTCTTACCGATGATACAGTGATTGAACTCTTGCCGATGGTAAAATGAATTAACTCTTACCGATGATACAATGATTGATCTCTTGCCGATAGTACAACGATTGAGATGTCTCCTGTGATATCCTTTCTGGGCTTTTATGGTACTGTGTATATCGTGAAGTCGTCATCTTGGTTACAATGTGTTGGAATTTGAATTGAAATACGATGAGGAATTGTCACATAGCGTAGCACAATCCTAGTATTGTCCTATACTGTAGCACATCTGTGTACGGCCCGGGGTGTGTTGACGCTGGAGTGACGACCGTGGACAGGTGGGGAGGGACACCTGTGTCCTGGAGCACGTGCTCCAGTTCATTCACCCACTGAGGACAACGCCAGATCGCGAGCAAACAGCGGGGACGAGGCATCAGACAGTTGCTGCCTCCCGCTGAACATCTCTCAAAGCCTCATCCCCTCCCCAACACTGGCAGGCCTTAGAACACAAGTGATCCCTGGAGGGTAAACAACCCGCAACACTTTTGCCGCTTCAGCGTTGCGCAATAGACTGGGCAACCAGGTGGCCAGTCAGCCATGACCAAACCTAACCTGATGAGGTCATAGCCGAGGCGCGCACTGACCAGTTGGTAGCCGACAGACCGCTACAACCGCGAGGAACGTCGAGTATTCCTGATGTGTTAGATGTTGCCACTGAGTGTATGTAGACAGCCACTTGTTGCGCTTTGTTAGCGCCTCTGTAGTATATACACGGGACAAGGAGGCACGCTTACCGTCATCAGTAAAGTCACAGTCGGTAATCCCCGGTCTTCTTCCGACATTTCCCCAGATCTCACTGTACCCCAATCACTGGGCTACGCCCACGCGTCTGACGTCATCTAACTATGGGAACATCTCACACTATTTTGAGAAGCACGGTTAAAAAGTCCTAATCAAGTGCACTGACCGAGAAGAGGCTCCGCTTAAACCAACGTAACAGTACTCTAAAGTAACCAGTATCAATTGAAGCGCTCTGTCACAAAGTACCTAATATTATCCGATCATCTGTAATGTTGACCTCATTGCCAGACAGTACATATGTACACAGTAAACTACGGTTATAACGAACTCAAAGGGACCACTAATTGTAGTTCGTTATAACCGTTGTTCGTATAAGCATATATACAGCAAATGTACAGCACATGGACAGGATCAAAACACATTTCGTTTTATCCGTCAGTTTGTTATAAGCGTGTTCGTTATAAACGTAGTTTACTGTAATTCTGTTCCGTTCTGTACTCTAAAGATAACCTGCAAACCTCGAATAACAATCATCACCATAAGGCTGCATGGGTAGTATGTCAAAGTGGTTTTCATTTTTTTCGAAAGGTTTACATTAAATTGTTTATTTCTATGCATCACATCTAAGCACAACATCCCCTCTTAATAAACACCACAGGTTAACCACAGGGCCTGTGACACGATTTCACATTCCTGACCCAGTTATTGGCCAAATGTTACAGTTTGACAGTTTATTTGAATGTTCCTGTTTTGCAAACAATGCTGAGTGCCTTAACCAACTTCCAGAACAAAGCTCCTTGCAGCGCGTAGGCATGTGGAGTTAAGTTGAACTAACATGGCGTGGAGATGTTCAACATGTGTTTGAAGTTTGCTCCTTCACTGACCAGCATGGTCATTGGCCTAGTTTGTTGTTGTCGCGAAGAGTCTCGCTGGCGACCTATGTTGACCATTAGCATGAAGTTATGGACTGTAGGGGCTGGGGAACAACCTTGCACAACAGTCGACTATCTTGTGGCGCGGTGTAAATGAGGCTCAGAGTGTATTCTCAGTACACTGCGAAAAAACAGACAATCTTTAATTGGCAGATTTAGGTCATTGAGACTATTTCAGTCTGTGGCATATTTACTCACAGAGAAATCTGATATGTAGAAACGCCATTCTTGCGTTGGCGGTGTTGGCCCGTGTTTGTACGACTACGGTTGCGATGACATTTTAGAGTTCTGCCAATAGGTCACTAGCTGCCAAATTGTAGGCGCCGACGGTTGGTGTTGAATGAAAAGAGAGGCAAATACCAGGTGGAATTTGAATCTAGTGAATCGAATATTCACAGTTCATCAGGAATGTTTCAAATGGACAATTATCCAAGACGGGTACACCTTACGGAAACGAAACAGGCACGTGGGGCCACACAGGACATATAGTAGCGGTTACACTCTGACGAGCTAACACAGCACGTGGGGCCACGCAGGACATATAGTAGCGGTTACACTCTGACGAGCTGACACAGCACGTGGGGACACACAGGACATATAGTAGTGGTTACACTCTGACGAGCTGACACAGCACGTGGGGCCACACAGGACATATAGTAGCGGTTACACTCTGACGAGCTAACACAGCACGTGGGGCCACACATGACATATAGTAGTGGTTACACTCTGACGAGCTAACACAGCACGTGGGGCCACGCAGGACATATAGTAGCGGTTACACTCAGACGAGCTGACACAGCACGTGGGCCACACAGGACATATAGTAGCGGTTACACTCTGACGAGCTGACACAGCACGTGGGGTCACACAGGATATATAGTAGCGGTTACACTCTGACGAGCTGACACAGCACGTGGGGACACGCAGGACATATAGTAGCGGTTACACTCTGACGAGCTAACACAGCACGTGGGGCCACGCAGGACATATAGTAGCGGTTACACTCTGACGAGCTGACACAGCACGTGGGGACACACAGGACATATAGTAGTGGTTACACTCTGACGAGCTGACACAGCACGTGGGGCCACGCAGGACATATAGTCGCGGTTACACTCTGACGAGCTAACACAGCACGTGGGCCACACAGGACATATAGTAGCAGTTACACTCTGACGAGCTGACACAGCACGTGGGGCCACGCAGGACATATAGTAGCGGTTACACTCTGACGAGCTGACACAGCACGTGGGCCACACAGGACATATAGTAGCGGTTACACTCTGACGAGCTAACACAGCACGTGGGGCCACGCAGGACATTTGTCCCGTGGACAGTAAGAGTTTTGACGGTGACTGACAAATCATATCCCTCACTGCTTTAAGAACATGAAAACTCTAGCCTTGAAAACATGAAATTAGGTGAATGAAATAGTGTTCAGTTATCCAAATCAGCATATTCTACTGGCTATACCATTGGAGGAGTTACCATTGGACTCTATACTGAATATCCATACCACCACCTTATTACTGTTCCACTTTTCACCCTACAGTGAGTGAGTGAGTTATGTTTAACGCCGCTTTTAACAGTATTCCAGTCATATCACGGTGTGTCAGCTTAATGTGGGAGGAAAGCCCCAAGAGATGCAGGTCTTAGACGTTTACCACTTCGGTGAAACCCACGAACACGGGTATGGTGCTGACAAACCTAGAAACATAATCGGGGCGAACCGGGATTCGAACCCACAATCATAGGTTTCTGGCGTGCCGAAGGGACGCAACTCTGCACAGCGAATTCCGGCGCCTTAGACGACTGGGCCACCCGTGCCCCCTTTCATCCTATAGAGTGGGCTATCCTGGCGTAACATCTTATATAGTGGGCCCTCCTGTTTTATCTTCATATTGACCTGGGGTGATTTCCTCGTTATTATTATCTCATGAAAGCAGCTGAAGAGGTGTTCCCTAATTTACCTTATCATCAAACGATCTAGAGTGGTCTCCCTTGTTTCTTTTAACGCCGCTGAGCGATTTACGCTGTTTAGTTTTATCACAGGGCGTACTAATGTAAATTCTAGTGGTTTATGTTGCTATTACACATTCTACAGCGAGTTATATCATCTTATACGAATAGCAGTAAATTCCGCGGTTACACCCCCTTCAATTACCTTGCTCCTGGCTTTATCAAGTTGTATATTCTTCTGTGATGATTCCTTACTTTCACAATTAGCGACGTAACCTGGAGTGAGCTCCCCTGTTTAATCACGTGACTGTGACGCAAGTCATTGAGTACACATACAGTTATGTTAAAGTGTATGATATCCCCCATGGGGTAGGTGTATCCGAGTGTACTGAAATCCTGCTAATCCAGTGTCACCTGTGAGGTATCCGCGAGGGTGTGGCGTCCATGTACCCTGGATTTCACAGTCGTAAGCAGGAGGGATTAGGACATCCAGTCGGGTCAACATGCCGCTATATAAAACGTAATGTCGGCATCTGTGGAATGCATCACTATAATACCACATTCTCAGATATCTATAAATACCTGTATGTACATCATCTACTTACACATCACAGGTATATGGATGTACCCATATACAAAAGAGCGTGTACCAATCGTCCAATTACATATCACAGGTATATGCATATACACATATAAAAACGAGCGTGTACCAATCGTCCAATTACATATCACAGGTATATGGATGTACGCATATACAAACGATCGCGTACCAATCACTAACTTACCCATAACAGATATATGCAGTATGCTACAGGAGGACCAAGAGCATATTCCACTTATTCATCTCCACTTCGTGTCGCTACCCATATGCAAGTGTGTATACGTATTCTTGGTTCACACAGACGACTCACGCAGTCGTCACGCAGTAGAAGTTTAACTATTTTCACACAGTAAATGTTTGGGTGTATTGCATTCAACAAGTATACAATATATTCATTTTTTGCTACTTTAGTTCACAGAGTAAATGTATATTAGTTCATGAATGACTCAATTCTGTGCAGTAAATGTAGGCCACTATTCTTTGCAGTAAATGTAGGCCACTATTCTTTGCAGTAAATGTAGACCATTATTCTTTGCAGTAAATGTAGGCAACTATTCTTTGCAGTAGATGTAGGCCGCTATTCTATAAAGTAAATGTAGGTCACTATTCTATACAGTAAATGTAGGCCACTATACTATACAGTAAATGTAGGCCACTATTCTTTACAGTAAATGTAGGCCTCTATTCTGTGCGGTACATATAGGCCACTATTCTGTGCAGTACATGTAGGCAACTATTGTGTACAGTAATTGTAGGCCACTATTCTATACAGTACATGTACGCCACTATTTTAACAGTAAATGTAGGCAACTATAAGTTGTAGTAAATGTACACCACTATTCTATGCAGTAAATGTAGGCCACTATTCTTTGCAGTAAATGTAGGCCAATATTCTGTACAGTCAATGTTGTCCACTATTCTGAACAGTAAATATAGGCCACTATTCTGAACAGTAAATGTGGGCCCCTATTCTATACAGTAAATGTAGGCCACTATTCTATTTAGTAAATGTAGGCCACTATTCTATACAGTTAATCTAGGCTACTATTCTATACAGTAAATACATGAAAAAGGTCTTTTTGTTTTTCTTTTGCTCCGTTTCCGTTTTATGTTTGTTTTTTGTTTGTTTTAGTGTTCTTGTTTTTGTTTGGGTTTTTGTTTTTTGTACCTTGTTTTAGTTTTTGTCGTTGTTTTTTGTTTTGAGGGGGGGGGGGGGGGGGGCGGGATTCTACAAAGTCAGACACAGTCACAATTTACACTCAAGCTAAGAAAGGTGAAACATTAACGTGGATGATAGTTATTTATTTGAGGATCTGGACATTTAGCCTTCATCAGACCTTTACCTCAATGTCGTTACATCAACGTTATCCCAGCAGTATCTTCATTGTCATCATACAGGTAGGTACCACCTCAATGGATGTAACATTCAAAGCTAAAATAGTGTATAAACTGAAGGCTATATTAGGTGTCATAAACATTTCAATATGAAGATTGCATGTTATGCAAATGGAACATTATTACTTCTTAAAGAGAATTGACTTCATAATTCGAATATTAACCCACGTATTGTATTAAATAGGAGGTACATGATACGTACATGAGATATGTACTTAGTAACTCATGGTTGGGATGAAATGTTAACCATAACAGCGATCTTGACGGTATTGGTTGATGCCACATCTTTCACTCTAACAACAGCTACTTTCACACGTATAATGTAAACCTGTAGTGAAGTTTTAAGTGACATTTGGACGTTGAACACATGAAACCTTTCATGGATAACAACTTGTATTTTCCAACGTTTCAGACTGTTTCTTGCCCCATCATCGGGTGAATGATTCACACGACGAAACAAGAATCTGTTAACCATGCTATGATTCATGTCTCCATATACAGATCGACCATTCAAGAGCGAAGCCTTTACGTGACAACATATACCTTATACATACCACTAAGATTAACTACAACAATATGACAGAATTGTGTGATCCTGAACTTGTTTTGAGTAGTATAGATATACTGTTTCTCAACAAACCTTTAAGACTTTGTCTACGGTATAACGTGTCAATATGCAAGAGTAACTTAACATGAGAACATTTTACATGTATCTGTTAAATGTATTGGTAATATTCTACATTGGAAGCGTATGAATAATAACGTGGTTAGACTGTACTGGAGGATTAACGCCACGGCAACTTTTGTTATGAGGTTGCGAAAAATGTGATGACCCTAGCGGGTCAGTCCAGTCGTGTCCAGTGTGGCTCCTGTATCAAGGAAGCAGTTGGAGGGATGGTCTAGAGAACCTATGACGAGTCATTGAATGATATAGTTACTCATAAATGGCCGTGTACCATCCGACCCCTGGGTACAGCGTACACCGGCCAGTCTTGGGGGTCGCGTGTACGCGTTATCCATGGGGTGAGGTAACATCCCCCAGAACATTCTGATTTACCACGTAGAGATAAATTGTCGTGCATTATATCACGGCCATGAACTAAATAATACCTGTCAAGGTTACCTTTGTGTTGACAATTATATCCCAAACATACAGATCGAATCCTGAAAACATGCCCAGTTTGCATAAGCAAAGATAAAAAACGTTTTTGTTATAATTGATATAAAAGATTTTATATTTTCTTCTAACCCTGACTACAGTTTGTTGGATGTCATTTTGTTTGCAGATTTTATGAATGTGTTTCAGAATGACAAAAGAAATATAATGCGTGAAAAAGCAAGTCACTCACCCCTGCAGCCTGCGCTCCGTGTTATATTGTCGGCTCGGGGGAGGAGGTGGACACTGCGATACATACACACATACATACACCAGCCCGCGGCCACGACAAAAACAACCGCACATGCGCAGTGTGCTTCTCCTGGAAGCTGGAGTTTAAAGTGGAGCCGGGGTGTTTGTACAGTGTTTCATCCAGTAAGCTGTCGCAAACACCCAAACCAGAGCAATCGATAGCAACAAGATTTTTCCTAGTGCATCAAAAGACGCCGATCCCCCCCTACCAAGTGGCAGTCGTTTACCAGGTAGAAGGGGGGACGTGGGATGACATGGACGTCTTTGTTTCATTAAGCTGGTGTTACGGGATCTTCATTCAACTTTAGAGGCCAACACCCTTTGGCCTTCGTCAGTGAACTTCAGCCTTGCACTAACCAAACGTCCCCGGTGGGGACGGCCGTCACTTAGCAGAGGACAAAGCACGACTACCAGGAAGCACACGACGCTTTTAGTAGGAGACCTTGTTGCATGCTGTGGTTGACCAGTTGCGGAAACATATATGCAGAAATAATATACTTATCATATAGTAATGGTGGTAGTAGTAGTAGTAGTAGTAGCAGTAGTAGTAGTAGTAGTAGTAGTAATAGTAGTAGTAGCAGTAGTAGTAGTAGTAGCAGCAACAGTAGTAGTAATAGTGCTTGAACTATCATATATTGTCCTGAATCTTAAAGCGGCATTGACAAGAGTGAGTGAGTGAGTATGGTTTTACGCCGCTTTTAGCAATATTCCAGCAATATCACAGCGGGGTACACCGGAAATGGGCTTCACCCATTGTACCCATGTCGGGAATCGAACCCGGGTCTTCGGCGTGAGGAGCGAACGCTTTAACCAATAGGCAACCCGCCCCGGCATTTAGAAGATGTAGTATAAGTTTAAATCTCTTTAAGGAAGTGTGTGACATGCTTGACAAAGACATCCCTTCCTGTATTGAGACGTCACAGTGAAAGAAGAAAGAAGTTGAAATCCATTAGTCATCTCTGTCTTCATCCGCTCTACACACCCACGGGGCTGGGCTTAAGGAGAATATTCGTATAAAAGGTATTATAATGATTGTGTAATGTGCCGTTTTACCTGACACTCAAAACGCACAGCGCAAAATGCCGTCCAAAGTTACAGAGTATTTTTTCTCACATGCATATTGCTCTATATATGTTTATCGGTGTAGGGGCGGTTGGGTAGCCTAGTGGTTAAAGCGTTCGCTCGTCACGACGAAGACCCGGGTTCGATTCCCGACATGGGTACAATGTGTGAAGCCCATTTCTGGTGTCCCCCGCTGTGATATTACTGGAATATTGCTAAAAGCGGCGTAAAACCATACTCACTCACTCACTTATCGGTGTATATGGTGTAAGACACGCCTTTAATTTATACAATATAACTTGAATTATATTCATTCCTCTAATCTAATATCTATGTAGATTTATGTTATACCAGTATGGCTTCATCTCTCTCCATGTTGCTTAACCGTCACTCTTCACCTTCATCCTATATGTATTAAGCTGACTTTCACGTTTTACCTTCATCCTATATGTGTTAAGTTGACTTTCACGCTTTACCTTCATCCTATATGTATTAAGCTGACTTTCACGTTTTACCTTCATCCTATATGTATTAAGTTGACTTTCACCCTTTACCTTCATCCTATATGTATTAAGCTGACTTTCACGCTTTACCTTCATCCTATATGTATTAAGTTGACTTTCACCCTTTACCTTCATCCTATATGTATTAAGTTGACTTTCACGCTTTACCTTCATCTTATATGTATTAAGTTGACTTTTACGCTTTACCTTCATCCTATATGTATTAAGTTGACTTTCACGCTTTACATTCATCCTATATGTATTAAGTTGACTTTCACGCTTTACCTTCATCCTATATGTATTAAGTTGACTTTCACCCTTTACCTTCATCCTATATGTATTAAGTTGACTTTCACCCTTTACCTTCATCCTATATGTATTAAGTTGACTTTCACGCTTTACCTTCATCCTATATGTATTAAGTTGACTTTCACGCTTTACCTTCATCCTATATGTATTAAGCTGACTTTCACGCTTTACCTTCATCCTATATGTATTAAGTTGACTTTCACGCTTTACCTTCATCCTATATGTATTAAACTCTCTCTCGTATGTACCACACTTTATCTCATATGAATACGTCTTTGTCTCATACATGTAGCTTTATCATACAGGGAACACCTTCTAAAACTAATCCGTTATCTTTGTATCAGACGGAGTTCACAGAAAACAACGGAGGTTTATTTATCAAATAGATTTAGATGTGACGTGAGCAGAGGAAGGCCTGTCCATATATGGACGTGATTTGTGTGTGGCTTGATGACTTCTCTATATACGTCTCTGAAGTAATGCTGCATGTCTATAGATTGCAATCTCAAGGGGGAACACCAATCGTATGGTTCACGATCTTCCATGAGCACATAGAGTGCCATCTCAAACGGGAACACCGATATTGGGGTTCACGATCTTCCATGCGCACAGAGAGTGCCATCTCAAGCAGACACACCAATAGTGTGGTTCACTTTCTTCCATGTGCACATAGAGTGCCATCTCAAACAGGAATACCAGTATTGTGGTTCACGATCTTCCATGTGCACATAGAGTGCCATCTCAAGCAGGAACACCAATATTGTGGTTCACGATCTTTCATGTTTCCATAGGCTGCCATCTCAAGCAGGAACACCAATATTGTTTCTCGTGATCGTCCATGTGTCAATAGACTGTCATCTCAAACAAGAACACCAATACTGTGGTTCATGATCTTCCATGTGTCAACGGACTGCCATCTCAAGAAGGAGCACCAATATTGTGGTTCACGATCTTCCTTGAGTCAATAGAGTGCCATCTCAAACAGGAACACCAATATTGTGGTTCATGATCTTCCATGTGCACATAGAGTGCCATCTCAAGAAGGAACACCAGTATTGTGGTTCACGATCTTCCATGTGTCCATAGAGTGCCATCTCAAGCAGGAACACCAATATTGTGGTCCACGACCTTCCATGTCCCAACAGACTGTCATCTCAAGCAGGAACGTCACCATTGTACCTTATTATCTTCCAAGTGCCCATAGACTGACTTCTGGTACGAACGACTACATTTATCCCTTGTGATTCACTCTGTTCTAGTGACTTAGTAATCCGGACATTCCTAAATTCGGTCGATACAGTCTTGAATAAAGGGGTTTCCGTGTACATCATCAGTTTGAAGCCACATGCTGTGGTATAACCTATGTCCTACCCGGTGAATAGGTAAACGCATATGTCATGAGAAAGATCAATCTTCTTTTTCCAAGGGATTATTTCATCGAAACACTTATCCTTTCCAGTAAAATATAATGAAGAAATAATCTGCGGAAAAGCCATGCAGACCTGCCCTATCATTATTGGACTCATGGACCCAGAGGTTCTCAAATAAGTAGCAAGTGTGGCAACATCTCAATGACATCCGAGTGGTCAGTTTGGTTTGTTATCCTTCGACGATAAGGCCACAGCTACAACAGAGGACATTAACCCTCACCCACACTCACCCACACCCACACCCACACCTACCCCCACACACCCACACACACCCACACACACACCCACAAACACCCACACACTCACACCCACACCCACACCCACACCTACCCTCACACACCCACACCCACAACCACAACCACATCCACAACCACAACCACACCCACACCTACATCCACACCTACCCCCACACACCCATATCCACCCACACCCACACACACACACACACACACACACACACACACACTCACAACCTCACCCACACCCACACCCACACCCACACCTACCCCTCTCCCTACCCCTACCCCTACCCCTACCCCCACAACAACACCCACATCCACACCCACACCTACCCACACCTACCCACACCTACCCCCACACCCACACCCACACCCACACCCCCACCACCACCAGCCACCTATCACAGGCATATGTATCCCGGGAGTATTGTCTCTACACAACTCTGGAAGACTGCTAGGACCGACAGTTATGAGAAGTGAGACAGACGTTTTTGTTACCATCGAGACCTCCCTCGGGGCCAGATCCCCGTGTTTACATTGTCCTCATCGGCTTTCCTGGAGGACACGACAAGGCAATGTGGGCTTTGATTCCTTCACCACAAGGAGAATTCTCGCCGACATCAACCCCTACCCAAAACTACTGGCTCTCTTTACAGTAAAACTAAGCTTTGATGTTGCCAAACATGGCTTGTTATGGCGAAGACTCTCCTTTCAGGTATCAGCTGGGCGGGCGTGATGTAATGGAACAGTCAGACTTGGACCGTAAGATTAGGAAGGTAGGTATCATGGCGTTATTGATTTTATGGGAATGCCAAACAGCTGCTACAGTCTGTGGACAATTGGATGGAGAGGTGTGGGGTCTCACACCCTGCAGCATGCCTGACACGACACGTTCTCAAGTAACTGATATGTGCAGTGAACGAGGATATGCCCGACACAAGCCAGAGTGGATGGTACACTCCATTGTAGAGACGAGACAAGCTGGGATGGATGGTGGTGACACATCTAGAGACACTCCATAGTAGAGACAAGACAAGCTGGGATGGTGGTGACACATCTAGAGACACTCCATAGTAGAGACGAGACAAGCTGAGGTGGATGGTGGTGACACATCTAGAGACACTCCATAGTAGAGACAAGACAAGCTGGGGTGGATGGTGGTGACACATCTAGAGACACTCCATAGTAGAGACAAGACAAGCTGAGGTGGATGGTGGTGACACATCTAGAGACACTCCATAGTAGAGACAAGACAAGCTGGGGTGGATGGTGGTGACACATCTAGAGACACTCCATAGTAGAGACAAGACAAGCTGAGGTGGATGGTGGTGACACATCTAGAGACACTCCATAGTAGAGACAAGACAAGCTGGGATGGATGGTGGTGACACATCCAGAGACACTCCATTGTAGAGACGAGACAAGCTGGGGTCGATGGTGGTGACACATCCAGAGACACTCCATTGCTGAGACGATAAAGGGTGGGCTGGTGGTGACACATCCAGAGACACTCCATGGTAGAGACAAGACAAGCTGGGGTGGATGGTGGTGACACATCCAGAGACACTCCATTGGAGCGACGAGACAAGCTGGGGTCGATGGTGGTGACACATCCAGAGACACTCCATTGCTGAGACGATAAAGGGTGGGCTGGTGGTGACACATCTAGAGACACTCCATAGTAGAGACAAGACAAGCTGGGGAGGATGGTGGTGACACATCCAGAGACACTCCATTGGAGCGACGAGACAAGCTGGGGTCGATGGTGGTGACACATCCAGAGACACTCCATTGCTGAGACGATAAAGGGTGGGCTGGTGGTGACACATCCAGAGACACTCCATAGTAGAGACGAGACAAGCTGGGGTGGATGTTGGATGGTGGAGACGAGTGAAGATGATATAGATGACAGTGACAAAACTGTAGTCACTCTCATCGGCACGAGCCTACATGATGTCTGGACAAATGGCATCGGTGTTGAAACTTGGAAGTCAAGTGTCGGTCTTGTGCACATGGATTGGACATACTAGAAATTGACTACAAATGGAGGCCAGTTTCAAATTAAGGCCACAAAAGGGAAAGGTGGACATTATCTAAGATATCCCTATGTACCATAGTCAGATCACTACATATCACAACTACGCCTACAGAATGTCACATCCCAACACCACTTACAGTCTGCACCAACGGCATGCTGTACTGTAGACATCAGACCACAGCATGTGCCCGATTTCACACAAACGTCACATATTGTGTCGGCCTAACACATCATGGAAGTGCTGATCCAGGTCAGTTTCCCTATTTGACAGAAGGGGGTTGTATACACTGTGTGCCGGGATGGTGCACGTGCAACACACACATCATTCATATCTCGTATACCTGTTTATTTTCACGGTGTGCACACAATGGTATGGATATGTGACCTGGCGTGTATACAAGCAAACAGAAGCAAACAATTAAACAAGTGCACTCTTCTTGAAGCCTCTACGGGTTTACTTTCTGACAGCAAAATATGAAAATGCAAGAATAAGAATTCACACACACCAAACTTCCCGTCATGTGTGTAATCCGCTACACATCTGGTTTTAATATGGACAGAGGAGAGACTAACAATTGACTAGTTGTGAAATGATTTCTGTTTAGTTTCCTCGTGGTTTCCTGACAACAAGTCAGAACCTGGGGTGGACAACGAACGTGCCCCATATATGGATATGACTGCACAACACGTGACGTTATAAGTCCAGGCAGACAGGTGTTGAGTCATCAGATTCCATGCCCAGTTTTTCTCAGATGTTAATAATGGATTACTTGGGTGTGAGAATTCTTCTGCATATAACTTTAAACAACTTGTGGAGCACATTGTAATCATTTGTGTCCGGGCACACTGCCATGCCCCCGTCTTGCACTCTGTGGTCATTGATACAACTTGACTTAACTTGTCACAATACGGGCAACCAGGAACCCATTCGGAACATCTGGTCAGCACAGTTATTTAAGACTAAAAATGCAGCAGCGTAATGGTGGTGAAATGTGAAGCGACTGACACAAATTAGACTTGCATTAGTTTCTGGCGTGTTGACTTTAAATTCCAAGGGGGGACTGGCGCTGATACGGGTCAGTCTATGACAACAGATGTGGTAAAGACAAGCATATGATTTCAACTTGTCAAAAGTCTGCATGTCGGCATCGGGTGACCTGTTCCTCGCACAGACTCGCCGTGAAGCCAAGGGGCTAATCAGAAACACTAGGTCTTGTTTGCTTTCAATAAAGACGGTGATACAAGATTAGCTGTATCAAACAGAATGCTATCTTAATGCAGATTAAACACAAAACGCTATGTATTCTACAGCAAGAACAATACCCACATGTTTACACAGATATTGAAATGATTTGTGTACAGGCTAGGCATTTTGAGCAACGAGGATGGTAATATATGTCGAAGGGTGTATACGAACACGTATTTTGAAATCTGTAATTGTTTAAATGAAGCGAAAGCTGAACTATCTCTCAGACTGTCTCCAGCGATAGGATGACGGACCAGCGTAAAGATGATTAAGAATTATCAGTGAGTGAGTGAGTGAGTGAGTGAGTGAGTGAGTGAGTGAGTGAGTGAGTGAGAGTGTTCGAGTGAGTGAGCACTCCGCTTTAACCCTGTTTAGTCGAGTTGGGAATCGAAACAAACTCTTCGACATCGATGGAATGAGTGAGTGGGTGAGTGCGTTTAACAGTATTCCAGTTATACTACGGCGTGTCAGCTTAATGTAGGAGGAAAACCCGAGGTGATGCAGGTCTTAGACGTTTACCACTGTGGTGAAACCAACGATCACTGGTATTTGCTGACAAGCCTAGAAACCAGGGCGAAATAGGATTCAAACCCACAATGATAGGACTCTGCACAGCCAGTTACAGATCATTACGAGCGGCGTACTACAAACGCAGGCTCCTCGGGTCGTACTCGCACGGAAGAATGTAAGGTCATGCGTTTAGGCACCTTTCTGCCTACACAGACTAAACCCTTTTACGACTTTATTGAGTCGGATATAAATAGCAATGAAAAAACATACACCTGGTATCAATTTCACGGGGTCCTATCTCAATATACACCGGTTTCTTACGTTTCCTTGCCCGTAGGTGCGGCCCCTGCTTTTTGTTGCCGTTTGAAGACTGAGGCCAAGTTTCAACCCAACATAAGAAACCAATGCCGTCTCTTCCTGAGTTGACCGGAAATGTCGTGACGTCACAACCTCTTTTCCTGAAAGCGAGGCTGGGGTTAATGTCTGTGTTGGCAATTGTTATGAATATAAACAATGTTTTGTGTCGAAACAATCGAGCACTTTCAAGCATGTAAAGTTAGACTTACTGTTTTTATTGCTAGTTTGGCAGAACAAACGTTTCATAGGATACTTCAGAAAGTAACATGGAGCACGGGTCTTAATGTGTTTCAGAAATTGTATGCATCTGAAGTTATATATAGTTCATTGAAATTCGGGGGAGCGCGTCGAGCAGGTGGACTTCATACCGCGGTCTGGCGAGATGGCAGAATCACTCATTGTTTGAAGTGTTTTTTTAGTAAATGTTGCAACAGTCGACATAGAGAAGGATCATTTTTTGCCTTCACAACTTTCACTATGAAATAGAAGTTTATCGACACATGGGTATTACTGAACGACATTGTGTTTTAGTTGATATTAAATGAACATGTTATTAATGACGTGTGGGTTTAACGCCGCTTTGAACAGTATTACAGTTGTGAGTTTGTCGTGGGAGGACGCTAGGCATGTTATAATGGAGTGAGTGAGTTGGGTTTAACGCCGCTTTTAACAGTATTCCAGTTATATCACGGCGTGTCAGCTTAACGTGGGAGGAAAGCCCGAAGTGATGCAGGTCTCAGACGTTAACCACTTCTGTGAAACCCACGAGCACGGGTATGGTGCTGACAAACCTCGAAACATAATCGGGGCGAACCGGGATTCGAACCCACAATCATAGGTTTCTGGCGTGCCATGGGGTAGCAACTCTGCACAGCGAATCGCGGCGCCTTAGACGAGTGGGCCACCCGTGCCCCCTGTTATAATGGATGTGATATTAATGAATGAGTTGTGATGAGTGTCAATATTTAGTCATTTGATTTGATGTGGTGAGCATCGTCACTTCGTAATTTTGATATGGCGAGATTAGTGTCGTCACTGGGTAGTTTCCTATGTTGTGAGTGAGAGCGAGTGAGTATGGTTTTACGCTGCTTTTAGCAATAATCCAGCAATATCACAGCGGGGGGACACCGAAAATAGGCTTCACACATTGTACCCATGTTGGGAATCGAACCCGGGTCTTCGGCGTGACGAGCGAACGCTTTAACCACTAGTCTACCCCACCGCATCTCCCCATAGAACGATCTCCTATGTTCATCACACCAATTTCTCATATAACTGCCACTTTATAAAGTCAGAATAGCATTGTCGGGATAAATGGACAGATGTTCCTAGTAAGAAGATCTGCAGATCAGGTACACGCTCAGTTCCCTAGCTCTGAAGGACCCTTTCAATTACATTGTATAAATTATGTTGTGACCTGTGTAGGTTTAAAAAGCGATTTTCTTTCTCACTTTTCGAATACTTGCCTACTTGGGGCAGAATGTTTTACCGATCATATGACAAATAGTTGTCTAAATTTGGAATTCAGATATTCTGGCTCACTGAAGATATGACTATTGGTTGTCTAAATTTGAACCTAAGATATCCTGGCCTAGATATCGCAGGACTGTATGACGGGAAGGATGACATCAACTTTCCAATGGTCGACTTTCTCTTTGTGTCGAGCGATATTCTTGCAGCTCCGCCAATCCTTGGTGTCTACATTTCACAACTTTTGGGGTCGATCATGCTCTTTCTACGAAGATTTCAAATAGCATTTCGACCCTTTCTCAGCCCCATTTGATAGTGGTTCATAAACACATGCTTCCTGATAAAGCCAGAATCGTATAATCAACTCTGCTATTGGCAGACAGTAAAGAAAGATATGATTAACGGTTGTCTTAATTTGGACCTAAGATATTCTGGCTTACTGAAGATATGACCAATGATTGTCTCAATTTGGACCTAAGATATTCTGGCTTACTGAAGATATGACTAATGGTTGTCTCAATTTGGACTTCAGATATCCTGGCTTGCTGAAGATATGACTAATGGCTGTCTCAATTTGGACTTCTGATATCCAGGCTTACTGAAGATATGACTAGTGGTTGTTTCAATTGTGACCTGATGATGTGTGACTCGTGGTTGTCAGACTTAAGACAACCTGGCCAGTACACTCTGGTACAACATACGGTGAACATCTCTCTGAAGAGAATGAAACATTTAAGCCTCCCATACTAGAATGACGAAAATGACATCTCGTCGCCCAATAGAAATTATTGAATTAATGTTGTGAACAGAACGACTGGCTGTATCCATCGTTTGGTTGATGAACATGTTGACCCCGAGACTCTGGTGTGGTCGTCCCAGGACGGGAAACAGGCTGCAGGATGAATCGGAAAGAGCTTTCACACATGATTTCATTCGCAAAAATAGTGAGTGAGTGAGTTGGGTTTAACGCCACTTTTAACAGTATTCCAGTTATCACGGTGTGTCGCTTCATGTGGGAGGAAAGCCCGAAGTGATGCAGGTCTCAGACGTTTACCACTTCGGTGAAACCCACGAACACGGGTATGGTGCTGACAAACCTCGAAACATAATCGGGGCGAACCGGGATTCGAACCCACAATCATAGGTTTCTGGCGTGCCCAAGGGAGGCAACTCTGCACAGCGAGTCGCGACGCCTTAGATGACTGGGCCATCCGTGCCCCCTCGTCAAAATAAGTCACTCTAGCCATGTACATACCTGAAGATATATTTCAATATCGATGATACAAACTTAATAATAACAACAACAACGACGACGACGACGACAATCATGACGATAATGTGCCTGTACTATCTTCATGCTCACGATAACAAACAATATAGTACCATTTTTTTCCTTTCTTTCTGAGTGTTCAAAGAATGAATTTTTTTTTTTCGACAAAACATAGATTTGTCATTGTTTGTTACATACAAGGGAGGTATGATTCTATTTCCAAATATATCAGTTTTTAATCTACATGAATGTCATTGTTTTTGTTTAAAACCAGTTGATATGTTGGGTGCCAACATACATTGTATATGGCCAAAGTCGCCTGATGAATCTAACACTAACCAACCAACTGTATCAGTTCGTGTATAAATAATACCTTTTTGCAAAACAAGCGACCAGTATAATTCGAAGAACAAATAACTAGTTGTTAATATATTTGACCCACAGAAAATACCAGCGACAGGTAAATAACAAGAAATACACTCTCAAACATGTCACATTTAGATATTCCCTCTGAAGCTGAACAGCTGCAATGTAGTGAGTAAGTGAGTGAGTGAGTTGGGTTTAACGCCGCTTTTAACACTATTCCAGTTATATCACGGCGTGTCAGCTTAATGTGGGAGGAAAGCCCCAAGTGATGCAGGTCTCAGACGTTTACCACGAACACGGGTATGGTGCTGACAAACCTACAAACATAATCGGGGCGAACCAGGATTCGAACCAATCATAGGTTTCTGGCGTACCCAAGCGAATCGCGGCGCCTTAGACGACTGGGCCACCCCTCAGCTGCAATAGAAGTGGAAGGTCTGTTACACAATGAAATCCATTCAGTCTGAACTGTGTAAAAACGGAAACTTCCTGTTGCGAACAGCCATAGGTGGACAGAGGAATATTACCTAACACGCAAACTTCGTCAACCCAGTGAAGATCAGGGTTAAAAGTGTTCTTTAGCAACTCATGCTTGTTCCACGGGAGGATCCGGGATCAAATTTGTATTCAACAATTCATGCTTGTCTTAAGGGGTGACAAACGGAATCGGGTGGTCAGGCCTCGCGACTTGGTTGATGCATGTCATCGTATCCCACTTGTGTTGAAGGATACTTGTGATGTCAATCATTGGATTTACAGACCATCGTCATATACGGAAACTTGCCTATTGCGGCGAAACAAGAAAAATTGAAATATGTAAATACAGACGATTGTCTGGGCCAGTGCCGTCCGGAATGACGAGGGCCCACTGGAGATAATTTGATTCTTGGTTGATCAGACGTTATACAGACCCCTCCCAACACATACGCCCACGTCTCCTCAGGAACAGGTGAATGAGCTTACACGCTATTCTACATATGCCTCCGGGTTATCAAAACTACATTCCACACAACTGGTCCACAGCAATCAATAAACATCGTGTCATTCTCAGTAGTAAATATGTAATATTTCTTATTCCATTTAAGTTACAGGCGAGGGTTTGCCACGAGTAAATTCCAATGAAAGTGCTGGCAATATATTACACGTGTTTATAAAGGATGTACGTAGCTTCCGGGACGTCACGTGGTACACATTGAGAGCGCTGGGCCAGCCGATTAATTGTCTCCTTATACTTGTAGCTTGGGTTGGAATTCTCGAATCACTCAGGTCAAATGAGCAGACTGATTGCTTGCATATGCACCGGAATAATGGCTGCATGTGCCATGTAAGTCGGGCTGTTATAGCACGGCTCATAGAGCGCCACGTGGAACAATGTGAAGAATTTCCGATAAAAGTGCTGATTTGCCGTTATAGGAAAACTTTTAGTCATAATTTGCTATAAAATTGTAAATTCGGAAGGGTGACACGTGAGGTTAACACGTGAAACGGAAAGTATTGTTGAGTAATACTTGACCAGAATAGTTTAGTGTTAATCCATGAACCGATGTTATTCTTGAAACACCTGTCTGGAAATACAGATGGACAATTGACAAGTCAGCTTGAGTTGTGTTGCCTCCTGTACACATACATGTACCAAGCCATGGGAATATTTCACGATTGTAGTCTGTGGGGATAGTAAGTGCTCGAGAGGGTATTCAGTGCCTGAAGCCGTAGTCAGTATTTGAGGTGGTAGTCAGTGTTTGAGGTGGTAGTCAGTGTGTGAGGAGGTAGTCAGTGTTTGGGGTGGTAGTCAGTGTTTGAGGTGGTAGTCAGTGCTTGAGGTGGTAGTCAGTGCTTGAGGTGGTAGTCATTGTTTGAGGTGGTAGTCAGTGCTCGAGGGAGTAGTCAGTGTTTGAGGAGGTTGTCAGTGTTTGAGGTGGTAGTCAGTGCTTCAGAAAGTAGTCAGTGTTTGACGAGGTAGTCAGTGTTTGAGGTGGTAGTCAGTGTTTGAGGTGTAGTCAGTGCCCGTGGGAGTAGTCAGTGTTTGAGGAGGTAGTCAGTGTTTGAGAAGGTAGTCAGTGTTTGTGGTGGTAGTCAGTGTTTGAGGTGGTAGTCAGTGTGTGAGGAGGTAGTCAGTGTTCGAGGGAGTAGTCAGTGTTTGAGGAGGTAGTCAGTGTTTGAGAAGGTAGTCAGTGTTTGTGGTGGTAGTCAGTGTTTGAGAAGGTAGTCAGTGTTTGGGGTGGTAGTCAGTGTTCGAGGGAGTAGTCAGTGTTTGAGGAGGTAGTCAGTGTTTGATTAGGTAGTCAGTGTTTGTGGTGGTAGTCAGTGTTTGAGAAGGTAGTCAGTGTTTGAGGTGGTAGTCAGTGCTCGTGGGAGTAGTCAGTGTTTGAGGAGGTAGTCAGTGTTTGAGAAGGTAGTCAGTGTTTGTGGTGGTAGTCAGTGTTTGAGGTGGTAGTCAGTGTGTGAGGAGGTAGTCAGTGCTCGAGGGAGTAGTCAGTGTTTGAGGAGGTAGTCAGTGTTTGAGAAGGTAGTCAGTGTTTGTGGTGGTAGTCAGTGTTTGAGAGGGTAGTCAGTGTTTGAGGTGGTAGTCAGTGCTCGAGGGAGTAGTCAGTGTTTGAGGAGGTAGTCAGTGTTTGAGAAGGTAGTCAGTGTTTGTGGTGGTAGTCAGTGTTTGAGGTGGTAGTCAGTGCTTGAGGTGGTAGTCAGTGTTTGAGAAGGTAGTCAGTGTTTGTGGTGGTAGTCAGTGTTTGAGGTGGTAGTCAGTGTGTGAGGAGGTAGTCAGTGTTTGAGAAGGTAGTCAGTGTTTGTGGTGGTTGTCAGTGTTTGAGGTGGTAGTCAGTGCTTCAGAAGGTAGTCAGTGTTTGTGGTGGTAGTCAGTGTTTGTGGTGGTAGTCAGTGTTTGTGGTGGTAGTCAGTGTTTCAGGTGGTAGTCAGTGCTTCAGAAGGTAGTCAGTGTTTGTGGTGGTAGTCAGTGTTTGAGAAGGTATTCAGTGCTTGAGGAGGTAGTCAATGTTTGAGGTGGTAGTCAGTGCTTCAGAAGGTAGTCAGTGTTTGAGGTGGTAGTTAGTGCTTGAGGGGATAGTCAGTGCTCGAGGGAGTAGTTCGTGTCTGAGGGGGTCGCAGGAGCTTAGAGAAGGTGGTCAGTGCCTGAAATGGCGGTCAGTTCCTGAGAGGAAAGTCAATGCCTGAAGGCGTGGTCAGTGTTTGATGTGGAAGTGAGTGTCCAAAAGAGGTGGTCAGTGTTTGAGGAGGTGGTCAGTGCCCAAAGAAGGTTGTCCGTGCATGAGAAGGGAGTCAGTGCCCGCGGAACAAACAGGAACAGGAATAGAGCACAAGCACACTTGAAGTTCCAAATTCAACAACCTACACTCATACATTCGCTCACAACGATGACATCAAGTGTTGCAAAAATATTTGAGCACGTCTAGACATACCGATAGCACTGGTCCCCAGTGAAGGTCAAGGTCACAATGAAATTGTCCCATTAAGCATTCTACTAACCTCCGTGTCAAGGAAATGGGAGGATGGCGACATTTGTAAAGTGTGGTAACAATGTTACATCGGCAAGTTTCCCTTACTTAGTCAGTGATTGAAAGTAGCTCTCGAGGCCGGGAAACGGTTAAAATGGCAGGCTTAGGTATCGTAGAACGCCACCTGTGAGGGACGAGGTGGTAACACCTGGTAGGTGCCTACATTGTAAAAGTCCGGCCAGGTACCCATTCGACAACGTGTGGCAGTTAGGGAGAAGGGTAATCCCTTCTCACGGTTTCGAAAACCAACCATTAATCATTTAAAGATGCGGAGTTAACTATTATAGTGAGGTATGTGTGTGTATATGTGTGCGAGTGTGTGTATGCGGTGTGTGTGTGCGTGCGTTTGCGTGTGCGTGTGTGTGTGCGTTTGCGCGAAATGTGTGTGCGTGTGTGTGTATGAGTGTGTGTTCGTGCGCGCGTGTTTGTATATAAGTGTGCGTGCGTGTGCATGTGTGTTTATGTGTATTTGTGTGTGTGCGTGTGCGTGTATGTTAGTGTGTTCGTGTATGCGTGCGTGCGTGCGTGCGTGCGTGCGTGCGTGCGTGTGTGTATGTGTGTGGGCGTGTGCGTGGATGTGGTAGTTCGTTGTTTGGGGGTGCATGTACTAGCACGATCTAAAATGGTGCCGGTCCACTGAAATACCATGCCGCAGTTTAACATGTATACCCAACGGAAACACAGTACACTGACCCAGAAAGGTCAGACACTCTGTCCACTAGACCACGGAGGCGGTCCAACAGTAAAAGGAAGTCCTGCTAACATCAGTACCACACGGAGGTCCTCCTCACATCGCTAACAAAGTCAGTGAGCTAAACCTAAAAAAAGGACGTCCCATAATTGGAAGTCCAGATCCCGTACTTTGTGTACCCCTCTAACAAATGTAAATCGGATTGTAAAAGACTTTGTACGTACTAGGAAAGTGACATCCTAAACATAACGTTACATTTGACCACTTTCTAAATGGCATTGCGTATTCATACCTTCGGCCATGGGGCCTTGCCAATATTCACTTGTCTGAGGGGTAGACAAAGTACGTGATCTAGACTACCAGTTGTCGGACTTCTTTTCTTGTGGAGGCCTCGGTGGTTTTTGTGGGTTAGATCGATGACTTTGTTCTGTTGGCCATAGGTTACTAAGAAAGTGTAAGCCTAGATATAACATCTGTTACAATAGGGGTATACGGAAATTAAAACAAAGTACTGAAGATAATACACACAATGGGTACCCAATACGAAATACTATACTCACTGACTCACTGACTCACGCAGTCACTCACTCACTCAGAACTGATGACTCCACAAGTCCCAATTGGGGTTCATTTATTGGTTTTTTAAACCTTTTTTTCATCTTTTTATGAACAGTTGCCAAGGACATCTCTCCGCGTTAACACTTTTAGATCTACATCTCAGCATCGCTTCGTAGGTTTATACACAGAAGCTTCTTCTACTTGTATACAGTGAGTGAGTGAGTATGGTTTTACGCCGCTTTTAGCAATATTCCAGCAATATCATGGCGGGGGACACCAGAAATGGGCTTCACACATTGTACCCATGTTAGGATTCGAACCCGGTTCCTCGGCGTGACGAGCGAACGCTTTAACCACAAGGCTACCCGACCGCCCCGTATACAGTGATGTCCACGGGTACAGAAGGCTATCTGGCTGCAGGATGGTTTTGTATAATGGTGTATCTGCAGGCGCAATCGTGAAGCGCCATATCCATACAATCTATGTGGATTCAAACCGTCAACGCCAGAAAATAATTCTATTTGATGAAAAAAATATGAATAGATTACTGAAATCAGTGATGGCACCAGGGTCCACTTGCACAAAGGGATCTTAGCGCTGAGATGATCGTAACTACCATACTTTAACATAGGCTTACAATAGTCTGTTTGTTTGTTGCCTAACGCCGCCCAAAGCCATACTTCTGACATACGGCAGCGGATCCAGACAATCCAGTGATCAGGACCATGATCCATGATCCACGTCGTTGGCGTAGGCCCCAACGCTGTACCCCCGTGTGTAGCCTCCGCCTCCGTGTTCTAGCGGTAGAGCGTCCGCCCGGAGAGCGGAAGGTCCGGGGTTCGATCCCCGACCGCGTCATACCAAAAGACGTTAAAAGATGGTACTTGTTGTTAACCTGTCTGGCGCTCGGCATTATGGGGCTAAAACAAGGACTGGTCGGCTCGGAGTCAGTATACTGTGTCTGAGTGGGGTATTCATGTTAAACTGCGACATGATATATCAGTGAGCTAGCACTATAAATCGGCATCAGTCCAGACTAGTACAAGCAGCCACATAAACACACACACGTACATGCACGTCGCTATATAAATGCAATAATCTTGGACGCGACGTTAAACCCCAATTCACCTCACCTCACCTCACCTCACCTCACCTCAGTGATGAAAGCCTTGACAATGAACACTTGTTACAGGTCAATTAGTTCCGAGGATGCAAGGGCGGCCTATCATCTGTACATGACTGCAAAGGCAATATGCACGACAGTATCTTACCACGGAATGACATTAAGATCAAATATAACATGATATTGCGGGGACACTCTCTCTATTACTAATAATAGCCACCAGCCGCCCGCCTCGGTGGTCGGCAATACCCTTGGGTCAGAATGACTTGACATTATACAAGAACATAACGTTGAACAGTAATGAGACAAACAATAATTCGACATTTGGAATATTCCCGATCTGAAATGGTTGAATTGGAATTGTGATATTTTAAAGGGCACTTTCTGTATTTCTAGACAAACCTAATTAGTTATTCCTCCAAATAATATGATCTCTTAACGTTCGGCCGAAGTAATAATTACATGACGTTCTAAGCTATATCGCGTAGGAAAACAGATGATGGCCAACAGCTAAAGTGAGTTGTAAAAGGGATATGACGTCATCCTTGAACTACAGCCGGTATGACGTTATCCTTGAACTACAGCCGGTATGACGTTATCCTTGAACTACAGCCGGCATGACGTCATCCTTGAACTAAAGCTCGTATGACGCCATCCTTGAACTAAAGCCGGTATGACGTCATCCTTGAACTAAAGCTGGTATGACGTCACCCTTTAACTCAAGCTGGCACGACGTCATCCTTGAACTAAAGCTGGTATGACGTCATCCTTAAACTATAGCTGGTATAACAAATGTTATATTTGGGATAACACTTTCTTAGTGAAGTACAGATTCTCCTACTTTATTTGGTTCAGTCACGCCCGGGATTCGAACCCACACTGCCAGAGTGAGGCACCTAATCGCCAGCACACAAAGTCAGCACACAAAATCTGACCCACTCAGCCACCGACGGGTAGTCTAGATCACGTACTTTGTGTACCCCTCTAACAAGTGTTGTGGCATTGTGTATTCATTTACAGCCGGTATGACGGTATCCTTGAACGACAGTGAGTACAAAACGAATTGAAACATTATATTTTGCTTTTGTGCAGTTTTATGAATAAAAACTAACGTCAAGGGTAGATCACTGCTACGTTAGGGGTCTAGTATTCACTTTGAACAATGCACTTTATTCTACGCGGAATGTAATGTCTCGTCAGACTACTGCAGGTGGGAAGGCGGAGTAACATTGCTTACAAGCCAATGAACTGCGTCTCCTATAGCGCCAATTAGTGATACAGCGTGTATCTAGTTATATCCCGTTATTCACATTACAGGATGGTAACAGCTGGGCATTGCAAACCAGTGGGAGATGTCGGGTTGTGTACTACAGTAAACAAAGTACGTTAATCCTGGCATGTAGTACTTAAGATCGCTGTGTTGTGTACAGTATACGTCAGTGGTGTACAGTCCTTAAGCTATCTGTGTTGTGTACAGTATACGTCAGTGGTGTACAGTCCTTTAGCTAGCTGTGTGGTGTACAGTATACGTCAGTGGTGTACAGTCCTTTAGCTAGCTGTGTGGTGTACAGTATACGTCAGTGGTGTACAGTCCTTTAGCTAGCTGTGTTGTGTACAGTATACGTCAGGGGTGTACAGTCAGTGGTGTACAGTCCTTTAGCTAGCTGTGTGGTGTACAGTATACGTCAGTGTGGTGTACGGTGTTCCGTTCTGGCATATAGCGGATACAAGTAGGATTATGGTTGAACCTCACAAACACATTGGCTGAACATTGTGGCATTTTATACAAGCCTGGACTAAATGTATGAAACCTGTCGATACAAATACGCAGACTCCTAGTATGACAGTTGGTTGAACCTTACAAACCTTATAGAAGCGGATACGCTGGCTAACGTATCACTGTGAACCGGGCATTACGGCGGATGTGTTTACTCTCACTGCTATGCCTGAGGTATACATTATCGTAGACAAAAAATACTTCTCCTTATCTGCGAATGTGAAAACACCCGAAGAACAAAAATATAGAACCTGTAAAATGCTGAGTTATATATGTATATCCTCACCACCTACAGCGAGGGCAGCCATGAATCATGCTCATTTCTCAACAGATTCACTCGGAGACGAGTCACCTATGTCTGAGAAAATGGAATGCGAAAGTGTCTGGTGATGGATAAGTATGGTTAATATCACAACTATTTTATCTGAGGTCTGACGTGGTGATGCCAGAATCAAATGCTCCATATTCTACCCAAGGTATACACCAGAGGTCTAACGTGGTGATGTCGGAACCCAGTGTATTCCACATATACCCTAGGTATACATCATAGGTCTAACGTGCAGACGTCAGAACGCAGTGTATTCCACATATACCCAAGGTATACACCAGAGGTCGAACGTGGTGATGCCAGAACGTAGTTTATTCCACATATACCCTAGGTATACACCAGAGGTCTAACGTGGTGATGTCAGAACCCAGTGTATTCCACATATACCCAAGGTATACACCAGAGGTCTAACGTGGTGATGTCAGAACCCAGTGTATTACACATATACCCAAGGTATACCCCAGAGGTCTAACGTGGTGATGCCAGAACCCAGTGTATTCCACATATACCCAAGGTATACACCAGAGGTCTAACGTGGTGATGTCAGAACCCAGTGTATTCCCCATATACCCAAGGTATACACCAGAGGTCTAACGTGGGTATGACAGAACCCAGTGTATTCCACATATACCCTAGGTATACACCAGAGGTCTAACGTGGTTGTGACAGAACCCAGTGTATTCCACATATACCCAAGGTATACACCAGAAGTCTAACGTGGTGATGCCAGAGCCCAGTGTATTCCACATATACCCAAGGTATACACCAGAAGTCTAACGTGGTGATGCCAGAACCCAGTGTAATCCACATATACCAAAGGTATACACCAGAAGTCTAACGTGGTGATGCCAGAGCCCAGTGTATTCCACATATACCCTAGGTATACACCAGAAGTCTAACGTGGTGATGCCAGAGCCCAGTGTATCCCACATATACCCAAGGTATACACCAGAAGTCTAACGTGGTGATGCCAGAGCCCAGTGTATTCCACATATACCCTAGGTATACACCAGAAGTCTAACGTGGTGATGCCAGAGCCCAGTGTATTCCACATATACCCTAGGTATACACCAGAGGTCTAACGTGGTTGTGACAGAACCCAGTGTATTCCACATATACCCAAGGTATACACCAGAAGTCTAACGTGGTGATGCCAGAGCCCAGTGTTTTCTACATATACCCTAGATATACACCAGAGGTCTAACGTGGTTGTGACAGAACCCAGTGTATTCCACATATACCCAAGGTATACACCAGACGTCTAACGTGTTGTGACAGAACCCAGTGTATTCCACATATACCCAAGGTGTCCAGCATAGGTCATAGGTTCTCACAACAGAACACAACCAATTCCCCATACTCCTCTCGGTTCACGTCAGATGTCACAGATGTTAAACATGGTTATAACAAACCAATAGAATTCAAGATACTACCTTAGATTGGTCCCTGCATAAACAATTACATAGCAATTTCAGCGAATATAGACAGTGTGTTTTGGGATGGTACATATCCTGCATTAAGAAACAACATTGCATTTAGAGAGTCTTGGAAAGCTAAACACATAGTATTTATTTACCATCCCTAAACACACAAGCGTGATAATCTCTTTGTCTCGTAATGTCTTCCTTTAAATGTGCGCATTAATATATCACGTCACAAGGTCAGTGATTAGTCAGTTTGACAGTCACAACGATATAGTTCCTACAGAAACCTCTTTTCAGACAGTGGCGCAACTGTCATTCAGGCAACACGACGATTACCTAAGGATGATGGTTCTACTTTGCCAGGAATCGCCTTTCGCGACATTCCTTTGGTCCAACCTCAAGAGTAATTGCCCTTTATCAAAAGGAAGAAGGAAGCTACTGTAGCCACCTTTGTTTAGAGTCTGCCTGGCCTGTCATAACGTTACGAAATGATGTCAGCTGACCCACACAGAGACAAAATGAATCAAGGTAACTTTTCAGACAAATCCAATCCAAAGCCGAACTCTACAAGCCCAGGTGCTAGGTATGGGAACAGATCCCGGTGGGGTCCTCGCTTCATATTTTCTCAATTTATGTTTCCTTAAACTTAAAACATGCCTTAGATACGTCCCTCTAAGACTCTTATTTTTGTATTTTAGACTTTTATTTTGATATTGATAACAATTATCTCAGTAATTTGTCGAGATCCATTGCCGCCAATTCTGACTCGATCACCGACTAACATGGGCTGTGCCATGTTTGTTTGTACACACTGAAAGTGGTAACTACCTGACCTTTTATATTTGCATATTCATCCTTATAACACCCAAACCATTGTTATCCGTTGGCTTTATCTTGACAAGAAACCATCCGTTATATGATAACAAAGATACATTGGTAGATGATTAAGGTTATGACGTTACGACAAACGAACTGAACCCCACATACGACACAAGGAAGAACAATGAACAATGTAAACACCTCGTAGGTTCACAGTACACATGTCACGTGAAATACAACTAGGGGTAGCCTAGTGGTTAAAGTGTTAACTCGTCACGCCAAAGAACCGGGTTCTATTCCTCCTGGGTACAATGTGTGAAACCAATTTCTGATACTGCTGGAAAGATATCGAATCTTCCAATATCGATTGAAAATAAAATAAAAAATATATCTGATAAAAGACCATAAAAAAGTTAGATAACGTTGTCTGTAACTGCACTCCCAAACACCCACCATCACCACCCCTACACCCCACCCCTTGTTCAGACAACAGCACGTGATGCGACAATAGCCAGCTGGGCGGTGATTCCCTAACATTACCAGTGCTTGCCGTCAACTAGCAACATGGCCGCCACGACGTGACACGAACAAACGGATGTTGTTGGCTTACATTGCCCGGAGTCAGGGCACTTCTTACAGTTACCCCTGGTTCGCGTATCTCATACGCTCCCTGCCACAAAGTAACCACTGCGACAATGAATTGCTGTCCTTTATAGTATTTGAATAACACTGCACAGACACACTCAAAATCAGTTTTCACAAATTGAACAAAAGAAAATAAATTAGTGTAAAATGCATGTGTTTCCTTTGGGTAGCGTTGTAATGAGTTTCGGGGTTTGGTATGCCAGACTTGCTGGGGGCAAATTGTTTTATTGTATGAGATTGAGGAGCATGGAATGCACGCTACAGATTGTAACCTGTATGAAGTCAATAGAATGTGTATTTTGTGGGGACAAATCCCGAAACTGAGAGGAGGTTAACGTGGGGCCATGGATCACACGATGATGGCGTCAAAGATTGGCGTCAACACACGCCAGCGAGTGTAGTGGGTGGCATAAGCGTTGAGAGCAGGGGCAGATAGAGAGCTGTTAGTAGTATACGTTATACGTCAGGTCATGTATCAGCCATCAAACTGTGCATAGCAGGGGCAGATAGAGAGCTGTTAGTAGTATACGTTATACGTCAGGTCATGTATCAGCCATCAAACTGTACATTACAGGCCATGTTGGATGTATTGAACTGTACATTACAGGCCATGTTGGATGTATTGTACTGTACATAACAAGCCATGCGGGATGTATTGAATTGTACATAACAGGCCATTTTGGATGTATTGAACTGTACATAACAGGCCATGTTAGATGTATTGAAATGTACATAGCAGGTCATGTGGGATGTATTGAAATGTACATAACAGGCCATGTTGGATGTATTGAACTGTACATTACAGGCCATGTAGGATGTATTGAAATGTACATAGCAGGTCATGTTGGATGTATTGAACTGTACAAAGCAGGTCATGTTGGATGTATTGAATTGTACATAGCAGGCCATGTTGGATGTATTGAACTGTACATAACAGGCCATGTTGGATGTATTGAACTGTACATAACAGGTCATGTTGGATGTATTGAACTGTACATTACAGGCCATGTTGGATGTATTGAATTGTACATAACAGGCCATGTTGGATGTATTGAACTGTACATAGCAGGTCATGTTGGATGTATTGAACTGTACATAACAGGCCATGTAGGATGTATTGAACTGTACATAGCAGGTCATGTTGGATGTATTGAACTGTACATTAGAGTCAATATTGGATGTACTGAAATGTACATATCAGGTCATGTTGGATGTATTGAACTGTACATAACAGGCCATGTTGGATGTATTGAACTGTACATTACAGGCCATGTAGGATGTATTGAAATGTACATAGCAGGTCATGTTGGATGTATTGAACTGTACAAAGCAGGTCATGTTGGATGTATTGAATTGTACATAGCAGGCCATGTTGGATGTATTGAACTGTACATAACAGGCCATGTTGGATGTATTGAACTGTACATAACAGGTCATGTTGGATGTATTGAACTGTACATTACAGGCCATGTTGGATGTATTGAATTGTACATAACAGGCCATGTTGGATGTATTGAACTGTACATAGCAGGTCATGTTGGATGTATTGAACTGTACATAACAGGCCATGTAGGATGTATTGAACTGTACATAGCAGGTCATGTTGGATGTATTGAACTGTACATTAGAGTCAATATTGGATGTACTGAAATGTACATATCAGGTCATGTTGGATGTATTGAACTGTACATAACAGGCCACGTTGGATGTATTGAACTGTACATAGCAGGTCATGTTGGATGTATTGAACTGTACATAGCAGGTCATGTTGGATGTATTGAAATGTACATAACAGGCCATGTTGGATGTATTGAACTGTACATAACAGGTCATGTTGGATGTATTGAACTGTACATGGCAGGTCATGTGGGATGTATTGAATTGTACATAACAGGCAATGTTGGATGTATTGAACTGTACATTACAGGCCATGTTGGATGTATTGAAATGTACATAACAGGTCATCTTGGATGTTTTCATAATCTACCAAAGCATTAACAGTGACATGGTCTTTGTGTATCACTGGTGAGGCTAGAAGTGCTATGACAGTACATTGCATGACACTGCACATACATACATTACAATTTCACTCTTCTGATTTACCCAGGATCTCTACCAAGATTGGCACTCTTTGCAGCATTCCATCTGTCTGAAATCTCCAATATCAGAGTGGGCAACAAATACAAATAACACTAAAAAAATAACAATAACACTTATAAAATAATAATAACAATAATACTAATAATAACACTAATAAAAGTAACACTTACTTTTCGTAATAGCGGATGCTACCGTACGGCAGGATATGTTTACCCGTTTCGTGAACACCGGGTGTTATAACTGATTTTTATTGGTTGATCCATACTTATGATTTTCAGTAATTGCCCTTTTACACCTGATGCGATCTGTTCGGCAGATAACATGACTAGATATCCTGACGTTTATATATATTTGCTATATTTACTGTCTAATGTGCTTCTTGATTCCATCTTTATAACAAAGACACAAGACAACTTTGTCTTTTGGCCCGACTAGTGAATCTTTTAATCTTAGTAACCTTTTTAGACAATACCAATACCTGAAGCAAACAGTAAGGTGCTCTGCTTCCTGTATAAACAATGATCTCAAAGCTTCTACAGACTTCTGTCTAAACAAGTTTAAACTCCAGTTTCTAAACCAATCTTTGAAGCAGGCTGTCGTTGATTGTGTCAGTTTTTTATGTAGACTAGAGTAGAAAACTCTTCTAATCTATCATTTTCTTTCACATTGACATCTACAAGATGTAAAATGTCCGCAAACGTCTCAACATCAACACCTTCACGCCCGAATAGGTTTGACGTTTCTCAACTCCTTCATGTGAATTGCTATATGCCGCCATCTTCCCCCATATGTCATCTCTAATGCAACAACATAGGCACCAGCATTTTGGCCTGAACTACGAACCACTTTCAACGCTTCATCCGATTGACGATGTCGCAGTTGGAGAAGTTGGTGTACAGAAGTTGCAGGATCTACACATGTCATGAAGGATATGCCTTCCAACTGGATGCATAGCCCGCACTTAATAAAAACATTAATGACTAATAAAACACACGCAGTCGATGCATGTCCATGTTCAGCACGTGAAACACCATGACTCGGACCTGGGAAAATGGTTTTCGCTTGTCAAGGCGATTTTAGTCAACTGTTCAACTGAGAATTGTTCATGGATCAGATACGTCGTAAATGTGTGGCAATTCCCACACTAAAAAATCAGAATATGTGGTTCCAATTTGCGTTGGAAGGTCACCGACCGCTTAATTCTTTTTGCTTCAGTTTTCTTGAACGTACAATGTCAAGTAATAATCTAGCTGTGGTGAAAGTCTTTCCCGCCTTCTTCACAAATGCAGCCACGTGGCAGGTCAGAATCCAGCGGCTCTACCTACACAGCATCTCACACCTCCATCCCTCCTCCAGGATGCTGAACCCGTCACACCATGACTCAGTCCTCCCACGCTGCACAGACCGTCCAGGACGAACACAGCAGGGTGGACCGGGGACAGGGGAAGGAACTACCTCGGGGACGACAAAGTGGACGTATGGTACGCTGTGCCACGACTGTGTACTATGCTGTGGACGTATGGTACGCCATGCCACAACTGTGTACTATGCTGTGGACGTATGGTACGCTATGCCACAACTGTGTACTATGCTGTGGACGTATGGTACGCTATGCCACGACTGTGTACTATGCTGTGGACGTATGGTACGCTATGCCACAACTGTGTACTATGCTGTGGACGTATGGTACGCTATGCCACAACTGTGTACTATGCTGTGGACGTAGGGTACGCTATGCCACAACTGTGTACTATGTTGTAGGCGTATGGTACGCTATGTTACAAATGTGTACTTTGCTCTATACGTACGGTACGCTATGCCACACATGTGTACTATGCGGTGGACGTATGGTACGCTCTGCCACAACTGTATAATGTCGACATACGGTGTGCTCTTACTTACTTACTTACTTACTTTGGAGAATTAACGTGCGCTTTCCGACTGATGCTTATTTCGCACACGGGCCCGGCCAGGCCATTTAATGTGTTTCCGAAAGGGGCGAAAGTGGTGTGTGCAACCCAAGGGGGGCTGTAGGGGTTGGTTATATAGAATTTGGGAATTTTGAGATTTGGAATAGATGCCGATGGGGTTGGGGAGGAGAACTAAGGGAGCTGGGTATGGTGGATGTTTGTTTGTTTATGTAATTTTGATTTGGTAGATTATAGGTAGTTTGTTATTCTTTGGGATATTGGGGTAAGTAAGGGGTGTGCTCTTTGGCTAGTGTTAGTTAAGTATCGGTAAGGAGTACCAGTGGCCAGTGGCTGAGTACGTCCAAATACCGGCTCAAGCGGCATTAAGGCACATACACGAGCGCCCTACTACTCCACATATGGCGGCATTGTCGTGACACGCTGAATGCCTCCACACACCAGGAAAGGGTAGGATTTCTAGATCTACCCCTGACCTGGGTAATCCTAAAACATATATCGGCATTTATCACTGTCATTACACGGCCTGATTGACTGTATCTAGGTCTCGGTGGAAGATTCTGTGTTTTGGTACGCCTGGGCGGGGTGGCCTTTGATGTTACCGCCAGGTGAGGCTGTGTCACGTGCAGCATGTGAGGTCATGACCCCCGGACACTTGTGTTATCGCGGCTCACCGTAACTCTTAGCTTTTTATCCAGTTGGTCTTCCCCTCTCTGTTTGAGCTCTCGCCACAGCTGACGAATGTTTGTTTAAATACCTCCTCCATCTGTATGAGAGAGGAGAACCTTAGCGGAACAGACTATCAGCACTACAGCGACAGCTTGCCTTTTATATCAAATAATTCTAAATATACTCTACAGGAAAAACAACATAAGGCACGCCAATGCTGAGGCAGAACTCTGGATTTTAATCAAGTCCGCGACATATCAGTACACTCGGCCTCCATATAAAACCATCATCCCACTCCAATATTTAGTGTAATATAATCTTGCTCTTATCGTAATTCTATTCTTGTCCCGGTCAGACTTTCAGCTGAATCAGGGAAATAAACTGGGCGATGTCGTTACATTGTCTGTATCATTTGGAGACTGATGCTATTTTACTTCCGCTTCACAGACATCGGGGAGGCGCTGGGATGATGAACACGTAGAGGATGTCTGGGAGCAGGTGCGAGGGGAGGGGACAGTGGGGGTGGAGAGAGGGGAGGGTACAGCAGGGGTGGAGAGAGGGGAGGGAACAGTAGGGGTGGAGAGAGGGGAGGTGACAGTAGGGGTGGAGAGAGGGGAGGGGACAGTAGGGGTGGAGAGATGGGGGGACAGTAGGGGTGGAGAGAGGGGAGTGGACAGTAGGGGTGGAGAGAGGGGGAGGACAGTAGGGGTGGAGAGAGGGGGAGGACAGTAGGGGTGGAGAGAGGGGGAGGACAGTAGGGGTGGAGAGATGGGGGGACGGTAGGGGTGAAGAGGGGGGGAGGACAGTAGGGGTGGAGAGAGGGGGAGGACAGTAGGGGTGGAGAGATGGGGGGACAGTAGGTGTGGAGAGAGGGGAGTGGACAGTAGGGGTGGAGAGAGGGGAGGGGACAGTAGGGGTGGAGAGAGGGGGGGGACAGTAGGGGTGGAGAGATGGGGGGACAGTAGGTGTGGAGAGAGGGGAGTGGACAGTAGGGGTGGAGAGAGGGGAGGGGACAGTAGGGGTGGAGAGAGGGGGGGGACAGTAGGGGTGGAGAGATGGGGGGACAGTAGGTGTGGAGAGAGGGGAGTGGACAGTAGGGGTGGAGAGAGGGGAGGGGACAGTAGGGGTGGAGAGAGGGGAGTGGACAGTAGGGGTGGAGAGAGGGGAGGGGACAGTAGGGGCGGAGAGAGGGGGGGGGGGCAGTAGGGGTGGAGAGATGGGGGGGACAGTAGGTGTGGAGAGAGGGGAGTAGACAGTAGGGGTGGAGAGAGGGGAGGGGACAGTAGGGGTGGAGAGAGGGGGGGACAGTAGGGGCGGAGAGAGGGGAGGGGACAGTATGGGTGGAGAGAGGGGGTGGACAGTGGGGGTGGAGAGATGGGGGGACAGTAGGTGTGGAGAGAGGGGAGTGGACAGTAGGGGCGGAGAGAGGGGGTGGACAGCGGGGGTGGAGAGAGGGGAGGGGACAGTAGGGGCGGAGAGAGGGGAGGGGACAGTAGGGGCGGAGAGAGGGGGGGGGGGACAGTAGGGGCGGAGAGAGGGGAGGGGACAGTGGGGGTGGAGAGATGGGGGGACAGTAGGGGTGGAGAGAGGGGAGGGGACAGTAGGGATGGAGAGAGGGGAGGGGACAGTAGGGGCGGAGAGAGGGGGTGGACAGTGGGGGTGGAGAGAGGGGGTGGACAGTAGGGGTGGAGAGAGGGGGTGGACAGTGGGGTTGGAGAGAGGGGAGGGGACAGTAGGGGTGGAGAGAGGGGGTGGACAATGGGGTTGGAGAACGGTGAAGGGACAGTAGGGGCGGAGAGAAGGGGTGGACAATGGGGTTGGAGAACGGTGAAGGGACAGTAGGGGTGGAGAGAGGGGGTGGACAATGGGGTTGGAGAACGGTGAAGGGACAGTAGGGGTGGAGAGAGGGGGTGGACAATGGGGTTGGAGAACGGTGAAGGGACAGTAGGGGCGGAGAGAAGGGGTGGACAGTGGGGTTGGAGAGAGGGGGTGGACAGTGGGGTTGGAGAGAGGGGAGGGGACAGTAGGGGTGGTGAGAGGGGGTGGACAGTTGGGGTGGAGAGAGGGGAGGGGACAGTAGGGGCGGAGAGAGGGGAGGGGACAGTATGGGTGGAGAGTTAACCTACACAGGTGTGTTTATGTGAGTGAGTTAACCTACACAGGTGTGTTCACGTGAGTGAGTTAACCTACACAGGTGTGTTCACGTGAGTGAGTTAACCTACACAGGTGTGTAAACGTGAGTGTGTTAACCTACACAGGTGTGTATACGTGAGTGAGTTAACCTACACAGGTGTGTTCACGTGACTGAGTTAATCTACACAGGTGTTTATACGTGAGTGAGTTAACCGACACAGGTGTGTATACGTGAGTGAGTTGTGTGTACTACCGCTTGCCTTCATACAGTGAGAACACTCACCCTTTCTCCCTCTTACTGTTTTCTACCTGACAGCAGCACTGGCACCCTTCAGTCCTCGACACTATATCCAGGATGAACTTGGGGTCTACATGCACCAAGTACCATGAGTTGACCTAACCAACCATTAGGTGGAGGATTGGCTGCGGTTGAATACCCTAAACCTAACTGATGATTTAAACTAATACCTATTACCTTAGAGACTTGTGCAAGTCTAAGAACTACAGTCTCTTATAGGGACAAGTTGTTCTTATTTACATAATCTAGGAATTATGATTTAAACTAATACTTATTGCCTTAGAGACTTGTGCAAGTCTAAGAACTCCAGTCTTTTATAGGGACAAGTTGTTCTTATTTACATAATCTAGAAATTATGATTTAAACTAATAATTATTGCCTTACAGACTTGTGCAAGTCTAAGAACTCCAGTCTCTTATAGGGACAATTTGTTCTTTTTTACATAATCTACAAATTATGATTTTAACTAATACTTGTTGCCTTGGAGACTAATTGCTCAGCAGAGTTATTGAAGACGTTCATGTCCAGGCATGCAAATATGTTCTGGGTGTGAAGCCGTCAACTCCAAATCATGTTGTACGTGGTGAGTATGGGAGATTCCCTGTATATGTCTATGCCTACAAGCGGTGTATAAGATATTGGTATTAATTGTTATTCATGCCAGACTCGCGACTACCCAAGAAATATTATGCTATCATATGATATTGTTAGATACGAGTCATGGTAAAAGCAATTGGGTTTCAGAGTTAAGAAATCTATTATTTAAAATGGGATTTGGCTTTGTTTGGGATAATCAAAGCAGTGGTAGTATTCTATCATTTTTATCAGAATTTATGATAAGAGCAAAATGTATTTATCAGCAAGACTGGCTTGCATCCTTGTCACCTGGTGCAAAAACATGTATAAACCTATAATGTGTCAAGAGTATTATATCAAGTATGTTTCTATGCATAAGTTTCGTGTAGTTTTAGCAAAGTTTAGGGGTAGTTCTCACCAACTAAAAAATTGAGACTGGTAGATATGCAAATGTTCAAAGAAATGAGGGGGGCACGGGTGGCCCAGTCGTCTAAGGCGCCGCAATTCGCTGTGCAGAGTTGCGTCCCTTGGGCACGCCAGAAACCTATGATTGTGAGTTCGAATCCCGGTTCGCCTCGATTATGTTTCTAGGTTTGTCAGCACCATACCCGTGCTTGTGGGTTTCACCGAAGTGGTAAACGTCTGAGACCTGCATCACTTCGGGCTTTCCTCCCACATTAAGCTGACACGCCGTCATATAACTGGAATACTGTTAAAAGCGGCGTTAAACTCAACTCACTGACTCATTCAAAATGCCCATCAAACAACATATACGATAGTCTACATTGTGCAGTGTCTGCCTGCGACCATCTGTTTCAGGGTCCCCCAGGGTCCCCCAGCTCACTCACTCACTCCAAGAAATGAAAGGTTTTGCAATGTTTGCAATGTTTGTAAAAAATGTTTCGTTGGGGATGAGCATGATTTTTTTTGTATGCACGGTGTATGCCGAATTGCGTGAACAGTACATTCCAAGAAACTACTATGTATTTCCTAAATCACATAAGTTCAATGTCTTAATGTCAAGTTATGAATAAATATCATAAGAAATGGCTATGTATATTTATAAGTCTATACAATTAAGGACAAAACTGCTGATGTAAATTTCAATTATAATAATGGCTGCTGTATACAACTGATGTGTCATGGACCAATGGCCTACGTGACCTTATGGAATAAACTACTACCACGACTTGTGCAAGTCTAATAAGAATGGCACATATACAAGGTATACTGGTGAAGACATATACCAGCTACTGGTGAAGACAAATACCAGCTACACACCCATCATGGCTATACACACACTCATATGACGCTTGCGTCTATGAGACCAAATAAGGAACTTGGAACAACTTGGTTGCATCGCCGAATGACACAAGCAACAATGTAGCAATGTTTTCATGCAGTGCCCAAATAGCCGAATATATGCTCCTCGGATTCTGTACTTCATGTTTGTCCTAAAACCCTAGCAACCAACACCAAATTACGTAACAAGGCCATCACAAACGCTGCCTCGTGTCGGAAGGCTGCAATCATCTACCATTAACATTACTGGGAATGTGAAGACCTCGAACACCACCAGATAACAATAGTGGCAAATACATGGGTGTGGTGCGAGACATGTGACCCGTTCCTCCTTCAGTAGCTCGAGATGGATGTTATCGGGAGGGGGTGGGGCGGTGTCGGGGGTGGGGACGCAGGATGTAACAACTAGACCCTCCTGTGCGATGCATGTACTTTAACCAGTGAAATGTATTGTAATTGAAAAACGAACAATTTATCGTTGAACATTCTGATTCTGATTTGATACAAACAGAGACTGATTGTTTATCAAAGTCACACCATAATAGATGTGTTATAAAAGCATAAATGTTGTTATACTTTCTTTTAACATAAGACGAGTCACTCTATACTGCGTTACGAGAGATTAATATGGTATATGACACCTGTGTGACGCATCTGGTGTGAAGCGTTTTCACATAATTTTGAACATACTGAAACACACTGCTTGATGTATTTTATTTGTTTGTTTATTTGTTGTTTACCGCCCCACTCATCAATATTACAGATATATGATGGCGGTCTGTAAATAATCGAGTCTGGACCAGACAATCCAGTGATTGACATCATGACCATCGATCTACGCAATTGGGATACGATGACATGCATAAACCAAGTCAGCGAGCCTGACTACCAGATCCCATTAGACGCCTCTTACACAAGCATAGTCGCCTTTTACGACAAGCACGGGTTGTGAAGACCTATTCTACCCCGGATCTTCACGGGTCGCTGTCACAACTTATAACAAAAGGAAAATATACATGAGTAGTATGAGAATGAATAATAATAGATGCATAAGTCATCAATATGCTTATTTTCAGCACTATTTCTATTTATTTGGGTTCTCCTTGAAATTACGCCAGAGTGCACCTTCACAGTTGTTCACATCTGATCCAACCCCTGCACTGGCCTTGCACCCCCTGCACTGGCCTGTATGCATCTGATACTTTAACTTGAACTCTGTGGCAACGATATGTGAATTTTCCAACGGACAACGTTCTATTGCTCTCAGCACGTCAGATGGCCGTTACGTTATTGAGCAGCGAATGGGAGTTAATTCTAACGGCACCCACTGTGTCACGTGCTTGTATCCGGAGAAAACTGGAAAGACTTGTCCGTGCAATGAACTGCAGTTGAGAGTTACGTGCCCTTGGCAACAAATATACACAGACAGCGAAACAACAAACACGTGACGTCGTGCCTAATGTACAACAGTGGTTTCTGTATGCACAGCCACTGGGGAAATGCTTGTGGTGTTGGGGACCTATATTCTTGTGGATGGCACTTCCGGCGGATGTGTGAACCGTCTTTATCGACATGTGCACATCCGCTGTGACAAGAATGCGTTGCATAATGCCGTTAGACGACAAGCGGCCAGTGTTGACTTGTAACAAATTTGTTGTTACAACTACACAACTATAGTCACAAATAAATAAAGAGAAATTAAACCTGTTGTATGGGCTTGCAGCTTAATTAGATCCCAAACCCTGGAATGCCAGGCGAGTATTGTTATACAGTAAACTACGGTTATAACGAACACGCTTATAACGAACTGGCGGATATAACGAACTTACTTTTTGGTCCCGACTATTTGCTGTAGTTATGCTGTATATATGTTTATAACGAACTACGGTTATAACGAACTAAAATTAGTAGTCCCTTTGAGTTTGTTATAACCGTAGTTTACTGTATTGTTTTTACTCTCATCTGCGAGACTTTTGTTTAGATTCCAGCCCCTAAGGAATAGAAAAAGCAAATCCATGAAAGAAAAAAACGCACACTTGACCTCCCTACAATGTCACGTGCACAAATGAAAAAGTAACAGGTGTCCTTCGGGAGAGAACACTATTGTCAAGAGATTATGATATGTAGTAAGACGAGTTCTATGGATGAACAACTTCTTTATTACAATAAGTGCGACGTTTCGATGTAGACCCTAACACCTTTATCAAGCAAGTGCTTGATAAAGTTGATAAAGGTTGATAAAGGTGTTAGGATCTACACCGAAACGTCGCACTAACTGTAAATAAAGAAGTTGTTCATCCATAGAACTCGTCTTACTTCATCACACCAACTTCCAAATGCCACTGAAAGAAGATTATGATATGTTTATACAGCCATAATGTTCTCAGTCATATCTTCAGCATCTCAGAATAATGGCCTCCTTAATGCATACATGTTCAGGTGCAAGTGACTGATAAGTATACATGTTCCGGTCTTATTCACCACAAGGCAAGGCTGTCTCAAACGATTACTGACCATCTCAACACAGCCGGAGCCTAAAACACCAACATGAACTTACCGCCAGGTCTTATTCAGGTTTGAATTCTAAATTTTCTTTTAAATATTCCCTGGTTTAATAATTACTGTTATAATTACATCCCGGTGCTCTCCCCCCGACATAGTTTGGTCATCGTCCCCGAGCCGGCGCGTGACACCTTAATTGATCTAAATGTACACTCTAACAGCCTTACCCCAACCTGGCGTGTCTCAGACGCACGCACACTGCATGAACTGCTAATAACACCAGTTCAGCGTACATTGCCCGTGTTTGTGCAAGTGGTTTGTCGGCGTCTGTCTTGCAATATTTGGGAGATATTGCGAGAAACATTAGCTTACGGAACTGATGGGAGGAGTACTTTGTCTTGGGTAAATAAACCACGGACGAGAACGACAATATTCGTCAGTTTTACATTAAAATCACATTTTGTAATGTTCTAGAAACGTATTCTTTTAGTAAGATACACAATGTGATGTTGATAAAAATAATTTAATTTCCCGAACAGACACCTACACTTCAGGAATGGAGTATCCCCGGTTGAGAATGTTTACATATCTGGAACGAGGCTCATGTCCCTATTTGGGGTTACGTTGATGTCAAACATAATCACGTGACCAGAACGGCATATTCGGGATGCCAAATGTATGTTCTTCTCAAGGGCCATCATATGCAGCTAGTGCAAACAGGAGAAGCGCTTCATTGTATGAGTGAGTGAGTGAGTGCGTTTAGTGTCCCTGGCTTCGTATAATGGTTGATAGTTCAGCTTTGTATATTTTACCACGTGAGCAATACAATCTAACATAAAATGTCACAGATCTTGTTACTTCAACTTATAACATATAATGTGAAGTTCCAAGGCCCGTTTACACAAATTTTAGCGCTACGACTGATGTAAGTCTTTGTTAAAGAATGACAGTTTCGATCGTCTTGGTGGTAAGATCGCTTTGTTGCACGAGGCTCGGGTTTGTTTGTTGTTCAACGCCCCACTCATCAATAGTCCAGCTATGTGACGGCGGTCTGTAAATTATCTTGTCTGGACCAGACAATCGAGTGATTGACACCATGAGCATCGATCCATGCAAATGGGATACGATGACATGTATCAACCAAGTCAGCTAGCCTGACCAACCGATCCCGTAAGTCGCCTCTTACGGCAAGCATGGGTTCCTGAAGACGTATTTTACCCGGGATGTTCACGAGTCCAAGCCCAGGTCGCAGTGAAGGATGTCTGCTTCCCGTTTGGTGCACCATTTTGATACATCGTTGCCATACCATGTTTTCTTTAAAGCTTTAGATAGTAAAGTGATGTCAGTTTTATTGTATGGTGTTGAAATATAGGGACAAGATATTGACTCAGATTGTAAGGTGAGGTGAAATGAGGTTAAACGTCGCGTCCAAGATTATTACACGTCTGTGCGTGTGACTGCTTGTACTAGTCAGGACTGATGCCGATTTATAATGCTAGCCCACTGAGATACCAGTTTAACATGAATACCCCACTCAGACACAGTATACTGACTCCGAGCCGACCAATAATGTTTTAATCGCTTAATGTCGAGTACCGGACAGGGTAACAACAAGTACCATCTTTTAACGTCTTTTGGTATGACGCGGTCGGGGATCGAACCCCGGACCTTCCGCTCTCCGGGCGGACGCTCTACCACTAGACCACGGAGGCGGTCGACTCAGATTGTAAGCCTAGCAGAGTTATTGAAGACGTTCATGTTCAAGCATGCAAATATTGTCTTTGTGGGCTGTTCGTGGTAAGTGTGGGAGATACACTGTATATATCTATGCCCACAAGTGTTGTATAAAATATTGGTATAAATTATTATCCATACCAGACTTGCGATTCCCAAAGAAATGCTTTGATATTATATTGCTAGATATGAGTTATGTTAAACGCAATTGAGCTTCAAAGTTAAGAAATGTAGTTTTGAAAATAGGATTTGGCTTTGTTTGGGATAATCAGTGTATTGTAGTATTCTATCATTTTTATCAGAATTTATGGTAAGAGCAAAATTTATTTACCAGCAAGACTGGCATGCATCCTTGTCACCTGGTGCAAAAACATTCCATTGTTCTATGTATAAACCTATAGTGTGTCAAGAGTATTATATTAAGTATATTTCTATTCATAAGTTTCGTGTAGCTTTAGCAAATTTTAGATGTAGTTCTCACTAACTAAAAATTGAGACTGGCAGATATGCAAATGTTCCAAGAAATGAAAGGTTTTGCAATGTTTGTTAAAAAAAAGTATTGTTGAGAATGAGTATCATTTTTCGTTTGTATGCACGGTGTATGCAGTACATTCCACGAAACTACTGTGTATTTCCAAAATTACAAAGATTCAATGTCTTGATGTCAAGTCATAAATTTGATATCATAAGAAATTTGGCTGTATGTACTTATCAGTCTATGCAATTAAAGACAAAACGGTTTGTGTAACTTTCAGTTACAATAATGTCTGCTTGGACCGCTGACCTTCATCGCCTTGCTGAATAAACAACATGAGATCTTTGTTATGTCACTGTCTTCGTTTTAATTCAATCTAAGCTAAATATTACTCTTAGTTGTTTCTTAAACACCTATCATAAACGTCTGGGCCAATCTCTATTGCACATTAAGGCGACGGCTTTGATACGCTTTGTTGTTCTTGACAAGGGTATATCAAGCTTTGGTTCTCTACTCTGTTCTTCAATTCGAATTAGTCAGCTATGAACCATAGACCTACCTAGATGTTGCTGGGTGTGTTCATACGCGTGAACCTAACTGAACGACTTCAGCTGATAATGTATCTTGTATCAGATTAAGTAACCAGTCTGGATTGAAGACACTGGATAAAGAGGATGCATGTATGTTATATTTCTCGTTTCCACATAACGGGTGGGGGCAGTGTGTGAGAGGGAGACACCCTGTGACATTAATTATTATGGCCGATGCAGTGTGTGAGAGGGAGACACTGGTGACATTAGTTTCTTCATGACGGGTGGATGCAGTGTGTGAGAGGGAGACATTGGTGACATTAGTTTCCACATGACGGGTGGATGCAGTGTGTGAGAGGGAGACATTGGTGACATTAGTTTCTTCATAACGGGTGGATGCAGTGTGTGAGAGGGAGACACCCTGTGACATTAGTTTCCACATGACGGGTGGATGCAGTGTGTGAGAGGGAGACACTGGTGACATTAGTTTCCACATGACGGGTGGATGCAGTGTGTGAGAGGGAGACACCCTGTGACATTAGTTTCCACATAACGGGTGGATGCAGTGTGTGAGAGGGAGACACCCTGTGACATTAGTTTCCACATGACGGGTGGATGCAGTGTGTGAGAGGGAGACACTGGTGACATTAGTTTCTTCATAACGGGTGGATGCAGTGTGTGAGAGGGAGACACCCTGTGACATTAGTTCCCACATGACGGGTGGATGCAGTGTGTGAGAGGGAGACACCCTGTGACATTAGTTTCCACATGACGGGTGGATGCAGTGTGTGAGCGGGAGACACTGGTGACATTAGTTTCTTCATAACGGGTGGATGCGGTGTGTGAGAGGGAGACACTGGTGACATTAGTTTCCACATAACGGGTGGAAGCAGTGTGTGAGAGGGAGACACTGTTGACATTAGATTCAACATAACGGGTGGATGCAGTGTGTGAGATGGAGACATTGGTGACATTAGATTCCACATAACGGGTAGATGCAGTGCGTGAGAGGGAGACACTGGTGCCATTAGTCTCCACATAACGGGTGGATGCAGTGTGTGAGAGGGAGACACTGTTGACATAAGATTCCACGTAACGGGTGGATGCAGTGTGTGAGAGGGAGACACTGGTGACATTAGTTTCTTCATAACGGATGGGGACAGTGTGTGTGAGGGAGACACTGGTGACATTAGTTTCTTCATAACGGGTGGATGCAGTGCGTGAGAGGGAGACACTGGTGACATTAGTTTCCACATAACGGGTGGATGCAGTGTGTGAGAGGGAGACATTGGTGCCATTAGTTTCTTCATAACGGGTGGATGCAGTTCGTGAGAGGGAGACATTGGTGCCATTAGTTTCTTCATAACGGGTGGATGCAGTGCGTGAGAGGGAGACACTGGTGACATTTGTTTCCACATAACGGGTGGATGCAGTGTGTGAGATGGAGACATTGGTGACATTAGTTTCCACATAACGGGTGGATGCAGTGTGTGAGAGGGAGACACTGGTGACACTAGTTTCCACATAACGGGTGGAAGCAGTGCGTGAGATGGAGACACTGGTGACATTAGTTTCCACATAACGGGTGGATGCAGTGTGTGAGAGGGAGACATTGGTGACATTAGTTTCCACATAACGGGTGGAAGCAGTGTGTGAGAGGGAGACACTGTTGACATTAGATTCCACATAACGGGTAGATGCAGTGCGTGAGAGGGAGACACTGGTGACATTAGTTTCCACATAACGGGTGGATGCAGTGTGTCAGAGGGAGACACCTGGTGACATTAGTTTCCACATTACGGGTGGATGCAGTGTATTAGAATAAGAACGTTGTCACACGTTGAGCCAGATTACAGGGAGTTCAACATAAATGTATGGGATGTTTGTGTTCGTGCTCGAGACCATATCGAAAGAGAGTAGAACTTATCTGCACGTCATTTGTAACGACACGGCCCTTGACCTCTGGCTGGTAATAGCTAACTGAGTATTTGTCAAGTCGTCAAATAGTTTATTGAAAGTGGGCTTCAAAGGGGGGCCTGTCAGGGGGAGCATGAAAGATGAGAGCAAGGGCGACTACCAGTGAAGGTCAGCCCACCCCCTCGCTGCCCTCCTTCAAAGCCGGATGTCCCCCCCGCTCGAGACATTGCTTCGCTCATTGTCGGGAAGAAACTAATGCCCTATCTCTGGTCCGTTGATTTATTTCATTGTTTTGTGGGAATATAGTTGCTCTAGAGCTGTTGACAGTTATTCGGATGAATTTTTTTTAATAACATGCACTTGAGAACAGTTCTTCTGCTTCAGTAATCTTGCTGGTTGATAGTTAAAACACGTTCTGGTTGTGTTTCCTTTGGGAGAACACAATAAACAGTAAACAGAGTGTTCTTATCGATTTCAAAAAGACAAATGTGTCTGATGAATCTGTCATCCTTCTAGAGCTGATACATCTACAAAAGGTATTTCTACAGGTGGTATTTCTACAGCTGATATGTCTACAAGTGGTATTTCTACAGGTGATATTTCTACGGGTGGTATTTCTACAGGTGATATTTCTGCACATGCGACTGAAGACAGGACGCGGTTGCCGGTGCCTACGTTGACTCTACCTTTGAAAAAGGATTGTAAGAGATGATTATATTTTTTCTTATATCTGGAACTCTAGAGGAAAGATGAAAGTATGAAAACCTACATCATCAATATTCCCATATGCAATTTCATAGTATTGTGAAAAGGTCACATATTTGAGCATTGACTGTCACCAAACGCTAGGTCGCCAACATGAGAGGTATAATGTCTCATGATAAGAGGCTATGACTATACATGGCGTTGTTTCTATTTGGTTAACAGCTGTAGAACAAACGCCTCTACATCTGGCTCCCGATCCACAAAGCGTTCGTAACACTACGAAATTCGTAAGTTGCGATAGGTCGTAACGCTTCGAGCACTTTGTGGATCGGGCCAAGCTCTGTAAGTTCAGAGTGATGTCGTGAGAAGCTATTGTGACGAGACATGTTCCCATGTTTAACCCATTATGACGTCACAATGTCGGCGTCATAGTCTGGAATGTTAGCTGCAGACAATAGTTTCAAGATTTAGACTGTGGGGTAAAGATGTAAAGTAATTTCCATTCAAGATCGCAATATTGATCACTTCTTGTATTTTAATACCAAAACTCTTCTCGAATTAAATAATGTAGCAATATCTAATGCATTTTATATTTATGGACATTTACCGTCGATTTGCACACAGGCATTGCAGCGTGTAGCGAATACCTTGCTGTACATTGATTCCTGTTTGTTTCTAAACATGTATCTGGGTGGTCCTCTCTGGCGCCCAATGTGTTACAGCTTAGAGAGCTGACACCCCGTGTGTGATGGCGAGTCTTGGTGCATGTGTCTCCCTTGTCACGCAGTGCGCTGTCATTACTGGAAATACCACGAGTCAATACGGGAATCCTACCTCTAACACTTCGCTATACACACCCCTTAAATGAGCTTTTAGCTATGCAGATTGATCTTATTTTTGTTGAAAAAGGAATGCACTTTTCTGTATGCGTAAGTTCGAGGATATCTTAAAGACTCTCTGAAGTTGTTCCATGTACTGTCAATCCGACATCGTAGACATGAGTGATGTTCAAGGGTATGAGAGACAATCGTTGACATGGGTGTTGTAGTTCAAGAGTATAAGAGACATTTGTAGACATGGGTAAAGTCGTTCAAGGTTGTGAGAGACAATCGCAGATATGAGTGACGTTCAAGGGTATGAGAGACAATCGTTGACATGGGTGTTGTAGTTCAAGAGTAAAAGAGACATTCGTAGACATGGGTAAAGTCGTTCAAGGTTGTGAGAGACAATCGTAGATATGAGTGATGTTCAAGGGAATAAGAGACAATTGTAGACATGAGTAAAGCCGTTCAAGTTTGTGAGACAATCGTCGACATGAGTGATGTTCAATGGAATAAGAGACAATCGAAGACATGAGTAAAGTCGTTCAAGGTTGTGGGAGACAATCGTCAACATAGTGATGTTCAAGATTATAAGAGACAGTCGTAGACATGGGTAGAGTCGTTCAAGGGTATGAGAGACAATCGTAGGCATGGGTGATGTCGGTCAAGAGTATGAGAGATAATCGTAGACTTGGGTGATGTTCAAGAATATGAGAGACAATCTCTGTACAGCATGCATGAAATTGGTAGATAACAGTTCCCCCGTATTCGTGGATCTACACTGTGACGTAAGGGGCCAAGGGGAAGAGACGTGACCCAGGCTGCATGCTGTCTCGTGTAGTAATATACACAATGTAGTGTATATGTGACAACATGGAAATATTCCGAGAAGCGAAACAATTAAAATCACTCAGTGTAAGAAGCATTCTGGTGTTCATAAATGGTGAACAGAAATATTCTAAAGATAGCTGCTTTAATGTATGTCAGGGTAGCCTGTTGGGTTAATATGTGTACAAAACAACAATATAACGAGAAACCAACTTGATTAATAGGGTAACAATATAAAAATAACACAATCAATGTGTTCGTTTGCGGGTAATAATTTGGTATTGCTCAGAAGAGGCGAAGTGAGGTAAAATGAGGTTCAAAGTAGCTTTCAAGATTATAAAGCGACTGCATGCGCTTGAGTGTGTATCGATGTTTGGAGTAAACGTTGATACCCCACTCACACAGTATATTGCGCCGAGCCGACCAGTCCTTGTTTTACCCCCTTAATGCCTAGCGCCAGGCAGGGTAACAACAAGTACCATAGTTTAACGTCTTTTGGTATGACGCGGCCGGGGATATCCGGATAGACGTTCTACCACTACGTCAGCGGCCAGTACAGTGGAGTACACGCTGGGAAGGTGAAGGCCTGTGTTTCTGTTATTGGTTGGCTTGCTTCTATATTTTCTTGACGTTTACTCTTTTTTCAGTGATTGATGTTGGTGCTCTGGTTTTTTGCCAGGACAAATAAAAAGTGTTCCGAAAGGGCTGATTTCATTCCGATTTGGCAACAAAGGTCTACTGTTCTTGTATTCTGGTGGCTAAGTCGCATCAGTTGTGTCTCCATTGTTGCATGTGATCTCATACACACACATCCTAGGTTTTGGCGAACAGGTGTGTGTGTGTGTGTGTGTGTGCGTGCGTGCGTGCGTGCGTGCGTGCGTGCGTGCGTGCGTGCGTGCGTGCGTGCGTGTGTGTGTGTGTGTGTGTGTGTGTGTGTGTGTGTGTGTGTGTGTGTGTATGTGTGTGTGTGTGTGTGGGGGTCTTCACCATTTGTCATGTGGGATGTTTCTAAGGGTCTTTTCAGAGGAGAAGGTCACATCTGTGGTGGCTGTCTTTTTAGTGAGGAGTCAGATGACTGGTTGGGCCTTGGTATAAGATGCAGACTAGGAAAGGTGATCTTTTGCTGGGTTTCCGAATTGTTTAATCTGCTGGATGTTTGGAATAACCCCTTGATAGTGATGAAGGTGTGTTTAAGGTGGTGGAGACAAGATGAGAACAGACATATCTTGTAACCACAATAAGAGAGTATTCTGGTAATGACAATAGGAGAACAAGAGTATTCTGGTAATGACAATAGGAGAACAAGAGTATTCTGGTAATGACAATAGGAGAACAAGAGTATTCTGGTAATGACAATAGGAGAACAAGAGTATTCTGGTAATGACAATAGGAGAACAAGAGTATTCTGGTGAAGACAATAGGGTGTTTAAGTAGAAAATGACCACAATATGTACATACTCTACCCAGACTGTCATGTAGTGTGTCATTCACCCTGGACTTCAAGGATGAACTGTTTCTAGCTATATCAGTTGTAAGGCGTGAAGCTTATGAGAAAATCGATTCTGAATGCCGTAACGAATGGGGCAGTCTGTTGACAGTCAATCACGTTCTAGGAAGCCGAAACACCATTAACCAAATTGATAAGTTACGCATTGTAACGGATAAGGTATTTGGTGTAAGAGGTGGGTGTGGTGAAGGTGAGGTGAAGGTGAGGTGAAGGTGAGGTGGGTTAGGTAAAATGGAGTTAGAAGTCTCGTCTAAGATTATTGCACTTATATAGCGACGTTATTTGGTGTAAAAAGGATTAGTTATATGACTTAAGAAGTTTGGGGTATACAATATACTATATGACATAAGAAGTGTGAAGCATATAATTTAAGAAGTATAAGGCATACAAAGAATGAGGCATATAAAGTGTAAGAAGAATCAGGTATATGATGTAAGAAGCGTAACGAATATGATGTAAGAAGCATGACGCATAAGACGAAAGAAGAATGATGCACAGCATGTAAGAAGCGTGACGAATATGATGTAAGACGCATGCCGAATATGATGTAAGAAACATGGCGAATAGTATGTAAGATGCATATGATGTAATAAGCATGACTCATGTGATGAAAGAAGCATGGCGCTTGTGATATAATAAGCATGACGAATATGATGAAATAAGTATGACACATATGATGTAAGAAGGATGATGCATATGATGTAAGAAGGATGATGCATATGATGTAATAAGCATGACGTATATGATGTAATAACCATGACGAATATGATGTTATAAGCATGACGCTTATGATATAATAAGCATGACGAATATGATGTAATAAGCAGGAAGTATATGATGTTATAAGCATGACCCATATGATGTAATAAGCATGACGTATATGATGTAAAAAGGATTACCCATATGATGTAAGAAGGATGATGCATATGATGTAATAAGCAGGACGTATATGATGTTATAAGCGGAACGTATATGATGTAATAAGCATAACGCATATGATGTAATAAGCATGACGAATATGATGTAATAAGCATGACGAATATGACGTAATAAGCATGATGCATGTGATGTAATAAGCATGACGAATATGATGTAATAAGCATGACGAATATGATGTAATAAGGATGATGCATATGATGTAAGAAGGATGATGCATATCATTTAATTTGTGTGTGTGTGCTGTATGATGTAAGAAGCATGGAGAATATAATGTAAGAAGTATGACGTATATCATGTAAGAAGGATGATGCATATGATGTAATAAGCATGACGAATCTTATGTTACAAGCATGGCGTATGTGATGTAATAAGCATGGCGTATGTGATGTAATACGCATGACGTATATGATGTAATAAGCATGACGCATGTGATGTAATAAGCATAACGCATATGATGTAAGAAGGATGATGCATATCATTTAATGTGTGTGTCTGTGCTGTATGATGTTAGAAGCATGACAGAACATGTAAGAAGCATGAAGCATATGTTGTAAGAAGTATGACGCATATCATGTAAGAAGGATTATGCTTATGGTGTAAGAAGGATGATGCATATCATGTGTGAAGTGTGTGCTTTATGTCGTAAGAATTATGAGTCATATGATATATAAAGTCTGCGGCATTTTATGTAAGTAGGATGAACAATATGATGTAAGAGATATATGTCGTGTGATTTAAGAAGTATATTTGTATGTTGATCATTAAGTAAGAAGTATGAGGCATATGATGTTAGAAATATCATGTGCACTTGTATAGCATGGTAAAAGGGTAGTGTATGTGATCTTAGAAATATTTAACTCAATGCCTCAGGTTGATACTGTTGGCGCAGCCACGATCAACGAGAGCCTACTCCTCGGTGCACAAGCAAAGAACTTTAAAATACATGTATAAAGTATATGAAGCAAAGCATGGGTGGTATAACTTGTCATATGGATTAGGCATATGGTGCTAGAAGGGTGAGGTTTTTGTGCAGCAAGGCAGAATTATATGGTGTAAAAGGGTGGGGTTTGTGTGTAGCAAGGCAGATGAAACTGGTGTAAGAAGGGTAAACTTTTTGTGTATCAAGGCAGAAGTATCTAGGGTAAGAAAGGTGATGATTTTTTGCAGGAAGGAAGAGGAATATGGAGTAAGATGGATGACTTTGTCGTTTTTGTGAAGAAACAGAGAGGAATATGGTGTAAGATGGATGTGTTTTTTGGGCAGGAAGGAAGAGGATTATGGTGTAAGAAGTATGAGGTTTATGTGCAGGAAGGAAGAGGAATTATGTCTAAGAAGGATGAGGTTTTTGTGAAGAAACGCAGAGAAATATGGCGTAAGAAGGCTGTTTTTTGTGTGAAGAAACAGAGAGGGATATGGTGTAAGAAGGATGAGGTGTTTGAGCAGAAAGGAAGAGGAATATGGCGTAAGAAGGATGGTGTTTTTCTGAAGAAACGCTATATGAAGCAGATACAAGGATAATGTATCTGGTGTAAGAAGTACGGCATATGAAGCAGACACAAGGATAATATATATGGTGTAAGAAGTACGGTATATGAAGCAGACACAAGGACAATGTATCTGCTGTAAGAAGTACGGCATATGAAGCAGACACAAGGATAATGTATATGTGTAAGAAGTACGGCATATGAAGGAGACACAACCATACCGTATATGGTGTAAGAAGGACGAAGTATGATAAGTACAGGCGGGTACAAAAAAAGGAACGGTCCTTGCATGCACGGCTGGTGTCTGCACGCCCCACGACGCAATCCAGTAGTCGCCTTGTCGGACATCTTCGCACAGAGTGCGGTATAAATAAGATACTTACAAACAGCGAAACATGCAATAAGATGTCAGTCACCCCTAGACTGTCTGCCGACGAACAATGTCAATGTTTAAGCAAAAAGTCCCACTGTTTCACCATTTCGAGAGAAAGGAAAATGTAAAAGTTCCAAGTTTCAATCTATAGTTTTACAACGTCAACATTGGCTACTGAAGGTGTGTGTCTTCCCTTGGACGAGCTCACTCCACGTACCTAGGGAACTCTTTAATGAGCAAATATAACTTATCTTTTCCAACGTAGTCAGTCCACGGCTAAACGCCAACACGAGGATGCAATTTGAAGTATGTATAGTTGCTCTGTATGTCTGTTTACCTAGGGCTCGGCAGATTTGCTGAACTTGCCGCATGTATGCACATTTGTATGGAAGTAAGTAACACGGAAACTGTGATCACTTTATTGTTGTTTGTAGTAGCCGGAGCGAATGCTTGATTCGCGGGTACTGGTGATCCTGGAGATATAGCTGGATCAAGGGCAGTGTTTGAAGTGCTGCTCGCAGACACCCGCCACTGGAACCGTCATAGTGAAAACGTGGATCTCGCTTTGTACAAGTATTTAATTATGATGCAAAAGAAGGTGACATCTAACTTGTGTATACACATTAGTAGTGATGTCACACCTCGATGTGAGAAATGTATTCTCTGTGTTTGGACTTCGTTCTTGTATACTTAGCTGATATTTGAACGGGGTTATCAGTTAATTACGCCAATTACAGAGAGTTAGGGAAATGTTCGATGATAATGCACAGCAAAGAGAAGCAGACATTCGCCCAGCCTTTCCCAGTATCACAGCATTCCAGAAGTGCATTCATTAAGCTTTCACAGGCTGTTCAAGCATAACACAAATCCGCTTAATGGTTAAAACTATGGGTTTATGTTTTTGTATAAACGCTCTGGACCATCAGCGCATGAACATCTACACACGTGTGCATCACACACAGACATGCCAGCACTGTAACAACCGATCATAGTTATCTAGTTCCTGGAATGTTTGAGTTTATGTTCATGTCGCCTACAACCTGTGTGGCTAGGTGAGGCTGTGGGAGGCTAGGGGAGGCTAGGGGATTGAGGCTGGGAGAGGCTGGGAGAGGCTGGGAGAGGCTGGGAGGAGTTGCCGAGTTGTTTGTTACTGAAGCCTATAGGCCCGTCTGTCACCGTCCGGCAACAAGCATCTCTGCATCAGTGTAGCATCCCATCCGTCTGAGACACCTTCCCCAAACACACTATGTATCCTTACTGTCCGTGGTGACCCAAACACACTATGTATCCTTACTGTCCGTGGTGACCCAAACACACTATGTATCCTTACTGTCCGTGGTGACCTAAACACACTATGTATCCTTACTGTCCGTGGGGACCCAAACACACTATGTATCCTTACTGTCCGTGGTGACCCAAACACACTATGTATCCTTACTGTCCGTGGTGACCTAAACACACTATGTATCCTTACTGTCCGTGGTGACCTAAACACACTATGTATCCTTACTGTCCGTGGTGACCCAAACACACTATGTATCCTTACTGTCCGTGGTGACCCAAACACACTATGTATCCTTACTGTCCGTGGTGACCCAAACACACTATGTATCCTTACTGTCCGTGGTGACCCAAACACACTATGTATCCTTACTGTCAGTGGTGACCTAAACACACTATGTATCCTTACTGTCCGTGGTGACCCAAACACACTATGTATCCTTACTGTCAGTGGTGACCTAAACACACTATGTATCCTTACTGTCCGTGGTGACCCAAACACACTATGTATCCTTACTGTCCGTGGTGACCTAAACACACTATGTATCCTTACTGTCCGTGGTGACCCAAACACACTATGTATCCTTACTGTCAGTGGTGACCTAAACACACTATGTATCCTTACTGTCCGTGGTGACCCAAACACACTATGTATCCTTACTGTCAGTGGTGACCTAAACACACTATGTATCCTTACTGTCCGTGGTGACCTAAACACACTATGTATCCTTACTGTCCGTGGTGACCCAAACACACTATGTATCCTTACTGTCCGTGGTGACCCAAACACACTATGTATCCTTACTGTCCGTGGTGACCCAAACACACTATGTATCCTTACTGTCCGTGGTGACCCAAACACACTATGTATCCTTACTGTCCGTGGTGACCCAAACACACTATGTATCCTTACTGTCCGTGGTGACCCAAACACACTATGTATCCTTACTGTCCGTGGTGACCTAAACACACTATGTATCCTTACTGTCTGTGGGGACTCAAACACACTATGTATCCTTACTGTCCGTGGTGACCCAAACACACTATGTATCCTTACTGTCCGTGGTGACCTAAACACACTATGTATCCTTACTGTCTGTGGGGACTCAAACACACTATGTATCCTTACTGTCCGTGGGGACTCAAACACACTATGTATCCTTACTGTCCGTGGTGACCCAAACACACTATGTATCCTTACTGTCCGTGGTGACCTAAACACACTATGTATCCTTACTGTCCGTGGGGACCCAAACACACTATGTATCCTTACTGTCCGTGGTGACCCAAACACACTATGAATCCTTACTGTCCGTGGGGACCCAAACACACTATGTATCCTTACTGTCCGTGGGGACTCAAACACACTATGTATCCTTACTGTCCGTGGTGACCTAAACACACTATGTATCCTTACTGTCCGTGGGGACTCAAACACACTATGTATCCTTACTGTCCGTGGTGACCTAAACACACTATGTATCCTTACTGTCCGTGGTGACTCAAACACACTATGTATCCTTACTGTCCGTGGTGACCTAAACACACTATGTATCCTTACTGTCCGTGGGGACTCAAACACACTATGTATCCTTACTGTCCGTGGTGACCTAAACACACTATGTATCCTTACTGTCCGTGGTGACCTAAACACACTATGTATCCTTACTGTCCGTGGTGACCCAAACACACTATGTATCCTTACTGTCTGTGGGGACTCAAACACACTATGTATCCTTACTGTCCGTGGTGACCTAAACACACTATGTATCCTTACTGTCCGTGGTGACCTAAACACACTATGTATCCTTACTGTCTGTGGGGACTCAAACACACTATGTATCCTTACTGTCCGTGGTGACCTAAACACACTATGTATCCTTACTGTCCGTGGTGACCCAAACACACTATGTATCCTTACTGTCTGTGGGGACTCAAACACACTATGTATCCTTACTGTCCGTGGTGACCTAAACACACTATGTATCCTTACTGTCCGTGGTGACCTAAACACACTATGTATCCTTACTGTCCGTGGTGACCTAAACACACTATGTATCCTTACTGTCCGTGGTGACCCAAACACACTATGTATCCTTACTGTCTGTGGGGACTCAAACACACTATGTATCCTTACTGTCCGTGGTGACCTAAACACACTATGTATCCTTACTGTCCGTGGTGACCCAAACACACTATGTATCCTTACTGTCTGTGGGGACTCAAACACACTATGTATCCTTACTGTCTGTGGGGACCCAAACACACTATGTATCCTTACTGTCTGTGGGGACTCAAACACACTATGTATCCTTACTGTCCGTGGTGACCCAAACACACTATGTATCCTTACTGTCCGTGGGGACCCAAACACACTATGTATCCTTACTGTCAGTGGTGACCCAAACACACTATGTATCCTTACTGTCTGTGGGGACTCAAACACACTATGCATACCCCGTGACATAGCTGTGATATTGATGTCCACCGCAGTGACATGCCCGTGATATTGCTGTACACCGCCGCGACATGGCCGTGTTATTGATGTCCAGCGCAGTGACATGACCGTGATATTGCTGTACACCGCTGTGACATGGGAGTTATATTGATGAACACTGTCGTGAAATAGCCGTGATATTGCTGTACACCGCCACGATATGGGAGTGATATTGCTGTACACCGCTGTGACATGGGAGTGATATTGCTGAACACCGCCATGACATGCCCGTTATATTGCTGAACACCGCCATGACATGCCTGTTATATTGCTGTACACTGTCGTTGACATGCCCGTGATATTGCTGTACACCGCTGTGACATGGGAGTTATATTGATGAACACTGTCGTGAAATAGCCGTGATATTGCTGTACACCGCCACGATATGGGAGTGATATTGCTGTACACTGCTGTGACATGGGAGTGATATTGCTGAACACCGCCATGACATGCCCGTTATATTGCTGAACACCGCCATGACATGGCCGTGATATTGCTGTACTCCGCTGTGACATGGGAGTGATATTGCTGAACACCGCCATGACATGGCCGTGATATTGCTGTACACCGCAGTGACATGGCCGTGATATTGCCGTACACCGCCGTGACATGGCCGTGATATTGCTGTACACCGCCGTGACATGGCCGTGACATTGCTGTACACAGCCGTGACATGGCCGTGACATTGCTGTACACCGCCGTGACATGGCCGTGATATTGCTGTACACCGCCGTGACATGGCCGTGATATTGCTGTACACCGCCGTGACATGGCCGTGACATTGCTGTACACCGCCGTGACATCGCCGTGATACCGCCGCGACATGGCCGTGATATTGCTGAACACCGCCGTGACATGGCCGTGATATTGCTGTACACCGCCGCGACATGGCCGTGACATTGCTGTACACAGCCGTGACATGGCCGTGACATTGCTGTACACCGCCGTGACATGGCCGTGATATTGCTGTACACCGCCGCGACATGGCCGTGATATTGCTGAACACCGCCGTGACATGGCCGTGATACTGCCGTACACCGCCGTGACATGGCCGTGTTATTGCTGTACACCGCCGTGACATGGCCGTGATATTGGTGTTCACCAACGTGACATGGCCGTAATACTGGTGTAAACGGCCGCGACATGGCGGTTATATTGTGACATGGCCGTGATATAGCTATCTATACCAATGTGACATGGCCGTGATATTGCTGAACACCGCCGTGACATGGCCGTGATACTGCCGTACACCGCCGTGACATGGCCGTGTTATTGCTGTACACCGCCGTGACATGGCCGTGATATTGGTGTTCACCAACGTGACATGGCCGTGATACTGGTGTAAACGGCCGCGACATGGCGGTTATATTGTGACATGGCCGTGATATAGCTATCTATACCAATGTGACATGGCCGTAATATTTCTGAACACCGACGTGACATGGCAGTGATATTGATGCACACAACCGTGACATGGCCGTGATATTGCTGTACATGGAGCTGACATGGCCGTGATACTGCTGTACATAGAGCTGACATGGCCGTGATATTGCTGTACACCGCCGTGACATGGCCGTGATATTGCCGTACACCGCCGTGACATCGTTGTAATGTATCTGGCTACACTACCGTGATGTTATTCGGACACTGTTGTTTACCCTCTCGTTGTGTAATATTGCAACTTCAGCGGAAACCTCCATTTTAGAGATTCAATCACAACCTATTTCTCTGAGGACTGAAACCTACATGGCTGAGAAATTATTCAAATCTAATTGGTCAATTAGAGGCTATTAAATCACAATAAACCCCACTCTGATTGAAACAGCTTATTTGACGGCCGCATCGCCGCGGAAGCTAATATTCATAAAATAGTACTTTTTCGGTAGGCATATTTATATAATTATATCTACAATTATAGGTTACAAAATGCAAAGATGCGGTTACTACAATATTCAAAGGATGTATGGCAATACATTTCGGGCAGAAACCACAACATAAATCTACACAGAGAATGTATTTTAAGTTTTGGCAACAGAGAGCTTGGAATTTTGCGCTTTCCTATATACGATTGTGACGTCATATCTTATGCGTCACAATGAGCGATATAACATCAAAATGGTGAAGTGCGGTGTAGAACGAAAGCTTTGCAAAGTTTGCTTGGTTTTCTTTAGGTGTGACCACCTCATGTTTGTTTCCAAGTTGCAGTGCTTATATGCTTTCACTGCCTGTCATATCTTCGAGTGAAGTATTATGGTCTAAACAAATTGCCTGAGTATATACAGCGTCATACAGTAAACTACGGTTATAACGAACACGCTTTTAACGAACTGACGGATATAACGAACCTACTTTTAGTCCCGACTATTTGCTGTGGTTATGATGTATATATGCTTATAACGAACTACGGTTATAACGAACTAAAAATAGTAGTCCCCTTGAGTTCGTTATAACCGTAGTTTACTGTATTTTGTTTACGGGCTGTTGTCGGTAAATCCGTAATTCAGATCGACAACCTAATCACAACACTGGGCTCAGCCGATGCCGCTTCACTCAATATATTTGCTAGCACCAAAGATTTAGTCATGGTATAATGGCGATAGACATACTGTGTTTGCAATGTAGAGCTTGGTTACCTGTAGATTTAACCGCGCTAAATTAAACATTTGAAACCTCACGCTGCGTGTTCGGTTTAAAGTTCAATTTAGCGCGGTTAAATCAACAGATAACATAGCTCTACATTGAAAACACAGTATGTTTATCTCCTAATTGACACCTGTCCATCATCAATACGACCATACATCTTATTGTTAATATCTGGTGCCAATAGAGTAATTATAAACATGTACAGAGGTCAGTAGAATGTATCTACCCTGCAAAGAGTGTCTACCACATGTGAAATGCCACTGATCTACAGCCCCAAGGATAAGTAACTAGTGTATACTCCTGACACCGTGCTGAGGTCAGACCAACCTTCAGGTCAAGCCGATCCATTGGGTCATCATCCCAGACACCGGAAGATGGCAGAACTGGGATTCCATAGATACAGCAACATTTGTTTGGTGATGTAGACCCGCTCTAAGATAACGCCCGCTGCAAAACGCTGCAACACGCTGCGCCCTGAGCATCGCCCCTAAGTATATATCTCAGCATGTGCATGGCGTGCGACCTCTTGGAAGTGTGGTCGCTGGAAAAATAAATCACCCCTGCACCCAGATAACACAGATAAGCCCCCTCTAAATCCTGTAATGCTTACATATTTGTCCTTTGCTCGTATCAATACATTTATAAGACATTGTCCAAAAGTCTCTTAAAATGCCGTTGTGTGATAGGGGGTGGGGTGGGTGGGGCTGGATGGGGTGATCCAATCACCTATCTAGGGCCGCCAACATACAGGGACCAAACCCCCAGATGTTACGTTCCGAGACATATTTTGCTATTTCTTCAGTTTGTTTTGGTGACTAAGCGGTAGGTTTTGTATAACTAAACTCTATTTGAATTAACTTGAAGGTCGTATTTCGATCAAGTCAAATGAAACCACCCCTTTCGTTCTTGCACACAAGCGTATTGTTCCAGAGTTTGGTTAGAGCTTGCTACTCGGGACAGCAGGACCACGGTGTTCTGTGCTGGAACGCGGGGTCGCTCCAGGTTAATCAGGAGATTAGCCCTGTACGATCACCTTGGCCTCATGTAGCGCTATCTGGACGGGGGTCTGAATGAAAGACGTGCTACCCTCCCTCATTCTGCTAATTCCCACTCGCTTGATACACTTACACCACACCGGAGTTGCAAATGTTCGCTGAGCAGCGGGTTGAGACGCTTTTACAACCTACCGCAAAGCATAGCCTTGAATTTACAATCTACAGAAGTACATTGAAACTAGGTGTAGGGCAAAGTGATGCTATTTTCTGTACAGAAATACACCGTGACCAGCTGTATGGAAATGTGATGCTGGTTTTTTGTTGTACAGAAATAGACCTTGACTAGTTGTAAGGAAATGTAATGCTAGTTTTTATAGAGAACTACACCGTGACCAGTTGTATGGAAATGTAATGCTAGTTTTTATAGAGAACTACACCGTGACCAGTTGTAAGGAAATGTAATGCTAGTTTTTGTAAAGAACTACACCGTGACCAGTTGTAAGGAAATGTAATGCTAGTTTTTATAGAGAACTACACCGTGACCAGTTGTATGGAAATGTAATGCTAGTTTTTGTAAAGAACTACACCGTGACCAGTTGTATGGAAATGTAATGCTAGTTTTTGTAAAGAAATACACCGTGACCAGTTGTATGGAAATGTAATGCTAGTTTTTGTAAAGAAATACACGTGACCAGTTGTATGGAAATGTAATGCTAGTTTTTGTAAAGAAATACACCGTGACCAGTTGTATGGAAATGTAATGCTAGTTTTTGTAAAGAAATACACGTGACCAGTTGTATGGAAATGTAATGCTAGTTTTTGTAAAGAAATACACCGTGACCAGTTGTATGGAAATGCAATGCTAGTTTTTGTAAAGAAATACACCGTGACCAGTTGTATGGAAATGTAATGCTAGTTTTTGTAAAGAAATACACGTGACCAGTTGTAAGGAAATGTAATGCAAGTTTTTGCAGAGAAATGCACGTGACCAGATGCAAGCTTAGTGGAAGCAACATTAATGTAATGTTACCACCCCTTTTTCTGTACGCCTGTTTAATGCTATCTCTCACACCGTTGTGCACACCTATAGTGTACTGTCACCCTCACCCTGGTCTGCAGCAGGGACCGGTAAGATGACTTTGTGCCACCACAAACGTATGTCCGAGTCACGGGTGAATGCAACAGTTGGTGAGTAAGGGAAATATCACGTGAACGGTAGAAATTATTTCACTGATCAATACTATCCCAGATGTTACTGCGTGGGAAATTGACGTAGTTGTACATGTAACTGGACGAGGAGCGACTCCATTACCTGGAAGGTAAGATGGACATACGTCTTCACATTTGTCACCCATATTGTGTCAGGCCTGTTGTGCCCTGTAATTATCTAAAACGGCCCTTTGATAATATGTCAGGACCTGCATACAACTGGCCCACACCGCATATCGGTATCACGTGGTACACAGGTCGCTAGATGGCGCTGTCACTCAAGTAGCGCATGTCGTTAGAGTAGCTGTCGTTTCTGCCGTGTACCTGTCAAGGGGTACACCGTTACCCAAAACAATAGTTCCCCTCCCACGTATTTGCATGTGTTTTGGTATGAATTATTCATATATAACATGGCAATGATACACCTGGGTCGAGTCAACGTGGCGACATAAAGTCAATATGTCACACATTTATAGGAGAATACTTGCAATAAGTCACACGGGTTCGCTATGCAAGTGTCGTCTGACTCACCAAGAAAAAAGGTTAACTTCTCTTGACTTGTAGGAAGTTGTCGCAGACCTTCTTGCTACTCCCCTTAATAGTAGTGAAAGTAGGATCGAGCTGTTGAGATGAATACACGTGACTTCTCGACTTGTATCCGACTTGTAAATACTAATATGAGATTTCACATTCTCGGGTGGGTTCTGGGTGGGTTTGACTCGGCAGCGTTTCCTGGGAGAAGTCCCATTCACTGTCTGGGCTGCGTGTAAAGGGACAAGGTACCTGAGCTGATGATGAGCCTAACCAGCCCGACTGTGCCAGGATCACCCAAACCCTCTTTGCTGCACTTTTTATTTTAATCTGTAAATAATAATTATAATATATTGGAGTGTACCGATGAAAATTAGAGGTTATGGGACCGCTTTAAAAGCACCAGACTTAAATGACTAAACGATTTAATTGCAAGTGACAAAACGTTGCACTTTTTGGCTGCGTGTTGAAATTATCTCTTTCGAAAAGAGGGTGAATTTCAAAGAGGAATATAAAGATGTGTCATGTTTTGTGATCTGAGTACTCGTGACAGCGTTAAAAGTGTATCTTGTGAAGACCTGGGTTACAGGGGCAGATTGTCAGAGCAGAAAGCTCAGGACTGTGAGACTTTTTTCTGATCTGATTCAGTTGTTGGTCCTTGTAACCATTCCGGTTGCAGTGTTTGGAATACCGGCGCTGAAGCCGAACTTAGATGGTGCCTCGAATGATGAAACAGAAGTAGACATGACAAGTGCCGCTACGAAAGTAACTACGCCCAAAGAAGACCTGTACTTGCGTACTTTGCATCTCCGAAAACGATTCCTGACAGTAACGTCATCAGCAACGAATGCCTTAACGCACATAGTTAGTCGACAGACAGTGGCCAGGCGCAAGGAATTAGGGCTTACGGACCATACAGAGAACAGTTATTGACAGTAAAACATTGCTGAACATACAGATGCTGATGGAAGGCACGTTGAGTTCAGGAGGTCGTGCCGTATGGTGGAGTGGGTTTTATGGTGTAGGGGTGAACACCAATGGCCATCTGTAACGGACATCTGACAGCTCAGCGATACATGGATGTCATTCTGTGTCCGATTGTCCTACCATTTCTACAGCATCTGCCACGTGGTGTCCTTTATCATCATGACAACGCCAGAACCCATACAGCCGAAACGTGCACAACTTCCTTGCGGCCAACAACGTCAACGTGTTCCCGTGGCGTGTACACTCCCCAAACATGTCCTCCAATAGAACACCTCTGGGGTGTCATGGATCGTTGTTTTCGAGCGACCAGATCCTCCAGCCAACCGACAAGAACTGATGCAGGCCCTCCAAGAAGAATGGCGACGTATGCCGCGTGACGTCAACGATTTTAGATGTGTGTGCCCTGAGTCCACAACATTGAAAGCTTGTTTTTGCTACCACACCTCAAATTCATGCAAATGTCATGCTGATACCAGATTGCCGTATGACGTCATTTTATATGCCGATTCCGTTGAGATTTTGATCTTTGCAATACATTTTAGTCCATGCATCAATCTTTTGTGGTTTTTAAACTAGGGTGATTTATATTCATACACATGGGTGGGGGTGGGGGGGGGGGGTGGGGGGGGGGGGGTTTGCACGGGAGGCCTAGTCGACTAAGGTGCCGCGATTCGCTGTGCAGAGTCGCCTCCCTTGGGCACGCCAGAAACCTATGATTGTGGGTTCGAATCCCGGTTCGCCCCGATTATGTTTCTAGGTTTGTCAGCACCATACCCGTGCTCGTGGGTTTCACGGAAGTGGTAAACGTCCGAGACCTGCATCACTTCGGGCTTTCCTCCCACATTAAGCTGACACGCCGCGATATAACTGGAATACTGTTAAAAGCGGCGTTAAACCCAACTCACTCACTCACTCATACACATGGAATATACAACTTGATATGTTCGCACATTACATGACGTATGCCGGTATATGTTTTCACCGGCTAAGTAATGAACGCCAAGTGGCCTATAACATAACAGCAACAGAGGTCGGTCTTACATCTGGATACGAAAGGTGATAAGCCTATGCCTGGGTGTGGAATACAATGCCACTTGTGTGACGCACTCCCATCCAGGCAAATGAGAGGGGAACCTTTAGCCTGCAGGTAATCTACCTGTATCACCGGTTAATCTACCTGTATCATTTGTTAATCTACCTGTAACTGCACTTAATCCCACACACTCATCCATAAATCTCTTTCTAAGGGAGGAAAACTGTCGGCTGTTATTTTACCTCATGCATCTATCTTTTGTGATTTTTAAACTTGAGTTATTTAATCTAAACTATGGTAAAGATTCTTTTCGCCGTCAATTTATCACACACGTGGAATATACAACTTGATATGTTCGCACATTACATGACGTATGCCGGTATATGTTTCCACTGGCTAAGTAATGAACGCCAAGGGGCCGATAACATAACAGCAACAGAGGTTGGACTTGTCTGTCCGTGTGTGTAGTACCCACAGTCTCACAGGGTCCATGTCTGTAGTACCCACAGTCTCACAGGGTCCATGTCTGTAGTACCCACAGTCTCACAGGGTCCATGGCTGTAGTACCCACCGTCTCACAGGGTCCATGTCTGTAGTACCAACAGTCTCACAGGGTCCATGTGTGTAGTACCCACAGTCTCAAAGGGTCCATTTCTGTAGCACGCACAGTCTCACGGGGTCCACGTCCTGTCTGTAGTACCCACAGTCTCACAGGGTCCATGTCTGTAGCACGCACAGTCTCACGGAGTCCATGTCCTGTCTGTAGTATCACACAGTCTCACAGGGTCCATGTCTGTAGCACGCACAGTCTCACGGGATCCACGTCCTGTCAGTAGTATCACACAGTCTCACAGGGTCCATGTCCTGTCTGTAGTACCCAAACAGTCTCAACGGGTCCATGACTGTAGTGCCCACACAGTCTCACAGGGTCCATGTCCTGTCTGTAGTATCACACAGTCTCACAGGGTCCATGTCCTGTCTGTAGTATCACACAGTCTCGCAGGGTCCATGTCCTGTCTGTAGTACCCAAACAGTCTCAACGGGTCCATGACTGTAGTGCCCATACAGTCTCACAGGGTCCATGACTGTAGTGCCCACACAGTCTCACAGGGTCAATGTCCTGTCTGTAGTACCCACACAGTTTCACAGGGTCCATGTCCTGTCTGTAGTACCCAAACGGTCTCAACGGGTACATGACTGTAGTATCACACACCCTCACAGGGTCCATGCCCTGTCTGTAGTACCCACACAGTCTCACAGGGTCCACGACTGTAGTGCCCACACAGTCCCACAGGGCCAGGTCCTGTCTGTAGTACCCACACAATAGTATATTTTCAAATAATGTTTTGATACAACATATGCAGTCTTTCGTTCAGTATAAGCTTCGTTTATGTGCATGCATTCAGTGTTGCTATTCCGAATAGTCTCCTAGGATGACAGTTGAATTACCAAACATTTTCTTTGAGAAATAGCCCACTACCTTTACCATCAGGAGCGTTTCCCCTGAAACAACAGTATATATCCCTGCCCTCTGTTCCTCTCGTCAGTACACGTTATCTTGTAACAAAGTCATTTGTTCTCCTTAACGTTCAACTGAAGACTCTCATTCCAAATGAATTAACTCATTAGCAGCGGTTCAACTCCGCCCTGACATGCGACTGTCGGGTGTGTGGTTTGGGTGCATGGCGGGCCAAGCTCCACCAGCGCATCAACAACACAAGCTGAGCTTTTTTCCTGAACACTCTCGTATTTCATTGTGTTATGTGTCATATTATCGATTACTATGAAATATATCATTTGGACTTGACGTGAGGACATGACAATCGAATAATAATAATATTATTAATACTCTCAATTCATTTCTACTGAAATGTCTAATTTGAATATTCCTCCAAGCATAACGACACACGGGGTGCAGCCGGCTGCCTTTTATCTCCCCGTCACACAGACTATGGAGCTCTGTATTGAATCAATCAACATATTACGGCCCACCTGCCTGATCGATGAGGGCAGCTGCTGACTCATACAATCTGTAGACCACGTGGTCGATAGTGGGAACAGACACGATGAGTAGAATGCCACGCTATATCATCAAAAGCTGGCTCCAACAGGAGATATCGGTTGGTTGAGATCATGCGATATCTACATTGTAGTTATAGCTGCAATGAAATTGCATCACAATGCTTTGCCGACCATTGTGACGTCATTTGTTACGTCATAATCAAATGACATCACTTATGGCTCATGCAGTACTTTTTACACTAAGACACTGCCTACTGTCTACAAACTTAAGAAGTTGGAAAAAGATGTTGGATGATAAATAAAATCTCACCCTCGTGTCTTTTGATATCAAATATATCAACACTTGCTGATATATTTGATATCAAAAGACACGAGGGTGAGATTCTCTATATAAGATCCGGGTCAGGAGTGACAAGGAAAGCCTCCATCCCAGTGTCGTGGTTTGATCCCTTGGTGCGTGTGTGCCAACTCACGTTGAAATATGGCACTCCGACAAACCCTCACTGGTGCTCGGCGATGTTGGCGCACTCAAAACAAAGTCGTATAGTTTTCAGTCTTTATATACTTTGCTTACATGGCATGACATTTGACCTATATAAATACGTTAACATCTTCCAAAAGCTGCATTGACGGGCAGTGACATGTATTTCACTTACGCACATATCATTTGTGACGCACGGATTGACGATTCGTCATAAAGGGGAGATAATCAAATAATCGGTTAACGCTAGCCGCCAAACAAAAAACAATCGTCAAGTTTCCACAGTTTCTGTTACAGGAGCACAGCAAGCACTAGTGGGCCCGGGGTCAGTACACTGTGTCTGAGTAGGGTATTCATGTTAAACTGCGGCATGGTATCCCAGTGAGCCCGCTCTATATAACCGATATAATAATAGACACACACGTACATGAACGTCTGGATATCAGTGCAATAATATTGGCCCGTGAAGATCGGGCTAGAATAGGTCTTCAGCAACCCATGCATGCCGTAAAATGCGACTATGCTTGTCGAAAGAGGCGTCTAGGGGGATCGGGTGGTCAGGCTCAATGACTTGGTTGATGCATGTCATCCTATCCCAATAGCGTATATCGATACTCATGATATCAATCAATGGAGTGTCTGGTCTTGTCTCGATCATTTACAGACCGCCGTCATATAGTTGGAATATTGATGAGTGTCGCGTTAAACAACAAACAGACAAACAAACATTAATAGTGAACGCGACGTGAAACCCTATTTCACCTCACCTACCTTTAATAGGATTTGAACCATGGCTCTTTTCTCCGGGCATTGACTGACTGAATTGGCAGATACACAATGCCAGTGACCGAACTTCTCATTAACCCCGAAGTCCGTACCGAAAGTTAACGAATGTAGCCTTTTGATAGGGTGACATGGAATTAAATATTAACTTACACATTTGTATCCGTTAGGAACGGCGACGTGGGTGTTTTATGCAGTACGTGAGATAGCAGATATTACGAACATTTTGAAAAGAAATTACTCTTATCTTGATGAGGGGTATGGTTTCTTATAATATGCCCATCACCATGGGCAAGTAGTGTTTAGGTTATGGCTGAGTGTGCTCGAGTTGGTCCTGTATGAAATGTATACTTGCTCCATGACATGCATTTCATAACCCGAGTGTCCAAAGAGCATGTTGCACATGCGAATGGCTCAGGAAATATATTTCACGTGCATCGCACAAGGCCGACCCAGTGTTCTCAAAGTTTAGCATAAAGTTCTTGAATGTCATTATATAAATACAGTTATTGAAACAATGTTGTTTAAACAGATTAGGCGCATCGTTTGTCTAAACCGATGTGACAGCTGGGTGTCTGAACCTTTTGAGTCTGAAGCAATGTGAGGGTGGAGTATCTGAACCAATGTGAGAGTGAGGTGTCTTAACCGATGTGAGAGTGAGGTGTCTGAACCTATGTGAGTGAGGTGTCTGAACCAATGTGAGAGTGAGGTGTATGAACCTATGTGAGAGTGAGGTGTCTGAACCAATGTGAGAGTGAGGTGTCTGAACCTATGTGAGAGTGAGGTGTCTGAACCTATGTGAGAGTGAGGTGTCTGAACCTATGTGAGAGTGAGGTGTCTGAACCTATGTGAGTGAGGTGTCTGAGTCGATGTGAGAGTGGGATGTCTGAATCGATATGAGAGTGGGGTGCATGAACCGATACGAGAGTGGGGTGTCTGAACCGATGTTAAGGTGGGATGTCTGAACCGATGTGAGTGTGGGATGTCTGAACCGATGTGAGAGTAAGGTGTTTGAACCGCCGTGAGGGTTGTGTGACTGAACCAATGTTAAGGTGAGGTTGTCTGAATCAGTGGGAGGGTGGGGTGTCTGAACCGATGTGAGAGTGGGATGTCTGAACTGATATGAGGGAAAGGTGTTTGAACTGCCGTGAGGGTGGCTTGTCTGAACAGATGTAAAGGTGGGATGTCTGAATCGATATGAGAGTGGGGTGCATGAACCGATATGAGAGTGGGGTGTCTGAACAGATGTGAGTGTGGGATGTCTGAACCGATGTGAGAGTAAGGTGTTTGAACCGCCGTGAGGGTGGTGTGTCTGAACCGATATTAAGGTGAGGATGTCTGAATCAATTGGAGGATGGGGTGTCTGAACCAATGTGAGAATGGAGTGTCTGAACCAATGTGAGAGTAAGGTGTCTTAACCAATGTGAGATTGAGGTGTCTGAACCGATTTGAAGGTTGAGTGTCTGAACCAATGTGATAGTGAGGTGTCTGAACTAATGTGAGAGCACGGTGTCTGAACGGATGTGAGATCATGGTGTGAACCAATGTGATAGTGAGGTGTATGAACTAATGTGAGGTGAGGAGAGTGGTGTGTCTGAACCGACGTAAGAGTGGTATCTGAACCAATGTGAGAGCGAGGTGTCTTTATTCGATCTGAGGGTGGTGTGTCTGAACCGACGTGAGTGTTGGGTGTCTGAACCGATGTTAAGGTGGGATGTCTGAACCGATGTGAGAGTGGGATGTCTGAACTGATGTGGGAGTAAGGTGTTTGTGAGGGTGGCGCGTCTGAACAGATGTTAAGGTGAGGGTGTCTGAACCGTTTTGAGAGTTAGCTGTCTAAACTAATGTGAGAGTGAGGTGTCTGAACCAATGTGAGGGTGTGGTGTCTGAACCAATGTGAGAGTGCGGTGTCTGAACCGATGTGAGAATGGGGTGCATGAACCGATGTGAGAGTGTGATATCTGAACTGATGTGAAAGTGAGGTGTCTGAACCAATGTGAAAGTGAGATGTCGGAACCGATGTGAGAGTGAGGTGTCGGAACCGATGTGAAGGTGAGGTGTCTAAACCGATATGAGAGTGAGGTGTGTGAACCGATGTGTGTGTGAGGTGTCTGAACCGATATGAGAGTGAGGGGTCTGAACCGATGTGAGAGTGAGGTGTCTGAACCGATATGAGAGTGTGGTGTCTGAACCGATATGAGAGTGAGGTTCTGAACCGATGTGAGGGTGGTGTGTCTGAACCGATGTGTGTGTGAGGTGTCTGAACCGATATGAGAGTGAGGTATCTGAACCGATATGAGAGTGAGGTTCTGAACCGATGTGAGGGTGGTGTGTCTGAACCGATGTGTGTGTGAGGTGTCTGAACCGATGTGAGAGTGAGGTGTCTGAACCGATATGAGAGTGAGGGTCTGAACCTATGTGAGGGTGGTGTGTCTGAACCGATGTGAGAGTGAGGTATCTGAACCGATATGAGAGTGAGGTTCTGAACCGATGTGAGGGTGGTGTGTCTGAACCGATGTGAGAGTGAGGTGTCTGAACCGCTATGAGGGTGAGGGGTCTGAATGAATGAATGGAGGTCCTATCGTCTGATGAACATACTTAACAAGAATACAAACTCATGTGTATAACCTCACCCTACTCAACACACAGACTCGCGGGGAATCAAGTAGCCTGGTCAGTTAGGTTTTCTTATTAAAAAGTATGACACTGACTGAAATGTATATAGCTATAAAGCGCATCGACCGATATGTCGATATCCATCGACCGGATAGGTAACAGACACTTACCTGCTATAGATTTCATGGCAACATGTGTTTGTTAAAGTTTAGTAGCAAAATGAAAGGTGAGGTGAAATGGGGTTTAACGTCGCGTCCAAGATTATTACACTTATATAGCGACGTGCATGTACGTGTGTGTGTTTGTGATGCTGCTTGTACTAGTCCGGACTGATGTCAATTTACAGTGCTAGCCCACTGAGATACCATGCCGCAGTTTAACATGAATACCCCACTCAGACACAGTATACTGACTCCGAGCCGACCAGTCCTTGTTTTAGGGTAACAACAAGTACCATCTTTTAACGTCTTTTGGTATTATGCGGCCGGGGATCGAACCCCGGACCTTCCGCTCTCCGGGCGGACGCTCTACCACTACGCCACGGAAGCGGTCAGCAAAATGAAAGCAAATCAGTAGTAAGACAGGCACCTCCTCAGCAATACATTGGACTTTGAAAGCTGTCATATATGCAGTATATATATCACCAGTATATATATATATATATATATATATATATATATATATATATATATATATATATATATATATATATATATATATATATATACATACTGGTGATGCTCTTCACTGGCACATCATATGTAGAATATGTAGAATTTATTTGTTTGTTTGTTGTTTTACGCCGCACTCAGCAAAATTCCAGCTATATTTCGACGGTTTGTAAAATGTTCGAGTCCGGACCAGATAATCCAGTGATTGATATTATGAGCATCGATCTACATAATAGGGATACCACAACATGTATCAACCAAGTCAGCGAGCCTGACCACCCAATCCCGTTAGGGGTGGGTAGCAGAAGACCTATTTCAACCCGGATCTTCGCGTGACTGTAGAATAAACTGGTGACACTCTTCACTAGTATATTAACTTACTCTGCATGACATAATATTAATATCAAGGATGTTTGTCACGTTTCTTTCCTGCAATGATCACTGTAGTCGTGTCGGAAACAAGCCAGTTGACAATGCTTCTGAAAGTGTAAGCTATATTCTGCCGGCAAACAAATATTTACAGTGCGGGGTGGTATACGTTTTGCTTTATACCTGCAGTGGCAGGCTTGTGGTCCTGGACCCCCACCTGTCTACATCTGGCTCATCTTGACTTATAGATGGTCTGGGATTTAATACGATTCAAAGTCAACTAGAGTATAATCCTGAAGTTTTCACTGTCCGCATGTCGGAGATCATGTGATCATATTTCATGAGCTATGTTTGCTGTTGGATGGAGGTCATCTGCCAGACGTCCCATGATGCACTGCGCGCCTCTCCGTCACCAGCCTTTTAGGGGGATGCCATGAAGCTGTATTTATGCCCAAACCTCGGGAAGTAGCCTTTATAAGGCACGTATTGCGGGGCCACTGTACACATGGCGGAAATTGAGGATTAATTGGACGGACATGTTTAAATAAGGCAGCTGACAATAGATATAATGATCAACATTGTACAATAAAACAACATTTGGCAGCTGGGATAGTTAGACCAGTCTGTTGGATGTAAGAGCATTCCCCCAAGACATTAAGCACGTGCGCCAAATCTGGCATGTGCTTTTTGTCCACATAACCCTTCAGGCATTTCAAGCTTTGTTGCCACGAATAATAGACACTGCTTTGTTGAAACAATAATGTGAAATATGTCGACATCCACAGCATACAAGACTTATGTTAAATATACATACTAATGTTTGTCGGGGAAAAGGAAAAAGGAAAATGGCACGGGCACAACAAGAATGTTGTGCCATGATGAGGCTATCTGGGTGACAACTAATTACAAGGTCAAAGCGATCAGGATGTCGCCACTCAGATTGCTGTTTTTTGAGAATCAAGATGCAAGTTACAAATACAGTAAACTACGTTTATAACGAACACGCTTATAACGAACTGACGAATATGACGAACTTATTTTTTGGTCCCACTGGTGTATCTATGCTGTACATAAGCTTATAACGAACTACGGTTATAACGAACTAAAATTAGTGGCCCCTTTTAGTTCGTTATAACCGTAGTTTACTGTATATGGTAACAGACACACATTCATTCGTAGTTAATAACAGTTTCTGTTATTCATCATGCAATGCCTGTTATTCTACGCTTATATTTCAGAAGGGCTAAGGTGCCTAACAGAGAGAAGCCTGTACGAGACAACCACTCTTCAGCAGGTACTCTACTGCTGGACGCAATACAACGTTGACGACATCCGTCTTGTGACAAGCACAGCAATACGTGATTCCCCATACCAGTTGAGAAACTGTATATGCCAGTCAATACATGGAATTGTAGGCGCGGCACACCAAAGTTCCTGATAAAAATTCCACAACTTAATACTTAATATGTGATGTGACATTACCTGAGTCATAAAGACCACATCATGCCCGACACCAACACCAACGAAAGCGGGTGTTTCATTGAACCTCCGCAGACTACACTCGACTATCTGATCCTGTTTGCTATAGGAAGCGTCTTCATCGGTCTCTTAATCTCCACCATCGGGTACATGATTCCCCGGGGCCACACCCCAGACCCCTCCCTCACCGCGCGACAGCAGGAAGCTGTCGACATCTACTACAACAAACTTGGCAACGACCTCGACATCTGCATCGTCGTCGGGATGGCATTTATCGGATTAGGGGGCCTCGTGACGTCAGCAGTGTTCTGTAAGACTATCATATGCAGAGAGTGCGATGTGGGAGACGAGGAGACGTACGCCCTAACTGATCACCTAGGTGAGAGCGATGGTCAGGGGTACGGGACGGTTGAGGGGGGACAGTTTACACCCTTAGACGGATCGACAAGAAACCAGTAGTACTCTTGAGCTATATGACCATTGCATTGTTTTATGATATAGCTACTACATGTTTGGAATATATGACAGGAAGAGACGCACCCAAGTGGCCAGTGTAGCGTGGTGTGGTATGTCTTCATATGTTCTTGCTCAAGATCAACCTGCAAACTTGTTAGTTGTCCATGACGTACTGCCGATATTGTTGCCTTGTGTCGCCTGGGATCTTTTGTCTCTCAGACGTATTACTTCCCTCAGCATAGTGGTCCGAGTCTACCATTATGTCCGAGACATGACACAAATGCATTGATGGAAATCCGCTGGAAAATCAAACCATTATCTCATATAATGTTTTGTTGGGGATCACAGTCGACCCGGAAGTGACCCCATGTGCACAGGGTCAGTGAGAGAATCACGTGCTACAAACTGATAGCCCGGATGATACTGTGTCGTGCAAATCACTTTCCTTACTCAAAGTATCAAATGAAAGCAAAAGAATCAATTCTGACTGGCCCAGTTGCTGAACACGAACACGAACTGGTGACTTTATTCTGTTGACGGGATGACAACCAACAGGTTCATAGGGAGTCCTCTCGGAACTCTCGGAACATTTTCAGGTTCGGATTCAGACATAAGATTGAGATGAGGATGAAGATCAGTATTGTCTATACGGCTCTTCAATTAATCAGAAGCCACAGTTTCTACCACAGCTAATCAAATGCGATTTAAGCGTTATCCTTGGCTTGTGTGGTCAACTTTAGATAAACAAACTTATAAATGTTCATTTGATACAAGAGTAGTCTGTATTTCTAGTAAGTTAAATATATTTTATTCTTAACAGACGGTCAAAAGAAAGTATATGTATGAAAATTAAATTCAACCAAAATTTACAAATGTTATCAAACCCTTAAGGGCCGAAGACCTGCAAACTTCCAAAACATAACTAAAATACCCGTATAAAATATTTCTGATAACCATTTCTTGTTTGTTTCATATTGTGCCACCGTAAGGCGTATACTTTCTTTGACCGGCAGTTTATGTTGACAATCCGCCATTGTAGAGAATTTCACCAAGTTGTATGTACCATTCTGAATAATTCTCTCCTGTCCCCAACTTTGACAGGGAGTTTTAGAAGGCATAAAGTTGTTATGACATGAAAAATAATTTGTCACCTTTTATCACCAACGATAACTTGCAGTTAAAGGCAGCCCTAAGTACGCCATATTTCCTGAAAATGGGCATAAAGGGGGGGGGGGGGGGGGGGATAATCCTTAATTTCGAGTGTCGCGTGGTCTTTTACCAAGACCAGAGGATACTTTGTTTGTTTTTTGTTTGTTTGTTTGTTTAACGCCAAAATCAGCAATATTCCAGTTGTATCACGGCGGTCTGGACCAGACACTCCAGTGACTGATATCATGTCATCGATCCACGCAATTGGGATACGATAACAGGCATCAACCAAGTCAGCGAGCCTGACCACCCTATCCCGTTAGTCGCCTCTTACGACAAGCATAGTCGCCTTTTATGTCAAGCATGGGTTGCTGAAGACCTATTGTACCCCAGATCTTAAGGTGTCTCCCCCATCGAGGATGTGCGTCATGTGACAACACAACACGTGACAAATGCGACATGCGCAAAGAGCCGCCATGTGTAGGGTTGAATTATTACTAATGGTCGAATCGAACATAAAGGCCAAACTTTGTCTCTGCAACATCATTTTGTACAGAAAAATGTTTTTCCTGATATATACTAATAATTCAACTGAACGTTGAAAAAACCCGAAATATTACCAGTGCGTGACTTTTCAATTAGGTGCTGAAGTTCGTGACTCACACTGGACTGTCTGTTCTTGGTGAGCACTTCTGAGGTATCAGGAAGTGGTTACAGAAGTGCCAGTATCACATCTGAATGCAGCATCTTCCCGAGGCAAGGGAGTTAACTGACTATTAAAGCCCAGTTGCCAGCCCTGCCGAAGGCTGGAACTCCGGAGTTACATTTTGCTTGACTTATGAGTCTATGCATTGTCCAATCAAAACCGCCAACGAAGTCGACGTCCGGTTCGAAAACAACATGGATTTCAACGTGCTAATTTCGGTCGACTGCAGGATTTGCAAAGTTTGATAAGTTGCAAGTGTTTTGGCAAGTGGTCAGTGTTTTATACTTCAGCTGCAAATTAGCACAGCAACATCTGAAGGGGTAAATATTATATACAACACCTGCAATATAGCACAGCAACCATTGAAATGGCAAGTACTTCAGCTGCAAAGGGGTAAATATCCTATACAAAAGTTACAATATAGCACAGCAAGCACTGAAGTGGCAAGTGTTTTAAATTAGCACAGCAACATCTGAAGGGCTAAATATTCTATAGAATAGTTGCAACAACACCTGCAATATAACTCAGCAACCACTGAAGTGGCAAGTGTTTTATACTTAAGCTGCAATATAGCACAGCAACATCTGAAGGGCTAAATATTCTACACAACACCTGCAATATAGCTCAGCAACCACTGAAGTGGCAAGTGTTTTATACTTAATCTGCAATATAGCACAGCAACATCTGAAGGGCTAAATATTCTATACAACACCTGCAATATAGCTCAGCAACCACTGAAGTGGCAAGTGTTTTATACTTAAGCTGCAATATAGCACAGCAACATCTGAAGGGCTAAATATTCTATACAACACCTGCAATATAGCTCAGCAACCACTGAAGTGGCAAGTGTTTTATACTTAAGCTGCAATATAGCACAGCAACATCTGAAGGGCTAAATATTCTATACAACACCTGCAATATAGCTCAGCAACCACTGAGGTGGCAAGTGTTTTATACTTCAGCTGCAAATTAGCACAGCAACATCTGAAGGGGTACATATTCTATACAACAGCTGCAATATAGAACAGCAAGCATTTTGCACTTTTACTCTACTACGCGGCAGTTAAAGGGTTAACCAACCACCAAGTAGGAGAACCTGCAATGTTGACATGTCTTGGAGATCATCTGTCAAAATGTACTCGCGGTTTTGGTGAAAGTGAACATGTGACAAATCTTGTCTTTAGAAAGGATGAATAGAACATGCATGTGGAGGTCAACTAAGGTCAATTGTAGTCTAGTGCACAGCATTAGGAACGTGTGCAAGAGAGCACTGCCATTGAACACATGCTGAGACTTCGAGGGCAACACACGGCGACACAGTCTTGCCCCAAGGCTGTGACTGACAGAAAAGTCCATGGAGGTGTAGTACTTTTATCCTCCTTATAGGCAAGTCTAGATAAGGGCTGCAGTCTCTTATAAGGACAAATTGTTTCTTATTTACATAATCAAGAAATTATGATTTAAACTAATAATCATTGCCTTAGAGACTTGTACAAGTCTAACGGCCACAGTAAAGACGTACATTTCCATCCCAAATGCCCTTGTAGGAATGTACCCGTGGTTTATTGAGGGCATATTTACCATTGGTTTTCAGATGTCAGTCACAATGTTTTTGTTGCGGTATCTTCTAAAATCAGATTTGCTTTTTGTGAAAAAAATTTAGCAACAGACATACAGTGTTTATTAACGCCATGGACATGCGAGTATAACCACATGGTTAAGTACAGGAGTCTGTATCAACAAAGATGAACTCCGCCCTTGATGACGGCATGTTTGATAACGTATTGCTGATCCAGAGAAATAAGCCACTACTTGGTGGAGGACACGGTTATCCTCACGTGCACAGGCGCCTCGGCTTCATCCGTTACTCGACCCAGGATACACTGGTCGTGGGTTTGATTTCGGATTCCAATTGTGTTCAAAATTCACAAAGTAAATGACATAAAGGTCACTCGCAGCACCTAGGCTGATTCCTGTTAGTAGGACATTTGTGACCTCATCGCAGTATAACCCACATCCTGATTCCTGTTAATAGGACATTTGTGACCTCGCCTCAATATAACCACCATCCTGATTCCTGTAAATAGGACATTGATGACCTCACGGCAACATAACCCACATCCTGATTCCTGTAAATAGGACATTGGAGACCTCACCTTAATATAACCACCATCCTGATTCCTGTAAATAGGACATTGGAGACCTCACCTTAATATAACCCACATCCTGATTCTTGTAAATAGGGCATTGGTGACCTCATCTCAATATAACCACCACCCTGATTCCTGTAAATAGGACATTGGTTACCTCACCTCAATATAACCACCATCCTGATTCCTGTAAATAGGACATTGATGACCTCATCTCAATATAACCCTCATCCTGATTCCTGTAAATAGGACATTGGTGACCTCACCTTAATATAACCACCATCCTGATTCCTGTAAATAGGACATTGATTACCTCACCTCAATATAACCACCATCCTGATTCCTGTAAATAGGACATTGATGGCCTCACGGCAACATAACCCACATCCTGATTCCTGTAAATAGGACATTGATTACCTCACCTCAATATAACCACCATCCTGATTCCTGTTAATAGGACATTGGTGACCTTACCGCAATATAACCATCATCCTGATTCCTGTAAATAGGACATTGATGACCTCATCTCAATATAACCACCATCCTGATTCCTGTAAATAGGACATTGGTGACCTCACCTCAATATAACCCACACCCTGATTCCTGTAAATAGGACATTGATGACCTCATCTCAATTTCACCCACATCCTGATTCCTGTAAACAGGGCCTTGGATACCTCACGGCAATATAACCGTTGGCATGATCGCTCTTTATATAAGGTTGTGACACGTTAGGAAATTAACGTACAAGGTTACTGAGCAAGTCATGGTAGAAATGCTATTTTATTAACTGGTGCCTTATCTGACGTTACATCTGGTGTTGTCTTACAATAGTAGACAGCATGTTTAAGGTTGTGTATCAGGTTTTTAGAGCAGCTCGTAGTCTGTATATAAAGTCATCATGATTGCTGGCCTCCAACAGTCACACAGAGTTGGGAAAATACCAGGATACATGGAATCGGCTTCCTCGCAAAACTTTTTGTTGTTACAAAACTGTGACGTCATTGACTACTGTTAAAACGATGAGTAACAGACAAGCAAACTTGTTTTACTGTACTTCCATACATTGTAACGCGACCTTCATATGAACGTGTACATTCATTCAAATATAGGAATCTCTCAACTATCACCTGTCGAAGAGTGTATAGATTGATGCTATACCCCCAGTTTTGACACTGTAAGTGATATCCCACGTGTTGCTGTCGACAGGTAAGTTCAAGCCGACCTACAGCTGGTTCCGAGTGAGCGGACCCCCAAGTGCAGCGCCTTCCGCGGTCATCTCACGTGGGTCGGGTATCAATAACATTCCAACTCACTTTCTTTTTACGCGAACAAGTTGAAAATCCACTTCAAACAAGACTGTCAAGATTTTTGCTTACATTTGACATTTTAACTATTCTTAATCCATTGTAACTGTTTCAATATCAATATGCATCACGGGTCCGTGTTTCGCGGTCCGCGATGCCTCGAGTTTCAGATATCAGTAACGTGGTTAAAGTGAGCACAACACAAACTATTACCAGTTCTAACTAACTGGAATGGAATAATTTAACATTTACCGTCTGAATAAACAGGAGCTGATTATTAAAGCATGGCATACACTCGTATGTGTATGTTTTAACCATAATTAAATCGCCTACCTGTATTCCTCCGCGCGCACGACACAGGTACATCCACTGTGGAGGAAGACGGCAGTTTCACGCGCTGTGACGTCACAGCGTTGTGACAGGGGGTGGCAGGGGACCCTCAGTTGTCGTCATGTCTTCTGATCGCTGCTTGCCCCTCGGGGGAGGCCGGAGTGGGGTGGGTGGGGCTCTGTGGTACACGTGGACGTAAAACACAAGCTGCGCATTGAGACACGGGGTAGTAAGTGGGTGTGTTTTCACACCACAGCTAGTCGAGGTTTCCCGTCTCGTCACTCGTGTCACACTGTCTCCGTGTGTTTATTTATCTATAGAAGTTGAAACATATGCTATTCATCCGTATTGCTTGAAGCCTTTCAGGAAGAACATACATGGAATGGAATCATGATTTGTTTTATTACCCCAGAAGTTCAAGGAAGATACCAGTCACGTCCCTGGTCAGGAAAGGTAGATAGCGTGAAGACATAAGCGTTGCTAAATATCCGTTGTCAGGAATGGTAAATGTCTTTGACGTACCGGGGGAAGATATAAGCGTTGCATAGGTTCCCAGTCAGAAATGGTGGATGACTGTGGCGTCCTACGTTGGCAAACATGTGCATACGTGATGTGTCAGCTGAGTTGGCGAGATAGTCAGATGTGGTTGTTGTTTGTTTATTGTTTAACGCCCTACTCAGCAATATTCCAGCTACATGACGGCGGTCTGTAAATAATCAAGTCTGGACTGTACAATCCAGTGACTGACATCATGAGCATTGTTCAACGCAATTGGGATACAGTAACATGCATCAACCAAGTCAGCGAGCCTGACCACCCAATCATTTTAACCGCCTCTTACGACAAGCATAGTCGCCTTTTACGGCAAGCATGGGTTGCTGAAGACCTATTGTACCTCGGATCTTTACGGGTGGTCAGATGTGGTAGGTTGCTGTTGTGCCTCGCTAAAATGGTGGTCGGGCCAGATGTGGTAGGTAGCTGTTGTGCCTCGCTAAGTTGGTGACAGGGCCAGATGTGGTAGGTAGCTGTTGTGCCTCGTTAAGTTGGTGACAGGGTCAAATGTGATAGGTAGCTGTTGTGCCTCGCTAAGTTGGTAATAGGGTCAGATGTGGTAGGTTGCTGTTGTGCCTCGCTAAGTTGGTGATAGGGTCAGATGTGGTAGATAGCTGTTGTGCCTCGCTAAGTTGGTGATAGGGTCAAATGTGGTAGGTAGCTGTTGTGCCTCGCTAAGTTGGTGATAGGGTCAGATGTGGTAGGTAGCTATGCCTGATCACCCGATCCACTGAAGTCCCTAGTAGGACATGTCGGGGGTCTATTCTCATCCAGAATCCCAAACGGGGCTATTATTGCGTGTCGTTCGTGCGTTCGTGCGTGCATGCGTGCGATATGCTGTGTGTCATAAATCCTACACGTGTTTCGCAAAATCTTTGACATACTGGCTTAATTCTCTAGGTGGTGCGGATAATAGTGTTCTCTACTGCACTCGCCTTGTCACAAGCCTTCAATGTTATCACGACGTCAAGGTTGGATAATGACGTCGTATTCTTCTGTTATTAGATATTACGATGTACGACAATAATGGCGTGCCATAAGGCAACAATGCATTGAGCATGTGTTTCGAATGGATAGTCACGATTTCGATGAAAACAGATACTCACAATAGCACAAAGAGACACGGAGAGTAAATTACAATAAAAATCTTGGCGATTCCAAAACAAAATGTACCAACGTGTTACTGGCAGTGTTTTCACTGTTGGACACAAGTGTCCAATGATAAATACATCAACCACAACGTTATAAACAACGTTATGGGAATAAAGTCACATAACCTCACAGAACGCCTCAAACCGCCTTGCAACGTCACACAACCACAGAAAACTTCCCATAAGAGCGCCCAAGAAATAACCACAACCTCGCACAACACCGACTAATGACCAGCAGCGCGACATAACGCCATATAAACGTCAAACGTCGCACCACAATGAGGCACAATGACGTACAAAGCAAATAGAAATGCCGCACAACGCAGCACAATCACGCAACGCCCTATCACGAAGTCTCGCCCCGCAAGTCTCGTAGCTGGAGACAGTATGCCTATACGTATGTATAACAACGGGCTACCAAGGGCTGACATCTTATACCAACAAGGCATTTCCATGTTATTTCTTTTCCTTATATAAACATATCCATCAAACCACAGTCTCGTGACAAAAAGCTGCGGGTAATCAAAGGGCTTAACAATTTGTAAGATTGAATAACAGGTGAAAGAGTCAAGTACCGATATACAAACACCCTCGCGAGTCCTGCTTGTTCTTTTGCGACAACTGGTCGGAATGTAAACAAGCGACCGTGGACCTAAAAGGTTTCCATCTCGCTCTCAGACACCAGATTGGGTTCACGGCCCGCGATTTCAACATTGAAACCATAGCCCACGTGCAATGATTTAGAGGGCTCACTGGGACACAGCCACTTGGAGACGCAGCGCAAGGCCCTTGACAAGGCAAACAGTTGTGTTTGAACTGTTTTCTTTTTCATAACACCGAATAAATTATGGAATTTATCTAAATGTTGACGGATTGCGCCGGCTACCAGAGAGGTAGGAAAACAAGAGGCGGGAGAAGACCCACTACCCACTGCGGCGGGGCTGTACTCGTATTGCCGTCAGGAAAACAAACATTTAGCATTCCCAGATATAACTTGGAATTGATCATATATCCTGTTCAAATTCAGGACATGGTATATCGAGCTTGTCTCCTAATGCAATATCACCCGGGGTATTGGAGCCACACACACACACACACACACACACACACACACACACACACACACACACACACACACACACACACACACACACACACACACACACACACACACACACACACACACACTACCTTGGGTCACTGCATCACCAACTGTGGTATAGGTATGGGTATTTGCTATGGCCAACTTGCCATCTCTCAATGAACCCCAGAGACAGCGCTAACGCTAACCATCTCTTGTGCTCCCCTTGAAACAACCCCATATGTATTCCGGGTTAGGATCGGCCCCCAGCACCCTATGCTTGTCGTAGCAAAGGGCTTCCGGTTTAGAAGAATTCACCAGCAACCTATGTTTGTTGTACTGTGGGGATTCCGGGTTAGAACAATTCTCCGGCAACCTATGCTGGTCGTACCATGGGGATTCCAGGTAAGAACAATCCCCCAGCAACCTATGCTGGTCGTACTGTGGGAATTCCGGGTTAGAGCAGTTCCCCAGCAACCAATACTGGTCGTACTGTGGGAATTCCGGGGTAGAACAGTTCCCCGGAAACCTATGCTGGTCGTGAGATGCAACCAAGTGTTCAGGTGGTCAGGTTCGGTGACTTGGGTGATGCCGTGGCATCGTACCCCGACGGCGTGGATCGTTATTTACAACATTACAGCTCGACTCGTTTAGGTCAGTGGGCCTTCATACAGCTAGAATATTGCTGAGCGTGACGTTAAACAACAAACAAAAAACCCTTAAACAGTGCATACGCTGATCTACGTAAATTATATGGCCCACTAACCACTTCGTGATCAATGACATCACCTACTAGCCACCTCCTGATTTCCCTTGAAGCAGTAATAACGCTAAACGCCGCGATATGACTGGAATACTGGTAAAAAGCGGCGTTAAACCAAAATCACTCACTCACTAACGCTAAACCAGGTGAATGACATCACCTACTAGCCACCTCCTGATCTTCCCTTGAGACACTACTGACGCTGATCTAGATGAATGAACCATCCTTTGTTGTGCCAGGGTTCATGTCATCCCTTCATCTTCCCAATAACGTTAAGTCTCTATTATTCTTGTTCTCGTGGTTAAGACAACCTAAAGTCTATTGAACGTAACAGCATGAGCAGAACTGTATTTTCCTCAGAATAAAAAATAAAAGAGGAACATGGAGTTTTGTCAACATGAGTATAATGTTTGAGTAAACCCATGTAAGATGAGGTGGTGTGGCATAACTAACCGCAAGGCGCTGACGTAAGCCGACTTGGATCTTCACGGCGGGCGATGCAAATAGATGAAAAACGTACTGGTGTCAACATCTTTCTGAGGATTTTTTACTCCCCTGTTTGCGTCAAGTACCCAACAGCAGGTGCGTTCAAACCTTGCTTACAAAGTGAAAATAGCATTACTCCTCATGAATGAGCTGGTGGTGCGCATGTACTTGGGTGCGTTTGGCAACATTGAAGTGAAAATAATGGTACTTATGTGTGTTCCACTGTAAAGACTCGTCTAGCCGGTGGTGAAACCCTGCACCAGTCCATGGAGTGAGCGGGTGGGTATTGTTTTACGCCGTTTTAGCAATATTCCAGCAATATCACGGCGGGGGACACCAGAAATGGGCTTCACACATTGTACCCATGTCGGGAATCGAACCCGGGTCTTCGGCGTGACGAGCGAACGCTTTAACCACTAGGCTACCCGACCGCCCCTGTATTGTCTTGAGGTTGAGGTTCTTGAGGCAGAAAATGGGCAGATAGATAGAGGTACAATCTCATCGGAATGCTGCCTGGATAGATAGAGGAGGTACTATCTCATCTGAATGCTGCCTGGATAGATAGAGGTACAATCTCATCGGAATACTGCCTGGATAGATAGCGGTACAATCTCATCGAAATTCTGCCTGGATAGATAGAGGTACTATCTCATCGGAATTCTGCCTGGATAGATAGAGGTACTATCTCATCGGAATTCTGCCTGGATAGATAGCGGTACACTCTCATCGGAATTCGGCCTGGATAGATAGCGGTACAATTTCATCGGAATTCTGCCTGGATAGATAGAGGTACTATCTCATCGGAATTCTGCCTGGATAGATAGAGGTACTATCTCATCGGAATTCTGCCTGGATAGATAGAGGTACTATCTCATCGGAATTCTGCCTGGATAGATAGCGGTACAATCTCATCGGAATTCTGCCTGGATAGATAGAGGTACAATCCCATCGGAATACTGCCTTTCGGAATACAAATACCCGCATCACTCTGTAAGAATACTATCAGTTTTAGCAAATATTCTTACGGAGTTGTGTCCTAAAATCTATTATGTCAACCACTGTTTATCACGGAGAAGGTATGCCTACATATTACCAGTGTGTTGAGAGATACTGATGCCATCTTGGTGTGTGTCAGAATCAGGTATGTAGAAGGGACGCAAACAGAAGCTGAGGTCGGTTCCTATCTGACAGCCCTGATGACATTCAAGTGAAGAAAGTGATTGTCCAGCGATACTTCCTATGTCCGGCAGGTGGCGCTACATGTCAGGAGTCATGGTCAGCGGGAAGGGCGAAAGTCACCCGTCATCTACACTCGCATCGACTCCATCGCTTAATATGTTGTTATTCATGCCTATGAAATTGATATTTCAATCAGAGGGCACTCACAATATCTGCTACAGACGCAAGGGGTCACAATATCTGCTGTAGAGAAGGAGATCCCAATATCTGCTGTAGACAAGGGGGATCACAATATCTGCTGTAGACACGGAGATCACAATATCTGCTGTAGACAAGGGGGGTCACTAGAGCTGCTGTAAAGAAGGGGGATCACAATATCTGCTGTAGACACGGGGATCACAATATCTGCTTAGACAAGGGAATCACAATATCTGCTATAGACAAGGGGGATCACAATATCAGCTGTAGACAAGGGGATCACAATATCTGATACAGACGCGGGGGATCACAATATCTGATACAGACGCGGGGGATCACAATATCTGCTTAGACAAGGGGATCACAATATTTGCTGTAGAAAAGGGGGATCACAATATCTGCTGTAGTCAAGGGGAATCACAATATCTGTTGTAGACAATGGGGATCACAATATCTGCTGTAGAAAAGGGGGATCACAATATCTGCTGTAGTCAAGGGGAATCACAATATCTGCTGTAGACAATGGGGATCACAATATCTGCTGTAGAAAAGGGGGATCACAATATCTGCTATAGACAAGGGGGATCACAATATCTGTTGTAGACAAGATGATCACAATATCTGCTGTGAGCAAGGGGGATCACAATATCTCAAATATTTGCTACAGACACGGGGATCACAATATCTGCTACACGAAGACCAACGTGTAAAGCTCTGAAACGAATTATCTAGCCGTGTTTTGTCATCACTTTCTTCTATGTTGTGTCATGGTTGCTGATGCAGATTCAACCGAGACCCAACTTCCTAAGCCTCTTTTGGAGTTTTGCCAGTGTGGCCACAAAACGAGTAAATAATGATATATAAGTAAAACACGAGTAAGTGATGATCTATGAGTAAATCTATTCCCTATATATATATGAGCTGAAATTATTCACCATATGAATATGCTTTGGGTATAGCAATAATATCAACATGTATGTGTTTAAGCCTCGCTGTTTCCTGTATATACACCTCTGTTGTCCCCCTGGAAAGACTATGATTCATCTCCGCACAAAGGCCTCGTTCATCATTCCATATCAGGCTGTCATGTCCCTCTTTGCTGGCTGCATTGCTGTCTCCCGCCTCAACATGTCCCGCCTTCACCCGATCCGTCTCGACCCATTTTGGGACTTTCAAAGGATGCCATTTTCGTTGAAGGACAGTGACATTTAGCCAGAGATTGCAGTATTATTTCAAAGCAAATCCCGCTAACGCTTATAATGGTGTGTTCTCAATTCGACATTTGACGCCCGTCCTTCTCTCTCTCTGAGCACCGGAAGTGCACGCTGCCTGTTTCCCCCACGTGCAGTTGGACAGCTGCATATCTCAGCCTACACGTGCGCAACTACTGCACGTGGACGTGCACGTGCACGTGAAGCCACAAGGTGGGTGATATGTTAGGTCTCGTGTATCACTGGCGAGCAGGTTTGTTGTCAGACGCTTCAAAACCACCAAGAGTTCTATGTTTATTGTCTTTAAGGTTTGCTGCTGAGGTTTTTAGACATAATTTTTAGTTATTTTTTTTTCTTTTTAAGGCATAAATACGAAAAAGGGTTTTCATGATTCTGTAAATACTGACAAAACAACTACGTGCCACCACAACCATCGAGATTCGGCTATTTATACTTCTACTGTTACGAATTATCAGCTCTGAAGTATCTGGTCCCTTTCTGACTTCATGCGTTCTGAAGACGTATGCTTCATGACTACGGTCTACTCTCCAACGAAAACATACCAGTTGATATTACAGTAAACTACGGTTATAACGAACTCAAAGGGACCACTGATTTTTAGTTCGTTATAACCGTAGTTCGTTATAAGCATATATACAGCATAACTACAGCAAATAGTCGGGACAAAAAAGTAAGTTCGTTATATCCGTCAGTTTGTTATAAGCGTGTTCGTCATAAACGTAGTTTACTGTACTATCAGCGAGACTGTGGTGCTTCTATTCATAGCAAATCGCTGCTGTATTAATTATAAGTGTCACATCTTAGGTGGCGATTTAGAGAGAGCGATATGAGATTATCCAGTTAAACTGTGAAGATCCAGGGTAAAATAGGTCTTCAGCATCCTTACGTAAAAGGTGAGTATGCTTGACGTCACAGGCGACTACAGCTGGCAATCACACAGTTCACACATACAGCTGGGAAGCACACATCTCACACATACAGCTGGCAATCACACAGTCCATACATACCGCTGTCAATCACACATCACACACATACAGCTGTCAATCCCACAGCTCACACATACGACTGGCAATCACACATCTCACACATACAGCTGGCAATCACACAGTCCACACACACAGCTGGCAATCACACAGCTCACACATAACCTCGCAATCACACATCTCACACATACAGCTGGCAATCACAAATGCAGCTGGCAATCACACAGGCCACACATACAGCTGGGAAGTACAAAGTTCATACATACAGCTGTCAATCACACATCACACACATACAGCTGTCAATCCCACAGCTCACACATACAACTGGCAATCACACATCTCACACATACAGCTGGCAATCACACAGTCCACACATACAGCTGGCAATCACACAGCTCACACATACAGCTGGCAATCACACATCTCACACATACAGCTGGCAATCACAAATACAGCTTCCAATCACACAGTCCACTCATACAGCTGTCAATCACACAGCTCACAAATACAGCTGGCAATCACAGCTCACACATACACTGGCAATCACACTGCTCACATATACAGCTGACACTCACACATTTCACACATACAACTGGCAATCACACAGCTCAGACATACAGCTGGCAATCACACAGTTCACACATACAGCTGGCAATCACACAGTTCACACAGCCAGCTATCAGTCACACACATACAGCTGGCAATCACACAACCGGTCGTCCTCGAGTCATCATCAGCTGCAGTATTTATAAACAGCGGTTGTGCCGAATGTCAGACAGCGTCTAAATGTTTCAACTTTCTACTTTTTACAATTCCCTTTTTAAACGTAAAGTTTGACATTTGAATTAGCAGGTCGTTCAAGCCGGCGGTTTCATTAGACGCAGTCGTCTGGTTGGCCAGAATCACAGCTATGTGTGTCCCCTGACTCAAGGTGCATCAGTCCACGAACACAACCCAAATATTATACCCCAGATATAGTCCTGTTGATCTAACAAGCTCCAATGAAACATTATGGCTAAAGTGATTTTGGAAAAGGTCAGCATATCATTATGTATATATCAGAATGAATATCGATAATGTTCAAAATATATCTTCGCCCTGAAACTTATTACTGAATCTGAAAATGCTGCAGTGGCACGAATTCACACGAAATATGCACATAACGGTTACATGTCTAGAACTGCCCAGTTGAGCTACGGATCCGGGGCTAGTTGTCGTGTCCAGAAGTACCCATACCACCTCCCAAGCACCAGTATAAGGACAATAGTCGGACACACTGACTGCGGGCCTATAGAGGACGAGATCGCGACCAGCTGACCTGCTCTGTTTGAAGAACTTCGACAACAGACATGCGCAAACTCTCGTTATAGCTGTGGGTGCGCTCAAACAATGCCGCAGTGTTATGCATGCACCGCACTTTTTATCAAGGGGTATTCAAATATCGGAGTCATTAAGAAAATACTCAATCAAAGCTACTTCCAAAACAGACTCATCTGTCGGGCCGTCTTTCACGCTTTTCCTTCATAACACAGCGGAGAGCTGCAGTCTGGTTAGTGTGTTGCGGTGGTAGCGTGGATGGCTGTAGTCTGGTTAGTGTGTTACGGGAGTAGCGTGGATGGCTGTAGTCTGGTTAGTGTGTTACGGTGGTAGCGTGGATGACTGCAGTCTGGTTAGTGTGTTACGGTGGTAGCGTGGATGGTTGCAGTCTGGTTAATGTGTTACGGTGGTAGCGTGGATGACTGCTGTCTGGTTTGTGTGTTACGGTGGTAGAGTGGATGGCTGCAGTCTGGTTAGTGTGTTACGGTGGTAGCGTGGATGACTGCAGTCTGGTTAGTGTGTTACGGTGGTAGCGTGGATGGCTGCAGTCTGGTTAGTGTGTTACGGTGGTAGCGTGGATGACTGCAGTTTGGTTAGTGTGTTACGGTGGTAGCGTGGATGGCTGCAGTCTGGTTTGTGTGTTACGGTGGTAGCGTGGATGGCTGCAGTCTGGTTAGTGTGTTACGGTGGTAGCGTGGATGGCTGCAGTCGGGTTTGTGTGTTACGGTGGTAGAGTGGATGATTTAAGTCGGGTAGGTGTGTTACGGTGGTAGCGTGGATGATTTAAGTCGGGAAGGTCTGTTACGGTGGTAGCGTGGATGATTTAATCGTTACATTGAGAATATAAGTTATTGGCACCAGGGATATATACTCTCAATGAATCGTTACATTGAAAATAGATTATATTGATACTTAGGGGGGGGGGGGGGGGCGGGAGGGGGGCACTTTTTTTCCTGCTCAGTTGCATATGCTGTGGGTCGTTACGTGAACATTCCGCGTCGGGGAGTACATTAATGAATGTGTCATCTGTGTATTGGCAGGCGTTGTCGGGCCCAGACGTGCAACAAAGAAAGGTCACGTAAGTTCAGAGGTCAGGAAGGAAAACCTAGTGTTCATGCAATCAGGAGAGGGATGTCATCAACGGCACATTCCCCCAGCCTTATATCCGAAAGCGCTACAAACACTGTTGTGACGTCGTGGCGGTGAGGAGGCGTGGAGCGCTGACACCGAAGTCGGTTTCCAGGTCGTAGATTGTACGTACAACCATAGGATATACAATACAACCACGAACTGCGTTATTTCGAGATATCGTTATCGGCAGAAACGTTGCCATCACTATGGTCTGGTATCGGTACTCCACATGATCCGAACTACCGACATGACGATGTATGTGGGACCACTAGTCTGTATAACACAGACAAAACATCAAAATGGTGTTTGGATTAAAACTGAGAGCAGTTAGTAAAACATTCATTTGTTTATTACTTGCTGCGTTAATTACTTCCGTTCTCCAGAAATGGGCTTCACACATTGTACCCATGTCGGGAATCGAACCCGGGTCTTCGGCGTGATAAGCGAACGCTTTAATACCGCCTTTGTGCCTCCCGCGTGCGACCACAAAACATTGCCAGGCTCAAAGGGAGCAGAATGGTTGCCTAGGTCGTTCCATGGTAGTAAACAGGAGATTCAGACATCGCCATGGTCGCCGTGAATTTTTGAACATGTTCAAAACATTCGCGCAAAGGTCGCCGGGGAGGTTCGTTGCTCAAAGGTGGCTCAAAGGACGGAGAAGGGGGGCACAAGCATTGCCGTTGTTGCAGAATGAAAGTACAATGGTCGTCCAATGGTCGCCAGGTAATAGATGCGTTCTGCTGCAAATTTTACGGTCAATCTTGGGCGATGCTTCTGCCTCCCTTGTGCCTCCTTTGGGCGACCAACAGCGTGCATTGAATGATGACTGTGGTGACCGCCGTGCCTCCTTTCGGCGACCACGGCAACCCTTGAGACACCATGGCAATGCTTCTGCCTCTTTTCTGCCTCCTTTCTGCTACCTGTAGTGCCTCCTCAGCCTGCCTATAAATAGAGGGCTTGTACCTGCAGTGTTTCACTGTGGTTGCAGACGCTGAACAACTCGAGCAGTTACTGCTCAACAACTTCTTGAGCAGTTACATAGAAACATGATTTTCTGGGTTCAGGCGACCATTGAGCGTTCTGGCCAGTGTTCGATCGCTCAAAGGTGGCACTAAGGTCGCAGCCCCCTGTACAGGAGCCCTAACCACTAGGCTACCCGACCGCCCCGTGCACCTGGTGATGTACACTCAGTATACGATGACTCTTTATAACGACGTTAGCTAGTATTTGAAACGCTTCTCGTGACGTTACCTTAATAATAGACAAAAGGAACCCTTGTGTAGAGCCTGAAAAGTCCGAACACCTGGCTTCACTTGCAACCAGCGACTAAAGGGAAACAACTCCAGTTGTTTCAGGAGCACAATCACCGACGACACCACCTGACCGACATGGCAGGACTGCGCATGTCACGGTGTACAATCAAATGTTTAACAATTTGTCTTGAGATCAGACACAACAAGTCAGGGTATTGTCTTGAGGTTCGACAGTGGAATGTCAGGTACAATGTTCGGAGGCCCGACAATGGTATGTCAGATACAATGTATTGGGTGGGTGATTGAGTGAGTTGTGTTTTACGCCTCTGTTGACAGTATTCCAGTTACATCACAACGTGTCAGCTGGAGGCGGGAGGAGAGCCCGAAGTGATCAAGGTCTTTGACGTTTACCACTTCGGGGGAAACCCATGAGCACGGAAACCCAGAAACATAATCTGGGCGAGGCGGGATTTGAACCCACAATCATAGGTTTCTGGCATGCCTAGCGTAAGCATCACTGCACAGTGAATTACTGCGCGACATTACAGTTTCAGACACAATGCCATGTCAGATACAGCGTCTTGAGGTCAGACACAATGCCATGTCAGATACAGCGTCTTGAGGTCAGACACAATGGCATATCAGATACAGCGTCTTGAGGTCAGACACAATGGCATGTCAGATACAGCGTCTTGAGGTCAGACACAATGGTATGTTAGATGCAGCGTCTTGAGGTCAGACACAATGGTATGTTAGATGCAGCGTCTTGAGGTCAGACACAATGGCATGTCAGATACAGTGTCTTGAGGTCAGACACAATGGCATGTCAGATACAGCGTCTTGAGGTCAGACACAATGCCATGTCAGATACAGCGTCTTGAGGTCAGACACAATGGCATGTCAGATACAGCGTCTTGAGGTCAGACACAATGGCATGTCAGATACAGTGTCTTGAGGTCAGACACAATGGCATGTCAGATACAGCGTCTTGAGGTCAGACACAATGGTATGTCAGATACAGCGTCTTGAGGTCAGACACAATGGCATGTCAGATACAGCGTCTTGAGGTCAGACACAATGCCATGTCAGATCAGCGTCTTGAGTTAAGTCACAGGAGCATGTCATTGTCGGCCAATGTCACGTGGCCAGCTTCAGTGACTCCAGGGTTCATATTTTACAGCCGCTTCATAAGGCTCACTCAGCGTGTGCCACGACATGTTTCTCTTTGTGAATGTGAAGCGGTTTAGTATGGTAACATATGTGAGATGATCTACTGTGTCAGTGTATATGAGGCGATCTACTATGTCAGTGTATATTTGATGTTCTGTGTCAGTGTATGTGAGGTGTTCTACAATGTCAGTGAATATGAGGTGTTCCACTTTGTCAGTCTATATGAGGTGTTCTGCTATATCAATGTATAGGAGGTATTCTGCTATATCAGTGTATAGGAGGTATTCTGCTATATCAGTGTATAGGAGGTATTCTGCTATATCAGTGTATAGGAGGTATTCTGCTATATCAGTGTATAGGAGGTGTTCTGCTATATCAGTGTATAGGAGGTATTCTGCTATATCAGTGTATATGAGGTATTCTGCTATATCAGTGTATATGAGGTATTCTGCTATGTCAGTGTATAGGAGGTATTCTGCTATATCAGTGTATATGAGGTATTCTGCTATATCAGTGTATAGGAGGTATTCTGCTATATCAGTGTATAGGAGGTGTTCTGCTATATCAGTGTATAGGAGGTATTCTGCTATATCAGTGTATAGGAGGTGTTCTGCTATATCAGTGTATAGGAGGTATTCTGCTATATCAGTGTATAGGAGGTATTCTGCTATGTCAGTGTATAGGAGGTATTCTGCTATGTCAGTGTATAGGAGGTATTCTGCTATATCAGTGTATAGGAGGTATTCTGCTACATCAGTGTATAGGAGGTATTCTGCTATATCAGTGTATAGGAGGTATTCTGCTATGTCAGTGTATAGGAGGTATTCTGCTATGTCAGTGTATAGGAGGTATTCTGCTATGTCAGTGTATAGGAGGTGTTCTGCTATATCAGTGTATAGGAGGTGTTCTGCTATATCAGTGTATAGGAGGTATTCTGCTATGTCAGTGTATAGGAGGTATTCTGCTATGTCAGTGTATAGGAGGTGTTCTGCTATATCAGTGTATAGGAGGTATTCTGCTATGTCAGTGTATAGGAGGTATTCTGCTATGTCAGTGTATAGGAGGTGTTCTGCTATATCAGTGTATAGGAGGTATTCTGCTATATCAGTGTATAGGAGGTATTCTGCTATATCAGTGTATATGAGGTATTCTGCTATATCAATGTATAGGAGGTATTCTGCTATGTCAGTGTATATGAGGTATTCTGCTATGTCAGTGTATATGAGGTATTCTGCTATGTCAGTGTATATGAGGTATTCTGCTATGTCAGTGTATATGAGGTACTCTGCTATGTCAGTGTATATGAGGTGTTCTACTATGTCAGTGTATATCAGGTGTTCTACTTTGTTAGTCAATATCAGGTGTTCTGCTACATCAGTTTATATGAGGTGTTCTACTATGTCAGTGTATATGGGGTGTTCTACTTTGTTAGTCTATATGAGGTGTTCTGCTACATCAGTGTATAGGAGGTGTTCTACTATGTCAGTGTATATGAGGTGTTCTACTATGTCAGTGTATATGAGGTGTTCTACTATGTCAGTGTATATCAGGTGTTCTTCTTTGTTAGTCAATATCAGGTGTTCTGCTATATCAGTATGTATGAGGTGTTCTACTATATCAGTGTATGTCAGGTATTCTGATATGTCAGTTTATATGAGGCAGTGTATATAAGACAATGTTTTTTTGACGTCACAGTGTTATGACTCTAGGACTTTGTCTAAGCCATCGCCTGCATGTTACTCTTACTGACAAAAGCCCGCTCTATATTCCCTGTGTGTACCTTCATAACATTTCCTTCCTCATCACACGTTAACAAGTAGGTCACTCCAAAGTGATAGTCCCACACAGTCACATGATGCGTCCGTATATCACGTGACCACGTGACTTGACATCAAATAGTTATCTGGATTGCGACAGTGTCTGATTAGGACCAAGGTGCAGGGTACTTGAGGCGGATACCGGGGTATAAACACCACCACCACCACCTCCTCCACCGTCTCAACAAGCGTCGTTGCAACATCCCTCCTCTCGTGGAATAATGGCACACGTTGGTTCCTGGCAGCATGGTCTGTTCGGATGTTTTGACAACTTTGGAACTTGCATCGTCACGTACCTGGTACCATGCTACACATTCGGTAAGAACGCCGAGGCCGTTGGGGACAGCTGCTTTCTATGCGGGGCCGCCTACTTCGTCCCTGTCCTCAACCTCTTCGCTTTGCTCTCTGTCAGGGGTAAGATCAGAGAGCGGAAGGGCATAGACGGGACTTTCATCAACGACTGTTGTGCTATCATACTGTGCCACCCATGTGCCCTGGTCCAGGAGGCTAACGAGATACAGTGCCCCGGGGGTCAGTTCATGGCCAGGTCCTAGTGGGAGGGGCATCTGGGGGCACGTGCTTGTGCTTGGGGGCAGTGTTTGTGTTTACTTTGTGAAATATGTAACCGATGCAACGAGAAGATGTTTACAAGGTGTAACAAGTGTGACATTAATGTAACTGCGTTCCTGGCGCGTGACGCCGTTCATGTCATCGGGGTTTTCAAGCTCCACCAAATGGACTATCTACAAGAGTTGTGACCCTGTCATTGATATCACATTTACATTGCTGAATATGAAGGCAGTGAACATTGAACATTGAACAGTGAGCTTAGTGACTGTAACTCGTTGTGCCTAGACATTTTAATCGATGTGAGTAGATAATAAGTAATATATCCAAAGTTATCTACTGATGTGACGGCATTGTGTGCATATATGTTGTGCAATCAATTACCATTGAAAATGTCGGGTGTTAGTTTCCTGGTTCGGTCACATGTTCTCCCTGCACAATAAATAGCAATGTTACACTTGATAGGGTGCGTGTCCTCCTACCATGTTATCACGACAAGGGCACCTGTTGACTTATCATTAAAGTGATTCATTCTGATGAATGTAGCTGCTGTTTCTTTGTCTTTCTTCATCGACGATAATCACAGGATAAATACAGTTAACTTCTTAGGATCCGATAGCCTTGCCAACTCCCTGCTGGCCTATTGTATAAATTCATGCGAGTATTAACACTGCGGCCTCTTACGGCTCACAAATCTTTGTCCTATCTATTACATATCGGTCAACGAAGCAATTAATTGGATTTGTGTTATTTTCTCTATAAACCCTGTGTTAACTACACTGATGGTCTTAGTGTGTTATTGTCTCTATAAACCCTGTGTTAACTTCACTGATGGTCTAAGTGTGTTATTGTCTGTATGAACCCTGTGTTAACTACACTGATGGTCTAAAAGTGTTATTGTCTCTATGAACCCTGTGTTAACTTCACTGATGGTCTAAGTGTGTTATTTTCTCTATAAACCCTGTGTTAACTACACTGATGGTCTAAGTGTGTTATTGTCTCTATAAACCCTGTGTTAACTTCACTGATGGTCTAAGTGTGTTATTGTCTCTATAAACCCTGTGTTAACTTCACTGATGGTCTAAGTGTGTAATTGTCTCTATAAACCCTTTGTTAACTACACTGATGGTTTAAGTGTGTTATTTTCTCCATAAACCCTGTGTTAACTACACTGATGGTCTAAGTGTGTTATTTTCTCCATAAACCCTGTGTTAACTTCACTGATGGTGTAAGTGTGTTATTTTCTCCATAAACCCTGTGTTAACTTCACTGATGGTCTAAGTGTGTTATTTTCTCTATAAACCCTGTGTTAACTTCACTGATGGTCTAAGTGTGTTATTTTCTCTATAATCCCTGTGTTAACTTCACTGATGGTCATGAGAGCGTTTCAGCGTCGCTTGCTTTTCTCAAAGTCGTCGATTTGGGGGTGGGAATGTAATGGTAAGGGGTGGCATCACAACTCATGGGAAAACACAAATCATCATTGTTAATGGCAGTTTGAATGGCGTGCGCTACCGGGATGACATCGGGATGACATCATATTCTGCTCTTTGTGCAAATGCGGGGGCACGGGTGGCTCAGTCGTCTAAGGCGCCGCGATTCGCTGTGCAGAGTTGCCTCCCTTGGGCACGCCAGAAACCTATGATTGTGTTTCGAATCCCGGTTCGCCCCGATTATGTTTCTAGGTTTGTCAGCACCATACCTATGCTCGTGGGTTTCGCCGAAGTGGTAAACGTCTGAGACCTGCATCACTTCGGGCTTTCCTCCCACAATTAGCTGACACGCCGTGATATAACTGGAATACTGTTAAAAGCGGCGTAAAATCCAAATCACTCACTCATTCACTCACGCAAATGCAAGAGGCCCAGGGTAATGCCCGCCCACGTGTTGCACGTGTTGCAACATTCTTTTCGAGGTAGCATAGCTTTACTGTAATGCCATGGCCGACTGTTTCTCCAGACCTCTCCCCCAAGAACATGTCTGGGATGAGATTGAACGACGCCTACGACAGGACCAGTAACGCCAGCTCAGTTTGGGCCAAGCTTTGGTTGACATTTGGAACAAAATTCCCCAGGCTGTTTTCAATCATCTGGTGTCGCCGCTGCTTCTCCGTATGAACCCAAACGGTGGTTACACCCGATACCAGGTCTTGTTACCAGCTAAGAGCTTTGTCAATGAATTTGTTATGATTAAACATTGATCGAAGAATATTATGTTGTTATTTTTATCAAAACTTTATATGAAGCACAGTTACTTGTTCCGCTAGTATATATTGATGTTGAAACCGGAAACACATCAATTCAAAGCTTATTTTATGTACTCAAGTGTGAGAAGCAAAGGTTTCGAAAGTCCGAGTGCATTATATCCGATGCGTCACCCTTACTGTGAACTTTCTGTTCAAGGAAATAGACATTGATGGGATATCTACGAAACTAAAAGTGCAACATACAAAGTCAGTCCTTTATCTGTGAAGCAAATATGGGACAATACCGATTATTTCTACGTTCCCTTGGAATCCCATAACAGCCAATTTGTTCCTGCTTTTGTTAAGATAAAGAACAGACACATTGCCACGATCTTTAACCTCAGTTTCAGACCCTATTTCTTCAACAATACCAAGATAAATGAATCATCTATCCACCAGAGTTTGAAATTTTTAAAAAAGTATCTAAGAAGCCATATTCAGTGCTCTATCTAGATCTATATATAGAAATTTATAAAATGGCAACCTCTGTTCCAAGCTGTGTGACAAGAGAGAGGCTTTCCATTCTCTTATTGTGAATTCCCACATCGTGTCGAGCAATATGTCATCGGGCATCTACATTTCCCAGTTACTTAGGTATTTAAGAGCATGTACAAAATATTCACATTTCATGGAAACACATTTTGCTTACAGCTAAACTTTTCAATCAGGTTTAAGCAAGGCCTGGTGAAGTCATTTCCCAGTTACTTAGGTATTTAAGAGCATGTACAAAATATTCAAATTTCATGGAAACACATTTTGTTTACAGCTACACTTTTCAATCAAGGCCTGGTTATGTCATTCCAGAAGGTTTATGGAAGACATAGAGAGGAACAACAGGACAATTTGCTTGTCAACATGATGCGCGATGCTATCCCATAGTATGAACTCTACAGGGAGTTTTCACACAGATTTACTTAATGAATCGGGTGGTCAAAATTGGTGATTTGGTGATGGAATGTCGTCGTTCCCGACGACGTGGATCATAACTCACGATACTGATCACATGATTGTATGGTCCAGACTCAATTGTTTATAGGCCGCCGTCGTGGGCTGGATGTGGCGTTAGGCAACAAACAAACAAACAAACACATATTTGTTTTGTGAAATTGCGAGTGGAGGGTTCCACCAGTAGAACCGGAAGTGCTTACCCTTATAGTGAACACCTGGTGTCACCACTTCATTCCAATGGTCCATTCTTACTATTTTCATCACTATATTGCCTTTGGAATGGAATGTTTTCGGCAGATAATTGAGACTGAGTTTTCCCTAGCATTGACGTTTTATATTTACTTTTCTCTGCTTTCATTTGAAAAATAATTCAGCATTACCGGCATTGTAATTCCCCACCCTGACACTGTTCACCGTATAACCACACACACACACACACACACACACACACACACACACACACACACACACACACACACACACACACACACACACACACACACACCTAATTTATTGTTAAACAATGATTGTAACTGTATTACATTGTCTCTGTTATATGGCAGTGTAATTCACTGTTAAACAATGATTGTAACTGTATTACATTGTCTCTGTTATATGGCAGTGTAATTCACTGTTAAACAATGATTGTAACTGTATTACATTGTCTCTGTTATATGGCAGTGTAATTTATTGTTAAACAATGATTGTAACTGTATTACATTGTCTCTGTTATATGGCAGCGTAATTTAGATTGAAATGATTGCAGCTTATTACATTGTCTCTGTTATATGGCAGTATAATTTATTGTTGAACAATGATTGTAACTGTATTACATTGTCTCTGTTATATGGCAGTGTAATTTATTGTTAAACAATGATTGTATCTGTATAACATGTCTCTGCTAAAATTTATATGGCAGCGTAATGTATTGTTGAACAATGACTGTAGCTGTATTACATTGTGAAGCGGGCATGTCCCTGTCTCATCTCACATATCACCTTACATTTCATCTGACATTACATCAAGACCGGCTTTTTTGTGAACATCACTCATCACCTCGGATTCCCAGCCCAGGCGTATCTCGGAAGCTTGATCACTGTTGCGGATAGGTGAATATTATTCTCACTGAACTTCTTGATATCACCACTGCCATCACGTTTTGTGTTTGATACAGCCAGTGAACATTGTACTACCACTCCATTGCATGCTACCATTGTTATTGCTGTGCAGTAATTTGTATTGATTTGTAAGCCTAGTTAATTGTGATATACAATAGTTGATTGTTTACCAGTTGGTGGTTGTTTGTCGGTTTCACGCTAAATTCTTCACGTACAGGTTTCTGACCCGTGAAGATCCGGGGTAGAATAAGTTTTCAGCAACCCATGCTTGCCGTAAAAGGCGACCATGCTTGTCGTAAAAGGCGACTAACGGGATCGGGTGGTCAGGCTCGCTGACTTGGTTGATGCATGTCATTGATCCAAGTTGCGAGGATCGATGTTCGTGATATTAACCACTGGATTGTTTGATCCAAACTCGATTATTTACAGACCGCCGTCAGATTGCTGGAATATTGCTGAGTGCGGCCTTAAACAACAAACAACAACGATGTTCAGATTTCTGAGTTAACATATTGTTTCAATTTGGGAATCGACACGTGACACTGTACAACGACACCCGCTCCTGCACTGTTCAGGTATGGAGGGGTAGCCTAGTGGTTAAAGACCCGACTTTAATTCCCCCGTGGATCGATGCTCATGATGTCAATCACTGGATTGTCTGGTCCAGACTCGATTATTTACAGACCGCCGTCATATAGCTATAATATTGCTGAGTGTGGTCTTAAACAACAAACAAACAACCACTACATGCCTCCCCATTGTGAAGGCGATCGACGATCAACCGTTATTGAAAATGTTGCTAACAAAACACTTTGATATGTGTCGACATTTTGCAACACATTCAGGTTGGATTACTAGTAGATGGCCCCTTCGAAGGCTATAGTATGTCACTCATATTCAACTCTGCTCACCCACTTACTACAATCAATCTTCGCATGGCCACCCAAACTAACGATTATAAAAAAAATCCATATACTCCCTATAACCACTGTTCCTGGCTCCCTTTCATCAGCTGTTGAGTTAACACTTTGTGTTTCAAACACTTAGTACAAGATATGTCTCAGGGCGATCATGTGCAATTCTAACAAAGGACATGTACAGCAAGCATTTCATATGAATTAAAACTCAACTCAACAAATAACTTGAGTGCACGAACACCACCGTGATGTAGCTGAACAAGGTACGTAACTCGTGGGGGACTAATTGTAGTAGGAGTATATCGAGTTACGTCCCTTGGCGTGTGTGTCCGTCAGTCGATACCGTTCTCATGAGACAGAATGTGGCCTGATGTCCAGTCTGTGAACGAGTGATATGTTTGTTTAGTTTATCCTATCGCTGGCATTCAATTTATGATTATAACAGAGTGCATGTTGCTATGACAGAGGTCCGCTATACAAGCAATCGGAATTTTATGTTCAGGAATATCTGAGATCCTAAACACAGACACGTTCCTGAAATTGCCCAGTAAATATATTGCTATGAATATTGCTATGATTATATTGCTAGAGAGGAGGAGGGACTTAAGGGTGTCTCGTAGTAATGAAAATATACTTTCATTGTCAGTTGTTGTTATGAAATACTGTTAGTGATATAGCAACAACAACATTATGAACACAACACTAGAAATATCTTTGCCGTATACGAACCTGCAATCCTTGAGTTGAAGTCATTAACGTTTCTAGTGAGTGAGTATAGTTTTACGCCGCTTTTAGCAATATTCTAGCAATATCACGGCGGGGGACACCAGAAACGGGCTTCTCACATTGTACCCATGTCGGGAATCGAACCCGGGTCTTCGGCGTTACGAACAAACTCTTTAGGCTACCCGACCGCCCCTTATTAACGTTTCTACTAAGGAGACTGTTGTCATCTACGATGTCAGTCTTCCCAGGCACCATTACACTGGCTTCATTTTGTTGTTCATGGTTGTGTTAACTTGTACTAGTTTGCTGTTAGTCCTGCTGATATGTGTGTCATTCAAGAATCTGGGAGTTCACCTGTAATTTCAGTATATTTTATACAACTTATCCATTTGTAAACAAATGGTCAATGATTTACCCTTTATTTAAACATGTTTAGATTATTAGAATGTTATACATTGATATGCATTTTGTTGCAAACATGTCTAAATTCTAAACACGTTTAGATAATGGGGATGTTGTGTTTAGGTGGTGTTTAGGTTGAGACCAAAGTTCATTTCATGTGTTAAATATGTGTTGTATGAGTACGGGTTTAGAGAAGCTTGGCTCTATCAATGAGTTGGCTATGCTGACGGATTTATTGACCAGTTGACAGCAGTCAACATGTATATTCGGAACCAACCCGCCACGCCGGATGTGCACGCGGCCATTGGCCTGTAACACACACAAAAGTCAGTCTAATTATACATACAAAAGCTTATCTCAAAAACAAACAGCTTGAAATAGCAGAATGTTGCGCTAAATATACACATACACGCAAAAAAAACTTTACCCATATGCAGTTTTTGGCCGATTGTCTTCAAACGTTTTTTCGCGAGACTATTATTGCCATACAATAACTATCGTTCCACACTCATGGGTCAATACATACGTATTGTGCAAACGGATCATGTACGAGCCTGTTAACGCCAGGCAATGTTATCATTGAAAACTTGATTGTTCTATCCAAAAATGATTGTGAATTGAAAAAAGGGCTCACTTCGTACTTTGAACAAATCATGTCATATCTAGATGGCGAGACTGCGTGATGCATGACACTGAAGTCTTGTTTAATATTTACAAATACTGGATACGGGTATAACTGGAACTGGGTACGGGTATAACTGGAACTAGGTACGGCTATAACTGGAACTAGGTACGGGTATAACTGGAACTGGGTACGGGTATAACTGGAACGGGATACGGCTATAACTGGAACTGGGTACGGGTATAACTGGAACTAGGTACGGGTATAACTGGAACTGGGTACGGGTATAACTGGAACGGGGTACGGCTATAACTGGAACTGGGTACGGGTATAACTGGAACTGGGTACGGGTATAACTGGAACGGGGTACGGCTATAACTGGAACTGGGTACGGGTATAACTGGAACTGGGTACGGGTATAACTGGAACTGGGTACGGGTATAACTGGAACTAGGTATGGTATAACTGGAACTAGGTACGGGTATAACTGGAACTTGGTACGGGTATAACTGGAACTGGGTACGGGTATAACTGGAACTGGGTACGGGTATAACTGGAACTAGGTATGGTATAACTGGAACTAGGTACGGGTATAACTGGAACGTGGTACGGGTATAACTGGAACTGGATACGGGTATAACTGGAACTAGGTACGGGTATAACTGGAACTGGGTACGGGTATAACTGGAACTGGGTACGGGTATAACTGGAACTTGGTACGGGTATAACTGGAACTTGGTACGGGTATAACTGGAACTGGATACGGGTATAACTGGAACTGGGTACGGGTATAACTGGAACTGGGTACGGGTATAAATGGACCTGGATACCAGTTTCACTGCTGGCCGCGGCGCAAAACAACGTCTTGTAGACAGGAGCAGGTCTTGCAGGAGTCACACACTCACCGTGTCTGATCCCGACGTCTTGTGACCCGACACAGATCCTGCGGGATTTACTCACTAACCATGTCTGACCCTGACGTCATGTAAACAGGAGCAGGTCCTGAAAGAGTCACTCACTCACTGTGTCCCATCCCGACGTCATATAAACGGGGGCAGATCTTGCAGGAGTCACTAACTCACCGTGTCTGACCCCGACGTCATGTAAACAGGAGCAGGTCCTGAAAGAGTCACTCACTCACTGTGTCCCATCCCGACGTCATATAAACGGGGGCAGATCTTGCAGGAGTCACTAACTCACCGTGTCTGACCCCGACGTCATGTAAACAGGAGCAGGTCCTGAAAGAGTCACTCACTCACTGTGTCCCATCCCGACGTCATATAAACGGGGGCAGATCTTGCAGGAGTCACTAACTCACCGTGTCTGACCCCGACGTCATGTAAACAGGAGCAGGTCCTGAAAGAGTCACTCACTCACTCACTCATCGTGTCCGACCCTGACGTCATGTAAACCAGCACAGTTCTTGCAGGAGTCACTCACTATTCGTGTCTGATCCTGACGTCATGTAAACAGGAGTAGGTCCTGCAAGAGTCTCTCACTCACTCACCATGTCCGACCCTGACGCCATGTTAACAGGAGCAGTTCATGCAGGAGTCACTCACTCACTCACTCATCGTGTCCGACCCTGACGACATGTAAACCAGCACAGTGCTTGCAGGAGTCACTCACTATTCGTGTCTGATCCTGACGTCATGTAAACAGGAGTAGGTCCTGCAAGAGTCACCCACTCACCGTTTCTGACAATGACGTCATGTAGACAGGAGCAGATCCTGCAGGAGTCACTCACTCACTCACTTACTGTGTCTGACCCTGACTACATGTAAACAGAAGCTGGTCCCGCAGGAGTCACTCACTCACTCACTGTGTCTGATCCTGACGTCATGTAAACGGGAACACGACCTGCAGGAGTGAGCACCGGTTGAGGACGCCGGCCTCACTGCAGGGCGCTGGGACATGCCCTCAATCTATGGAGTGAGTGAGGGAGTCACTCCTTATTCACATCGTATCCCAGAAGGGATGGGAAATACCTTCATTCACAGCAGTCAACACGAAGCTGTTGGCGTCACAAACTTAGAAGGAACAATTCAAATTTTAGGAACAGGGCAGGGGCTATTGACAGGTCAAAACCACATATCACAGCAAGTATGTTAATCTCCTTGAAGAACGTTGCGGGCAAGGTCTCAAAACAATATTCAAAATGTCAGCTGGTTCCATTAATCACGTTTGTCACTGTGTACCGCTTGTATTCTATGTTTATGTATTTGCCATTCAAAACGACAGCTGATACGACACAGAGCAATTCTGTCAATCAAATTAGTTATTGTGACCTCATACGATTTTGCCCATGTTAATTAATATCTGCTACTGTATGTCTTTATAAAAGTTAAATCAGATGTATTGACGACAAACAACAGTATTTCTCTCTACCTGTCGCTTGTGTTGTTGTCACGTAGTTGATAATGTTTGATTGTACTGAATGTTTGTGAAATATTCATCGATTTTTAAAATCATAAATATTTATATTAGATATTAAAGATTCATCCTTTGATATAACTATCAGTGCTGGGCGAATTTCCCTACAATCAGTGAGCATTGTGACTTTTTTTATTACAAACGTTCTGTTTTATGAAACTCCACGCTAGGAATTGAAACCGCTGATTTAGCTGTCATTTAAAACATATTGATGTATTTATTGTAACAATACACTTAATCAAAAGGGACAATCCTAAAAAAATACCCTCTTGCACTGTCAGATCATGGGCAGTCTGAGCTCCGCACAGACGCCATCGCCGACATGTCTGTTCTTGAAGTGTATTAATATTCCACGTTCCTACACTAATCAGACCCATCACTGCGCGGTGGCTTCATGGATTTATGACTGGCCCTCTCACGGCTTCATTACATCCAAGCTGGACAAATATCTGTCTTGTCCATCATTAAAACTCGTGTCCAAAGCTCCGCACACCCCAATAACCTATGCCCTGACTGCACGATGCATTGTGAGCGCTGTTCAAACTCCACGCACCAATCTTGTTAAGTTCGGAGTATTGATTCTGTAGGGTAATACAAAAAGTCCCACCGACGGCAGTAACGGAATGAGATCCATCAATCCAGATTACACGCAGGATAGAGCGCTATGAATATTGATGAAGTCATGGTAGTTTTTCATAATATGGCGCTCTGGTGGAATTTTATGCCATTTGTAAAAACCTGCCTGCAGTGTGCGTATTTGTATAAGAGGCTGAGCTACATGCGATAATATTGACTTAAATACCATACGTTGTCTGTTGTGTGCTGTTCCGCGAGTGTCCGCAGCTTAGCTTGGTTTATGGACCTATAGTGATTTACATTGCGGCCAATAGCTGGTTCTGACTGACGGGAGTGTTTGCTCAGCCAGCAAAGGAATTACTCTTCGTCTCCTGAAGATGAACGGACGGTCAAGCTGAGAAAAGATGGACCAGTCAGATCGATAGGAAAGATAAAGTGACATAGGGCATCTCCTTGCAGTAATCAAAGTGATTCCGTATCGATCTGCAGCTAGCTTATCCTCCCTTTGATCTACAGCCTTCGCTCAGACAACACGCAGCACCAGCAGGACCACTATAGATAGTCCATGCACGCCATGAAGCGCCAATTCCATGCATATATATATATAGAGAGAGAGAGAGTGAGAGAGAGCGAGAAACAGAGAGACAGACAGAAAGAGATATGTGTGTGTGGAGAGACAGAAAGAGAGAGGGGGGATGGAGAGTGAGGGGAGAGTGAGAGAAAGAGCGGAAGAGGGAGGGAGCGAGGGGGAGGGAGAGGGAGAGAGAGGGGGGGGCGATGTGATACACGCGTATAATGTGTATAATTCCCATGCCATATCGAACATACTAACACAAATATAAATCATTCATATAATTATACAATGTGCCAGCGATGTTCACAAAAAAGGCATTCAACACATGATATATACACAGTGAATCTGTGCACAAAAGCATATTTAGACATACTAAATAATTGTATACTTGATATGTTAGACAAACTAACAGTGCCTGAAATAAAGCTGTGTACAAGGTTAAGTAGAAACAATTGTATGATTGAAATCTCGATGATTAAAGCATCCTAAAATCAGGAGCTGAGAATGAGGGGAGTGTAGGGGGATGTGGGATCTATATTCTACTGCTACGTGACGGGGTGAGTTCGGGTCGACTTGCCCCACGCAGACCAGGGAAGGTATCAGAGTTCTGACCAGATAGACTGTTAATGTGGACGGCTACATGTATCGTTCAGTGTTCCCATATAGGAGATGAACCCTTGTGTTCTCCGTAATCGCCATTAGCGAACGCACTTATGACTGTTCTAATATTCCTTCCAACGGTCGGACTCTGCGTTGTGCCATTATTACTGCCAGACAAGGGGTATCCCTGCCATGTCTCGAAGTTCTGCGTTGTGCCAATATTACAGTCAGACAAGGGGTATCCCTCCCATGTCTCGAAGCTCTGCGTTGTGCCAAAATTACAGCCAGACAAGAGGTATCCCTCCCATGTCTCGAAGCTCTGCGTTGTGCCAACATTACAGCCAGATAAGGGGTATCCCTCCCATGTCTCGAAGCTCTGCGTTGTGCCAACATTACAGTCAGACAAGGGGTATCCCTCCCATGTCTCGAAGCTCTGCGTTGTGCCAACATTACAGTCAGACAAGGGGTATCCCTCCCATGTCTCGAAGTTCTGCGTTGTGCCAATATTACAGTCAGACATGGGGTATCCCTCCCATGTCTCGAAGTTCTGCGTTGTGCCAACATTACAGTCAGACAAGGGGTATCCCTGCCATGTGTCAGAGCTCTGCGTTGTGCAAACGTTACGGTCAGACAAGGGGTATCCCCGCTATGTCTCAGAGCTCTGCGTTGTGCAAACGTTACGGTCAGACAAGGGGCATCCCTGCCATGTCTGGTAGCTCTGCGTTGTGCCAACATTACGGTCAGACAAGGGGTATCCTTGCCATGTCTCGAAGCTCTGCGTTGGGCCAACATTACGGTCAGAGAAGAGGTATCAATCCCATGTCTCGAAGCTCTGCGTTGTACCAAAAATACTTCTGCTGAGAAGCGTGTCCAGCCACAGTGATCAGATCCTCATGCAGTATCTAGGATAGCGGAGTCTCTGCCCAGAGCTTGTGTATGTGTGTATGGCCTCTGGTAAGATATACCCCCAATATCATGTCTTACCTGTGGTTGGAGTAGGTCATCAGTGAATTCATTACACCGAACAAGGATGCAATCTGCTTCTGAGAGAATTGTCGAAACGAAACCAAGTTTCCATACTTTTTGCAGTTTGTTTATGTCCATTATGAATTTCTGAAATGAAACAGTCATCAGAGAGTAGCTGAGTGAAACCGTGCCCTGGACAGCAGCGACAGTGATTGATAATGTGAGCACCAGGCCAGGCTCTCAGGGTACGATAGCACGGCTTCTGGACTATCACTCAGTCTATGAACACATTTCTTTGAAACAATAGTAATTGTTTTAATCAAAAGACCCTTCCTCTTCTGCTGTTTTATACGGTAACATGGAAAGTAGACTTTTTTTAGTTTGATCTTCATTTGCCTAGGCTTTTAGTACAAAATAAATATCGCGCAGTACTATTAAGTTACGCAGCAAATTGTATCCGCTCGTTTCTCATTTAAGTTTGTTAATGCGGGACCTTTTCAAACGGGACCTTTTCAAACAGCACCTTCCTTACCCTGATTCCCTGCAGAGCAATCAGAACCCACAGTTCTGTATGAGTGGCCGTATGTTGTATTTTCACTGTAAAAGATGTTTCTTGTCCCATTACTTTGAGGTGAGGTGAGGTGAGGTGAAATTGGGTTTAACGTCGCGTCCAGGATTATTGCACTAATATCAAAGTGTGTGGCTGCTTGTACTAGTCCGGACTGATGCCGATTTATAGTGGTAGTACACTTATATACCATGCCGCAGTTTAACACTCAGACACAGTAAACTGACTCCGAGCCGACCAGTCCTTGTTTTAGCCCCTTAATGCCGAGCGCCAGACAGGGTAACAACAAGTTCCATCTTTTAACGTCCTTTGGTATGACGCGGCCGGGGATCGAACCCCGGACCTTGGGCTCTCCGGGCGGACGCTCTACCACTAGACCACGGAGGCGGTCTCCCATATCTTTGACACGTTTAGGGTTCTGTTCATAGTCTAAATGTGGAAAAAAAACCATTTTCAACCCTTGATATTCATTGTAAGTAATTTTAAAAGGGGGCGCTTGCTATGGTGTTTTTAGCCTTAAATGGGAATTTGTAAGGAAAAAGGTTAAGGGCATATGTTTTTATGTTGATATTGTACCATGATCGTTGTGAGTGCCTGTGATTCCGATTTGCACATCAAATTTCAATATTGTTATACATCTTATCCATATTTGACTTAATGCACAATGATTTACGCACATTCTTTAAACATGTTGAGATTATGAGGATACTTATCAAAGATATGCATTTAGATTTTGGGGATGTTGTCTTTTGGTGTTGTTTAGTCCGTGAGACGATAGCTCATTGCATATGTTTAGACCCTAAACGTGTTTAGAGAGAACACACCAAATGTGTATTCCGCCTAAGGATTTAAGGTGAGGTGATGTGTGGTGTAACGCCGCATTCAAGAGTACGGCACTTCTATAGCGACGTGCATGTACATGAATACCCCACTCAGACTCCTATCTGAGTCCTTGTTCTAGCCCCTTGGTGCAGAGTACCAGGCAGGGTAACAACAAGAACCATATCATAACGTCTTTTCGTACGACTCGGCCAGGGATCGAAGCCCCGACCTTCGGCTCTCCGGACAGACGCTCTACCACTAGACCGGGGAGGCGGTCGTTTGGGTTTCAACACATTTCTAAACATGTTGAGCTCTAAACATGTCTTGTTCGTGTTTACATTCTACAGTGTACCCCAGACAATGTCTATGACTTCTCAATTTTGAGTATTTTTGAAGGCCCGAAATACAATGAACTCATCTCCGTCTGAGTAAGGTTGCGTCGGTCCTGCGGGAGATTGAATCCGGTTACATTTCAAGATGTTTAGAACGAGTGTTTGTACTGTGTGCGTCTCAGAGACCCAGACCATTGATCAGGGAACTAGCGGTTATTCTGCAATGTTGGTTTCATGTTAGCTATTTCAGAAATGTCAAAACCGTTGGCGTCAGTGAGCATATTTATCTGTGGAATATATGTGATGGTTTATGATGCTCTCCGTGGTTCGTTTCTATCTTTCCCCCCGTCGTGGCACCAGCTACAGAGAGAGCCAGTTGTCTTTCTCAAATCACGACTCACTTGCGCTCTGTACAGGCCTACTATTGATTTTCCCACCAAGAATCCCCACAACAAAAATTACTAACGAAGCCTTTCATACCAAAGGCCGTGACTTCTGCAGGCGATGCGGCCATTAAGACGGTCCAACGTCTTCCTGCATTGTCAGGAGACTGAAGATATACTGAGCCCGGCTAATTCAAGATGGCGTGCAGTTATGGCGGCCGGTAGTCGTCAGTGGCGGACGATGTTTGCACGGACGTGCACGTGGCAGACACGAGAATATGGGGGATGACTGATGGGGATAATTAAAGCCGTATGATTGTTCCTCCCAGTCTCTGATGACACCCAAAATGAAACCTTTTCAAATCACGTGATTCCATTGCGTCTTCCTGCTCCGCCAACTCCCATTCATCACAGGGTTCAGATAGGCTGAGTTCCGGGCCTCGCAGAAAGCATGCAGCACGCATGGAACGTACAAAGTGGTCACGTCACGTTGTCATGTCACGTGGTACCTTGACAGGGAGGGGCAGCGTGAGACGGGGGTGGCTGAGATAGGTGGGGTGATCAGGCTTGGGTCCACAATGCTGACGACGATATAGAGCAGAGATCATGTACCGATATATTGTCTCTGAATACGGAAGGTATCTCAGCGCCCAGGTTCACGGCGGTGTTGGGAGATAGATTGGCTGTGCAGGGCGATGGCAAGCATGGCATCATTGAGTCAGTGTTTGTAGTAAGCGTGATGCTGTTATGTATGTATGAGAGTGCAGGTTCGTATAAGAACTTCATAATCACAGGTCATGATTGCTGCGAGTCTAGCATCAGCACGTATCTGGAGCTGCTCACTATAGGTCTTAACCATCATGTCGGTGACTGCAATTCAAGTCCATCGTAACCAGTTTCCACCCTAGTTGGTAAACTAGTCAACCCTCCGCTCCAGCTAATCAACCCTCCTACCAAGCTAGTCAACCCTCCTCCCTAGCAAGTCAACCATCCTCCCAAGTTAGTCAACCCTCCTTCCTAGCTAGCCAACCCTCCTCCCTAGCAAGCCAACCACACACACCCTCCCCCTAGTTAGTCAACCATCCCCCCTTGCTGTTCAACCCTCCTCCAATGCTAGTCAACCCTCCTCCCCAACTAGTCAACCCTCCTTCCTAGCAAGTCAACCTTCCTTCCTAGCTTGTCAACCCTCCTTCCTAGCTAATCAACCCTCCTTCCCATCTAGTCAACCCTCCTTCCTAGCTAATCAACCCTCCTCCCTAGCAAGTCAACCCTCCTTCCTAGCTAGTCAACCCTCCTCCCTAGCTAGTCAACAATCCTTCCCAGCTAGTCAACCCTCCTTCCTAGCTAGTCAACCCTCCTTCCTAGCTAGTCAACCATCCTTCCTAGCTAGTCAACCCTCCTTCCTAGCTAGTCAACCATCCTTCCTAGCTAGTCAACCCTCCTTCCTAGCTAGTCAACCATCCTTCCTAGCTTGTCAACCCTCCTCCCAAGCTTGCCAACCCTCCTCCCCACTTAGTCAACCCTCCTTCCTAACTAGTTGTTTACTATCTAGTCAACTGTACTACGCAACCCTTCCCCACCCCACCCCACCAATGGCAGGATGACGTAGATGGATGTTGCAGAATACACTGAATTTTATTGCCATAGGGGGCAGTCGGGTAAACTAGTGGTTAAAGCCTTAGTCCGTCTCGCCTAAGACCCGGGTTCGATTCCCGACTTGGGTACAATGTGTTTATGTATATATGGTGGAAATAACAAAGGTAAAGATGAGTACAAGCGTGGCGTGTGGGTTATGGCGTGTCAAGTTGAGCCGAAGGAACTGTAGGATTTATGTTTTGACCTGACATACTGGGGCTACAATTAATACCCCTGGCATTATTATTATACCTTTACATTATTCCAGCTGTATGACTACGGTCTTTAAGTAATTGAGTGTGGACCAGACAATCCAGTCAGTGACATCATGAACATCGATCTACGCAATTGGGATACGATGACATGCATCAACCAAGTCAGCGAGCCTGACCACCCGATCCCGTTAGTCGCCTCTTAGACAAGCATTCTCGACCTATTCTACCCCGGATCTTCACGGATCTCCTGGTCGGGTGACTGTTGGGTGAGACGCGCTGCACCTGGCCAGCAACCATAAGGTGTATATCAGGGTGCCGATATTTGACATGATATTGATATATTAAGTTAGAAAAAGATTATAACCGTGACCCAATAATATGACCGCCTCCTTGGCGTACCGGATAGAGCGTGTACCGGATAGCGCGTACCGGATAGTGCCTGTACCGGATAGTGCGTGTACCGGATGGAGCGTGTACCGGATAGTGCGTGTACCGGATAGTGCGTGTACCGGATAGTGCGTGTACCGGATAGAGCGTGTACCGGATAGAGCGTGTGCCCCGAGAGCGGAAAGTCGGTGGCTCGATCCAAAAGACATTTATAATGGTACATCTTATTACCCTGCCTGGTGCTCGGCAACAAGAGGATGAAACAAGGACTGTCCGTATACTGTGTCTGATCATGAGTGAGGAATTCATGTTATACTGTGAATTGGTGTCTCAGTGGGCTAGCACTCTGAAACCGGCATTGGTCCGGACTTGTAGAAGCACGCTTCATGTACCTCACCTCACCTCACCTCACCTCACCTCACCTCACCTCACCTCACCTCACCTCACCACACCTCACCTCACCTCACCTCACCTCATAATGTATACCACTAACACACCATTTCCGTTATTGACAGGATTCGGAATAGTGAGAGTCCTATTTTGTCAGATTCAACGGTACACTTTCTTATGCAACATATCGACCCAGAAACCTTCGCTTTGCAAACAGACAAGGAAGACATAACGCTGAATCCACACTATATCGTGAGTTGTCGGAGGTCGAGTTGACGATCGAGGGTCATTGTACCCATTGTCCACTGTATCCAGACTTTAACCAGTGCTTGTTTGGCTGGACGTTCCTTGGTATTGTAATCATGGACATAAACTGGTGTTTAGTTGATAAATACATCCATGTCCTTTAGACCCCAATGTAAGGGGCTAATTGTTGGATTAACTGATGAAGATGCGGGATGGGGGTAATAGAGGCCAGACATGGGGGTAATAGAGGTCAAACATCCGGGTTCTGCTGATGGTCACTAAGCGCCACTGACTATCGTGGTTTGTCAAAGTCAACTGACACGTTGTTGCAGTCGTGTGATGGAGTCTGACCACACCTGTGACGCATGACTATCATAATCCCTGCTTGAAGCTTGATTATATAATTGATGTGATCAGGGTCTGTACATGCTCCATAATTGCCATATTGATTACAAGCCTGATAGTGACCAAGGAATGACCCATAAGTGACCCATGAGATATGTGCTTGAACTATAACATACATGTAGAATTAAACACATGAAGAGGTCTATCACTTAGAAGGGCATGTGCATTTACCCGCTTGGTGGTTTAATAACTGACAGCCGGCTTGTCACATTAACAACCGCCTTGCATATACTCATTGTGTTTTCCTTGTTGTGATGTTATCACAATCTACAACCTAAAGAATATTGGTATATTGTTGGTATGCCCTGATCACTGACGCCTGGCGTCTGAGGTATATTGGTATATTGTTGGTATGCCCTGATCACTGACGCCTGGCGTCTGAGGTATATTGGTATATTGTTGGTATGCCCTGATCACTGACGCCTGGCGTCTGAAGTATATTGGTATATTGTTGGTATAGCCTGATCCCTGACGCATGGCGTCTGAGGTATATTGGTATGCTGTTGGTATCCCCTGATCACTGACGCCTGGCGTCTGGAGTATATTGGCATATTGTTGGTATAGCCTGATCACTGACGCCTGGCGTCTGAAGTATATTGGTATATTGTTGGTATAGCCTGATCACTGACGCCTGGCGTCTGAGGTATATTGGTATGCTGTTGGTATAGCCTGATCACTGACGCCTGGCGTCTGAGGTATATTGGTATAGTGTTGGTATGCCGTGATCTCTGACGCCTGGCGTCTGAGGCATATTGGTATCGAGGTGGTATGCCCTGATCACTGACACTTGTGCTGTTGGTATTCTATGGTCACGGGCGAGGGGCTGCCAATGGTAATGATCTCTTTACTGAAGGGGGTTTAGCTTACCCAGTACATTTTGTGGTGAGGAGGCATCGATAACTTGTCTAACATAAAACGCTTGTTTATAATGCCTGTTGCCCTCAAGGCGGGTACTCCCTCCTCATCAGTCATAGTTCGCCAATCGTAAAACCACAAGTCACTCATGATTGGCGAAGTTCTTTGCACGTGCGTATGTATGTCATTTATTGCACGTGGTTACATATCCGACCGACCTCCCTCGCATGTGCGTTGTAATGAGGGCAGACAGCCTGACGGGAGATGTACCGGCCGATAGTTGTGTGAGGAGAGACGAGACTTATCTATGCGTGTGCCTGGACTGGATGGCTCCGACTTATCTCATCCCACTGAGTCAGAGGAGATATGTCAACACAGAACTGGGGACAAGCACCTCACAGTCGCAGTAGTGATCTTTGACTATCATCGCGCTAATTGGCACCATCTAGGGGTCTCTTTGAAGCCCAGAAAAGTTCAATCGGAATAAATGCTCCTTGTCAATAATGCACCAGTACCCTGAACGCCACGAAGATGAGCGCCGAGGTAAAGGTGTTCTCGTGGGCTGTGGGGAAGAGGAGTGGGGTGGGGTGGGGTGGGGTGGGGTGGGGTGGGGTGTTGGCGCACACGAGAGGGCACCAGCTCTTTTGAGGGACAACACCAGCCAACATACCGCACATTTTACAAGACATTACAAAACCGCATTTTACGTTGAGACTATTGTTTTGATGAGCTAAAGACAAATGTGATAGAATTACCTTTCTAGATAGCTGTACTCACCGCCAAAAGAAACGCAAATATCATACATGATGTTTAATATATGAAGACTTACTCATATACAAGAGATATCATATTGGTTCGGTGGCCAAACGAACAAACTGGTCTGTTGTATGAGCCGATGCTCATGAATGCATCACACGTGACGTCATAGATCCATTAGTTGAGATGCACCATTTGTCTCGTGCAGGAAATCACGTGCAGCAAATCATGATAAGAATAAAGACACTCCGTGGTAACTCTTGACTGATTGTTATTTTTGTCATTAATTGGTACATGTTGGAAACATCTCTTCTTAACGTAAATACTTCTATATATGTTTCTATGGGTAAACCAATTGCGTGGATCGATGCTCATGATATCAATCACTGGGTTGTCATGTCAAGACTCGATAATTTACAGACCGCCGCCATACTGCTGGAATATTGCTGAGTGTGGCGTTAAACAACAAAACAAACAAGTTTAACCAAGCATTGTAGACTTATTATTGAAGGGAACGCAAAGAAACGTTTCACATTGTGCACAATTTGGCACCATGACTATGGAATATGTGTCGTTTATGAAAACAAAACCAATCTATATCTGTATAATAGCAGGTCCCGACCTTTACATATGAAATTAACATCAGGAAAAGAAATTCCTTTTTTTCTTTTAGTGGAGAAAAATGTATTGTGTAATTATAAAGAGATATCATAGACTTCATATACGGTACAAATATAAAAAAATAACTCACAAAGCATTCAGCTGATAAAGGTGTAAGAAGTAGTTCTGAAATGTACAAAGAATAAAAGAAGTTGCTATCCATAAAAAATAGTGTCATGTATTCATGTTCTCCCAACTTCAAAATGCCCACCGGGGGCACCCAGTCGTCTAAGGCCGCGATTCGCTGTGCAGAGTTGCGTCCCTTGGACATGCCAGAATCCTATGATTGTGGGTTCGAATCCCGGTTCGCCCCGATTATGTTTCTAGGTTTGTCAGCACCATACCCGTGCTTGTGGGTTTCACCGAAGTGGTACAGAAGCGTCTAAGACCTGCATCACTTTGGGCTTTCCTCACACATTAAGCTGACACGCCGTGATATAACTGGAATACTGTTAAAAGCGGCGTTAAACTCAACTCACTGACTCATTCCAAATGCCCATCAAACAACAAAGGTCTACATTGTGCAGTGTCTGCCTGCAACCATCTGTTTCCTGGTCCCCCAGGGTCCCCCAGGGTCCCCCAGCTATACATGGGTTCAAACTGTGACCAGGAAATACCAGTTTGTCCCCAGGCGCCATGTGTATCACACCCTTGCCCTCCCAGGCTGGTATGCAAACGTGTTTGATATTGAATATCAAAATTTAGCTTTATTCAAATTGAAAAGTACAAGAAGTTAATTTGCACGTGAGTTGACACTACACGGCAATTTAACAACAATTGTAGGTCTCTGATAAGTGGTTGTGTTGTAGTGTAAGTGTGTGGTATGTGGGTTGTGTTGTAGTGTAGATGTGTGGGTTGTGTTGTAGTGTAGATGTGTGGTATGTGAGTTGTGTTGTAGTGTAGATGTGTGGGTTGTGTTGTAGTGTAGATGTGTGAGATGTGTTGTAGTGTAGATGTGTGAGTTGTGTTGTAGTGTAGATGTGCGGATTGTGTTGTAGTGTAGATGTGTGGGTTGTGTTGTAGTGTAGATGTGTGAGTTGTGTTGTAGTGTAGATGTGCGGGTTGTGTTGTAGTGTAGATGTGTGAGTTGTGTTGTAGTGTAGATGTGTGGGTTGTTGTGTAGTGTAGATGTGTGAGTTGTGTTGTAGTGTAGATGTGTGAGTTGTGTTGTAGTGTAGATGTGTGAGTTGTGTTGTAGTGTAGATGTGTGGTATGTGAGTTGTGTTGTAGTGTAGATGTGTGAGATGTGTTGTAGTGTAGATGTGTGGGTTGTGTTGTAGTGTAGATGTGTGGGTTGTGTTGTAGTGTAGATGTGTGAGTTGTGTTGCAGTGTAGATGTGTGAGTTGTGTTATAGTGTAGATGTGTGGGTTGTGTTGTAGTGTAGATGTGTGAGTTGTGTTGTAGTGTAGATGTGTGAGTTGTGTTGTAGTGTAGATGTGCGGATTGTGTTTTAGTGTAGATGTGTGAGTTGTGTTGTAGTGTAGATGTGTGAGTTGTGTTATAGTGTAGATGTGTGAGTTGTGTTGTAGTGTAGATGTGTGAGTTGTGTTGTAGTGTAGATGTGTGAGTTGTGTTGTAGTGTAGATGTGTGAGTTGTGTTGTAGTGTAGATGTGCGGGTTGTGTTGTAGTGTAGATGTGTGGGTTGTGTTGTAGTGTAGATGGGAGGTATGTGAGTTGTGTTGTAGTGTAGATGTGTGGGTTGTGTTATAGTGTAGATGTGCGGGTTGTGTTGTAGTGTAGATGTGTGAGTTGTGTTATAGTGTAGATGTGTGAGTTGTGTTGTAGTGTAGATGTGTGGGTTGTGGGTTGTGTTGTAGTGTAGATGTGTGAGTTGTGTTGTAGTGTAGATGTGTGGGTTGTGTTGTAATGCAGATTTGAGGTATGTGATTGTGTTGTAGTGCCGATATGTGGGTTGTGTTGTAGTGTAGATTTGAGGTATGTGGGTTGTGTTGTATTGTAGGTGTGTGGTATGTGGGTTGTGTTGTATTGTAGGTGTGTGGTATGCGGGTTGTGTGGTATGCTGTTTGTGTTGTAGTGTAGATGTGTGTTTTGTGTGGCTTGTGGGTTGTTTTAAAAATAGCACATTTGTTACAGCACTTGCTGTTCGCTTTCAATACCCGAGTTCGATTCCCCATATGTTAACAGTGTGTCAGTCCCCTTCCTTGACCGTGATATTGCTTGAATATTTCTAAAAACGGCGTAAAACCAACACACTATGACTGCAACGACTACACGCGCAGTGCCGATGCATAGTATTCATAAAAAAAAGACTCATGGCTTGGTGTTTTGTCATTTGTTCTTTCCATTGCCATCTGTGTCAATCAATACCACTAGCAAGTCTTTGCCTGATGAAACTAATATACCTTTTTCCGTTTTTGTTATCAAGATTATAATTCAGTATGGCAACTCGACACGAACAGTCTCCCATTCGTTTATTGCAGGATCATCTTAATGCCTGGTGATTTCTATATCCCCAGCGCTCTGGATCCATGGTAGGGTCCGTGGCTTTGTTATGAAGCAGGTAATATCGATCTAGCAGATCCGTGTGCCAAGACCTTATTGCTGATGTCAGGTGTCAGCTCAATACGCAATCTGTCAGGCCCACTGCCACAGCTAGGTGACAACTTCCACAACACAGACTGCCATATGCCGGCACAGCATACCTGCTCTACCCCCACTCTCCTTCCATCTCACAGAGTGGGGAGTACAGCTCATTTACCAACGCACTGAAAACCTTGATCCGATTTTCAATCGTGTTTATACTTAAATCCTCTTTAACAACGACATTGACCATGGATTGGGTGTATACCACGTGAGGCGCCTCCAATACCATATAATAATGTCCTTAATTACAGACAGGCTGACTGACAATGGGCGTCCACGAACCTCCGCCAGCTTTCGATGAGCTTATACAAAATCATTTTACATGTAAAGAAAAAGGTATTCACAAGATATTTATCGACTTGGAAATCCTAATTACATTTTAAAGTGCCTTCCTTGCTTGATTTCGCAAACACGCAATTGCACATTAACGACACTTAATGTAATGATTATGTAGTTTTATTGTGTTTAGTTTCTCAGATGATGACTTGATAATTAGTGATAAAACTGATAAAACGGACGAATTATTGGGCTCATCAGGTGATATTCCACGTCCCTGGACCACGACAACTCTCGACAATGGGCATATTAGTGTTCAACAGGTTACTGCCAACTTAGGTACATGTCTCTGGTGAGGGTTGGGGTTAAGGGCTGGGTTGAGAGTATAGGGACTTCAATTCATCCCCACGTTGTCTGTTTACTTCACCCCACACAATGAGCTTACGTCGCCCACACCATCAGCTTCCCTCACCCCACATCATCAGTTTAATTCACCCCCATCGTCAGATTACCTCACCCACACCAACAGTCTACCTCACCCCCAACCATCAGTTTACCTCACCCCCAACCATCAGTTTATCTCACCCCACACCGTCATTTTACCTCATCCCACACCGTCAGTTTACCTCACCCCACACCGTCAGTTTACCTCACCCCACACCGTCAGTTTACTACACCCCACAACGTCAGTTTTCCTCACCCCACATTGTCAGTTTACCTCACCCCACACCGTCAGTTTACCTCACCCCACACCGTCAGTTTACCACACCCCACAACGTCAGTTTTCCTCACCCCACATTGTCAGTTTACCTCACCCCACACCGTCAGTTTACCTCACCCCACATTGTCAGTTTACCTCACCCCACATTGTCAGTTTACCTCACCCCACATTGTCAGTTTACCTCACCCCACACCGTCAGTTTACTACACCCCACACCGTCAATTTACTACACCCCACACCGTCAGTTTACCACACCCCACACCGTCAGTTTACCTCACCCCACACCGCCAGTTTACCTCACCCCACACCGTCAGTTTACCTCACCCCACATTGTCTGTTTACCTCACCCCACACCGTCAGTTTACCACACCCCACACCGTCAGTTCAATACACCCAACACCGTCAGTTTACCTCACCCCACATTGTCAGTTTACCTCACCCCACACCGTCAGTTTACCTCACCCCACACCGTCAGTTCAATACACCCAACACCGTCAGTTTACCTCACCCCACACCATCAGTCTACCTCACCCCACACCGTCAGTTTACCTCACCCCACATTGTCAGTTTACTGCACCCCAAACCGTCTGTTTACTACACCCCACACCGTCAGTTTACCTCACCCCACAATGTCAGTTTACCTCACCCCACACCGTCAGTTTACCTCACTCCACATTGTCAGTTTACCTCACCCCACACCGTCAGTTTACTACACCCCACACCGTCAGTTTACCTCACCCCACACCGTCAGTTTACCTCACCCCACACCGTCAGTTTACTACACCCCACACCGTCAGTTTACTACACCCCACACCGTCAGTTTACCTCACCCCACACCGTCAGTTTACCTCACCCCACACCGTCAGTTTACTACACCCCACATTGTCAGTTTACTACACCCCACACCGTCAGTTTACCTCACCCCACACCGTCAGTTTACTACACCCCACACCGTCAGTTTACCTCACCCCACACCGTCTGTTTACCTCACCCCACACCGTCAGTTTACCTCACCCCACACCGTCAGTTTACTACACCCCACATTGTCAGTTTACCTCACCCCACATTGTCAGTTTACCTCACCCCACACCGTCAGTTTACTACACCCCACATTGTCAGTTTACCTCACCCCACACCGTCAGTTTACCTCACCCCACACCGTCAGTTTACTACACCCCACACCGTCAGTTTACCTCACCCCACACCGTCAGTTTACCTCACCCCACACCGTCAGTTTACTACACCCCACATTGTCTGTTTACCTCACCCCACACCGTCAGTTTACCTCACCCCACACCGCCAGTTTACCTCACCCCACACCGTCAGTTTACCTCACCCCACATTGTCTGTTTACCTCACCCCACACCGTCAGTTTACCACACCCCACACCGTCAGTTCAATACACCCAACACCGTCAGTTTACCTCACCCCACATTGTCAGTTTACCTCACCCCACACCGTCAGTTTACCTCACCCCACACCGTCAGTTCAATACACCCAACACCGTCAGTTTACCTCACCCCACACCATCAGTCTACCTCACCCCACACCGTCAGTTTACCTCACCCCACATTGTCAGTTTACTGCACCCCAAACCGTCTGTTTACTACACCCCACACCGTCAGTTTACCTCACCCCACATTGTCAGTTTACCTCACCCCACACCGTCAGTTTACCTCACCCCACATTGTCAGTTTACCACACCCCACACCGTCAGTTTACTACACCCCAAACCGTCAGTTTACTACACCCCACACCGTCAGTTTACTACACCCCACACCTTCAGTTTACCTCACCCCACACCGTCAGTTTACCTCACCCCACACCGTCAGTTTACCTCACCCCACACCGTCAGTTTACCTCACCCCACACCGTCAGTTTACTACACCCCACACCGTCAGTTTACCTCACCCCACACCGTCAGTTTACCTCACCCCACACCGTCAGTTTACTACACCCCACATTGTCAGTTTACCTCACCCCACACCGTCAGTTTACCTCACCCCACATTGTCAGTTTACCTCACCCCACACCGTCAGTTCAATACACCCAACACCGTCAGTTTACCTCACCCCACACCATCAGTCTACCTCACCCCACACCGTCAGTTTACCTCACCCCACATTGTCAGTTTACTGCACCCCAAACCGTCTGTTTACTACACCCCACACCGTCAGTTTACCTCACCCCACATTGTCAGTTTACCTCACCCCACACCGTCAGTTTACTACACCCCACATTGTCAGTTTACCTCACCCCACACCGTCAGTTTACTACACCCCACACCGTCAGTTTACCTCACCCCACACCGTCAGTTTACCTCACCCCACACCGTCAGTTTACTACACCCCACACCGTCAGTTTACTACACCCCACACCGTCAGTTTACCTCACCCCACACCGTCAGTTTACCTCACCCCACACCATCAGTCTACCTCACCCCACACCGTCAGTTTACTACACCCCACACCGTCAGTTTACCTCACCCCACACCGTCAGTTTACCTCACCCCACACCGTCAGTTTACCTCACCCCACACCGTCAGTTTACTACACCCCACACCGTCAGTTTACCTCACCCCACACCGTCAGTTTACCTCACCCCACACCGTCAGTTTACCTCACCCCACACCGTCAGTTTACTACACCCCACACCGTCAGTTTACCTCACCCCACACCGTCAGTTTACTACACCCCACACCGTCAGTTTACTACACCCCACACCGTCAGTTTACCTCACCCCACACCGTCAGTTTACTACACCCCACACCGTCAGTTTACTACACCCCACACCGTCAGTTTACTACACCCCACACCGTCAGTTTACTACACCCCACACCGTCAGTTTACTACACCCCACACCGTCAGTTTACTACACCCCACACCGTCTGTTTACTACACCCCACACCGTCAGTTTACCTCACCCCACACCGTCAGTTTACTACACCCCACACCGTCAGTTTACTACACCCCACACCGTCTGTTTACTACACCCCACACCGTCAGTTTACCTCACCCCACACCGTCAGTTTACCTCACCCCACACCGTCAGTTTACCTCACCCCACACCGTCAGTTTACCTCACCTCACAGTCAGGAGTGAGTGAGTGAGTGAGTGAGTGAGTGAGTGAGTGAGTGAGTGAGTGAGTGAGGAATAATGAAGGCGCATATAATCTGCCATTCGTGGCGTTTGTTCACAGAGTATCTCGTCAGTGTGTGGCAAGTAGATTTGGAGCGGCAAACACCCAAGTGAGTTGTGGGAATGTTATTCCTGGGTTTGTCCGCTGTCATGGCGATAATCAAAACGTTTCGATTTTCAATACCCAAGAATTGTTATCCGTGTGAAATTTCAGCCAAATGCCGTTTGTAAATTTCCTTCTTCGTTTTGTGTGTGGGAAAATTGCTTGCACTGGCTCCTGTCCTTGTCCAAGTTCTCCGGTCGATATCAGTACGGATGCAGGTGCACTGCAGCCAATCGCTACGCGCCTTTGCCATTAAACCCGGAACTGTTGTCGCGTGCCGAGCAGACGACTCCATCGACTCGTCAACAATACCGCTTTGATGCGCACGCGTCCATGGGGCCTTGCATCCGGCAATGCACGGGTAGGGCCTCACAGGTGGCCGGGGCGACCTCCCCTGCCTCCCGCCGAGAGGGCTTCATATCGGAGAACACAGAGCGACCTATTCTTCTCTTGTTCAATTAAACCCTCCAATGGCCAGTTGAAAACTATAACATTCACAAGTTGGAAAACATTTCCT